>NC_138978.1:8070459-9270459 GCF_964341445.2 Mesoplodon mirus | reverse complement strand
TATGGACTGCTAGTTAAGTGGCCAAGCTGGGAACTGAGATATCACCTCCCGTTGACTGTAAAGCTCACTTATTTTCAGTTATGGGAAGCTGCCTTACCTGACCCTTGGGGATGGGAAGGGTGACCGTCAGAGCCCTTTCTGGGAGGAGAGAAAGAGAGTAAATAGAGAAATTAAAGAAACAGGGCAATCAAGGCTTAAAACAGACGGGAATGGGCAGTTTTGGCTTCAAGCATCCAAGCAGCTAATTATTCGACATTTTCTGTCTGCCTTTTGTGTGTGTGTGTGCTAGGCGCTAGAGTTAGAGATGGATAAAACACAGTCCCTGCCCTCAAGGGGGCTTACCGTCCATTGAGAAGCCAAACAAGAGACAACTGTGCGAGGGCAAGAAATGCCCAAATTTGGGGAAGTCAGAGCAGGGCGCCTACGGTGATGAACGTAGGCACCTCTCATGTGCTGAATAAGTGCTGGCAAATAGAGAACTGGATGAGAAATGGGGAAAGGGCAGGTGTGGGATGTGGTGGTGGAGGGTGAGAAAGCGGGGGTGACAAGAAGCCTTAGGGGACCCCACTCCCGAGTCCCGAGTCCCGCCCCCTCCTGTCAGGGCCGCTGAGGGCCCGGCGGCGAGGCCGGAACGTGGGGACGCCCGCCGGCCCGGATCCTGAGCCCCCGGGAACCCGGCGTCTCACAGGCCCACGCCGGGGTAATCAGGACTCGCCGTGTTGGCCAGGGCCGGGTCCCACCACCCGACGCGCTCGCCCTCTCACCTTCACCTTCCCGGCCTCCCGACGGCCATCATAACCCAGACGTCACCAACACGCGCCCCCCGGGGACAGGCGGGAGGAGGAGGCAGGACGCGCGCGTCACCAGCCGCCGCAGGTTCGCCGTTCTGGTCCCAGTGAGTCGGTAGACTCCGAGCTCAGCAGCTTCCACCCTACTAACGCTTATGGGTCAGGGGTCAGCTGGCTCAGCGCCTGGAGAGGCGCCTCAGCGATCTTATTCACCGCCCAGGCGTCCCAAGCCGATGACGTAAGATTCGGGACTCCCGCTGCATCATGGGGGCTGTAGTTCCGCCAGGCGCCAGTAAAGGCTGGGGTGGGCGGGGCCCCGAGCTGTCAAGGGGAAAAGAAACCAAGGGCGTAGATTAGAGGTTCCCGCTCTTTCGTTTGTTGCCCCAGAGCCTGACCCCAAGGACCCTGTCTGCTCTGGAATCCAAGATTGCGTTTGGTAATTTTAGACAAGAGCTCTCAAGAGTAAGACAGGAAGCAAGCCTGGGCCTGCGCCCTTCAATTGACTTTGAGGAAGTAAGAATAGCAACAGTCCCTGAGCAGGCTACCCAACATATATCGTTTGACCTTCACAGCGGTCCCAGTTGGCTCAGAGGGGAGACTACCCCAGCTCACATATGGCAGCTTACTAGTCCTCATCATGTGCCAGGCACTGGGACACTGCAGTAAACATACTCCTGATGGCCTCAACAACAGCAGGGAAGGCTCCAAGCCTGCGCTCTCAGGTATGGTACCCCCCAGCCATGTGTGCTACGAGCTCCTGAAATGTGGCCAGTGCAAACTGAGATGTGTAAGTCTCGGTAAGAAAAGGAATGTAAACAATCTCATTGATATTTTTGTATTGTAAGATGATAATATTTTGGATAAATTGGGTTAAAAAATATACATTACTAAAATGAATTTCATCTGTCCATTTTACTGTTTAAAATGTGGCTACTAAAAAATCTAAAATTACATAAGTGGCTCGCTGTGATATTGTGGTTTATAATAAGAACTATATTTTTGGTCTTTGTCCACTGTGCCTGGCACAGAGCTCCTAAAGCCCTGGTAATTACCTATATAAGAGCCATAGGGGCATCTTTTGTCATAATATTTAGTTTTGTCCTCAGTTTCTGAAACAGCTTCAGAGCTATTCAAATAAAGGTGAAATGAGTGTCTTTTTGTTATTCACACCTTTCAACCACACCTGAGTTTATGTTAATGAGACAACTTCTGGAAAACTCCTAAAGATGGGGGCTGGTTGCCAGGGGAACCCAACCACATGATTAGAGGGTTGCAACTTTCAGCCTCACCACCCCTCTCATCCTCCTGAGAGAGGAGTTGGAGATTGACTTGATCACTAATGGCCGATGATTTAATCAACCATGCCTATATTCTCAGTGAAAGAAAGGTTCTTGATCCATGGCAGAAAGAATTGAGAGATGAGACAGGGAGGTCAAGAAAGTAAATTGAGTATTTATTTAAGCAAAAGTACGCTCTCAAAGGGAGAGCGGACAGACAGGTGAGTAGCTGCCCCGAGTTTTCTTGGCAAGCCGGTTATGTGGGATGTACAAATGAAGGGGCGGAATATTCATTGCAGAGGGAAGGCTTGGGGGTCGTGTTCCCTGATTTTCATTCTAGCTCCACCTTCCCGAGGGGAGGAGGGATTTTTGTCCTTATTTAACCTTGATTGGAAGTGTCGTGGTGCCAGTGTATAACGGGTATTTCTTATCTGCAAGGCTAATTTTTATTGTAATGAGAGCATAATGAGCAAAAGGTTACATCTGGACACCGGAGAGTCCCACCTTTTCCCACCTTTCTTTGTCTGCCACCCCAGAATATGTGGTTTCCTGTCAGTCTGGAGGTTCCTGCTTTTCTCTGTCTGCCTGTGGACCCCAAGATGCATAGTTTCCTGCCATCTGGCCTGTGCTCCCCTTTCTCTGCTCACATCTAGCTACCTGCCTGTTTTTTTGGTGTATTTTTAAAAAAATAATTAATTAAATGATTCATTTTATTTTTGGCTGCATTGGATCTTCGTTGCTGCGTGTGGGTTTTCGCTAGTTGCGGCCAGCAGGAGCTACTCTTCATTGCGGTGCGTGGGCTTCTATTGTGGTGGCTTCTCTTGTTGTGGAGTACGGGCTCCAGGTGCATGGGCTCAGTAGTTGTGGCACATGGGCTCAGTAGTTGTGGCCTGTGGGCTCTAGAGCACAGGCTCAGTAGTTGTGGCGCACGGGCTTAGCTGCTCCGCGGCATGTGGGATCTTCCCGGACCAGGGCTCGAACCCATGTGGCTTGCACTGGCAGGCAGATTCTTAACCACTGTGCCACCAGGGAAGCCCACCATGCTCTTTCTGGGCACGCCACCCTCCCAGCACCTCCACTTGTTTACCAGCCTGGAAGCTCTCTGGACCATAGTTCAGGGCTTTTTATGAGGACTTCATTACATAGGTGTTAAAACAGGCAGGTAGGGCTTCCCTGGTGGCACAGTGGTTAAGAATCTGCCTGCCAATGCAGGGGACATGGGCTTGAGCCCTGGTCCGGGAAGATCCCACATGCCACGGAGCAACTGAGCCCAAGCGCCACAACTACTGAGCCTGTGCTCTAGAGCCCACAGGCCACAACTACTGAGCCCATGTGCCACAACTACTGAAGCCCGTGTGACTAGAGCCCATGCTCCGCAACAAGAGAAGCCACTGCAATGAGAAGCCCGTGCACCGCAACGAAGAGTAGCTCCTGCTCGCCGCAACTAGAGAAAGCCCGTGCACAGCAACAAAGACCCAACACAGCCAAAAATAAATAAATAAATAAGTTTATAAGAAAAGAAAAGAAAGAACATGGGAACTCCTCACTCCTTCCCACATGCCTTGTCCTATGCATCTCTTCCATCTAGCTGTTCCTAAGTGGTATCCCTTTATAATAAACTGGTAATCTAGTAAGTAAACTGTTTCCCTGAGTTCTCTGAGGCACTCTAGTAAATTAATCAAACTTCAGGAGGGGCTTATGGGAATCTGCAATTTATAAATGGTTCATCAGAAGCACAGGTGACAACCTGAACTTGCAATTGGCATTTGAAGTGGGGGCAGTCTTGTGGGACTGAGCCCTTAACCTATGGGATCTGATGCTATCCCCAAGACAGCCTTTCTGTTTTCACTCAGAATTGGAGGACTGCTTGGTGTGGGAAAAACCCAGACACATTTGGTGACCAGAAGTGTCATTAAGGGGAGTATGGTGTGGAGTATAAGGAAAAACAATAGAGTTTTTCCTCTACACTAGGATTTATGGTTCACATTATACAGTTGTACCTCGGGATCCGCAGGGGATTGGTTCCAGGACCCTCCTGAACACCAAAATCCTGCAGTGCTCAGGTCCCTTATATAAAATGGCATAGAACAGCTCCTCCACGTCCAAATACGTATTGTGGATAAGGAAGGCCAACTTTATTCCTAGTGGACTGCACTGCTTTATAACCACGGTAGAATCTTGCCTGTGGACACCTCAAGAGGCAAATCGTTAGCCTCTGGACCAACCAGCTTATCAGTTCCCAGTGAGGTTGGTCAGAGGTAGCTGTCCCGCCCTTTCTGTGCTGAGTGAGCTAGTAACCTCCCATCCTAAGAGTCAGACCCCAGGCTGTGAGGCCACACTCAGACCCTGCCTCAGGGTGTGGCCAGGCCTCTGGATGTGGCACACACGGGGGCCTGTACTTGCTGCCTTGTAGAGCACCTGTTTTCCTCCTCCAAGCTCCCTGGCCTCCCTAAGGGGACTGTCAATACTCCAAGGGCACGAAGTGAATTCCATTTCCCTTCTTCGGCAGAATCTTGCCCAAGTTAGGAGGAGGCCTGGAGGTTCTCCCCCTTAAACATCTGTCCTGTCCATTCCCTCCTGCGAGCTCTGGCCTAGGCGCTGGTCACTTCCCTGGGCTGCCGCAGGAGCCTTGGAATCCATCCCCAGCCTCTAGTATGACCGTCCACCCAGCACCCTGCTTTCTCTCTGAAGCACTGCCTCATGCTGTGAGGCCTCCAATGACAAGGCTCCCCTAGCTTGGCTGGTAGTGTGATTGTGCGGCTGCAGGGCAGGGATGGGGTGCATTCGCAGAACATCTTTTCCACATAACCTATTTCTATTTTGATGAACTTTTCCACGGTGGACATGAATTGCATTTATAATCAGAAAAAGGTTAACAATGAAAAACAACCCTAAGACACACACACACACACACACACACACACACACACACAAAATGTATAGCACTGACCATCTCAGAAAGGACACCCAAGAAACTGATTAGGCATGGTCACTTCTGGGGAGAACTGGGAAGCCGGGGATGAGACATGGGAAAGAGATTAAGGTTTGCACTGTTTGAATTCACCATGTTTTTTGGGGTTTTTTTGCGGTACGCAGGCCTCTCACTGTTGTGGCCTCTCCCATTGCGGAACACAGGCTCCGGATGCACAGGCTCAGCGGCCATGGCTCACGGGCCCAGCCGCTCTACAGCATGTGGGATCTTCCCGGACCGGGCACGAACACGCGTCCCCTGCATCGGCAGGCGGACTCTCAACCACTGCACCACCAGGGAAGCCCCACCATGGTTTTTTCTCTTTAATTTTTTTTTTTACCGATACGCGGGCCTCTCACTATTGTGGCCTCTCCCGTTGTGGAGCACAGGCTCCGGACGCACAGGCTCAGCGGCCATGGCTCACGGGCCCAGCCACTCCGCGGCATGTAGAATCTTCCCGAACCGGGGCACGAACCCGTCTCCCCTGCATCGGCAGGAGGACTCTCAACCACTGCGCCACCAGGGAAGCCCGTCACCATGGGTTTTTTAAACACAAAAACTTATCTTTAGAGGGGAGGGATAAATTAGGGATTTGGGATTAACACATACACAACTACTGTACATAAAATAGATAAGCAACAAAGACCTAATGTATAGCACAGGGAACTATATTCAATATCTTGTAGTAACCTATAATGGAAAAGAACATACATATAACTGAATCACTTTGTTATATACCTGAAACATTATAAATCAATTATACTTCAATTAAAAAAATTTTTTTAAACTTATCTTTAGTATATATATGCAAAACCCTTGAATGACTCCAATTAAATAAAGTTCAGCTCTCCTTAGCCAGGGAAAATGGGTTTTGCAATCTGACCCCTCCACCCCACCCACACGAGCCAACCTGCTTCTCAGATCCCACCTGTGCCTTCCCGGCTCTAGCCCTTGACCTAAAGAGTGTCTCTGCCTATTGGATACCTTCTTCCCCTCCCAGGCCCAGCTTAAATGGCATCTGCTAGCAGGCTTCTCAGCCTCAGCACTACTGATATTTGGGGCTGGGTAATTTTTTTTTTTTTTTTTTTTTTTTTTGCAGTACGCAGGCCTCTCACTGTCGTGGCCTCTCCCGTTACGGAGCACAGGCTCCGGACGCGCAGGCTCAGCGGCCATGGCTCACGGGCCCAGCCGCTCCGCGGCACGTGGGATCTTCCCGGACCGGGGCACGAACCAGCGTCCCCTGCATTGGCAGGCGGACTCCCAACTACTGCGCCACCAGGGAAGCCCCTGGGTAATTCTTTGTTGGGGGGCAGGGATGCGTTGCAGGATGCTTAGGAGCGTCCCCAGCCCCTACTCACTAGTGCCAGCAGCATTCCACCCCCCTTCCCAGGGTGTGACAACCCCAAATCCCTTCAGACATTGCCCAATGCCCTTGGAGGCAAAACCACCTCAGGTGAGAAGCATTGTTACACACGCTGCCAGGAGGGTCTCTCCTGTTCCCCACAGCAGTTCTTACAACCACTGTGGCATTTATCACACCAGTCCACACCGGGTCCACAGTGAACTGCATTTGGTTTTTTGTCCTCACCACTGATTACAGGATGCCTGGGGTGGGGGTAGGGAGGCAGGGACCAGATTTCTGCTGACATCATATTCAAATCCCTGTCCTTACCACTTGTGTGACTTTAGGCCAGTCACTTGGCTTCTCCAAACCTACATTTCCTCATCTATAAAAAGGTGACACTAGCCCCTACCCCAGAGGACTGCATGCTGAGCCGGCCTGACATGCACGATGCCCAGCCCAGAGCAGGGACGGGTAGAGGTTACTGCTTATTATTATTTATTTTATTTTATTTTATTTATTTATTTATTTATTTATTTTTTTGGTGGTACGTGGGCCTCTCACTGCTGTGGCCTCTCCCGTCGCGGAGCACAGGCTCTGGACGCGCAGGCTCAGCAGCCATGGCTCACGGGCCCAGCCGCTCCGCGGCATGTGGGATCTTCCTGGACTGGGGCACGAACCCGCGTCCCCTGCATCGGCAGGCGGACTCCCAACCACTGCGCCACAGGGAAGCCCCACCTGCTTATTATTAATAAATGCCCTCAAGTGTTATCGGTGCTACCAATCTGCCCAGGGTATGGTGGAGGAGAAGTTCACTGTTCCCTGACATTCACGTTTGCAAGAAGGGTGGTCAGCGAAGGCTTCGGAGGAGGGTGACACCAGATTCAGATCTTAAGAGATGACACAGTATGCCCCAGGTAGCAGTGCCTGGCTTATAAGGAGGGTTTATGGAATATACAAAGGACATGGAGATCACATGTGACTGAGTGTGGGAAACACGAGTCACCCACGGCTGGCCTTCCTTGCCAGTCGTGAGCTGTTCAAGTTTCTCCCTGCAGAGACCCGCCCTGACATGTATACACCCGCCCACCCCAGCATCTCCCACTCAGTGGTTTGAATGACCTTTAGTAGAAACTCTCCTGTTTCTGTCTGTCCCTCTCTCTGGAGGCATTCAGGACAGGGTGACGCAGTGCAGTGTGTGGACATACCACTCCCTGCTCTGCGCCCCCAGAAAGGGTCCAGTAGAGGATGGAGATGTAGCATCGGTGCCTTTTCTGTCTCCCAGGAGGTTTCTGAGTCACCGTCTCCAAGGGACAGAGTTTTGCTCTCATGATAGGAGCCAGGGAGGATGGGGCTTCAGCAGTCCCACAGTCAGGGTGGGGACTTGAGTCTGATCCAGGTCTCGGTATCAACCCGGAAGCCTGAAGCAGAAGTCCCCGGGGCCGCAGCTCTGCCGTGGAGAAGCTCTGGGGCGTGGCTTCTCACCCCGAGAGTCTCTCTGGGAAGCTGGGCCAGCCCCTCTTCTGCTCAAGTGTTGCCCCTCGGAAGAAGCAGAGGAAGTGGGACTGGGTGTTTCGGGAAGAGGGATGGGACAGGACGCGTTGCTACAAAGCAGTGAAAGTGAGCAGTTTCTCCTGGGGCTGTGTCCAGAGCACCGGGAAAGTCCCAGCCAAGGAGGTGGGCTCTGCCTCTAGCCTGTGGCCCAGTCCCTCAGATGGCGGCTCCAAGAGCAATGAGAGGTCAAGAGCCTGGAGGCTGGATCTGGTTCCCTGGGACCCCGAGGTCCCAGAGGCTGCTGGGCAGTGGTTGTTGACAAAGAGGAAAAGGTCTGTGGTGGCCGGGCCGGGCCAATTAGGGATCGACGAAGGAGACTGCGATGTAGCGGGTGCCTTTGGTGGTGGGGAGCCCCTCGTGGTAGTGCGTGAGTCGCCCGGGGTGCATGAGAGTCCAGCCCTTCCGTGGGGCTCGGACGGAGCAGTTGTAGCGCAGGAACCGACAGCCCCCGCCCTGGGAGACAGGAGGTGTCAGTTCCCCAACAGGAGGCACCAGTTCCCCAGTGGGATGCTGGGCCCTTCCCCTACTACCCCCATTCTCCCATCTGAGCCATCACAGCCAAGGGGCTCTCAGCACAGCCTGCCTGGGGATACCTTGCAGAGCGACGGCCATGAGCTGCCTAAGGAAGACACTCGGCAAAAGAGCAAGGGATCAAGAGCACTGGGCAGTGCCAACTAACTCTGTGATCAACCTGAACCTCAGTTTCCCCTTCTGGAAAATGGGCATTAAACTGTACAGGGTGGTAAGAATTAAATGAGATGATACAAGTAAGAGCTTAGGGCTCAGTTTCTCAACCTCAGCACTACGGACATTTTGGGTCAGATAATTCTTTCTTACGGGGGGTGTCCTAGGCATTCCTGGCCTCTACCCACTAGATGCCAGTAGCACCCCCATAGTTGTGACAACTTTAGGTATTACCAGTGTCCCCCCCAGGGAGGGGGGCAACATCATCCCCTATGAGAACCTTGATACATTGTAAACTCTCAAAAAAATGACAGGTGTTTTTATGGGTGTCCTTCACAGTGCCTGCTCAGGACTGAGTCCCCATAAGCTCTTAGAAAATAGTAGCTTAAGGAGTGAATGAATGGATGAATGGCTCCCTAGCTGATCACACCTAGAGGCCTTCCCTGGGGCCCTGAGGCCCCTGGCTCCTTCCAGACCCTCCTGTCTTCCTGGTTTCCCCAGCCCTCCCCTCTGGCCTCTAGCTTGTGCCCCGCACCTGCACGAACTCTGTCGTGTCATTCCCAAAGCTGCATCTTACTTTCAAGAATGATGAAAACCCTAAGCTTTTGAGGACTAATAGCTATCATTCCTTGAGTACTCATTATGGGTCCATGTAAGCAATTACCTGGATGAACTCATTTAATTCTCACCATTCTACGGGGGCCGCTCTAGGTTTTCCCATCTAAGACGTGAGGAAACTGAGATGCTAAGAAGCGTGCCTGGTCATATGTTACAGACAGCTGGTGAGGGGAGAGGCAGGACCCAGGTCCAGGCAGTCTGGTCCTGGTCCTCCTGTGCCGCTGCTCTGTTACGTCTAAAGCCTTCTCGCTCCCACCAAATTGTGCTCTGAAGCCACCCCTTCCAAGAAGCCGTCCCCACGGACCTGGAACCCTTTCTCTCGGGTTCCCTGGGCCCCTCTGGCCGACCACGCTGTGAGTGCTCCCCAGCCAGCCCTCCCCCCAGGCCCGCCCTCACCTCGTAATCCACCCCAGCCCGGTTCAGGGCAATGTTAATGGTGAAGGTGGAGGCGTCATGGTGTGGCATCAGGGAGGGCTGCTCGTCAGGCCTGTAGCGGACAACAAAGGCCAGGTCGAACTGGGCCTGCGTCGAGGAAGCGGGACAAGAGAAGTGGCGTTAGAGAGAGGCCCCCAAAGGCCGGGAGAGGCAGGGGTGCACAGAAGGGACCCCTCATCCAATCGCTGGAACGTTGGCCGGAGGGCAGGTCTGTTTATGCTGTGTTCTCCAGTGCGTGGCACAGAAAAGGTTCTCAGTTAAACTGTGGGGAGGAAGGGAAGGAAAAGAAGGAAAGGGGAAGAAGGGGAGGACATGGAGGAAAGGAGGGAAGAGAGGATGGAGAGGAGAGGCGGGGGGGAAAGAAGGGAGGAAATGAACTTAGTCCTCAAGACCCGCTCTGGCTGGTGAGTCCTTGAGGGTAAGGCCCAGGCACACGCAAAGCAGGTATTTGGAGAAAACCATTTAAAGGCGACTGAGAGAAGGAGTGCAAAAGCCAAAGAGACAGTCAAAAGACACACGGGGCAGGAGCTGAAGGGATGGGCATGCTGGCCAGCTAACCGGGGGCTTGTCTGGGGGGCTAGCATAGGAGTCACTGAGGCAGGATTTAAGTACACAGAGAAAGATGCAAAGGGGTGAGTCAGAGGCTAGAGGCCCAGGGGCCTTCCATTACCCTAGATGCCTCCCGGGGCCCCGCCTCATACCTGAGGGGAGGAGACTTCACTCCTGGAGACCAAATATTCCATCACTTCTCCCCCAAGCCAGGAACACCCTCCTCCCCACAAGCCCCAGCCACTCCACCCCAAGCCCTCATCCTGGCTGCACCCCAGGCGCGCCCACCCTGGTGTAGTAGCCCGGGTAGAGTTTCTCCGTCATGGGGGCGATGTACTCCACCAGGAACTTGTGCCACGCCCGCTCAAAGTTGATCTGGTTCATGTGGATGTCTATGGTCGGCACGTTTTCGTAGCCACCCTGGATGCGGTTGTCCTGGAAGTGACCAAGGAGAGTGTGGTGAGCAGAGCTCTAAAATGGACTCCCCCACCCCACTGGAATCCCAGGCCCCTGGTGTACAGGCTCTGTCTAATCCCCTCCCTTTGACCTGTGAACCCGATGGGATAAGGTTAGGTTACAGGACAAAAGTGAAGGGGTTTGGCAGATGTCATTAATGTAACCAGCCTATTGACTTTGGGTTCATCAAAAAGGAACTCATCCTGAGTGGGCCCTTCAAGGAGGATCTTTTTTTTTTTTTAGATGTTGGGCGTAGGAGTTTATTAATTAATTTATTTATTTTTGCTGTGTTGGGTCTTCGTTTCTGTGAGAGGGCTTTCTCTAGTTGTGGCAAGTGGGGGCCACTCTTCGTCGTGGTGTGCGGGCCTCTCACTATCACGGCCTCTCTTGTTGCGGAGCACAGGCTCCCGACGTGCAGGCTCAGTAGCTGTGGTTCACGGGCCTAGTTGCTCCGCGGCATGTGGGATCTCCCCAGACCAGGGCTAGAACCCGTGTCCCCTGCATTAGCAGGCAGATTCTCAACCACTGCGCCACCAGGGAAGCCCCAAGGAGGATCTTGAAGAGGGAGGCTCTGTGTCCCACTGGCCTGGAAGGAGCAAGCTGCCTGAAATTCTACAGCTGCAGGGAAATGAGTTCTGCCACATGAGCTTGGAAAAGGACCCCAAGCCTCAGATGAGACCCCAATCCCGGCTGATACCATGACTACAGCCTTGTGAGGCCCTGAGCCGGACTCCCGACCCACAGGAACTGGGAGATAATAAATGGGTGTTGTTGTAAGCTGATAAACGTTGTGGTGATTTGTTACACAGCACAGAAAACCAACGCAGAAGGCCACAGGTTAGCTGGGGCACTAGCAGCCCAGGGCTGGCCCGGTCAGTGGAGCACAAGGGCTCACCAGACCCCACACATGGGCTATGCGAGTTACTGGGTCCTGCAGATGAGCTCTGCCACCGAGCATGTAGATTAGGCGGTAACCAGAACCACTGCTTAGTCAAGCTGCCAGCCCAAAGGTTAGCTGGTCTCTGAGGCACATAGGCCCAGGGGCTCATGTGCCTTTAAAAATGGTTCCTGAACTTCCCAAGACAGGTGCAGGTATGCATTCCTCCTGCAGGGAGTGCACAGCCTGTCACATCCGCCACGCCCCTTGCTTCGGCTGTCTGGTGCACTTGGCACTGCCGTCGCTTCCTAATTCTTCTGCGGCCCACACTTGTCCATTCCTCCCCCAGCTCCATCCACGCCTGATCTGGGGAAGGAAGCTAAATCATTCTAGTGAGAAACCAGGAACCGGAAAACTTGCAATTTAAGCTTAAGGCAGCTCAAAGTCACCCAGCGGCAATGGCAGCTTGAGGACCAACACCCCATCCCATCTCTCAATCCCTCTACTCCTAAGTGCCTGCAGGCACCCCTGCCGGTGCCCCCATCTCCAAGAGTCCCAGAGAGCTTGGCTGGCTTGCCAGGAAAAGAGCCCAGAGGGCAGGCATGGGGGGAGGGGCAGCCTCCCCTCAGTCGCGGTCCAGGCGTCTGGGACCCCTACCTTGTTATCTCCCACAGACCACTGGCCGTAGTGCTCCATCTCTTCCACCAGCTCATCACAGGCCGTCTCCGTGAAGATGGGGAACCAGTAGACGTCTGGGCAAGGCTGAGGAGGGCGGGGACTCGGTCACGGGGTCCAGAGTGGCGTCACCACATTCTCCCTCTGCCCCCATGACCCTCTGCAGAACCCACCGCAGGCAAGGCCCATCATGTGGTCTATGCCCGGTCCCACACACTCCAGTCTGTGAGCCCTCCGTGTCCCCACGAGTGTCCCCAGGGAGCAGGGGCTCAGTGAGCTGCTGAAGGGAGAAGGAAGCAGAGCTCAGAGCTGGCCCTTCTCAGCCAAGAGCGGCCAGGGCCAGGGCCAGGAAAGGGACATGCGTATCCCCAGTGCCCCCAGGAAGCAGAGGCCCGCAGGCTCCAGGAGAAGCAGAGAAGCATTTGTTTCTCATCCTAGGCCCACGGTCCACAGTTGAGACCACATTTGGGGATATTTTCTTCTTTCTTGTTCAGGCCAGGGAGGAAGCGTCAGGCACCCCCAGGCCCCTGCAGACTCCAGTTGGAAAGTGCCAGCAAGAGGAGGGGGCCCATCCCACTGTCCATTCCCTCAGCCCAAGCAGTGCCAGAGGATACAAAGGTGCCTTCTCCCCGCCCAGGTCGGCTGGCTTTGTTCCCACCCCTGCAGCAGGTGCCGGATGTGAATCCAGCAGCTGTGTTCCCAAACGGCCTCCAGTCCTTACCATCTCCACCATCTTCCCTGCCAGGGCCTTGGTGTAGTTCTCGTGGATGTACTTCTCCTTCCAGTCCTGTGGGGAGTGGGAGAGGTGGGGATCTCGGGCCTGCCTGGGCCAGCTGGGGCTTACCCCTTGTTCCACCGCATGCGCTGCTCCAAGATGGAGTTCTGCCCCGCGAGCCCCCTGGGGGGTGGGGGGGGCGGGGGAGCCGGTATGTGCCTATGCCACTGGGTCATGTGAGCTGATGGGCCCACAAGTGTGCCTGCAGGAGGGGGTGTCTGCATGTGCGTGTACACGTGTGTGCATGTGTGTACAGGTCTGCCTGCAGGTATGTACATGTGCCCACATCAGCCACAAGCTTGCAACGTCTAGGGATGCTCTCACAACTTTCTCTTCCTCTGATCATCACAACACCCTCAGAGGTGAGACAGGCTGGGATAGTACACCCATTTTAGAGCTAAGATAACTGAGGCCCCAAAGGTGGAGAGGCTCAACTAAGTCACAGCTGATGGACCACAAACCTCGGCCTCTGTCTCCTGGTCCCTCCTCCACCAGACGGCGCTGCCTCTGGAGATATTCTCCTCTCCCCACTGAAATCCTGCCCAACAAGCCCCCTGGGGCAGAGGGAGGCGGGGGGTGGGGGGTGGGTGTGGCTTGGGGTCCCAGCCAAGGTCAGGCTGTGAGAGGGAGGCTTCTCAGGCCACAGGATCCCTGGGGTCTCCTCCGCTCCCACCCCTGCCCACCCACGAAGGGCCTCACCTCGGGGTTGCTGAACACCTCCCAGAGGTCGTTATGGAGGTGGGTGGTTTGGTAGCTGTCCAGGGACAGCAGATGGCCGAAGGCGTGCCGGTTGGTCAGGAACAGGAACACATCCTGGAGAGAACGGGCCGGATGGAAGAGACCCTCCCCCTCCCCTGCACGCCCCGAGGGGTGAGGTGAGGGGCACGACTGCAGCCTCCTCTGCCCACCGAATTCGAATTCACCTCATCTCCCCAGTGCCTGGATGAGGCCTGACACTGGGGATGCAATCAAGGAAGACTTCCTGGAGGACTGAACAGGAATGAAAGAATGAATGTGCAAAAGAAAAGGATGGTGTTCTGATCCTGGAGTTAGTTGTGGGCACAGGGGAAACATTACCCTGCCGTCATAGTTTTTAAAATAACCACAAAATAATATTGGGTGGGGCACGGGGATAGGGTAAGGGCATCTCGGGCACATCACTTGGAGTGAAGGTGGAAAGTTTTAGGTAGAAAGCATCCTTTAGGCTCTGTCGAAAATGTAAATAAAAGTGGTGGTGTGAAAACAGGTGGTGTGAAAAAAATGATCCTGCAGATCCCGAGGACCAGCCCTCATGCCCGGAGCCCCAAGTGCCCCCACCAGGGCCTGGCAGCCTTGAAGCAGCCCTGCTGGGACCTCAGAAGCTGCAGGGCCTATGGTGACAAGGTGGCCCATCTTCTCTGTCAACAGGGCCTCTTCTGACTGCCCAGCCCAGGCTAACCTGCTGCCGGATATTGGCACAGAAGGCCATGTCCGGGTCCAGCTTGCTGTGGTGGAATAGGTCCATCTCCTGCAGCTCAGCCCGCAGGGCACTGCCCTTGATCAGGTAGATGTTTGAGATGTAGGGCACGTTCCAGACGCCGCTAAGGGAAAGAAAGGAAGATGGAGGGGGCCACAGGCGATGGCGAGGGGTCATAGTCTGGGGGTCAGGGGGAGGGGGAAAAGGGAAGTCACAGGCTGGGAGGGCACGATGGTGGTGATTTGATTCCCCTACCCTGGGCGCATGGGCCCAGGATAACTATCAGGAAGTCCTTCTGTGTGTCTGACCACAGTCTTCCCTTCTTCAGTTAAACAGGAATTTGAGAGCAACAGGACAGGAATACCGGGGAGGGCAGTGCTGTGAGGCTAAGAGGAAAACAGATGAGGGGGCCCCCCATCCTGCAGGCACTCACACACGCCGCCCCTGCACAATGTCCACGTAGTCCTCGGAGCGGGCGTAGTAGCCATCTGCACTCAGTGTCCCCCAGAAGTTCGACCACAGCCTCCCGTGGCGGGTCATCAACGGGGCAATGACATTCCTGGGGAAGGAAGCACCTCAGAGGGAGTCCCTCTGCCACGGGGAGGTTGGGGCAGACCCAGGTATGGGGAAGGGGAGGGAGGGTGCCTTCACCCTGCAAGCACCTCCCTAGGGTAGGGCCTGGAGCCGGGTCTGGCCCATCTGGTGCCAGCTCCCTCCCACAGGGCAGTCAGGAAAGGCTGGGGTGGGGGTTGGGGGGATGGCAGTCGGGAGGTGAGGCTGGGGCTTGTGGCCGGGAGGTGGGGAACGTCCTAGACCAAGGTAGCCAGGCTGGGAAAAGCCTGGGGTCATAGGTGAGGCCAAGGCGGGGGGAGGAGGAGAAAGGCAGGGGAGGGGCTCCCACCCCAGGCCCAGGCCCAGGCCCAGGGGCATCATGAGCCCTGGCTCCGAGGGCCTGCTTTTCCAGCAGGCACAGCCCACCCAAGCCTCACTTGTTCTGCTCGATTAGCAGCTGCAGGGTTTTGGGCTCGGTCAGGGCCACATCGGCATCCACGCTGAAGTAGTAGGTGCAGCCACGGTCCTGCCGGCACAAGTCCCTGCAGGGAGGGGGACACGGGGTCAGCGGGGACAGGGCTCTGGCGCCAGCCTCCCCACCCAGGATCCCAGAGCTACCCCCAGGCTGCAGTCCCCAACCATTGCCCATATCTGCGATCACCACATACCAGCCAAGGGTCTTTAGGGAGCTCAGGCCGGCCCTGCTGCAGGCTGGGACCAGCCACCTCCAGGTCCCTCCCAACTCCGAGACCCAACCCCTGGGCTACAGAGCTGTCAAGACAAGTCCCAGAGCCTGGCAAGTGGTGTCTAGTGCCCTGAAAACCTTGCTACTGGCGAGAGCAGGCCCACAGACAGGTGCCTACACTGCCCGGGGCTATGGGTAAACTGTTTCTGCCTTTCTGGAGGATAGTTTGGCAACTTGTACCCAAAGCCTTAAAAATCTCATACTGGGGCTTCCCTGGTGGCGCAGTGGTTGAGAGTCCGCCTGCCGATGCAGGGGACATGGCTTCGTGCCCCGGTCCGGGAAGATCCCACATGCCGCGGAGCAGCTGGGCCCGTGAGCCATGGCCGCTGAGCTTGTGCGTCCGGAGCCTGTGCTCCGCAGCGGGAGAGGCCACAACAGTGAGAGGCCCACGTACCGCAAAAAAAAAAAAAAAATCTCATACTAAGTAAAGTAAGTCAGACAGAGAAAGACAAATGTGATATCACTTATGCATGGATTCTAAAAAAATAATACAACCAACTTATTTACAAAACAGAAGTAGACTCACAGACATAGAAAACAAACCTATGGTTACCAAAGGGGAAAGGGGAGGGGGAGAGATAGATTAGGAGTATGGGATTAACAGATACAAACCACTACATATAAAATAAACAACAAGGATTTACTCTCCAGCACAGAGAACGATATTCGATATCTCATAATAACCTATAATGGAAAAGAATCTGAAGCTGTACTCCTGAAATTAACACAATATTGTAAGTCAACAATAGTTACATTAAAAAAAAAAAATCTATGTTCTTTTTGTTTATCTGGTGCCGGGCTCAGCAAACTACGGGCCACAGTCCAAATCTAGCCCACTGCCTGGTTAGCTCATGAGCTAAGAATGGTTTGTTGTGTTTTTTTAATTTATTTTATTGAAGTATAGTTGATTTACAATGTTGTGTTAATTTCTGCTATACAGCAAAGTGATTCAGTTATATATATATATATATACACACACACACTCATTCTTTTTCATATTCCTTTCCATTATGATTTATCACAGGATACTGAATATAGTTCCCTGTGCTCTGCAGTAGGACCTTGTTGTTTATCCATCTTATAGATAATAGCGTGCATCTGCTAATCCCAAACTCCCAATCCATCCCTCCCCACCCCATCCCACAAGTCTGTAAGAACAGTTTTACATTTTTAAATGGTTGGGGAAAACAAAAATCAAAAGAAGTCACGTGGGCTTCCCTGGTGGCACAGTGGTTGAGAGTCCGCCTGCCGATACAGGCGACACGGGTTCGTGCCCCAGTCCGGGAAGATCCCACATGCCGCGGAGCGGCTGGGCCCGCGAGCCATGGCCGCTGAGCCTGCGCGTCCGGAGCCTGTGCTCCGCGACAGGAGAGGCCGCAGCAGTGATAGGCCCGCGTACCACAAAAAAAAAAAAAAAAAAAATGCTATTGGAGCACTGCCACGCTCATTCGTGCTCCAATAGCTGGGCTGAGTGGTCACGGCCCAGCCCACAAAGCCAATTTACACAGATTTACTAGCTAGTCCTTTATAAAAAATTTGCCAGTCTCGGATCTGGACTTTCTAATTCTTTTATAGTCAACACAAATTACTTGTTTGTTTTAATGATAAAGGAAAAAAATCAGAGATTGTTTCTCTAATTGTCAGCATTTATCTACTCTGGCCCTCCAGTCCTTCCTCTTTCTCTCCATTTGCTTCCTGAATCCAATTGACAGTGCTCAGCCCCTCCCAGGAGCACCGAGGTTGGCTCAACTACTTCCCCATTTGAGAGATGGGAACACTGAGGCCCAGAGAGGGGCAGGACTTGCTGGAGACCACACAGCCTTCTGAACCTGTCTCCCCGCCTGGTGCTCCTGATACTGCAGCCCCTCTGCCACGACCCCCAACTCACACGCCCATGTTCCTGGCGTCCGCGTTCGCCACCCGCACCTCGGGGCCCAGCAGTTTCACAGACTGGTACTCGCTGCCATGCTCTGCCAGGAACTGCTCCACCTGAGTCTTATGTTGCTGCTCCTGGGGGTGAGGGGATGGAGGGTGAGGATGAGGCTTCACCCCAGGGACCACAGCACCTTCTGCTACTGCAGGCTGCTCTCCGTCATTCCTGGAGCATCCCTGGCCATCTGCTTTCCTATCCCCAGAACTCTGCCCATGCAGAGCCTGGACCTTCTGCCTGGAGTGCCCTTCCTGGCCATCCTTTGACCATCCTCCTCTGACCAGGCCAGGCCCACAGGCCTCTTAAGAGCCTCTGTCACCAGGACAGTGCCCCTCACCCCACAAGCCACACATCCATAGTCGCTGATTCTTGCTGGTTCAGGGTGTGGCCCAGGGGTCTGCTTTGCTATAAAACGCTCCAGGCGATCTTCAAAGTGCATTCTGAAAAACAGTTTATACCTGGAGCCCCTGCACCGGGAAGCAGAAAGAGCAGGGTGTTTAAAAACAAACCCAGGAGGGCTTCCCTGGTGGCGCAGTGGTTGAGAGTCCGCCTGCCGATGCAGGGGACACGGGTTTGTGCCCCGGTCTGGGAAGATCCCACATGCCGCGGAGCGGCTGGGCTCGTGAGCCATGGCCGCTGAACCTGGGCGTCCGGAGCCTGTGCTCCGCAACGGGAGAGGCCACAACAGTGAGAGGCCCACGTACCACAAAAAAAAAAAAACAAAACCCAGGGTTCAGAGAGAAACCCAGCTCTGCTCTGATTAGCTGCATGAACTTGGACAAGTCACTTCACCCGTCTCAGCTTCAGTTTCCTCCTTTGTAAAATGGGAGGGCGATCATGCCTCCCACACCGGGTCACTGCAAAGACTCAACAAGGCAGAGCACAAAGTAGGTCCTCAAAGACTGCCTGGAACAGTTCTCTTTTTCTATACAAAGTCACAGTGCATGCGTGTGAGGTTTGATGTCTCCAGGGAAGCTGGGAACCTCCCAAGGGCAGGGCCTACACCCTCCTCCTGTTTCCAGGTGACACAGTTGAATGAATGTTTGTGACCCACGCAGAGCTGAGCTGAGTGGGGGACCACAGGTCCCTGGGGGTGGGGTGCAGACAGTCAGGGCCGAGAGGTCTCGGAAAGGGGTGACCCTAGACAGGGCAGCTGAGAAGACTCTAGGGAAGGCAAGGAGCCTTAACAGCAGGTGGAATTTGGAGAGCGTATCTGGCTTCTCTCAGCAAAAGCTGAGAGGTGGGACTTTATCTGGCTGGGAAGGAGAGGCAGGCAAGGGAGGGAGCTAGCCCTGCGAGCCACAGAGTAGCAGGCCTCCAGGCCCTCCCCGATTCCTCAGAAGGTACTCAAAGAATGAAGACCAATTTGACCATCACCAGGTCAAATCAGGAAAGACTGCCTGGACCAGGAAGGGAAACAATGACAATGACATCAGCTGAGAGCACCTACTGTGCAACTTCTTTAGCCCTTGCAGCAACTCTACGTGGCCCGCACTAACACTATCCCTATCTACTAGACCTAAGAGATGAGAAAACTGAAGCCCAGAGAGGTTGGATAACATGCCCAAGGTCACACAGCTAATATAAGCAGTGATGTTGGGGTTCAAACCCGGCCAGTCCGACTCCAGAGTCAACCCAGCGAGTGGGGATACAGCCCACTGCCCACTTCCGTTTGGCCCAGACAACCCTGGTTCAGTCACTTCCTCAGAGGTGTCAGGGCGTCTTGTGAGGCTGAGCCCTTGACCCAAGCCACACGGCGACCCCACCAAGTGCCTGCTACTCACATGGTTGTGAATGAAAAGCCGCAGCCGTTTCCGGGGGTAGTGGAGGCGCAGGAGCCGCTGGAAGAACAGGGACAGGAACGGCGTGGGCTGTTCGATGAACACGCCGACTAGGACCGTGGGCAGTGCTTCATCCTGCATGGGGAGAAGGTGGCACAGGAGTCCGGCGATGTCCAGCCATTGCGCCACCGCTGAGCCCCGAGGATGGCCTGAGGGATCTGGAGCCACAGGCAGACGCTTGCGGACTTAGCAGGAAAGGGGCCTGGGCCGGGGTGCTCCGAGCAGGATGTGCAGATGGCAGAGGCAGGGACTGGCAGGGAAGCAGCAGGAGGCTGTCCCTGCCGGGGACGAGAGCAGCGTGAACCCAGACTTGGAGAGAGGACGGGTTGATGGCACGCCGTCGGGAGAGCTTGGCTGGCATGGGGTCTGAGGTGGGCCTTAAATGAGGAGTAAGTTTCGTGGGATGGGGAGAAGGCTGCAGGAGCACCCGAAGGACCAGGCAGAAGACACCGGAACATAGGCATCTGGGGGAAGCTGGAGCGTGTAGTCTGAGAAGGTTTCCAGGAGGAGGTGTGTAGGTGAGGGGGAGGAGGATGGAACCCCAGACAGGGAGGTGACCCCTTTACCCCCCACCAAAGACAACAGAGCCTCCAGAATCCACCATCCTCCCCTCCCCGAGGGACGGAACCCTGGGGTCCAGCAGCCTCACCCCGATGCCCTTGAGGCTGCGCAGGCCCTCATCACACACAGCACATCCCGTCTCAAAGGTCCAGAAGCGTGGGATGTAGTTGCCCAGGTAGTTCAGCTGCAGCTGTGGGGAGACGAGGGGGCTGAGAGGAAACAGGCTCAGCCCCCCCAGCACCCCCCCAACCAACAAGTCACATCTCCCTGGGCCCCCTGTGGGCCTGCACCCCAGCCTCCCCTAAGGGGACAGGAATGTGGCTTTATTTGGGGTGGGACTTGGAGAGCATGTATGTCCCCCTGGAGATCACCAAAGCTGCTCTGAGGGGGAGGGCCGTGGGGGGACTCAGCACTCTGGTGCTTCTTCATCTTTGGATCTCCTGGGAGCTTGTAAAATGCAGATTCCTGAGCCCCACCCCTGCAGACATTCCAAATGAGCAGCTCTTGGGTGGCATCAGGAAATCTGCATTTGAACACCCTCTCCTTCCCCTCCGCCCACGTGATTCTGACGAGGGTGGTCAAGGACCACACTCCAAGAAATGTGCTGTGATCCAGGGGCCCGTTCCCCAGGGGCAAGTTGGGTCTGGCCTGCTCCCCGGCCCCTTCTGTAGCTCTGGGAGCACAGGGAACAGTCTGTCCTGTTCAGGGCTGGCGAGGCCTCAGGCCCTGCTACAAACATTCAGTCGACGTTTGTTGAATGTAGAAACAAGCCTGCCCGGGAGTGGCAGAGTACAGATGACTCAGGGCCGCCCAGTCTGGGCCTGGATAGGGACAGGAGCCTCCTTTGTGGTCCAGCAGAGATGGACAGGGCATCACCAACCACCACAGTAAGGAGAGAAGGAACCACATTGAACTCAGATGTGAGGTCGGAGGCAATGCGTGGGTCCCAGGTGGGTGGCCCTGACCCCAAGGGGAAGCTGTGGTGTCACAGTGGGGGCACAGTTGGGATTCTGGACCCCCATCCCACTCTCCCCCGGGAGCTGGGGCCCCTCCTTACCTTGGTAGGCCCATTACCATGAATCAGGACTGGGAGGGTGTCGTAAGCCAGGTTCCTTGCTCTCACTTGGCCCATTTCAAACTTGAGCACCACCTCATCTGGGGGGCAGAAAGCAGAGACCTGTCCAGCATCAGGCGCACAGGCCAAGCTCCAGGGCTGACAGGATGGGCTAGAATCCAAAGTCTCCCCCAGTGAGGCCCTGGGCTAGTCACTTCACCTCTCTGAGCCTCAGTTTCCTCATCTGTAAAATGGGGGTTAGAGTGGGAGGATTCCGTGTCCTGCGAGTACTTAGCACAACGCCTGGCACGTGGTAAGCGTGGAATCCATGGCAACCCCTACTGTTTGTTGTGATTACTTATTAGAGCCAGAAGCAGAGGATGGGAGCAAGCAAAGACCTGAAACATCCCAGCTCCAGGTGCAGTTCAACCAGCAGGGAGGCCTGGGTCAGGCAGGGACAGATCCTGTCCCGGTGGAGAAAGCCCCTGCAGTAGGGTCCCAATACCCAAGCTCTGACCTGGTCAGTCTGCACGTAACGCAGCGGGTAGGACGCTGCCTTGCCTGACGGTTATAAAAGGCAGAAGGGCCTTTTCCCAGAGGCCTGAGAAGATGCCGGGCTGGGAGGCCTTTTGTGGTGAGTGATCATGTGATGGGAGCCCCTCTGTGCAAGCTCCTGATCCACCTAAGAGGTGTCTGGACCCAGCTTCTAAACCTAGGTTCACAAACTCCCAGAACCCACAGGCCAAAGCGTGCAGTGCTTCTGCACCTCCCTGGGAGGGGAGCCGGAGCTCTCCTCAGATTCTCAAAGGGGTCCATTTACCCCATTAAATCACCAATCAATGATCTGGTCCAAATTCTCTTTTCTAAGCATGGGAAAACTGAGGCCTGAGGGGCGTGTGTGTGTGTCTTGCCTGAGGTCACCCAGCAAGATAGTGGCAAAGCAATGTCATCACCAGCCACCGACAGGACCAGGCCAAGAGCATATGTGGTTTCAAGGGCCAAGTGGCCTCTCTGCTTCCGAAGTCATCCATCAACTCCCTGCCCCCAGCCCAGGAAGTCTTCACCTGGGAGGTGGGAGGGCAGGGGAAGGAGGTGAAGCAGGCTCTCACCTCTAAAGACCAGTTATGCAGGGCAGGGATCAGGTACCCGCCGAGTGCATCACCCAGCTCCTCCCAGGCTGAGCCTCGGTGTCCGGCAGGCTCTCTGGAATGACCTCTTAGCCCTCCTTTCTCCACCCCTAGGGAGACACAGCTCTGCCCCCAGAGGACATCCAGGTGGTCTCTGGGGACCTGGGGATGAGGTGGGCGACGTCCCACCACAACAACCCGAGAGGAACCTCCTCGGCTCAGGCCCTGCCTGGAATCCTCATCTCCTCACCACTCCTCGCAGGATCCCCCTCCCTGTCGGGGCTGCTCACCCAAGGCTCCATCCAGATTCTGGAAGATACGGCAACGGTGGTCCAGGGTGATATTGATCCCCTCCTGCGGGAAAGAGGGCAGCGGACAAGGCTCCATCACCCAGTGTGGGGAATCTGTCCTCCCACTCCTGCCACTTCCTTTCCCCTCACCCACTTTGCCCTGTCACATCAGGGCAGCTGGGAGCCTTGGGAAGGCCAGCCAGTGGCCAAGCCCCTGGGGTCTGCTAGTCTAGTGGCTCTATTCACAGAGAACCAGGGACTCTCAGAACTGGAAGGAATCTAAGGAAACAGCTGGTTCAATGACAACAACCACCATAGTAATAACAAATGCTTGTTTAGCACTTTACTGTGTGCCAATCACATCCTAAGTGTTGTATGTACATTAATGTAATCCACACAACAGCCTTATAGACTTAAAAACAAGGCACACGGACTTCCCTGGTGGCACAGTGGTTAAGAATCCGGCTGCCAATGCAGGGAACACGGGTTCGAGCCCTGCTCCGGGAAGATCCCACATGCCGCGGAGCAACGAAGCCCGTGCGCCACAACTACTGAGCCTGCGCTCTAGAGCCCACGAGCCACAACTACTGAGCCCGCGTGCCACAACTACTGGAGCCCGTGTGCCTAGAGCCCGTGCTCCACAATAAGAGAAGCCACGGCAGTGAGAAGCCCGCGCACTGCAACGAAGAGTAGCCCCCGCTCGCCGCAACTAGAGAAAGCCCGTGTGCAGCAGCGAAGACCCAACACAGCCAAGTAAGTAAGTAAATAAATAAATAAATAAATAAATAAAAACAAACAAGGCACAGAGAGGTTGGATAACTTGCTCAAGGTCATACACTTAGTAATTGGCTAAGCTGGCATCTGAGCCTGGTAGCCTGGTCCTGAGGTCCACGTTCACTGCATAATGCTGCCTCTTCGAGATCTGACTGTGTCTCATGGAGCTCTAGGCCAGGCCAAGTGACACTCTAGGCTCAGCCTTCATCCCACAGAGAACAGCTCCACTGTTTTGTTTTAGACCATGGGCTTCTGCTAGCAATGTAACTGGAGGCAAAGGGGAAGGAGGAGGAAGGACTGGGCTAACTAAAGATCAAGTTCATAGTTTCCACTGCACAAGTCCAATTGCTTCATTATTTCATGGATAACAAAAATCAAGGCCCAGAGAGGGAAAGTGAGTTACCCTACATCATGCAGCACAGAATAAACAGGGGCTGGGGGGGGGTAAGCAGGGAAGAATCCAGGAATACTGACCCCCCTCAAGGGCTCCCTAAATTTCCTGCCTGCCCAGAGGACACTGGTTGGCTTTGGGGCTACACTGGCCCAGTTCTACTGCTTCCATTCCCCTCAATGATCTCTGCTTTTTCTTTTTTGGCCTTGCCATGTGGCTTGAGGGATCTTAGTTCCCCAACCAGGGATTGAACCCGCACCCTCAGCAATGAAAGCGCCCAGTCCTAACCACTGGGCCACCAGGGAATTCCCCAATGATCCTTGCCTTGAGACAGGCTGAGAGGCCTAGCTTCTGGGGCCCAGGTCCAGCCAAGATCACATCAGCCCCCTAGAAACCCTCCAGGTAGGGTTGGGCAGGGGCAGCTCAGCCTGTCAGTTCCTTTCATGACCATCCTCACCACCTGACCTGAGGCTGTAAATTCCTTGTGTCCCCAGCTTGAAGGTCCACGAGGGCAGACACCCCAACTGTCTTGTTCATTGCCATATCCCTGCCCTACACCTGACAGTGTCTCTCACACACCACAGGCACTCAATAAATACCTGCTGAATAAATGAGTGAATCGAAGAATAGATAAATGGAGTGTCAATGCCCAACCCAGGGGGTCAGGCCTGGGGGGCAGGGGCTGCTCCTAGTGCAGCCTGGTCTGGGGGAATCCAGCGTCAAGATCCCACAGTCCCACCCACTGCCTCTTACCCTCTTCTCCGGGTCCAAGAAGATCTTGGTGTAAAAGAGCTGGTCACTGTCACTGTCCTGACCCTCCCACTCAGCCACCAGTTTGCTGAGGTTGGGGGCATAACCGATGAAGCCTGGGGGTGGGGGACATACAGACACAGACACTTAGCTTCCGGCCTCTAAGCCAGGGGCCTCTTCCCAGCCTCCCCTCTCATCCACCTCCCACTTCCTTACCCATAAGCCCTGCCTCCTCTCAGAAGCCCTCCTGGATTGAGAAGAGGTGATATCTATAGGTTGGAAACAGCCTGCCAGTTAATGCCACTTGGTGACAAGTTTCCACTGAGCCCAGAGAGAAAAATCAGTGCTGTCCATTAAGCTGCACCAGCTCAGGTCCTGGGCACCACACAGGTGGTAAATAAATGAATTAGACCAGAAGCCCAGGAGAGCAGGGCTGGTGGGGCACAGGCTTGGAGCCCCTTTTCTACAGCTATCTGAGAAACCTGACCCAGAGAAGGGTAGAGGCTGAGCCAAGGTCACACAGTACAGGAGGGCTTAGAGGGTAAGGGCCACACAGCCCCCAGGCTACAGTGCAGACTGGTGAGAAGGGAAGAGAAAAAGGAGAAGGTGGGCAGCCAGGGAGGGCCCTGCCCTAGGGGACACCTCTACCCCTGGGCCAGGGCCAGGCCATCTGGACTCTGCTAACTCTCTTGGCCAATGGGGAAACGTGGTCCCTGGGGGCGGATCGCCCTTCCGTGGCTGGACAGAGGAATACAGAATAAAATATGGATTTTATTCCCCGTGCAGTAGGAAGTCACTGAGTGATGTGTGCAGACTCGCATCTGGCTGCTGGGTGGAGAATGGACTGGAAGGGGCGAGGGTGGAGGCTGGCAGAGCAGTTAGGAGACGACTGCCCATGCCAGGGGCCCCAGGAGGCAGCGGCAAGGGGCGTGGACATGAGAGGGCCGATTCCAGAGATCTTTTGACTTGGAAGTGCTGTGACCTGCTGATGGACTAAGGTGCGGGAAGGCAAGGGAGGAATCAGGGGTGACTCCCTGTTTTGCCCTGTGCAGATGGGGGGCTATTGAATGAGACAAGGAAGGTTGCAGAGAAGCTGATTTAAGGGTTAAAAAGTCAGGAGTTGGGGCTTCCCTGGTGGCGCAGTGGTTGAGAGTCCGCCTGCCGATGCAGGGGACACGGGTTCGTGCCCCGGTCCGGGATGATCCCACATGCTGTGGAGCAGCTGGGCCCGTGAGCCGTGGCCGCTGAGCTTGTGCGTCCGGAGCCTGTGCTCCGCAGCAGGAGAGGCCACAACAGTGAGAGGCCCGCGTACCGCCAAAAAAAAAAAAAAAAAAAAAAATCAGGAGTTCTACTGAGGACATTCTGCATTCAGGACCTGTGAGCCATCCGCATGGGATGTCAAGCCAGGGGGGGTCCGCACGCAGGCAGCAGATGGACCCCTCTGGAGCCTGCCCAGCCTGCCACACACTCCGCACCCGGACCCCTCACCTCCAGAGCCCAGGAACCTCTTGCCGTCAGATACCACCGGGTACTTGGCCTCCAGCCTGCGGTCCGGGTAGATGAGCTCCTCGGCAGAGAAGACCACCTGGCTCCTGGCCTGCCGGAACTTCTTCAGGAGCTCTCGGGGCCCCGAGGCAAACACCACGTCGTAGCTGTGGCCAGAGCCGGGAGAAGACAGGGCAGAGGTGAACAGGGAGGAGAAGGGGTGGGGGAGAGGGGGGCGGGGGAGAGGGAGGCAGGGGCTCAGGAGGGTGCAGGCAGGAGGAGACCAGGGATCAAGGCTCTCCCCCTCCTCCCACGCCAACCCCAGGCCACATCTGGGAAATGGATCTGCCCTGTTGCCTTTGCCCCTGCCCACCACGTTTCCACCCCCTTCCTGGGCAGAGACGTGGTCTCCATAATCTGTGCCCATCTCACACTCAAAGCATCGGTTACCAAACCTGGGCAGGTCCCCCCACCCATCTTTTCACCAAGAGTGGACATGGGTCTTTTCTGGGGTTCATAGACCCCTTAAAACTTCAGGCAACCTTAGCTAGAGTAACCCCCCTCATCCCTGATGTCCTGGCAGGACCTCATTCTAGAATATTCCTCTACCTCTCAGCTGCCTACCTGTCTGTGAAGAGAATGACCAGGTTCTCCTTGTCTGCGTGCTTCTCCAGGGCTTTCTTCAGTAGTCGAACCTTCAGCCCTCCACCTGCCGACATCTCCTTGCCCCCATGCCAGTCCTCCCCCAGCCCCAGCGCCTGCAGAGAAAGGCCCCTTAACATGAGCTTCTGGTAAACAAAAATCTGGCCAGCTCAATTTCCAACCCCACCTGGGCAGTGCACATCTTTGCTTCTGGCTGTGGCCAGCACCTCCTCCCCTCCCCATGGGAAACCATTCTAAGACATATGTGTGGCTGAGCAGGTGCCTGGTGTGGTCATGTGACCATGGCTGGCCAATCAGAGTGTCCCATCTCTCCCAGAGCCATAAGTTTGAGCATGTAACCCAAGTAGGGCCTATAAGTCTTCCCTGGGACTGTTCTGTTAAAAGTAAGAAAAGGTTGTCTTGTTCTGCTGAGGTTGTGAAGCTGGGGCATGTGGGTCTATGGCTGGTGGTCATCCTGCCACCATGTAGAGAGAGCATGTCCGCAAATGAAAACAAACAGGGTCTAGAGATGGAAAGACGAGGCCCTTACCATGCTGCTTGAACTCCTAGATCCAGCTATGTCTGAAGCAACCCCCTGCCTCAAGCCCCATTTATGTAAACTAATACACTTTCTTTTTTTTTTTTTTTTTTTTTTGCGGTACGCAGGCCTCTCACTGCTGTGGCCTCTCCCGTTGCGGAGCACAGGCTCTGGATGCACAGGCCCAGCGGCCATGGCTCACGGGCCCAGTCGCTCCGTGGCATGTGGGATCCTCCCGGACCGGGGCACGAACCTGTGTCCCCTGCATCGGCAGGCGGACTCTCAACGACTGCGCCACCAGGGAAGACCCCTACACTTTCTAATGAATTTTTTTAATTTTTTTAAAAATTTATTTATTTTTGGCTGCGTTGGGTCTTTGTTCCTGCACGAGGGTTTTCTCTAGTTGTGGCGAGCGGGGGCTACTCTTCATTGCGGTGTGCGGGCTTCTCATTGCAGTGGCTTCTCTTGTTGCGAAGCATGGGCTCTAGGTGCGCAGGCTCCAGTAGTTGTGGTGCATGAGCTTAATTGCTCCTCAGCGTGTGGGATCTTCCCGGACCAGGGCTTGAACCCCTGTCCCCTCCATTGGCAGGCAAATTCTTAACCACTGCGCCACCAGGGAAGCCACAAACTAATACACTTTCTTTCTGGCTTAAAGCCACTAGACTGCAAGCTGTGTAGGCGGTGCCCTGGTCTGTCTCGTCCATCTTTCTGTCCCCAGTGCCAACCATGGCACCTGACACAAGGAGGCACTCAGCACACTCAGTGAAATGGAGGAATCTCTCCCTGCAGGGCTCAGCCCCACAGACTGCACGCACAGGACATGAAATCCATGCCACCGATGGACATGGCGTTAGCTTGTGTTTCGTTACAGCAGTGTTTATACAGGTAAGATATCCATACAACGGCATCCCCAAATCACCTGGGAGGCCTTGTGGAAATGCTGATCCCCAGGCCCTACCCTCTAAACTAGCCACAGGTCCCCAGGCGAGTCTTATGCACTAACACGAGCATTCCCACATACCTCTCGAGTCTCACCTTCCACACACCCTCTATCTCCAGCACCTCCTAGACTTTGCTTATGTTCTTCCCATCTTACTTTTCCAGAAGATTTCCCTTTGGGCCCAAGTCAGTTTGGGAAAGGCAGACATCCAGCTCCTGGACTCTCCCCCCACCCCTCGGCTATCTCTGCCCCACCCGGGGAGCCCCTTACCTGGATCTTGTAGTTGAAGAACTGGGCCGACCGCTTGAAGCGTCGGAACCCCTCGGTCTCCTTTGTGGCCACCGTGAGGACCAAAAGGTTGTCTAGGGACAGAGAAGGGAATGAAGGATGAAGAGAGGTGACAGCAGGAATGGATGACCGTGCCCAGCGGGATGTGTCAAATCCCACAAGATGTATCTTCCTGTCAACCCATTATACACAAGGGCCCAGGGCCCAGGTAGGAAGAGACACACCTAAGATCACTCAGCTGGGTTAATGACAGAGCTGGGACATAACCTGGGTCTCCCAGTTCTCCTTCAGGGCTCCGTTCATCTGGTAACTGACCAATGTGGCGGGAAGTACCCAGAGCAGAGGTGTCTGCACCTTGCATTGTGAGACTGGGTCTCTCTGGATTTAGGAGCAGAGGAAAGGATTCGCTCTGAATGCTGAACAACAGGAGGACCTCTCTGGCCAATATCAGACATTAGCCTGGCAACAATCACAGCTCTCCACGCCCGCACTGAGGGCAGACATTGCTAATCAATCCCAACAGACCTTCCTGCTGAGCCTCACTTGGCCTTGGATTCTCCCAACACAGTGAGAACCAATAAGAGCTGGCCTGTAGTGGAAACTGACTTGAAATCCTGGCCTTTGGCCAGAGCAGCTATGCTACCTTTTTAATGAGGGACCTCTCTGGGCTCTGCAGTATGGCTTCACCTCTGCAACAGAACCTGCTGGAAACGCTCCCAGATGACATCTCTGGGAGCTGTGAAGAAGCCCCTCCCAGACCATACTTTTTTTTTTTTTTTGCGGTACGCGGGCCTCTCACTGTTGTGGCCTCTCCCGTTGCGCAGCACAGGCTCCAGACGCACAGGCTCAGCAGCCATGGCTCAAGGGCCCAGCCGCTCCACGGCATGTGGGATCTTCCCAGACCGGGGCACGAACCCGCGTCCCCTGCATCGGCAGGCGGACTCTCAACCACTGCGCCACCAGGGAAGCCCCCAGACCATACTTTGAGGCTGTGTTCTATGAGAAGTGAAGGCTCTGGGAGTCCCCTGGTGGCCTAGTGGTTAGGGTTTCGGGCTTTCACTGCTGAGGCCCTGGTTCAATCCCTGGTCGGGGACCTGAGATCCCACAAGCCGTGCTGCACAGGAGAAAAAAAAACAATTCCCTGAGGCTGGCCTGGTTAGGCTCCTAACTCTGCTCCTTACCAACGGTGTGACCTAGGGCAAGTCCTTGACCCTTCTGAGCTGGTTTCCCCCTTGTAAAATAGGGATAGTAGTAGTACCTACTTCCCAGGGCTGCTGGGCTAATTAAATGAGATCAGGCCTGTAAAATCCTGGTTGGGATGCCGGCACACACTAAGCTATTATTGGTGCTTATTACTGAGAGGCAAACGCCTTGCTCTGGCATTCAAGGCCCCCAATGATTGGCCTGGTGACACACTCATTCCCTCCACTGAGTGGGCCCTCCTCCTGGCTGGGCTCCTCCCTCCTGCCAGGGCTCCCTCTCTCTGCTCTTTCTCTAACCTTCCTTCAAGTCCCAGGGCCAGTGACACGTCTTCCCTGCCACCACCTCTAGGAAGCCTTTTTGGATTTCTCCTGACCTCTCTCTGGGCAGAGGGCAGGACCCCACTTTGCAGCGCCCATCATTGTTTCACTGGGTGAGCCTTACTTCCCTGGGGTCCAGGTCTTAACACTTTTCTGGGTGAACAGACTCACCAAGTGGCTCAGGCCAGCACAGGCAGGTAAGGCCCTCCCACCTCGACCTCCCCAGGAAGTCAGGAGGAGTCTGGGCTAAAAGAACAAAGGAGTCCGGCCTGACAGAGCTGGCTGAGCTGAGGGGCAGGCTGCTGGTCCCAGAGCAAGGGGTTGGTGCCAGGTGGCCCAGCCAGGATTGGCAAGGATCCGCTGCGGGTGGGTCCAGAGACCTGGCGCAGAAGCGGGTGGATTCACTAGGCAGATGTGTAGAGGGGAGGCCTCACCATCTGACCCTGGGGTCCAGGAAAGAGGGGTGCTGCTCACACTTGGGGAAGGGCCCCCCCCAACTCCTGCCAGGATGGTTAAGTCTGCCCTCAGGCAAGGAGAGACAGAGCCCCAGCTCTGAGGCCCTCTTGTCGGCTGCTGGGGACAGGAAGAGTGTCACATTTCATGGATGGAAAAAGCCAGCGTGTGTATCTATGTGAGATTCTGGATTCTCCATTGGACCAGGGCTCCTGAAGTCAGGAAGTGGGGGAGGGGAAGTGAGGAACCCAAGGCTCAGACATGGTAACCTGCCCAAGGGAGCCATGATGTCGCAGCACCATGATTTGGACACAGATACCTGGACCCAGAGTCCCCTCTCTTCACCTCGGCACGCACCGCTCAGGCCTGGGACGTGGCCAGGCGTCCATCTCCATCTGTCTCATGAGACTGTCCAGCTCAAGCCATGCTGGACCCTCCCCACTTCCCTCCCCACATGCCCCCTTCCTCCTGCACAGCCTGTCTCCACTCAGTTTTCCTGCCAGGTGCTCGCAATGGCACCTTAACAAATCCTGGGTTCCTTGGGCAACACAACGCCCACTCTCCTAGCCAAGGACCCCACAAAATCCCCCAGCACAGAGGGCCCCAAACCTGCCTGCATACCAGCATCACAAGGGAGGTTGTGAAATCCACATTCTCGGGCCCCAGGACCAGAGATCTGAGATGGACCCAGGAGTCTGGATTTGTCCTACATTTCCCTGGTGATTTCTGCTGTCAGCCACATTTAGAAACCGCTGGTCCAACCCATCCCTTGGTCCTCTGCCTCTGGGCTCCAGTGCAGGGGCCTGGGAGGTGGTTCACAGCAAGAGAACTCAAGGCAGGCCCCTCCCCTAAGGGACCCTGGCATCACCCCTCAACACCCCATGAAACTGCATCGCTGAATCCAGCCGGCACCCCATTCCTTTGTCCTGCCTGAAAAACTTGCTTCTTCCCCTGAAAAGGGCCCAGGCCACTTCCTCCAGGAAGCCCTCCTCAATCTCATCCCCTTACCCAGTCAGTCCTCGGCCCGTGAAGTCTCCGTGTGCACAGCAGGTGAAGTACCAGTACAAACCTGCTCCTCCCTTTGCCAGGCCAGGCCCACATCTCTATTTCCTCGGTTTCCCTCCCCCTCCCCAGGACTCGGACTGAGTGTGACTTGGGCCTCAGGTACAGTGTCTGGCCTTCAGGAGCCCTGTGGAGATGACTAGTAAGCGCTAGCACTGTTGAGCCTTTTCTAGATGCCATGCACCTTGTGAAGCGTGTTACATTCATTATCAAATTTAACCATCGACACCCTGTGCTGTAGGTGATATTTCTACCCCCCCTTCTACAGGTGAGGAAACTGAGGCACAGAGAGGCTATATAACCTCGAGGTCAGAAGGAAATGAGCTGGAATTCCAAATGCCCATGCCCTTCACCACAGTTTCCCTGTCCAACATCCCGGAATGCTGGGAATCCCAGCTGTAGACTGAATCCAGCATTTCCAGCCACCTTCTCTCAGGCCTCCCCAGTGTGGACACCCGCTCCAGTTACTGGGTGAGGTCTCTTCCCAACTCACTGCACAGCCAGAGCTCTGGGCAGCCTACAGGGTGACAACGTGGCCCAGGGCCCTGCCCACCTGCTTTCTGTCTGGTCCAGCCAGCCACCTTGGGCTGAGGCCAGGGCCCACGTGAGGCCCGACATACAGGGCTCTTGGTCCCCCCTGACCTGCTGCTCAAAGTCCAGCAGTGGTTTCCCCAGATGGATGACCCATGATCCAGGGTCAGCAGAGACAAACCAGAGAGCAGAGTGGAGTGGCAAACTGCCACAGATTGCTGGGAGGGTAACTTAGCCTCTCTGTGCCTCTGTTTTCTTATCTGTAAAATGGGAGTAATAACAATAGTACCAGGGAATTCTTTGGCGGTCCAGGAGTGGTTAGGACTCTGCGCTTTTACTGACAAGGGCCGGGGTTCAATCCCTGGTCGGGGAACTAAAGTGCTGCCCTGGGGGGCAGGGATGGAGAGGAGCTGCCTTCCTGAGAGTGAGAATGATGGGGAGTGGGGGGTGGGCACGGGGGTCTTGAGGGGAGTGCAGACATCTCTCTGGGATCCTAAGAGAAGGCTGAGGACTCAGGCTCTGTTCGGCTGTGTTTCTTCAGATGCCACCTCCTCTCCCCAAGCAGTGCGGGTCCAGGCAAGGGGGTGGATGGTCAGCGTGTGGCCTTGGCTCCCAAGGCACGGTCATGACACACCCAGTCTGCTCTCTGGGGAGGCGGGAATGAATGAAGCTCCTCTCCCATCCCCCACACCCACCTGGGGCTGGAACGGAAGCCAGGAGATGGGGATTCCCAGGCTGGAGCCAGTCCTGCCTCTTCCCCAGGTCTGGCCTCCCACTCATTTCTGCCACCTCAGGTCTCCTGAGACTCCCCCGCCCTGACACACACACAGCCAGCTGGGTCTGCCTGCTTCTCCATTTCCTGCGCCGGAACGGCACGACCTGAAGCTCCCACCCAAGCCCAGCTGGTATCCCTGGAGTCTCAGGTCTCAGCGGCCATCGGGCTCAGGCTGCTCCTTCCCTCTCTGTGGCCAGATGAAGGCCTGCAGGGAAAGGCATGGGCCCAGGGAGAGAGGGGGGCTCAGCTAGAAGCAGCTACAGAAAGAAGGACGGACCATGTTGCTCCTGGACTCTCCCACCCCCTCAGCTCTGTGCAAATTTGCTTGTTTGGATGCTGCTTTGTTGAAGGCCTTTTTCTGTCCCCCACATCAGTCTGGGGGGCCCCCAGGGCAGGGCACTGTCTCCTCCCTCAGGCACAGGGCTCTCTGGGAGCAGAGGGCTGTGCCTCCCCCATCAGACTGGGCGTCCACTGGGGTGAGAAGCTCTGTGCCCTCCCTCAGACTGGCAGCACCCTGAAAGGGAGAACTGTCCCTCTTTCTCTCCGTGTGCCGAATCCTTGGGTGTGCAGATGAGGGTGGACAAGCAGCTGAGAGCACCTCCACCCGCCACACCCCGTGCAGCAAATCCCCTGCCCCACTTCAGGCTTCACTGGGCCCCTGAGGGACACACGGCACAGTCCCTGCGCCTGCCCCATGGAACACTCCTCTGTAGCTGCTCCATCCCAGCCACCTGGGCTGGGTGTCCCCATCCAGCCAGCCGAAGGAAGGAGTTGGCCTCTGCAGGCAGCTGGGGTGCCCCCTTGCTGAGGCCAGTGGGCAGCCTGGGCCAGGCCTGTAGGAAAAACTACCATCCTATGCTGCCTTCTTGGCCAGCAGGCTGAGGGGTCCCAACCACCTGGGTCTGGGACAGTTGGGCAGACTTCCCCAGGCAGCATCTCCCGGCAACACCTGCCCCCCCATCTGGAGCTGGGGGTCAGCAGGCATGAGCAGAAGGTCTGAGTCCCAGTCGATGATGCCACTTCCAATCAGCGGTGGCAACCTGAGACCAGGTGTTTAACCGTTTAGGGTCTCAGTCTTCCTATCTGAAAAATGAGGCCAATGATTCCTTATGTATCAAAAGGGTCTGAATGGAGCCAGGGAAGCACAGGGCCTCAAACTTGAGAGCGGCCTGACTTTCGCCACATGCCTGGGGACCCGCTTACTATCTACTAGGTGCTTTACCTGGATTATCTCAGCAACACCCTGAATCCTGTACCCTCTGTGGGGGCTGCCTCGTGTCCACTCTGTCCCCTCCCATCACCTGATAGGGGTCAGGGCACCTGAAGCCTTGTCATCAATTTGGACCCTCCAACTCACCTCCCGGGCTTCATCACCTCCCTGGGCAGCTGGAGTTTCTCCCCTGGGATGGTCTGGGGTGGAGGGATTCTACATCAGCAGAAGCAGAGGGAAGAGACGCCCAAGGGGAAAAAAGGCCAGCAACTGGAGCCAGGCCATAGGACCTTTGCACACACCACCAGCCCAGCCCTGTGCTTAGCACCTCCCTCACTGGATTTTTTGACCTGTCTTACTGCCCTGCTGGGATACTCCAGGAAAGCTGGCAGCGCTGGGCCAAGAAAGAAAATGCCTTTATGGGCTGGGCATCGAGCTGAACTCTCACTAACAGGCCTCATCCCACAGAATCCTTGTCAAGAGCTCTAGGACGCAGGTATCATCACGCCTGTTTTGCAGGCTAGAACACCAAGCCTCACGGAGATTAAGCACCACTGCTTTACCACGGGAGACGCATGGCCTTGGGTAGAACCTGACACAAAGGAAGTACTCAAGGAATGGTGGTTCCCATCCCTTTTCCTGGCCCAAGGGTCTGCTAAACTACCATCCTGCCCCACTCTGGTTCCCAGTTTCTCTAGAAGAGTGGGCCAAGGGGAACGGGGGATGATGGAGGTTGTGGTCAGTCTGGCCCTGCTTCGCTGGGACTGCCAGTGGTCTGTGTCCTCCTGGGGCTCTCAGGTGCTGACTGGGCGGCCCTGCAGGTGGTCCAGGGAGGGCTGGGGAGGAGAGTAGCACCCGCTCAGGATACACAGTGGGACACACTTTGAAATCCAATCTGCCTTGGGGTTGTAGAAAAAGCACTGGAGCCGGAGTCCAGCAGATCTGAGACCCACCACTCCAAAGCTGGATCCCCCTGGGCAATCACTACACCTGTCTGGGCCTCAGTTTCCTCATGTGCAACCCGGAGAGAGTGAGACCCACCTGGGAGGGGGAGAGCAGACCACTGAGGACACGGGTGAAAGTACAAACGGCTCTGTGATGTGAGCCACCCTTTCTGTCCCCCACCCGGCCCGGGTGCCCCTCACTCCATAGTTGTGAGGCCTAGGTGTGAATCCTGATTTCACAGCCCACAAGCGGTGTGACCCTGGGCAAGTGAATCAACTCTGGAGCCTCAGTTTGCCCAGCTGGAAAATGGAAATGATAGAAGGATGCACTTCTGAAGGTTAGGATCCTGCTTAATCGACGTCTGACTCATAGCCAGTGCTCCACAAAGGTAGTTATGGTCCTTATTATTATGAGTGCTATTATTATTTGCCTCTCTGGGTAATGAACGGGACTTGGGCCGTTCTTCCCCTCCAGCTGCCCGAGGAAAGTGGGAAACGCAACCCTAAGAGGGGAAGTGCCTTGTCCAAGTCACCACTGAGTCAGTGGACAACTGGCCTGAACCTAGAACCCCTCGGAAGCCCAGGCCTCCGCTACAGGCCGGTCCTAACGGAGGCAGCCCCCAGACCAGCCCACCTGCCCCCATTCCCCACCCCACCCCACCCCACCTCCCGCCCCGGATTCCCCCTCCCGCCCCCGGCCCGGAGCCCTCACCCTCCGGCTTGGCATCACCCTTCGTTTCCACCAGGAGCAGCCAGCCCAGCGGGGCCAGGAGCAGCTGGAGCCGCATGGTCCGGGTCTGGGAACGTCCGGCGCGTCCAGCGGCGCTCGCTCGCAGGCTGGAAACTTCCCGACGGGGCCGGCGATCCCGCTGCCACGCACTGGGCCCGCCCCGGGGGCGGTGTCGCGCCGCGCTGCCGGGGGGAAGGGTTTCCTGCAGACTCTCCCGAACCAGCAGCCTCTCCGAGTCCGGGCAGCTCCCTGCGGGCCCGTCCCTGCGGCTCCCGGGTCCTTCCGCCGCCGGCCTCCTCCCTCCCGTCTCCGGGGGCTTCACTCCGACCGGAAAGAGGAGGGGAGACGGGGGCGAGGCAACAATTTCTATACCCCGGACCCCGCGCCAAGCCTTGATGGTATCAATAAACGTGAGCCTCGGTTTCCTCTCTGGAAAGCGGGGTTTATAATGGTATCTATGCGTCGGGTCTTGCACGGGTTAATGACATTGTTACCTGCAGTGCCCTTAGAACAGCCCCTTGATAAGCCCTCAGTAAATCTCAGCTATTCAGATTTCATTCGCCCTTGTCCAAAGCCTTGGGCGTGAGGGTCTGAGCCTGGAGCGGGCGAGGCCTGGCAGGAATGTGCTCAGAGGCATCCACACGCCTGCCGAGACCCTTCTGGCTGCTGCAAGTGCAGAAACGCACCACCGCCCCGCAAAAAGGGACTCACTTAATCTGCCTTTTTGTCCCTAGGAGGCAAAGGGAACCTCTAAGACAAGGAAGGTCTGGTTCCTGAGGTCACATTGTTGAATGAATGGATGAATGAATGAATGAGAGAGAGAAGAAAGTGAGGGAAGGAGGGAAGGAGGGATGAAGGAAGGAAGGAAGGAAGAAAGAAAGAAAGAAGTTGTTTAGGGTCTCTTCACAGATGTGGGTCTTCAAAAAACAACTCAAGCATTTCTAGAACAAGGTTTCCTGGAGCAGATGTCAGCTAGAGGCAGCCATCTCTGGGAAAACAACAACAACAATTTTCATCCTTGGAAGAGACCCTCAAAGGGAGATCCTTTCCAGCTGGTTAGGCTCCAGAGGAGTGGGTAGTGGGTACAACCCTGGGTGGGCAGGGGCTTCCCCACCCACAGGGGGAAAGGGCAGAGGCGGGAGGAATGTCATGATTATCAATGAACAACATAAAGCAGGCCATGCTAGGTCCTGGGGAAAAGAGAAATCAGCAGTGCTCTTAAGACTGACGCAGCCAGGGTAATGCACTACCGACATGATGTTACATGGGAAAAGCAGTATATACGGTATGACCCCGCTCAGCAAAAATATATCCTTACAGGTACAATGCATAGAGATGATGCTAAAAGAAAATGACAGCCAAATATTTACAGTCATTATTTCCAACTTGTGGGAATGTGTGTGTGTGTGTCTGTGTGTGTGTGTGTGTTATTGCCAGGTAGTTTTTATTTTCTGATTTATATTTTTCATTGTTTTTACAATCATTTTACAATGAATATATACAATTTGTACAATCCAAACAAAGCCAACACATGTTCTTTTTAGAAGATAGGTACAATCCCTGGGAACCTGGGAAATTTTCTCACTGAACAGAGATTTACTCATGGTAAAGATGGTAGAAGAAAGGCCCAGGGGGACCCAACAGCAAGTTCAAATTCGAAAGGCAAGTAAAGGGAAGAGGCATGAGTGCAATCCAGGGCTGCCACCCAGCTGGGACCTGGGACCTAGGGCGGGGAGTTTCTGCAGCTGGGGACAGGACATGGTGCCAGAATCCACCGGATGTTTTTGAATTCAGGAGGATGCAGACTGAAATTCCAGCTCCTTCGAGGAGGAAATGGAGGGATAAGCGGAGGGGAAGAGAAGAGCATGTGTTGACTGGCTCAATTTTCAAAGCTCTGGCTTATGCCATGTTCCCCACAGCCCTGCCAGTTAGGCAGTATTGCCCCCATTTGTGAAATAAGGAAACCGGGGCTCAGAGATGTGAAGCAACTTCCTCGAAGTCACACAGCTGATGGGGGACCACAGTAAGGGAGGCGACTTTGGAAACCGGCTCTAACTTCCCTTTTGCTCGGGCCCAAGGAGAACCTCAATGGTGGCATACTATGGACAGAAAAAAATCCTTGGGCAGTGGAGTTCCCAGAGTCATCGCAAATTGGGAGGGGGAATCAATCTTGGAGGCTGCTGGTCGCCCCTGGAGAAAGGATTCACCCTGGTGAAGCCTGCCTGCCACCCTTCACAAAATTGCTGGAACTTGAACTCGGTCCAAGCTTCATCCAAAAGGAGGACTTGTCTCTTTAACCAGGGGTGGCTGCTGCCTAGATGTTACTCAGGGTACGTGCTGCACGTGTTGCGCACAGTTGAAGGCACAGGACTCTGCTTTTCTGGGAAGCAGGAAGGGTAGCTGGACTGGAGGGTAGTGGTCTGGTGCCACAAGGGGCTTTTCCTCCTTTCATCCTCTGCTTTTCTCCATTTTTACCATTTCCTTTCTTGACCCGAGGAAGAGCGATGGTCTCAGTGGACAGCCACGTTCTATGCTGCCAGCCGATTCTCAGCCTCCTCCCCATTTACACCCATCAGCTAGTCCCACTGGCACCTACCCCCTTTGATGATGATGATGATGATAATAATAAGGGAATTTCCAAGCTGTTCCCTTAAATGAAAAAAGTAATATGCAAGAGTATATAATATGCTACAATTTCTGTGAAGGGAAAAATATAGGTCTCTGTCTATATGGCTATATATCTGTAAGTGAATAGAATTTCTAGAAGAGCATCCAAGGAACAGGAAACAGTGGTTGCATCTGGGAAGAGGAACTGACTAGCTGGGGCTCCAGGAAAGAGGAAGACTTAATGGCCACTCTTCACCCTTTCATATATGTTGAATTTTGTGTCATGTACATGTGTTTCCTGTTTCCTAGTAAAAATAAATTAAATAGTGAATGGTTATTTTAAGCGTTTAACTTGTTTATCTAACTGAAGTCTCAAAGCAATTCTACTCTGTCTCATGATCCCCATTTTATGGATGGAGAAACCAAGGCCCAAGGAAGTTAGCTGACTTTAGCAAGGGGCAAGGCCAAGATTCAAAACCCAGGCAGCCTCATGCCAGTGTCCTTACCCTTGACCTCCTGGCTTTGTTGTGGCTATGTTGCTGATTGTGGGCTGTGATTCCCTCTCCTGGGGTGTTTGGAGAGTGGTAAGGGAGTTAAGAGCCCCAGCATGAACCTTCTCTTTAACGTAGGAATCTACTTCCAGGAATTGCTCCCCCAGAAACAGTCTCAAAAGTAGGCCAAGGTATATGTCTATTACCCAGACATTCGTAATAGCGAAAAATAATTATGTGGGTTTACATTTACTGTGTACTTACCCCATGTCATGCACCTTGCTTGCTTTGCCTGTATTAACTTACTTATTCCTCAGAAACCTGAGAGGCAGTTTCTCTGGTCATTCCCGTTTCACAGGTGGGATCAAGCCTGGTTTAGTCCTTTGCTCTCATCTCACTGTGCCTCCCAAGTGTTTCTGCCTCCCTGAGGGGCTTGGATGGATCCTATCTCTCTAACTGTAGGTTATGGATTACTGCACATCCATGAAGTTACTCTGTGGGGTTTGTGAAATCCTGGTGGAAATTAAGAATTTTGTGTGTATGTTTTGATAATGATCTTAAAAAAGAAAAAAAAGAAGGTAAGCATACTGTAGGATCACCTGGACAGCTGCCTTCTTATAGGGTGCTGGCCCTAAGACTTGGCAAACACACGTGTCTGCTCACAGCTCACAAGAAGCCACCTCAAATGACCATTTAATTTTCAACAACTGGGAAGCACTGTCTGGCTTTGGAATGTCCTGAACCTAAAGTGGAAACAATCGCCCCATTGTCTGCCCCTGTGCTCAAATTGAAGTTTTTTCTGAGAAACAAAACAAAATTTGTCTTTTGCATTGATAATACACAATTTAAAAGCATTTTCAAGCATAAGACTTTAGCGTTTTATGTTATTTAATAAGTTAAGACTCACGGTTGACATCAAGAAGACGACTTGGTGTGGTGGAGAAATGGACAGTCCTGGGCCTGATTTGTGTCCTATATGCTGTACATGCAGCCAGACAGGTCTGGAAGAGCTGTCAACAAAATATATCCTAGAAAGTCTGGTTGACAGTGCTTACTTTTCTTTTTCTTTCTTTCTTTTTTGGGGGGGTACTGTTCTGTACTGTTCTAAGTCTTTTTTTTTTTTTTTTTTTTGCAGTGAGGATCATTTTTACAGAAAAAAAGTTTTTTGTTTTTTTTTTTTCTTTTTTTTGCTGTATGCGGGCCTCTCACTGTTGTGGCCTCTCCCGTTGCGGAGCACAGGCTCCGGATGCGCAGGCCCAGCGGCCACGGCTCACGGGCCCAGCCGCTCCGCGGCATATGGGATCCTCCCAGACCGGGGCACGAACCCGTATCCCCTGCATCGGCAGGCGGACTCTCAACCACTGCGCCACCAGGGAGGCCCAGAAAAAAAGTTTTTAAATTATTTTTTTTAAATCTTGGGGCTGTTGTTGAATACATTAGTAGCGAATGGGGCCCAACACGTGTTCGGTTTGGCTAGCGCGGTGGGTTTTTTCGTTTCTGTTTTTATTTCCCATGAATTGGCCGCTTCCAGTCCTCCGCTGACCCCTCTCCTCTTCTGGACTTGACTTTTCAGGCCCGAGCACTGGTGCTCCAAACCCCGGCGGTGCCCGCCCCCTCCTCGCTGTGGCCCCGCCTCCTTCTCCCGGGCCCGCCCCTCTCCCCTCCCTCCGCCCTCCCCTTTTCCATCTGTCGCAAAAGAGTAGGCGGCGCTTGACGGCCCGCGTCGTTTGACGGCCGGAGGCAACCGAGAAGGAGGAGGAAGCGGCTGTGGCGGCTGCCGCCGCGCCTGTGACGGGGCCTGGGGTGGGCGCCGCGGTCCGGGCCCGGGAGTGAGGCGCGGGCGGCCGGGCCGGTGGGCTGGGCGGCGGGCCCGGCGGCCGCCCCCGCGCCGCGCCCGCGCCTGGCGGCCCGATGTGGCTGCAGCAGCGGCTTAAGGGGCTGCCGGGACTGCTGTCGAGCAGCTGGGCCCGCCGCCTACTCTGCCTGCTCGGCCTCCTGGTGCTGCTTCTGTGGTTCGCGGGCTCCGGGGCGCGACGGGCGGCGGGCGGTCTGCAGCTGCTGCCCTGGCCCCGCGGCGAGCCGGGCGCCGCCGAGCCCTCTGCCTGTCTGGAGGCAGCCACCCGCGCGTGGCGCGGCCTGCGGGAGCGGGGCGAGGCTGTACCGCTGGGCCCTGGAGTGCCGGCCCTGGTGGCCAACGGCTTCCTGGCCCTGGACGTGGTCGCCAACCGGCTGTGGGTGACCCCTGGGGAGCGGGAGCCCGCCGTGGCGCCGGACTTCGTGCCCTTCGTGCAGCTGCGCCCGCTGAGCGTGCTATCTGAAGCTGGAGAGTCATTGTTGCTGCTGCGGGAAGGGCTGCTGCGGCGGGTGCGCTGCCTGCAGCTCGGGACTCCGGGTCCCGGCCCTGCGGCCGGCGGCCCGGGCCCCGCCTCGGCCTCCGGCCTCGTCACGGGATCCGGCCGAGACTGCGTGCTGCTGCAAGAGGACTTTCTGGCGCACCGGGGCCGACCCCACGTCTATCTGCAGCGCATCCAGCTCAACAACCCCACGGAACGCGTGGCCGCGCTGCAGACTGTCGGGCCCACTGCCGGCCCGGTCCCCAGGGCCTTCACCAGCACCCTGGAGAAGGTCGGAGACCATCAGTTCCTCCTCTACTCGGGCCGGTCCCCGCCTTTTCCCACGGGGCTGGTGCACCTGATGGTGGTGGCCGCCAAGAAGTTAGTGAACCGTCTCCAAGTGGCTCCCAAGACGCAGCTGGACGAGACTGTGCTGTGGGTGGTTCACGTCTCCGGCCCTCTTAACCCCCAGGTGCTCAAAAGCAAAGCAGGCAAGGAGCTCAAGGTGCTCCAGGACTTGGCACGGAAGGAAATGCTGGAGCTCTTGGAGATGCCGGCGGCGGAGCTGCTTCAGGACCACCAGCGTCTCTGGGCCCAGCTCTTCAGCCCAGGTGAGGCCTGGCGAGTGCTTGGTCCACCGTCCACACCTTGCACCAGGGTGAGCACGGTCCACCCTGGAGATGCCCCTGCAGAGTCTGCAGAGGTGACACTGAAGGGCGGGGTCCCGGGGTGGTTCAAACTTGGGCTTGGCGTTTGATCTGGGGCTGACTCTTGCTCCACCACTTAGTAGCTATGTGACCTTGACCCCTACGCTCTCTGGGCTTGTGTCCAATAATAACAGTAGCACCTACCTCAGAGGACTTTTGTGAGATTGTCGTGGAAGAGGAGTGCAAGGGCAGGTCTTATTGTTATTCGTTCTTGTGGCTGAAGCCTTATTTGAGCAGCGTGGTTTGGGAGGTCAGTTGGTAAAGGATAAGCCAGAGGCCTGGCCGATCCTGGGATTTTTTTTTTTTTTAATGTATTTATTTTTGGCTGCATTGGGTCTTCGCGACTGCGCGGATGCTTTCTCTAGTTGTGGTGAGCGGGGGGCTACTCTTCATTGCGGTGCACGGGTTTCTCGTTATGAGCACGGGCTCTAGGCGCGCGGGCTTCGGTAGTGACACACACGCTCAGTAGTTGTGACACGCGGGCTCTAGTGTGCAGGCTCAGTGGTTGTGGCACACGGGCTTAGTTACTGCGCGGCATGTGGGATCTTCCCAGACCAGGGCTCGAACCCGTGTCCCTTGCATTTGCAGGCGGATTCTTAACCACTGAGCCACGAGGGAAGCCCGATCCTGGGTTTCTTAACTCAGTTCCCCACAGTTCTGGCTGGTGACAGTCATGGGCTGCTTTTTTTTTTTTTTTTTTTTTGCGGTACGCGGGCCTCTCACTGTTGTGGCCCCTCCCGTTGCGGAGCACAGGCTCCGGACGCCCGTTGCGGAGCACAGGCTCCGGACGCGCAGGCTCAGCGGCCATGGCTCACGGGCCCAGCCGCTCCGTGGCATGTGGGATCTTCCCGGACCGGGGCACGAACCCACGTCCCCTGCATCGGCAGGTGGACTCCCAACCACTGCGCCACCAGGGAAGCCCTGGGCATGGGCTTCTTGACATGACTCCCGCTAGCCTGAGCTGTGGCCTCGCTGTTGTGGCTTCAGCTTTTTCATGGCGGGGGGGGGGCGGGTAGTGGAATCTCTTCAGCAGGTGGGATGCTCCTGTCAACTGAAAACTCCTTCGCCCCCTTGACTGCTTAAGAAAAGGAAATCCTAGTGTGGAGGAGAGAGAGATTAAGAGATTTTGGTTTCCAGGGTTCTAGTTGTCTAAATCCTTAAACTTAGTTGCTCAAAGAGTCTTTAATTTAGTCAAGTATTTATCGAATGCTTCTGCCAGAAAGTGTTCTTCACGTGGGGCATACGGAAGCCAACAGAACAAAGTTCCGGTTCTCATGGTTCTTAAATTCTGGGCGGGCGGAAGACAGATATTAGAAAGCGAAAATTTGATTTAAAAAGTGAGATAGCTTTTTAGGCTCAAGCGTTATAAGGAGAAAAGATAAAAATATGTGCTTGGGGGTGAGTGACTGCAGTGGATGGGGCTGAGTGTGTAGCTCTGCTGTCGGGGAGGCCTCTCTGAGCAGGCATGGCCGAAGCCGAGGCCTGCACAGCTAGGAGAAGCGCTGTGTGGTGGTCTGGAGGGAGCCAGCGGGGCAGAGGCCCTGAGGCAGGGGCGGGCTTGGTTGAGTGGCCAGTGTGGCTGGCGGCTAGTGAGCCAGGGGAGGGTGGCAGTGGCCAGAGAGTAAAGGGCCTTGGGTCCTTGGTGAGATCAGTGAATTTTATTCTAAGTGAGATGGGAGGCAGGGTGGAGGCACCATCTGGTGCACATTTTTAAAGGTCCCGGTGCTGCTGTGTCAGAGTGTAGACAGTGTGGGGGAGAGGGGGAAGTAGAGTGTGGAGACCAGATAGGAGGTTTTGGCAGGAGCCCAGCTGAGAGGACGGTGGCTGGGACCAGAGCTGCGACCATAGAAGCAGGGGTGGATGAGTCGGAAACTTTTGCAGCTGGAGCCACCAGGCGTTCTGTGGACTGGCTGTGGGGAGTGAGAACTTGAGGGTGACTCCTGGATTTGGGGGGAGGGCTCCAGCGGGTGTCTGGAGGTGATTTAGGGAAGGATTAGCATGGAGCTGGAAGGATTCATCAAACCTTGTCCGTTTCCAAATGCCTGTCAGACATCCAGCTTGAGACACCACGTGGGCGGTGAGCTGTCTTGAGTCTAGAGCTCATACAAATCTGGGCAATCCTGTGCTCAGATGTTTAAAGCTGCAGGCCCGGTGAGAGAGAAGCAGCCCACGACTGGTCAGGGCGTTGATGACAGTTCTTGGAGTCGGGGAACTGGCCTTTTTACTTGGCGCCCTAGGCTTGGCTAAACCTGTGTTCTTCTGGACTCTGGCAGGAGCCCCACTGGCGGAATTTTCAGTTTCAGGCCCAGAGGGCTCAGGGCGGTCACGTGAGGAAGCCAGGCAGGGTGCTGTTCTCCCGAACTCGTGGGAGACTGGAGCTGCTGCTTTCATCCCTGAGGACAAAAGCTTCGTGTCTCTGCTGCTCTTGATCTTTGTTTCATAACCTCAGCCTCTTGGCCATGCCATTCCTCCTTAATGTACAACCTTTGTGGTGTTACAGGTGTGGAAATGAAGAAGATCACTGATGCCCACACTCCATCAGGCCTGACCGTGAACCTGACGCTGTACTACATGCTTTCCTGCTCCCCCGCACCACTGCTCAGCCCCGACCTGAGCCACAGGGAGCGGGACCAGATGGAGTCGACCCTCAACTATGAAGATCACTGCTTCAGCGGCCACGCCACCATGCACGCCGGGAACCTCTGGCCGGGCCGCCTGTCCTCCATCCAGCAGATCCTGCAGCTCTGGGACCTGTGGAGGCTGACCCTGCAGAAGCGCGGCTGCAAGGGGCTGGTGCGGGCGGGCGCCCCGGGCATCCTGCAGGGCATGGTGCTCAGCTTCGGCGGCCTGCAGTTCACCGAGAACCACCTCCAGTTCCAGGCCGACCCCGACGTGCTGCACAACAGCTATGCCCTGCATGGCATCCGCTACAAGAATGACCACATCAACCTGGCCGTGCTCGCGGACCCCGAGGGCAAGCCGTACCTGCACGTGTCTGTGGAGTCCCGCGGCCAGCTCATCAAGATCTACGCCTGCGAAGCGGGCTGCCTGGACGAGCCTGTGGAGCTGACCTCGGCACCCCAGGGCCACACCTTCTCGGTCATGGTGACGCAGCCCATCACGCCGCTGCTCTACATCTCCACCGACCTCACGCACCTGCAGGACCTGCGGCACACGCTGCACCTCAAGGCCATCCTGGCCCACGACGAGCACATGGCCCAGCAGGACCCCGGGCTGCCCTTCCTCTTCTGGTTCAGCGTGGCATCCCTCATCACCCTCTTCCACCTCTTCCTATTCAAGCTCATCTACAACGAGTACTGTGGGCCTGGCGCCAAGCCCCTCTTCAGGAGTAAGGTATAAAGCCACTGCGCCTCCGGAGCCCGGGGCCCTGGCCTCGCGCTCTGTCCCGAGTCTAGTGTAGTGGGGTGGAGGGTACGTTAAGCTCCAGCTCTGTGCTCCCACTCTTTAAAGAGCCCGGACTCAGGAGAGAGGGGCTCTGTGGCTTCTCGTTTGGAGAAGGAGGTAGCACTTGACCTGAAGGAGTGGGAGAAGGGCCGGAGGCAGGTCTGAGCTCCTCAAGCGTGAAGAACCCGGAAAGTCAGATCAAAGGGAAATGTGCAGGCCGCCTTCCCGGGTGGCCGTCACAGGACAGGGTCTGCGTTTGCATCGCATGGATCCGGCAGCCTCTGTCAAGCAGGCGGGCGAGCCGCTTCTCCCTGCTAGGTGGTGGGCTTCTCTGCTCTTAATCTGGCGTATCCCCATTCACCCGTGGTTCCCATCTGATCAGGGGGACAGGCCAAGCTGCCTTCGCAGGTCCTGCCCAGTGACGTCTGCCCGCCCCTCCAGCCGGGCCTGGCCAGAGCAGAGCCCGTGAACTCGCCGCACCCGCCTAAGGAGGCGCCTGGGCCCCCGAGCCCGTGGCAGCTCTAGCCTGTCCCTGGGCCAAGCGCTGTCAGCAAGGCGGGCTCGGAGCCTGGGTGGGGTGCCAGCAGGGTGTCTCCATCGCCTGCTTCCCTTGAGATTGCTGTAGCTCTCCACCGGGGTTGGCGTGAGCAGTAACGACCTGTCTTGTTGATTGAACAGGAAGATCCCAGTGTCTGAGTGGCATCTGTCCTGCTTTCAGTCGCCACTTACACAAGACACCCAGCACTGAAAGTCCTGCTGCTGCGAACAAGGGATCCTTTGAAAGCACCCAGCCTTTTGTGCCTTGTTGGGGGACACCAGTGACTCGGAAGTGCGTGTGGATGTTCAGGAGTTTGCATCGGGGAGCGGGAGGGGATGGGCTGCTGGACTTTTTGTAAGCTTTCGACTCAATAAAGTGAACCTGTACGGAAAATACTTGAAATCGAACTCGCTCTTTCCACTTTCCCCCTTTCCTCTGTCCCAGGAAAGAGACCCTCTTTTGAAAAGACTCTTGTCTAGGAAAAAATGTATTCTTTTCCTAATTTAATGTGTTCTTTCTTGAATGAATTTTTAATTTATTGTTGAGATTTTGCTGGATGGCTTTTGCATCCACCCTCGGTAGGGAATCTTGGCAGTGATTTCCAATATGCACCACCTCGGGAGGTTTGGAGGCCCGCACGCCGCCTGCGTGGAGGGGGTGGGTCTCCGTCACCCTCGGGTTTGCACATTGCGTCTTTCTTATCAGATAAAGCCTATGGAGATCTGTGGTTTTGTACCTCTGGGCTTTAGGGGAGGTGTTTAACTGTCTAGTGATCGATGATTGTTGGGTTTTGGAATACCAAAGCTTTTTTTTGTGTTCTGTTTTTAAATAAATTTCTTTCAAACCTCCACGACCGGTTTGCGTGTGGTTGAGACCTCTGGAGACATCGGACCTTCCTCGGTCACCAGGCTTTTGGGTAGAGTCTGAAGCAAAGGCCCCGCCGTGGTGACAGTATTCTTTTCCCACGTCCTCTCCTCTTCAGAGGAGCCCACTCTGAGGCGGTGGAGGTGGCCCCCGTGCTGCCCACCTGGGGGATTGCTGCATGTCCCAGCTGAGTGGGCTGCTCGAGGAGCATTACCCTGGCCCTTTCCTGCTGCAGCGCCTCTCCCCCTGCCTGCCCTAAAGAGAGTTGCGTGCCCCGGTTTTGCTGCCCATAGGACCGGGGGCAGGAAAAACCCTGAGTGGGCCTCCTGCAGATTGTTCTCGAAGCTAAGGTCTGAGTCCTTCCTTTGTGGGGAGAATGGAGGAAAGAGGGGCCGGGCTGAGTGTGGACCATCACCCTCAGCGTCTTGGTGGTTTCCCTGGCTTCCCAGATGGGCGTTTTGAGCAGCCTGGCTCACCAGGAAGCCTGGTTTGCTTGCCAAGTTGCCGAGTGTCCGGCCCCCGCAGGTGGCTGGGAGAGAAAGTACACAAGGGTTTCAGGCTCTTCTACGACTTGCTCTGGTTTCCTGCTGTCGCTCCAGTCCTGTGCGCCTTCCACTCCTGCTCTGAGGGTGCCTCCCCCTTCTGGCCGGGGGCCCTTGGCTGGCGGCGGGGTGTGGTGGGCTGTGGTGTCTGGCATGACATGCCCTCTAGTCACTGCATTCAACTGGAAGTTACTTGACCACAGGAGCAGCACTTCATGGCTCCCACTCACCCTGTTAACTTGGAACCAGGCATGGCGTGGGCTCGCATACATGTAAACACGAACCCATGTACCTGTGCCTGGAGAATACTGAGCCAACGACTAGAGTTTCAGTAGATGAACACTTGCGAATTATAGGTCATTGAAGCGAGCACATGTGTTAACGTATTTTACATCAACACGGCCTCATGCGGGGAGGAGGTGGCTAAGGGTTAAGATGCCAATTTGAGAGATGAAGAAATGTGCTCAAGGCCGAGCAGCCCAGGCTGGGATGCAAACTGGGGCTCGCTGTCAGCCCAGCCTCTCTCTCAGCCCCCACACTGTTTCTCCCCGTGCTCTCTCCCCGCACACTCCTCTGATGGTTCCCGCAGGATGGGGTGGGTAATGCATTTGCTCCTGCCCTCTGGGATGACATCAGCCCACTCTGAAAGCGGCTGGGCGTCTGCCGTGAGCCTCTGCAGTGCCTCCAGTTCAGCCTCAGTTGGGAGCAGGCCATCCACTAACTCTAGTGGGTCTGCCTCTCACGGTCCGGTAATGCACTGGAGCTTTCTTCTTGGGCTGGATGCACAAAGAGGCTTGGTCCAGTTGCTTTTCAGGGCTTGGTATGGAATTGCATACTACCCAGCACTTCCCAACAGCTGAAAAGTTGGTTTGGAAATGTATCAACTCCCTGAAAACCTACGGGCACCTTGGCCTCTCGTGCCCTATCTCATGTCCTCTCAGGCCACCTTTCACTCCTGCCATGGTTGCAGCCACCAGCTCTTTCCAGGTGCGGGTTCCTGGCAGCATCTGACCTCACCTTCTCTCTGACCTTCAGGAAGCTGCTCTGCACTCAGCATGTGTGTAGCCTCAAAGCAGGCCAAGGATATCGCTGCTAGGGGCAACCCTTCTCCCGTGAGAGATGGAGCCAGTGGACCAGTGCTCCCTCCGCCGTCCCCTGGGCGGACAGTTCTGTGACACATTCTACACGGCTCCTCAGACGGCAAGATCAGGCCCCCCACTGCCCACAGTGGTGAAGAACTTGGGAAGACACCCTTGATTCAGTTTCCCTCCCTCCATTTTACCCTCCCTCAGCCTCCCTCTGCTGTCCCCTGGGATCTCTTCCTAAATAAACTACCCGAACACAAGTTTTGCTTCGGGTTAAGACACTAACCAGGAGGTCTGTGGCTCCTCTGGAGGGTTTTTCCAAGAGGAAGTTGGATTCTCCTGTGGGTGTTGTTACGGACTGATTCACATGTTGAAGCCTAACCCCCAATGTGATGGTGTTTGGAGGTGGGGCCTCTGGGAGGTGAATAGATCATGAGGGTGGAGCCCTCATGAATGGGATTAGTGCCATTATACAAGAGACCCCAGGGAGCTCTCTAGTCCTCTCCCTGCCGTGTGAGGACGCAGAGAGACGACAGCTATCTCCAGCCCAGAAGAGGGCTCTCATCAGAACCCGACCACGCCGGCACCCTGATCTCAGACTTCCAGCCTCCAGAACTGTGAGAAATAGATTTCTATTGTTTATAAGCCACCCGGTGTGTGGTATTCTGCTGTAGGAGCGCAAACGGACTAAGTCATATTCTTCCAGTGGAGGAATGGAACTTTTCAAGGGTGGTACGAAGCCAAAAATCCAGACATTCGTAGGGTCTTAGATTAAAAAAACCTTAGAGGTTTTTTTGTTCAAGTGTCCGTAACCTGGCTTCAAGTGACCTGTGAACCCCTGGAATTGCAAAATGTATGTACTTTTTTTTTTTTTTCATGAGGAGAGTTTCTGTAGCTTTCCTCAGATTCTTAAAAGGATTCCTGACCTTTAAAAAAAAAACCCTTAAGAACAAGATAACCTGCACTTTGGGGTCTTGTTTTCAGCCCCCCACCCCACCCCCAAGAAGCAGCAGTGGTCTGACCTCCGGCCATCTGCTTAGGGGTCTGGTGATTGGGTGGATCACCTCACTTGCTGAGGGGCACTTGCTCCCCTTGCAGAAAGGAGGCCCATCTCAGCTGAGCTGAGCAAACAGCCTTGCCGTGAACAAGCTACCTAGTCTCATAATCGTGCTTCCTGGGAGCCTCTCCTCTGGACTTTGGCTGATGGAAGCTTCAAATAAATCATTTGACTCAGTAAATGTTCATTGTGAATCTTTGGAATTTCCCTGGCGGTCCAGTGGTTAAGACTCTGCGCTTCCACTTCAGGGGGCATGGGTTTGATCCTTGGTCAGGGAACTAAGATCCCACATCCCACATCCTAGGTTAAGGTGTGGGAGAGGACCGTCCAGGCAGTGGGCAGAGCCCGAGTAGACATACAGAAATGGGGAGGTTTAAAGAGGCAATGGATAGTAATACTTCAGTTTGTCTGGAGCATAGAATCCAGGAAGGGAAAAAAAGTAGGTAATAAGCTTAGAGAGTTGGGATTTATGGTTCCACCTCATTGACCTGTAAAGGCAAGGGGTAGGTGGGCTCTGGCCCTAACTCATGGCAATGATAACATTACAGGTAATAATTTCTCCCGAGGATTAATCACTTACTCTCCCCTAGTTACTGTCATAATTTTAGCCAATCTTTACAGCTTCCTCCAAAACCAAGGACGACAGTTCATCATCCTGTTTTACAAAAGTAGAAACTGAGACACAGTGAAAGAGACTTGCCAGAGGTCACTGACCACCTTGCAGGATTGACACTCTCCCAGTGGCAGGTTAATTATCACCTCTGCTAGTATGTGAAGGAGAGTGCTGGAAATCAGAGGTCCTGGTTGCCCGCGAGCACCACAGGAATCAATGTGACTGTTCAAGGGGGTCCTGAGAGATGACCAAACGGAGGACAGGTGAGCTCAGGAGAAAGGCTGTGGCTTCTCTCAAAAGAAAACTTCAAGAAAAGTTAACTAAGCAGCATTTCTGGAGCTGGGAGCTGGATGCGAAAGAGTGGGGAGTGGGCTGGGAGTTAGGGGACCTGGGTTCTGTCTCCAGCTCTGTCATTATCACTGTGTAACCTCAAACAAGTGGGTTAAGTGTTACGCTCTAGGTTCCCACCTGTAAAATGGGTCAGTAACACCTTCCAGCTTCAGAAAGATGGTTAGGAATTCCCATGAAATAAATGACTCTGTGTGAAGGTGCTTTGATAAATTCAAAAACTTCTCCCCATACAAGGGGGAATTGTTTGTATTATGTGCCTAGAGGCAAGGGAATGCAGATCAGGACTTCTAAACCTTGGGTCCCTGAACAGAATTCAGGGGGTCTGCGAAATTGGATGGAAAGAAATCTTTTTTTTTTTTTTTTTTTTTTTTTTTTTTGCGGTACGTGGGCCTCTCACTGTTGTGGCCTCTCCCGTTGTAGAGCACAGGCTCCAGACGCACAGGCTCAGCGGCCATGGCTCACGGGCCCAGACGCTCCGCGGCATGTGGGATCTTCCCGGACCGGGGCACGAACCCACATCCCCTGCATTGGCAGACGGACTCTCAACCACTGTGCCACCAGGGAAACCCTGGAAAGAAATCTTTTTTTTCGCTAACCTCCAACTGAAATTCAGCATTTCCTTCCATGATTAACTTTGACATTTGCATCATTGTCACAACTAGAAATCACAGATGCAGTCATGACACGCCCAGTGGTGGCAGGCATCTTGAAATATTGCTCACATCATCGTGACTTTGAAATGCTGGTAGTCATGAGACTTCCCACTAGATACCAATATTTGATCTATTAATGAAGAAGTGCATATGTTACCAACTGCAAAGTTGTTTTTAAAATATATTCAGGGAATTCCCTGGCGGTCCAGTGGTTAGGACTTTATGCTTCCACTGTAGGGGGACTGGGTTTGATCCCTGGTCGGGGAACTAGGACCTCACAAGCCGAGCGGTGCGGCCAAAAAATAAATATATTCAAAACTTTTAAATTATGAATAATGTTTACCATACACAAAAGTAGAACTAATAGTATAAAGAATCTCCGTGTGTTGGTTACCGAGTCCAACAACCATCACGTAAACAAAATTTTATTTTTGTTTTTGTTTTTTTATTTGGGGGGTGGGGCTTTTTCTTTGCACTCATTATCTTGAAGCAAATCCAAGATATAATATCATTTCATCTGTAGATATTTCCGGGGAATTCACTGGCAGTCCAGTGGTTAAGACTCCACGCTCTCACTGCTGAAGGCGTGGGTTCCATCCCTGGTCAGGGAACCAAGATCCCACAAGCTGTGCGGTGTGCCCCCCACCAAAAAAAGTTTATATTGTAGATACTCCTGTAGCTACTTCTAAATATAAAGAGGTTAAAACAAAAAACATTACCACACTATGATAATCATACCCCAAACCCTTCAGTAATTCCTTGATATCATCAAATATCTAGTCAGATTGAAAAATGAAGACATCTCATAAATGTAATAAGTTCTGAAAATAGTGTTTGTTTAAACCGGGATCCCAGTAAGTTCTGCTTGGTGAGATGGGTTCTTTTAACTCTCTTTTAACATATAGATTCCCTTTTTATCTCTCTCTCTCATTTCTTCTTGTAATTTATTTGTTGAAGAAATCTGGTGGTTTGCCCTGAAAAGCTCCTCGAGCCAGGGTTTTGCTGATTGCGTCCATCCCCGCAGAGATGCAGACAAGCTCGACTGTGCTCCGCTCTTCTGTCAACGAGTGGTCAGGTCTAGTCTTGAACAGACTCAAGTTCGATTTTCCCCAGCCAGACAACTTCATGGGAGCAGCGTGCTCTTTCACCCGGAGACATATAATACCTAGTGCTCTGGTTGCTCGGCGTGCTCGTTACTCTGGATTGTTGCTTTTGCCGAAGGTGAACAACAAACAAGTTAAAACCCCTACTTTGGATACATACTCAGCCTTCAGAGCCCAAGAAAGCACTGTCACCAGTATTACATTCTCACTGACCAGATCTCGTCGTGAGAAAAGCAACGTTTCTAGGGGGACAAGAAAACTACCCGCCGCAGTGGGGCAGGGGTAGACGGTGGACAACTTGCCTGAGCCTGGGGTTCTGGTTCTCTACACAAGAGAACATCGAAAGGGCCTGGGAAGGGGTGATCCCACAGCAGCGTTACAGCCTCCCAGAGGTGTCTTGTACACGTATGGGAGAGCTGGCCACAGGGAAAAGCCTGGGAGGCAAGAAAACGAAACTCAACAAAGGAACTTGCAAGAAGGAAACGTGCGGATGGATTCCCTCCTTTCTTTACTGGGGCAGACGCTGCTAGTTTTTTTCCCACGTATTCACTTCCTCCCTCCTAGGATCTCGCAAAGGTCATGGCTGCCTGGAGAAACGACTACATTTCCCAGTCTCCTTTGCAGTTACGCGTGCTCAGAAAGCTGAATTCTAGCCACTGTGATCAGTTAAAGTACTCACTTCCGTGCGGGTTTTATTAAATTTGTTACAACCGTGAGCGAACGTCTTTCTTGAGTAGTATTTTTCGAAAATGATATGGTTTCTGTTCTGAAGCTAAACTACCTCAACAGAGTAAAACAACGATACTTACAAACACGCTATAGAAGAAACAATGAATCCATACTTAAATTCTTTCTAAAGAAACATTTTTATAGATTTCCTTCACAGTTATTGGTTAAGAATCTCCCTTTTATTGCGGGGGACGGGGTCTAGATGCCTGGTCGGGAAACTGATTCTACAAAACGCGAGGAGGGAACTAAACCCGCTGACCGCCATTATTGAATCCCAGAGCGCCAAACCTTGCCCGCTACAGTTTAAGAAAAACCCTCCCACCGCGGGCCGCATTTAACACTGAAAAAGCAACCAAGGAACATAAACGAAAACACTTTTATTTCAAAAACAGCAACTATTGCGCTCTCCGAACTTCGACACTTTTATCTTTTCAAGTGGGTTTAACGCCGTTTACTCCCAGACGCGTACTGAAAATATTTTCAAAACGTTAGATGCCTAAAAAAAATCAACGATCTTCTCCGTGAAACCGAACATCGTTCGCAAAATTAAACAAACATCCGTCCACAAACTAAACAACCCGGAACTACAGAATTCTATTTTTAAACATCATTATTGGCCTTGCAAACGCAAGACCTCAAAAAATTGGGTAAAAACTCAGAATTGTTCCTCTCCACGGAAATCTTTAGTAAAAGGCGAAAGATTTATACGATCTGAAGAGAAACCAGAGTATGCCTTCCATGAGGCAGCACGCATTCCTCGGGTAACTGCTACCCCTAACACAGTAATGGTGATTATTTAACTGAAAGAGCTATTAATATCTGCTTTCTCCTCAGACAATTCTATGAAAGAATTCTCACTTCTGGGAAAAATAGTTAAAGAGAGAAGGAGAATCTAGTCATTTTTCAGTCGAAAAACTTGTCCTGGGTGCAATGCATTCTGGATATGCAAATGAAATCTCAGTCTTTACACTCCGGTTTCCGGAAATACCTCAAATAGTTCATTCATCTTGTGCTGGCCCGAGACTACCGCCAGGGGGCAGAACGGAGGCGAGACTTAGGATAGAGAGCTGAGGCTGATCCAGCTAGAAAAAGTCTGTTTTATAGGTGGCATTACAAGTAAAAATTTCTTTTGGAGTGAAATAAAATAAAATAAAATAAAATAAAATAAAATAAAAATTTAAAAGCTTGAAATAATTATGTTCATCATTCAACAAAAATTTATTGAACACTGTGTTCAACCCTGTGCTGGCCTCTAGGGATAGAGTGATAACCGTAATATTTCATCTTCAAGGAGTGCTCAGTGTGATGGGGAGCCAGGTGTCAGTGATGAGCACTGATAACAGAAGATGACATCTGGGCAGAACAGGAGCCGGGTGGTGAGGGTATTCCGGCAGGGAGGCACAGTGCTCAGAGGGCAAGTAACCAGTTGGCCATCAGTGCCAGCTAAGAGCTTGGATTTACCCTGAGGACAGTGGGGAGGCAGTGAAGAGCTTTAAAAATGAATACATGATCAGATTAGCTTTTTAACACAGCGGTCCTGGGACCAGCAGATCAGTGTCACCTGGGTACGTGTTAGATATGCAGGTTCTTGGGTCCTACTCCAAGACCCACTGAATCTGAAACTCTGAGAGTGGGGCCCAGCAGCTGGGTTTTAACAAGCCCTCCAGGTGAGTGTGATGCCAGCTGGGTTGAGAGACACTGTTGGACAACCACTCTGGTTAAAGTGTGGCTATTGTTGGAAAGCAAGGAGGTTTGGGGAAGCGAATTAGGAGCCTGAGAATTAAAGCAGAGAGAAATACAGTGGCCTGGATGGGGGGCAAGGCCTGGGAAAGGGTCAAAGTCGAGGAAAGAAAACATTCTAGGGAGATCCTTAGGGGATGGTGGCATTGAGGGGAGGTGATGCAGCAGGAGAAGCATGTGAAGGTCATTAGGAAGGGGCCAGGGAGGCAGAAGGAAGACCAGGACTGGGGACCACCGAGAAATCAAGGGCAGAAGGGAGCAGTCAGTTGTGTTAAATATCCACCGGAGGTCAATTAAGGTGGGGACTGTAAGGGCCAGTGGATGTCACGGGATGGAAGTCAGTGACCTTGACCAGAGGCGTTTTCAGGGAGTGGAAGTGATAGAAGCCCCACTGTGGGGAGCTGATGAGGGCGTGAGTGGAGTGGAGAGTGAAGGCTTCAGGGAGACCGGCGGAAGGGGTGTGAGGTTCGAGGAGGACTCTTTCTTTCTTTGGCATCAGGAGAGTGTTAAAGGGGGTCAAACTTTGCCGGGGACGAGGCAGTGCAGAGGGAGAGAACGAAGATGCAGGAGCGGGGAAGTAAACAAGGTCCTACTGTACAGCGCAGGGAACTATATCCAATATCCTGTGATAAACCGTAATGGAAAAGAAGATGAACAAGAATATATATATATGTATAACTGAATCACTTTGATGTACAGCAGAAATTAAACAACATGAAAAATCAACTATACTTCAATAAAAATTTTAAAAAGAAAAAGAAAAACAATAGATGAGGGTGGGGTGGGAAGTGGGGAGGGGGCAGTAGCTGACTTCAGGTTAGAGGAAGGACCCCAAGCCCTAGGTAGCAGAAGGAAAGGAGGGAAGGGGGAGCATGGTGGTCCCTCCGCCCCAAAGACTGGCGTGGATGGAGCCCGTTCCTCCATCCACCTCCTGCCTGCCCCAAGTTCCCTCCAACTTCCTCAGCTGGGAATACCCCACCCTCTGCCTTTTCAGCATCTGTTCTGGGGCGACTGAACTGCTGGAAATATCAGACGATTGAGGAGGGCCTCAGTTTTTTTGGACATTTCTCTGGCTGTCCAACCCCCAATATGCCCCTTTTAAACTTTCTCCTCTCACCTTCATGCCCCCCATCCCTGACTCACTCTCAGCCAGTGACCTCCCAAGGGTTTCATTGAGAGAGCAGGAGCCTTATCTTCCCACCCCCAAATCTACCAGTTGGTCAGTATCTGCCCCTTGTCAACAGAATGAAAAATGCACAATCGAGGGTTGCAATTTTCAGGGGAACTAAGATCCCACATACAGCGTGGCCAAAAAAACCCCAAAACCAAAAAACAGAAAGAGTTGTGGTTTTCAACGTTATTCAGGGACCTTACTGAGGACTACAGCCTGGGAAATAGCTCCTCAGTTAGCCCTGAGGACCTGCTTCAAAGAGGTAGGAGGAGAGTCCAAAATTAAATCAAAAAATTAAAATGAAAACTACCACATGGCCCAGCAATTCCACTTCTGGGTCTTTATCTGAGGAAGACTGAATCACTAATTTGAAAAGATATATACACCGTTATGTTCATTGCAGCATTATTACTATAGCCAAGACATGGAAACAACCTAAGTGTCCACCAACAGATGAATGGATTAAAAGGTTGTGTTTTATATATATATATATAATGGAATAGGTAGATAGATAGATAGTGGAGTACTACTCAGACATAAAGAAGAGTGAAATCTTCCCATTTACAACAGCATGGGTGAAAGTTGAAGGCATTATGATAAGTGACATAAGCCAATCAGAGACAGACAGATATAATACACACTGCGTGGTATCATTTATATGTGGAATCTTAAAAAAAAAAAGTCAAACTCATAGAAACAGAGAGTAGAAAAGTGGTTGCCAGGGCTGGGAGGCGGGGGAAATAGGGAGAGTTTGGTAAAAGGTTATAAACTTTCAGCTGTAAAAAAAATAAGGTATAACATGGTGACTATAGTTGATAACACTATACTGTATAATGGAAATTTGTTAAGAGAGTAGAACTTAAATGTTCTCACACATGCAAGAAAATATAAATATGTAAGTTGCTAGATTTGTTAATTAACTGGATGGGAGGAATCCTTTAGCAATGTATATGTATTTCAAATTAATGCAACATACACTTTAAATATCTTACAATTTTATTTGTCAATTATACGTCAATAAAGCGGAAACAAATTAATAACAATATACTAAAAAAAATCACGAAATACTTCTAACTCCACAGAAAACTGTAACAAATGAAAGTGCATCTGACCCCTGAATTTAAGAGATGTCAACATTTCTCCAAATATGCTTTAGATCTGTTTTTATACAGTTGAAACCTGCATTTGCTTCCTCTCCAGTAAAGCTGTGGTGGGTCCTCCAAACACAAAAAACTTTGATCTTGTGTTTTTAAAATTCAGGTTTATAATATATTTGATCCATCCTTCCGCAACATGCCTTTTTCATGCAACATTTATGTTTTCAATATTTTTTTGTGTGGGTATATCTATAGACCTAGTTCCAGGTCATGCATTTTATCTGTTGTATAACAACCCATTTTTAAGTTAATTAATTAATTATTTAAATTTTTGGCTGCATTGGGTCTTCGTTGCTGCGCACAGGCTTTCTCTAGTTGCAGTGAGCCGGGGCTACTCTTCGATGAGGTGCGCAGGCTTCTCATTGCGGTGGCTTCTATTGTTGCAGAGCACGGGCTCGCTCTAGATGCGCGGGCTTCAGTAGTTGTGGCACGTGGGCTCAGTAGTTGTGGCTCGTGGGCTCTAGAGTGTAGGCTCAGTAGTTGTGGTGCACGGGCTTAGTTGCTCCGTGGCATGTGGGATCTTCCCGGACCAGGGGTCGAACCCATGTCCCCTGAATTGGCAGGCGGATTCTTAACCACTGCACCACCAGGGAAGCCCCCCAATATAGTTTTAATTTTCATTTCTCTTTCTTAAAGTAAAGGTGAGCATCTTTCCGTATGTTTAAGGGCCATTTGTCTACCTCTTTTTGTGTGCATTTTCAGTTAAGTTTTCTTGGAAATCTGCACTACCATCTTGCAGCTGCATATCGCAGAAAGGAAAGATTTTCCCCGTCATTTTAAAGAGCTCTTTATATTTAAGGTAAATATATCTGCCAGGTAAGTTGCTAATATTTTCTTTCTGTTTTTCATTTTTGCGGAGCAAAAGTATTTTTTAAAGATGGAGTCAAATTATCAATCATTTATTTTTTTTCTAGATTTTGAGTCATAGTTAGAAAGGGCTTCCTCATGCATATTATAAAAAGAATTCACTCGTATTTTCTTCTAGTACTTATATGGTTTCATTTTTTAAAACATTTTGATCTTTGGTGTGTTTGAAGTTTATTCTGGTGTATGGTGTCAGGTATGAATATAATTTGGTATTTTTCCAAATGATTAGAAAAGCTGGTATAAGATAGGAGATAAATACTCCTGAAAAGTTTGGTAGAACTTATCTATGACCATTTTGGCTTGAGGCTTTGGGGATGGAAGGTTTTTGATTCTCATATCAATATTTTTATTGGCTATTAATGTACAGAAATGTATTAATTTTTCTTATGCCAGTTTCAGCACTTTATATTTTTCTAGAAATGTATCCATTTTGTCTATGTTCTTAAAATTATTGGTGTGAAATTGTTCATTCGATTTTTAAAAATTAACAAACTTTATTTTTTAGAGCAGTTTTAGGCTCACAGCAAAACCGAGCAGGAAGTACGGAGTGTTCCTATACACCCTTGCCCACCTCCCTGCAACCTTCCCCACTATCAACGTCTCCAAGCAGAGTGGTACACTTGTTATGATCTATGAACCTACATTGACACATCATTACCATCGAAAACACCTAGTTTACATCAGGGTTCACTCTTGGTGTTGTATATTCTGTGGGTTTTGACAAAAGTATAAGGACACTTATCTACCATCGTAGTATTATACAGAGTGGTTTTACCACCCTAAAAATCCACTGTGCTCCACCTATTCATCCCTCCTTCCTCCTTAACCCCTGGCAGCCACTGATCCTTTTACTGTCTCTATAGTTTTTCCTTTTCCACGATGTCATACAGTTGGAATTTTGCAGGATGTAGACTTTCAGATTGACTTTTTTTAAACTTAACAATGTGCATTTAAGTTTCTTCCATGTCTTTTAATGGCTTGCTAGCTCATTTCTTTTTAGTGCCGAATAATATTCCATTGTCAGATGTACCGTGGTTTATTTATACACTCAACTATTGAAAAACATCTTGGTTACTTCCAGATTTTGGCAACTACGAATAAAGCTGCTATAAACACTCACATGAAGACTTTTGTGTGGAAGCAAGTTCTTACCTCCTTTGGGTAGACACCAAGGAGTGCAGCTGCTGGATCACATGGTACGATGTTATTTAGTTTTGTAAGAAACTAACAAACTGACTTCCAAAGTGTGTGTAAAATTTTACATCCCCGCCAATGACGAATGAGAGTTCTTGTTGCTCCACATCCTCACCATCATTTGGTGTTGTCAGTGTTCTGAATTCTGACCATTTTAATAGGTTGTAGTGATATTTCTTTGTTTTAATTTGCAACTCTGATGACATAGGATGTTGAGCATCTTTTCATATGCTTACTTTCTGTCTGTATATCTTCTTTGGTGAGGTGTGTGTTCAAGTCTTTTGTCCATTTTTTAATCCGAATGTTCATTTTCTTTCTTTCTTTCTTTCTTTCTTTCTTTCTTTCTTTCTTTCTCTTTCTTTTTCTTCCTCCCCTTCCTTCCTTCCTTTCTTCTTTCCTTCCTTCCCTCCTTTTCTCTCTCTCTCTTTCTTTCTATTGCAATAGGAACAGTTAATGTGAGATACACTCTCTTAAAACATTTTAAGTGTACAATACACTTAAACTATAGACAAAATGCTCCTCAGCAGATCTCTAGAACTTATTCATCCTGCACAATGAAATGTTATACCCATTGAATAACAACTCCCCATGCCTCCCTCCCCCAACCCCTAGCAACCACCCTTCTACTCTCTGCTTCTATGAATTTGACTATATTAGATACTTCACATAAGAGGAATTATGCAATGACTGACTCATTTCACTTAGCATAGTGTCCTTAAGGGTCAGTCATGTTGCTACATTTAGCAGGATTTCCTTCTTTTTAAAGGCTGAGTAATATTCCATTGTGTGGATATGCCACATTTCTTTATCTATTCATCCATCAGTGGACATTTATGTGGTTTACACATTTTGGCTATTGTGAATAATGCTGCAATGAACATGGGAGTGTGTATAACTCTTTGATATCCTGATTTCAATTCGTTTGATAAATACCCAGAAATGGGATTGCTGGAACATATGATAGTATTACTTTTTAATTTTTTAAGGAGCCTCCATCCTGTTTCCCATAGTGGCTGCACCATTTTGCATTCCCACCAACAATGTACAAGGGTTCCAGTTTTTCATTGCCAACACTTCTTATTTTTTGATTTTTTGATAATAACCATCCGAATAGGTGTGCGATAACATCACATTGTGGGTTGTTTTTTTTTTTTTTTTGGTCACACCGTGCAGCATGTGGGATCTTTGTTCCCCAACCAGGGATGGAACCCTCGCCCTCTGCATTGGAAGCACAGAGTCTTAACCACTGTACCGCCAGGGAAGTCCCACACATTGTGGTTTTGATTTGTATTTCCCTGATGATTAGAGATGTTGAGCATCTTTTCATACCCCTGTTGGCCATTGGTATATTTTTGGAGAAATGTCTATTCAAGTCCTTTGCTCATTTTTTATCTTTTTTGTTTTTTTGCCATTGAGTTACAGGAGTTCCTTTGCTATGCAGAAACTTCTTAGTTCGATGTATGATGTAGTCCTACTTGCCTATGTTTGCTTTTGTTGCCCATGGTGTTGTTTTCTTATTGTGTTTGAAGAGTTCTTTGTATATTTTGGATAATAGTTCTTTGTCAGATGTGTCTTTTGCAAATATTCTCTCCAACTCTGTGTCTTGTCTTCTCTTTCTCTTGATGGTAATATGTTTTTAATTTCAGATTCTACTTGTTCATTGCTGGCATAGAGGAAGTTGATTGACTTTTGTATCAATATATTTACCTTTTATCCCACAACCTTGTTATAATTGCTTTTCAGTTCCAGGAGGTGTTTTTTTTTTTTGTGTGTGTGTGAATTATTTGGATTTTCTTCATAGATAATCATGTCATCTGTGGAAAAGAACAGTTTTATTTATTCACTCCAAATCTGTATACCCTTTTTTTTTTTTTTTTTTGCCATGCTGCATGGCTTGTGGGATCTTAGTTCTGATCAGGGATTGAACCCATGCCCTCGGCAGCGAAAGCACGGAGTCCTAACCACTGGACTTCCAGGGAATTCTCAAATCTGTATGCTTTTAATTTCCCTTTCATCATATTGCACTAACCAGGACTCCCAGTACAATACTGAAAGCAGCTGGGAGATGGGACATCCTATTTTTTTGACACCACTACAGTTCCTTTTATCCTTGGACATTAAAAGGATAATAAAGGAATATTATAAATAACTCTGTGCTCACAAATTTGATAACCTAGATGAAATGAACCTATTCTTTGAAAGATACAATCTTCCAAAATTGCACAAGAAGAAATAGACAATCTGAATAGGTCTATATCTATTAAAGAAATCAATCAATAATTAATAACCTTCCAAAGCAGAAAGCACAGGGCACAGATACATTCACTGGTGACTTCTACCAAACATTTAAGGAAGAAATTATACCAATTCTCTACAATTTTTTTCAGAGGATAGATGAGAATTCTTCCTAATTCATTCTATGAGGCTAGAATTACCCTAATACTAAAACCAGACAAAGACATTACAAGAAAAGAAAACTACAGGCAAATATGTCTCATGAATAAAGATGCAAAAATCCTCAACAAAATAATAGCAAATTGGGACTTCCCTGGTGGCACAATGGTTAAGACTCCACACTCCCAATGCAGGGGGCCCGGGTTTAATCCCTGGTCAGGGAACTAGATCCCACATGCGTGCCACAACTAAGAGTTTGCATGCCACAACTAAGAAGCCCACGTGTCACAACTAAGGAGCCCACAAGCTGCAACTAAGGAGCCCACCTGCCGCAAGTAAGACCCAACACAATCAAAAAATAATAATAATAAAAAATAAATATTAAAAAAATAGCAAATTGAATCCCACAATATATAAAAAGAATTATACACCACAACCAAGTGGGATTTATCCCAAGTATGCAAGGCTGGTTCAATATTTGAAAATCAATTCATTTAGTCCATCACATCAACAGGCTAAAGAAAAAAAATCACATCATCATATCAATAGATGCAGAAAAAATGTTTGAACAGAGACATGAAGTAGCTCACCCAAGGCCTTGCAGTCAACAACTGGTAGAGAGAAAATGGCTATTAAGAAAGCACAGGTGGGCTTCCCTGATAGCGCAATGGTTAAGAATCCGCAACTAGAGAAAGCCCACGTGCAGCAACGAAGACCCAACACAGCCATAAATAAATTAATTAATTAATTAAAAAAAAGAATGTCACTTGGTTATCAAGAGTCTTAAAAAGAATATTTTAAAAGTTCATATGCTTCAAGTCAACAATTTCACATTTGGGAATATATTTTAAGGGAACAGAAATGTAGAAAAATATATGTGTGGAAAAATGCACTTTTTACAATGAAAATAAAATTGGAAGTGATATGAACATCTAGCAATAAGTAATTAACTACATTGTGGTAGCTCCATAAATTGGACTATTTTGAAGCCATTAAAATGTTTTTCTCCAAAGAATGTATAATGACATATGAATATGTTTACAATTTATTTGGTAGAAAAGAAAGATACAAAAGTATATTCCAGTTAGGTAGAAAAAAAGATGTATGTGCCTATAAAAGGTTTAAGAGTAAACATAAAAATATTAATAATAAACAATTTATTCCCAGCAATAAATAAGAGGGTTTTTTTAATAACATGATCTTTTTTTAAAAAAAATTATTTATTTATCCATTTGGTTACACTGGGTCTTAGTTGCGGCAGGCAGGCTCCTCAGTTGCAGCACGGAGGCTCCTTAGTTGTGGCATGCGAACTCTTAGTTGCAGCATGCATGTGGGATCTAGTTCCCTGACCAGAGATCGAACCCAGGCCCCCTGCATTGGGAGCACAGAGTCTTAACCACTGCACCACCAGGGAAGTCCCAAGAGTTACTTTTATAATCAGAAAAAAAGCCTGGTTAAGGGTGGGAAACGTCAGTGTCCCCCCAAAAAGACAGTGGGAGGCGGAGTTGGGAGGTGGCGTGGAGTGTAAAACAAAGGTGCAAATAATGAGCAAACGGGCCAGCCTGTGATGTCTGCCCAGAGAGATCCCCAGAAAACACTAGGGACAATTTTAGGGGACAGAAAGCAGGATTTGATCACGTAAGGACAGAGGCTGAGAGAAGAGCCATGAACTCCGCACCACAAATCCTACACGGGGGCTTCATGGAGGGCAGGGCGCCTCCGGGAGCGCGCAGGGCAGATGCTTTGGCCGGGCCTGTAGCGGGTGCAGCATTTCAGCACCGCGGACAGGAGCCGCCCTCGGATCCAGACAGGTCCTCATTTTCCGCCGCCCCGCGGCCAAGACGGGTGTGCGGTTTCGAGTCAGGGCAGGGGAGGACCGGCTCTCCCCGACACGCTTGGCCCAGCCCAGACAGAAACGAAGGGTCGCCGCTGCCCGGGAGGGAGGGAGTCTACGGGAGGGAGGGAGGCAAGGAAGGAAGAACGGAGGGAAGAGGAGGGCTTCAGGGACACCCTAAGGGGAAGCCGAGCCCAGAGCAGGTGAGAGGCTGGAGTCCTTGAGCCTCCAACCTCCCTGCTCCTTCCCAGAGGTGTCCCCTTTTTCAAGCGCAGCCTCGACCAGTGTCTACGCTCTCCCCGGCTTCCACAGGGCTCTGAGCCAGAATATGGACCAGGACAAACAAGATCCCCCCAGTCAGCCCTCCCGTAGACTTGCTGGCTGCAGATAATTAGATGAAGCCCTCACCCCAGGTGGCCCCTAAATCTGCAGAGTTCAAGTCTCTGGACTGAACCTCGCGCTGCTGGGTGTGAGGGAAGGGGTGGGGGTGGGGCCTCCTTCCGTAGCTGCCCCTGCGCTTCTCCCAGTCGGGCTTAGACCCTGGGCATCCAGGAGCAGGCGGCTTCCTCCTGCTTCATTGCTTCTCACTCCCGGCGCCCACCCGAGCTCTCGCCTGCTAACGCAGTTAAGTCCACATCATCCACAGCGATAAAGTGGGCAAAACAAAAACTGCAGGAAATTTACATCGTTTTGCCTTGGCTTGGGAGTGCATGCTGTGACTCTGTAGTAGATTTACTTTCCTACTGATACTTGGTTTAGTCATAAATAAAAGACTTCCTCTGCATTTTTCAGAAGATGGCTTGAGAAAGAGAAGGGCTAGTATTAGAAATCTGTTGCTGGTAATCACCCTCAGATCGAGAGAGAAAATAAGAGCTGATACTGGGATGACCATATGAGTGTTAATTATCTTTAGTTATTTTCACTCTTATAATCCTTACATCAACCCCATGTGTTTGTCACTATTCTTACCATCCTCACTTTACATCTGAGGAACCGGGGGACTTCCCTGGTGGTCCAGTGGTAAAGAAATTGCCTTTCAATGCAGAGGACACGGGTTCGATCCCTGGTCGGGGAACTAATATCCCCCATGCTGCGGGGCAACTAAGGCCGCGTGCCACAACTACTGAGCTCAGGCACCACAACTAGAGAGAAGCCCATGCGCCGCAACAAAGAGCCCGCACGCTGCAATGAAAGATCCTGCATGTTGCGACTAAGACCCGATGCAGTGAAATAAATAAATATTAACAAACAAACAAACAAATGAGGAAACAGGCACAGAGGGGTGAAAGCCCACAGGTAGTAAGTAGCAGAGCCTGGATTTGAACCCAGGAGACTCTCTCCAGAGTCCATGCCCCTAACCATGACACTACCCTCCCTCAGTCATAATCTAAAGATTCCCATTTATTGAGCCCCTCCCATGGGCTCTACCCACATCCTTTCATTTAATTCTCACAACTTAATGGGATAACTGTTGTCATCATCAGGGATTTGCAGATGAGGAAATATAACTGGGTCAGGGCCATTACCTTGGATATAGTCCTGGGTCCAGGACCCCTGCTGACTCTCATGCGGGGCCTTGACTTTCCCATGAATCCTTGTCCTCCCTGGAAACTCCTGTAAAATCGTTAGCTCCACCTCCTTCCACTCCTGGACCCCTGGCCTCATTGAGGTGTCCAACAGCCCATCCCTGGGTGTCTCGGTGGGGCTTTCCATCCCCAGTTCCTCCTTTTCATCCCTGGAGCCAGCCAGATGTGGAGGATTCTGGCCACCTGTGCAGTTTCTCCAGTGGCCTTGATGGGGGCTGTCATACTGGACCTGCCTTGGCCAATGGCAGCCATGGACCAGGCCACTGGGGGCTCTGACCTGCAGGCACGTCCTCCGAGGCTTGCTGATCTGCTTCCTCCAAGCAGAGCAGGCCCTCTGCTGCTGGGTTGCCCTGGGTGATGCTGAGCCATGGTCCTGGACAGGTTGATGCTCAGAGGATGGAGGCCCTCTGTCAGGGGGAACTGGGCAGGATATGTGCCCACCATGCCTAGTGTGAGGAGAAATCAGGCTTAGTCTGCAGGCAACACTTGGAGATGGCAGCAGGCACCCCAGCGTGCCCTTGGAGTCAGGACCCTGAGCCCAGCTTGCTCTTCTCAGGTGCCATCTCTGAGCTGCTTCGGCTCCTGAAAGACCAGAAGGAATTTCTTGCAGCTCTGAAGACCGGCCCTGACTTGGCTGCCGTGGTGGCCCTGACATTCCTCCTCCAGGCCTGGCAGTGGCAGCTGCCCCCAAGTGGTGTGGCGCCCTGGTACCACACTGCCACCCACTTTGTCTGTGCTTTGGTAGTTTCTGAGCAACTTCAGCCTTCTTGGAGGTTGGATGTCAACCTATCCCTCCCCTGGCCCCCGTCCAAGGGCAGCCTTGTCCTCCTCTCTCTGTCAGCCTGAAGGGCAACGTGCTACTGGTGGCCAGCCTCCTTGGCCCTGTCGCCCCGGATGGCCGGTGGCTATCTGTGTAGCTGAATCACACTGACTCTGTTTTGTCAGCTCCATCTTGGGACCGTAGTCCCCTTTCTGCATGACTGAGATTTAGCCTACTCACCAGGAATGCACCCGAGTCAGATAAATTCCTGACCAACTTTAATCCTTGCCTTCATCTGATACGAAAACTGGAAGAAAGCATTTTGCTGATGCAGATGGTGAATGGCTCTCGAGGATTAATGGTCCCCGGGGGGAGGAATAGCTCCTGGTTCCTGTTGGTGCAGATGTGCTTCTTCCGTAGTGGTCAGGTTCTATTTTTAGCTTTGGCCCCTTTAAATATCCCTTTTGGCGGTGCTGAGTATAGCTGCAAATGCCTCTGGATCATCTCCTGCCTGTATGTCAGTTACCCACAGTAAACTTCATAATTGCACTTTATGGAGTTGCCGGCTCTGCTTTTCAGTCTCAAAGTTCCTTCTCAGTTCAGAGGATATTATTCAATATCCCTGCCGTCCAACAGTGTCTCCTCCAGGCAGATGACCTGGTGGGTCCACTTTTTCTTCTTCTACCTGTGTTATTTCGAAATTTCTATCTTTGAGCTCACTAATTCTCTCTTCCATATGGTCTGCTCTATTTCCAATGCTTTCTAATGCATTCTTCATCTCATTTATTGAGTTCTTCAGCCCCAGAATTTCTGTTTGGTTCTTTTACAGAGTTTTAATCTCTCTCTCTCTCTCTCTCAAAAGAGAGAGAGCTCTCTCTTTTGGCCTCACCACAGGGCTTGTGGGATCTTAGTTCCCTGACCAGGGATTGAACCTGCGCTCTCAGCAGTGAAAGCTCAGAGTCCTAACCACTGGACCGCCAGGGAATTCCCTAGAGTTTCCATCTCTTTAGTAAAGTATTACTTCTGTTCATTAATTTTATTTCTTAGCTCACTGAACTGCCTTTCTGAGTTTTCTTGTGGTTTGTTGAGTTTCTTCATGACAGGTATTTTGAATATCTTTTTTAAAAAAAAATTTTATTTTTGGCTGCGTTGGGTCTTCGTTGCTGCATGCGAGCTTTCTCTTGTTGCAGCCAGCGGGGGCTACTCTTCGTTGCGGTGTGCAGGTTTGTCATTGCAGTGGCTTCTTCTGTTGCAGAGCACAGGCTCTAGGTGCTCGAGCCCTCGGGCTTCAGTAGTTGTGACTCCCGGGCCCTAGAGCACAGGCTCAGTAGTTGTGGCGCACGGGCTTAGTTGCTCCACGGCATGTGGGACCTTCTCGGACCAGGGCTTTGAACCCGTGTCCCCTTCATTTGCAGGCGGATTCTTAACCACTGTGTCACCAGCGAAGCCCTTGAATACCTTTTTTATCAGGTAGATCACAATATTCTGTGGCTTTACGTTTGCTTTCTGGAGAATTGTCATTTTCTTTTTATGACATAGAGTTACTGTGCTTCTTCATGGTACTTGATGAGTTGTCCCTCTGCTGACACATTTGAAGTAATGAATACCTTTCTTTTTTAAGTAAAGCTTTTTTTAAAAAAATTCATTCTTAACAAGTCAATGGATTAGAAGTTAGAGACCTTTCTTTAGTTTTCCAGTAGGTGGCGCTACAGCACACTTTTTTGGGTGCTCTTAGCGGCGCTCCCTCTGGTTATATTTGAGAGTCAGCACTTTCCACCCTCCACTGCCTCTGTCGTAGGTGTCACCTAGTGCCATCATTAGCGCTGCTTGTGCCTCTAAGGGTTGTTGGCGCCTTGCTGCTGCTGGTGTCACTGGCATCACTGTCTGGGGCACCAGAATGGTAGGTGCTTAGTCCAGGACCTCCTGAGTTGCAGGCTACACTGCAGTTGAAAGGGGAAGGAGGGGGAAGTCAGGGTTGCATATACCTTGTCCGTCGGGTTCAGGCTTCACCGCGGTGGGTGGGGACAGGGGGTGAGAGTCATGGATGCCTCTACAGCCAGAGAGATGGGTTCACAGACCTCACTGCTGCCCAGTTATCTGTGGCCATGGGAGCTGCTATAGCCAGGTGGCTGGAGTTGTGGGCACCACCTCCCCTCTTGCTACTGGGTTCTCTGGGGCTGCAGACAGCTGCCACAGCTGGGAGTCTGAGATTGTAGGTGTCATTTCCACTGTTCCCCCAGTTCCACCTCCTCTGTGTGTTCCAGTCCACCCGCTGTTAGATGTACAAATGTGTGAAGTTTTCGGGTAGCCTGGTGAGTTGGGCAGAGACACCTGTGCTGAATTGTGGATGTTTTACTGGTTGTAGATTGAAGGGGAGAGACAAAGAGAGCATCTCACGCCACCATGATGCTCACGCCACTTCTATCTTGGTCTTATTTTATACACAGGAATGAATTATATGAATCATAGCAAGTCCTTCCTATTTCCCCACCTTTGGTCAACTGGTATTTTTGTCCATTTTTTAGCACGAGCATGGAGTCCAATTTTTTTCCCAAGGGTTAGCTCACTTGGCCCTTGATAGTAATTGTAGAACCCTTTGGAGAGCCCTGGGATATTAACAAAGTGGTTGCTGAGAATGGCTTTTGTTGTTTTAATTGAGTGGTTAAAGGACTCAATGAATGTCTGCTGAATTGAAATGGAACTCTTCTCAGCAGTGGCAGTCACAGCCTTTCTGAAGATCAGAGTACTGAAACTACAGGAAAAGAACCTCAGAAATGGTCCCAGCTCTTTAGACAAGAGATGGGGTGAGTTTGGACCAGGAATTACACACCCACATCGACTGAGAGGCAATGACTATCAGCTGGGGTGAGTGGGCCCCCTCTGAGGGAAGCATCCGTACTTTAGCTCCAGCTGATCAAGGCTATGCAGAAAGAGAGACCGAGTGTTGCCACTTCTCATTTTCCCAGAGAAGCCATAAATTTAGAATTTTATATAAAATTTCCAGTACTTAAAAAAGCATTGAGAGGGACTTCCCTGGTGGTCCAGTGCTAAAGAATCTGCCTTCCAATGCAGGGGACGCGGGTTGGATCCTGACCAGGGAACTAAGATCCCACGTGCCGTGGGGCAGGTAAGCCCGAGTGCCACAACTACTGAGCTTGCACGCCACAACTAGAGAGCCTGTGTGCCACAAATGACAGAGCCCATGAGCTCCAGAACCCACGCACCATAACTACAGAGCCCATGATCCCTGGAGCCTGCGTGCCACAACTAGAGAAGAGAAAACCTGCACACCACAACTAGAGAGAAGCCCGGGTGCTGCGACGAAATATCCTGCATGCCTCAATGAAGATCCCGCATGCTGCAACTAAGACTTGACGCAGCCAAAAATAAATAAATAATAAACAAATCTTAAAAAAAAAAACATTGGGGATTAATTCAAAACTAAAAAATAGGGCTTCCCTGGTGGCCCAGTGGTTGAGAGTCTGCCTGCCAATGCAGGGGACGCGGGTTTGTGCCCCGGTCCAGGAAGATCCCACATGCAGCGGAGCGGCTGGGCCTGTGAGCCATGGCCACTGAGCCTGCGCGTCCGGAGACTGTGCTCTGCAACGGGAGAGGCCACATCAGTGACAGGCCCGTGTACTGCAAAAAAAAAAAAAAAAAAAAAAAAAAGATGCATATTTCAGGGGTAACAGAGCAGGAATCAAACCATGGCCTATTGGGTCCCAAAACCCACACACTTTTCCCTACAGCATCATTTCCTAACAGGTGTTCTTGGGGATATTGGTCCCATGAGGTACATTACACACAAAAAAAGGGTTCTGAGGCCAAATGTGTCTGGAAAGTGCTGAGTTAAAATGAAATAGGCTCTTTCCTGCAGGATTTCTCAGAGCCCTGAATATCCTAAGATGCATTTTAAAGAGAGCCCAAGAGGGAATTCCCTGGAGGTCCAGTGGTTAGGACTCCACGATTTCACTGCAGGGGGTGCGGGTTCAATCCCTGGTTGGGGAAGTAAGATCCCGCATGCTGCACGGTGCAGCCAAAAACAAAACAAAACAAAAATAAAGAGAGCCCAAGAGGGCTTCCTTGGTGGCGCAGTGGTTGAGAGTCTGTCTGCCAATGCAGGGGACATGGGTTCGTGCCCCGGTCCGGGAGGATCCCACATGCCGCGGAGCAGCTGGGCCCGTGAGCCATGGCCACTGAGCCTGTGCGTCTGGAGCCTGTGCTCCGCAACGGGAGAGACCACAACAGTGAGAGGCCGGCGTACCGCAAAAAAAAAAAAAAACCTAAAAAATAATACCAGATACATCTGTAGTGTGGATTTAACCAGTGGGCTGTCAGTAGCATAACCAGTGGCATAACTGACTGAATGGTAATAATGACACTAGTTAACATTTATATTCACTTGCTCTAAGGTAGGTGCTGAGAAAGGCTTTATGATCCTTTAATCCCCCTGCCAACCCTATGAGGTAGATGGAGAGATTTTGTTCAATATAATTAATGTCAGACAGTATAAAATACTAAAATGACACACCTGAATCTAATCAGGCTCGCAGATCTGATGTCCAGTTTACAAGAAGCTTAGGGGATATAGGAACAAATTAAGTTTGGAGGAAGAAGTACCTACCATGAGGGGAGAATTCAGAAACATTCACTATGAGGACATTCCTTAGGACCATTGATCCAGTCCTTCAAAAATCACACACACACACTCACACATAATCATACACATGGTGTCAGGAAACAAAAGCCATTGATTAAAAGGGACTAAAAAAATCCATAATTACAAAATGCAATATGAGGGTCCTTTTTGGATCTTGATTTGAACTAAACAATGATAAAAAGTCATTTTGGAGGTAACTGGGTGAATTTGAATATAGACTGATGACTGGCTTCTCATCAGAAACGACAGAAGCTAGAAAACAATAGAATGCCCACATTGAAGTGCTGAAAGGAAAAAAAAAAACTGTGAATGTAAAATTCTATGGGGAATTTAGTTGGAAAAGAGTTGAGACAATCTGTCTCCAGCAGAACTGCATGACAAGATATTCTAAAGCAAGTACTTCAGGCTGAAAGGAATGATACAAGGTGGAAACTGACATTCATGGGGGAATGGAGAGCACCAGAAATGGTAAACACATGGCTAAATATAAAACTATCTTTAATTTCCTTAATCTCTTTAAAAGACTACTGTTTATTTATTTATTTATTTATTTATTTATTTTTTTGCGGTACATGGGCCTCTCACTGTTGTGGCCCCTCCCGTTGCGGAGCACAGGCTCCGGACGCACAGGCTCAGCGTCCATGGCTCACGGGCCCAGCCGCTCCGTGGCATGTGGGATCTTCCCGGACCGGGGCACGAACCCGCGTCCCCTGCATCGGCAGGCGGGCTCTCAACCACTGCGCCACCAGGGAAGCCCAAAAGACTACTGTTTAAAACAAAAATAGTGATTTTGTATTTGGGAGTTTATAACATAGGTAGAATATAACATTGATAGTGCAAAGGAGGAGGTTAAATGGAATTATACTATTTTAGAGTATTTACTTTTTACCTGAAGTGGTAAAATATTTATTCTAGGTACACTCTGGAAAATCAATAATGCATAATATAATCCCTAAAGCAATATAAAAAGGTATAGCTAAAAAACTAGTAAAAGAAATAAGATGGAATGTAAAATTATTCAATTAGCCTAAAAGAAGTCAGGAAAAGAGTAACAAAGAAGAAGTAGAATAAATAGAAAACAAATAGCAAGATGCTGGACTTAAACTCAACCATATCAGTAATCACATTAAATCTAAATGAATGAAATCTTCCAAGTAAAGGCCAGAGGTTATCCAATAGGATAAAACCAGTAAGACTCAGCTTTGTACTGCTGTAAGTAATACACTTTAAATATTAGGACACAAATAGTTGAAACTAAAAGGATGGAAAATTATGCATTAGTAAGCATTATAAAGCTTGTGTGGTTGTAGTAATATGAAACAATGTATATTTTAAGACATGAAATATTACCAGAGATAAGTAGGATAGTTCATAATGATAAAAGGGTCAATATATTTGGAAGACATAACAATCCTAAATGATTATTCACCTAATAACAGAGTTTCAAAGTGCAGTGAAGCAAAAACTGACAGAACTAAAGGAAGAGCACTAAAATCTTACAGAATATGTTGTCTGACCACAAGAGAATTAAATTAGAAATCAAAACAAATAACTTATCTAGAAAAGCCCTAAATATTTGATAATTAAACATTATCCTTCTAAATAACCCATGGTCCAAAGAAGAAATCAAAAAGGAAATTAAGAGCTATTTTGCAATGTCAGTGATAATAAAAACTAACACATCAAAACTTGTGGGATGAAGCTAAAGTGGTCCTTAGAAGGAATTTTGTAGCTTTAAATGAAACATTTAAAAATAAATATTCTATTTTTCCATCTTAAGAAGCTAGAAAAAAAGAACAAATTAACCCCAAAGTGGGGATTAATATAGGTCATAAACTTAACTATAACAAGTACAACCATAACATTTCCAGAAGAAAACATAGAATATCTTCATGACCTTGGCATAGGCAAAACTACTTGTAGAGATAAGCAAAAGCATTAAATAGAAACGAAAACAGATAGTTCGCATTCCACCAACAGTGAAACTTCTGCTCATTAGGTCAGTGAAAATGAAAGTAAGAAAATGAAAAAGCAAGCCACAGACAGGGTGATAATATTCACAATACATACATCTAGAAAAGGACTTGCATGCTGACTATATAAGGAAATCCCAGAAATCCATGTATAAAAACAGAACCCAAGAAAAAATGGGCAAAAGACTTGGATGGCCACTTCCCCAAAGAAGATGTATGAATGCCCAGTAAGCATGTAAAAGGTGCTCAACATCGTCTCTCATCAGGACAGTGAAAATTAAACCACAGTGGAATACCACCCTTTAGAATAGCTAAAATTAAAAATATTTACTTCTCCAAATGTTGGTGAGGACTATGGTATTGGCTAAAATAAAGCTGTTTATGTTAAAGTTATTATCACCAACAGATATTAAAATAGTGTGGTATTGTTGCAAGGATGGTCAAATGGAACAAAACAGTAAGTCCAGAAATAGAGCCACGTATATACAGTCACCTGATGTACAAGAGTCACATATATTAGTCAGCTAATGTTATTTATTTATTTATTTTTTTGCGGTACGTGGGCCTCTCACTGTTGTGGCCTCTGCCGTTGTGGAGCACAGGCTCCGGACGCGCAGGCTCAGCAGCCATGGCTCATGGGCCCAGCCGCTCCGCGGCATGTGGGACCTTCCCGGACCGGGGCCCAAACCCGCGTCCCCTGCATCGGCAGGCGGACTCTCAACCACTGCGCCACCAGGGAAGCCCTAATGTTATTTTTTAATAGATGGTGCTGTATCACCTGGACATCCAAATGGAGAAAAAGAACCTTGACACCTGTCTCACACTATACACAGAGACCAATTCCAAGTGGACCATAGACTTACAAGTCAAGGTAAAACAATAAATCTTCGAAAAGAAAAACTAGGAGAGTATTTCACGACCTTGAAAGATTTCTCAAACAGGAGTCTAAAAACACTTTTCCATAAAGGAAAAGAGCAATAAACTGGACTACATTAAAGTTAAGATCTGCTTAGACATCATTAAGAGAGTTAAAAGGTAAACCACCAAGTGGGAGAAGGCAGTTGCAATGCATATATTGAACAAAGGATTTTTTTTTTTTTTTTTTTTTTTTTTTTTTTTTAGCTGTACGCGGGCCTCTCACTGTTGTGGCCTCTCCCGTTGCGGAGCGCAGGCTCAGCAGCCATGGCTCACGGGCCCAGCCGCTCCGCGGCATGTGGGATCCTCCCAGACCGGGGCACGAACCCGCGTCCCCTGCATCGGCAGGCGGACTCTCAACCACTGCGCCACCAGGGAAGCCCTGAACAAAGGATTTTTATCCAGAATATATAAAGTACTCCTACCGATCAATAAGGAAATGACAGTCTACTAGAAAGATGGGCAAAAAACACGAATAGGTGCTTCACAAAAGAGGATGTAAAAAGTGCTCAATGTTTTTAGTCATCAGGGATACACAAATTAAGATCATTCCGCACTGAGATACCATTGTGCACCTACCAGGATGGATAAAATGTGTGTGTGTCTGTCTGTTTATTTATTTATTTATACCCAGCAGTGAAAGCCCTGAATCCTAACTACTGGACTGCCAGGGAATTCCTGATAAAATGTTTAAAAACTGACAAAACCAAGTGTTGGTGAGAATGTGGAGCAAGTCTCACATACTGCAGGAGAGAGTGACAAGGGATGCAATCACTTTGAAAAACTATATGGGGCTTCCCTGGTGGCACAGTGGTTAAGAATCCACCTGCCAATGCAGGGGATGCGGGTTTGAGCCCTGGTCTGGGAAGATCCCACATGCCGCGGAGCGACTAAGCCCATACGCCACAGCTACTGAGCCTGCACTCTAGAGCCCGTGAGCCACAACTGCTGAGCCCGCGTGCCACAACTGCTGAAGCCTGTGTGCCTGGAGCCCGTGCTCCACAACAGGAGAAGCCACCACAATGAGAGGCCCACACACCGCAACGAAGAGTAGGTCCTGCTCACTGCAGCTAGAGAAAGCCCGTGCACAGCACTGAAGACCCAACGCAGCCAAAAATAAATAAATAAAATAAATTTATATAAAAGAAAAACTACATGGAAGCATCTAATGAGGCTGGACATGTACATGTCCTATGATCCAGTATTTCCACTAAAAAAAAAGTGTGTGTATACATATGTACCAAAAGACATGGACAAGAATGTCTACAGCAGAATTATAACATAAAATATCCCAAATGGGGGCTTCCCTGGGGGCGCAGTGGTTGAGAATCTTCCTGCCAATGCAAGGGACACAGGTTCGAGCCCTGGTCCGGGAAGATCCAACATGCCGCGGAGCAACTAGGCCCATGAGCCACAACTACTGAGCCTGTGCATCTGGAGCTTGTGCTCTGCAACAAGAGAGGCCGCGACAGTGAGAGGCCCACGCACCACGATGAAGAGTGGCCCCTGCTCGCCACAACTAGAGAAAGCCCTCGCACAGAAACGAAGACCCAACACAGCCAAAAATAAATAAATAAATAAACAAACAAACAAACAAATAAATAAATAAAACTAAAAAAAAAATTGGATCATATATTCACCTTTCTCTTTAAAAAAAAATCCCAAATGTCCGCGAACATTAGAATGGATAAATTGTGATACATTCATAAATGTAAACACAGTGAGAAAGAACCACAGAACACATGACTATGTGGATGAACCTTCCCAACTTGATGCCGAAGATAAGAAGACAGGCACAAAAGAGTATGCACTGGGTGATTCCATTTTTATAAATTCCCCCAATAGGCAACACTAATCAATGATGACAGAAGTCAGAATGGTGATTACCCATGTCTGGGAAGGGCCATGAGTGAGACTTCAGGGTGGAGGTGGGGTGGCTGGAAATGGTCTATATTTTGATCTGATTCACTGAAAAATCCACCAAGATGGCTACTTTATGTATGTTTCTTTCAGTAAGAACATTTTCTACGTGTATAATGCTTTAACAATAACAAAAGGATCAGGTGATATATGCAGAATGATGATGATGGATTTGCGGGCATTCTTATATAGTATGTTCTCCAGTTTTATGATGTTTGACATTTTTATAATAGAAAAATAATGTAACAACCATATGACACAGTCACCAGTCAGAATTGACTCTTGGCTGTGCCAGCTAAGGAATCAGGAGCCCTGGGTATGTGCCGTTACAACCTCTATATCAGAGACAGGGAAAATGGGTCTCAGAGAGGTTAAGTAACTTGCTCAAGATCACACTGCTGATCGGTGGTGACCAGGACAGGCAGCCTGGCTCTGGAGGCTGCCTGCTTAACACTCCAACCATGCTTCTCCTTTTGTGGCCTGAACAGCGGAAGGTGGTCAGGAGGACTGGGTCCTGGAGACCTCCATCTAGGCAGGGGGCTGTGGACGCTGATGCCTTACTCTGGTTATGAGCTTCCCTCCCTCACTGGTCACAGCCATGGTCGATGTGACCCTGTGTGTTGTGTGTGGGCACAGGATTTGACACAAAGGACATGCTTGATAGATGTTAGCTGTGGCAAACAGCCTGGATCTCTTCCTTTTCCTCCCTAGGGCTGAGCTGCCTGCTTCTCCTGGGTTCCTGAGGCCAGTCACCCCAGACTCTCCTCAACGGAAGCTCTGTGGACACTTAGGCTGGGAGAGGGAAGATAGGGGAGGTTTATAGTGGCAGTGGCCACAGGCTCATTAATAGTCATGATTATTGTGAAAATTTCAGGCTGATCAGAAATAGAGATGACGTGGGCTTCCCTGGTGGCACAGTGGTTGAGAGGCTGCCTGCCGATGCAGGGGATGCGGGTTCGTGCCCCGGTCCAGGAAGATCCCACGTGCCGCGGAGCGGCTGGGCCCGTGAGCCATGGCCGCTGAGCCTGCGCATCCAGAGCCTGTGCTCTGCAATGGGAGAGGCCACAACAGTGAGAGGCCCGTGTGCCGCCAAAAAAAAAAAAAAGAAAGAAAAGAAAAAAGAAATAGAGATGACATGAGGCTCCAGCTGGCCTGTCCAATCTTCTCTCTGGACTCAAACAGCCAGGGCATTGTTCAGAAAATTGCAGAAAATTGCCTTGTTTCCATGATACAACAATTAGCCAATCTTCCTCCTAGCCTGGCCCTCAGCAGCTGACACGCCTCCATCTATCATCCATCCATCCATCCATCCATCCATCCATCCATCCATCTATCCTTGCAAGGTCAGACACCTACCTTGAGCTCCAGGTGCAGCTTTCTGAAGTTCTGGCAGGAGGAATACCCACACCTGTTTATAGGGTCAAGTATAGGACTAATCTCCTGAGAGGCAGCCTGGCCCTGCTCCCTGCCTTCCTTCATATCTCACCCTCAATTCCCTCAAGTGGCCAGGGATGATGACATGCTCTGGGGATGCAGGGTCCGCTGGAGATGCTGCTACAGTATCTCCAGCAGGTGGTGCTGAAAGGCCTCTCTTCACCTGGGTGACACTGCCCATTTCGCCCTTGCTTCAGGAAGCAGCAGGCGGGCCAGATGTGGGAACACAGGGCAGTGGCTCAGCCCCAGGCCAGCAGACCAGGCAGGGAAACTCTCATATGAAATTTTAGTCCTTGCGTGGGCATTCCTAGAAAGTGCAGGAGGGCTTGTCTCCCTTCTGGTCTGGGATCAGCTGCATAGCGCTCAGAGGCAAACTCACCCTGTCCCCACTGAGAGTCATGCTCGGTGCCTTGAAAAGGCATAGACCTTGAAGTTACACAGACCTCAGTTCAAATCCCAGCTCTGATATTAAGGGCTGTGTGACTGTGGGCAACTTGCTTCAACTCTCTGAGCCTCAGTTTAGTCACCAGTAAAATGGGGTAATAATGCTCGGGTTAGCATCAGGATTAAATGGGTCAGCATGTAAAAGCACCACATCGTTACAGGTCATCGGTGAGGGCTGGTTCTCTCTCCATCTGCAGGCCTCGTGTGGGTGACCCTTCCAGCAGTCAGAGCCCAGCATGGGCCTGGATTTCTAACTACTCTATGCTGTCCCCTGAGCCAGTATAGAACTGGGCTCCTGCTAAGAGAGAATTGAGGGGCCAGGCAAGGAAAGTCCCAGAAACTGCTTCCTCAAGCCCACTAACGGCCACACTAGCGTCTGCCTCCACTTTGGGAGACCTGGGTGCATCACCTTGATTTTCCAGCAACTCTTGTTTCTTTCACAACAGGCTGGAGGGAAAATGCTACTTCAAAAATCATCACTTTCTAGAAAAAGCCTGGCAAGGCAAACATCATAATGTTAACACGTGAAGTTAAAATATAATAAAAGATCAGGGATTTCTTTAAGAAACAACAAAACCCAGTCCTAGAGGTGGGGATTCAGTTTAGTTCCCTTGGAAAGGCTGGGTCTGCCCCACTGGTAAACCCGTGGTTCTTGGGGCATGTTTCCCAGCAGGGACAGCAGAATGTCAGGGACCGGCCAGAGCCCCCAGCGAGGAGAGCAGGAGAGTGACAGGACCCGTGACAGACCCTCGCCCGGGGGACCGGCAGTGAGTGATTACCCTGGGGAGGAGTGGGCAGAGAGCCACGAGTCCAGAGCCAGGGAAATAGGTGTTTCTGAAGTGTTTGCGTCTTGGGCGTTCAGAGGCTGGAGCCTCTCGTATTGGTGGCTTGAGCTGGTAGGGTCCCAAGTAGCTTCTCTGGGGTCTCCTTTAGGGCACCAGAAATACCATCTGGTCTCAAAGACAGGATTCACAGCAAATGTGTTTGCTCCTGTCTTATGGAATGGATGAGTCCAATTGAAGGCACCTGGGATCTCAGGGCTGTGGGATCCCAAGAGGCAGGCAATACCCAGTGATGTAGGACCCTTTGGAGGGCAAGGAACGAGGGCTGGTCAGACCCAGGAAACCCACGGATGGGGAGGTGGCCCTGGAAGTGAGGCAGGTCTCAGCCTGGAGCCCCTGGGATTGACACTGGAATCTGCCCATCACGGACGCCCTGTCCATCACCTGACCTTCTCTTCTGCATTCCTCCAGCCAGATGGGGAGGGTGAGGGCCATCTTTGAAGCTGGAAAAATCTTCGTGTCACATGCCCCATCAGCACCTCGACAACCTTATCTCTGCCTTTAGCTCTTCTCGGGGTGCTGAGAGCAGGGAACTGGGGGTTCAGGTAACAGGGTGGGTTCAGCTGTGCAAAAGTGCAGACAGTCGCCCCCATTCCCGCAGGCGGCTATGCCCCTTCCCTCCCCACACAGTCTGCACCCCTTGGGAACCAGAGAGACCTGAGTTTGAGTCCTTCTTGTGCCACTGCTATGTGACGCTTGCCAAGTGCTTCACTCGTGTGGGCCTCAGTTTCCCTAATCTGTCAGATGGACACGGCAGGCCTGCCCAGTGACAATTACACAAGACAATGTACTTTGTAAACAAGAAAAGCATAATCTCACAGCAAATGCTGCCTCCTCAGCCCTCTCCATAGCTGGATATGGCCTGCAGACATGTGTTGTTAGAAGCTCTCAGCAGTAAAAATAATAATAATAATAATTTTGGGCCAAGATTAAAAAATCAGGTTTTTACAGAAGATTTTGAATTTACTTCCGCATCTGACAATAGAGGTGCCTCTCTCAAGACAGCACTCAGGCAGGCTGCGCTGCTCTTTCAGACAAGTTTCTCTGGGTCCCCACAGACCTGTGACATCCTCAACACCTAGGTCAGGTCTTATTTGTCACCTGGCTTGCTTCCCACCTTACACTACCCAGCTGGCTCCTACAGGTGTTTGATCATTAGTCCCTCTGATCATTTCAAAGCTTGGCCCCTGGGTGTGGGACCCCTGGCCTGGTGGGTGCTGAGCTGCCCTGCTTGAGGAGAGCCCTCTAGGTCGGGTCACCGGGAACAGGCCACTGGGACATGAGTCCCTACACTGAGACCCATACAAGGCTGTGGGCCTGCGCTCACCAGCCTGGATCACGGGGACGCAGGGGGTTCACCTTCTCCAAGGATGGCGCAGGGACAGGAGGGAAAACAGGGAGCTATTTCGGGCAGGTGTCGAAGGCTGGGACACTAAAATTAGACCCTTGGTTCCTAAAAAGACATTGGCGCCAACCAAGGCCTTGGAGAGAGGCTCTTCAGCGCGGAATGTGACCCCAGGAAGGGCTCCGCGGGCCTGGGCAGTGAGGTCAGCCTGCGGGACCAATGGCACCGCCCGACGGCCAGTGGTCAGGGCACCTCTCCCCCAGCTGCATTGCCTGCAGAATTCTGGAGCTGGTTCCAACCGCTTCCTGTCTGTGCCCGGTGCGCAGAAAGGGAGGGGGCAAAGCCCCCCAGTCCCGGCGCCATCTGGCCCTCCAGGCTGCATTTTTCCTTTTGTGACTGTCCCTTTGCCTTCTGTGCGTTCTTTCTGCTCCATTCCACGGGGGTGTGTGTGGGAGGGGGATTGGGGGTTGCTCAGAAGAAGCGACCGTCTTGGAGCTGGGGCTCCCAGGCCTGGGCTGAGAGTGTGAGCCAGTGCGGGGCCTGGGCCTCCAGGTCAGGGAAGCCCACTGCACTGGGCTTTCTTTCCTTGTCTCCTTCTTTGGTCCCTGGGCTTCCCCTCAATCTTCAGGGAGGTGGCTGCCGAGGAAGCTGAGGGGCTGAGGCTTCGTGGGCCTCAGGCTCTGAGACGCCTTTTCTCGCTCCCCCCCTAGCGCCCTGGCCTGGGGTCCAGGACTTCAGTCATTTGCCTTTGCTCTTGTCCCAAGTTGTTTTCTAGGGCAGGGAAGGTGGCACATTAGATCCTGTCACCGTACCTGTCTGGATTCCTTTAACAATTGCTCGTGCCCTTGGGTCTAAAAGGCCCACGAGGTCCAGCCCTGCCCACCTCTCACCCCACACCTAGCCGCATGGCCTCTGTCCCAGTCCCTAGCTTGCCAGGTTCCTTTGAGGAGGCCTGCCCACCTCTTCTTGCCCTGCTGAGCCTCGTACGCTCAATTTCAATGTCACTTCCTCAGAAAGGCTTGCCCAGACCTGACACTAGGTCAAAGCTCCTTTCTCTCTGTGACCCTCTCCCCTTTGCTAATACTCATCAGGCCCATTGCTTGTGGCCCCCCCTGGGATGCGAGCCCCGTGTAAACTGAGCTACAGTGCCGCTCACTACTGTGACTCCAGTGCCTGGCACAGAGTAGGTGCTCGAAAACATCTGTAGTCGAGCTGACATGGAACCCGAGAGGGCAGTGCCCTGGTCTCTCTTGGACAACAGGGGTCTAGAATCCAGGGAAGTGGGCTTCCCTGGTGGCGCAGTGGTTGAGAGTCCGCCTGCCGATGCAGGGGACACGGGTTCGTGCCCCGGTCCGGGAAGATCCCACATGCCGCTGAGTGGCTGGGCCCGTGAGCCATGGCCGCTGAGCCTGCGCGTCCGGAGCCTGTGCTCCGCAACGGGAGAGGCCACAACAGTGAGAGGCCCGCATACTGCAAAAAAAAAAAATAATAATAAAATAGAAGTCAGGGAAGTGGCTGTGTCCTTCTGCAGGCCAGCTGCTTGGGTGAAGGAGGATGGGTGCCCCGAGGGAGGCCTGAAGGGGACGTCGGGGGGAGGGCGCAGCCGGAACGGGGGCTGCGGCCGTGTCCACAGGGCTCACCCATGGCGGAGACTTGTCACTTACCGGCCAGCCCAGTTCCCCTCTGAACCCTCACCGTCTCCCCCAGGAGTCTTTCAGTTGTGAGGACTGGTGACTCAGAGATTGGGGGGACCCAGAGCCCGGCTTGAGGTGTGTCCCACCCCCAGACCTCCTGTCGCCTGCTTGGAAATACGTGAAACACTCAGAAACGATGTGTTCATTCACTGATCTATGTTCAACTTGGTTTTAGCTGGATCCTGCTCACGACTCCTTCTAAAACGTGGTTGTCCAGGCTGTCCGGTTGACGTCCCTCACCTGGTTTAATTCCACCTGTTTCATGCTCAAAAGCATCCTGGTTTGGACCTTATGTTACATGATTATGCCATTAGGTCTCTATATGATCATATAGAATCATCTCTAAGATAATTTGATAATTGTGTAGCTTAATAATTTAAGTAAAAAAGCAGAAAAATGCAAAATGCTGGAGCACAATTAGACACAGACGTGTGCACTCATGTGTGGATGAGATATCCATGGAAGGAGATGGAAGAAATTGATGAGGGCGTCTCCGGGAGGGGAGTAGAAATGAGGCACGAAATCGGGAGAGATGCATCCTTTTCAAAAGTTTGATTTCCTTTTTAAAAAAATATTTATTTGTTTATTTATTTATTTTTGGCTGTGCTGGGTCTTAGTTGTGGCACTTGCAATCTTTAGTTGCAGCATGTGGGCTTCTTAGTTGCGGCATGCGTTTGGGGTCTAGTTCCCCAACCAGGGATCGAACCCAGGCTCTCTGCATTGGGAGCGCGGAGTCTTACCCACTGTACCACCAGGGAAGTCCCTGATTTCCTTTTTATTATTGTGAACATGTGTTACTTTTTCTCAAACAGTAAAATTAAAGAAAACAAAAGGCTGGTCATCTGCTATGACCTCCTCATCCCCACTCTGTCCCCTACCCCAGTTTTTATTCTATGGTGTGGGGACTTCTTGTTTTTTTTTCTATCACTTATTTCTGGGTTTTGGCCAGAAACTTTGTGAGATCTGGTCTTTGCATTTAATAACGTAGCAAAGTAAAATACAACAAAAAATGTATTGGTCTTTCCCTCTTTCTTGACTACAAATTCCTTGAAATTGGGGACATTTTGGAGGTCCCTTTTGCTCAACAGAGTGTCAGGATCATGGTCAGTGTTAATAGATGTTTGTTGAGTCCCGGGGATGGGAGAGGACCCAGCCTGTCTCCCGGAAGCAGGAGGCCCCGGAGGATCTCTTAAGGGCACCACACATTGACTGTCCTCCCTACCAGGATGGCAAATACGGTCCCTCTGGTAACAGGTTCTGGTGGGAACAGCCTGGGCCTGGTTGGGACTCCTGCTGGGATGTGGGATGGGAGAACGATGTACCACATGGGGGCAGGTTATTCTGTGCAGGGGCAAAGCCATCCTGTGTGATGGCAACCCAGGCTCGCATCAGACTGCACACTCCCCTGGGTCCCACACGGGCTAAAGAATTCCTGGAACGTGGCGGAGCTGCTGACAGCACTTCATGCTCTGTGTGTGATCACCATGTGACTTCCTCTGGGAACCGTGTGAAGAAAAGTGTGCTGGGCGGGCCCCAGCACCTCGATCCTGAATCTCCAAGGTCTTCTTAGGCCCAGCTCTGAGAAACATGGCGGAGCACTGGAAAACAGGGCAGGGGGACCCAGAGATGAAATTCAGTCGTCGTCAATAGCCACATCTCTCGGTCTTCCTGGGGCCATACGATAGAGTCATCCTAATAGTAATAATCACAATAACAGCTAGTTACTGAGGGAGTACAGTGTGTCAAGAATTGTGCTGAGCAGTTCACAAGCATGATGCCACTTAACCATCATGAAAACCCCATAGGGCAGACACTATTTTTACACCCATTTTACAGACTGGGAAAACCGAGGCTGGAAGATCCTGAGAGATTTGCCTAAGAGCACACTGTTGGTGGGTGGTAGAACTGGGATTTGGACCTGCATGTGTCATTCAGACCTCCAGAGTCCAAGTTCTACTCCCAATGACTCACCTACTAGTGTTCCTACTAATCACATGGTCCTGACGAACTATTCATTACAGTAGAAACCATCCTGCTGCAAGCAGCCTGGGGTGGTGCTTACTTGCAGTGATTGTATGTTATTTAGCAGCGTTATGTTAAAAATGTTAATGAGGGAGTTCCCTGGTGGTGCAGTGGTTAAGAATCCACCTGCCAACGCAGGGGACATGGGTTTGAGCCCGGTCCGGGAAGATCCCACATGCCACGGAGCAACTAGGCCCGTGCGCCACAACTACTGAGCCTGCGCTCTAGAGCCCACGAGTCACAACTACTGAAGCCCGCGTGCCTAGAGCCCATGCTCCGCAGCAAGAGAAGCCACCGTGATGAAAAGCCCGCGCACCTCAATGAAGAGTAGCCCCCATTCACCGCAACTAGAGAAAGCCTGCACACAGCAACAAAGACCCAATAAAGCCAAAAAATAAAAATAAATAAATTAATTTAAAAAAACACAAGAACTTATTTTTTTAAAAAAAGGTTAATGAGCAGCAACCCAATGAAACTTCTGGAAACTGAAGCCTTACTTCCAGGGACCTGCTGAATGCTGGGGCACCTGCCCCAGAAGAAATAACGGAAACATGGTCAGAGGCTGCCTGCGGCTGGACAGGTCTGAGCTCCACGGTGGGCCCGCCCCTAGGAGCTGTGTGACTGTATTAGTCTGCTAAGGGCTGCTGTACAAAGCACCACAAACTGGGTGGCTGAAACAACAGAAGTTTCTTGTCTCACAGTTCTGGAGGCTAGAAGTCCAAGATCACGGTGTCAGCAGGGTTAATGCCTTCTGAGGGCTGTGAGGGAAGGTCTGTCGTGTCTCCCCTGGCTTTTGGTGGTTTCCTGGCAATCTCTGGCATTCCTCGCTTGTAGACGCATCACCCTGATCTCTGCTTTTAGGTTTGAATGTGTGCATGTCTCTGCACAAATTTTTCCTTTTTATGAGGACGGCAATCCTATAGGATTAGGACCCTTAAAGACCTCATTTACATTTGATTACCTCTGTAAAGACTCTACCTCCAAATAGGGTGATTCTGAGGTCTGGGGTTTGGGACTTCAACATGACCATAACAGTGACCTTGAGTAAATCAGATAACAGCTCTGAACTTCAGTTTCCTTATGTGTCATATGGGGTTGGTAATAATCCCTCCATCCCATAGTTGTTGTTTAGAAACACAGCGCCCAGATCTTAGTTGGTGCTCAGGAAAACAGCCACTATTATTTCTTATGTCCTTCCTAGGATGAGATCAGCCAAGGGGCTGCTGGTCAGGATGTACCTGAATTTGATGCCTGGGGAGCCAGCCCTGGGGAGATGTTGCAGTAGTTTGTTGGCCTTTCCCGAGCCATTTGGTACCCGAGGGTAGGATCCCTGCCCTGCTCTGGTCCAGGCTCCCAGGCAGTGCGTGGACTTGGCTTTTGCATCTCTGGGTGAGGCATTTGGAGGTCCAACTTCCAGGCTTGCCCCTGTGTTGTCCAGCTCAGAGTTTCTCAGTCTCGACACTGTTGGTATTTGTGGCCAGATAATTCTTTCTCGTGGGGCTGTCCTATACACTGTAGGGTGCTTAGCAGTATCCCTGGCCTTTACCCACTAGAAGCAGGTAGTACTCCCTCCCTGGTTATGACAACCAGTCATGTCTTGGACATTGCCAAGTCTTTCTGGGGTCAAGACCACAGCCCTGGTCTAGCTGGCTGCCTTAGGAAGGGCCAGGATGCTTCTGCACCTCCCTGTACAGTCAGAATCCCACACAGACCAGACTGCAAGTAGGGGCCTGAATATCTCCAGCACTGAGGACCCACACCATGTCCTGAGTAAACTGTCCTTCCTGATCCTGCGGCTGCAAGCCTGGCTCCCTGGGGTCACCTCAAGGTGACTGGGGCCTGGCCTAGGCACGGTGGCCAGGGCTTGGCTGTAAACGGGCAGCAGGAAGCCCAGAGCAGGGGTGGGCTCGCAGAGGCCGGGCCAGAAGTAGGTGTGGACACAGTGCTGACAGGCCCAACTTATCAGGACTATAAGCCCAGGCTGCAGGCGAGTGGGTCGTGGGGCTTTATCAGCCGTTAGAGTGACAGAGTTTGCAACAGTCCTGCTGGCCGCAGGTGCTGACAACCAGGAGCCCCGCCCAGCGGGACGCAGCTTCTGCTCAGCCTCGGGTTCCCACTACAGGGCAGAAGGTGCACATTGCAGGGACAGGACAGGAGAGGAGAGGATGGCAAGGATAAAGAGAGATGAGCAGAGAACCTGCTTTGTTTCCTGCTTTTCTTGTCTTCAAAGACTTCAACTTGTGGGTACAGTTTCAAAGCTGATGCCTGCTCACTAAAACAAGTTAAATTATTTTAAAAGGGGTGGGACGTGTTGGGGCGCATTAGAGAGAGGTGGGAGGAGGTGAGTGAGGGACAGGTGGGGAAGATGCCCCAGGACAAAATCCAAACCTCTTCCCCCCTCCACTGGCCGCCTCCCTGATCTGTCCTGCAAAGCTGGGCTCCACTCACTTCCTCCTCCCGTAAGTGAGATGCTTCCCTTTGGCGTGAAGAACTGGTCAGAGCCTGTGGGACGTGCTCAGTAAATGTTAACTAGTTCTTGGTGATTTCGGACGCATGCAGCAGAAAGCGGCAGCAAGCGGCAGCTTGCAGTAAGCAGCAGCGAGCAGTAGCTGGAAGTGAGACCGTAGTTCCCTGACCAGGAGTCCTAACCGCTAGACCACAGAGGCCAGCAGCTAGGGCCTAAATCCCCAGTTCCTGCCTGCCTTGTCAAGGAAGAATTCAGGCAAGGAGGCAGAAGGTAAAGAGAAAGGTAAAAATTTATTGGGAAAGCAAAGTACACGCGGAAAGACGCATGGGTGAACTCAGAGAGTTTGCGCCTTTGGGAGGTTTAAATCCTTTATAAGGGGGTTGTTTTCTGGGCTAAGCCAGGGCATTTCTCTCTCCTCATGTGGCCTCAGGGCTTTTCCAGGTGGGCTTGAGACAGGCTGGGACCTGGGACCTGGGACCGTTCCTTGCAGTGCTTACACCTGGACAAACATCTCCTAGAGCAACAAAATACAAAGAAACTATAAGGGACTAAAAATAACTGCGTGTGTGCATAGTTGGGGCAAATTATGGACAACAAGATACAAAAAGACCAAAAAAACCCCCCAAAAAACCCAACTGCCACTTCTGAAGAGCTGGGAGCAAAAATCGGGTATCAGGAGCAAAAGCAGGGTACTGCGCATGCCCCCTGCACACACCACCACCAAAGGGGCGGGCAAAACACCTAAGCCACCTCTCCAGCCCGACCCCTGGACACACCCCTACCCTCATGCCCTATAAGGAAGCAGCTGGCCCCCACCTCAGGGACTGAGCAAGGGAAATGGTTACTTGTTTTTTCTCCTCACTGCTGCAGCAGGGGCCTCAGTAAAGCCTTGCCTGAATTTCTTGTCTGGCCTCTTATCAATTTCTATTGATTGGGAAAGGCCAAGAACTCTGATTGGTATCAGGCTCGTTTGAGCTTCCTCACAGCATGGCAGACAGTCTCGGGGCTGACGGACTCCTTACATGGCTGCTCAGGACTCCAGTGCAAGTGTTCTGCTGGGCAAGCAAAGCAGAAACTCCTTCACCTTTTATGACCCAGCCTGAGAAGTCACAGAGCTTTACTTCTGCCATAGTCACAAGCCTGTCCAGGTTCAAGAGGAGGGAACATGGACCCACATTTCAATGGGAGGAGAGTCAAAGTCCCATTGTAGGAAGAGCATGGAGGGTGGAGGATCATGTGGCCATCTTTTTTTTTTTTAATGTTGAGCCTTCTTTTTTTTTTTTTTTTTTTTTTTTGCGGTACGTGGGCCTCTCACTGTTGTGTTCTCTCCCGTTGTGGAGCACAGGCTCTGCACGTGCAGGCTCAGCGGCCATGGCTCACGGGCCCAGCCGCTCCGCAGCATGTGGGATCCTCCCGGACCGGGGCACGAACCCGTGTCCCCTGCATCGGCAGGTGGACTCCCAACCACTGCGCCACCAGGGAAGCCCAAACCTTCTTTTTAAAATTTATTTATTTTTATTTTTGACTGTGTTGGGTCTTTGTTTCTGTGCAAGGGCTTTCTCTAGTTGTGGCAAGCGGGGGCCACTCTTCATCGCGGTGCGCGGGCCTCTCACTGTCGTGGCCTCTCTTGTTGGGGAGCACAGGCTCCAGATGCGCAGGCTCAGTAGTTGTGGCTCACGGGCCCAGTTGCTCCGTGGCATGTGGGATGTGGGATCCTCCCAGACCAGGGCTCGAACCCGTGTCCCCTGCATTAGCAGGCAGATTCTCAACCACTGAGCCACCAGGGAAGCCCCATGTGGCCCTCTTTTGAGATTCGATCTAGTAAGAGAGGGCACTGAAATCTGAATGTCGGCAGGCTGACTCCTGGACCCCAAACTCTGCCTTGCTGTACTGTGGTGTCCCATTAAAGGCTAAGTCCCCCAGAAACCTAAGGCATAAACTTAAGCACGCAGGAGCCCAGACCAAAGACGCTTTGCAAATACAGGATGCCCGTGTCCTTTCTTGGGGCTGCTGCAACAGAGCATCACAAACTGGGTGGCTTAAAACAACAGAAATTCATGCTATCACAGTTCTAGAAACTGGAAGTCAGAGATCTAGGTGTCGGCAGGGCCACGCTCTCTCCAAAGGCTCGAAGCTCTTCCAGTTTCTGGTGTTTGCAGGAAATCATTGGTGTTCCTTGGTTTGTAGACACGTGGCTGCAATCTCTGCCTCTGATTTTACATGGCTTTCTCCCTGCATGTCTGTCTGTATCTGTGTCTCTCCTCTTCTTATGAGGACACCAGTCACGTTGGATTTAGGGCCCATTCTAGTCCAGTATGATCTCATCTTCACTAATTACATCTGCAAAGATCCTATTTCCAAATAAGGTCACATTCTGAGGTTCTGGGTGGACATGAATTTTAGGGGACACTGTTCAGCCCAGTACGATGCCCCTTTCTGATTTTCCTGTCATACCCTGGCTATTTTCCCGGTCTCTCTCATTGCTCTATACAGCCTTTTAAATGCGGGAGCATGGCTCCAGGTCCCGGCCACGTCCAGGAGGATGCAGCTAGCCCGCATGGGGATGGCCACCTTCCCTGGGGAGTAGCATCGGGAGAAGAGCCAGCCAGGGCGACATCAGTGCCCTGCCAGCGCCTCCCCTACTTCCCACAGTGGGGCTGTCACAGGGCCTGCTTCCCGCACACCCAGCCCTGCTCCTGTGTCTGACCCTGCCCAGCACAGGGTGTCCTCTTCCAGAACGGCTCTATTAATATCCCTCATGTGGACGTGCCGGGACGGCCATTCATGAGCTCGTCCTCACGTGTGCCCCCCCCCCACGCCATTCATGAGTGTGCCCCTCCAGGCTGGGCTGGCTCCCTCCTCCTCTCCTGTGCCCTCTCTCCGTTCTCTGCTCCTTCCCTCCCTCTCCTGATCTGTTTCCAGAGCGTCTGCAGGATCTAAGCCACCGTGTGCTTATTCTCGACAATGAGGCCACCGAGTTAGGGGCACTGTGTTTACATCTTATGCTGAATGAACAATGTCTGCCTGGATACGTGCCCTGCGCAGCCCTTCCCAGGGGCTTCAGTGTGAAAGGTGCCCCCTGCAGGTGTGCGAGCAGCAGTGCGAAGCCACTCTTGGTCCCGTGTGCAAGGTCTGCTCTTTCACAGGTGTCCATGAGGATCTCTGATCCCATTCTCCTGACCCTCGTGAAGAGGCTGTGAACTGCTGGAGGGCCGGCCACTGGCTGGCATCGAGATCCATGAACAGGCTCTTAGCCTCTAATTCAGTGAATCTCGTTCTTGAGCGTTTATCTTGAGTAAAATATCTAAGACCGTGGCTCTCAGTAAGGTGCAATTTTGCCCCCAGAGGACATCTGGCAACGGCTGGAGACATTTTTGGCTGTCACAATTTGGGTAAGGGGGTAGAGACCGGGGATCCTGCTAAGTACTCTACAACACATGGACAGCCCCCCGACCCCAACAAAGGATTATCTGGCTCCAAATGTCTATAGAACTGAGGTTGAGGAACCCTAATCTAAAAGGACAAAAAGCCTACATAGTTAAAGACTTTTATAGCAGCACTATTAAAACTAATTTAAAAAATCTACACGCTATCAAATGAGAAAATAGTTAATTATATTCAGAATATTAAACTCAGAGAACCTATAAAACAGCCATTTAAAAAGATAAATATGACAGCTCTTTGGCAACATAGAGAAGTATATTAAAATTATACATGAATATTATATATAATTATATATGTGAATTCCTCAAACAATTGAATGAGCATTACTGTATGGCTCTCCAATTCCACTCCTAAGTATATAACTGAGAGAGGAGAAAACGTATGTCCGCATAAAAACTTGTACATGGAGGTTCATGGCAGTATTATTCATAATAGCTGAAGGGGAAGGCAACTCAAATGTTCATCTGTGGACGAATGAATAAACTAAATAAACAAAATGTGATATGTCCACACGATGGAATACTATTTGACTATAAAAAGGAGTGAAGGGGCTTCCCTGGTGGCGCAGTGATTGAGAGTCCGCCTGCCGATGCAGGGGACGCGGGTTCGTGCCCTGGTCCGGGAGGATCCCACGTGCCGCGGAGCAGCTGGGCCCATGGGCCATGGCTGCTGAGCCTGCGCGTCCGGAGCCTGTGCTCCGCAATGGGAGAGGCCACAACAGTGAGAGGCCCACATACCGCCAAAAAAAAAAAAAAAGGAGTGAAGTACTGATATATAATGCTACAACATGGGAAGCATCTCTCATCACCTTCAAGTCATCCTCAAAGCTAGAGATTGGGTCTTGTTCACAGTGGAAGGTCCACCATCGAGGGTACAGCTAGGGGCCAGCTGAAACAGTTGCCACTCCAGTTATTTTAACAGAGAGAATTTAACATATAAAAATGTTAATTAGGCTCTGAAAAATTAAGAGAACACTGGGTGTCAAGGAGGGAGACAGTGCAAGAAGCTGTGCCCCCAGACCGGAGTAACGAAGGGTTGAAATGATTAAAACTAGAAGTTTGGAGGAGGGGCCCCCTGGGGCTGGGACCCAGACCTCTGAGGAGGATGGAAAAGAAGCAGAAGAGATACTTGGGGCCAGTTCTTTGGAACAGGCAGGGCCACGCTGAGTGTGAAGTCATGAGTCAGAGAGCATCCCTCTTTGGCCTTAAACACCCCACTGGCCCCATCTTACTCGGAATAAATTTAGCCTAAGTCCTAACCAGAAGGCTCTGCTCTGTCCCGCCCTCACCACCTCCCTGAGCTCACTTCCTCTCTCTCTTGTCTCACCCACTCCACTCCCTAATGCTGGCCTCTTTGTCATTCGTGGACATTCCAGCACACTGTAAGGCTGCCCGACCCACTCTTCCTGTAAATATCACTGGGGCACCCTCCTCACCTCCTTCAAGTCTTTGCTCCAATATCACCTCCCTGATGAGTTCTTCCTGAGCTTCCTGCTAACAACTCAACAGCCCCTAACACAGCCGCCCCTCTTCTCTGCTTTATTTTCCTCCTTAGAATTATCACCTTCTAATATACTAAATATTTCAGTTATTTAGTTTTTTTTAAATTAATTTATTTTTATTTTTGGCTGCACGCAGGCTTTCTCTAGTTGCAGCCAGCGGGGGCTACTCTTCATTGTGGTGCGCGGGCTTCTCATTGCAGTGGCGTCTCTTGTTGCAGAGCACGGTAGGCGCGCGGGCTCAGTAGTTGTGGCTCGCAGGCTCTAGAGCGCAGGCTCAGTAGCTGTGGCACACGGGCTTAGTTGCTCTGCGGCATGTGGGCTCTTCCCGGAGCAGGGCTTGAACCCGTGTCCCCTGCATTGGCAGGAGGATTCTTAACCACTGTGCCACCAGGGAGGCCCATAGTTGTTTGGTTGTTTTCGTCTATCTCCCTCTATTAGAACATAAGCTTCCAGGACTTCTGTGGTGGTCCAGTTGTTAAGACTCCGCGCTTCCAGCGCAGGGGGCACGGGTTCAATCCCTGGTCGGGGAATTAAGATCCTACATGCTGTGTGGAGCGGCCAAAACAAAACAAAACAAACAAACAAAAACTCCCCCAGACCCCATCATCTTCCCAACGACAAGGCTTTTGTCTCTTTTGTCCACTGGTGTGTCCTCAGCACCCAGGAGAAAGCAGGCATTCCATGAATGTTTGTTGAGTGAATGAGTGGGTAAGAACCGTGCCCAGTTTAAACGCAGCTGCTATAAACAGAGAGTGAGTGGCTCCTCACCTCCGAATGGCCCGGCCGCCCCGCCTGCCCTTCCCGACCCTGTCAGGAAGCCGTCTGCTGGGCTTGCTCTGTCCTGGACAGAACTGGAGACTGGCCCGTCACTCCTGCCCTGTGGCCATCTAGTGCCTCCGTGCCCCCACCAGCCCCGTCCAGCAGGAAGAGAGTGTGGTTTCCTGGGGGGTGTTGGCCAGAGCCTGCCAGCCCAGGGAGGAGAGCTTGGTACAAAGTACGTGTGTCACCCGTCACCCTCCGAGCCTTCAGGTCCTAGAAACCTTGTGGGAGATGGTGGCTGAGAGCAGGTGACAGGCCAAAGGGCTGCCTTAAAATAAGTTCCTTGCAGAGGCTTGTGACGGTCATGGCTTCTTTTGCCCCAATTTCGGGCCTGGGGTGCCTTCCTCCCCTCACACAGAGGACTCAGCTGAACCAGCCCTGGCCTGGACAGGCTGTGAGACTTGTCTGAAGAGCAGGTACAGCAGCTGTAACCAGGAGGAATAAGCACCCAAGGTCAAAACCATTATGTGATGATGATGGCGATGAAGATAAAGGGTATCCGTGAGGGTGGTAACAGAAAGCAGCAGACTTAGAATAACTCAAGGAGGTTTAATAAAGGAGGCTCTTGGGACTTCCCTGGCAGTCCAGTGGTTAAGACTCCACACTTCCAATGCGGGGGGTGTGGGTTCCATCCCTGGTCGGGAAACTAAGATCCCACATGCCACGTGCTGTGGCCAAAAAAAAAAAAAAAAAAAAGGAGGGGGCAGTTTACGAAGGTGTGGACAGAGTATAAAGGCCTGCACACAAACACTATTTACAATAGCCAAGACATGGAAGCAAACTAAGTGTCCAGCCACAGAGGAATGGATATAGAAGATGTGGTACATATATACAATGGAGTATTAGCCATACAAAAGAATGAAATAGTGCCATGGGCAGCAACATGGATGGACCTAGAGATGATCATACTAAGTGAAGTAAGTCAGAAACAGAAAGACAAATAGCATATGAGATCCCTTATATGTGGAATCTAAAATATGACACAAATGAACTTATTTACAAAACAGAAATAGACTCACAGACATAGAAAACAAACTTATGGTTACCAAAGGGGAGGGGGTGAGGGATAAATTAAGAGTTGGGGATGAACATATACACACGACTATATATAAAATAGATAAGCAACAAGGACCTGCTGTATAGCACAGGGAACTCTACTCAGTATCTTGTAATAAACTATAATGGAAAAGAATCTACCTATATAAAACTGAATCACTTTGCTATACCCCTGAAACTAACACATCGTAAATCAACTACATTTCAATAAAATTTTTTTTAAATAGTAAATTAAAAAAAAAAAAAAAAAGGCCTGCACACAGAGAAACCATGGAGAAGAGCGTCCAGGGGAAGTAGCAGTGTCTGGACGACCCCACCTAAGCTGGAAGCAGCCTGAGACAGAGAGCGGGGAGGGGGAGGTGGCAACCCTAAGAGACGGGGCAGTTGGAGCTGGCAGACAACATACCATGGCCTCCCTCTCTAATCTTACTCCCTCAGATATTTTGCTGCCTCCACCACCGGGTGGATCCAACACGAAGCCAGAAGGCACATAAGCCAGTCCATATAAGCCATAAAAGTCGGCCTCCTGGGGCACTGAGCAGAGTGAAGGGTGTAGGGAAGCTCCACAGGGGCACAGTGAAGATTTCCAGCACAAAAGGCAGCTATTGTTTATCAAGAAAACGTAGCCATCAAATGCATTAACTCAGTTAATACCTCTAAAGCATACTGGCAAGCTTAACAGTGACCACCTGCATTCAAATCACTACACACATCCTCTCCTACGTGCATAAGGTATACAAAGAACGTAAATACAACCACACATGACCCACTTCTTCCACATTATTAGGAGACAGAGAACTCAACAAACTGAAACTTACCTGTAAGCCCCGAACACCAAATTCCAGCAGAGCTACTTTGCCCTTGTAAATCTGTGGTTGGGGACAGCGGAGGAGGGAGGCTTAAAAGATTCAGTAAAAAGAGGAGAACAGGAAGGGGGAGGACGGCAGAGCTCATAGACACAGTGTAGACAGAGTTGTTCCTAGAAGGAGTAAGTCCAGCTGTGTGTCCAAATACAGATCCTGGGTCTGGGGCTTGGTGGTTCACAGCACCAGCTACAGGGAAGGGGCTTGAAAGTGAGTAGGTCAAAGGTGGCCGCTTCGATAAAGCAGTGCTTTTGGGAGAGAATCCCATTAACAGATGTGGTGGCTTATCTCCAAGATGCTTGCCGTCAATTCCTTGCCCTTCCTACAGATGCATGCCTCTCTGCCGTTGTATTAGTTTGCTGGGGCTTCTGTAACAAAGTAGCACAGATCAGGGGGCTTAAGCAACAGAAGTTCATTGTTTCACAGTTCTGGAGGCTGGAAGTCCAAAATCAAAGTGTTGGCAGGGTGGGTTCCCTCTGAGGTCTGTGAGGAAAACGTCTGCTCCAGGACTCTTCTTGGCTTGTATATAGATGGCTGCGACTCTTCACATCCTCTTCCCTCTACACATATCTCTGTGTCCAAATTTCCCCTTTGTATAAGGACACCTGTCATATTGGATTAGGGCCCCCTTGAATGACTGCATTTTAACTTGATTTTCTCTGTAAAGACCCTATTCCCAAATAAGATCACATTCTGAAGTACTGGAGATTAAATTTTGAGGCGACACGGTTCAATTCATAACCCCCACTGGGAGGTGGAACCCGTTTCTCCTTATATCTGAGGGGGTCTGTGACTGTTTTAACCAATAGAAAATGATGGAGGACACACCATCCAGGCCTAGCTTATCAGAGGACTGGCAGTTTCCACTTTGGGACCACTTGCTGTGGGGAAAACCACTACTGCTGGGGAAGCTCAAGCTGGCCACATGGGGAGGGAGATGGACTCGGCTGACCTCTGTATTCCAGCCGCTCCAGCTCAGGTAATAGCAGTGAATGAAGTCTTCAGACCACTCATCTCAGCCATCATCTTTTTTTTTTTTTTGGCCACGCTGCACAGCAGGCGGAATTTTAGTTCCCTGACTAGGGACTGGGGATCGAACCCGCGTCCCCTGCCGTGGAAACACGGAGTCTTAACCACTGGACCGCCAGGGAATTCCTGTCGCCTCAGCCAACATCTGAGGATAACCCTTTGAGGCGCCTCAAGTGAGAGCAAGGAAGCTGAGCCTTATCAACCCCTGGGACTAGGAGACACAATAAAATGATGGTTATTTTAAGCCCCTATATTCGGGGGAGGGTTGTTATGCAGCAAAATGTAACAAAACAATAGAGAAATGGCCCTTGGAGACGCGGCAGTGACTAGAGGGAAGTAAGCGGGTGTGAGGGTTGAAGTGTGTCCCCTCAAAATTTGTATTTTGAAGTCCTAACCCCAAGTACCTCAGAATGTGACTGCATTTGGAGATAGGGTCTTTAAAGGGGTGATTAATCTAAAATGAGGTCATTCGGGTGGGACTAATCCAATAGGACTGGTATCCTTATAAGAAGAGGAAATTAGGGCACAGACATGAACAGGCAAAGACCATGTGAAGATGCAGGGAGAAGATGGCCACCTACAAGCCAAAGAGAGAGGACCTCAAAAGTAACCCACCCTGAATGTAACTTGATACAGCCACTATGGAGAACAGTATGGGGGTTCCTTAAAAGAATAAAAATAGAACTACCATATGACCCAGCAGTCCCACTACTGGGCATATACCCTGAGAAAACTGTAATTCAAAAAGAGTCATGTACCACAATGTTCATTGCAGCTCTATTTACAATAGCCAGGACATGTAAGCAACCTAAGTGTCCATCGACAAATGAATAGATAAAGAAGATGTGGCACATATATACAGTGGAATATTAGCCATAAAAAGAAACGAAATTGAGTTATTTGTAGTGAGGTGGATGGACCTAGAGTCTGTCGTACAGAGTGAAGTAAGTCAGAAAGAGAAAAACAAATATCATATGTTAACACGTGTATATGGAATCTAAAAAAAACCCCAAATGGCTCTGAAGAACCTAGGGGCAGGACAAGAATAAAGACGCAGATGTAGAGAATGGACTTGAGGACGCAGGGAGGAGGAAGGGTAAGCTGAGATGAAGCGGGAGAGTGGCACTGACATATATACACTACCAAATGTAAAATAGATAGCTAGTGGGAAGCAGCCACATAGTACAGGGAGATCAGCTTGGTACTTTGTGACCACCTAGAGGGGTGGGATAGGGAGGGTGGGAGGGAGACACAAGAGGGAGGGGATATGGGGATATATATATACGTATAGCTGATTCACTTTGTTATACAGCAATGTATAACACAACAGTGTAAAGTAATTATACTCCAATAAAGATGTTAAAAAAAAGAAAAAAAAGAAACTCACCCTGCAGACACCTTGATCTCAGGCTTCCAGCCTCCAGAACTGGGAGAAAATAAGTTTCTGTTGTTTGAGCCACTGAGTCTGTGGTACAAACATACCTCATTTTATTGTGCTTCACAGATACTGTGTTTTTTATAAATTGAAGGTTTGTGGCAACCCTGTGTTGAGCAAGTCTATTGGAGCCATTTTTTCAACAGCGTTTTCTCACTTTGTGTCTGTGGTCACTTTTTGGTAATTCTCACAATATTTCAAACTTTTTTCATTACTCTGTTATTTGTTACGGTGATATCTGATCAGCGATCTTTGATGTTACTACTCCAAGAAGATTATGACTTGCTGAAGACTCAGATGATGGATGGTTAGCACATTTTTTGGCAATAAAGTATTTTTTAATTAAAGTATGTACATTTTAAAAGACATAATGCTATTGAACACTTAATAGATGATGGTATAGTGTAAACGTAAATTTTATATGCACTGGAAAACCAAAAATCTGTGTGACTTGTTTTATTGCAATATTCGCTCTATTGCTGTGGTCTGGAACTGAGCCCACAATATCTCCCAGGTCTGCCTGTACTTTGTTATGGCAGCCTGAGCAAACTAATACAGAGGGGAAATTAAGGATCTTATAGAAACTAAAGAGAAAAAAGATGTGCCAACTCCTGTTCTTTCCTCCATCCCGTTACCAACATGTATTTAAAAACTGCACAATACTGACATAAAGTGTGCTTTGAACTAAGAATCTGTCCACATAATACCCAGGAATATGAAAAATTAATCTTGCTTTATACAAACTTTAAAACCCTGCAAGAAAATATAAAAACTAAGAAGAAAAATGGGCAGAAAACAGGAAGAAATGCAGTGAAAGTTGCTTGAATTCAGGAAAGACATTGAATATAAAGACAAAATCATATTAGAAATAAAGAATAAATAACAAGATGCCCAGAAGCAGATAGATTCAAATGAATATTTTAAAAACACATTGAAGAAAGGAGAGAGAGAGAATGAAACAAAAAAGTAAAAAGGGAAAAAGTGGTTGAAATTGAGATGGGCAAAGAAAGTCTAGCATAGAGACAATTGTAGTTCCTGAAAATAAAAACAAAACCGTGCATCATGATTAATATTTAAAACCATAATTCAAGAAAATCTTTCTGAAATAAAAGAAAACTTAAATTTCAAAAAAACTGAGAATTGACCTGAAACCATCAACTCCAAGACAGTTACTGATAAAATTATTAGAAAAAAACCATCAGGTCACTCAGGCTAAAATAATATACTGAATTATTTATGAGGGTAATAAATTAGGCTATGATCAGACATCCCAAGAGCAACATACAAAGCAAGGCAACAGCAGACAGAGCAACATTTTCAAGAGACTCAAGGAAATAAAGTGTGAGTCAAGAACTTTCTGTCTAGTCAAGTTGTCCTTCAAGTATAAAGGGTATTGAAGAACAGGTTTGAAATCAATGAATATAGTTAACAGGTGCCCTTTTGGAGAAATCTGCTAGATAGTTAACTTGATCCAACCAAGAGGTAATTGGGAAAACCTAGGTTAAAAAGCTGATGGTGAGCATTTAATATATTTATATGCAGAGCAAAAACTAGAACAAAGTTTGGGATATGGGTGGAAGAATAGTACCTATCAATAGAGAGGAAGTTTAATATATCAAAAGACACTATTTGTACATTTCAATGCACATTAATATGAAAACCTAGATGAATAGATAAATTATTAGGGAAATGCGGTTTTCCAAGATTAACTGCGACTGAGATAAAATGAAATTTTAAATAGACCTATTTCTATAGAAGAGGCAGAAAAACTTTTCTACAAACTACACCTGCAAAAGACCCAAAACACCAAAAAAACAAAACAGAAAACAAACAAAAAACCAGTCCCATATTGTTTCATGGGAGAAATCCTACCGCCACTTTAGAGTCAAGATAGTCCCAAGGCTCCATTAATAGTTTCAGAACACAGAAAATTAAAGGAAATTTTCCATTGTTTTTACTGATATAATTCATATCCAAAAATTTAACCATACATTTAGAATGTTTATAAGGATGTGCAACCATCATGACTAGTTCCAGAACATTCTCATCACCCCGGAAAGAAACTCTGCTCCCATTAACAACTATTCCCTGTTCACCCTCTTCTTCCAGTCTCTGGCAACCACTAATCTCCTTCTATCTCCATGGATTTGCCTATTCTGAACATTTCATATAAATAGAATCACATAATATGCGGTCTCTTGTGTCTGCCTCTTTCATTTAGCCTGATATTTTCAAGGTTCATTTATGTTGTAGCAAGTATCAGTACTTTATTCTTTTATGAGTAGATAATATTCCTGTATGGCTATGCTATATTTTGTTTATCCATTCATCTGTTGATGGACATGTGAATTGTTTCCATCTTTTAGCTATGATAAAACTGCCAGCCGCCTAGCACAGGGAGAACAGCTCAGTGTTTTGTGACCACCTAGAGGGGTGGGATACGGAGGGTGGGAGGGAGACGCAAGAGGGAAGAGATATGAGAACATATGTATATGTATAACTGATTCACTTTGTTATACAGCAGAAACAAACACACCATTGTAAAGCAATTATACTCCAATAAAGATGTTAAAAATTTTTTTTTTCTTTTGTTGATGTTACCTAAAAAAAAAAAAAAGCTGCTATAAACATTTGTATACAAGTTTTTGTATGGACATATTTTCATTTTTCCAGGGTATATGATTAGGAGTAGAATTACTGGGTCATGTGGTAACTCTATGTTAAACTTTTTGGGAAGCCACCATAGTGTTTTCCAAAGGAGCTGCATCATTTTCCATTCCCATTAGCCACGTAAGAGGGCTCTAATTTCTGCACATCGTTGTCAACCCTTGTTATTTTTCTTTTTAAAAAATTGTAGGGGGCTTCCCTGGTGGCTCAGTGGTTGAGAGTCTGCCTGCCGATGCAGGGGACACGGGTTCGTGCCCCGGTCCGGGAGGATCCCACATGCCGTGGAGCGGCTGGGCCCATGCGCCCTGGCCGCTAAGCCTGCATGTCCGGAGCCTGTGCTCCGCAACGGGAGAGGCCACAGCAGTGAGAGGCCCGCGTACCACAAAAAAAAAAAAAAAATTGTAGGGCTTCCCTGGTGGTGCACTGGTTAAGAATCCACCTGCCAATGCAGGGGACACAGGTTCGAGCCCTGGTCCGGGAAGATCCCACATGCTGCGGAGCAGCTAAGCCCGTGTGCCACAACTACTGAGCCCACGTGCCACAACTACTGAAGCCCGCATGCCTAGAGCCCGTGCTCTGCAACAAGAGAAGCCACCGCAATGAGAAGCCCGTGCACCACAACGAAGAGTAGCCTTTGCTCAGCGCAACTAGAGAAAAGCCCGCGCACAGCAACAAAGACCTAAGGCAGCCCAAAATAAATAAATAAATAAATAAATTAAAGAAAATTATAGCCATCTTAGTGCATAAAGTGGTATCTCACTGTGGTTTTGATTTGCATAATATGTATATTGTCTTTGGGGAAATATCTATTCAAAATCCTTTGCCCATTAAAAGAAAATTGGGTTATTTGTGTTTTTATTGTTTTTTAAATTTTTTCTTTTAAAAAATATTTTATTTATTTATTTATTTTTGGCTGCATTGGGTCTTTGTTGCTGCACGTGGGCTTTCACTAGTTGCGGTGAGCAGGGGCTACTCTTCATTACAGTGCATGGACTTCTCATTGCAGTGGCTTCTCTTGCTGCGGAGCACGGGCTCTAGGCACTCTGGCTTCAGTAGTTGTAGCACGCGGGCTCAGTAGTTGTGACACACAGGCTTAGTTACTCCGCAGCATGTGGAATCTTCCCAGACCAGGGATTGAACCTGTGTCCCCTGCATTGGCAGGTGGATTCTTAACCAGTGCACCACCAGGGAAGCCTTGTGTTTTTATTGTTGAATTGTAACAGTTCTTTATATATTCTGGACATTTAAATATATGATTCACAAATATTTTCACATTTTCTTGATAGTGTCCTTTGATGCATGAAATTTTAAAGTTTTGATGAAGTCTAACTTATCTACTTTTTCTTCAGTTGCCTGTGTGTTAGGTGTCATATTTTACCTAATCTGGGAGACAGAAAATAAATGTGGCAAAATATTAAATACTGGTTTTATCTGAGTAAGGGGTATGTGGGACTTCTCTGAATTATTCTTGGAACTTTTCTTTTAATATATTTTTTTATACAGCAGGTTTTTATTAGTTATCCATTTTTTACATATTAGTGCATATATGTCAATCCCAATATTTCTTATAAGTTGGAAATTAGCTCAAAATAAAAAGCAGCTGGCCTTAGAAAGCCTTCAGTACACTGGGAGTGTGGATGTCACGTGGTGTGATGTGTTTGTGGTATAGAGAGGTCCACGCATTCCTACAGCCCCCCTGAATGGCAGATAGATACAGGTCTTATGCCCATCTCACAGTTGAATCACTGCCTTCCCATGTGACCCTGGGTAGGGACCTTTATCTTTCCGGGCCTCTGTTTTCCCATCTGTAAAATGAGGAGAGGGGCCAGAGGCTACGTTTTCCAGGGCAAGGGTGGAGATGCACTGGGGAGAGGAGGAGGAAGAGAGCTGGCGGGGGTGGGGGCGGTGATGGCCAGAGATTCCTTTCATCAGCAGCAGCTCCTGATTTTGGGGGGCTGACCTGACCCAGGGTGGGTTTTGTTTTTTTTTTAAATATATTTATTTATTTATTTTTGGCTGTGTTAGGTCTTCGTTGCTGCACCTGGGCTTTCTCTAGTTGCAGCGAGCAGGGGCTATTCTTTGTTGCGGTGCGCGGGCATCTCATTGCTGTGGCTTCTCTTGTTGCGTCACGGGCTCTTGGCACACGGGCTTCAGTAGTTGTGGTGCGCGGGCTCAGTAGTTGTTGGCGCATGGGCTTAGTTGCTCTGTGGCATGTGGGATCTTCCCGGACCAGGGCTGGAACCCATGTCCCCTGCATTGGCAGGCGAATTCTTAACCACTACGCTACCAAGGAAGTCCCCCTGAGGTGGGTTTAAGGGAGGGATGAACTTAAACTGCATCTTATTCTTTATTCCACTCCTACCCAAACGCTTCCTTTGCCCAGTGGGAGTGGAACCCTGTCCCAGGCAAGAAGGTGATGGTGAACTAAGCGTGCGGGAAAAGCAAACTCCACCCTGATCTGATGCTGAGCAGAAAGTTCTGAGAAGACATTAAGCTGCTTGACTACAGAGGTTTTAGAGAATGCTCGCTCGCAAAAGGAGCCCCTCAGGACCAAGGGCCAAACATATGCCACATGCAGTTAGTTTAATAAATGTTTGATAGTGAAGATGTCAAGTCCTAATGTGAAAGATCTCTAGGGAAAGATTCCACAGGCTTTCTGGCAAGGACAGGATGGAGGCTCCAAGTGCCCTTATCTAAGATCGAGCTGCGGGAAGTGCAGGGCGCAGAGATTAGAAAACAACCAGCAGGACTTCCCTGGTGGTACAGTGCAATGCAAGGGTCACGGGTTCGATCCCTGGTCTGGGAAGATCCCACATGCTGCAGAGCAACTAAGCCCATGCACCACAACTACTGAGCCTGCGCTCTAGAGCCCTGTGAGCCACAACTACCAAAGCCCGCATGCCTAGAGCCTGTGCTCTGCGACAAGAGAAGCCACCGCGATGAGAAGCCTGAGCACTACAACGAAGAATAGCCCCCGCCCTCCACAACTAGAGAAAGACCGCGTGCAATAACGAAGACCCAACCCAACCAAAAATAAATAAATAAATAAATTTATGTTAAAAAAAAAAAAAGAAAGAAAACAACCAGCAGAACAGACAAAGTTTCTTCGAGCTGGTACCTGCCTGGCGCTCTCCCAAGCGCTGTATGCGGATTAATCCCTTAGATCCTCACACAGGACCATCCTGTTCCCATTTTACAGAAGGGGAAACTGAGGCACAGAGAGGTTCGTGACTTGCTCGAGGTGGCACAGCGGTATCTCTTAGAGCCGAGGGTGGGTTGGTGCTAAAACCTCACCCATCCCTCAGCCCCACCTCCGCAGGCTGAATGCGGAGAATGAGGCCCCCGTGGGATGCGGCTTCCACAGAGCCGGAGGCTCAGTGACCAGGCAGGGCTCGCATCGGGGGTTGGGGTCGTGAGTCTGTGCTCTTTCCTCTGATACAGGGGGAGGGATGGGGTGGGGGGAGCCTGCGGAACGATGATGACCACGAGTAGGGGAGGTGCGTTGCAGCTGCCGCGGCCCCGTAATTAGCCGCTGGGGCTGGGGGTCGGCGCCACTGGGCACGACCCTCTCAACCCTCTGAGCCAAGGGCCTCGCTGTCCCCGCCCCAGGCGGCCGCGAGGTGGTCAAACGTGGGATGTCAGCGTCTTTGAGAGCGAGCTGCGGGGGGCCCACGCAGTGAAGGCAGGCGCCGGGTACCCAAGAGCCGCGAGGTGGAACGGGGTGCGGGCGCTAATGAAATTTGGGGAACGCCCCCCTCACTCTGATTCCCACCTCCAGGACCTGCGGACAGAAGAACCCCGTGCAAGGGAGAAGCGCGGCAAGCCCCACCCTCCACTCCCCATCTAGCGCTGCCAGGCTGAGCACGTAAAAATATAGGACGCCCAGTTAAACCTGAATTTCAGACAACTAGGTACTCACCTTTCAGTGTAAATAAGCCCCAGTCTACTGGGCTGAGCTGTGCCAGCAGGGATTCCCCTTATGGGAGAGTCCCGGAGTTAGCACCTGGCCTCAGGTGGATACTCATTAATGCTCTCTCTCCAGGCCAGTCTAGAAAGGATACATTTAATTAGGGAGTCCCAGGCGTGGGGACAGACTCTCCCAGCTGGGGACAGGGCACAAGCCTGTCCATGGTCAGATCCTCCCTGTGAGGTCAGCTGCTTTCCCCCAGTCAGCCAGGGTGGGCCATGGAGCATCCCTCCAGGGGCTCCCCGACATGGCTGTTTCCACTGGAGTCCAAACCAGTCCTTTAGCTGGTGACCCTGAGCCACTCAAACCAGACAGGCTGAGTGAAGCCAATGCCCCCATCCCCGCCCTTTGAGGTTAAGAGCGGCATCCCTGGAGGACACTGAATGCAGACCCTGTGTCTCTACTGGATTAGCAGGGTCAGAGAGCAATCTCACACCCACTTCCAGGCTCCTGGCTCTGAGCTGAGGTAGTCCTTTGTCTCTTCTCCTGCAGGAAGGAGGTGAGATTCCTGGATCAGGAGGACCTTGGGAGAGAACCGCCTCAGGAGGCAGAGGGACCACTTTCCCATGGTGTCTCTGGCTCAGCATCACAGGCTGCACAAATGTCTGCTGGTGGGTGGGAGGTCAACATATGTGTCCTTAGCCCTGCTTCTTAAGGAGCCCTCTTCAGCCTGCTGAAGGGGGAGGTCTGTCTGCCCATTTAGACTGTAAGCAACTTGAAGGCAGGCTTTGGACCTTCCAATTCCTCCCCCTATCCCCACTGTGCCAGGACAGAGCTCCTGTAGGATGTGGATTCTGAGGTGTACCTCTCATCCTTCCTCCTGCATCTCTCCCAACAGCTGATCCAGCTCCGACTTTCCAGCCTTTTGGAAAGTTATTGAACATGTTTTCTGTTTTCTGTCTGACTATGGGGATAAACTCACATTACAAGAGGAGAGATTTAAATTAGACAGTGCTCAGCAGTTTTGTCTGCAAAGGCTCTAGACCTTGGGCTGTTACCAAGGGCTGAGATATTTTGTTCTCAAGATACGTTTCTTTTTTTTTTTTTTTTTTTGCGGTACGCGGGCCTCTCACTGTTGTGGCCTCTCCCATTGCGGAGCACAGGCTCCAGATGCGCAGGCTCGGCGGCCATGGCTCACGGGCCCAGCCGCTCTGCGGCATGTGGGATCTTCCCAGACCGGGGCACGAACCTGTGTCCCCTGCACCGGCAGGCGGACTCTCAACCACTAAGCCACCAGGGAAGCCCTCAAGATACACTTCTAAAAGAAAGGCATACCGTTTCTTTTGGGAACTGTGTCAGTTAGGAATCTCTGAGACAGAAGTGATAGAAATCTAACTTAAATTGGCCTAGGCAAAAAAGGGGGGAATATTTATAAGTTCATATAACCAAAGAGGCCAAAGTAGACTGACTTCAAGCATTGCTGAGTCCAGGGGCCCCAATGATGTCACTAGGATGTCAGCTATGGGGACAACTAATGAGGACAATACTTTTTGGAGGTGGTGGGAGGGATAAGGTGACGCTTTCAGAATTCTTTTTTCCTTATGCGGTTGTAGCAATGTGAAGGAGAGAGGAAAGAAAGGAAAGAGAGAGAGAGAGAGAGAGACTCTTGCCCTGCAACACATAGGCAACGCCTCCACTCTCGTTAGATGCTTTGAATGTTGCTGGCGAGGCTGCACATGGGATGGGAAGACTTAATAGCTCTTTTCCTTCAGGCTGCCAAACTCAGACCTTCCTCTGTTAACCATCAGTCTAGAGATTCACTTCAAAAGCAGAGAAGATCTACACACTCAGACTGGTTTCTAAAGAACCCCGAGCACACACCACACACACACACACACACACACACGCCTATCACAGCTGTGAAGGATCTGATGTCCCTCTGCAGGTGGTTTCTGGCTTTTGGAGAAGGTCTAAGGGTCACAGAAGACGGAAGTATTACTGGGGGCTGGGAGCTGGCAAGCAGACCTAACCATGAACTAGGGGCAGTTGCCTATAACAACACTTTTGTGGCTGGGAGAATTCCTCGTCTAATTCCTTCTTTCTACACAGGGGAAACAGAGTGCCAGGGCAGAGAAAGGACTTGCCTAGAGCCACTCAGTGAGATAGCAGTGGGCACAGGTTCGCCACCAGCTGACTCCTGGGGCAGTGCTCCTTGCTCCCTCTTTCCCCTTTTCCTAGGTGCCCAGTGCTCTTATGCTGCCCCATGGCTGCCCAGGGCTGGGCTAGAGATGGGGTGAGAAGGGGAGTTGCAGAGAAGGAGCTCAGTACAATTGCAGCTGGGCCACATGCTACCTGATGGGCCCAATAGCCCCAAACATTTCCTTACCTGCATCTTTCTTCTGCCAAGAGCCTAGGTGCTATAGACTGAATGTCTGAGTCCCCCACAAAATTCACATGTTGAAACCTAACCCCCAGTGTAATGGTGGATCCCTCATGGATAGGATTAGTGCCCTTATAAATGAGACCCCAGGGAGTTCTCTCAGCCCTTCTACCATGTGAGGTTACAGTGAAAAGAAAGCTTATGAACGAGGAAGGGGGCTCTCATCAGACACTGAATCTGCCAGCACCTTGATCTTATATTTCCCAGTTTCCAGAACTAAAAGAAATAAATTTTTGTTGCTTCATCCATCCAATCTACGGTATTTATTCTATTACAGCAACCTGAATGGACTAAGACACTGGGGGTGGTAGTTGAGCAGTTAACCAGTCCCCCAGCTCTGCCCAGAACACTCCTCATCTTCCCTCTCATGGCTGATTCATTCTTATCCCTCAAAGCATTAGCCCAGAACCACCTTCTCCAGGAAGCTCTCTCCTCAACTGAGTGTTCCTGCCATGTTCCCAGAGCACCCAGGTCTCCGTGCTGAATCAGTCACCACATCACCCTAGGAGCCTGTGACTGCGTCTGTTTCTCTCCCTACACTGTATGCTCCTCAAAGGTGGGATTTGTCTTGTCCACTCCGCATCCCCACCTCCCAGCAGAAAGCTTAGTTTTACCTGCACAGTCCCATTTCATCTTCACAGCAGCCCTATGAGGTGGACATGAAAAACCATGAGAGGTGAAGCAACTTGCCTGAGTAGCAAAAGACTGAGGTGGGATTGAATCCAGGCAATCTGATCGCAGGGACTGGATTCCAGACCACAGTGAGCCCAGACCTTCAGTGAAGACTTGCTGAGTGAAGTAAGGGTCTTCCTTCTTCCTCTGTAGCCGGCACAGCCAGCACCTAGCACCCCCTACCTAGGGTCTGATACTGGAGAGAACCAACACTGCCACCACAACCACCTCTACGGGGGAGGGTCACTAAATGCCAGGCACTGTGCTCAGTATTTTACATATGTTGTATGAGTTTCCTATTGCTACTGAAACAAATTACCCTGAACGTAGTGGCTTCAAATAACACAAATTTATTTTCTTCCAGTTCTGGAGATCTAAAGTCTGATATGTATTTCATTGGGTTAAAATCAAGGTGCTGGGGCTTCCCTGGTGGTGCAGTGGTTGAGAGTTCGCCTGCTGATGCAGGGGACCCGGGTTCGTGCCCCAGTCTGGGAAGATCCCACATGCCGCGGAGCGACTGGGCCCGTGAGCCATGGCCGCTGAGCCTGCGCATCCGGAGCCTGTGCTCCGCAATGGGAGAGGTCACAATGGTGAGAGGCCCGCGTACCACACACACAAAAAAAATCAAGGTGCTGGCAGGCAGGCCTGTGCTCCTTCTGGAGGCTGTAAGAAGAATCCATTTCTTTGCCTTTTCCAGGTGTTAGAGGCCACCTGCATTCCTTGGCTCATGGCCTCTTCCTCCATCCTCAAAGCCATCCTCACAGATGCCAGCCGTGTAACACCTCTCCCCTCTGACCCCTGTTTCCACCCTTCCCTGTCCTCTCTCTAGCCCTGATCCTCTCACTTCCCTCTAGTAAGGACCCTTGTGATTATATGTGGTCCTCCTGGATGATCCAAAATAAGCGACCCACCTCCACAACCTTCACTTAATCACATCCAGAAGGCCCTTTATACCACGTGAAGTAACATATGCACAGGTTCTGGGGATTTGGACATGGACATCTTTGGGGGGCTATTATTCAGCCTACCACATATACCACCTCATTTAATCCTGTAATACTGTGACATAGATGGTATGATTATCTCCATTAAATAGAAGTAGAAAGTGCATGGCATGTCATAGGCACTCAATAAATATTTGTGGAGATGATCTGGTGTAAGAGGGGTCCTTCCCTGGACAGAAGGCCCTGGAGTATGTATTCAGTCTTGTGTCTGCCCTAAAGTCTTCTTCCACAATCCCCTCCACTGGGGGAAGATAGAGGCTCTGTCAGAGTGCGGAGCACTTAATCGTTTTCCCCTGGGGTGGCTTTGTCTCCCCAGAGAGACACAATCTCCGTTGATGCAGGGATGAACTCTCACATGTATTCCAAATTCTTTGGCTCTTTTCACACTGCTATGGACTTTCAAAGACACCATTTTCTCCCTTTTAGTCCTTGCAAGGAGGGAGCATATGTCCATTTTGTGGAAGACTAAAGAGAGGCTCAGGCTAGATGCAGAGTCAGCTCTTGATAGAACTGTTGGTTGCTGTACTATGCCTTCCTCCCAACCCTTCATATCATGACACCCAGCTCTAGGGATTCTCTACACTCTCAGCAGCCCCAGCCTTCTCACTCAGCTCTGCTCTTGGCAGGCTTTTGTTGTCTCTCTCTCTGCTGTTTAATCTTTGGATATTCTTCCTGTAGTGCGCGCACACACACACACACACACACACACACACACTGCTCCAGCCCCCAGAATCTTCCCAGGACAGCCCTTACCTCTCCCCCATCTTCGCCTGCAAAATTCTCATCTTTCCCGCACTTTACATCCTTCCCCTTGTGTCAGCCACCAGACTTACATCCCTTATTGCACAGCTCTCTGTAGCTTTAGAGATGGCAATAGATTATCCTAATTTTTCTTTTAGTAGAAGAACTTTGCAATCACCCTGGCAGTGATTAAGAGCTTCAGGTCTGGAATCAGACTGCCTGGGTTAGAATCCAGGTTTTACCACTTGTTAATTGTGTGACCTTAAGAAAACAGATTAAGGCAACCTGTTGAATGGGAGAAAATATTTGCAAATGATGTGTCTGATAAGGGGTTCATATCCAAAATATCTAAACAGCTCATACAAGTCAATATTTTAAAAACCCAATTAAAAACGGGCAGAAGAGGGGCTTCCCTGGTGGCGCAGTGGTTTAGAATCTGCCTGCCAATGCAAGGGACACGGGTTCGAGCCCTGGCCCAGGAAGATCCCACAAGCTGCGGAGCAACTAAGCCCATGCACCACAACTACTGAGCCTGAGCTCTAGAGCCTGAAAGCCACAACTACTGAGCCCACGTGCCACAACTACTGAAGCCTGCATGCCTAGAGTCCGTGCTCACAACAAGATAAGCCACGACAATGAGAAGCCTGCGCACCTCAATAGCCCCCGCTCACCGCAACTAGAGAAAGCCCGCACGCAGCAACGAAGACCCAACACGACCTCCCACCAAAAATAAATAAATAAATAATTTTTTTTTTAAAGGGCAGAAGATCTGAAAGGACATTTTTCCAAAGAAGGCATACAGATGGCCAACAGGGACATGAAAAGATGCTCAACGTCATTAATCTTTGGAGAAATTGAAATCAAAACCACAATGAGATATCACCTCACACCTGTCAGAATGGCTATCATCAAAATGTTTCATGGGGATAGAGTTTCAGTTTAGGAAGGTGAAAAGTTCAGGAGATGGATGATGGTGAGAGTTGCACAACCATATGAATGTACAGTTCAGTGCCACTGAACTGTACAGCTAAATATGGTTAAAATAGTATGTTTTATATTATGTGACTTTTACCACAATTAAAAAAACATTTAAAAAAAGACCACACATTACAAATGTTGGTGAGAATGTGGAGAAAAGGGAACCCTGATGCACAGTCAGGGGGAATATAAACTGGTACAGCCATTATGGAAAACAGTATGGAGGTTCCTCAGAAAACTAAAAATAGACCTACCATATGATCCAGTAATTCCACTCCTGGGTGTACATCCAAAGAAAATGAAAACACTAATTCAAAAAACCATATGTACCCCAATGTTCATAGCAGCTTTATTTATAATTGCCAAGTTATGGAAGCAACCTAAGCGCTTATCAACAGATGAATGGATAAAAAAGATGTTGTATATATAGACAACGAAATGATACTCAGCCATAAAGAAGAATGAAATTTTGCCATTTGCAACAGCGTGGATGGACCCAGAGGGTATTGTGCTTAGTGAAATAAGTCAGACAGAGAAAGACAAATACTATATGTTTTCACTTATACATAGAACTTAGAAAATAAAACAAATGAACGATATAACAAAATAGAAATAGACTCAGAGATGCAGAGAACAAACTAGTGGTTGCCAGTGGGGAGAGGGATGGGGGAGGTGCAAGATAGAGGTAGAGGATTAAGAGGTATACCACAAGGTATAGAATAATAAGGTACGAGGAGGCAATATATGGCATAGGGAATACAGCTAATATTTTAAAGTAACTTTAAACTGAATCACGATGTTGTACACCTGAAACTAAAATAATATTGTAAATCAACTATACTCCAATTAAAAATTTAAAATCAACTTAGGTGTAAGAAAGAAAAGAAAGTAGATTAATTTTTCTGAGCTCAGTTTTCTTTTTTTCTTTCTTTCTTTTTTTTTTTTTGCGGTACGCGGGCCTCTCACTGTTGTGGCCTCTCCCACCGCGGAGCACAGGCTCCGGACGCGCAGGCTCAGCGGCCATGGCTCATGGGCCCAGTCGCTCCGCGGCATGTGGGATCCTCCCAGACCGGGGCACGAACCGGTGTCCTCTGCTTTGGCAGGCGGACTCTCAAACACTGCACCACCAGGGAAGCCCTGAGCTCCGTTTTCTTATCTGAAAAGTGAAGAACTACAGTAATAATTTTCTCACTCAATACCTGGAAGATGCTATTTTTCAGGCCAGGTTTGCTTAGAGGTCTCGGCTCCTGCTCTTTGCTGCCCCTTTCTCCACTTCCGTCACGACACGTTTCCTTTCCTAAACAATGCTGACCCCTCATCCTGCTGCTTCTCAGCACAAGTTATCTGGTAGGGGTGGTGACACCAGTCATGCACACTTTAGGGGGATTTAATCTGCTGTGTCTCTTCCCAGGGCCATTTTTCTATGGAGCCCCTTTTGTAATCACAGACAGGAGGCGCAGACCGTCTGTGGATGGGAATGAGATCATGGACGACCAGGTGAAGGAGGCCTTGTGGAAGGCACTCCTTCACACCCTTAGTGTCCCAGCAAATAGATAAGCATCTTCCAGTCATCCTTGCTTTTTCCGTTACGTTGGCTTGGTGGGAGAGAGGAGGTGTTGGCACCTGGGGGGATGTGATAGAAGGCATTCCTGAATGACTTCATCTCTGGGCCTTGCCTCTCAAAATTCCTGTCAAATCAGCTCTACACTTTAAGGGATGGAAGAAGGGTCAGCATTCCAGAAGTTCCTTGTCATACCCAGACTTTTAATCAGGTGACACTGGAGAATTAGCATCCTAGTGCAGGAGGTTGAGAGAGGGCGGAGAGGGGTCTCAGACGTCTGTTGCCCCTGCCCCACGCTTGTCTTTCTGGCAAGACCCACGTTGAGGGGAGCGAGTCCTCTTGCGTTGTCGGCTCGGCGCGATCAGAACCACGGACAGCGGTCAGAGCGCCCGGAAGACCCGCCGCCGAGCAAGGTGCGGAGAGTTACAGGCGGGGAGGGAAGACGCGCTGCGGCGGGGGGTGGGGGTGGGGGTGCGGCTGGGCCTGTTCTTTCTCTGAGTCACCCCGTGCGCCCGGCAGTTGCGTCGGGCCTCTGATCGCTGGGGTTCCCTCTGCCCTCTCCAGGAATGCTGGGGGGAGGAAAGAGAAAAGAGCCACTCTAAGGCCCGGGGTTTTTGCAGGAAAGGGGGAAGCGAGAGACAAAGGACCTAGCGGTGTCCACCCAACCCCGCCAGCTCCCCCCGCCGCGCGCCCCCGTTCCCGGCCAGGCCCATTTCTATACAAGGCCTGCTGTCCCCGGCCTCCACCCCTCCGCGCGGAGAGGTGCATTCCCCCGCCCTGAGCTCAGCGGGCCGAGCCGGAACGCGCCGATAAATCAGAGATAACCCAGAGGGGCAGGGCTGACCCGGCTCTCAGGACGGGGGATAAAAGGCCGCGGTCGCCCGAGGACCCGGCAGGTGAGACGTGAACCGGGACCCAGCGCAGCGGCAGCGGCGGCAACCTCTCTCCGCCCCTCCAGCGACATGGACCCCCAGACGACGCTGCCCCGGGCGCTCATGCTCCTTCTGTTCTTGCACCTGTGGCTGCCAGGCTGTCATTCCTACCCGCTAGGTGGCCCCGGCCCGGCCTCGGAGCTGCGCGGGATACAGGTGAGCGCTGCCGAACTGCATAAAGCCGGCTCGCCGGGAGGGCACCGGCAGCAGCAATTAACGGGTCCCCACCTACCCCCACCCACGGTCCCAAGAGGTCCCCACCCTCCCTTGGGAATTAGTGATAAGAGAGTGAGAAAGCGGCGAGGCTGGGTGCGGGACCCCCGTCCCCAAGGCGGTCGGTTTGCCTTGGCGCCATCGAGGGCGGCTGGGCCCAGGTGCGGGTTCCTGAGGCTCCGCCTCCCCCACCCATCGCAGGAGCTGCTGGGCCGTCTACGAGGCAGGGTCTTGGAGCTGCAGGCCGAGCAGATGGACCTGGACCCCCTCCAGCAGGGCCACGGCCTCGCAGAAGCCTGGGAGATCCGGGCGGCCGCCCCCCCGGGGCTCCTCGGGCCCGGCAACAGCGTCCTCCAGGCCCTGCGGGGAATACGCAGCCCCAGGATGCTGCGCGACTCCGGCTGCTTTGGGCGGAGGCTGGACCGGATCGGTTCCCTCAGCGGCCTGGGCTGCAATGGTGAGCACCCACCCCCATTGCCACCGCGTGCTGCCTTTCTGGGTTTGATGTCTCTGGGGACCAAACTTTGAGCAAAGGACACTTGGATATCACTCTTTCTTGCTGACAGTCCTCAGGGTCAGGGAGCGCCTTTCTGGAAATATTAAATTTTGACAACATTCATTACCATGCCTGTGAGTTCCCAGCCACCTTCTAACCACCTCCTGCCTCTCTTACCAAAAGGGGCAGAATCACCTTAGGATGTAACTCGGTCATCCCATGAATTACATCCATGTAATTCGGTCAATTGCCTGGCAGCCTCTTCTTGGTGCAGAAAGAATATTAAACATTTTCCTCCTGGTTTCCCCTGAACTGTCTAGAGCTGCAAGGGCAGAGGGCAGGATCACCAGGGTGATGGTAATCCCCAGTTTACAAGGAGGAAAGCAAGGTCCAGGGAGATAGATTATTCCAAAGCCTCAAACATCCAGATGAACTGAACAGGGGGGAGGCACAGATGGCACATGGTGAGGGGAAGCTCAGGTCCTGCCTGTCTCCCACCCAAATGTAATCATCACTCTCTCTCTTCCCCACACAGTGCTGAGGAGGTATTAATAGAAGGTCCTGGCTGCATTTGATTCTCCCTCAACCCCCTGCTCCCCTTTGAAGCAACTCCTATTTATTTTTACTTATTTATTTATTTATTTGGTTGTTTTGTATAAGATGGTTCTTATCTTTGAGCACAAATTTTCCATGATGAAATAAAGTCAATATTATAGCTTTTTCTTTTGAAATTGATTTGTCTCAGTGTTCTAAAAAATAATCCGTCATTGAAAAACAGTCAAACCCTGTGTTTTCTTGAAGATCCCAAAGATGTCCTAATGGTGGGGCGGGGACACGGCTTCAAGGGCTGGTCAAACAGTTGTGGGGGGGGACGGGGGGTGGTGGCTGCTTTTCTTTAAGGGCTTTTCATGCTCTGGACTGTCTCTAAATATCTCAAGCACTTGAGACACTTCCCAGAAACTACTTTTCAAAGGCCGGCAGTTTCTCCCTGGGAGTTGAATGGGCTCTGAGGTATTCCTGTGACATGAAGGTGTGTGTCAAGGTATCTGCCCCTTGACAGTAGCCTTCCCTTTGCCTGGAATTCTGCCATTAGAGGCACTCTCCCTGTATTTGTTGTTTCCAGAAGCTCTCAGAGATTGGGGGCGCTTTGTGTGTGTGTGTGTGTGTGTGTGAGAGAGAGAGAAAGAGAGAGAGAGAAAGAGATATGCCAGCTTATTTGCATTCCTGATGGGGGTGAGCCCTCCATCTGCCCCAAACCTCAGGTTCAAGTCTTCAATTCCTGATGTCATCCTGGAAAGGAGGCTTCTAAATCCTGAGCTTAATAGCACTTTCATTTCCTGAGCCCATAAGTTTAGAAGTGCCTGAAAGAGGCCCAGCATTTCAGGGTGCCCTTCCTTTGGGGCCCCACATCTTCACTTCCTCTCTGCCCTAGAGAGAGAAGACCTTTATTCCAAGGCAGAAAAGGAGACAAGCACTAGAATCCTACTGTGTTGCCTTAATCAGCAGGTGGTCCTGGTAGAGGTCACTGCCCTCTCCTCTCAGGGTCCTCCTTCCCCTGCATCTTGGGTTCCAGGCATCCCAGGTCATGCTGCAGAACTCTCTCCTGCTTTCAGGCTCCCAGGCTTCAGTTCATGCAGTTTCCTTTGCCTAGAATGCCTTTTACGGTCCCAGCTCTGCAGGAGGACAGGACTATCATTATCCCCTCTTTATGGATGAGAAAACTGAGACCCAGAAAAGGGAAGCATCTTACCTGAAAGCATTCAGCTGCTAAGTGCCAACACTGAGGTTTGAGCAGAGATCCACGTGACTCTCTTATGGCTTTTGTGCTGTTCTCATCTGATGTTTCTTTGAGTGAGAGGGAAAGAGAAGTGGTGGGTCTTTGTGTTATTTCTTATTTTAACCCAGTGTGCATTAGACATATCTAATGAGATTAAGATTTTGAAAATAAGTTTTTAGGACCAACTTATTTTCCAATAAAACTTTGAGCCATCTTTGCCTAATGTTTTTGACCCAGGACGGTAATGAGTAATTAGCACGGTTAACATTTATAAAGGCCTCACTATGTACCAGGCCCAGTTCCATGAACTCATGTTAGTCCTTGCAACAACTATGCAGGAAGAACTCTTATTATCCTTCATTTTACAGATGGGGAAATCGAGGCACAGAGAGGAAATGTGACTTTCTCAGGGTCCCGCAGTTAGTAAGTGGCAGAACCAGGATTCAAGCCCACGCATACTGGTCCAGCAGCCAGGCCCCTAACCACTGCACAGCCCAACCGTTCCCAAGCCAGTGAATTAGGCTTGCTGGTGGGTTGGAAGTTCCCCCTCTTAATGGCATCCCTCAGTTCCCCATTTGGGGCTGCTGCGTATTGGCCACTTTCTCCCCCTGCTCAGGTGATGAAGACAGACCCCCTCCCAGAACGCCCACTCTACAAACCCAGCCAGCACTTCAGAATTCTTCCAGCTAAGTCCAACTCTTCCATAAATAGGGCTCAGGCAGTGGAGTCTGTATGTATAATACAGATATATCCTGTTACTTGAGCCTTTTCCCCAAGCAAAAGTCCAGGAAGAGGACCCCAAAACAAACTGTGAAGGAAGCAAATATGCCTTCTGGAGGATGGGGAGTGGGTGGCTTGATGTACCCGATGAAGTGACATCTCATTGAGCTCCCCCTGTGTTTGGTGTTTGCGGGCAGTGCTGTGGCACATGCATCATCTATGGGTGCCCTTTAGAACCAGCCCTCCCTAACCTGTGACCCTGGCCCCTTCAAACACATCCCCATGTAGCTATAGCCATGGCCTTAACCTCCCTGACTTTCCTATTACCAAACTTGTCCTCCAAAGAAGCTGCCAGATTATGTATCTCCATGGATGCTTGTCACTGTAATCTACCCAGAAAGACATGTTGGTGGACACAGGCCCAAGGATGCCTAGCCCACGGCTTCACAGCTGGAAGGAGCTTCAGTAGAGGGTAGACTGGCTTTGCTGGGTCTCCAGTTTTGAGGTTACTGAAGTCAGGACAGTGTTGGGCCTGAACGCTACATCTCATGTCACTGATTCTGCATTCCCCTCTCCATCCCTCTTGTGGCAGCTTTGACTTTTTTTTTTTGAGCCACGCCACGCACCTTGTGGGACCTGGGACCTTAGTTCCCCAACCAAGGATCGAACCCAGGCCCTCGGCAGTGAGAGCACGGAGTCCTAACCACTGGACCGCCAAGGAATTCCCAACTTTGACCCTTCTGAGAATGATTTGTGGCAAGAAAGAAAAATGCATTCTTTCCTCAGGCAGAACCAGGTCTAAACAAAGTCATGAACTTGGCCATTTGTCTTTGTTCGTGTTGCAGTTCTCAACCTTCTATCCCTGTGTCTGTAGGATTTTTCATGCAATCAGTGCTTTTCCACTAAGTGGCCCATTTCTCCTGTGGGGTCAGGAGCCAGGCTCCATACAGCTGCCTGGGCATCCTGGAACATTTCAGCCCTGGGACCTTGTCTCCCACTCTTGTGCCCCCAGTATCTTGTCTCTGGCACTGCCCTTGCTGCTTCAGTGCACACCAGCCCTAATTTCATCCAGCAGCACTGCACTTTCCTGCCCGAGGACTTTCTCTGGCAGCCAGAGTCCACTTCCTGTGGGCAGGCAGGAAGTGCTGGGGAATTGACATGGACCAGGAGCAACACTCAACCAACACCTAGGAGCGCCCTCTGTTCACGGGTGGTGTATATCTTTCACTGGTTACTGGATTTCTCTGCGGGGGTTTGGGATTAAGCTGCAACTGCCCACGGTGATCCGTGCAGCTAAACTCCTTCTCTCCCTGGTCACTTCCCCACTCTCCTGCCAGTATTTCCTGGGATTATCTCCAAAATAAACAACTTTGCTTGAATACTTGTCTCAGATTCAGGAGAACCCAAACTATGACACTCCCGAATGAGTAAACCTTCTCCCAGGGCTCCACCCTCGATGACTTCAGCCCTTGGAATCTTCCTTGACTCCGTTCTTTGGCTGGACCACCCAGGCAGTTACCATGTCCACTCCTCCTTCCTTCCCTCACCACTCATATTGGCGCACCAGCTTCCTAACTGGCCTCCCTGCCCTGGGCTCCCCGATCTGGTTCTTCCTGCATCGGGGGAGAGAGCAGAACCTTCATGCCTTAGCCAGCGGGTGACCCCCCCTCCCTGTGAGGCCCCTAGGGAGGGCAAGGTGCAGGGGTGGGCCCTCATGTATGTCCTTGGGTGGTATGCTGGAGGGGGTGTTTGTGAATCATGGTCATTGTGGATGTAATTAGTTGAGATGAGGTCATACTTGAGTAGGGTGGGCCCCTATTCCAATATGATTAGTGTCTTTATAAGAAGAAAAGAGAGAAACACAGAGAGGGAAGATGGTCATATGATGACAGAGACAGATTGGAGGGATGCATCTACAAGTCAAGGAATGCCAAAGATTGCCGGCAGCTACCAGAAGCTGCAAGAGACAAGGAAGGATCCTTCCTTACAGGTTGTGGAAGGAGCCTGGCCCTGCTGACACCTTGATTTCAGACTCTAGCTTTCAGAACTGTGAGACAATCCACTTCTGTTGTTTTAAGATACCCAGTTTATGGTACTTTGTTACAGCAGCCCTAGGGATCTAATGCAGTGCCCTCTCCTTTTCTCTCCTCATAGACTGTTCGAAGGTGCTGGGTTCCACAAAGCTCTCTGGACATGTGCAGCATGACCAACCAGCCGACCAACCAACCACTAAGTTGTTTTTGCAAAGCTGTGACCAGCTTGGTAACATATCACTTTATATTTGCTCTTTCTCTTTCCTTACCTGTGGTGGGCAGCCTCTGAGATGGCCCCCACTGATGCTCATCTCCTGGTATTCATCCCTTGGTAATCCCCTCCTTCTGAGTATGGGCTGGACATTATGACTCACTTCTAATGAACACAGTACAACAGAAATGATGGGGTACCACATCTAAGATTAGGTTACAAAGAGATGATGGCTTATATAATGTTTCCCTCTCTACCTAAAGGAAGTCAGTGGCATCTCTGTGGAGAAGCCCACGCAGTAAGGAACTGACATCTCCAGCCAACAGTCAGTGTGGACCCAAAGACCTGCCAACAGACACAGGAGTGAACTTGAAAGTAGATCCCCAGCCAAGCCTTGAGATGACCGCAGCCCTGGCCAACATCTTAATTGTAGCCTGTGTGAGCTCTGAACAAGGGGCACCCAGCTAAAGCAGAGCCAGATTCCTGGTCCACGGGAGCTATTAGATAATAGATGTATAGTTGCTAGGGTTTGGGGTAATTTGTCACACAGCAGTTGTTGACTAATACACTATCTCACTTCCCTTTGCTCCTCACTCTTACTTCCCTTGAACTAGAACCCCCATAAAGCTTTAGCAAATCAACTTGTCTTGGGCCTTTTTCCTGGGGAAGCTGCCCCCAAATTCCAGTCTCTGTGACCTCCATGTTGCACCAGAGAAACAGAACTTCGTTTTCAAAGTCCAAAGCAACCATTCCTAAATACGCACCAATGTCCTACCAATTTCTCCCAACTGGGGCTTCTGCTTTAGGCTATTTAGGTCTAACAGACTTGTCCCATGAATGTAATGGGTTTTTCACACCAGTTCTGCCCACGTGTGACGTTGCTGGGCCCTCACGGCTCCCCAAGGCAGCCCACGGCATCCCCATGGAGAGTCATGAAACCAAACTGGGCTAAAAACTGGAGTTACCCCATTCTGTATCCTCCCACCTATCTGCAACCTTTATTCCATCATATGACTAAGATGACTTCTTTCCAGTGATAGGGAAACAAAGCCTTTTGATTTTTTCAGCTAGTGGGAGAGGTGGAGGTGGAGGGTGGACCTGGTCTTCTGTGCCCTTTGCTTTTCTTCTCTCTCACTCCCACAGGCTGGCTTCTAAACACCCCATTAAATATTAACTCCTCCACACATACCCCCCGAAGTGGAACAGGGGCACGAAAATGAAGAGAAACTGTACGTCAAGGCATTTTCCATTTCAGGGACACGTCAAAGGCTTTAAGAGGGTTGGGCGGTAAGTGTGTTTGGAGATTGTCTGTTTTCCCTGGGCCCTGTGAGTGCAGGGGCTGGTGCTGGTCCTGTACAAAGCCAGGGCAATAAACCTAAGTATTCTTTTCTTTGCCATCCACCTTCCACAAAAAACCAAAAACAATAGAAGGAACTCAACAAATGACACTCGTGCCCCACTCCAGTTTCACTCTGGAAGACAAAACGTAACTTTAATAAAAGGAGCTGGGAAAATTCTGAAATTCTCCTTCTGGAACCTTGGACGGGATTTCCGCTTTTCCTTGGGCCACCAACAGACTTCAGAAGTGGCTCAGGACGCAGGAACAGCATCAGCCCCCAGAGGCCAAGCCATGGCAGAGGCCACCTGCCATGATGCCCTTCCGGAAGTCTTGCCTGCATCAAGGGTCTGTCTCAAAGGGTATCTCCAGGAGACGGGCTGTGTGACGCACGCAGCAAGGAGCATCAGTTCCCCCAGGGTGGCTGCTCACTGAATCCTCTGCTAATAATAAACCTGCCACCCGAGCTATTAAACTGTGAGCACATTCCAGAGACTCGTCAGGATAGAGCGGTTCTTTGCCCCCAGCGCTCCTACTCAGAATTGCACTCATTTCAGATTTCAAGTTGAGTTTGGCCGACCCAAATCTTTTCTCCTTTAGAATAACCCCCACCCCGCCATCGAACACCTCTCATGACCCCTGGCCACGTAATACCCGCATTTCCTGCCCTTTCACTGAGTAACAGCCTCTCTCTCTGATCAGCCAAGGAGTGAGCACAGTTGGGGGAGGGTCCGGCCAGGACAGAGCTGTCATTCCACCTACACTTCCTGAGCTTCTACAGGGTAGATTGAAACATGTTAGGTGTGTAAATAGGTCATGGGGCTTGGATGTGGTGCTTTCCTGAGATAGTCCACATACTTGCAGACTTGCCAAGCACGCAAAGCTGAAGTTCCAGGGCAGGGGGAAGGCAAGGAGGTGCTCGGAGGCAACCTGAGAGGCTGGGATTAGGGTGGTGTTTAATCAGGAACTGAGACTAAAGGGCTTGTTAAGGAACCTTCGTGCAAAGAAGCAGCGGGATCTGGGAAGTGGGCGGAGAGTACAGGCGTTGGCGTCAGACCTGGGGTCCGAGTCCTGGTTCGGCCGAGTGACATTGGGCAAGTGGCAGATGCTCTCAGTCTCAGTTCTGTCCCTCTATGAATGGGGACAATACTACCCACCTTCTGGGGCTGGTGACGAAAAGGAAAAAATCCATATAAAGCTCTCAGCACGGTGCCTGGCACATTCCAACCAACCAGTGAGGACAACCATTGTGAGCATCGTGCAACTATATAGCAATTCACACTTCAAAATACGTTCACATATTAATAGCTCTTATGAGCCTCACAGATGAGGAGAATAAGGCCCCAAAGATGTATGCAATTTGGCTTGTTTGGGGCTGCAATGCAGGGTTCTCATCCCTTCAAGTGTAATGTTTCCCCCGGATACATTACATTGAAGAATGTAGAGCGTTAAGTCCAGTGCTTAGTAAGTGGAGGCCACTCATTACATGTGGACAGGCTCACTGCCTGGTACTTCTCTTTTGGGGACCAGGAAAATGGCGGCTTCAGTGGCTCATCGCTTGCCTGGCCTTGGAGAAGCACATGGGAGGTGTTAAGGGAAATTGCATGGGCCACAGCTGCATCCCACCTCGCTCCAGCAGCCAACTTCGCACAGGGGGCTTTCCCAGCGAGGTGTGAGGCATGACAAGCTTCAAGCCCAGAGTCTGAGAAGCAGCAAAACTTCTATAAATGAAAACGCTGGTATCCTCTTAGCATCAATCTCCCCCAACGCCTTGGGGGGAGCCGTGCGGTGAAGTGGGGGAGCTTTGCAGAGGAATGATTGTGTTCCCAAAACTTTTCTTGTGTTTCTATTTGGGGGTGGAGTTCTCAGGACATTTGGTCACATCTGGTTCTGGCTAACTTAGTATTCTAAAAAATAACTCCTTCCTCACCTGACCACTGAGAGTGACAGCCAGGTGTCAGGACAGCCCTGTGGAGGGGGAGGTCTGCCCTCACCGCCGATGAGTCAGGTATGAGGCCAGCTGGAGCATCTGGACTAATTTGTCCTGAGCTGAGCTGCTGGCTGCCTGCCATTTCCTCCCCTCCCGCCCTTATTTGGAGCCCCTGACAGCTGAGCCGCAAACCAACGGGGGAGCTGGGCGCCGGCCAACCGTCACCCTCTGCTTCCCCGCATGGGTCCGGTTGCTGATGAGAAAGAAGCCTGAGGCATCGCTGTGAGATAACCAAGGACTCTTTTTTGCTCTTCTCACACCTTTGAAGTGGGAACCTCTTGAGGCAAATCAACAAGAATGTGGCTCCTGCAGCTGGGGGTCCCGGGCTCGTTGGAGCTGCTCAAGGCGGAGGGGCTGTGACGAGCTGGCTGGACTGATAACTTTAAAAGGGCATCTTCTGCTGGCTCCTGGCTCAGCTGCTTTATCGCTGCAAGTGACAGAATGGGGAGGGTTCCATCCCTCTTGTGCTCTCAGAGAGCCAAGGGGCTATAAAAAGAGGAGGCGCAGGGCAGCTGGGAGACGGAGACGGAGGAAGGCCACGGGTGGGAAAGCAGAGAGGAGAGAGAAGAGGCAGCAAGCACCAGACCGCTCCTTGACCGACGCCAGCATGGGCCCCGCCACCATCGCCGCGAGCTTCCTCCTCTTTCTGGCATTTCAGCTCCCAGGGCAAACCGGAGCGAACCCCGTGTATGGCTCTGTGTCCAACGCAGACCTGATGGATTTCAAGGTAGGGCCAGGAAAGGGGCACGGTCTGGGATGAGGGGGCTTTGTGACGCTGTGCCAGGCAGTGAGACTTCTCCCTTTCCCTGTTTTCCTTTTGTAAAGAACTTGCTGGACCATTTGGAGGACAAGCTGCCTTTAGAAGATGAGGCTGTGCCCCAACAAGTACTAAGTGAGCAGAATGAGGAAGCTGGGGTCCCTCTCAGCCCCCTTTCTGAGGTGCCTCCTTGGACCGGGGAGGTCAACCCAGCCCAGAGAGATGGGGGTGCCCTTGGGCGGGGCCCCTGGGAAACCTCCGATAGATCTGCCCTCCTGAAGAGCAAGCTGAGGGCACTGCTCGCTGCCCCTCGGAGCCTGAGGAGGTCCAGCTGCTTCGGGGGCAGGATGGACAGGATTGGAGCCCAGAGCGGACTGGGCTGCAACAGCTTCCGGGTAAGAGGAACTGGGGATGGAAATGGGGTGGGCGGGAAGGAAATTGTGGTTTTGTTGAGGTTCAAACCTTGTGAAAGAATACCACCAGGGGACACCTTCAGCAGGAAAGGGAACAGCATAGACGCTTACTCCCTTTGAAATTTCTGTCCCAACTGGGTAGGTGCCCCATGAGTCTCAGAACCATGATACCATCCTCAGCTACAGTCTGCTGAGAAAATGCTAAGAAGAAAAGAAGTTACTGCTAGGAGCACTGGGAACTTAATACGTTCATGGGGCCAAGTCACCTGCGTACTGCTGATTGGCAGTTCATGTCCCTCGAGGAACTGTCAGATCCCGAAGGACCGGAATTTACCAGGATTGACTTTACTAGCTTCTCATGGGCAATTTGTTTACCAGTTCGTGGAACTCAGAGGGTCATCAAGCTGGAGCGGGGGCTGGTGGGAAGGGAGCACGGTCCTATGAAGCTGACTTTTTCCAGTGGAGGCAGGTCACCAAGCCAAACACGTCTCTGCTCTCTTTGTAGTACCGAAGATAACGGCCAGGGAGGAAAAGGCAGGCCAGGCCCCCGGCAGACTTCAAGAGACCCTCATCCCCTGGGATCTCTCAACTTTGTCCCATCTCGTTGCCATCAAGTTGAGTTGTGACCAGCGTCCTATTCAAGCATCAGCCTCCTGTCAACATTTCTCACATTTTATGCTAAATGTAGATAAAGTGGTTTAGTTGTGGCTTCTCCACCTCTCCCACCCATGCGTTAAATTTTAATCACCTGTTACTGACATCGGTTTGAAAATGAATAAACTTCAGCACCACGGACAGAAGCTGGAGGCTTGGTGTGATTTCTTTCATTTCCTGGGGAAGGGAGTTCAGCCTGATAGTCCTTATCATTTTACCTTTTGTCCAAGAGAATAATGCTCAGTTCTTTTCTTCCTCCTTTTTTAAAAAAATAATAAACCTATTTTGGGGAGCAGTTACAGGTTCACAGCAGAACTGAACAGGAAGTAGAGATTTCCCACATATCCCTGTCTGTCCCACGTGTACATCCTCCTCCATTATCAACATCCCTGCCAGAGTGGGACATTTGTTACCATGGATGAACCTACAATGACACATCATGATCACTTAACGTCCATAGTTCACATCGAGTTCACTCTTGGTGGTGTACACTCTATGGGTTTGGACAACTTCGGCTTCCTTTCGTTTCTCCCTCCGTGAGCACGTGTGTGTGTGTGTGTGTGTGTGTGTGTGTGTGTAGGGGGTCGGGTCTCAAACCACAGCTCTCAACTTGCTCTCACTCACACTGCAGCCTCATCATGGATCCTGAAAAAGCCCCTGGAGACCAAAAGGGCATTTATCTTTATATTCAGATTTGCTCACATTCAGGGCACTTATTTATTTATTTATTTATTTATTTATTTTTTATTATAATTTTTTTTTGCAGTACGCGGGCCTCTCACTGTTGTGGCCTCTCTCGTTGCGGAGCACAGGCTCCGGACGCGCAGGCTCAGCAGCCATGGCTCTCGGGCCCAGCCGCTCCACGACATGTGGGATCTTCCCGGACGGGGGCACAAACCCGTGTCCCCCGCATTGGCAGGCGGACTCTCCACCACTGCGCCACCAGGGAAGCCCAGGGCACTTATTTATTGAAAAGAAAATTTACAAACATCTGGGCTTTTTTTCTGGTTACATTGAAAGTAGCTTGTACTCAATATGACACTTTTTGTACACTTAAGTGTTTTTTCGTTACTGTTATTATTATTATTTTTTAGAGGCACGTATGTAAAATGAGGGCACTAACTCTTCTCTGACACCTTTTGAGAGGTAGTGCGGCAGCTGAGTGAATTGCACTTTTAATCTAAAGAAGAGTAGGCAGGATATTTGGGTTTAAAAGCTGAGCAAAGTGAAGAAAGAAATATTTGCTGTGCTGACAAACTTCATTCAAGTTTATGTGCCTTTTGGGCACTAAATTAAAGAATTAGCCATTGGCTTTCCCAAATTCAGGTCCAAGGTGTTTGGACTTGTAGGTTTCACCAAGGTGGGAGCCACTGGAGAAGTTTCTTTGTATCTGCTTCTGAAAAGGGTGCTGCCCAAAGCAGAAAATACCAGGCCCTGAGTTCACCTGCAACATGAAGCAGTGCTCTGACCAATTTTCCCAGCCGTCACCCCCTGACACCTCACTCTCTGAATCAGATTCTATGACACTCTTCCGACAACCCTCCACCTTCGCTTCCCCGCGCCCTTATTCACGCTGTTCCTTCCACCTAGAATGCCCTCTATCCAGAGCCCTTGAGACCGTTTTGCTCATTTCTCAAGGCTCATTGAGAATGCCACTTCTTCCCTGAAGCCTTCCCTGACACCACATGCCCAGGACAAATCGAGCTCTTCACTGGCAGCATTTTATAACTATCGTATAGCTATTATCATAGACCGCAATTTGTCTCGGTATGCGACTGCGTCTGTGTCCCTGAACTGCAAGCTCCTGGAGGGTCAGTGCCCCTTCAGCAGCCCCTGCAGCACGTGGCACATTGGATGCTCTATAAATGTCGGTCACAGTGTCTTGTTCTGGTGCAGAAATTGAGAAAAGAGGAAATAAATTAGCAACTTGCTCCTTGTAGAGGGAAGGGGAGGCCAGGAGTGAATTGATGGATAGAGAGGGAGGTGGGGAAAGAACACTAAGGTAACCACTTCTCATAAAGATGCTCCTTATGTGGACTCTGAACACGGAGGGTGGAAAGCCAAGAACAGAGGACTGACGAGGACCAGGAGGGTGGAGAGCAAGGAAGCAGCGTCTGTCCAAAGCCGGCTCCTGAGTTCCGGCACTGGGGGAGTGGGAGCTGCTGAGAGGAGAGGAGTGGGGACCTGGGCTCACTGCCAAGGTGTCGCAGTGACACAGCGGGTGCTCGCCAACGGAATTCACTGAACGTGCCAAATACCCAAACGCACAGAGAGACGCCCCTGGAACTCAGAGGACCCTTGGGGATGGGTGGACGGGGGGATGGGTGGAAGGGGGGATGGGTGGAGGGACCTGAGCCGACTGAGACCGTTTGCCACTGTGGAGTGGCAACTCGAGGCAGAACAACTGGAGACCAAGAAAATCACGTGTCCGGCAAAACAAAATGTGAGCAAAGAGCCATGGCAGGTGGCAGCGACGAAGCTGGCTGCAAGGGCTAAACATCCTCAGGCCCAGCACCAGGTCCATGTGTTCTGGTTGGACATCGGGGAAATCTGCCTGTGGGGCAGCTTCCTAAACGCAACACCAACAGGAACCGAATGGCTTCTCCACCAACTGCTGCGGGAAGGAACGGCTGGAAGGACAGGTGGCTTTATAGGAGGAAAGGACCTGTACACTGGGCCCAACAGCGTCGACGTGAAGGGGGAACAGGAGAGGGGGACACCGGTGGTTTTTGCTAAGATCCTCAGGACTAAACTGGTTCTTATACTAAGGTGGTAAGTGGCACCCTGTGGATGCAGAGTCCTGCTGGGAGAGCTATAAAGACCTGAGACTATAACCCCCTCCCCAGCTGTGCAATTTTTACATATTAGAGAGAGGGAGTGAAATGAAAACCAAGTATGTACCACTCTAAAGAAAGCGCACGGTGGGGACAAGAGGATGATGGAGATGAAGACATTGTATTCTGACATGTTACAGTTACAGTGAGAACTTCCAAGTTCCAAGAGTTCAAATAAAAATAGAATTTTACAAATTAAAAAAAAATACAATTTATATACACAGTAGAATTAGCTAACATTACCATTTAAACAAACAGTGCAAACAGAAAGAGGGAAGCTGCTACTGTTGAAATGACCAAGGTCCACGAGCCGTGGGCAATACTGCACATCAATACTGCAGGCCTGGGAGGGCGCTGCTGGCCTTTCCGGAGGCTTTCTTGTCCCCCGAAGGCCGTGTCAGTGCGTGAATTTGCATCAGAAATGTCATATGGTCAGCTGGGTCAAGTATGCAAGTGTCCATTCCAGTCCGGAACTGTTAGTTAAACAAGGTCACAAGCAAATCGTCCCCCAGAGCACAAAGATCCCCCAGTCGGGTGGGGACTCTTGGCCTCCTCCCCCATCACCTCAGCCAGGAAAACAGGAAACCATCTCTAGCCAACCCCAGCCCCAACCCCAGCCCAGGCCCCAGCCCCCGAGGGTTTCTGTTTATCCAGGTGCCAGGTTCACTGGGAGGGCATCAGGCTGGTAAGAGGCGGGATGCTGAGATGCAGATTTCTAACTAACAGAAATCAAAGGAGGGAGGCTTACAGCTATTTTGTTACAAGCGGAGCCGCGCTTGTCTCTGGGCTTGTCTGGAAAGGGCAAAACGCCAGGATAGGACAGGAAATAACGTGCCTTTCCAGAGGGGCTGGGTTTGGGTCCTCCTTGGTGGCCGGCCAGTCCGTTCTGGGGGAGGGAGGCGTTTGCACTCTGCCGTCTATCTCTGGGCTACACTGAAGGGAACAAAATAACTGGTGACTTAAACACGACGTGATGTGCAGGAGGCATAAACCCCGACACCCCTCAACCAGGGTGTCCGGGAGGCCAGCAGCCTGGGACCCCGCCCTCTGGAAGCGGGAGATCCTCAAGCAGGACCTCAGTGCTACCAATTTCAGGAGAGGAAAGGAGGGGGAAGAGGAAAGCAGGTTCCTGGTACGGGCGGTCATGCCACTCGCCTGACTTCGGCATTGGTTTCCTTTTTAATAAAAGGAAGAAGTAATGCGGTCAAGTTCCGAATGCTGCCTTAAAATAGTGGCAGCTGGTTGAACGCAATCACATTAGAAGGGCTTGCCCTTTTGGTCCTTGGGATTTCCCGAACTGCTTACTGGGAGTTTCATCTGTGTTTCATAAGTCAAGTGCACCCAAGGAAGTTGAAAATTTTATAGGTCGAAGTAATCTTGGTCAAAGAGATGAAGAAAATGGAGGAATGGAGGGGCCAGAGTCATTGGCAATGATGCTGACGCAGCCTCCGGCGTAGGTGGAGTTGTTCCCTAGAGTGTGTGGAGCACAAGACCTGAGCCAGCAAAGCCGGGCGGACACCCACCCCCCAGGCTTAAAGGCGGCAACAGAAGTCAGGAGGCTGAGGGGAGAGAAAGGCATGGCTGAGGCCTGGCACTGACCTCCTCAGGCAAATTCCATGACTTAAAAAAAAAAACCAAAAAACTAACGTAATGCAAATGAATGCCACCTTGACCCTCAGAGCACATGTGCCACATGGTCGCACGATGGGCCTAAGACGTTGCTAAACATGTAGAGCGAGCACAAGAGGAAAGTAACGCAAATGCCTTTGGTGCCTCTTCAGAGAGGGCCAACCAGCCCAAAGGGAAACTAAGTCACTGAAAGAAAGAGGGAGGCTTCCTCCGCTTGATGTTAAAACCCCGGGGCACGTGCTGGCAGGAGGCACCTCCCTCTCCCCGCGGTTAACCCCTCCTGAAGTTTCCACTGCTGCACCGCTCAGTAGGCTGGGGGTGGCCAGCAGGAGGCCAGTGAGAAGTGCTCGAGAAAGGCAGACACCCTGTTCCTCGATTAACCATCTGCTGTACTGTCACACTCTGGCTTTTTAAGCCACATCGTGTACCTGTGAGTGGACCTGGCTCAGGATTCACTCCTTTCCATCTTCTGAATAACTGCACCATTGCCCAGAGTCAAGTGAAGCAGCTTTATCTAGGGGTGCCCTGCTTTTAGGGGTGATGCCAAGATCCTCTGGGCTGGGGTTGCTTCACCAGGAAGATGCAGGTAAAACTTAAGTTTAGTAATTCCATGGAGAAGAAAAGGACCAGAGTAAGAACGTGGCACTCGGAGACCACGGGTAATTTGGAAAATGGAGAGGAAGCCGAAATGCTCCAAACTAGGGCAGGTGTAAATCTAACCCTACCGTCAGAGCTATTGTTCAGGAACTATCAGCGGGATTTGAATGCTTTGTGCTTCTAGGGTTCTAGATTCACAGCACAGCGGCGAGACCAGAGCACCAGCTCACACTCAGAAGCAGAACTTCCCTCAAAATGAACTGCTGAAGACGTCAACTTAAGAGTCCCAGTGAAAACGGGCCTCCCTGAAACATGCGTAGTTTTCTCAGGACCCAATTCCTCAATTTAGTAATTGACTGAATTCTGCAACTGGCATTCCACCCAGTGTTTGCCTCGGTCAAGGTCCCTCCCATGATGGTTTAAGGCAACAGCTGGGTTCCCTAGGAAAGGAGCAAATAGGTGGTGGGGAACCTGCTCCGAGCGCCCCCCGCCAGTGGGTGAGGCCTGACTTCCCCTCTGGTCCTGGTGCTAGCGGGGCGGAGGGGCTGGGGCCTGTGCCAGCACTGGATGGGGGGGCGCAGGGGGCAGGAAACGGGAAGACACTGGCTGAGAGGTCACACAAGTCCAGACTCTGATGGCTTGACACCAGCCCCAGGAGCTCGGACGGCAAAGTGTTCGATGATTGTAGGCTTTCCAAGTGAGCGGGCGACTGGGAATCTTCCATGCCCGGGAACATCCCTCGCCAGCCATGGCGGCGGAGCCCGAGCTCCAGCTCCCGGAGAGGACGGGCTGGCACGCGGCGGCGAGGCCGAGCCGGGCCGTCATAGGGTCTGGTAGTGCTGCCGCAGGCGTGCCTGCAGAAACTCGTGTGTCAGGTTGTGCCGTGTGATGACCCCAACGATCTAGGACGAAGCGAAGAAAGACCCAAGTCACCTGCAGAGTGAACCCCACTGGGACGAGAACACGAGGGACAGGAGTGGACAGAGCTTGCCCGGCCCGTCTCAATCAACAGCAGGGCCAGGATCAGGTCCCGGAAGGCCGGGGACAGGCCTGACAACATGATCAGGACACTCATTTCAAAGGCCACCTGATTTCTAAATGGGAACGAGATAAAGAGACAACTCGCGATCGCAAGCTGGAGGCCGATGGGACAAATTTAGCTCCAAACGGTTTTAGTTGGGCCGGCTAGAATCTGAATGTGAATGTCTTTTTAAACAGGGCCCACGCTCTCTAGGCTTCTCAGCCACCACACCCAGCCCGCTTGGTGTGCGTGTGCAAGACGCAGAGCCCAGGGGAGGCTTCTGAGAGGCGGTGACCCCTGCTCCAGCTCAGAAATCCCATCTTTCAGAACTACCTGAGTCACTGTGATATTGGGATTTATAATAACACATATCCGGACTTTGTCCTAGTTCCTGGCACAAAGCTCTTAAAACTCTTGGCATTTCCTAAGTGATGAGTAATAAGGGTGTCTTATTATTCATAACAAGCCCCTTTCAACCACCCCAGAGTTTATGTTAATGAAGTAACTTTTAGAAAGCCCTTAAGGATGGAGGCTGGTTTCCCAGGGAACCAAGTGTGTGACTGACTAGAAGACTGGAACTTTCATTCCCACCCCCCTAGCTGGGGGAGGGGAGGGCTGGAGGTTGAATCCATCACCAATGGCCAATGATGTAATCAATCATGCCTAGGTCATGAAGCCTCTGTTAAAATCCCTGAACTACAGGGTTTGGAGAACGTCCAGGCTGGTGAACACGTAAGGTGCTAGGTGGTGCCAGAGAGGATGCAGAGCTGGGCACGCCTTCCCCATCCCACATCCCTTGCCCAGTGGATCTCCTCCATCCGGCCGTCCCGGGGTTACTGAATTACTGTTTACTATAAAAGGATATAAGTCACTGTCTTCCGGAGTTCTGTGAGCAGGGGGTCATGGGAACCTCCTATTTACAGCCAGTCAGGAGCACAGGTGACAACCTGGACTTCCCGTTGAAAACTGAAGTGGGGGGGAAGGCAGGTGTGATGAACCGTCTTGTGGGGCTGAGCCCTCAATCCGAGGGGCCCGCCGCCGCCCCCAGCAGACAGCGCCAGGGCTGAGTTGAGTTTAGGATGCCCAGCTGGTACCCGGAGAACCAGAGAACTGCTTTGTGTGGGGAACACCCGGCCTCCTCCACCAAGCCAGTGACAGGAGCACAGCAGAGCAGGAGAGCCCAGAGAACCAGCGTCCTCCCTAAACGGGTATTTTCCACAGTCTGGCGCGGTGACTCACAGCTGTCACTGAGGTGGGTGTCCCACACCATAAACTGCGTTAGGACTGTCAGCGCGGCTGTACTTCAAGGAACACGATCTGACTCCCTGCCGCTAAACCCGTGTAAGGACACGCCGTGCCGTCGGAGGTCCTGCTGTGACCCTCACTTTGGAGAGGCGTCACTTCCTGGAGGGCAACGAGGCGACACCCACCGAAAGCCTCAAACAGGTGACCATTTATGGTGAAATTTAACTAGATATTGTACAACAGAGGACAACTGAATAAGTGACTGGACTGCCACGCAACGGAATGCTCTTGAGCTGTCAAAGTATCCCAAGTGAACACTTTCTGCTGTGGAAAGTCATTTCCTATAGATTAATTGAAAATTTAAGGTATCAAACAGGATAAATAGTATAAACATCTTCACTAAACCTTGACATATAAAACCTCTATGTCTAGACACAGAGGAAAAAAACAAGATATACTCTGAAAAGTTAACGTGGCTGCCTCTACAGAGATAAGGGTTTGGCATTTCTTTTTCCTGCCTATCTGTATTTTCATATTTTTCTACAAACACCAATGTTTGTGGAATAAGAAAAACAGTTCTAAGAAAAAGAAAACAATGGAAAAATCTGTAGCAATAATTACTAGGTATTTTACCTTTCAAAACTCTCCAAGTATTTTGTCTGAAACTCCCTCATTTACTGCTACAAATTCCCATAACAGGTGGGGAACTGACCCCCTCCTCAAGGAGGCGCCATCAGGTCAAGGGTGGAGAGGAAGCTTTCAGGACAGAGACAAGGCCCTAAGCGCTTCTGGGCCTCAGGAGGGAAGACCAGTGAGACGCTGGCGACATCTGCCGGCCACACAGGAGACGGTGTAGAAGAAACACCCCGGAGGCAAAGGGGAAGATTCCTGAAGCTACCCCAGTCTCCCCCTCCACCCCTGGGCCCCTCACTCCCGGTGGGGAGCCACAGAGCAGGTCGGGTCTGAGAAGCCTCCCTGTGGGATTCTGCTGCTCCTTCCTGGGTGAGAGGCCCCGCCTCCCCGGCAGCACTGCCTTTAGAGTGTCTTTTCCAGAAGATGCAGCCGCAGGCACACGCGCCCTCATGCTCACCTCTCCCACCGCATTCACCACGGGCAAGTGCCGCAGGCCCATCGTTCTGAACAGGTTGAAAACTTGGGAGACGTGGGTGTTGGGGGAAACAGTGAAGGGTGCGGGGTTCATGTACGGGGTGACGTCCTGCAGAGGAGACAACACAGGGGACCTATGGCCTGTCCTGCCCGCCCAGGATCAGAGGCCAACCGTGCGGACGAGCAGCGGTCCACGCGGGACAGGCCCTCGGCCTCCGTGCCTGGCCCCGTCCCCAAGGGAAGCCCGTCTCACCACGATCATGCGCGGGTTCAGCAGGGTCAGGTCCAGGTCGTGGATGTCAGGGTACCGCGGGTAATCCTCGGCCATCTCAGCGTAGGAGAGGCGCGGCTGGCTGGCGCTCTGCAATCCCAACCGAGACAGTCCTCGCACCGAATGCGGCAACTGGCAGGGTCACCTTTAGAGACCCCCTCCCTCTGCGTCTGAGAGCGGGGCGGGGCAGAGCAGGGGCCAGAACAGGTGCTACACAGCCAGCTCTCCGCCAGTTCCCAGCTGTGCCTCCCAGGCCAGTCCCCTAACCTCTCTGGACTTCCCTTTCATCTGTAAAACAGACCTGAGCTATTCCAGAGTTTCAAGGAGAAAAGTGCTAACTAATAGTAGCTGTGTGGGGTGCCTTGTGTCACCCCAGAAGGTACGTCCGAGTTCTAACGCCTGGTACCTGTGAACGTGGCCTCATTGGAAACAAGGCCTTTGTGGATGGAATCAAGTTAAGATGAGGTCATCCTGGAGTAGGGTGAGCTCTAAACCCAATGACTGCTGTCCTTATGAGAGAGGAGAGGACACACAGGGGGAGAGTGGGTGACGAGGAGGCAGACGTGAGTGGGGAGCCTCCAGTCGAGGCAGCCCGAGGGCTGCTGGCCCCCACCACAAACGAGGAAGGCGCCTCCAGAGGAAGCACGGATCTGCTGACACCTGCTCTTGTCCTGTGGCCTGAGAACTCTGAAAGAATACCCTGCTGTTGTTTGAAGTCACCCAGTTTGCGGCGACTGGAAGTGGCAGCCACAGGAGACTCACACGGGAGCTTTGCTACTCCTTCTGCCTTCTGAGCCTCCTGGACTTTCCCTCAGTTCTCACTGCTGCAGACTGTCAGTGGGCAGCTGGGCCGCCACTACCAGCTCTCGAGTGGGGCTCAGGAAGCACAGGTGCTAGTCACTGCCCTGCCCCGCTCTCCTCCCCTTAACTCCCCTCTGCATACAGCCCTCCCCATCCACCACTGACTCGGGCCAGCTCTGGCGGCTCCTGCGTGCAGGCAAGGCCCTGTGTAGTCTGGCCCACTTCATGCCTCCAAATTCTCTGTCCCCTGTGCTCTGCACGTGACCTTTCCCCCATTTCAGCAGGGCTGGGCCTCCCCACAGGCCACACCCCCAAGCCTGAGCCTCTCCACCCAATGGCCTTTTCTGTCCTGCCCATGTGAGCTGCTCTTCTGCAGGCCAGTGAGACCACAAGTGACCTCGGCTGGCTGCCCACAGGCAAGACCCAAAGCAGGAGAGTCAGTTTGGAAACCAGTCCTCTGCGTGACTTTTTCAGGCTCCATCTGCAGGGGTGAAGTGTGTCCCAGGTCGCTATAGGGACCACTTTGAACACAGCCCACCCATGCCTGCTATCTCGACAAAAACCAGAGAAAAAAGAAAACTACAGGGGAATTGATGAGAAGAAGGGTATTTCTCTGGATGACACATGTAACAAAGTTCATTCATGGCAGAGATTAAAGGCAGAAACTATATTAAGAGCCCACCGGCCAGAAGGACACTTAGCCACGGGTGAGGAGACTACGGGAAGAGGTGCTGGAGGGCAACTCGCAGCCCTGCTCGGTCTCAGCACAGGGACCCTGCCTGCAGCGGGGGCCACAGGGCCACACACACCGCTGGACGGCAGGTGCAGGGACTGTGCTCCTGCCACCCTCGTGCCTTCCAGAATCCTGGTGGGAACAAGAAAGGAGACTCACCGACTGGCTTTCAGAATAACAAACTCCTCGGACGAGCAGGGTGACAAGCTGTGAGCGCAGGATCAGGCCGTGGAAGGTCAGTGGGCGGAAGCGCTCCTCCATGGTCCAGTCTTCGCTTGGGGACTGGTCAGGGTATAGGTTGGGGTAGGGAGTGTATCTGTTATACAGAAACCAGACGCTGCCTAGGACACCCTCAGCAGGATCACTTCCCGTCCACGTCCCCGACCCCCTCCCCCAATTCCGCGGGCGAGAGGCTGACGGCCCTGCAGGCGGCCGCGCTCCCTCACCTCCGCTCAAGCATCTGCTGCAGGAGGTCCTCCTTCTCGCCCGGGTCCTCGGAGGTCAGGTGCTCGTCGCACACGTTCCGCAGCTCGCTGGACGGGTAGGACTTCATGGACTGGCTCCGTCTGCGCTGCTCACCGGCGCGGGTGAGGATGCTGCACTTCTGTGGGCGGGAGGGGTGGCGACGACGGCCAGCTAGTGCGGGCGCACCAGCACCCACTCAGGTGAGGATGTGGGTGCCAGTGCGGGTCAACAGCACAGGCCTACGCCGTAACTGCAAGAAACCTTCACAGCGGCTCAGGGGCTTGTGATCCAAAGGAGCCCCTCGGAGCCCAAGGTTTTTGCCAGCCCAACACCCCTACTCCTTTGATTTGGGGACAGCGTCTCAATGCTCCTACGTCATGCCTTGGTGGTCCTGTCAACTGACGTGCCCCCCAGCCTCCGAAGCCAAGGGTGGGCACGTGACCCAAGTGGGGCAGCGGGACTCTCCCTCAGCGCAGGTGCCTCCTGGTACCTGCAGAGGGGCCACCCACCACCTGCTCGCCCAGAGTGCACTGCTCCTGGCTCCTCGGCTTTCCTGTCCATCCTGCAGTTTCCAATGGACTTTTTTCTTTCTTAAGTAGGTCAAAGTCCATTGTTGGCAACCCAGAACCCTCCCCGATACAACCTGCACTGAATACTCAAAACTGATGTTTAAAACAACAATCTATCCACGTGCTGGCTGGAGTGGGAAGGAACACACGTCCTGATGGCCTAACACAGTCCTGACCCACTGCGTGGTCTATACTCGCTGTCCAGTCCACACTGACTGTCGCGTGCAATGAAAAGAGTGCTGACTTTCACAAGAGCCAACCGGGGCCACCCCATCTACGGGGTGTGACAAGCACGGGATCACTGTGGGCGGCAGGGGACCACCTGTCCATCGCCCACCTCTCCCGCGGGGCCGTTGCCTTTACCTTGTACTTGATGTTGTTACTGATGAGCTGGTTGCCCTTCATGAACTCCTTCTCGTTGCCCCGGTTCTCCGTGACCACTGGGAAGGCGTGGTGGACAGTGGTGCGCAGGATGCTGACCAGAGACTGGATGCGGGTGTGCGGGTAGACGTAGGTCAGGTTGGGCTCCATGATGTCGCTGGCTCGCAGTCTGGGAGAGGGAGGGAAGCGGTCCAGACTCACGACAGAGCTCCACGGGAGCAAGCCACGACGGAGCTGCGCTGCCTCTCCTGCACTGCCTGGACCACCTGGGCCCCTTTTCTGAACCATCTCTAGCAGCTCCTTGAACACACCCGTTCCCTGGTACTTCCATCCCCTTCGCACGTGCTGTTCCCCATGCCTGGAATGCCCTTCCGTGCTCTGTCAGACGCTTGGGCCAAGACCCTCAGCTCGATATGAACGTCCCGCCTCCACAAACCTCATCCGCTTGCTCAGGGGTTTGGCCATCGCTCCTCAGCACCCCCTGGAACATGCCAGTATCACCACTGAACTGCTCATTATACTGGAATTAAAATAAAAATGTTTGGGCGTCCCTTTAGACCAGGGATGGCAACTGTCACCCACAGGTCCAATCTGGTCACGCTCGCTTGTTTACAAGTTGTCTGTGGCTGCTTCTACACTAAAGCAGCAGGACAGAGGGCACATGGCCTGCAGAGCTGAAAATATTTACTATCTGGCCCTTTCCAGAAGTTGGCTGACCCCTACGTTAGACTTTAAGCGCCTTGCACGATCCCAGACATGGGAGGCCTGAACTATCTGTTGGTTGACGGATAAGCTGGTGATTATGCCCAGAGGAATCACTGCTGATAGGACGACACCTCGCTGGGCACACACGAAGCAGCTAGTTCTCACTCACAGGGCTTGGACCCTAAATTTAAACATTCAATCATAACACTTCCTATTTAACCAGAATGCCACAGCGGCCGAACCATCCACGAAGCGGCCCTGCCCGCCCCAGTCCCCAGCTGCACGGGGCCGCTCCACCAACCCGAACACACTTGGGTACAGACGTGCTTGCTGTTGGAAGGACCTTGCTGTTGTTACTTACCTTCTTCCAACCCAAGAATCTGAATGACCATTTCCTACCTAATACAAACATTCCTGGGTCCTAAAGCCTGTAAATTCTGGAACTAGGACATGAAGAGAAATCCTGGCCTTACTTGTCCATTTCTACCTCCGTCTCCCATTCTAGAAGCGGCACGCCTCGCAGGCCCACGTGGATGTCATAAATGCCCTTATTGAAAAAGTCCCCTGTCCATTTGGCCACCTGAAACACAAAGCAAAGGCTTGAAAAGAGGCTGCTGTGGGAGAACGTGGCCCTGAACCTGAAGGAGGCCTAGACGGGGGGCGTGCTCACCATCAGGGTGATCATAACAGGGAGGCCGTACGTGATCTCGTTGGTGGACTCAATCAGGATGACCGTGAGACTGATGCTCATACGGACGACCCCGCCCAAGAAAGCCGCAGCACCAATCAGGGCAAAGGTTCCCGAATAGATATGGCCCAATCCAATGTAGCTGGTGAAGAAAGAAACCAAGAACGTGCCTTAGAATCATATTGGGGGTGAGGGAGGGAGTTATGATTTGCACCCTTGTGCGTATGTACTCAAGTGCACGCTCAGGCGCATGCACGCACACACACACACACACACACACAGTACCTTTTGAGAACGTTGGCAACTAAACGTCCAAAAGCAGCTCCACATAGCAGGGAAGGCACAAAAAGGCCACTTGGAACAGAAATGCCGTAAGTCCAACATGCAAGCATGAAATAGAGGACGAAGAACAGTGCCAGAGTGATGGGGCTAAAAGTACCTGCAAAGCCAGAACAGATCCACCTGAGTCCCACTGAGATGCCTGCCAAGGCCCACCAGACTGCGTTGGCTCCCACCAGGTCCTTCTGCGCCCTGACCGGTTCACCTCCAGCACCGGAGGCAGACACCCCAATCCTGTCTGGGTTGGCGTTACCAACAAAAAGCCCTGTTCTCGCTCAGAATGAAGGGCATGTCTGGCTCTGTCTGACAGAGGAGTAACCATTTGTTCCCTGCCCCAAACCCCACCCTCCCGGATACTCACTATCCTGGTGGAAAAGCTGAAGGATACCAGACTCCTGGGGGTTAAAAAAGAGTGTGGCCATGTCATTGTAGGTCTCATTGGGACAAAAAAAGGTCTTGATGCTGGAATTCACTTCTTCTGATGTGACCTAAGAAAAAGGAATCAAAAAGTCAAATAAGGGCCCCTGGGTAGGGCATTTGAGACTTCAAGTGGGATGTCTCCAGCGAGGTCGAAAAAGTCTGGTGTGCAAGCTTTACCCGTAAATTAAACAGGCAGCAGGAAAAAGATCGATCCCCAAGAGCAGCCAACCATGAGACGGTGTATTCCTTGCGTTTTGAGAAAGAGTCAGGAGGAGGGCTCTGTTCATGCACGTTTGTAACAAACGTGTAACTACACTTAGGGTTCACCACGGTCTGGCTCTGCCTTCTCTCCCAGGGCTGATTTTGTCAGTGGTACTGCGGGAAGCCTGGCCCCAGAGCACCATGGACGGTGGAGGACGAGGCAGGGGACCGACAAGTGGTCGGGAGTGGACAGGCATCTGCGGAGGAGAGTCCAGGGCACGGCCTAACCTAACGCCCCAACTTTGTCCCAAATGGAAAAAGCCTCCACCCAAGTTTGCTGCAGAAGAAAACCCACATACGTGAGGCCCGATGCAGACGCCACGCTCCTGGCTGCCTCTCCCACCTGGCTGAACAAAACCCAAGCTGGGAGAAGAGATTATTTCTCCACATCCCAGCCCTCTCATTCTCTTCATCGTTTTGTGTGAGCAGGTGAGATCCGGGCACTGCTGGACTCATTATAGGGCGAGGGTGTCTGTTTTCTGGTTGGCGATGTACAAGTAGCACAGGGGGCAGACCTCACGCCGCTCACGGGGCAAACGATCAGACAGTGTTTCTTGCAAAGGTAACTAAGCATATGCAGACAGACTTCTCCTGGATTCCATTCTATCGATATTAATGACACTGTAAAGATGCCCTGATGTGGACCCTGTAACAATACTAGGTGATGGGTTTGTATAACCCTACCAGGTGGACCTGGCTGGGCAACACGGCCCGATGAAGGCTGCTGTGGGAGACAGGAGAGCGCCACCTATCGGCAGAACCTGGCAGGGAGGAGCTGGCAAAGGAGACGCGTGTGCAGAACAGTGAAGGGGGGACAAGCTGAGGCGACAGCTTAATCACCAGCACATGCAGTGTTTCCCAAACTATGCCTGGAGGAACCTAGTCCTGAAGGTGCTCTGGAAAGAGTCCTGTGGTCAAACGCATACAGAAGTATCACAGCACTTGCTGGAAATCGGTGTATCTGTGAAAAGCAGAGAACAGCCTCCATGATCAGGCGGATTTGACTCTCACGCTGCCACCCTCTAGTGACCTTGGGAAAGGTCTTTCATTTTGTGAAGCTTCCGTTTCCTCATCTATGAAATGGGAATAATACCCACCTCATGCTATATATTACTAGCTGGGTGATCTCAGGCAAGGCCTCAGTTTGCCTCAGTTTTCTCATCTGTAAAATGGGGACAATACTAGCTAACGTGGCAGTGGTAAGGACTAAGTGAGGTCATGTATGTACAGTGCTTATTAGAACACCTGGCACACAACAAACATTCCAAACATTCCTAACACTTACTGGAACTTCAAAGGCCCTGAGAAATCCTGTATTAAAGAAACCTACTCAACTCTGGTTAACCCATCTGACCACAGAATCCTTTTCCATTTGTTTGCTCTTGAATCATGTGTATCAGTGTTCCTTAGAACACACTTTGGAAAATACTGGTCTGGTAACGAGGTGGCCTTGGGGAATAGCCAGTAACAGGGATCAACAAACTTTTCCTGTGAAGAGCCAGACAGTTAATATTTGAGGCTGTGCAGGTCACATACAGTCTCTGTCACATGTTCTTCTTTTTTTTTTTTCCCAACACTTTAAAAATGTAAAAACCATTCTTAGCTTGGGGGCTACACAAAAACAAGCAGTTGCCAAGGGCCAGATTTGGCCCATGGACCGCAGTTTGCTGACCTCTGACCTAGTACATTCTAGCCGTTCACTGACTGTTCCTGGGGACACAGAAGAGGCAGCCACTCAAGACAAAAGCCCAAAGGGGCTCAGAGGGACTCGAGTGGCTCCCCGGGGGCAACAAGACATGTACTTAGAGAACCTCCAGCCTCCACCCTAGAGGCCAGGTCTCAGATCCACCGGACTGGACCGAAAAACACAGGGTACAGTAAGCTCCAATGCCTACCTCACTCAACCGGCTCTTTCGGGGAAAGGTGCTAGAAAACATCACATACTCCTAGGAAAGGAAAAGGAGAAATGCAAACAGGAGGCATGCGAGTAAATGACCTAAACCCAGAAAAACTAGAAGATGCAAGAAGAGCCAGGACCACTGTGTGCCCTGAGGCAGGCATTCTTTTCTCCAGTCTGAGGGGTGCCTCTCACATCCCGAGGGTAAGGCTGGAGGGCACCTTTCAGGGGTGGGGGGTCGAAGAGTAAACTGAGGCTCGGAGGAGAAGCAGACAGTCAGCATCCTGAACGTCTGTTTCCAATTAGTTTCATTCAACAAAGAGAGAGAGGGAGGGAAGGAAGGAGGGAGGGGGACGTGGGGGAGAGAGAGAGGGAGAGGAGTCCCCTCTATGAGAGCCAGGACTATTCACGAAAGTGAGAAAGAGAGGGCTTCCCTAGTGGCGCTGTGGTTGAGAATCTGCCTGCTAATGCAGGGGACGCGGGTTCGAGCCCTAGTCTGGGAGGATCCCACATGCCGCAGAGCAGCTGGGCCCGTGAGCCACAACTACTGAGCCTGCGCATCTGGAGCCTGTGCTCCGCAACAAGAGAGGCCGCGACAGTGAGAGGCCCGCGCACCGCGATGAAGAGTGGCCCCCGCTTGCCACAACTAGGGAAAGCCCTCGCACAGAAACGAAGACCCAACACAGCAAAAATAAATAAATAAGTAAATTCCTACCCCCAACACCTAAAAAAAAAAAAAAAGTGAGAAAGAGAAAGTTTGGTGCACATTCTCTCTTAGGTAAAAAGACTACTACTACTATTCACAAAAGTGAAAGAGAAAGTTTGGTGCACATCCTCTCTTAGGTAAAAAGACTACTACGATAGCCGCCCCACCCCGGGCAATCTGAATCAGGTGTGGAACAATGAATCCAACACATCTATTAGCTCTAAACCGAGGCAAGCCATACACTTCTGGATTCTTCTGCTTCGCGTGTGTAGGACAAAGGTAGCAGGTGCACCAGGGTTACCTGGAGTGGGAAGGAGTCATTACCGACTTGACTTGCGGAAGACATCTGTCGGCATTCTCCTAACACCATGGAGGCCACAAACACCACCACGGTGGTCACCAGAGACACCAAGAGGCTCTCCAAGACTCTAGGAGGCAAAGCACAGCTGTTACTGTGGATAAAAAGTCACCTGGTCCTGGGAACTCAAAAACTGCCTACCCCCAACCCTCCTTCCCCCCAAGGGCATGCAGAGCAGCCCCTGCTGTTAGCGCGTGTGCAGAATTTATCAGTGACTTGCTGCATTCCAGCAATTTGCATGTAAAAAGTGGGTAGCCAGTAACGTGGGCTGCTGCGGCCACATCATCTCTCTCCGAGGAATGAAAGGCCTTCCATTTTAAGTTCTGGGGTGAGAGTCTCATGAGAGTGCACCCCGTGGCGGGGCCAATACTGACTTTGTCATGTGTCCTGGTGGCCAAGTCCAGAGAGGCTGGGAGTGAGCCAGCGGCTCTGATATAAATTAAGCTCAGCCTCAGTCTTTTGGCCCATCTGAGAAACAGATTTCCATTTTCAGTCTTAGACATGGCATGAAAGCTGGTGTGGAAAGTGGGGTCCATCCCCTGGGAGAGATGGCCCGGTCCACACGGGGCCTGGGGGGCCACGGCAGGAGGGGAGGTGACTGCGTGGGTACCTGACGAGCTTAGGTTTCGGGTGCACGTTTCGCATACGGTACTTTGCCAGCCTCTTGTTCAGACAGTTGAATGTGGCTCCCAGGAGGCCCCCAACGACCCCCATCATGACGAAGAAACCCAAGTCCATAGCTGTCCAGAGATGACATTTTTTATCAGAGTCAGAGCACTGAGAGAAGGGGCAAGGGAGAGAGAAAAACCAGAGTGCCCATGAGAACAGGAAGGGACAGGAGCAGAAAAAGACAGAGACGAGAAGCGATCCTGCCTTCTCCCTGCGAGAGCCAAAGCAGTGCTGGAATCCTGCCCACACTGAGCCCAGGGCATGCAGGAGACGACAGGGGCAGAGACGCACCTACCCTTCTGACAGCTTCTCTCTGGTACTTAAGAGCAATCTTCACGGGTCAAGAAAGAAATTTGGGGGGCAAGGACAAAACATACCTTAAACTCGCCAAAGTTCAGCAATCCAGGGAGCTGGAAGGAACCCCAACTTCCAAACTGAATCCCAGAACGGAAGAAGTTGAGGGTGAAGGTGGCAGACATGGAGCAAAAGAGCTAGGGGACAGGTGAGAAAACAAGAACACTCGGTGGGGACAGGTCCTGCCTCCTCCCAGACGTGTCCCCACCAACCTCCTGCTCTGCACAGAGACCGGCCAACTCCAGGTCTGGACCCAGGGCCCTGGTGACCACGGCAGTAGATACACCACAAGTGTGAGAAGTTGGCCATCAGGCTATTAGGAGTTTTCATTCAGCCTTTTGTGAAGGACTCTATTCATTTACAGCCTATTATGCACCAGACCCTGTGCCAAAAAAGGAGCAGTAAACACCAGAGGAAGAACGTGCTCCCCTGAGGGAGGAGACGGGGGTTCCCATCAGGACCACAGCCGGTCTCACCGATCGGGTTGGATGGTTCGTCAGGAGAGAATAACAGCAGCTTGACTAAGGATGGGAAGGGTGTTAATACGGGAAGTACGGAAAAGTCCACAGTTTGGAGGTTATGGGCGTCTAGAGCAAAGGAGTGTCCAGTAACGTCAACTCTCTTGGTCTCATCAGAAGCACAGGTTAACTATCGATTAAATGGAGCCTTTTATCACGGTGAAACGTCCCTCATTCACTGTGATTCAAGGTGATTCCCCTTGTCTCAAAGTCTCCTTGAACATGAAGAAATAACCACACCAGCCTTGTTTTGCTGAGTGTTTGCGTGGTGCACCTTTCCTGCTCCCCTTATTTTCAGACATTTGTAACTGTATTTAAAGCATGACTCTGGTAAACAGTGAAAGAGGAAAAAAAAAACAACTACTGGTAAATGTAACGGGTAAGAGGTGTCCAGTTTAAATCTAGGGGGTGTGGTTAGGCTCAGGGGAAGGTCTTCCTCACCACTTTCCACGTGAGCCCTTGGTTCCAGAAGGATGAGCCCTCCTCCAGACTGAACAAGGTACCCCCAATGGGGGCCCCGAAAGCTGCAGCGACCCCGGCGGCCGCCCCTGCTGATACAAAATCCCGCTTGTCTCTGAGGAGAGAAAGGAGAGACGGTTTATCTGAGAAATAGCCCTCAGGCTGCAAAAGGCAAGTTTTCACTTCCTTATGCACTGACATTTTACCATCTCGAGACCCATGAACAGTCAAGGTTCATGACGGGCAGGTCTCTGGGGAGGCAACTCGGCAGCCAACGCAGTTCACCTACAAGCCAAACGCTCTCCCCAGGAGGAGCTCCGCCAGGTGGGGGGACTCCCTGATGCCCGTCGACTCTGAACATGGATTCTCAGGAGGCAGAGTGGAGGGTTCTGGTGTCACCGCTGAGCCACTGGCTCATCAGACCGTCCTTCCAGAAAGCTCAGCACCAGAGAAAACGTACAAGTGTGGCTGTGAGCAGAGGGGCAGGTGACAGTGACCGGCAGGAACGCCGAGGTGAGAAGGTGGACCGCAACCCGGACCCTGGGCCCCTGACTGCAAGGGCCTTGCCAGGCGTGCAGGTCAGTAACACACGCAAATCCCACGGGCTGAAGAGTGCCCAGAAGCAGCCTTCCAACCCCGAGACGCGGCTGACCAAGCAATAAACTCCATTCTTTTTTTTTTGCGGTATGCGGGCCTCTCACTGTTGTGGCCTCTCCCGTTGCGGAGCACAGGCTCCGGACGCGCAGGCCCAGCGGTCATGGCTCATGCGCTCAGCCGCTCCGCAGCATGTGGGATCTCCCCGGACCGGGGCACTAACCCGTGTCCCCTGCATCGGCAGGCGGACTCTCAACCACTGCGCCACCAGGGAAGCCCATAAACTCCATTCTTGATAATATGCCTGTGGACTTTCCTGGTCGTATGTTTGATCTTGGACCACATTCTTCGTTGTCTGAGATGCTTCTAGGCCTTACGTTATGACAAAATGGAAGCCATGATGCCTGCTTGGCCCTTGTGCTCCTAATCTTCAGAAGAATAATTCAAAGCCCACCTCCTTCTGGATGGTCGGGTTTTGCACGCAGCCCGCCCAGCAGGGGAGAGTGTGAGTCGGACTAGAGCAAGTGTAGGGTCTCAGTGGCAGTAAATGAACAGCTTGTTTTTTTCAAAAAACCCCCCAATTTCCAACCTTTCCATACCTGTCACTTCGGAAATAGGGGAAGTTAAACTGGATCTTCCGTAAAGAGATGCTCTGAAACTAGAACAAGAGAAAACAAAGTCAGAGAGGGGCCCGAAGCCGCAGGCATCCACAGCGCCGGGGAGTCCCTGTGGCCTGAGCGCGTCTGGGCAGGGACTGTGAGGAGGAGTCCAGGGCAGCAGATGGGAGAAGAGAGGTGGCTTCGGGGAGGAACTGCTTTTCCTGCCCCCCAATTTCTAGGTCCCTCAGAAACCGCATTTTGTACATAGAGAGCGAGTCCGAAAGGAAAAGGGGAAAGAGCTGAGCGAAGGGTTGGGTGGAACTGAAAGCTGCTGCAGACGTAACGGGGCAGAGTCACCGGGGAAGGGCCAAGGGGACCAACTCTTAACCTGCGCGACAAAATCTCAGGCCGCCGCACAGCAACTCTCTCCCCTTAGAACATGAGATGTAAACGTCTGTAAGTGACAGTTCACAAGGAACTGAGGCTTCTCCACGTGGATCAGCCCGTGAGAATGGGGTCCTGGGTGAGCTCCTTGGCCTCCCTAAGCCTCAGCTCCTCCTCTGAGAAGGAAGATGATAAGGACAACTCAACCCTTGAGGTGGCTTTAAAGAAAGGAGCCAGCATATGAGAGTCTGGCCTGGACAGCACTAACGCTAATGAACAGCAGCTGTTACTCCTGCATTGCTTCCAAAGGAATCGGCAGAGACCTGCGCCTGAGACCATCTCAGCCAAGGCTTCCAGCCTCTCCTGAGATGCTCCACAAAGCCACCCTGTGTGGACGTGCTCGGCAAAGGCTGTGGGAGCACCGGGTGACTTTCATTTGAACAGACTTTCTCTCTGTCCCATTCCTACTCCTAGGACTCAGCAAGGCCTCGTGAAAGCCTCGAGATACCAGCTACCTGCTCTCCTGGGAGATAGACCACATCGTTTTCTCGTCAACCCAAAGTGACAGGAGATTCCGAAGCCTTGCTGGGATGCTCCCGATGGATTTTTTCCACATTCAACCACAGACACGCCCCTGCACAGGAGGCCCACGCACAGGGGTAACCCGCCCCCGCAGACCATCAACCCTTACCTGCGGGAGGCCAGCCCCTACCACTGCTCCACTGTGGATCATGGGGCCTTCCTTCCCCACAAAGAGCCCTGGAACAGGTAGAAAAGGGGGAGGCCATCAGTGAGCACAGAACGGTCTGGGTCAGGAGACCTTTGTCACGTAGACCTTTCTCTTGACAATTATAAAACAAAGATGATCCTATGACTTCGTACGAGAAAGAGTGAGTCAAATTCCCATCAAACAGGAGAAAATAATCTTGAAATTCTACATCGGGGGTCAGCAAACCATAACCTGTGGGCCAAGTCAGCCTTGCTGCCTGTTTTTATACAGCCTGAGAGAGCTCAGAATGGTTTTTATTCTCACATGGATACATTTTAAGTTTATGTAAGTTTAAGCACCTACCTACTAGCTTCTTTTCTTGCCTCTTGGCCCACAAAGTCTAAAATATTTACTATCTGGCACAAAAACTTGCTGACTTTGCTAAAAGCCAACTCCACAAACCAATTAGACATTCGTTCTACTTCAAGACTCAGTGGTGTGCTGGTCAGATATCTCTGAATGGTAACTAATTCACAGCGTCTGCATTTAAAAAATAACCCATCAACAAACAGTGAAGAAACCCGTTTGAGGCCGGGGCCTTCAAATCCGAACCTACTCAGTGTACACACGTGATGCTTCTTGTCATCTTCGCCCCTTGAACGCTTCAAGGATAAAGGTCAGAAAGACGCTCCTTACCTCCAGCCACACTGAACAGCACTCCAAAGACTTTGCAGAGCAGGGTCCGGAGACGCACGATTCCGGGCACCTTCACACCATTCAGATAGCATTTGATCTCGGGTATCCCAGAACCCGCTGCCACTGGCTGATGGGGAGAGCAGGGACACCCAGAAACTCAGACTCCACTGGGCCTACGGTTCACCCTGGACAGCCTCACTAAAGACAGCGAACTGACCCTCTTCACCAGAGCAGCACCCACCCCCCTGCCCCCCGTGGGCCTGTGAAACCAGACGCTGCCCCTGCCCCCCGGGCTTCTGACTCAGCAGGTCTGATGCATTTCTAGCAAGTTCCTGGTGATTCAGCATCACCTGGGGGGGCCTTTCAACAATCGATGCCAGCCTTCACTACCGAAGAGTCTTACCTCATTCGTCTAAGCTGGGTATCAGTCACTTTTAAAGTTATTTTAAAGTCTTTTAAAGTTTAAAGTATTTAAGTTTGAAGTGTTTTAAAGTTATTTAAAGTCATTTTTACCATTCCCCAGGTATTTCTAATGTGCTACCAAGGTCGAGAACCAACCTCCTCGTCTAGATTGTTCCTCTTTAATCTCACCAGAGGCTGAAACCACTTTCAGAAAACATCTCTAAGTGAACGAGAGACCACTTTTTCTATGGGAATCTATATTCGAAGTCTAAATCAGTTTCTTGACATTTCAAAAATGGAGATGGAGAAAATGAGCGCAAAACCTCATGAGCAAAAAGGCAACACCCCACCACCTCACCTCAATTAGGACAAGAAGGCTCGCGAAGAAGACAAAAGTCAAGTTGAAACCCAAGAGTTCAAGGAGGGACAGGGCGAGGCAGCCTTTCTGGCTGCACTCCTCCACCGCTACAGACATGGGGTTAAGGAAACTGTGCCCGCTAGCTGGGGCGGTCCTACCCGTCACTTGAAGTGAGGCAGCTTCTCCTCTCCTGAAGCACGGTGGCTGCTTACTGCACACCTTCCTGTTCTCCGTATATAAACTTTAAAAAAACACAACTGCCTGAGATGCCTCCTACGTTAGGAACCATTTTTAAACTATGAAATACTTAAAACGTTATGAGAGGTAAGGTACAGACACCTGTACTCCCACAGCCCATGCCTTGACAAATCTCAGTGTTACGCCACATTTGCTCCAGGTATTTTTTTAAAATGAAAACATCAGATACCATTAAAAACAACGACGACAACAACAAAACCCTTTCTGTTTCCCTCTGTCTCTCCTGGAAGAAACCACTAAGCTGAAACTCTTGCGCATCCTCCCCTGCAAGTTTCCATGTGCATCCACATTGTTCTAGGTGCTTCTAAAATTAAAACAATGGCAATTGCACTTGATGCACATTCTACAGCTGCCTTTTTTCTCTCCCTCAACGCTTTCTGAGAATTAGTCATGTTGATATAAAAGCTCTGGTTCATTTATTTTGACTTCTACATAAAACTGTATCATGTGAACATCAATTTTCCCACTCTCCCATTTGGTGTGATTTCAATCCTTTGCAATCACAGAGCTGCAGTGAACATCTCTGTGCATGTCTGAGGGCCACATTTAGAACAGAAACTCAGGAGTCAGGAAGGTGCACCTTCCTATGTATTTAATTTTCATTTCCCTGCTGGTGGTGAGGTGAGCACTTTTCCACAGGTTTATTTACCGGCTAATTTTCCTCTTCTGAGAATTGCCTGTTCACATCCTTTGCTTGTTTTTCTATTGGGCTGTTTGGGCTTTTTTCTTACTGAGTTGCAGTTCTCCCTCTATTCTGGATACTAATTATTTGTCTCTTAAATGCACGGGAACAACCTCTCCTAGGCTGTAAACTTGTTTTTCAGTTTAGTTATGGTGTTTTATTGCTGTTTGGGGTTTTTTGTGTGTGTGTATAAAGAGAATATTTACTTTGATGTGGTCAAGTTTATTGAGCTTTTCCCCTTCACTCTGTGCCTCCTGGAGTCCTTAGAAATTATTCTGTACTCTCAACATTACATAGTCTCTTCAAGTTTTGTTTTGCCTATTGACATCTTTAATCTGGAATTAATTTATAGTACAAAGAATCTAATTTTGTATTTTTCCAGGTGGATAACTGATGTCCCAGCATCTTTTATTAACTAATCCATCCTTCCTCACTAATTTATAACACTAACTCTGTCAGTCACCACATCTCCACATGTGTGTGGGCCAGTTTCTGCTTCTCTATTATTTCCCACTGGTCTAATTGGGTATTCCTGCACCAATATGATACTGTTTCAATGACTGTATCTTAAATGATATGTCTTGAGATCTAGTATGGCTAGTTCCCTGTCTGTTGTTCAAAACTGTGTCAGCTACTTTGGGCTCTTTACTATTCCACACAAATTTAGGAAGAGACTTTTCGAGTTCCAGCAACAAATCTACTGGAATTTCCATCGGAACCACAATGAATTCATAGATTGATCAGGGAGAACAGGCATCTGTGCTTCATGTCTTACTAACGATGAACATGAGCACCTCTCTATTAAAGTCTTCCTCTCGTGTCCTTCGATGATAATGAAAAACCTCAAACCCAAGTGGCTAATACGTAGCTCTTCAAAGATCACGTCTGCCGTTAGACTCACTTCTAGACAGGAAAGCAGAGTCAGCAACTGCTGACGTCCGGAAACACCAAGACCCGTGAAAAGGATACACGCCTGCACCACTCCGAACTTGAGCTGGGTGAAGAGCCGTACAAAGAAGTCCACGAAGAGACCCACCTGTGAAGAGCACGTGGGTGGTCACCCAGGTCTCCCCGCTGTCACAGGCACTCCCCTTGAGGCACCGCCCCTTCCCCCCACTGCCTGTTCTCGCTGGTCACCTGCACCAATGTTACCAACAGGCCACGCGTGAACAGGCTTTCCTTAGTCACTGTGGCTACAGGAGGGTCCCACCGGAGCCTGGCGCCACAGCCCCTCCAAGCACAAAAGAAAGGGGTGCAGTTAAGTTCTCAGAAGGAGAGTTAAAGCACAGAGGGAAAAGGATGGTAAAAAAGATCAGAGACCAAGGAAGACCACCGGTGCTTGGAGAGGAACAGTACAGTGACGTGCGAGGGCCTGTTCCGCTCTTTCCAAATGCAGGTTCAAAAAGCCTTTGCGTGCGTTACAGGGCATCAGAGTTGCGTGGCAAGAGAAGTATGAAAAAGTGTCAGGATTATGATTTTAAAAAAAGGAGCGGGGGGGGAGGGGAAGGCAGTCTCTGTTATAAAGACAAACAACTTATTCGCCGGCTGGAGCTTGCCCTCTGACCCCCTCCGCCCCTTGGCCCATCGTCTCCCCACGCCCCGCCTGCTCACCAGCCCTGTGCAGACTCCAATGGCAAACACCATCATCCACTTCACCGCCTCATACCTGCGACCTTTCTGTTCACAAAGGAAAAAAATGACTCCATTTATTGCAGGCTTACGATGACAGCAGGGAGGGAATACATCTCAGCCAACCAGTTTTAGACTAAATTCCATCCGGGCAGCAAGCACGGTGATGATGTCTGGGGTGGCAGGTGCTTTACAATGCAGGAATGAAGAACGCTAAGGGCCGGGCCAGGAGCCCTGGCAGTGGGCACTCTGGTTGGCAGGCTGAAGGACTAAGTAATAAATGCAGATATCTCACGAAAAGGGTTAAGAGGCCAAGGGGTAAAGAAATTTACTTGAGTATTTAGAACAGAAAAAGAAGCTGTCCTAAGACCTACTTGGTCCCAAGAGATCAATAAGGGACTCACCTTATTATCCATGGTCTCCAAAACTTCCAGGTAAGGGTCATTGATACAGCGATCATAATCCAAACTCTGAAAGAGGGACGCGTGTGAGTTAAAAAAAAAAAAAAAAAAAAAAAAAAAGTCACAAGCCAAGAGGAAGAATTACCAAAACCTGGAAAGGGATAAAACTCCTGGTTCCTGCCACTCAAAGCACAGACGGCACAGCAGCACCCAGGAGGCGCTTGTTAGAAACGCACACCCTCGGGCCCGACCTGCAGTATCGCGATCTGTGCTTCATACGGACATTTCAGCAGCACTGCTTTAGGTGTATACCTCATGCTTTAGGAAGTTTTTAATTAAATTAGTCAATTAATTAATTTTTGGCGGTGTTGGGTCTTTGTTGCTGCGCACGGGCTTTCTCTAGTTGCGGTGCGCGGGCTTCGTACTGCGGTGGCTTCTCTTGTTGCGGAGCACGGGCTCTAGGCGCGTGGGCATCAGCAGTTGTGGCGCGCGGGCTCTAGAGCTCAGGCTCAGTAGTCGTGGCGCATGGGCTTAGCTGCTCCACGGCGTGTGGGATCTTCCCGCTCAAACCCATGTCTCCTGCATTGGCAGGCAGATTCTTAACCACTGCACCACCAGGAAGTCCCAAGAAGTTTTAAACGACGTATTTTTAAGTGTCCTGTTTCTGCCAAACATTAAAAGACCTTCAGCTGTCACTAGTGTTACTCAACTTACTCTATTAGATGAACAAATACTTCAATTAACCAGAACCAAATTAATTTAGAAAGTTCTAATTTTAAGTTTTTTCTGCAGTTCGTGTCTGTGAAAAGGAGGTTAGTCTCGAGACAAACGTGGAGACTGTTTTCCTTAAACTTCGCAGAACACAGCTGTTCTGCAAACGCTTTGCAGGTGGGCCAGAGTCATTTCAAGAAACAATTCAAAGGAAATAATTTTATTTCTACATATTGCATGAGAAGCAGCAGTTTGGCACCAAAGGAAAACAGTCTTCTGGGTGCTCTCTCCCCATAACCTGTTGCTACCTACACGTCAGCTAGTGAACAAACTGGACACTGGCCCGGTGGCCACACTCCCAGGCAGGAGTTCAGAGTCAGCCAAACAAACACAGGTGTGACACGTGACAGTTTTTTCCATTTATATGACTACCCAAAGTCCAAATTCCTTTTTTTAAAGGGTCCTGGAGTAACAACAGGCGACTGATTAAATCCGTTATCATCCACCCTAATACAGAAGACTATATAGCCATAAAATAATTCTGACAGGTCTACAAAGACAGATGGGGAAAATGTGCAAAAATTAAGTAAAAAGGGCAAGATACAAAATAAATAAATAAAGGCAGATGCAGAATAAAATGTATAATATAATCCTATTTTGATTAAATAAAATTAAGATTTGTATGTCAGCATACAATGCAAAACATTTGGGAAAACTGTTAACAGTGGTTCTCTCTGGTGTTTTAGGAGGCATTCACATCTGGATACGATTTAAAATTCTCCCAGCAAACATGGTGTACTTTTTATATTAGAAACAAAATTGTTTTCCTGATTACAAAACAAAAAAACCCCAATCTGTAAACTATACTTCTGCTGGGAAACTAGACCCATCCGTGAATGACTAAATATATATATGTATTTATTTTTTAAAAAAATTTTTTAACATCTTTATTGGAGTATAATTGCTTTACAATGGTGTGTTAGTTTCTGCTTTATAACAAAGTGAATCAGTTATACACATACATATGTTCTCATACCTCTTCCCTCTTGTGTCTCCCTCCCTCCCACCCTCCCTATCCCACCCCTCTAGGTGGTCACAAAGCTGATCTCCCTGTGCTATGTATGTACGTATTTAATGATTATATATGTATACACATACATATTCTACACATATACGTACATATAGTAGACCCCTGAACAACGTAGGAGTTAGGGGAAGCGACTTCCCACACAGTCGAAAATCCGAATTTTGCTATTTCTGCCTCAAAAATGAAGAAACTGATAAATGACTCACCCAAGGGCAAGAAGCTGAAACAGTTTGGATACCAGTTCTTTTGATTCCACATACTGTGATCTCTAATGGAACACAAAGTTTTCCCCACACTTAGTTAATTTAAATATCTGTAAAATGAAAATACAGGCACTGTATTTATTGGAAAAAACCTGCATATAAGTGGACCTGAGCAGTTTAAACCTGTGTTGTTCAGGGTCAGCTGTATGGATACACACACATATGTTCGTGTATATGTGTGTGTGCATATATACACACACATGTATATATTTTTTAATCAATTAACTGACATCACATTCTAGGAACAGAAAAAAATTAACATGTTGAAACTATGACTATCCTTCATACCAAATATGTATAAAAATCACTGGCAATTAATTATTTGCTTGATGGTTCTGTCTAATAACACTATGACTCCATAAACATTGAAAACGCTTGTAGGGCTTCCCTGGTGGCGCAGTGGTTGAGAATCTGCCTGCCAATGCAGGGGACACGGGTTCGAGCCCTGGTCTGGGAAGATCCCACATGCCGCGGAGCAACTAGCCCCGTGAGCCACAATTACTGAGCCTGTGCGTCTGGAGCCTGTGCTCCGCAACAAGAGAGGCCGCGATAGTGAGAGGCCCGCGCACCGCGATGAACAGCGGCCCCCGCTTGCCACAACTAGAGAAAGCCCTCGCACAGAAGCGAAGACCCAACACAGCAAAAATAATTAATTAATTAATTAATTAATTTAAAAAAGAGTAGCTATTATCATCATTGAAGGGAAGTAAAAAAAACTAAAAAAAAAAAAAAAAAAGAAAAAACATGGAAAAGGACGTTTAGTAAAGTGAATAATCATCTTTTAACGAGAAGTGTTATGGGTTTTTCCCTAGCTTCTTTTTATAAATCATCTACGAATCCTCTATCACAAACATGGCTTGTTTCTGCCATTTCAAAAATCATAGAAATGTCATCATAAACTAATTAAATGATAAAAGGCACTCCAGCAGCACTGGCCTTACTACACACACACACACACACACACACACACACACACACAAACACACACACACAGACTTTCAGAGTCCCATGCTTGAAATCCAGAACTATAACCAAGAACTGACAATTCTGAGAGAAGCTGCTTGGGCAGGAAGCAATCATCTGAAAACTCAGTTCTCTTAGAAGAGAAGCAAGGTCTCCTGGCCCACACCTGTTACGAGCAAACACTGTCAGTGGCTTTGACTCTGGGTCTCTACAAGTTGTAAAAAAGCAAACAGGGACTTCCCTAGTGGCACAGTGGTTAAGAATCTGCCTGCCAATGCAGGGGACATGGGTTCAATCCCTGGTCCAGGAAGATCCCACATGCTGTGGAGCAACTATGCCTGTGTGCCACAACTAAGGAGACTGCGCTCTAGAGCCCATGAGCCACAACTACTGATCCCGCGTGCCACAACTACTGAAGCCTGCACGCCTGGAGCCCGTGCTCTGCAACAAGAGAAGCCATGGCAATGAGAAGCCCGTGTACTGCAACAAAGAGTAGCCCCTGCTCTCCGCAACTAGAGAAAGCCCGCATGCAGCAACAAAGACCCAATGCAACAAAAAATAAATAAAATTAAATTGATTCTTTAAAAAAAAAAAAAAAGCAAACAGTCTAATGGCAAACACATGCTCTATCCAGGTTAAGGTGCCACAGATCTATGAGAGCCTGGAGACACACCCAAGACCCTGCTTTGGGGCTGAGGTGAGAAAAGGGCTTCTTAAACAGGCCCCTTCCCACAAAGAAGTTACATCTTACCCACTCACTCCCCGGTCAAAGAGCATCTCTGGTTGGAATCCTAATGCTTCGCTCTGAAGTGAGCAGGTCACTCACTACTTATGTTACCCAAGACAGCATCTAAGAATCTTACCTCATAGTCTTTCCTTGGAAGGATCTCATCCTCCTCCTCCTGTGTTTCTCCAAGGATGGTCTAGAAAAACAGATCCAGAGAAGGAAGACCTTTTTAATGGTTTTAAAAGTGGAAAGAGGCAGAAGTATTTACTGAAACCAGCTACTAGTTTCTAAATCATCTGGGGCCATTATCATCAAATGGGAACAAGACCTAAAAAAAAAAAAAAAAAAACCTTTTGGGATGGGGGTGATGTGGTGGGGATCTACAGTCATCAGGTGAGCGCTTCATTCTACTTATACATTCTCCAAATAACCTCTCATCTTCAGGACACTTCAAAGATGTCACTTGCCAGTTTAAAGGGGAAAGGGGAAAGAGTTCAGGTTCCGTCTGATAACGTGCCAAGTCTGAAACCAGGAGGGACTTGTCAACTCTGGGGACGCAACAACTCAAATTTTCCCAGGGTGCTTTGCAGAGGGACGCTGGATTATCAGTGACCCAGAAAGGGTGAGGGATAGAGTGAGAAAGGGCTGGAAAAACTAAGCCAGCTGCATGATATGCACAAAGTCCAGCGAGGGGGCTCACTCCGAAAACGCTCGTTTCATTCAAAACTCCTTTCAGATAGAAATAAAAAAAATAAGGATGGGATTAACTGAAGCTGGCCTGGGCTCTCCCTCAGATTCCAGGGAGGGGTTCTGAGAAATGACCCAAGACTTGGGCACGTGAAGCCGGGCAGATGCTTCGAGAGCCCAGGCTGCGGTCCCCAGGCCCCACCCGCTGCCACCTGCGGGCCCAGCTCGGCCCGGCCCCACCCCCGGCAACGCCTCTCGCCGTCCTTAGCAACCGCCCCCTCCCCAGCCCGGCTCCACCCGTTTCTTACCAGCTCCTCGGGGGTGCGGGTCTCACGCTCACCGCAGCAGCAGCACAGGGACCCCCTGCACCCCGCCATCTTTCTCCTTTACTGCCACTCTGGACCCCTCCGCCAACCCCCTCCCACCCAGGATCCGCGCCTCACGTGACTGGCCTCGGGCGTGTCACGTGGCCCTCTCGAGCTTGGGACGGGGACGGGGAGTGGCTGCAGACGGGTGAGGCGAGGGCTCGCGTCACATGACGGTGGAGGGACGGCTTCCAACGAGACTTCTGGGCGCCGCCATGTTGGGGGCGGGGCTTCCGGGCGCCTGCAAGGGTGGTTTCCGCCCTCTGGCCCCGCCTTCCTAAGCAACCTGACACCGGCGCCGCTCCCCCACCCGAGCCGCGCCCCCTCTGCTGGCGCCTCCTTATCAGCCACGCAGCTGCGACGGGCGCGTGCTCTGAGTCATCCGCGACCAGAGGGTGAGTGACGGCGAGGCTTGTAGTCGCCGGGGAGGGAGACCAGGGCCTTGGGAGCCTTGGGGGCCACCCACCCGGGGGCGGGCTCTGCACGGAGGGCGGGGAGCGGTGGTGGCCGGTCGGCCCGCCCCCTCTGCGTGCACGCCCTCGGCGGGGCTAGAGTAGCGCCCCCCTGGCTGCCACCCCCGCGATCCTCGACCCTGAAGCGGAGACTCACTTTCGGCCCCCGGCCTGGACTGAAGGACCGCAGGGCTGAGGCGGCCCTGAGCTGGGGGTGGACTTGGGCCTTCGCTTCCGCCCCCTCCCGTGACCTAGTGACCCGGTAACTAGATTCGTGGCCCTCGAGCCCCCGGCGCCAGAGGCATCTCTCCGGCTCCCTGCCGAGCACCTGGAGAAGAGCCGTGGGCCACTGACACTGCTGTCCCCGACGCCCACTGCATCGGGCGGCTCACAAGTGCCCACCGGGACCCCTCTGGGAGTGCTGGGCTCCGTATTCCCCCACTGCTCGGTGCCTGGCACCCATTAAGTGCTCATCAAATGGCAGAGGGTTGCTTTGAGGACGGGTTGACAGCGCCTGGCCCGTCGGCGCTCAGTGAGTGCTGGCTGTTACCGGGTGCCAGCACGGGGATACCATAGGCAGAATACCCGGCCCTGGTCTCAGGGAACTGGGAAGAGGGAGGGGAGACAAATATGTGAACCCACAGTTGCAACCCAGGGTGCTATGGGATCCTAGCTTAAAATGGTTTAAGTGGTAGCACGTGAAAAATGTTGGAAGAAGGCTAGTGCCTGGCACATAGTAGGAATTCAGTAAGTCTTAATGAACAAATGAAAGAGCATTTAGTTTGTGGGTGGTTCAGCCTCCTCTCCCCTCTTGGTTTTGTTCTAGCAGACAATTAATGAGGCACTCTCTGGAATTCGGAAGAAAGACCAGACTAGGCTGATCTTGACACTCTCTTACTCCTGACGTTCATCCCCACAGAGAAACTGGAATTTTAGGTCAGAATCAAAATGGGCATCCCTGGGGGCGGTCTGGTCTCAACTGCTTGACGTTGGGTGTACCAGGGTGTGTTACGTGCACTTGTGTGTGTTTTAGGGGAGAGGAGCATTGGATCTCATCAGTTTCGCAAGAGTCTAGGACCCCCAAAATGGTTAAGAACACGGGCTTAGCAGTGGACATTCCCTGAAAGACGTGAACTTGGCCTGGTTGCTCCTCTAATGCTCCAGGTCACCACACCCTGGATTTTCACTACTGTGTGTTTGCATCTTGCTGTGCAAGTGTAGTGTTTTGTTTTCGCTTTTGTCTTATTTTCCCCACCAAACTGCCCAACGCGCTGTGCCCTCTTGTCGGCCAGCCTGTGGTTGCCGTGGTTCAGGGCTTCAACCGCGGTGGCTTTGCAGTCGCTGTAATCACTTGAACTGACTTCACTGGTGTGTGTAAGGAGAACAGCCTGGAAGGCAGGCGCAGACTGTTCAGCCTTTGTTCTGAGTTGGACATCAATTCATGCCCTTATTGAATTGGGGTCTGGCTATTTTTGGAACCCAGCCAATGTCAAGTTCTAACCCATGACATGGTCTTTTCAGAGAAGCACAAACTCGGGAGAAATCAGGCTGCTTTGTCAAGCTCTCACCCCTTCCAGCCTGCACGCATACAAACTGTTCCAAGTAACAGGAGATGTTTCCATGGCTGAGCCATTCCTTCCTTGGCATGTGATCCAGTCACCCTGAACATCTGTTGGCCTCATCACGCCCAAACCCTGCAGTCTGCAGTCCCACGTCCCCCTCCTTCCATCCGCCTTCGGCCTCTAGAGCCTCAGCCCTCCCCCTCGCCGGGAAGCCTTGCCCCCGCCCCTTCGCGCCGGCCCCAGCTACTGCTCTCAGCTCTTCCTTTGTCACAGCTCCGCCCAGTCGGACACACCCGCTGGGGAAGGTTCCTCCATTTCTTCCCCAGTGGTCTGGGGTCTGAGTTTACACTGGCAGAGATGGACCGTCCCAAACCCAAGGTCCTCCCGGCGGGGCACCGCTGCCCCTCCCTGGGAATGCGGGCCTGGGAGGCTGGCAGCGCGAGGTTCTCAGTGCCACCCTCCATCAGGTAGCGGTCACGGAGGACCCACGGGCTGAAGGAGCATGGTTCTGTGCTGGGTGGGGGCTGTCATACGCGGAATCAGGCAGCAGCGGAGGGCAAAGCTTGGAGCGAGGCAGCGCAGACAGTCGTAACTGGCGTGTGGAGCCACTGGGTGGGCGCGTTGTCACCCGTACCCTCACCGGCCTTCCTCCTGCGTGGAAATGCAGCATCTCTCGCTTGACCCTGCCTTGCTGGGGCTCGGCTGCCTGCCTGCCGTCTCACGCCCCCTGCCTCACCCCGTGCAGCAGGAGCTCGGCCATGGTGAACGAACCCAGAGAGCATGGCGGCCCCAGCCCCCGCTTGGAGGGCAGCAGCAGTGGCAGCGAGAGCTCCAAGGATAGTTCAAGGTGCTCCACACCCGTGCTGGACCCTGAACGCCACGAGAGGCTCAGGGAGAAGATGAAGCGGAGGATGGAATCTGGTGACAGGTGGTTCTCCCTAGAATTCTTCCCTCCTCGAACTGCTGAGGGAGCTGTCAATCTCATCTCAAGGTGAGTCAACGCAAGATAAGGAGTAGGGCCAGACCAGGGGGATGGGGGCAGGGGGAAAAGATGAACTGTCAGCCCCGAGGCTGGGCTGCACTTTGACCCAGCAGGAAAAGGCAGCCATAGGGGGTGGAAAAAAGCAAAGCCAGGGTAGATCCTCTGATACGCAGCTTCTGTTGTCTGTAAAAGCCCCTCCAAGCACCTGGAATGTTTAGACACTCTCTTCCCTGTGCTAAAAATGTTGATTCTCTCAGACTAAATTCTTGGGCGGAACTTGGGGCTGGATCGTGAGGAGAGTTTAGGAAGTTACAGAACCGGCGGCTTGGAGAACATTTTCAGCAAGTTAGGAATTTGGATTATGCATCTAGAAATCTAGAAATGCCAACCGGATTATGTTGGCACTTGATGAATCGCAGTTCCTTTTTTAAAGTTTATGCTTTTTATCGCTTGCACTTCTTATGTGTCACTCCCAAGGTTGTGAAGTTTGAAGGCACAAAGATGTTTCAAGGCACCACGTTATAACCTGTAACACAGCGCATGTGCGCACGTATAGCTCTTGATTCTAGTTATGGAAATGTGGCCGTGCTCTGCAGGACTCTTGGCTGCTGCGCCGGAACTGGGGGGCGGCAGGGAAGAAACTTGTGTCTGCTGACCCTCTTTGTCCCTAGAATGAGGCCCTGCTTGCCACTCTGAGGGTTCCCCGAACCCTTGACCATTGAAATGTCTTAACTCACCCGAGATAATAAATGGGCAAGCACTTTGAAAAGTCCAAAGTGCTGCCGTCACGCAAACTGGTTTCATTGTCATTATATATTATCTCCACAGTAAGAGTAATCATAATGACAGCACATTGATTGCGTGTTTGCCGTGTACCCAGCGCTCTTTTAAGAGCTGTGGAGCCATCTGTCATGATATCCTCAGAGTATTATTATGAAGTAGGCACTGTCCTCTGCCACATTATAGAAATCAGGAAACTGAGGCTCAGAGAGATCAAGGAACTCTCCCAAGATCACACAGCTAGTGAGTAGCAAAGCCAGGATATGAATGCAGGTCGGTCTGATTCCAGCCTGCATGTGATGCTTCTCTAACCCCCAGACCCTATGGGAAGGTGGTGAAGGGTGACGTACCCCCAGGAGCCCCTCCTCAGACAAAAATTCCCTACAGGTTTGACCGGATGGGGGCAGGTGGTCCCCTCTTCATAGATGTGACCTGGCATCCAGCAGGGGACCCTGGCTCGGACAAGGAGACCTCGTCCATGGTGATCGCCAGCACCGCCGTGAACTACTGTGGCCTGGAGACCATCCTGCACATGACCTGCTGCCATCAGAGCCGGGAAGAGATCACGGGCCACCTGCACAAGGCCAAGCGTCTGGGCCTGAAGAACATTCTGGCGCTGAGGGGAGGTGTGGAGCCCTCACTCTGCTCTCTGGGGTCTTGCTTTCCTAAAGACTTCTGTCCCTGGAACGGTCCTTTCCTTTTCTTCAGGTCCCACACTGAGTACACTCAGGGTCCCGTCCCCGCCAGTAGCATCGATAGGCAGTGTGGGGCAGGAGGACCCTGGGCAACGCACAGATGGAGCCACTTCTTGACCTCACAGTAGGAGTTCAGTGGAGCCTGCGGCCGGTGCCTGATAACCCTCTGGCCGATGTACACGATCAGTTAATCAATTAATCAAGCAATTAATCGATCCCTGGCTGCACCTGGCCTTTGGCCCAGTCGAAGAGTTCAGCTCTGGCATGTGTCCTAGGAGTGAGAATAGCTGGTTATGCCTCTGGCGCGCACTGTCACTGGGCCACACGAGTGTGGGAAGTGGGAGCCTGATGGGTGGGCACTTGTGGCCCCATGCTCCCCACCCGAAAGACCACTTCTCACTCGAGATGAGTGGAGGATTCTCCCGGGAGGCGAGGGTTCCAAGGGAGTGGGAGAAAAAGCCATGGGCTTGGGTGAGGGCGTGTGGACACACCCAGGTGTGAGCAGGGAAGGGATCGCCGATGCTCCAGGCTGAACGCAGAGCTGCAGCTGCTCCCTGTCTGCTGCAGCCAGCACAGGGCCCTCGGAGTCGGCGCTCAGGGACTGTTTGATGGGTTGGCTGCTGTCTTCCCTCCCACTGTTTACCAAGTGTTACACTAGAAAGCAGAGATACCAACTTGAGTAATATGAAGGCTCTGCCTTCGAGGTGCTCACGGTCCTGGGTGTGGGGGGAGAAGGAACAGAGAGGCTACCTGGAGGTTGGGTGAGACCCAGCACTGTGACCTCCAACCCCGCAGACCCCATAGGTGACCAGTGGGAAGAGGAGGACGGAGGTTTCAACTATGCCGTAGACTTGGTGAAGCACATCCGAAGCGAGTTTGGTGACTACTTCGATGTCTGTGTGGCAGGTGAGAGGCTGGAGTGTCCCAGTGGGTGGGACCGGAGAGGGGAAGGAAGGAGAGGCACAGAGAGCCCCCTCGGCATGGCATTCAGGTCAGGCCCCGCTAGCTCAGCGCACCGCCGGCCCGCCTGCGCTGGGTGACGGAGGCGCGGGGGTGAATCAAACAGCGTCTGTCCTCCCATCATTCTGTCATCCGCTACCCACCCAGGCGTGCCACCACCCCTTAAGTTTTCGTTCCTCTGCCTTTAATTTTTATTATTTATTTATTTTTCTTTGCTTTCTTATTTTAGGCTGCGTCTGGTCTTCGTCGCGGCACGCGGGCTCTTCATTGTGGTGTGCGGGCTTCTCTCTAGCTGTGGCTTGCGGGTTTTCTCTCTCTATTTGTGGCGCACAGGCTCCAGGGCGCGTGGGCTCTGTAGTTGTGGCGCGTGGGCTCTGTAGTTTGCAGCACGTGGGCTCAAGTTGAGGCGTGCGAGCTCAGTAGTTTTGGCTCGCGGGCTTAGTTGCCCCGCAGCATGTGGGATCTTAGGCGTTGCAAGCCATCCGGATTCTTTACCACTGGACCACCAGGGAAGTCCCTTCCTCTGCCTTTTCTTGCTCTTAGCCTGCTTCCCAGCCCTATTCTTCCTTAAACAAAAGAGGTATATTTATTAAGGTTCCGGGGGCAGGGACTCTCAGAACAAGGTCAGGAAATGGCATCAGACCTCATTAAGCGCTGGAACCAGGAGGCAGGCAGAATCCAAGGCCCTCCCTCATTCTCTCTGCCCCCCCACCCCCCACCCCCCGCTGCTTCATGCCTCATCCAGTAGACCTGATATGTACGCTTTTTCTGTCTCTGATACGTATGGTACACATGTGACCCGCCGCCTGCTCCTGGCTCGGCCAGACTGATTGACAGGTCTCAGCATCAGTTCCAAACCCTCAGGAGAGAGAACCGCATCGGCTCAACTCTAGTTTCTTTAGCTACAGCCAGGAGGCAAGGTTCACCTGCTAGAAACAGATGGCGTGGCCTTCCCTCTTGCCCCGACTCATGGGGTCTGGGCCTTCAGCTTCTCAAATGGGGGCTTGGGTGTGGTGAGGCAGTGTGTGCCAGGGACACAGGAAGTCCGGGGACTAATTTGACATACCACCTTGGCATGACAATTTTTCTCAAATATTTTGGGGAAAATCATATCGTATTAAAATAAACATGGCTACATTATGGAGTAGCAAATCAAAGTGATCTGAATTTAAAAATACAAGCCACGTGGCTTCAAGGAAATTACTTGTTGTGGAGACTTTGGGCTGCGTCCCCAGGCCCCCATGTACATGTCCGCTCTTCTTAGTGTTGAGAAGAGGGCGTTGAGGTGGATGAGTCTAGGAGGCCCCGAAGAGGAGGTAGGAATTCAAGTGTCATTGGTCGTGCGGCCACAAGACGGTCAGTTGATTGGGGAATGTGCCCACGTGTGGTGGGCATTGGACGGTCACCAGGGGAAACCAGCAGAGCTGTGAGCGTACAGTTGCTGAACAGTTTGGTGCTTTGCTTATGGTAAAGTGGATGAAAAAGAGGACCAGTGGATTAGAAGGCACTCAGCTGGCCATGACAGGACAAGAATATAGTAAAACTGAGCAAAACCCAAATGTAAGCAATTGCTGGACTTGTTGGGTGCTGTTGAGGTTTTGTAGAGTTTCAGCTATTAAAACCTCTGTTTCTCAAATTTTCTGCTGGAAAAATCGCCTTGTTATTGAAAGTATAAAGCTCTAGTGTTTAATCCTCCCACGCCTATCCCCGAAACAGTAGTTTTTATATCCAGTTTTGATGACTCAGGGTTTCTTAAGAACGAAACTGCATTATCACAGCAAAGCAGCCTGGCTACCCAACAGTGTGGGTTCAGGTTTGCCCCTTCCTGGCTTGGGGTCCTGCCCTGGCCTCAGGCTGAGGAAGCCGGCACCCTGCTTGTAGTTCATTAAGGCCTGTGGTCTTTCCTGTGCAGGCAGAGGCACTAGTAAGTTCAGTCGTTTAGGGAAGGGAGCACACCGTTCCTGGAGCTAGTCAGGAACCTAGGGGACGTCTGGCCCCGCCTCCCAGGCATCCCTGGCACAGGGTCATCGCCCTGCCGCATTCTTTGGGAGTCCATTCCTCTGTGGGGTTGCTCGGTCCACTGTCAGGCAGCTCTCTGAAACTGATCCTGCTTGTGCCATCAGAAGCAGCACAGAATATGATGAATGAGGAACTCGACTAAGGTGACAGACTTGTGGGCGTCTAGAAATAGTTACCGTATTCTCTGCGTTCTTTTCTTCAAGCAGAACATCTCTACTCTCTTCACTTATTCCTTGTGTAACGTGGTTTCTGACTTTGCACTGTCTAGGACCCCTGAGTAATTTTAGTGTGAAATTACAAGCACTGTTTTAATCCAGTACCTAGAGTCAAGCCCATTACCCCAAAGCTGCCTGGCCGGTGTGAATGTAGCATTTCCTCTCTTCTGTGGCCACAAAGTGCAGGCCAGATTGGCCTGGCTGATTGCAGGACAGTGTGGGTGTTTGGGGGCAATCCATCCCCACTCTTGGGAGGGTGGCTCTAAGGCAGCGTTCACCGAGGGTCACCTCCAGGCTGAGGGGCGCATCAGGTGAGCCCAGCCATCACCGACCACTTCAGCCTGTCCATGCTGTGGGGTTGGAAGGTATGGATCCAGAGCTCTCCGTTCCCGGCTCTCTGGTTGCTTCATCACTCCCCTTGAGCAGGCGGAGCCAGTCTCTCCCTACTGTCATCCCTTTGGCAGGTTACCCCAAAGGCCACCCCGACTCAGAGAGCTTTGAGGCTAGCCTGAAGCACCTGAAGGAGAAGGTGGCCGCGGGAGCCGACTTCATCATCACCCAGCTCTTCTTCGAGGCCGGCACTTTCTTCCGCTTTGTCAAGGCTTGCTCCGAGATGGGCATTACTTGCCCCATCCTCCCCGGGATCTTCCCTATTCAGGTGAGGGTCCCGAGAGGGCTCATGGACTCCCACCACCCCTGTCCTAGCACAGGCCAGGGCCTTGGTTCAGGCCAAAGTGAACCTGAAGTGCCGAGTTCAGACCAAAGTTCCTCTTTGATGCTCATTAGACCTTGCAAAATGTTGTCTTGCCACCCTCTTTTTTTTTTTTTTTTTTTTTTTTTTTTTTTTGCGGTACACGGGCCTCTCACTGTTGTGGCCTCTCCTGTTGCGGAGCAACAGGCTCCGGACGCGCAGGCTCAGCGGCCATGGCTCACGGGCCCAGCCACACCGCGGCATGTGGGATCTTCCCAGACCGGGGCACGAACCCGTGTCCCCTTTTCGGCAGGCAGACTCTCAACCACTACACCACCAGGGAAGCCCCCGCCACCCTCTTTTGATTACCTCTTATGTCTCCCCAAAATAGCAATAGTAACTGTTGGAGGGGCTTATTGATAAGTGTCACTAAAAGGGATTATTACTCTCATTATAAATGTGGGTTAAATCAATGTTTCCCAAACTTGGCTGTCACCAGAATCATTTAATAAGCTCTTTTAAAACATGGATTTCCAGATCCCATGCCTAGAAGTTCTGATTTAATAGATCTGAGGTGGGACCTGGGAATTGGTACATTCCTGAAGTTTGGCAGGCGATTCTGGTGATCGGTCAGGCTTGGGAACCACTGGCTTAGATGACCCCCATTTATCAATAGATACATCTAGGGGCCAAAGGGCCGGCTCAGACCAATGGCAGCAATGCTGTGAGCAGCTGCTGCACCCTGCAGAGTACAAAAAGTGCTGGTACAATATGGTCTGACTTTCCTGGGTCAGTCTGTGTCACACTACAGAGCCAGGAGGCCTGGTGGGGGGATAAGGATTTGGGGTGAGAGACGGGCAGGAAGATGGGACCCACAGCCCCCTGTGTCTTGGGCAGGGCTACCACTCCCTCCGGCAGCTTGTAAAGCTGTCCAAGCTGGAGGTGCCGCAGCGGATCAAGGACGTGATCGAGCCAATCAAAGACAACGACGCTGCCATCCGCAACTACGGCATCGAGCAGGCGCTGAGCCTGTGCCAGGAGCTTCTGGCAAGCGGCTCGGTGCCGGGCCTGCACTTCTACACCCTGAACCGCGAGGTGGCCACCACAGAGGTGCTGAAGCGCTTGGGCATGTGGATCGAGGACCCCAGGTGAGGCCAGTGGCCCCGACTTCAGGCCCTGGAGCCACAGAGGAGAGTCGGGTGGGCAGGGAGGTCAGAATGAGTGCGCCCTAGCTGGCAGTGCTGGCTGCCACGGGGGCACAGAGGGATGTCTGTGCCGTGGCTAGTGGCACCCTTAGGCTCCAATCTCAGCGGGAATGCCATCCGGCTTGACGTTTACGAGTCAAGATGGAAGAACCCAGGTTCAGTGGTGCCCCCTCCCTCTGGCCAAGCCCTGACCCTTTCTGTCTCCATTCTCACCCAGACGTCCCCTGCCCTGGGCCATCAGTGCCCACCCCAAGCGCCGAGAGGAAGATGTCCGTCCCATCTTCTGGGCCTCCAGACCAAAGAGTTACATTTACCGCACCCAGGAGTGGGATGAGTTCCCCAACGGCCGCTGGTGAGCCATTGCAAATGAACTGTTTTTTGGGAGGAGGGAGACCAATCATGGTGGAGCCCTCGGGACAGGATTCACAGGAATGCCCCCCTGGGGCAGGTGGATGCTTCTCTCTGGAGTCCAAGGTCAGGGGTGTGCCTTGACCTTCGGGCTCCTCCTCCGCCAGGGGCAATTCCTCCTCTCCGGCCTTTGGGGAGCTGAAGGACTACTACCTCTTCTACCTGAAGAGCAAGTCCCCAAAGGAAGAGCTGCTGAAGATGTGGGGGGAGGAGCTGACCAGTGAGGAAAGTGTCTTTGAAGTCTTTGCCCGCTACCTCTCGGGAGAGCCGAACCAGAACGGCTGTAAAGTGAGTGCTGCTGGGATGGGATCCCTGGGTACCTCCCCTTGCCCCAGGGGCCAGACGTGGGTGTCACTGCCCCACCCTGAGCCTCATCGCTGTGCCTGGAGGTGGCACCTCAGCAAAGGGAGAAGGTGAGTTGGGGGGTCCCCACGTGGGGTGCCTGGCAGGGGCTTACGGAAGCAGAGACAGGCTGGGCCTCTGATGGGGACCGTGACAGGGAGGGACCCAGCCCTGCTTACCCTCCCCAGGTGACTTGCCTGCCCTGGAATGATGAGCCCCTGGCGGCCGAGACCAGCCTGATGAAGGAGGAGCTGCTGCGAGTGAACCGGCGGGGCATTCTCACCATCAACTCGCAGCCCAGCATCAACGGGAAGCCGTCCTCTGACCCCATCGTGGGCTGGGGCCCCGGCGGGGGCTACGTCTTCCAGAAGGTGTGGCAGGGACACACAGGGCTGCCCTCCTTTGACCTGCCTGCAGGGGTTCCCCGGGGCTGGGGACAGAGGCCTTCGTCTCAGGGGCTCTTTGTTCTGAGCGGCCGGGGATCAGAGTGGATGCGATCTCAGGCTCGGAGTCGGACAGACCTGGGTAGGCTGGTCACTTGACCACTCTGGGCCTCAGCTTTCCTTTCTGTAAAATGGGGATATGTCACGTCGTGTTCTGGGGATGAAACATGACAAAGCACATCAAGTGCTTAGCACGTGGGAAGCATCCCCTAACTGGGAGCTATTATTACTGTTCCTTGTGGACCCCTTTCTCCTGGGGCTGCTGGAGTTAAAATTACATTCTAAACTAAAGCCTGAGGGCTCTGGGAAGTGAATTTAAATAAGCCCAGCTTAATCCCTGGTGGCCAGGTGGTGCTGGAGAAGCCCTCCACCCAGCAGATAGGGGGATGGGGTGTGTCAGGCCTCTCTTGCCTTACTTGCCAAACTGGGCCCCCTGTACAGCTTCTGGAGCGACTTCTCCATGGAACCTTTCCCAACTGGACGGAGGGTTGGCAGACGTCCCTCAGACCTGTCCAGACCGAGAAACCTCACGTACCTGCTCCCCTCCCTTTGCTTATGGGTTCACCTCCCAGCTAGTGGCCACCGCTAGTCCCGACGCCTTAAGTGTTCTGCTACGAGTGTCCTCGTGGATGCCTCCCTGGGACGGTCAGGAGGGCAGGCGTCTGGTGTTTCAGAGCACGTGGCCCACTCAGCAGCGCCCAGCGAAGGCGTCCAGCAAGGACTGGGGGTTACGTGATGGCACCTGTCTCCCTCCCGCAGGCCTACCTAGAGTTCTTCACTTCCCGAGAGACTGTGGAGGCACTTCTGCAGGTGCTGAAGAATTACGAGCTCCGGGTGAATTACCACATCGTGGATGTGAAGGTGGGCTGGCCCCGGGTCAAAGGGCGCTCAGCAGGGCCGGGGTGAGGGCACCACGTTTACTCCACCATTCAGCAGTCACGGAGTGCCCAGTGGGGCCACGCATCGTGCCAGGTGGATACGCAGACAGAGCCAGGCCCCTGCCCTCCGAGATCACCCAGCCTAGCGGGGGAAGCCATCGGGGAATAATTATGAATAGGTGTAAGCAGTTGCACTTTATAACAGTAAAGTTGAGCATAGGAAGAAGCTGGGGATCCAAGGGAGGGACGTCCAGCTTGAGAGATCAGGGAAGGTGTTTGGACAGTTCCTGTGTGGCCTGAATCTTTAAGGATGAGGAGTAAAAGGGCATCCCAGGGAAAAGGCAGAGGGCGTGCAAAGGCATCGCTGCCAAATGGGGTCAGAGTGAGGCTGAAGCGTTAAGCTGGGGCCAGGTCCTCAGGGGTCTCCATTGTCCTGCTTGGAACTCGGGTTTTCCCGTATAGGCAAGAGGGAGCCTTGGCTCCATGTTTTATTTTGGGCAGGTCCCAGGGGACAGCTGTGTGGATAACAGGGCCAGGGGAGACTAGAGTCAGCAGCCCTGGTGGTCTGGGTAGCAAAGAGAGGCCTGGCCAGGCTAGACACAAGGCTAGATACGAGAGGAAGTGAGCAGCACCGCTGGGTGTGAAGCTGATTGGAGCACAGGAGGAGGAAGGCAAAGCCCGGCATGACGTCTGGGTTTCAGGCTCGCTGCCGTCACCGAGCTGCAGAGGCGGGGCAGGGGTGGGGCAGTGACTGCGGGAGGAGGGGCGGAGCTGTCTGCACCCCAAGGCTGCCCCTAACCACCGCCCCCCGCCCCGCCCCGCAGGGTGACAACATCACCAACGCCCCCGAGCTGCAGCCCAACGCCGTCACCTGGGGCATCTTCCCTGGGCGAGAGATCATCCAGCCCACAGTGGTGGACCCGGTCAGCTTCATGTTCTGGAAGGTAAGGGGGGTAAGCAGGCCTGCCCTGCCCACCTCCAGAGCCGCGGGCAGGCGGGCGGGGCGGCTGGGGGCCGCACCCCCAGGGCTGGCAGCGCCCTGACTCTGACTCATGGTGTTTACTTCTGGGCTGGGGAGCAGGGGTGGCGCTGGCAGTGGGCCAAGTTCTGTTCTTGGAAACGTCTTGTTGGGCAGCAGCAGAGGCCCTTGGGGTGCTGAGTGTGGAGCCCTGGCCCTAGGGCAGCCCTGTTAACCTGGCCGGCGTGTCTGAGTGTGTGTCTGTGTGTCTGTATGTGGGACCACGTATATACCTGTGTCTTTCTGTGTGTGTGCCGGTGTCTGCGCGTGCGTGCCTGTGCGTGTGTGCAGGACGAGGCCTTCGCCCTGTGGATCGAGCAGTGGGGCAAGCTGTATGAGGAGGAGTCCCCGTCCCGCATGATTATCCAGTACATCCACGACAACTACTTCCTGGTCAACCTGGTGGACAACGAGTTCCCGCTGGACAGCTGCCTGTGGCAGGTGGTGGAAGACACGTTTGAGCTTCTCAACAGGCCCCCCCAGAACAAGAGGGAGACGGAGGCGCCGTGACCCTGAGCCCTGACACCCTTAGCTTGAGGCCACTGTGTCCCGCCTTCCTCCTCTCCGTCCTGGTTCTCTGGGAGACCCCCGTTCTCCTTCACTTCCCCCCACCTCCTGACACAATGATGGCAGCTAGACTGGTGTGAGGATTCCAGGCTCTGGCTGGACCGGAGTCCGCCCCACATGGGAGCCAGGTGTTCCCTGCCTAGCGGAGAGTCTGTGCTCCGGTGGGAAGCAGCCCCATCCCCCAGAGGAGCACGTGGGCAGAAGGCATCCTCCCTGAGAAGCGTTGTTGCCGACGGAACCCCTAGGAGCCAACCTGGGACCGCCAGTGACCTTGCTCTTGGGGCCTATGGAGGACAAGCAAAGCAAACGTGGCAGTGGGCTCTGTGGGATTGCAGAGGAGACATGGCAGCGTCAAGGCACTGCAGCCTTCCACCTCCAAGGCGTTGGCAGCCAGGCACGACCCACTCGGGAATGAAGGGGCGGACCACTGCCCTGCCAGGCACTGGCCCCTGGATGGACCTTGGACTGAAACCTAATAGTTGTCGCCTCCTTCTAGCCGAGAGCTCAGCTGAGCTTCTCCCTTTTCTACAGCGCTGCTTTTTGAAACAGTTGTCTCCGTTCCCGTGGCTCTAGAAAGTGCCTCTTAAGGGATAAAGGTGTCTGAACCTTTGTGCATGGTGGAGCCCTCGGCCTTCCCTTTTCTCCCCTGGCTCTGAGGGGTGAAGGGATACCTGCCTGTTACCATCGAGGGCGAAGATGAGGTTGGCCCGAGCAGGACTGACCTTTTCCTGGCTTATTTTTCGGACAGACCTCCTGCTGCCCGCCGCTCCCTCCCCTCCGTGCACCCTGTCCCGGAAGCTGTCTGTGTGGCACTGCTCCCCAGGCATCAGCCCTTAAGCCCCACTACCCAGGGGCTGTGAATGACACGTGCACATAGGCTGGTCCCTGTCTCAGTCCCTGCTTGCGGGTCTTCACCGGCTCAGGGCAAGGAGAGGGGGCCGGTTGTCCACAGGGCGGCAGAGGAAGCAGGTCACAGGGGCTGGTTGGGTGGGGCAGGGGGCAGCCTTTAGGAGAGACTGAGAGAAGCAGCCGGGGCTGAGGAGGGTGTTTTATTGTCCTTCAGAGCTCCTGGCCTGAGTGCCTTGTGCCTGAGCCTGTACTCCTCAGGTGGGTGGGGCTCCGATCTGTTTTCCTTTCCAGGGGAACGGGTCACAGCTGCTGCTGGGCCCCCTGCTTCACCCCAAGTCCGCCAAGCACAGGGGCTCTGGCGGCTTCCTGCCTGCTCCGAGGCCTCCCACTGCTGCTGGCTCTGCCCCTCAGGGCCCTGGCAGCCAGACGCTGGTGCTATGTTTCAAAGGCCTGAAAGCTCTTTGGCTCCCTCCTGGGTGTGTGCTGTCAGAGCTGGAAGAACTCCGGGGCCAGCTCCTGCCCCCGAGGGAAGAGGAGGCCCTTCCCTCAGCCCCAGGCCAGACTCACAGGCCCGAAAGCGCTGTGGCCTGCAGATCAGGGAAGCCAGGCTCTGAGTGCACATCAGGGAGGGGCGCTCAGCGACCCACACCCAACACGGGCGGGTGTGAGCAGCCTCTGTGCCACAGGCCAAGCCCTGTCCCCGGACCAGTGACGGACCAGGACTGTGCTCAGCACGAGGTCACCAGCTGGATGAAGGGCTCTGGAATCCAGGCTGTTTTCTCTAACTGAACTGACCCCTCCCCTGAAAAGGAAGGGGTTCTGGGGGCAGCAAGCAGGGAGGGCTGCAGCTCAGGAATGTGCAGGTGTGGCACGGCTAGGAAGGGCCTGCTGGGGGGCGGGGCCACCTCCCAGTACCTGGGAATGGACCCAGCCGTCTTCTTGTTGCTGTAATCGCTGAGACGCCTGCAGCCGCAGGGCCCACCGTCGCCAGGCCCGCCTCAGGTGCCACTGCCTGAGCTATGGGGACAGTCGCTAGGAGGCCCCGAGCTGGGCCCACCGCTGTCCCCGGCCTGGCAGCCCCCAGCCCCTCTGCTGCTTCTCCCTGCCTGCAGCTGTGGCACCAGGAGGAAGGAGATGTGACGAGGAGGTGTCATCTGAGGTGTGTTAACAGTGCAGATTCCTGTACCTGTTCCCGAGGTTTCAGGCTTGGTAGGTCCCAAGGCCTGAACCTACTTTCAGAGACTGCGTTTCCAGGGCTTAGGGCTGGGAATGGGACGTGATGGGAGGTCAGCGTGAGGGTGGGGAGGGGCCGCCCCACTCACCAGCGTCGGTGCCAGCTGCTCCATCCCCTGAGCATCTACCCAGCGCTGCCATGCAGCTGCCTGGGCCTGGCCTGCAGGGAACCCCGGTGCCGGCGAAGCAGTGCCTCAAGGCGCCCGCGCTGCAGGTACTTCCTCCTGAGGGGAGAGGCCCTGGTGTGTGTCCTGACAGCAAAGGGCATCACGACCCCTTCATGGCCAGGAAAGAGGGCAGAGCCATGGGCCTGGGCCTGCTGCGGGATGAGCACCGGCCAGAGAGGGCCCAGGTCAGGCAAGCCCCTCAGCCCAGCCCACGCCCTCAGCCCTCCCTCTCCACCGCTACCCTCAGCCCTCCCCCTCCACCCCTACCCTCAGCCCTCCCCCTCCACCCCTACCCTCAGCCCTCCCCCTCCACCCCTGCCCTCAGCCCTCCCTCTCCACGCACACGCTCTCCTCCCACCCCAGACACCTTTGCTTGGCCTCGCCTTTGCCCTCGAGGTCTTTGGTCTCAGAGCTGCAGTCCCCTTCTGACCCCGTAGGTCACTGGCCCTGGGCCCCTGCAGCTGGAGCTGGGAGGCGGGGCAGAGGGGAGGCTCTCTGTCACCTGGCAAAGGGGCGTTGGAAGAGGTTAACACATCATTCAGGGGAGTAAGCTCTCGCCCCGTTACTTCTGGAAGCTGAGCCCTAGGAAGAGAGTTAACGAGAAATGGTGTTGAGCCTGTGTCCCTGCTTCCACCGTCTCTGCCCAAGCCTCCTGCAAAGGCTTGGGCTGTGGCCCCAAAGGGTGGGGCAGGAGAAATTGTAATTGTTTTCTCAAAATTGTGAAATACTCCAGAAGAGGAGATGGGTGGGGAAAACAGTAAATACATAAGACAGATTCGCTGAGAGTTCAGAGCTGATTTCCAGGCCCGTGAGGGCTGGTGACGGTCTCATCCCTCCACTTCAGACATGTTTATTCCCTGAGGGAGGGTCTCCTTACTCTGAGTCCGGGACGTTTCTCTCTACTTCCTCTGTCCACTGGGGCTGTGGTGCTTGGTTGGGCTGGGCAGGCCAGGCCCTGTGGCCTGTGGCCTGCAGCTGTGGGCCTGAGGGAACAAAGAGGAAACCCTGAACCAATGGGCTTGGACATCTAGGGGCCCAAGTGATCTGGCAGGATTCCTGTCCCGACCAGTAACAGGGCCTCCTATTTGTGTGCACACAAGTGGGACGGATTCTCCCGCGAGCCCTGAGGCTCCCAGAGGAGACAGGAAGGGCCCGAGAGTAGTATGGCCATCAGTACACGCCACTGCCTCTTTCCCCATAGTCCCACGTGGCTCGAGACTCAGGAAGGTGAGTGGACCAAAAATGGCTACCAATCAGAGCTTACCTGTGCCAGGTACACCCTGTGCGGTGGGCATCACTCTCCCCACTCAGCCTCATAAAGTCAAATTACTTGTCTGAGGTCTCACCTCTGCAGAGTGGTCTGACTCCAGGGCCCGAGCCCCCAGCGACTGTGCCATACGGACACCAGGGGCTCTCTAAGGGATGGCATAAAACCCGCCCTCGTCATTAGGTGAGGGCTGCCTGGGCGCGCGTGTGCGTGTGGTAGAAAGAGGGGGGCCTGGAATTCAGCCCCCCAGTTACCATTTACCATTCCTGACATTTACTTTGTTTCTACAAGTCTCAGTTTCTCCATCAGTAAACGGGATCCCTGCCTGCCTTTGCTGACAGAAATGGAATGGAAGTGTTTATAAACATACTCTGAAAATAAAATTCTCTTGAAACACAGATCTAGAAATAAAATACCCCGAGACCCCAGAATCTGCTGTTGCCATAGCCCCACATAGGTAAATATGTGGATTCTGCAAATAACCAGAGCCAGTCCGTTTCAATTCCATTTAAAACAAACCACTTTAGTCTTTTTTCTTAGAAACTTTTCTAGAGTCTATGACATATTTTGTGGCACCCTGAAACGGGATTCTTAATGATGCCATTTCACCTTGAGGAACACTCTGTGGCCTGCCAGTAACTCTGGGGCTATGTGTCCCGCAATGACATGTCCCTAGACTGCCATGCAGTGTCACTCTTTGTGCCCGGGTTTCCTTGTGGCCTCTTCCCTCGTGCTAGGCCACCCAGCTCTTTGTCACCATTTGTTGGTATCAGAACTAATGCTTCTGGTCTGGAGACGGACTGGCAGTAATCTTTGGGTAGAGAGAATCATGAAAGAATATTTTTTCATTTATATTTTCTGGGTTTTCTATAATGAGCATGTTTCATTTTCTAATTAAAAAAAAAAAAAGACAAAAAATTGCTACTGACTCCAATTACCTCTCTTGATCCTAGACTGTACCATGACTTATAATGAGTTTAGGTGTCTGTCTCCCTAACAGATGCGACCCAGGGTGCTTCTTTGTGGCAGACAGCCCTGGGCTGGCACTCAGTGGGTGCTCAGTAAGTGCTGATGGACCTGTAATTGGCTGGCTGCCCGGCCAGGAGGCTGTTGAGAACCTGTAGGGGTGGTGTCCACAAGGCCGCTGGGGTCCTGGAAAAGCATGCAACCACCCTCACCATCGGGGCTGAATCAAGCTGACTCTGAGGCCAGTGGCCCCGAGGTCATTTTGGACCTCCCACCTCAGCACCAGGAGGTGCCCTCTGGCGGCCAGCCTAGGCCAGTGCCTGAGGCTGGCTCTGGGCCTGGGGTGGGCTGTGCCGGCCTCCTGGTTCTCGGCCTGTGGTTCCAGCCACACTCTGAGCAGCGCTGTCTGCCACTGGGCCCAGTGGGTTCGCAGGAGGCGCCTGGGCCCAGCCCGCTGGAACTGGGTTATGGCAGTTCACTGGACACGGCCCCGGGTCGCTGACTGGGCGCAGGTCGCTAGGACCCTGGTGGCGAGGGAGGAGCCCACACAGAGGCCATCAGGGCCAGGACTCTACAACGGGCTGTGGGGTGCCCTCCTCTGCCCCCGCCAGCACACTGCAGGAGGGGGACCTCCAGGCAAAACCCTGCCTGTGCTCCTTGTCCCCCATCCCTCTTCTGGGGAAATCGCGTTCAGATGGGCACAGAGCAGCAGAATTATCTGTCACACGACGGGGACGGGCATCCTGTTTAGGGGACACAGAGAAAGCAGTCCTGCCAGCTCCTCCTTCCCTCCCATCGCCCCATAAGCACTGGTTTATATCATCCAGGACCTGGTGTGTGTCTGGCCCGAGCTGAGCGGAGAACTTGCACACGTTATTTCTTATCCTAATCCCCGGGGCCACCCTGCAAGGCAGGCCTGTAATCTTCCTTGGACCTTCAAAGTTAGACTTGCCGGGAATAAAGACAGACCTACTAGAGAATGGACTTGAGGACACGGGGAGGGGGAAGGGTAAGCTGTGACAAAGTGAGAGAGTGGCATGGACATATATACACTACCAAACGTAAAATAGATAGCTAGTGGGAAGCAGCTGCATAGCACAGGGCGAGCAGCTCGGTGCTTTGTGACCACCTACAGGGGTGGGAGGGAGGGAGACGCAAGAGGGAAGAGATATGGGAACATATGTATATGTATAACTGATTCACTTTGTTATAAAGCAGAAACTAACACACCATTGTAAAGCAATTATACTCCAATAAAGATGTAAAAAAAAAAAAAAAAAAAAAGTTAGACTTGCCCAAAGAGGGGTAGCAGAGCTGGAAAGTGCAGAGCTGGAATTTGACCCCAGGGACCAGGACCTCCTCTCCCCATCACCCCTAGCCCCCTGAGACCTGCCACCAGCCGTCAAATTCCCTCTACCCTGGCCCCAAACGAGCTCAAGGCCTAAGCTGGAAGCACAGTGCGGGGCTGCCCTCAGGCCATGGGCACCCACCTGGCGCTCAGCTTCGGGGCAGCATGGTCTCGGCTGACCCGCTGCAGGCAGGACTCACGTGCCCACAGCATCCAGCACAGGGCCTGGGCCTGGGTTCTCTCTCCTGCCTGCTGGCGGGCGTCACAGCACTGGCCCGGGGCCGCTTGCCTTGCAACGAAGGCCTGCTGGGCCCGGGCCCTCCTCAGCTTGCTGTCCACCTGGTGTCCTTGTTCTTGGCTTTTCCAGCAGGAGAAGGAGGCCTGGGCCACGCACTGCTCCTGAGCCCGGGCTGCAGCTTCTGGGGCTTCACTGGCAAATGTGGCCCCTGGTGCCCATCTCCTCAGGCCATCCTGGAAGGCTGGACCCTTGGCCCGGGGCATCCCTGTGTCTCTCACTACTCCACACCAGGCCTGGAAGTGGCTGCAGAACAGGTGCAGAGAAGGGGCCCAGCCGACTTCCCAGTCAAAAGTCACATTAATTCAAAATTACACCTGAAAATTCCCCACAAACCATCACTGGTTCTTCACAGTTTTGCCTACACAGCCCTGTGCCTTAAGAACGTATGGATCGATGTATAACAGGTGAAAGCTCTGGCTTTCATTTAGGGGCCTTGGCAAGCACTCACCCCCGCTCCGGGGGCAGGTGCTGCCCGGGAGGGTGTAGGAACCTGGCAGTTGTGGGTTCAGGTCCCCCTCCACCAAGAGAACATCCACGCCCTGCTTGCCCTCACAAGGCCACTCTGGGGCAGGAGGTCAGTGAGGAGAATGTGGTCCCCTGCTCCAGATGGACCAAGAAAACATCAGCCACTCTGCGGTGAATGGTTCAACGCCCCCGTGGGGACACTGTGAATGCGTGTGAGTTTGTACAGAACCAACCCTGGGAGAAGGTGTCGTGTGTCCCCTCTGCTTTTAAACGTGCACCCATGAACGGTTTATGTGTGTCACTAGAACATCTCTATTTCAGATTTCTCTCTCTTTGTGGTGGCTGTTTGAGGAGTTGATTTCCCCATCTTTTTCTTTTTTTTTTTTTTTGGCCTCAAGGCACGTGGGATCTTAGTTCCCTGACCAGGGATCGAACCCGTGCCCCCTGCAGTGGAAGCGCAGGGTCTTAACCACTGGACCGCCAGCAAAGTCCCTGATTTCCCCATCTTAACTGTGAGCTCTGAAACCAAAGGGCTGACCTGGCCAGGAGGTGGAGACCTGCGGCTTGTCAGGGCATCGGGTGGGGTTAGGGGCTTGCCATCCCGCACCTCCCAAGCAATTTATATAATGGAAGCTTGGTGGTTTTGACTCCAGGCTGGGGTCTCCCTTCATGCCCATGATGCCCGGGTCCCAGACCTCCAGCCTGGCCTGCCCCTAGAGCTGCAGAGGCCACCCAGCTTCCCATCCTTGGGCTCTCTCCCTGCTTTTCCCGGGGTGGGGGTGACCCTCGCTCTCCCACCCCCAGGCCCGGCCACCTCCGCAGTAGGAGCTGCTCTGGACCGGCCGCCGTGGGTCTCTGACGAGCTGCAGCCTCCTGCCAGCCCCGGAACACGGCCCTGCGCAGGCCCTGGAGGCGGGCCCGCACACACTGCTGGTACTTTTCACGCAAGAGCTGCTGTCCTGTGGCCAGAGAGATGCTGAAGTGTCCCAGGCGCTCATTCCAGCCTCAGCCTGGGCCCCAAGGAACTGTGGGCCCCTGCTCTGCCAGCTTCTGCCCTCTACCCAAGTGGGAACCAAGGAGGCCACCTAACTGTCTGGGTTAAGATGCTCCCATTACAGGCGTCCTACTGGTGACCAGGCCTACCAACTCAGAGTTTTGTTTTGTTTTTTAAATTTCTTGACAATGTTTAGGAGTCAGGAGAATTCACATAAAAATACAGATTTCCAGCTTTTCTGTAAAAACAGAGGTCTGGCAACATTGGGTCAACATTCCTGGGCAACGATTAGGCTGGGGAAGCAGCTGTCCCCAGTGGACAGGACACGAACTTTCCAGAACAACCAAATCTCCACCTGCCAGCCCACTGATAAGATAGCGGTGGAGTGAGAAGCCTCTAAAATTGCCCCCAGTGATCCCCGCCTTGTGTGCTGGGCTCTGAGGACACTGTGACTCCTGAAGGCCAGGTGACGATGACAAGGATGAAGATGAAGATGGTGATGGTGATGGTAGAATCCCGAGGAGCTGGGTTCTGAGCCAAGCACTTTGTGTGGATCGTCTCACAGAATTCCTGCAATCACTCTAGCGGGGGCAGGGAGGGTACCACTGTTATCCCCATTTTACGGATGAGTAAGCTGAGGTTAAGTAGCACACTTAAAGTCCACACAGCCAGGGAATGGAAGAGCGGGGAACGTGAACCCAAGCGTCCACGCCCCCCGGTCCTGCTCTGCCACCCAGTCCTGAGGTGGGCACGGGGGGTGCTGTGGGAGTGTCCCATCACTGGACTCTGTGCTAGAGGACCAGAATCTTGGGTGTCCCTGATGGACCTGGGCCCCCCCTCAGCCCTGGTGCCCCGTCCCAGCGCCCGACTCACTCTGCCAGCAGCAGTGCCAGTGGCCCAGTGCACGTCGCTGCTGTCCCCACCCCACTCCCAGGCCCACTGTTCCGTCTCCTGCTGCTGCACCAGCTGCTGCCGCCACAGGCCCAGCGCGGCTCTGCAGCTCTGATCCCAGGCCCGGCGGGCAGCCAGCTCTCTCCTGGCCCCTTGGGCTGTGGCCCAGTGGCTCCAGCCAAGGAGGATGCTGGGAAGGGGAGTGTCCACCCTCAGGTGGTCATTGCCACCCTGGGCCAGCCCGGCCCTCCCTTCCCCTCCCCTCAGAAGCAGGGAGGGCTTGGGGTGACTCTTCTCCCTCCATCCATCATGGGGGAGAGTGGGTTGCTGGGGGCTGGGGGCCACACAGTTGATGGGGGGTGGAGCCGAGCCCAGGCCCAGGGACCCAAGACTCAAGAGCCCACACCAGTATTTCTGCCTCCACTCGGTTATAAAGGTAGGGAAACTGAGGCCTGGGGAAGGTCATTTCCCCAAACTCCAAACAGCAGCAGACCTGGGATCCAAGTACTCATCTCAGGCTACAGGGCAGCCTCAGATATGTTGCAGGGAGATATGGACTGTGACCCGGTACCCAAAGGCCAGAGGATAGACTGGGGGAGGGAGGGCTACATTCTGAAGGATCATGGTGAACTGAGTTTCCTTAGAGTTCCAGGGACGCATTAAAAGAGACTGAGGGTCCAAGTGGACCAAGTGGGTGTGGGGCTGATGGATGCCAGGTGTATAGCTTTTTTTTAGTTTGTTTATATTTTTTTCTTGTTTTGTTCTTTTTTGTTTGTTATTTTGGGGTTTTTTTTGTTTGTTTGTTTGTATCTTTACAACCCCTTGTGTCGAGGGCTGACTTTCAATAGATCGCAGCGTGGGAGCTCCTCTGCTAGGTGCATAGCTTTTAAGGACAGAATTCTTAACCCTGCAGCTGCTGGCTTACATTCCTGCTGACATTCCATCAGTGAAGCTGGCCCCTCCTGACCTCCACTGGCTCTCTCACCCATAACCATCAGCCTGGGCTCTGAGTCCCAGCATCCCATCTTGTATAAAAGCAGCACAAGGGCTTCCCTGGTGGCGCAGTGGTTGAGAGTCCGCCTGCCGATGCAGGGGACACGGGTTCGTGCCCCGATCCCGGAAGATCCCACATGCCGCGGAGCGGCTGGGCCCGCGAGCCATGGCCGCGGAGCCTGTGTGTCCGGAGCCTGTGCTCCGCAACGGGAGAGGCCACAGCAGTGAGAGGCCCGCGTACAGCAAAAAAAAAAAAAAAAAAAAAAAAGCAGCACAAGAAGGTCTCACTATAGGGACCTTCTTGCTCCTGATTCAGTGTGATTTAGAGCAAGCTGCTTGACCCCTCTGAGCCTCAGTTTCTCCAGCTGTGTAATAAGGCAAATGGAGGCAGGGGAAAAAGTGGCTCCTTCACTGATTCATTTACGGTATTTGTTCTGTGCCTTCAGCAGCCTGGGCATCTGCAAGACGCTGGGAGACAGTGGTGAGGAGACAGACACGGTTCCCGCCACCAGGGGGCTCCCACTTAGCCAGGAGATGGGTGAGAGGTGGGTCCAGATTCTGGGGAGGGAGACGAGCATTAAACCAACCTCCCCATCAGGTCCAGCCACCTTGGCAGGACTCCGTGTCTGTGCACCTGACCACTCCCTGTCCCCCACAGCTCTCTGCTCAATCACTGACTCTGTCCCTAGGCTACCTCCCCAGGTCCCATGCCTGCTGGGCACCACAGGGTGCCAGGCCCCATGCTGGGGCCACAGAGAGGAGCAGGAGGTGGCCCATTCCCTATGGGACACTCCATCCAGTGCTGAGGACTGCTCACCTTCCCACCCCATGTCCTCCAGGCCCAGCCCCAGGTCACAAACTCACGGACACCTTCTCCGCCCACTGGCGCTGGGAGAGCTGCATCCTCCAGAGCAGTAGTGCCCGGTGGAGGGCCAGCCTCCGGCCGGCTTCCTGCAGGGAGCCCTGGCCTTGTTCCCAGGGCAGCGCCTGGGCCTGGGCCACCCCCCCGCCAGGCCGTGGGCTGTGGCCCCCCCCCCAGGGGCTGAGCTGAGGAGGGCCATGTTCCCTGAGAAGCAGACAAGAGATGAATCAGTGACCACCCTCTGCTCAAAGCCATTGGTGGATGCTGCCTCAGGCCCCTTAGGACCTCTCCCCTTGTGGCTACTGCCCCCTCCCACCACCCCCAAACCCTCCCCACCAGGACACCTGGAAGATCCCATCTTCCTCTGTCACGTTTTGGTCGGTCGGGGGCAGGGGTTGTGCATCCCCCTAAGACCAGGAGCTTCCCAGAAGCAGGGGCTACATCTCTTCCAGGTGGAAGATTGAACAGGCCTCTCGCCTAAAGGAGCTCATGATGGAGGTCAGGATGGGGCCCACCAAAGCCTGCTGCTCCAGGGACCCCTCCGGACCCTCCCAGGCCTGCCAGGCTTCATCCCTGAGAAAACTCCCAATCCCATCACCTCCCACCACGAGAATCCATAAATCAACTGGGCGACTGCAGAAGGAGCTTAAGTGATGCTGTTTGCTGGGGTGGGAGAGAGAGGGAGCCCCTCGGCCCGCCACTCGCTCACCTGCCTCCCGCCAACAAAGGGACAGCTGGGTCACCTTCGCCCCATCTGAGGCCTGGAGCTGCTTCATCTGCACCCACTGCTGCAGGCACATCCTCAGGGTCCCTGCCCGGCGGTTGGCCATGTGGTCCCGGTACCGGGTCCCTTTTTGCACGAACAACTGCCAGGCCCCAAAGCACCTGGAGAGCCAAGAGAACGTGCTGGTGCTCATCGTAATGACTGCAGCTACAGCCTCCTGCCATGTGCCAGACACACCACTGAGGCCTTGGGCAAGCCACTCACCTCTCTGAGCCTCAGCTTTCTTGTCTGTAAAATGGGGCTGCTGTAAGGATGGTGTAGCATGCCATCTGCTCAGCCCACACCGTCACTTCTGGGTGCCCGGATGGCCTCAGCAGCCTCCTACCTGCCCTCCTGCATTCACTGTTGCCCCCGCCCCTCCAGTCAGTGCCTGCACAGTAACCAGAGTGATATTTTTCAAATCTCAAATCAAATTATCTTACTGTCTTGCTAAACTCCACCAGCAGCGGTCCCCTTGCTCTGATGATAAAATTTTGACTCCGCCCCACTGACAGCAAGGCACTCTCTTCATGGTCTGTCCCCCACCCACCATGACACACCTTTCCAACTTCATCTCAAAGCACCCCACCCCCCAACCCCATACTAACAGGGTTCCGACTGGACTGCCGTTCTTTGCATTTCCCATGTTCCTCTCCCTGTCAGAGGTCTTTGCACATGCTGTTCCATTCCCTCTGCCTGGCACTCCTGTCTGCTGTCCCTCCAGCAGTCAGACATGCACCCTTCCCATCTCTGCTGAACCCTGGTCGAAGTCAGCTCCCTTTGTCAAAAGTTCTCATGGAAAACTCTATCGGGGACATCCCTGGTGGTGCAGTAGTTAAGAATCCGCCTGCCAATGCAGGGAACACGGGTTCGATCCCTGGTCCGGGAAGATCCCACATGCCGTGGAGCAACTAAGCCTGCGAGCTGCAACTACTGAGCCCTTGTGCCACAACTACTGAAGCCCACGCGCCTAGAGCCTGTGCTCCACAACAAAGAGAAGCCACTGCAATGAGAAGCCCGCGCACCGCAACAAAGAGTAGCCCTTGCTCGTGGCAGCTAGGGAAAGCCTGCGGGCAGCAACGAAGACCCAACACAGACAATAAATAAATAAATAAATTTATGAAAAAGAAAACTCTATCGGGGGATGCAATCAGCAAAATGCAGACAGTAGGAAACTCTACCTGACAAGCAGCCTGGTTTCTTCAACAGGTAACTTGCAAGGGAACAAACAAACAAAAACAACAGAAGGGAGTCCCTGGATTAAAAAGAGCTTAAGGACTCCTCAACCAATGACAGCATGTGGGCCTTATTTAGATCCCAATACAAACAAACTATAACAACAGGGACTTCCCTGGTGGTCCAGTGGGTAATACTCTATGCTCCTAATGCAGGGGGCCTGGGTTCGATCCCTGGTCGGGGAACTAGATCCCACGTGCATGCCGCAACTAAGAGTCTGCATGCCACAACAAAGATCCCATGTGCCGCAACTAAGACCCAGAGCAGCAAAAATAAATAAATAAATACCAAAACCAAAAAAGAAAACCCAAAAAACTATAACAACATATTTGCTTGTAAAACAATTGGAAATTTGAATGCTGACCAGATATTTGTTGGTATTAAGGAAGTATTCATTCTTTAGGTGTGATCCTGGCATGGTGATTCTGTTGTTAAAAGACACTTTATGTTTTAGAGATGCTACAGAAATATTTACAGATGAAATGGTAGGATGCATGGGATTTGCCTCAAAATTATGTAGTGGGGGAAGTAGCCAGGGTACAGATTAAACAAATTTTCTCAGGAGGTGATTTGTGTAAAACTGGATGATGGGTACACTGAGGTTGATTATCCTATTTTCCCTACTTTTATGTAAGATTAAAATGTCCCATAATAAAATAGTTAACAAGGAAAAAAACAACTTCATGTAGATCTGTGTTTATTCCCTTCACAACACTTAACTTTGGTGGTATTCACACACACACACCCTTTGTGATTGTTAATTTCCTGCCTGTCCCCACACTGGGCCATGGGTTCCATGAGGGCCAGTGACAGTGGGCATTAAGCTTTGCTTATAACTAAATCCCAGCCCCTGGGTGGTGTCTGGCAGGTCTTAGCATCTCAGTAAATGGCACATGTATTCATTTTTTATTTTCATCATTTCAACCCTAGGAGTCAAGAATTGACTTAAAGTGCATCTCCCAGCTGCATCTCACCTTCTGCCTCAGGGGAGGCGGTCCCCATTCCCACTTCCCCCTAACTGCAGAGCCAGGCCCTCTGGCACTGGGTGTCCAGTGGGGACACCCAGGCTGCATCTGCAACAGGAGAGCACCAGGCCTGGTCGGGGGGGCCTCTCCATTCTCTGAGTCCTCAGCATGGCCCTGGAGGCCTCTCCCTGGACCCCCTTCTCCTGCCTGGCCCATTCCTTCTGATGGCACCACAGGAGGAAGACGACAGGGAGGGAAGAGAGGGGGAAGAGAGAGTGAACGGAGGGGAACATCAGGGCCAAGAGGGACCACTGACTCCTGGGACCCCAGGCCGTGTGGCCTCCGGCCAGTCCCTCTCCATCTCTGGGCCTCAGTTTCCCCACGAGTGAGTCATGTCTAAGGACTTGCCAATTCTAACACTCAAGCTTCTGTCTGGCCTGTACCAGCATCCATGGCACACAAATGCAGGATGTGCGCCTTTCATACTGTATGTCTTTGAGCTGGTCACTTCATGTCTCTGTGCCTCAGTTCCCCATCAGTAAAATGGGCACAATGCCTTGCTGAGGTCACCACGAGAGAATCAAATGAGATCTTGTCTGGGAAGTTGCCAGAGTAAATACTCGATAAACACTCATTCACTCACTGAGGACCCCCTGCCCTGCCTGGCTCCGTCTGCCCCATTTCCCAGCGCCCCACATCTTACCAGCCAGCTGTTGCAGAGCCTGCAGGATCTGGACTCCCCTGTCTCCTCCATCTGGCCTCGGCCCAGAACACAACGGAATCGGCTGGCCTCCCGCCTCCTCCCTCCAACTCCTTGGACTGAGAGTAAAATTGCCCAGAGAGAAACTGATGCCCAGGCAGAGGGAGGGCACCTGGTCCCAACCCATCCACCCCAGTCCTGCAGTGCTGTCTGCCTGCAGGAACAAAGGTGTGCTGAGCCACCCCCTGTTCTGTTCCAGACAGTACGTTCTACTCCTGATTATGTAAGTGATTTGGGGGGAGGGTTCTGCTTTTGCTGAATTCTCGTCAATACTATTAGGGTTTTTTACAACACACATGCATTAAAATAAATATTACTTAAATAATTATTTTAAACACATTCGTTTCATTTAAAAATAGGAACAAAAACAATACATCACTGGAATGGAAAATTGAGGAAAAGAAAATCACCACCTTTAATCTCACCACTCCAAAGATGACCATCATTTTAGCATTTTTTGTGTGGGGGGGAATGGGGGATGACATTTATGTATTTATTTGTATTTTTAATAGTGGTAAAATATACATAATATAAAATTTACCATGTTAACCATTTTTTTTAAGGAATACTGATGTGATTATTGTGACTTTCTTTTTTTACTTTTTGAATTTTTTTTATACATCTTTATTGGGGTATAATTGCTTTACAATGTTGTGTTAGTTTCTGTTGTACAACAAAAGTCAATCAGTTATATGTATACATATATCCCCATATCCCCTCCTTCATGAGCCTCCCTCCCACCCTCCCTATCCCACCCCTCCAGGTCATCACAAAGCACCGAGCTGATCCCCCTGTGCTATGCAGCAGCTTCCCACTAGCTATCTATTCTACATTTGGTAGTGTATATATGTCAGTGCCACTCTCTCACTACATCTCAGCCTCCCCTTCCCCCACTGTGTCAAGTCCGTTCTCTACATCTGCGTCTTTATCTCTGCCCTGCCACTAGGTCCATCAGTACCATTTTTCTAGATTTCATATATATGCGTTAGCATACGGTATTTGTTTTTCTCTTTCTAACTTCAACACTCTGTATGACAGACTCTAAATCTATCCACCTCACTACAAGTAACTCAATTTTGTTCCTTTTTGTGGCTGAGTAATATTCCATTGTATACATGTGCCACATCTTCTTTATCCATTCATCTGTCAATGGACATTTAGGTTGCTTCCATGTCCTGGCTATTGTAGATAGATAGCGCTGCAATGAACATTGTGGTACATGACTCTTTTTGAATTACGGTTTTCTCAGGGTATATGCCCAGTAGTGGGATTGCTGGGTTATATGGTAGTTCTATTTTTAGTTTTTTAAGGAACCTCCATACTGTTCTCCATAGTGGCTGCATCAATTTACATTCCCACCAACAGTGCAAGAGTGTTCCCTTTTCTCCACAGCCTCTCCAGCATTTGTTGTTTGTAGATTTTCTGATGATGCCCATTCTAACCCATTTTTAAATTAATTAATTTATTAATTTATTTATTTTTGGCTGCGTTGGGTCTTCGTTGCTGCGCACGGGCTTTCTCTAGTTGCGGTGAGCAGGGGCTACTCTTTGCTGAGGTGCGCGGGCTTCTCGTTGTGGTGGCTTCTGTTGCTGCGGGGCACCTGCTCTAGGCACGCGGGCTTCAGCAGTTGTGGCACTCGGGCTCAGTAGTTGTGGCGCACGGGCTTAGTTGCTCTGCAGCATGTGGGATCCTCCCGGACCAGGGCTTGAACCCGTGTCCCATGCATCGGCAGACAGACTCCCAGCCACTGCGCCACCATGGAAGTCCCCGTCTTAACCATTTTTTTTTTTTTTTTTTTTTTTTTTTGCGGTACGCGGGCCTCTCACTGTTGTGGCCTCTTCCCATTGTGGAGCACAGGCTCCGGACGCGCAGGCTCAGCGGCCATGGCTCACGGGCCCAGCCGCGCTGCGGCATGCAGGATCCTCCCGGACTGGGGCACGAAGCCGTGTCCCCTGCATCGGCAGGCGGACTCCCAACCACTGGGCCGCCAGGGAAGCCCCATCTTAACCATTTTTAAGCGAGCAGTTCAGTGGTATTAAGTAATTCACATTGTTATGCAACATTTTAGTATTTTTGCTTCTGGGTTTTTTTTCTATGCACCGTTTTACGTTCATAGGAAAAAATATTTTAGGTACTATTTTTTTATCCTCTTTTTGTTTTTCATTGAACATTGCCATAACCCTTTTCCTTCTCATTAAAAATTCTATGCAAGGGCTTCCCTGGTGGCGCAGTGGTTGAGAGTCCGCCTGCCGCTGCAGGGGACACGAGTTCGTGCCCTGGTCCAGGAGGATCCCACGTGCTGCGGAGCGGCTGGGCCTGTGAGCCACGGCCGCTGGGTCTGCGCATCCGGAGCCTGTGCTCCACAGCGGGAGAGGCCACAGCGGTGAGAGGCCCGCGTACCGCAAAAAAAAAAAAAAAAATTATATGCAAATACCCATAAACCTACTTCCAGGAAGGGGAATAATATACATAAGGAGGGAGGTGAAACTTTCAAATTAATTGAAATATTTCCATCTATCTCAAATGTTTTTTCAAATCAAACATGCATTACTGTTATGATTAGAAAGAACACCAGTAAAGCTACCGAAACAAAAAATAAAGAAAAAAAGAGTGGGGAGGAACTTTAAAAATCTCAATAAGCATCATACTGAACTGTTGCCAAATGTTTATCACATGGTTAAACTACAATTTTCTCTCTCGCTGTTGGGTATTTAGGCTGTTTCAAAGTTTTCACGAAGTGTAAATAACGCCGTGATGGACATCCTTTTGCACAAATCTTGGTCCACATTTGCTGGTTTTATCCTCATTCTCTTGTGGGGGAGGGGAGACGGGGGACAAGGAGGGAGGGAAGGCCACCAGCACTGCCCAGGTCACACTGACCAACCTGGGGTGTCCCAGACTACCTGCTTCTCCAGGCGGTGTCCACCACTGGCTTCCTTCCTGAGAGGCCTCAGTCCTGGCCTCCCCCGGAGGATGGGGGTCCTGGCCCAGCCTGGATGTGAAGCCGCCCTTGTTTCTGCTGCTGAATCAAGTTTCTCCACTGGGACAAGAGAGAGGGGAAGAGGGACGTTGGCTGTAGCCTCAAATGTACCCTGAGCAGCGGGGGTGGGGGTGGGGCACCAGGAAGGGCGGGGACACAAGTCAGACGTTGTGGTTTTAACCATTAGACTCCCCTGCCTCTTTGGGAATGAATGAATGAGTGAATGAATGAATGGAGAGATAGAGCCGAAGAGGCAGGGTTTTCCTCGGGAGACAAAACCTGGAGCTGGGCCCTCCTAAAGCACTTTTCCCAAGGAGGGAAGAACATAGAAGTTCCCTCCTAGTCCTGGCTGGCAAACCGCTAGTAAAAAATAACAACTGGGACTTCCCTGGCGGTCCAGTGGTTAAGACTCTGCACTTCCACTGCAGGGGGCATGGGTTCTATCCCTGGTTGGGCAACTAGGATCCCGCGTGACACACGGTGCAGCCAAACAGAAACAAAAAGCAAAACAAACAAACAAAAAATAGCAACCACTGAAACAGTAGAGCGCTTGCTATGTGCTAGGCAGGGTTCTGAGTTCCTTATATTTATTAATTTAACCTCACAACAACCCTGAGAGGTATGTACTATTATGATCCCATTTTAAAGCTAAAGAGACTAAGGCACAGAGAGGTTAAGTAACTTGCCCAAACTCACACAGTGAGAAAATGTAGGGAAAAGGAAAGTGGCAGAGACAGGATTTTTTTTTTTTCAGTTTCTGCTTTATAACAAAGTGAATCAGTTATACATATACATCTGTTCCCATATCCCTTCCCTCTTGCGTCTCCCTCCCTCAGAGACAGGATTTGAATTCAGGCAGAGCTCGGTCATGTCTGGGCTGACACTGCTTCCCCCTACTGAGAATCACTCAGGAGGAACAACCTGCGCCCCAGGAGAGCCTCTTCCTCAGACACACGGGCACTTCATCACCTCCCCATGGTCCAACCTGGAGGCCCCTAACCTTTTGGAAGGTCCGAGCCAGCAGTGCCTGCATATGTCGTCCCCATGCCGCCTCCAGCTGGGCCTCCTGGAGCCACAGTGTCCACCGCGGCGCCCGTAGACCCCTGTGCGACAGCTGCCGGCAGCCCAGCGCCATGGCTGCTGCCACTGCCCACCGCATTTGCACCCAGTGCCACCACGCTCCGCTCTGAAACATCTGGATGGCCACTGCCGGCTGGGGACAGACCAGGCTGACCAGGAGATGGGCCTGGTCCCCAGTCCCAGGGAGAGCTGGGGGCTCAGCAGCACCCACGTCACCGTTCCAGCATGGAGGGTGATGCTCCACACTGTGGCAGGAGAGCTGGCTGGACCCCGGGAGAACTTCCCTCTATGGAGGGCTAGCCTTGGGAATCCCAGACAAGAGAGCTCCTGGGGGCAGGGGAATGAATGCAGGACAGCCTCACAGGTTTAGGATTCCCAGGAGCCGCAGTCCCTGCGTTCCTGTCCTTGGGGCCCGGGAGGTTCCCTCCGCCTGAAATTCTGCAAGGATCTGCCATCTGGGCCTTATCTCTGTCAGGCCTGAGCCTGCAGGCAAATGGGAGAGGAGGCGTCCCAGGAGCATGGCCCCGGCTCCCACCCCGGCAGCCCATGACCTCATCGGCCTATCTCAGACTCCAGGCTCACAGTGTTTCCAGCTACGTTCTTGGAAAACAAAGGGACATGACACAGCACTCAGGCCAAGAAGCAAGCAGGACTGGACACCCCCTGCTAAGCCTGCCTGCCCACGGCCTCCCTTTCTGAGGGAGGGTGACACAGGAGTGACAGCCAGCTTGGAACGAGAATTCCTGGGAGGCAGCCCTCCTCCCCCAACCCTGAGTCCCCCAGTTCCCATCCCAGACCCCTCTGGCCTCTACCTGCAGGGCATTCCTCATGGGGCCGTGTCTGGCGGACCGGAAGCCGGCCTCTCTTCTTCCCTGCCGACCTGCTCCCATGGGGTCCTGTCCCCTCCTTCCCGCCCAGGGAGGATGCCCTGGGCTGAACTGGACGAGGCTGAAGAGCAGAGCCTGGCCTCCCTGCTGCCCGCCCCTTGAAGGGGCAGGGGGTCCTCCCTCTGTCCCCTGCCGTATGTAGTCCCTGGGGAGCACTTCTCGCCTTGTCTTACAGGGTGGGCAGGAAGGACCCCTTGCTCAGGGTCAAGGGCAACCCTGGGCAGCATCTCCAAAGTAGTGTCCAGTGATGCAGGCTTGTTGCTTGCCTGCGAGTCTGAGAGACCATCCTGGACCCCCGGTGCTTCTGGGAAACCTGCAGTTTCCCTGAAACCTTGGGAATGTTTCCTCCTCTCATCCCAGGAAGCAAGAACAGGCTGGCTGGGCTGGGGGTGAGCAGGGAATATCTGGCCAGCTCTGGTCCAGGGCTCCTGCCGCACAGGGCCTGGGGGTTCCCGGGATGCCTGGCACCTGAGATGGACCGCCTCACGCTCCAGGCATTGCATGGAGGCCAGCAGCTGGTGAATGGCAGGTTGGGACGGAGCCCAAGTCCGGCTCTGGGCAGGGACAGCCAGGTCCTCTAGGGTGAAGCGTTCCCCCACGAGCCTGGAGGTCCAGCCCCCCCAGGCCACACTGGGATCTGGGGTCCGGCCGTGTGTGCCCTTCGAGTGGGCCCAGGCCTGCAGCAGGCCCAATGTCTGGGCAGGGGGTATTGGTGGACAGCAGCCAGGAACACCTTGGGTGGGAGGCTGGGGAAGAAAGTGGCCCTCGGGGTAGGGGGCTTCCCTCGGGCATCCTGTGCGGCCAGAAGCTTTCCTGATCCCCCAACCAGAGGCGACGTCCCCACTCAGTCACTCTGGTCTCCCTGACGCTCAGGTTGCTCTGCTGGATGGCAAACGCCTGGGCTCTTCTTTGGGGCCTCCCGGCCAGGGGCTGCAAGTTGATCTGCTGTCGGAAGCTTGAGTTGGTCAGCTGGCCAGTCGTGTCCCTCAGGACGAGGCCCAGGCTGGGGCTGGTCAGGTTGCTCTGGACTCGGCAGGGCTCCTGGCACAGAGCTGCCCCCGGGGATGGTGGGGTGGCAGCCCCCCTGCTCTCGGCCTGGCCCACGGGCACCCACTGGCCATGTCTACTGGCCAGGCTCTTCCGGAGTCTCCATTGCTCTAAAAAGAGGACAGACAGTTATGCCCTGGGGGAGAACTTGGTGGTCAGTTCTGGGGAGGGACAGGTGGGGAGGGACAGGGCGCCACACGGGAGGGAGCCCAGGCTCCAGAGGTCTGCGTCAGCTCTGTCATCCCAGGTGGACCAATGGATGCACCCGGGGGTCTTGAGCCAGAGCAGCGACCTGGTGACAGTGCAGGGACTCAGAGCAGGGACAGGGCAGAGACAGGGAGGAGGGCAGAGGGAAGCAGGGAGATAGTTGGGAGGCTGCTGAGGGGTCCCAGGCAAGAGGTGATGGGGCTGGGATGGGGGCAGCAGGGGGGTGGAGAGGAGACAGATCAGGTCTCCTGAGAAGGCCTAGAAGAGGGTGAAGGAAGGAGAAGTGTCACTGATGGCTCCCTGGTGTCCAGCTTGAGCAAAGAGGTGCTGGGGTGAAAGCAAGACTCAACATATCAAACAGCTAAACGTGGGCTGCTCTGGCCCCGAGGGGGTGGCGCTCCCTCCCTGCTGGTCTCCCCAGCCCCCAGGCCATTCTGCAGCTGGGAGACAAGGCCTCTTGGGGGCGGGTGAGATGCCTGGGAGGGTCTGGCAGGTAGTGTGGGCCATGAAAGTTTGTAGATAGGAACTAAAGGTCAGAGAAGTTAAGCACCTTGCCCCACGGTCACACGGCTAGAACACAGAGAAACCGGCACGTAAATAGGAATCTGAATTTGTTCTTGGGATGCTCCCACTCTTTTTTTTTTTTTTTGCAGTACGCGGGCCTCTCACTGCTGTGGCCTCTCCCGTTGCGGAGCACAGGCTCCGGACACGCAGGCTCAGCGGCCATGGCTCACGGGCCCAGCCGCTCCGCGGCATGTGGGATCTTCCCGGACCGGGGCACGAACCTGTGTCCTCCGCATCGGCAGGCGGACTCTCAACCATTGCGCCACCAGGGAAGCCCGCTGTCCCCACTCTTGGCTGCACCAGCTCTGTGGCCTTCTGGAAGCCCCAGGAACCTGAGCAGGGAGGTTCCCAGCCCACCAGCGCTGCCAGAAGACTGACCTGTGAGGGCCCCTTCTCTGCCAGGGGCCCCAGACAGGCCCACTCCTGCGCCCCCCCTCCTCACCTCATGTCCTGACTTCCTGACCCTCCCTCGCGCCCCAGGCTGGAAGACTTTGTCCTGGCCCAGCTGGCCCTGAACAGCTAATCTCTGGAATTAGCAAGGCCCTGGGCTGGGCTGTCTGGGAAAGGGGCGCCTGGCTGCTACCCGAGGGGACCTTGCTCCTGCCACCTCTGACCCAGACCCCCTGAGCCTCTTGCCTGGCCCCAGGGGGGTGGCCAGCCTGGAGGGCACATTCTCCTTGTGGCTGGTGTCAGGGCTCAGCTCCATGGGCTCCAGGGCAAAGCCAGGGTGGCAGTGACCTTGGTCCACACCGCAGCCGGTCCTGTTTGATTAGGGGGACTCTGAGGGGTGAGGATAGGGTGCCTGCCTCCTACCAGCCACGCCCAGCCCTGGTCCCCACTCCCATGCTTCACCAGCATCCCTGGTTGCCCTGAGGTCCAGCCCCGGCTGTCCTGTTCAGGGCCCCTTGGGGTCTCCTCTCCCCAGCCCCTGTACCACCCCTTTCCCTTGTAATTTTCTCGTGTCTTCCGGCACCCACTCCTAACCCTGATGACAGATCCCTGTGGACCCTGCTTCCCGAGCAGCCCTGTCAGGTGAGGGCTCTTTCTCTCAGACCTCTAGGCAGGAGGGGGGGCCCTCTTTGCTTCCAGTCACCGCTTCCCGACCATTCTCCCTCTCTCCTCTCTAAAATGCTCGGTTCGAAGTTCCAGGCAGGCCAGGAAGGAAGCCCTCGTCATTTATTCCTTGATGGTTTCAGCTCCCAGCTCACTGTCACTTTCTGCAGCACACACCTAACTTCTGGGTGGTTTCACCCTGCATGCGGACAATCCCTCCAACTCCTGGTCTGCGAGTCCTTGACCTTCTAACCTCCCACCATCCTGTCCTTCACCCAACCTCAGTCACCTGCTCCCAGGGTCCCCCCAGACTTTGTCATCCTCCAAAACTGCACCCCCTCCCATATGTTCAGCTTCAGAGCCACACCCATCTTTCCAGCTCCCTCCCTCTGTTGCCACATCCTTCCTTCCATGAGACCCAACCCTCTGTCCCTACCACCCTTGGTCCTCCGACCCACCGGACCCACCGTGATGTCTCTCTCGCGCCTCCTGCAGTTTAACCATCCGGCGTTATGACCATCCCCCTTGCACACCCCGGCTCCCTCTCTCTGCCGCTCACGCAGCAAAATCACGACATAGGTTAAAGTGACTAAAGGGAAACCCTACAACTGCACTGGTGGCCTCGCTCTGAAATTACCACCTTCAATCTCAAGCAGGCCCCCAAGGCTGCTGGAGAATCAGACTCTAGTCCCCTCCTCCCCACCCTCTAGAAGCTATTTCACACTTTCTCTGCTATCCTCAAGCCTCCGTTGCCTCTTCTCCTCTCATCCCCTGCAGCAGACCTTGTTCCTATTTCACCCACCAAAGAGGGCCATCAGAAAAGAAGAGCCACAAGGGTCCCTGCTCACCAGCTTCGTGTCCATAGCCTCTCCCACCCCCTCCCCCATCCTGTGTGGTCCCACCCCCCAGCCTGACCCTCCTCTGTGCCCTGGGGGTCATCCCGTCTCCCCTGCCCAAGGCCAGCACCCAGGGCCACCACCAGCCTCCGAGGTCCCATTCTGTGAATCAGGAAAAGAACCCTCGATCCCCACAGCTGACTCAGCCCCCCAAGCCCACCAGGGCACAGAGCGGCGGGGGCGGGACACAGGCTATGATGTGTCCGGGCCCTGTCTCTGCTCCCAAAGTCACTTCCCCCATCGTCAACACTTCCTCTTGCCTGACGGATTCATTCACATCAGCACTTCAACAAGTGGTTATTTTTTTCCATCTTTAAAAACAAAAAGCAAGGGCTTCCCTGGTGGCGCAGTGGTTGGGAACACGCCTGCCAATGCAGGGGACACAGTTTCGAGCCCTGGTCCGGGAAGATCCCACGTGCCGTGGAGCAACTGAGCCCTTGCGCCACAACTACTGAGCCTGCGCTCTGGAGCCCATGAGCCACGGCTACTGAGCCCACGTACCACAACTACTGAAGCCTATGCACCTAGAGTCCGTGCTCCGCAAGAAGAGAGGCCACCGTAATAAGACCGCGCACCGCGGTGAAGAGTGGCCTCTGCTCACTGCAACTAGAGAAAGCACAGCAACGAAGACCCAATGCAACCAAAAATAAATAATAAATAAATTAAAAAAAAAACACACACCAAAAAAAACCCCACTCCTCTCTTGAGCCTCCAGGAAGGACTCAGGCCATTTCTCCCCTTCTCATCACCCCCAAATCCCAATTCCTCCCCCACCTCTATCTCTGCTGACCTCAGTGCAATTGGGCTCCCCTCACCCCAAAGCGCCTTTCCTCCAGGTGATCTCCGCAGTGCCAAGCCTCTGGCTAGTTCCCAGCCTTCGGCTTGTTGCAGAATCTTAGTTCCCCAACCAGGGAGCGAACCCGGGCCCTCGGCAGTGAAAGCGCAGGGTCCTGACCACTGGACCGCTGGGGAAGTCCCAGCCCTCAGTTTTCTTGAGGCAGCAAAGGCGGCAGGACAGTGATCACTCAGCCTCCTCGGAGCCCCTGCCTCCCTGACTCCAGGCTGCCACCTCTCAGTATCCCTCCCTCCCTCCTGCTTGCCCGCTCTTTCCAGCCTCCTCTGCTGGTTCCTGTTCTCCGTGCTCATCCCTGGGACCCCCACTTGCCTGATGCTCGCACCCCAGGTGACCTCAGCTTCAGATGATTCTCACACAGACTCCCATACCGCTCTTCTGGACATCCTGACTCCTCCCTCCCTCCCATCACGTGCAGTCCATCAGCTAATCCCATCTGTTCCACCTTCCAGAGACACCCAGAATCTGCCCCGGCTCACCACCTCATCCTCACCTCCCTGGGTCAAGCCACCCCCTCCTCTTGCCTCCTAACTGGTCTCCCCTCTTCTGCCCTCTGTCCCCACATCCGACAGCCTCCTCCCAACAGAGGGCAGAGTGGCCCTGTGAACACTGAGATCAGGGTGTGTCCTGACTCACCTCAAACACCCGCAAAGACTCCCCAACCCACTCAATCCTCAACCAAGGCTTCGAAGCCCTCTCTCAGAGACCTTATTATTATGTACAAAGTGACGTCGGCACACAGCCTCATCTCTTTGGTTGTGCTTGTCTATGGCTGAACACATTTACCCTCTGGCCTTTAAGGAGGTTGGCTGACCCCTGCTCTATGCTAGCTGCTTCCCACCCTCACCTAACCCACCCTCCCCCTCTCCTCCCTCCCCTTGCTCTCTCTGCTCTGAACACACTAGCCTCCTCACCGTTCTTCCAAAATGCTGTGCATGTTCCCACCTCAGGGCCTTTGCACTTGCTGTCCCCTCCCCCCAGAACCCTCTCGCCCTCTCTCCCTCTTTCCTTCCAATCCTGCTCAAACGTCCCAGGGAGCCCCTCCCTGACCACTCTGCCCACACCCACCCCCACCACTCCCGCCTCTTTTTACCCTGCATGATTTTTCTCCATGACTTATCACCACCTGACAGACTGCAGAAATTTGCTGTTCTCTCTGCAGTGGACTATGAACCACTGTCTCTTTTTCCCCTGCTGTATTCACAGCACATAGAATAAATAGTATGTGGCACACAGTAGGGGCTTAAACATTGTGTTAAAGGAGTGACTGGATCAGGCTAAGCATCATGCAGCCTTTAGGATGCGCCCTGTCATTTAACCTACACCGCAGCCCTAAGAAGTAGGCTGCTCGATTTAGAGATGAGCTTAAAGAGACTACCTGCTATATAAGTACCGCGCGCTAACCGATTGCGCCACTGGGAGGGAGACGCAAGAGGGAAGAGATACGGGAACATATGTATATGTATAACTGATTCACTTTGTTATAAAGCAGAAACTAACACACCATTGTAAAGCAATTATACTCCAATAAAGATGTAAAAAAATAAAATAAAATAAAAAAAGAGACTACCTGCCCAGCCCAAGGCCTTATAGCCGGTCAGCAGTGGCAGAGGGCTACCCCGGGGGGCTAACTCCGCAGCGCATGCTCCTAACCAGGACCGCCCCGAACCCCACCTCTTTCCAAAGATGTGAGACGCTCAATCCGCAGTATCCCTTCCTACCCCTAACTCCCTTCATCCCACGCCTGGGCTCATCGGCCCATCGATCTGCTCAACCCCCACCCTGTCTGCCCCCCGCCACTCCACCCTCATCCTCGTCCAGTTAAGGTGATAAGAGTCTCTCTTCTCTTCCCACCAGGACTCAGTTTTCTGCCCTCCTGGACCTGCCCTCCTGCGCCTCTATCTTCCTCTGGTCCACCTTCACCCAGTCAAATTTGAACCTGGAGGGGATCTCAGGCGGGACGGCTAAGATCCAGGCAGGTGGAGGCGGGGGAGGTGGGGTGGGGACATCAAAGGTCGCGCCTGCCGAGTGCGGAGCTGCCGCATGGAGGGTGCCCCCTGCGCCTCCACGCGATCTGAGAGCTTGGCGGCGCGGGTCTGTGCGCGTGCGCGCTCGGGGATGCGCGTGGCCGGGGGGTGGGTGAAGCTCGCGGTCCTCGGGTTCTGGCCCCACGCGGTGTGCCCGGGGGCAAGGCAGGTGGGCATCGTGCAAACTTCTCCACGTGCAAGACAGAACTCTGCCTGCCTTCGGCTCCCTCTGAAACGGGCTGGACTACCCACTCCCCTCCGCGCTGTGTCCTTGGCGCAATCATACTTTTCTCCGGGCATTTTCTACCTGCCAAACCTCTTTGCCCATGCTGTTCCCCACCCAGACCTGACCTGCTCTTTACTTTACGTTTTCTCTTTTCTAAACAGGGAGAGCACTGGGCCTGGAGTCAGAAGACCTGTGATCAAGATCAGTTCCCTTGCCGTGTGACCTCAGGCAAGTCCCTAAATTCTCTGAACCACAGGCTCCTCCTCTGTAAAAGGGAAGTGGTGACACCTACTGTACTATCTCATGGGTTTGATGGGAGAATCAGACGTTTAATAAATAAATGCCAAAGAGCCTTTAAACTCTAAAGCAATTCTTGAAGGAGGGGATGATTATTACTTCCTCTTAAGTCCCCTTTTATGTCTAGTAATACTTTTTGCCTTAGAGTCAAGTCGCTCTGATATGAATTTAGCTATACCAGCTCTATTTCATTCCTTATTTGCCTGGCTTAACTTTTTCATTGATTTACTTTCAGCCTTCCTGTGTCTGTATATTTTAGGTGCGTCTCTTAAAACACAATGTGGCTGGAAGTTTTTAAAAAGTCATTTACAAATGTATGATTATGATATATTTATATAAACCATCTTATTTTTGTGCTTGCTAATGGTCAAACTTCAGGTTTTTTTCTCCTTTCTTGCCTTTTTTTAGAATTGACCAAGGTTTTCTTTTTCCTCATTTTTTTCCCCACCATTGTTTTGGAAATTACACATTTTATTTCTCTTCTTTCAGTAGGCATCCAAGACACTTTTTTTTTTTTTTTTTTTTTTTTTTTGCAGTACGCGGGCCTCTCACTGTTGTGGCCTCTCCCGTTGCGGAGCACAGGCTCCGGACGCGCAGGCTCAGCGGCCATGGCTCACGGGCCCAGCCGCTCCGCAGCATGTGGGATCTTCCCGAACCAGGGCACGAACCCGCGTCCCCTGCATCTGCAGGCGGACTCTCAACCACTGCACCACCAGGGAAGCCCCATCCAAGACATTTTAATATGTATATTTAATTTAACAAAGTGTAAAGTTAATCCAGTATTTACCTTCCTTCCAGACAAAAATGGACTTTGTAACACTGTGTCTGGTCAGCTCCTCCTGACATAGATTATTATTGTCTCGAACACTAAACCACATGTTTACTATTTCCTTCATGCGTGTCAGATCTTCCTTAAAGAAAAATTTCCTTCTTCCACAAAAAGGTTCTTATACGTTTCGGTAGGGAAGGTCTGTTGGTGATCACCCCCACTGGCATTCCTCTGAACATGTATTTCATCCTGAAAGCTAACTCATTAGTACACAATTTAGATTGACAGTAATTTTTTTCACCACTTTAAAGATACCATTCCTCTGTCTTCTGACTCCTATTGTTATTGTTGAGACATCAGCTGCCAGTATAATTGTGTGAAGGAAAAAATGTTGCCTGCCATACCAGTAAACAAAGAATGCTGCAGCCATCAAGCCACCACATTACAGCTGCCCCCAAAGGTGCGCCCTGAGGAGACTCAGGATGAGAAAGCACGTGATACTGGCCCCAGATAGCTGAGGTGCATATCAAAGGAGCCCAGACTTTTGCATATTCCCATACATAGAAAAGCGCTAAATTCATTAACCTGAGATGTCTGCTTTTCTTTAATTTTTGGTGATCTTTTGATGTTCCCAGTACCTGGTCTTTGTTGCAAAAACTCCTTTATATCCTGGTTCCCCCCTCACCTTGTCGAAGCAGTCCCTCAGAGCTATCTGAGAGGCTGTGTCCTGAGTTTTAGTTCTCAGTTTTGTCTGTGAAATAAAACATAATTCTCAACTTTTAGGTTGTGCTTTTTTTTTTTTCAGTCGACAATTGTCATTCCGTTTAGGACAATAACTTTTCTGTCTAACTGCTTTTGGGATCTTAGTGTTTGTCTTTGGTGTTCTGCTGTTTTCATTCATCTATTCATTCCATAACTTCTATAAAGCACTTACTGGGTGCCAGCACTGTTCTAGGTGCTGAAGATACATCAGTGAGTGAACAAAGTTCCATTATGATGACTGTAAATGTGGGTTTCCTCTTATGTATTCTGTTTGGAGATTGTTTGACTCCCTGGATCTGGGGCTTGGTGTCTTTCCGTTTTGGAAATTCTCCACTGTTATATCTTTGGATGTTGCCTCTCTCCCACTGTCTCCCTCAGAAACTCTGACTATATTTATATAGGACCTTCTGACTCTATCCTTTGTTTCTTCTCCTACTTTCTGTCTGTTTTTGCTGAATTCTGAGTAATTCCTTCACATCTATCTTCAAGGCTACCGATTCTCTCCTCTGGTGGATCTCTTCTATGAATTAACCTATCCATTGACTTTCTAACTTCAGTCACTGTGTTTTTCATTTGTAGAAGCTCTATTTATTTCCTTTGAAGCTCTACCTGGCATCCCAGCCTCCACACTGTCACACTCTGCCTCTAAAATCAAGAGGTTTCCATGTGCCCTGTCCAGGTCTCCTCTTTCTGGGCTGTGTCCCCAGCTGTGGAATAAGGAGGATCTAGGGGACCAGTTTTCATATTGTGCTCCAGGGACCCTACCTTAGAGTGGCAGTGGTAATGGGGTGAGGCTGGTGAGCTCTGTCAGACTAGCTCTGTTTCATATACTGGGTAAGATGTCTTTTGAACAAAGTGTTTGAAATAAAACAGACTTTGCAAATCGTTGGTCTGGGGAGCTCTGAGCTCCCTTCAAGTTCCAATCTGTGATTCTGAGTTTAGATCTCCGATATAATGTTTTATAACAATCTGTTGACCTCTGTCTCCTGACAATTTTTTCAATCTTTTGAAAACTCATAGAACGCATTCAATAAATGTTTATAGAATTAATAATAAACAAATAGATAAATGGTCAGACATGCTATCCCCAAATATGGCACCTTGGCATATCGAATATTTTAAGCTGAAGGAGTTTCTTAAAAACTATTAATTAATTAAGTTATTTTTGGCTGCCGTGGGTCTTCGCTGCTGCACATGCACTTTCTCTAGTTGTGGCGAGCGGGGGCTACTCTTCGTTGCGGTGCGCGGGCTTCTCACTGCGGTGGCTTCTCTTGTTGCGGAGCATGGGCTCTAGGTGTGCGAGCTTCAGTAGTTGTGGCACGCAGGCTCTAGAGCGCAGGCTCAGTAGTTGTGGCGCACGGGCTTAGTTGCTCCATGGCATGTGGGATCTTCCCGGACCAGGGCTCGAACCTGTGTCCCCTGCACTGGCAGGCGGATTCTTAACCACTGCGCCACCAGGGAAGTCCCTGAAGGAGTTTTTGAGAAAGCAGCAGAAGCAGGAAGGTCCCTCTGACCTTCCCCCCACCCCCCGCCCTGCCCTTCTTCCCTGAAACAGGTCATAAAACTCCCATGTGCAAGGAACCCCCCTGTATCAGGAGGAAAGAAGACATTCTTATCACCAGAGACAGGGAATTTCTGGCCGAAAAATTTGTAAAAACCTTGTTAAACCCTTATCTTCCTAGTTACTTCTTTACCATTTACAACTCCAAGCCCAAACGCCTTTGTCTTGTCAACTCTTCACAAATTTCTTGTTTTTCTTTGTCTAAAAGCTTCCTGCTCTGGTCACTTCTTTGGGTCTCCATTCTCTGGTATACATAAAAATTCAAAAACTTTGTATGCTTTTCTGTTAATCTCTGTCAGTTTAGGGACTTCCCTGGAGGTCCAGTTGTTAGGACTCTGCATTTTCACTGCCAAGAGCGGGGGTTCTATCCCCGGTCAGGGAACTAAGATCCCGAAAGTACAGCCAAAAAAACCCAAAAAACAAAAAACTGTCCATTTAATTTTCAGACCCAGCCAGGGACCCTAGGAGGGTTGAGAAAAACTTTTTCCTCCCTACATTGGCCATCCCTCCCTCTGAATAATTAACACAGGCAATGAGGTGTATTATTTATCTAACTGAGGCTCAGTGAAGTTAAGAGACCATCCAGTCACTCACACCGCCAGTCAGAGGCTGCATTTAGGATTAAAACCAAGGCTCGCTGGCTCCAGAGCTGGTTTGGAGAGTTGGAATTTCCAGGCTGACTTGGAGACTCTGAAGACGTGCCTGGTGGGCCCCTGCTCTGGTCTAGTTTTGGCCAAGGGGAAAAGACACTGACCTTCCCAGGGCAACTCCTCTGGCTCCTTCATCTGGAAGGCTCAGTTTTGTGAAGACAAGAGATACAAGATTTGCAGACAAGATAAATGACTTTAGCCCTGGCCAGCAGGAGACCAGAGACAAGAGGAACTTGCCTCCTGTGGTTGACAGTTTCTAGAATGTGAGAAAACCCTATAGACTAAAATATGGACTCTTTCCAAATCCCTTTAGAAACTGGCCTTTTAAAGAGAATGTGGGGGAATTCCCTGGCAGTCCAGTGGTCACGACTTGGTGCTTTCACTGCTGTGGGCCCTGGTTGGATCCCTGGTTGGGGAACTAAGATCTCGCAAGCCACACGGTGCGGCCAAAAAAATAAATGAATAAATAAAAAGAACACGGTAATGAGAATGTCTGGCTGGAAAGCCCCGTTACCTCAAGTGCGGCCCACTGGAGACTTGAGTTCCTGGCCTTGCTCATGCTGAAAACTCAGCTACTGTGCACCGGGGCCAAGTCAAATCTCGGAGACAGTTTTGGGTGAAGTAGAAAAGTATAGCTTTATTGCTCTGCCAGGCAAAGGGGGCCACATGCATCATTGCCCCAAACCTGACCTCCCTGTCTCCTCTTGGTGAGTGGCAGCTCCAGCCTCCAGTTGCTTGAGCCCCAAACCTTGCAATCTTTTTTTTTTTAATTTTTATTTATTTATTATTTATGGCTGTTGGGTCTTCATTTCTGCACGAGGGCTTTCTCTAGTTGTGGCAAGCGGGGGCCACTCTTCATCGCGGTGTGCAGGCCTCTCACTATCGCGGCCTCTCTTGTTGCGGAGCACAGGCTCCAGACGCGCAGGCTCAGTAGTTGTGGTTCACGGGCCCAGTTGCTCCGCGGCATGTGGGATCTTCCCAGACCAAGGCTCGAACCCGCGTCCCCTGCATCGGCAGGCGGATTCTCAACCACTGCGCCACCAGGGGAGCCCCAAACCTTGCAATCTTGATCTCCTCTTTTTCTCCTACATCCAGTCTGTGAGTGAAGCCTGCTGCTCTGCCTTCGAAACAGATCCAAGAGCTGCCATGTTGGGAGAGGTAATCTCCGTCACGTGGCCTTTCCACCCCGCTTGGCCTGGGACACTTCCTCACCAAGAGACAAAGAGCCCACACAGCCTTGCCGAGCTTGGTGCCTGGTGTGGGAGCATCTTTCCCTGTTTCAGGCCCAGTGTGTGCTCTTTTGTTCTGCTTAAGCCTGTGTGTCATATGGCACCCGGCCAACCCCACTGCTCTATCTGTCCTCTTCGGGGAGGGGATGGGGTCCTTCCACTGCACCATGAGAGGGCCGAGCACAAGCACACTGCCTGTCAGCTGCCAGGAGAGACCCGCTGGCCCCCGGGAGACTGATGCCACTACTGAAGCCGATCTTGCTGTCTCTTCTCAGCGTGAGTCCAGTGCCGTCCATCAGTGTTTGAGCGTCTGATGTTTTCCTTGGCGCCTCCAATACCAAGCTGCCGTGGGCAGAAGTGCCTGGAGGACTCCCCTGGATTGACAACCGGTGCCCGGTGCTCTGCTTGCCCTGACCACTCGTCACCACCTCCACCTCTCCATCCAACACTGTCCTTTTAGAATGTAAGTCAGACCATGTCCGACTCTGCCCAAAGCCCTCCAGCAGCTCCCATCTCACATTCAAAGTCCTTGAAATGACCTTCTGACCCATCTGGCCCCTGCTGCCTCCCTGACCTCATTCCTTCTTCCCATCCTTGGCTGCAGCCACGCTGGCCTCCTGACCGTGCCCCCAGACTGGGCAGGCACACGCCCGCTCAGGCCTTCCTCCGAGCTGTGCCCTGCCTAAAACCTCCCAAGCAAAATGGAATCTCCCAGGTACTGGGGGCTTTTTCCCCTCACTGGGGTATCCCCAGCATCTAGGACACTGCCCAGCTCCCATCGACTCTTGACTGCTTGTTGAATGAACGTTAGACACTCTCCCTTATGAGACCTGCTGGGTGGAAAGGGGCAGCCACCCTGGTGGCCCTCACTGTTCCCATGTGCCTCTGATGGCCTCTCCTTGCAGGATGGCCCTTGGCTTCCTGGGGCCACCTTGCCCGCATGGTCAGGGAGCCAGAGCAGCCTGAAAGTTTAAGTCACTGTCCCCCAACCCTGGAGTAGCTTTGGCAGATGACCAAGAAAGCCCAGCTCCCCTGTTTTGCAACACATCGCACGCTTCCTTCAGGGTCTGCTCCTGGGGAGCTCCACCTCAGACAGGGGCCCTGCTCTGCCCTCTCCCCAAAGATCCGCTCAACGTGGGGCCCTGGGACTATAAGGAACTGGGGTCTCTGAATATACTCCCCCTCTGTTTGACACAGCCTCTCCTATCTGTAACCACCCCCCCCCCCGCCTCTTCCTTCCTTGAGAAATCTGACATGCTCAGGATCCAGATGCAGGAGTATATACGCTGCAAGCCTCCCACGTGCCAGGAACTGGTATAAGCAAGAGAACTGGAACTTGAGTGTTAGCCTCCTGTCCCCTCCCCAAGGCCACAGCCATGCACTTGACATGGGTCCTTCTAGCTGATGCTTTTACATCTTACCACATATACGCAACAATACAGGGTATTGCTGAGAGGTTTTAAAATTCACACTAACGCTCTCATATCACGTGTGCCATTCTGCAACCAACGTTCAGGGGGAACCAACATTGATAGAAACAGGCCTGGTTGGGCTTCCCTGGTGGCGCAGTGGTTGAGAGTCCGCCTGCCGATGCAGGGGACGCGGGTTCGTGCCCCGGTCCGGGAAGATCCCACATGCCGCGGAGCGGCTGGGCCCGTGAGCCATGGCCGCTGAGCCTGTGTGTCCGGAGCCTGTGCTCTGCAATGGGAGAGGCCACAGCAGTGAGAGGCCCGCGTACCGCAAAACAAAAAACAAAAAACAAAAAAGAACAACAAAAAAACCGAAATAGGCCTGGTTTATTCATTTGAACGGCTGAACAGTATTCCTTAGAATGAACGGACCACGGCTTATCTGCCCGCCCCCGTCTGACTATGAGGCTGTTTCCAGTTTTCCACAGCTTCAGCCACCCAGCATCCCTTGGCCCCGGAGCACAAGCCCCTTCCCCGGAGGCCCATGTTCCTTCTTTCAGGGCTCTTGCCTCCGGACAGAGGACTCCTAATGCCTCTTCCCCCGTAGAGCAGGACCTGAGTTCATCCCTGTAGCTCCAGGCCCCTGCACAGCATGTGGCAGGCACTCAGCTTCTTTGGATGGATGGATACAGAAGAATGGGGGGAGGGGACTGCGCACCAGGCCTTGACCTCTTTGTGCCAGGGAAGAGCCACGATGGCCTGAAAGAGCCCAGATACCTGGGGTCCAGTGATCAATGCCATCCCAGTGGGAGTGGGGTAGGGCCCTGGCCATGGGATCCTTGGAGCTTCTGGACAGGTGTCCCCGTCTGCTCTGAGGCCAAGACACAGGGTCTGCCAGGAGCCAACCGCCCCTGGCCCACTGACCCAACATCATCATGGGCTCAAGGAACAGCCCCCCCGACACCCTCGCTGTCATGCAGGGAGCCCCTCCCGAGGGCCAGGCACTATACATTTCAGCCGCGTCATCACTCTCTGGGCAGGCATTAGCCCTCCTCCAGCAGACACGGGGGTCTGAGGGGCACACGGTCAGGGGCAGGGCAGGATTCAAACCAATACCTGAGCTATCTGAATTCGGAGAAATGGACACCCATTTGCCGCAATGAACAGTGCCCTCCTCTGCTGGGGCCTCGGCTAGGCTGGAGCTGAGCACAGAGCAGGCCCAGCTGGTCGTGAGCCCCTGCTTCCTCCTGCCGCAAGAGAATGGGCACCTAAGGCCTGGTGCCCTGGGGATTCGCTGGAATCTTCCCAGGAATGGCAAGTCCAGGCTCCAGCCCTGACGGGAGATTAAACATGGCTCAAAACACACTCAGCTAGAGGATTCCCTGAACTTTAATGCCGTGGCTCTGAGGAGGGCCGCTGGAGGCTGTGGTGGATCTCTGAGGCTGCAGACACCACCAGCCTCCAGTGACGGGGTCCTGGGCCCCAAGTGACTAGGCAGTGAGAAGCCGGGGGTCCTCACCCCTGCACTCCAGGGGCTGAGTGTGACCAGAAGCTCTCAGAGCTCCTGTGGGAGGGCTTGGCCAACTTCGGGAGAGGCGCGGGGTAGGGGCATCACTGGCTCTTAGAGGCCTGACCCCACCAGGCTCAGGCACAGCTTGACCCAGGGCCTGCACGGAGCAGCTAAGGGTGGAGGTGACAAAAGCGACCACAGTTCCCAGCCTGGCACCAGTGGGATACCTGGAAGGGAGGAGAGGCCTCGAGGAGTTTGGGACAGGTGTGCACAGGGGCTCCTGGCCTCTCAGGGCACTTGATTCAGGCAAGCCCTGAGATGGGGAACCAGAAAACACATCCCACATCAGTTCTGAGAAAGGTGGGGGGACGGGAGCGCCCCAAGGATGACATCTAAGGCACCAAGAAGGTGATGTAGCCTCCTCCCACGCCTCCCCGCAGTTTGTCAAACTGGCCCCTAGGCTGGGGCCAGGTGCAGCAGGGCTGGCTTCAGTATCCTTGGGGGACGTGAGCCCTGCTCTCCAGGTCGGCAGGGGCTTCTGGAGAGTCAATCGTCTGGTAGGCACTGTGCTCCTGTGAAGCTCCAAGGAAAGCTAGGGGGTGGGGGAGATGGGGGGAAAGAAAAAATGAAGGGTGGAGACTTAGGACATTCCACAAGGCCAAACCAACAGCCCCCTACCCCTCGACCAGAAAGGCCAGAGCTGGGCATCCCAGCACCCGGCAGTGACAGTGGTAGCAGCCCCAGGCACCAAGCCTTGAGCATATTTTATTTAGTCAGTCCTCCTGTAACCCTACAGAGCAGGTTTTTTATTGTCCCCACTTTACAGATGAGGAAACTGAGGGTCAAAGAGATAAACTGACTCGCCTGAGATTACAAAGCTTGAAGCAGAGGACACCAGGATTCAAACCTAAGCAGCACGACCCCAAAGACAGGGCTCTTAGCCATTATGCCTCAGTGGTTCTCTGAGCAGCACACGCTCAGGAATCTGGCCAAGGGACGCCCAGCCCTGGGCCCACGGGCTCCCCTCCGGCTCTTCTCCCAGACAGAGCGGACACAGCGTGACTGTGTCCAGAAGGCCCCAGAGCTGGCACAGTTGCAGAGCCCAGAGGGTGCAAGGCAGGCTGTAGGGCTCTCAGTGCCACACCCCTCACTCCCATCTGCACTCTGCACATCTGTCCTGTGCTCCCGAACAGGCCCCAAGGGCCCTGGGCCTCAGTTTCTTCATCTGTCTAATGGAGGAACGTCACTGGCTCCTCCCCGCCCCTGGGCAGGCCTGGGCGGTGCTGAGGTTGCCCAGGGTGGGCGGCCCCGGGCCATTCCTGCCCTTAGCCCAGCAGCTCTCCCAGCGGGTCACGGGCCACTCTGGGCCTCTCTTCTCAGAAGTGAAGGGTGGAAGACCACACCTCTCTCCACTTCTCTCAGAGACAGAGAAAGGAGGTGAGAATGTGCATCAGAGAGGGCAGGGGAAGGGCCACCACGAGAAGGCATACAGCTCAGAGAGGCTGTGGGAGCGGGCAGTGGGTCTGGGCTAAGGGAAAGCACCTGCAGTTCAGGGCTGGCTTTGGCCGGGGCCCCCACGGCCTAGGCCAGCACCACCCCTCCCTTGGCCACCCAGACCCCGTATGTGGCAGGAGAGGGGGGTTCCAGCGATGGGGCTGGAGGGAGCTGAGAGGGGAAGCTGGCCCTGCAGGTGCCTACAAGCCTCGGGCCACAGACTGCCCAGAGCTGCCTGGGGCACTGGATCACGCCCCAAGCTGCACCCATGTTTGAGCTGACAGGGGGACCTGGCACTGTAGCCTGGTGCAAGGGAAAGGTCATACCAGGTGGGGACGGCCGGGGGGACCCCTGGGCTCCTGCAGCAGAGACCAGAAACTTGCACACGGTCCAGCCTGGCTCCCAGAGCCCATGCCAAGCCCCGCCCTGCACCTCGAGCCCTTCTCTCAGCGGGCAAGGTTGGCTCCCTGGGGCCGGGGCTGGGGGGTGGAAGGTGGAGACCTGGGAGAGGTGGGGAGATGGCAGCATGCCAGCACCTGGGCCAGCGAGAGGGGAGTCGGGGAGCTGGCTGGAGGCGCTGGCCTCACCAGTGTGGAGGAGGCGCTCACCCCCGCGCTCCCGGTGCATTTGGTAGACGAAGCAGCAGGAGACCGGCTTGAGGAGTGCGCTGACGATGGCCATGCCGGCGCTGAAGCGCTGTGTGTCCGAGAGGCTGGCCCTTGGGTAGAAGATGCTGATGTGGATGATGTCCAGGAAGATGGTGACCGCCAAGCCACCCAGAAACTGCAAGACAGGCCGGGCGCAGGGCCCAGGGGTGACCACGTGTCATCCGGGTTTACGAGCCCGCTGCCCCCGTCCCACCCCCTCACTCTCCCACCATATACACCAGACCGGAAGCTCCACTTGTGCCCTACTGTGTCCTTGGGGTTTGCTGGAGAACAGATCAAGCCAGCAGGCAGGACTCTGTGGATGAGATGCCCGACTGGGGGCTGTGAGGCCGCGAGCAGGGATGCGGGGCCAGAGCACCTTCCCCCACCTCATCCTGAGGCCACGACGAGGTACAAGATTTGGGTCCAGAGCCTCTGAGATGGAAGGCCCCTCAGAATTCACTTGCTCCATCTTCACCACCAAAGGAATCCCTTCTCAGCCATCCCGAGAGGCCGGTGCTGGTGCTCACAGCCATTTGGGTCTGAGCGGGTGTCGGGAAGCTCCCCTGTGGGACAGTTCAGCCAGACCGTGTCCACTCTGACCTCACAAGGTGGTGGAGTTCCCTCTTCACAGGCCTCCCGGCCACATCCCTCCCTATTAAGAGGGCCCTAGAGGTGGGTTACTGGCGCGTGCCCCACTGCCCTTGGGGAAGGGCCAGTCTGGGACACCGGTGGGAGCCCACCCCATGGCCCTCTTGGGGAAAATATGAGCAGACTCCGGGCTCTCTGAGCCAGGCAGGCAGGGAAGCAGGCCAGACTAGTGAAGGTGCACATGGGCTGGTAGCCTGGGTGGGCTTACTTAGCAGGCTCTAGAAAGTGGAAAATGGGGAAAAAAGAAGGGAGAGGAGATTGGATGGAGCCAGGCCCACAATCACCCTCAAGCCAGTTCTCCCCCAGCTCACCATACTTATGGCGTCGACGGAGTCCCGCTGCGCGACGGCCCACACGCCTAGGGCCAGGATGGTGAAGTTGGACCACGCGTAGGCGCCCGGGAACACGATGCAGCCCCTGCGGGAGGAGGAGGCATCTGAGTCAAGTCAGGAGGTGGCCGCCCCACAGGTGCCCACCCCTCCCGCAGGTCACCTCCTAAGGCTCTCAGGTCTCAGGGCCCCTACGAGCAGAGACCACAGTCTACGGCCTTGTTGCTTCCCACCCCCCGTGCTCCAGAAATGTCAGCACATTCCACCACTCTGCCTCCCAAACGGATCCGGAATCTGGCCACGTCCCTCCGGGTCCAAACCACCATCCTCTCCTACTAGCCTCTCCCCACTGGTCTCCGTACTTCTGCTCCTGCCCGCTCCTGGCCATTCATAAACAGCAACCAGTTAGGTAAATCAGGGGACGTCACTGTGCTAAAAGTTCTCCAACAGTTCTCTTGGAATAAAATTCAGACTCTTGACCATGGCCTATGGGGCCCTGTGGGATCTGGTGACACAGCCCAGCCTATACCTCCCATTCATTGCCTTGCTGTCCCCTCTACCCTGAACACTCGGTCCCTTTTTGGCATTTTAGCCTCACCTCAACTGTTAACTCCGAGACTCCTTCTCTGACTGCCCCATTTCAAGTACCACCTCACCGCTTTCGACCACAATGCCCACCCTCTTTTATTTTGTAGGGTATAACTGAACTGTTTACTTGTTTGTCAACTCAAAGAAAATAACAGTTAACCCAGAGCCCTTACTAGTATCTGGCACAGTTATAAGTGCTTTAAATTCGCTCATTTATGTGCATTTGTCTTAACGACCCCAGTAAGGAGGCACTATTGCTTTCCTCATTTTACAGATGAGGAGACAGAGGCACAGAGAGGTCAAGTAACTTGCTGAAGGTCACACAGCTGCTAAGTGGCAGAGCTGGGATTTAAACCCAGGCAGTCTGGCTCAAGAGGCTGTGCTCTTATCCGCCGTATTCACTCAGCTTGGATGGCCGCAGCATGCAGTGGGGTGCTGCATAAATTTAACTGGCATTCCCTGAAGTGTACCGTACAGAAAACATGTGCAAAGCACTTAAGTGCAGGGCACAACGAGGCTTACTCAGAATAAGTAATCTCATTTTTTGGTTTTGAGAAAGCAGGCCTCACCAGCTCAAAATCTTGGGGAGCGTGACTGAGAAATCTGGATTTTGACTCTGCCCCTCGAGGTCATTAACCATGATGATCACTGTTCCCATGATTCATACCCGTTAACGTGTGCACTGCACTTCCACAACTGCAAAACGCACACGTGAGCTCAATGGTCTCCAGTCTTGATTTGGCAAAGAAATCTCCCCAGAAACTCAACAGCTAAAGCAGATGGTAATGATGAAAATCAATCCTGAGGTCCTCAGGCCTCCCTTGTGCAGGCCTGGGCAGTGTCTGGTGAGCAGAGCATTGCCACGCTTCTCCCTCACAGCTCCTGAGTGGTGTGATTCCTTGCACCCATTTTACAGATGGAAACCAAGGTCCCGAGAAGTGGAGTCACTTGGTCAAGGTGACCTGGCTGGAATATAGCAGAGCCAGGACCTGAACAGGGTCAGTCTGAATCCCGAGTCTGCCGTCTCTGGGCAGGGGGTGTGAAGTGAGAGTGAGGGTCCACCCCTAAGCAAGTGACCTCACCCCTGTGTCAGGTGTCTACTTGCTGAGCCGCTGAGCTAACCCCCAGAAGGCACCCAGCCTGGCAGCTGGTCTCTGGACACCCTCAATAAAGGTTAGCAGTTTTACAGTTTCAGAAGTTACGCTTTCACCTTCCGATGACCTTACAGGACAAGTGGGAGGGTCAGTAATGCTCTCACTTTGTAGGTGAGAAAATGACTTAGGGGGTTTAAGTGACTCACCCAAGGTCACAGACACACAGAGCTCTACCTGACATCCACCTCAGCACAGTATAAGAGACCGGCCCCCAGGCTTCAGCACCTCAGACCCCCCAGATGCGAAGGCCTCGGGGAAGAACCAGAGGGGTGACAAGCCCAAAGGGCTCGGGCAGTGTCTGGAGGAAGGTTGAGCGGTTGGTACTGCCCTGGGATGTTGCCTCCCTGAGGATGAGGGCTCGAAGCTCCTAGGGCAGTGATGGCAAAGGCCTCTGGGTACTGCCTGCCCCTCTGACATCCTTGGAACATGGGGAGCTTGCTGACGATGCTCTTGACAGAGGTGCTATTTAGTTTTGGAACGGGCTGGGAGACGTGGACAAGGCCCGTGAGACACATGGATGCAGACCCAGGACACACACGGACAAGACCCCAAGGAGACACGTGGACCCAGATCCTGGGAGACAGGTGGACATAGAACAGGACACTCAGAGAGTCACTCACCAGATCGTCAGCAGCCAGTGAACCAGGAGGATCGCCTGTGGCACACAAAAAAGAGGGAGTGGGTGGAGGAGAGATCTGTGAATGTGACCACCATGGTGGCAGGGGGTTGGGCAAGAAAGCTTTGGAGCCAGAAAACACCGGAAGCCCCCGCCTAGCACCTAAGAGCGCTTCAGCAATGTCTGTTGAAATGAAACACCAACAGTGACAGAAGAGAAGGTAGAGACGGAGGAAGAGCACAGGCCAGGTGATGCTGCCACGGCGCCCTCCCCACTCCCTCGGGGCAGCTGACACCCACAGCCCTTCCTGCTTCCAAAGGCGGGAGGCTCCTTTGGGGAACCTGGGAATCTGCTCTGGAATCAGAGGAGCCTCAGTGGGAAATGGGGGTGGGGGGAGCTCAAATGAGGCTGATTTCTTAGGACACTGGAGCTGGGGTGCCGTGTGGGGACGGGGGGATGCCGGGTGCGTCCAGGGAATGGGAGAGCAGCCCGGTGGCAGAAGACCAGAGGGGAGAGGTGGGCCTTGAGGGCCCCGGCAAGGAGCGTGGATTTCAGCCCAGGTGCACTGAGGGCTTTCCTGCAGGAAGGTAACACGCTATGATTTGTTAAGAAAAGAAATCCCTCTGGCTTTTTTCTAGAGTTCTGCGCTATCCCACCCTGTTTGTTGCCCCCTATGTCCCTCAAAGACAGCCCTCTTTACTGGAACTGGTCTCTATTCCTGGTTATCAGAAGGGCCCTGATTGCAAAGCAAGCAAAGAAGGAAGGAAGAGATGCTATGGGGAGGACAGGGCAGCTGCCAGCTAGAGCTTCCAAAGAAGCAGGGAACTCGGAGCTGGTGCTAAAGGGGACGCAGGGACCAGCCAGGCAAAGGAGAGGGAGAGCGGGGTGTCCCAGAGTGGACACCCGGAAGCACAGGCAGGGACACAGGACCTAGAGCCCCGAGGAGGGGTGGCGCTGAGGCTGCGGGAGGCCAGGAGCCCCAAGTCGGGAGCTTCAGTGGGGCCTGGTGGTCGGCGGGGGCCCTTGAGGGGGTTTGCTCCCGGCACTGAGCGGTCAAGTTGGGAAGGGGAAGCCAAGAGCTTGGGGCGGGGACGGCATGCTGGGCCCAGACAGCAAGGGAGGACGGCCAGGACTGCAGTGGTTTCTGGTCTGGTGCAAGGGGCTAAGGAGACGGAGCCACCTGCAACAAGGAGCTCTGGCTGCGTTTCTAGAAGGGTCACCATTTATGGCACACCTGCGATACGCGAGGCCCTGGGCCCAGCGCCCCACGTGACCTTCTCTGGGCCTCACAACAGCCTCTGGAGCAGATACTAGAATCAGTCCCATGTTACAGTCAAGAAAACTAGGCTCAGAGGTAAATTAAGTTGATTGTGATTCCACTGATGGCAAAACTCAAATGAAATTGTAAGTCTGACTCCAGAACCAGGGCTCCTTGCCTTCACGCTGGATGCATGGCCTTCAGCGGAGAGGAGCTATTCGGGCTTGAGACAGACGCAGACGTTTTCCACATGGGGGGCAGGTGACATCCGGGGCAGACGCCCGGGACCCCACCTTCACCCCCAGCGCTCAGTGAAGTGAACAAAGCCCAGAGTATGGTCCACAGCGCCCAAAGAATCCCTCTTCCGGCTACAGAGGACTAGAACAATTCTGTAAGGACCAATGCACCTGACTTTACACAGGTCTTGAGACTCCGAAAAAGTTGAGTCTACATGACAGAAGGCTACTCTGGAAGGAATCTTTGCCATCACCTTCCCTCGTTTATTACCGAGTGCCTCCCACGCGTCAGGCAGCACTCTGAGATTTTTGTGCATAGGAACGCATTTCATCCTTACAATCCTCTGAGGTACAATTTCCCCCATTTTACAGTTGAGAAAACTGAGGCTCAGACGTAAGCAACTTGCCCCAGGTTGCACAGCAGAGCCACGTTTCAAACATGACTTAGCCAGGTGTTGTCCGACGCAGGGCCTGGGCAGATGTGCCCTCTCGTTACAAAGGTGGGGAAACTGAGGCAGAGGAGGCCTAATCTTCTAAGGGTTTCTTTTCCCAGGGGCTGAAGAGGAGGGGTCAAACAGCGCTAAGTTTCTGAAACATGTACAGTTTAAGCCGGCATCGCTGGCACCAGCTTGGCCTCCACCCTGGGGATTCAAAGGCGAGCTAGGTAGATGCAGCACTGGGCTGCCCTCCCAGACCTGACACCTGGGGTGGGCGGGACACTGTGAACCAGACAATCACCTTAGGAGTGTGGATTTCCAATGAGACAGCCTGCTGCGAAGGAAGTTACAGCAAAGGAAAAGGAACCTCACTCTGCATCAAGGGAGAGGTGCTTAGGAGGCTTCTCTGAGGGGCAAAGGGGGTGAGAAGGGGTTAACCAGGGGCAGAGGGGCAAGAAGAGCATTTCAAGCAGAAGGGACAGCACCTGCAAAGGCTCTGTGGCAGAAAGGAGCATGGAACATTCTGGAAACGGAAAAGAAGCCAATGTGGCTGGAGTGGAAGAGGAGAGTGGAGAGGAGGGACAGGAGGCTGGGGGTGGGGCAGGGCTGGGCCTGGACGGTGTGGGGCGAAATTCTGATCTTTATCTTAAGAGCAAAACACTGTCCCCCTCTGTCTAACAGGAAACCCTGCCCACAGAGGGGAAGGGACCTGCCAGAGGCCATGACACGTGGCCAGCCACGGTGGTCCTGGTGTCGGGTTTTTAACTAAGACAAGACACCAAGGAAGGAGCCACAGGGGAGGCAGCTCACATCGCCACTCCTGAAAATCAACACCAAATCCATCCCTCCCTTGACTTCTATTTCAGAAACGATCTTCATTTCCAAGTGCTCTGGTTCCCACCTCTAGACTGTGCACACTGCAGGTCTTTAATAAAGGGGTGCTCTTGGCCTGCAGAGCCCAGCTTTATCATGGTAAGAGGAAAGGCTGAGACCCAGGGAAGCCTGTGGGGGAAACCATTCTGTTTAACCTGCGGGATAAAGTTTTTCCTGGAGCCAGAAAAGCTTGTGATATGGAGTGAGCACCTGCTAAGGTCCAAAACTAGGCCCTCTCTTTTGGGCAGAACAGAGTATAATCTGGAAATCCTGCAGATCTTTAGCAGACACACATCCCCTCGGTGTGACATCACTTTTGTTTTCTAAATATTTAGGAAACAGAGCATTAGTGGATCACTTCTCTTCAGTCCTGGGAAAAGAAACCCACAAAGACTAAGCCTCCTCTGCCTCAGTTTCCCCATCTTTGTAATGGGAGGGCACACTCACCCAGGCCCAGAGGGGTCTAACGTGCAGGAAATCTCCAACAAGAAACCCAGCCAAGATTCTGAAAAAGAGTGGATATATGTCTATGTATAACTGATTCACTTTGCTGTACACCTGAAACTAACACAACACTGTAAATCAACTATATGCCAATAAAAATAAAGAAAAGAAAAAGAAACCCAGCCAAACTGGCTCTGCCCTTCCTGACAGCCCTCATCTCAGCACAAAAGAACTGTCTGCTGGCTCTGGGGAAGGCTTCTGGTAACCAAGGGCATACCGGGGATTCCCAGGTACTGCCATAGAGAATGAGGGAGGGAGGGGCCTGAGAATGGGCCTGGGCAGCCTGACCGTTCTGACTGGGCAGGAGGAAACGGACTTGAGCTCCTGGACTCTTCCTATAGACTCGGCCCAGGGGGGCTGCCCTGCCCTTTCCCAGCTGGTGTCCCATGTGTCAGAAGACTGGGGGACGGGGAAGGCCAATGGGCCAAGGCAGCAGGGGGTCGTAGGATGCTGGACTGGGGGCAGGAGACCTGGGTTCTGGTCCAGGGTCCACGTCCCCATGTCTGAGCCCCGGGTTCCTACCCTGTGAAATGGAAGCAGCACCCATCACCCACGTGTCCCATGGGGGTGCCTCAACCGCAGAGACAGGCATCTGACAGTCACTGGATGCACCCGCTTACTAACCGTAAGTACTGTGTGGAACAGGCATCCAGAAACAGCGTCAACCACATCAACCCCTGCTACTGATGAAGATCTGCCTGTCACGTGTCTACACTACCCTGAACACTCGGCCCATGTCATCCTTGCAACGGTCTGGCGTAGAGTGTTAATCCTGTTTTACTTATGAAGAAACTGAGGCTGTGAGAGATTAAGTAAATTGGCCCAAATGGTAATGCTTATAAACAAGAGAGCCCAGATGCAAATCTCAGAATAGGTCTATCTGGTCTGAGTTTTCCTGCTAATAAAAATGTGAGGAAGGGGCTTCCCTGGTGGCGCAGTGGTTGGGAGTCCGCCTGCCGATGCAGGGGACACGGGTTTGTGCCCCGGTCCGGGAAGATCCCACATGCCGTGGAGCGGCTGGGCCCGTGAGCCATGGCCGCTGAGCCTGCGCGTCCGGAGCCTGTGCTCCGCAACGGGAAAGGCCACAACAGTGAGAGGCCCACGTACCGCAAAAAAGAAAAAAAAAAAAAAATGTGATGCTACACCACCTCCTGGACCACTAGATCCTCCCCTTATCACCCTAGAAGTTAGGGTCTAATTTTATGCTCTTTTTATGGTGAGGAAACTGATACTCAAAGAGGTTTAGAAATCTGCTCCAGGTCACACAGCTAGTAAGCAGCAGAGTCTGGCTTTGGACAGAAGTCTGTCTGGCCCCAAAGCCTGTGCTCTATCCACAGTGCTGGAAGAGCAAGGGAAGGGTAGATGGAAATGAGGAGGTTTGACCTTGAGAAGGCTAATGGGGAAACCGCAGGGTCCTGCGGACCAGGACTTAGACCCTTCGTTTGCCACGAGAGGGCCCACAGGGGTGGGGGTGGGACTTCCCAGACGGGTGGTAGACAGACCTGAGGTCACCATACAGTTTTGTATTTTTTCAGCTTGCAGGATTGAACCTGTGCCCTGGGCAGTGAAAGCGCTGAGCCCTAACCACTGGACCGCCAGGGAATTCCCAGGAAAAATATACTCTCTATATTAATCTGGATGGAGGGAATTCCCTGGCGGTCCAGTGGTTAAGACTCTGTGTACTTTCACTGCCGAGGGCGCGGGTTCAATCCCTGGTCAGGGAACTAAGATCCCACAAACCGCACGGCATGGCCAAAAAAACCCATAAACAAACAAAAACAAAAACACCCAGAATATATTTTCCTGGTCCTGTGCAAACAGCCGGTGGCCTGTTGCATGAGGCAGCAAGATACCCGGGGACCCCCGAGGGCTGAGGCTAGGGGACAGCACTCAGGACTGCCGGAGAGCAGAGGCAGAGGTGGGCAGTGGTTAAGGGCGTGGGCACTGCAGCCAAGTATGTGGATGGGACCCCAGCTCTGTGACTTAAGAGCTGTGTGACCTTGGGCCGGTCACCTGAGCTCTCAGAACTGCTGCTTGCTCTTCTGTAAAGCGGGACAATAATGCTTCACGTGTGTGTTGCGTGGCTACAGAGAGGTGGAGGGATGTGCGAAACATTCAATGCAATGCCTGCCAGGTAGTCAGCCCCCCAGACGTGGCCATCCTCATTACTATTATACAGTCAGCTTCCAGAGTTCTTAACCCTCATGCTACACTACCCCCTGCACCCTCCTCCAAAGGGCCTTTCTCCCAAGACCTCACAAACCCAAGCCTAGTGCCTTCGAAGCTTGTCACAGTGACATTCCTCCAGCTCAGGACTTGCCTCACGGGTGGGGCTGGGTTAGCGACTGCCCAGAGGGCCTGGGGCACTTGCTTCTGCTCACCTGGCACCACTGCCCACTCCAGCTGGGCTGGGCACAAGCAGGCATTGAGCCAATGCCCAAGGAATGTGTGAAATAAGGGAGGGGGTAGTGCAGGGCCACAGGGGTGCATCTCCCCAGCTCCCAAGGGGCTCTGGTCTCAGAACACCCCACTCAGACGGCAGTGAACAAGGATCAACAGCTCTCTCCACAGGGAGGCCAGGTTTAACAACAAAAACACAGAGCACCCAGTTAGTTTTTAATTTCAGATAATGAATAATTTGCTAGAATGTCCCAAACATTGCCTGGGATATACTTATACTAAAAAATTATTCATTGTCGATATGAAATTCAAATTCAACTGGAGGTCCTGTATGTTACCTAGCAACCCTAGCTGCTCAGGCCCTCCCAGCACTTAGTTGTCTCTGATTGGTATCAGCTAAGACCCTCGGAGAGATGATGTTTTATTTCCCAAGTCAAGGGAAGGACCAGACATTTCATTCCGGGCACCCAAAGCCAGCACAGCTCACACCTGGGGTCGTGTGTGGCCTGTCCCACCCATGAAGTTGCTCAAAAAAAAAGCCCCAAACAGACTAAGCCCACCCCCCGTGGACAGAAATTGTCAAGGCAGAAGTCAGTCCTAACTAATTGGTGGCCAGGAAAGGACACAGCTTTGAAGTCTGACCCTGATGGGTTCAAATCCTGACTCTGCCACTAAATCTCTGTGGGACCTTGGCAAGTTACTTACCTGGTCTGAGCTGAAGTTTGCTCATCTGTAAAAATCTCAGGTTGATGTGATTAAATAAATAACCTGGCACACCACAGATGCCCCCAAAATGCAGGCTCTCTCCCCTCTCAATTCCTGCGGCTCTGACCCTCATTTCATTCCCTCTTAGCAATTATTTTAGGCAAATCTCTAATTAGAGAAAAGGCGGTCAACATTAACCCCACACAGGCTGGAACAGAGTATTGACACCAACAAACCTCAGCTGCCCTCATGTAAATTTCTTCCCAGCTAAACCTTCAATCCAAGTCCATTCCCTTGTTCCAGCCATCTCTCCCCCTAGCCGTTGACTGAAAGCTTTGGGGAGGTTTGCTGAAGCAAGTATTAAGGAAAGTATCAAGGGACGTCTTCCCATGTGAAGTCACAGCACAGACGGTGTCTAATCATCCAAATATGGATAATGTATTGCTCTGTAGTCATCTATCTCTTAGATTCCTTCAGTACCAGACACCACGGGTGCAATAAATTCTTTGTCATGCGTGAGTAAAAGGGCATTCCTGGATACTACAGTCCCAAAGGAAACTGCACTGAGACCCAAAATGGCAGGTTTGGTGCAAGGTTCATACCTTCCTGACCAAAGCTAACGGCTTCAGCCTCTCAGTGGCAAACAGAGCCAAGAAGCACTGGGCATGTGGGGCGGGGAGGAAAAAAAAGAACAGCCGCTGGCATCCTGACAGCTGAGGACACGGCTCAGGAAATGAAGACACCCCAGGAAGCTCCAGCGTTTCCCTAAATGCGCAAAGTTGGCGTTTTCTGCTTTTAAGTAACTTCTATTGGTGTCTGTGCTGTTTACGAAATAAAGACGTTGAATTTATAAACTTTGAAAAACCACTCGTCCGTGATCACAGCTGCCAACAAAGGAGGCTACCAGGTTGGTGTCTGAGGTGCAGGTGAAAGGTTTAGCCCCTCTCTCGGTGGAGGGGAGGTGTGCCGCCTCTAAGTCCCCCCTCGGGCTCTCGGTGGGCCCCTCCCCCCCGTGCCTTCCTCTTTCCCCAGGGGAATTCTGGGCGCGCAGGCCAAAGCGAGCCTCAGGGGCCCGGCGCTCCCAGCTGGGCCGGTCTGACTCCGGGAAGAGGGGGCCTCTTCCCTCCCTTCCCTCCTCCAGTTTCCTCTCGGTCTTTCCTGCTGGCCTTCTGTATCCCCCTCCTTGCTATGGTCTATCCACCCACCTCCTTCTCACCTGGACTCTGTACGTTCTCCCTCTCCCTACCACCCCTCTTTCCCCAAACGCTCGGTCCTCTCACCTCTAAACTCCTACTTTAAAAGCGCAAACGCCCACCACGCTCGGGGAGACCCGCCCCGCGCCCGCGCCCGCCCGCCAGCCCGCCAACCCGCCAACCCGCCAACCCGCCAGCGGCTGGGCCACCCCCGCCCCGCCTATCTCCACCTTCAGGTTCACGGCGGGCAGCTCCATCCCGACCAAGCTGGAGGGAACCTGCGCGACAGCCGCGTGGGCTCCTGGTCTACGAACTCGGGAAACGAACTTGCCCGGCTCCGCCCCGCCCGCGGCCCCGGCTCCAACCCCCCCCGGGGGGGGGATGGGCACGTGAGTTGGGTCACGTGACTGTTGCCCGGTTGCTAGGCGACGGCGTCCGGCTGCTAGCGGCTCAGTCCCGCCACTGCCCAGGTAGTTCGCGGCACCGCTGGAGAACATCCAGATTTGCGTCGCAAGGGGCACAATGTCTCGCCGAGTTGAAGTCCCTGCAAGTGGGCTGATGGGACCACCTGCAGCCAGGAGAGCTTGGGGGAACGTCCAGGTACAAACTGCAGATGCGGCAACAGCTGATGTCTCATCCCAGAGGGCACCCTCTCTCCTCCTTGCTTCTCCGGTGAAAGTGGAGACAGTTACGGACCTCAGAGGATCCTTGTGAGGATAAAGGAACTAATTCATGTTGAAGAAAAAATGATTCTGACACTTGCTAAAATGGTAAGGAAAACGTATTCAAGACTACTGGGGCAGGGATTCCACAATAGGGGAGGGAGAGATCAAGCCCAACTCGGAGTACCCCAAGGATAAGTGGGGGGTTATAGGCAAGCAGCAGAGTGAACGGTCAGTGGATGGCAGAAGTATTACTACGAAGAAACATCAAGGATAGGGTGATTCTTGCTAACCTGACCTAACAGGATCCTTGCTAAAGGCAGGCCAAAGACAGACCTCTAAAGTGGGGGCTGGGGAACTTGATCAGATATGGAGGGTGATCAGATATCAAGGGTCGGAGGGATTCTTGCTAAACTGACTTAGCAGGATTCTTGCTGAAGCTGTTCTATGCAGGATGCAGAAGGCTGGGTTGAGGCCTAGTCAAGAAGAGGGCTCAGAGGAGCCTAACTACAGTTTGGTTAAAGATACAGTCTTTGTCCAGACTTCCCTGGTGGTCCAGTGGGTAAGACTCTGTGCTGCCAGTGCAGGGGGCTGGGGTTTGATCCCATGTCAGGGAACTAGATCCCGCAGGCATGCCGCGACTAAGAAGTACTCATGCCGCAACTAATAAAAGATCCTGCGTGCCACAACTAAGACCCGGTGCAAACAAAATAATAAATAACTAAATAAATATTAAAAAAAAAAGATAGAGTCTTTGTCAACGTAAAGTGCCCAGAACATATGCCTGGCACTTAGTAAGTGGGCAATATACATAAAATATTGTTATTATCAATACACAAGGGGCCTACGGTTGGAGCCTTCTTGAGTTAACATACTAAAGCTTCAGAAAAATCCACCTGGAAGACCAGCAGAAAACCTATAGTCACACTTGTCTCCAGAAGGAAGAAGACTCGAGAAGATTCTATCAAGACACTGTCTGGGGCTTCCCTGGTGGCGCAGTGGTTGGGAGTCCACCTGCCGATGCAGGGGACACGGGTTCGTGCCCTGGTCCGGGAGGTTCCCACCTGCCGCAGAGCGGCTGGGCCTGTGCTCCATGGGATAGGCCGTAACAGTGAGAGGCCCGCGTACTGCAAAAAAAAGACACTGTCTTCCCCCCAGCTGTGAATGGAAGGGATCGAGGAAAGAAAGGGCTCTCCCACCTGGCATCTCTCTTAAAGATCGTTGCCCTCCAAAGAGTCCCTCCATCCTCCTCCCTGGCCCATCCTCCACCCATAACCAGAGGACGCTTTCATTTGGATAACTCCGGCTTTCATTTAGAGGGTCCCCTCGAGTCTGTCTGAGTGTTTATTCTTATTTCCAGGAGGGGAGAGACCACGTGGAAACTTGAAAAACTGCCTGGGTGGGTCCTGAGATCATATCAAGATGCATACTCTCTCCAGATACAAAGAAGGACTTTTCTAGGTGGGTGTGGGAACTTTTGCAGGGCTTCAGGGTCCGCTGGCCTAATTTAATGTCCCTTTTGGAGACACAGTCATCCAGCCCGGGCGCAGAACAACACAACATCTGCCAGAATAACCGAGAGCTGGTAAGCTTTAGAGACCAGACAAATGGCTCCACTGGGTAGGATTGTTTGGGATTCAGAGCCCAGGGGACAAGCTGGACCAGAGTAGCAAGAGTCTGAGTCCTATCTTTGTCCACTTACTGGTTCAACTTGAGCAAGTCACTTTGCCTCTCTATGCTTCAGTTTTCTGATCTGTTAAATGAGGATAATAACAGTATCTTCCTCAATGGGTTGTTAGGATTTGTTAATACACAACAAATGTTTAGAACATTGCCTGGCAGACAGTAAGCAGTCAATCGGGATTTGCTTCTATTTTGTTATTCATTATTAGTTAATTATCATTCATTACTGTTACCGGCATAGTACCTAGAAAAGAGGAATTCCTCAATAACTGGTGGGTATTATAACATTATTATCATATTATTTCCTTCTAAGAGATGTTCCCCATCCACCCCAGATCCTAGAGGTGTTTAATCCAAACCTGCAGGTGTGTAATAAAACCGTGATCACCTTGTAATGAGAAAATACAAAACAACTCCCGGGATTAGAGCTGACATTTATTAAGTACTATTTCGGGGTAGACAGTGTGAAAAGTGCTCATAATACATGTTCACAATAACTGCTGTGGTGTAGGTGCCATTCTCATCCTGATTTACAGTAAGATGACTGAGGCTAAGAGGAGTTAAGACACTTGCCCAAGGGCACATCACTAGTTGGTATTAAACTGGGCTGGGGATCAAGGAGGTCTGGTTCCACGGCTGTGACATTCAGCCTCTCAGCTCCACAGCCTACATCACAGGAAAATACAGCCCAGGCTGAGATGCAAACGATGAAGCAAGGCAAGGAGGGGAAGACAGATTGGAGCCAGATGAAGCACGAGGCTGGGCCTGTGGAATGTCCCTGCAGCTCACACGGTGACACTGCCTTCACCCCGACCAGCTGGGGCCAGAGGCACTCGGGGATGGGGGTGGGGCAGAGTGGGAGCAGACCCAGCAGGGGTGGGGAGGGAGCCCACAGGGACAAAGGAAAGTGAAACTGTTCTTAAAACCAGAGTTCCTGGGGCTTCCCTGGTGGTGCAGTGGTTGAGAGTCCACCTGCCGATGCAGGAGACACGAGTTCGTGCCCCGGTCCGGGAAGATCCCACATGCCGCAGAGCGGCTGGGCCCGTGAGCCATGTCCGCTGAGCCTGCGCATCCGGAGCCTGTGCTCCGCAACGGGAGAGGCCACAACAGTGAGAGGCCCGCGTACCGGAAAAAACAAAACAAAACACCAGAGTTCCTGCCATGATCTATCCTGACTGTGGAAAGACAAGGGGACCCCCACAAGGCACATTCCACAAGGCTTTGGGGTCATATATTTAGGGGGTGCACTTCTGGAAGTCAAGTTTAAATTTTTCACGTTCCTCACCAATCCTGTCTGTCTCAGCCGAGCTTTATCTTCATACCTTCAACAAAGAAAATGACATCACACAACAATGTGAATGTACTTGACATTACCGAACTGTACACTTTAAAATGGTTGGGATGGTACATTTTATGTTATGTATTTTCTTGTTTACCGTAATTGAAAACAAAACAAAACCAAAAAACTGACATGCAGAATAGATTCATTCATTTATTCATTCAGTCATTAAGGGAATAGTTATTGAACACCTACTTGGGTGAATACCTAGGAATGGAAGGGCGGGACCACACGGCACGTGTATACTTCAATTTTTAAGAAATCGCCAAACTGTTTTCCAAGACCGTGGTGCCGTCCTGTTTTTTCTTCGTAGCCCTTGTCAATACGTGAAGGTATTGCCCTATCAATTTACTTGTCTCCTTGTTTATTGTCTGTCCCCCCATCTAGACTGCAAGCCCTAAGAGGGGCCTGCAACCTTGACACTCGCCTGGTGCATAGCAGGTGCTCAGGGAATACACCAGCTGAACCAGTATGTGTGCACCACTTCCTCCCACCACGGGCACCAGGGAAGACCTGCCACCCAACTCTCCGCTTGTCCTCAGGGTGCCACTAGTAGCCCAGGTTCTGCTCTGGAAGCCACTCAGTCAATGTTGTTGGTTATGCAAACGGCCGATGAAGCAACCACTGCCGTTTCTTCCCCATAGTTGCTTGTGTCCTTCAGACAAAGATATTGTTTGGATCCCTGCCCTGCCTCGCCTCCTCCTAGCAGAGTGATCTTAAAGCTCGGGGTGATGGTGGGGATCGTGTGAGATAGTTTACCCAGCATGCCTGGCACAGCTCCTGGCACTTTGTAAATGCTCAGTAAGCAAATAGCTGCCCTGCTGCTATGAAAAAACCACGGCATCTTTCAGCATCTCTCAGGAGCTCCTGGCCCCTGATAAATGCCTGCTGAATTGGAGCAGCAGAGAAAGGCCCCTTGGATGGGGAGAAGATGCCCAGAGCCCTTTCCTATGAGCAAAGCCTGGGAGATGGACCTCCGTGTTTCAGCATGCTGCCGCCTTCCCAACCTTGACCCGCCCAGCACTGCCACTCTGTATCTATGTGACCTTGGGTTAGTTGCTTAATCTCTCTGAATTTTTTTCTGCGTCTAGAAAATGGGGACAGTGATAATCAGTCCCCAGGCAGTGTGAGGCACAAAGGAGGCACTGAATATGAAAAGGCTTTGAAATGATTTCCAACTGTCCTTTGGTCCACAGTGTACTAGCCACCCAACAAGTCTGATGTGATCCGGCCACTTCCTTCCCTGAGTGGGTACATCAAACTGGAAGAAACAGAGCAGAGAAAAACCAAAACACTGTTTGAAAATCACAGGCCCCTGTGAGAGGGCAGGCCCTCCATAGGAAGCTCATCAGAGAAGGGCCTAGAAGGCAGAGCCGTGGACCCTGGGTGCCACCAGGATTCATGATGGATCTAGATTTGATCTGGAGACCTTTCCTCCAGTGCTTCTTCTCAGCTTGACCCAAACACGCTGGCTCTGTGTTTCTTGGCCTAAGGTCTGGCAGGGTGGGGGAAAGCCCAGGTGTTGTTGGTCAGGGTTGTTCCTTGTATCTGAGGATGTGATCTTTTCTCTTTCTGAGCAAAGACAGCAGGAAAGGAGGAGCAGAAGTGAAGGAACCGAGTGGAACGCTGTAGGGTTAGAGTCGGGGCATCTCTCTTAGGCTCCCAGATCCTGCGGCCCATTCTCTGGTTGCTGCCAAAATTCTGAAAGAATCGAAGATCATTATGACTTGTCAGTAAGATCGTCTGTATCCACACATCATTGACTCAGAGCCGGGAAAGGGATGTGATCCTGGGGAAGCACATGCCCGGGGGGCATTAGGGTGGGCGATTCTGCTCCTTCCCTCTTCCTGGGTTTTACTGGAGATGCTTGGACATTGCTGGGAGGTGTGAGAGCCCCCTCTCCAGAGAGGCATTTGTTTGTGTGACTGGTCAAAAGGTGGGGGGGGCTGATTCTGAAATACTTGTCCCGATGGCACAGAATTGGAACTTACGGCAGCATCCACCGCTAACTTTTATAGGCCACAGTCAGGCTCCTTAAATACTCCTCCTTGAGCCTTAAAACGCAGCCAATAATTCCTAATGTTCCTATTGCTTTGCCGCCTCATCAGGGTCCTATGAAAATCACTGCTGGGTGAGCGCCATCCTGGGACGGCTTCACTGAACACTTAGTGATATTACCGTGTCCCTCCAGAGGCTGGTGTGCTCAAGTCGGGCATCAGAGAACCCATCGGAATGCCCTGTGGACCCCTTGGTGAGCGTGGAAAAGGCAGAAAGGAAATTGCCTGTGCCCTGCCGTGTCCCAGGAAACAGTGGTCGTGTTAGACACCAGCCAGAAAGAAAGCCATATAAGTGGGTGTTGCCCAGGACAAAGCCAGCCCCCTCCCCCCCGCTACACTCTAATTCTCTGTCCTGTGGCATTTTCTTCATCCATACTCCAGCAATCCTCTTTATTTTTATTGAAGTATAGTTGATTTACAATGTTGTGTTAATTTCTGCTGCACAGCAGTGATTCAATTATATGTTCAATTATATATATATATATACACACATTCTTTTTCATATTCTTTTGTATTAATGGTTTATCACAGAATATTGAGTATAGGTCCCTGTGCTCTGCAGTAGGAGCTTGGTGTTCATCCATCCTGTATGCAGTGATTTGCATCTGCGAGTCCCAAACTCCCAATCCAGCAATCCTCTTTATGTCACCGTGTGTATGCGTGTGTGTGTGCGTGCGCGCGCACCCGCACGAGTGAGCTCACAGGCCGTCACTAAATGTGTGTTGACTGCCTCTCGCCTCCCCCTGCCTGTGCCGGTTCTGTCCGGAGTTCAGGCTTCTGCCTCCTCTTCTCTGTCAGGCCTCCCATCTCTCCACGTGGGTAGGTTGGAATTCCAAAGGGGGCATCTGAGGGCTCCGGCCGCGCCGTAATGATCGCTCAGAAACCCAGACAAGGCCAGTTATGGCTGCTGAGGCCTGCGGCCCCCAAGATGCCTGTCTGCAGTGGGGTTTATCTTGGTGTTTGCTTTCACCCGCTGCCCGCCGCTGGCTCACCGCCGATGGCCTTCAGTCTCTGCGGCAGGCAGGAGAGATAAGAGAAGCATGAGGACGCAGTGGTGGGGCCGGGCAGGGTGCCTCCATGGTTCCACCAATTGGAAAGCCCCTGGGAGGAATCCCGAACGCTTTCCTCTCCGAGGAGTCCCCCAGGAGGTGGCCTGAAGGTGAGTGCGTGACCTTCGGCTCAGGCAGCCCAGGGCTGGGACCTGCCGGCAGAGCTCCTGCCCACCCCGCCCAATGGCCCTGACAGCAGCCTTGATGGTCCTGGGAGAGCTGCACAGTCCTGTGATGGGCAGGGTGGGGGCAGGGGTGAGGATCGGTGACCCACTCCCAGTAGGTGCTCAGTGAACTGGTGGCCTTTGAGAGGAACGTGGGGTTGGTGGACATAATCAGGTTTCAGACTCAGAGAGACTTGGGTAGGGTCCCTGGCACTGCCATTAAGTAACTATGTCACTTTGGACAAGTGGCCTTTGTTTCTTAGTGCCTTAGTTTTCCTCCTCTGCAAAATGGGCTCTAACAATTTCCGGCTACAACAGAGGATGGGTGCCCCATGCAGGGGACTCAGCTCAGTAAACAGAGGTCGGGGTTTTGTTTGGATGAATGCATTTCCTCTCTAACCCTGGATTTCACTCTGTGCTGGGAGCTGACACAAGGTCAAGGCTGGGAACACAGCGGAACAGTTCGGGACCGCAATGTGCAGAACTGACTAACCTGCCCTGCTGCACTGACCAATCACCAGTGTGGAAGGAGCCCGGGTGTCCTGAGGCTGGTCCAGTGGCACAAACAGGTGGGTTTCAGGAAGAACCATTGTGAGGGGTGTGATGAAGGGAAGGGGCACCTCTGTTAGCCACTTGCTTACATGGGTCCACTCACACCACCCTACCCCACCCTAGGCATCCCGACCAGAACTTCACGTCCAGACCCTCCTCCGGGCACACCAAAGCACCCACGCCCACATACGTGACAGATGGTGGCCGCTGCTGCCTCCTGATGCTAAAGCTAGCAAACAGACTATGGAAGCCCAGGGCTTCGTGACACGCCACAGACAACACTACCACACACCCAGGTGTTGTGATCCAGATCTGGAGCTGGGGAGCCCAGCTCCAGGAGCCTTCCTGTGATGGTGAGTTTTCTGTGTCAACTTGGCCAGGCTGTCGTACCCAAGGATTTAATCACACACAGATCTAGGTGCTGCTGTGAAGGCATTTTGCAGATGTGGTCAGCATCGACAAGCAGTTGACTTCAGGTAAAAGAGATGGACGTGCCAGAATGTGGGTGGGTCTCACCCAATCAGGTGAAGGCCTTCAGAGCAAAAACTGCGGTCTTGGGGAACAAGAAATGTGACCTCAAGTGTGCAACGTCAACCTCTGCCTGAGCTTCTGGCCTGCTGGCTGGCCCTACAGATTTCAGACTTGCTGGCCCCTACAACAGCATGAGCCAATTCCTTAAAATATATCTCTTTATATAAATACATATATAAAGAAGAGATAAATACATAGACACTTAAAGATACATAAATATATTGGGACTTCCCTGGTGGCACAGTGATTAAGGATCCACCTGCCAATGCAGGGGACACGGGTTCGAGCCCTGGTCCAGGAAGATCCCACATGCCGCGGAGCAACTAAGTACGTGCGCAACAACTACTGAGCCTGCGCTCTAGAGCCCGCAAGCCACAACTACTGAGCCTGCGTGCCACAACTACTGAAGCCCGTGCGCCTAGAGCCTGTGCTCCACAACAAGAGAAGCCACCACAATGAGAAGCCCGTGCACCGCAACGAAGAGTAGCCCCCGCTCGCCACACTAGAGAAAGCCTGCGCGCAGCAACGAAGACCCAGTGCATCCAAAAATAAATAAAAATTTTAAAAAGATACATAAATATAAATTTTCTATTGGTTCTGTTTCTCTGGAGAACTCTGAGACACCCCCAATCCAGCCACCTGATCCCCTGAGGGGCAGCACCCACGCTGCCAGGAAAAGCATCAAAGTGACTGTGGCCTCGGGTTCAACAGGTCTTGACCTTTCACTTCAGACTGCTCTGACTCTCGTTAGCAGAAATGGGTTTGAGTTGACATCCCACGACAGAAGGGGTTTTTAGAAGCCCATCATGCTTTTTGCAACCACTGACCCTGGGGTCAGCAGTATAGACTAGGGGTTGGCAAACTACAGACCGATGGCAGATCCAGGCCGCTGCCCTTTGGTGTAAATAAAGTTTTGTTGGAATACAACCGTGCTCATTCATTTGTGTTCGTCTATTTCCGTGTTGTCTGTGGGGGCTTTTGCACTACAACGGCCGGGTTGAGCAACTGGGACAGAGAGGGTGCGACTTGCGATGCCTATATGAAGGGGGACCTTCTGGGCTTGATTCCTGAGACCCATCCCCAGTGGGAGGTTTGCCAGCTACCTGGGGCCTAAGCAGGGAGGAAAGTGAGTTTTCAGGAAGGTTTGGTGCAGTAGTTCTCAGACCTGGGGGATGAGGGGAGGTGATTATCAAACATGCAGGTTCCCAAGCCCACCCCTGGAGATTCTGAGTCAGAGGCCCGGGTAGGCTCAGAAACCTGGGTCTGCTCCCCAGAGGATCCTGATGCTGGTACCCCAGGCCCCTGTTATAGGAAACCCTGGGTTAGGGGGATTTCCCTGTCCAGGCTGTAGGAGCCAATCCCTCAGTGGTATCTGGGCAGGGAGATCCCCACAGGTACACTAGGCCTTTAAGGGCTTCCCACACCTGTGGTTACCCTGGCCCCCAGGAGAGTCTGGACCCTACCTTGGCTTTAGGATGCAGAGCTGCTGAGAGCCACGACATAGCCTTGCTCTGATCAGATGGCTTAGGGGGGTCTGGTCTGCAGAGCTGGGTGGTGCTGGCTGGAGCTGCTGGCTGGAGATAAGGGACGTCTTCCCTGGTGCTAAGCCAGGCTGCCCGTCGCCAGTTCACACCCTTTCCCAAGACGGCATCTGAGCCTGCCCAGGCCTGGCCTCGGGCGGTGGTGCTTTGTTCTTCCGCGTTCTGCCCAAGCTGGCATCTGCTTGTCTCTGCACTCTGCCTGGAATGAGCCCGCCAGCCTTGTATGTGGCCAGCCTTGTAATCTCTCTAGGACCTTAGCTGCCCCAACTCTAAAGTGGGAGATAAAAATATGAAACTCCCACCCAAGAGGTCTGGTTAAAGGACCAGGATGCAGTCCAGGTGAGGGCAGAGACCCTGTCTGCCTGTTTACTGCTTAGCCCTGAGCAAATGCTCAATCCAAGGTGTGGAGTGAAGGGTAAGTAGCTGGAGAAATACCAGGCTCAGAGTCCCCTCCAAACCCCCTGACAGAGCTCACTGCCTGCACATCTCTGGAGGGGCAGAGAGAGACAACACGGCGGCTTGTTAATCATCATCTCTTTATTTACAGCTCAAGAGAGCGCATGCAACACGCCATCACAGGACTACAAGGGCGTAGCACCTCCCCCCTCCCCTGCTGCCCCAACACCTTAAAGAGGAACGACAGCCCCCCCCACCAGGGAAGTTCCCAAGAGTCAGAAAACCCAAAGACTGAGGCCCCAGGCCCAGGTGCTTCAATTCATTTCCTCTAAAAGTAAAGGCCAGTTCCAGCCCGGGAGACAGGGCCTCAGAGACTGCGAGGTGGTCATTGCTGGTTATTAACTAGGCAAAGTGGATCTCAGATTTGCCAACTCACACCTGAATGCAAACGCCCCCAAATCATCCAAATGTCCCTGACCGTCTGACAGTCCTGTCTCGCCCTCTGCATCCTAGGCCCACGTCTCTGAATCTTCATTGTGCACGAGCACGGCCTGGAGAACTTGTGGTTCAGCAGGTCCCGGTGGGACCGGGATCCCACATTTCTGCCAAGCTCCCAGGTCTTCGTCCCTTTTCCCACAAGAGTGTGGAATGGACATTGACAGTGGGGAATTGTAATAGGGAAGAACCTTTTGTATCCTATGACAAGTCAATCACTAAAGGGATGTTGCCTATAAGCTCAAATTGTACACAATGGCCCATCTCTGGGAACCCTGCTTCCCAGACAATGAGCATTAAGCTAAAATACCTTTGTTTAGCTCACAAGAAACATCCTGACCAGGCCCATCTGTGAATGACTGCAGGGAGGAAGAAATTAACACATCCCTTCTGGAGGCTGATGGGAGCCAGGAAGTGTTTGACTTTACTCGCTCCCCTTTTAGTATAAAAGGAGCCTGAATTCTAACTCTGGCAAGATGGTTCTTTGGGGCACGTGCTCAACATCTTCTTGGTTTGCTGGCTTCCTAGTTAAAATCATTAGTCCTTTGCCCCAGCAACAGCAATAACAACCAAAAAGGATGGAGGGACCAGAAAGCCTCTTGCATCCAAAAGAGGCTGCTTATCCTCCATCAGACCACCGTCCTGACTTAGGATTCAGAAAATACACTCCCTGCAATGGAAGCCCCTGGCTCTTCAGATTGGCAAATCCTGTCACCCCTCCCCAGCACACACCCTCTTGTCTCCCATAGGAGTGAAGGTCATCTTGAAGGTCATGGTGCACCTTTCAACCCCATGAAACCCCCAATGAGTAGCCTAAATGGTTTGATCTTCCGGCCCCTTCCCGCTGTCTCTTCCAGCACGTATTTTTTCCCTGCTGTCCTGTTGTTTTATAAACATGTTCCTTGCAGGTTGCATATATGTTTGCTGTCTCTCCAGCTGCAAAGCGGATCCCCTTCCAGGGAGCTGATGTCCACCATCCTGACATCAGATTTTATTGGATGTGTTGAATATGGCTTGAAGTAAGCATCCACTTGCAGCTTCTCAGTGGTGGAAAGGATCGTGGCTTTGGGAGGTGACTTGTGGCTCCGTGACTCCACAAGGGGCAGGTAAAGCTGTCACGTTCCCATGTGGCGTGGCTTTCATGTCCTCTGACCTTTCACTCATTTCCAGTAGGCTCAGGAGCCCCTCTTGGCATCACCAGACAAATCCCAGAAAGGCAGCCCCATGGGAACGGTGGGTATCTCTGGGGAGTGGCTGGAAGACTCCCGCAGGAGGAATGCAGGGGTCACAGGTGACCGTCCCTGCAACTATTGGTTTCCACTTGGCCTCCAGCTCGGCTCTTCCCGGCCCCGGGGTGGGGTGGGTATTTTTAGAAAGTCCTGATCTTGTTATTATTATTTCAAAGCCACTGACACCTGCAGCTCTGCCGCAGTGGCCAGAATCTGTACGTGCTGCCTCGGGCTGAGCCCAGAGCAGTTTTCCAAACCTCTTTGACCCAGAACCCCATCCCCTCTCTCCTAATGGAGCATCTCACGGCCCCCGTGTTCTAGGGGACACACCTTGGGAAAGGAGCCTGAATAGTGATCTCTGAGTACGTGACGGATTGTTATCTCAAAAAATACAACACCTACTAAAATCATCCTAAAAATAAATTAGCTAACACTGAGGGCTTATTATATGCCAGGCACTGTTCTAAGCATGTTACCAGGATTTTGTGTTTACATCTCACAGCACCCCTATGAAGGAAGATTTATTATCCCTATTTTACAGATAAAGAAATCAAGGCACAGAGATCTTAACTAAGTTTCCTAAGGTCACCGAGGTGGTGAGCGGTGTAGTAGGCCGTTTGTTGGCAGCTGTACCCGTGCAGTCAGCAGGGCGAGGGAAGGGTCTCGGGCCCAGTGTACATCAGAGTCACCTGGACGCTTTGCAAACGCATGAAGCCCAGAGACAACCCAGACCAATTAAACCAGCATCTTCGCAGGTGGGCTCGGGCATCGGTACCTTTGAAAGTTCCCCAGACTGTTCTAATGTGCAGCCAAGGTGGAGACCAGCAGATTAGAGCAGGGATCTGCAAACTGTGGTCCGGGGGCCAAATCCAACCCACGGCCTGTTTTTGTGTAGTCTGCAAGTTAAGAGAGGTTTTTACATTTTAAAATGAAATTTAGAAAATCAAAAGAAGAAGAATGGGTCTGTGACAAGTTAAAATTATATGAAATTCTGTGTCCATAAACCATTTCATTGGAACACAGCCTAAAATAGTTATCTGGCCCTTTACAGTAACAGTTTGTTGAACCCTGGATTAGAGGAAATTGGCTTATGTTCCAGCAAAAGAAATTTAAGATAGACCAAGGAAGAACTTCCTGGTAGAGAGGTTTGTTAAACACACAGGGGGCTTTGGGATCCCTGACTCTGGAGTTATAAGGATTCCACCCACCCTGCCTTTGCAAATGCAAAATGGAAGTAGCTAGGGCAAAGAGATAGGCCTTGAGTTTCTAGCTATGGAACTCCCTTAGTCAGTGGTAGTTCTGTGGGGCCTTTCAGCTTTGTCCTGATCTTCTGTGTTTTCCATCGTTTCTGGGTTCCCCGCCTGCAACCACCCCTGCTAGGGTTCTATCACTATCTCGAATCTGCCACTCCATGTGAGGCACACAGTGTGGGCCTTGTCTGGTCTCAAACAGACAAAACTGCCAGTGGATTCAATTTACAAGTAGCCGGCTTTGATCTCTTGCAGTCCCCCTTCTCCCCAAGATTCCCATGCCCGTCGAACTTGAATAGGGCAAAAAGAGCCAGTGTATTTGGTTTCTCCTAGATCTGTCTGCTTTCCTTGGTGCCGGACCCTTGACCCCAACTGATTTTCCCAGTGGAGTAAACAGCCCTGGCATCTCGTGGGCGTGGTCCCCCGGCTGGGGTCCAGGCCAGCAAGGACTCTGGATGGAGAAGGCTGGCAACCTTCTTTGCCCTGGACCTGAGGGTTGGCCAGGAGTGAGATGTCAGGTGGGGGGATTGAAGTGGCTCTCCTGAGGTGGCCACTAAGTCACATCTGCTCAGAGAGGTGTTTGGGGTAGGCATCATGAGTCTGGCCTGTGGGGGGCTGTTAGGAGAGGTGCCCCAACTCTTCAGTGGGCTCTGCTGCAGAAGTGTAGGCTGGGGGGCCTGGGATGGTCTCTGGGGGGCCTGGGAACCTCTAAGACGTATGCAAAGTGGGTGCACACGGGCAATGTGCGTACTTTTTGAGTCCATGCTTGCATTAGATTCTCAAAGGACGTGAACTACAAAGGCCAAAGAACCCCCCTGGGGTGGCAGGTTTCAGGCAACTCCAAAGTGCATGTCCCGGGACGGGGTGAGCAGGGCCATAGACATAAGAAACAGCTTTACCGTTTACCCCAAACACTTCATGTCCCAGAATACCAGCTCCCAGAGGGCAGGGGTCAATCTGCCCAAATCATGCCTTATAGGCAAGCAGGTGCTTAATGCACATTTTCTCTTGTTTTTTAAATGATATACCTTTGTCCAGGGAAAGAAGAGAATAGTCGGTTATTCCAGCCTTCACCACAGTGAAAGGAACTACCAGGGAACACGTCTCTCTCACCGAAAGCCGTGGAGAACCTGAAATGCGTCCTTAGTTGTGGAGGAGCAAAGACGTGGGCCTTGGAGCTGGTCGGACCCAGGTTCAGATGCCAGCTTCACCCTGACTCTCCAGGACCTGGTGCTTTCAGTGGGGTCTTGGGTCCAGCAGTATTGGCATGCCCTGAAGCTTGTTAGAAATGCAGAATCGACTGAATTGGAATCTGCATTTTAACCAGATCCCTGGGGATTCTTACACAGGTGAAGGTTTGAGGAGAATTGATGTGGGACCCTGGACAAGTCATAAAACTTTTCCTCAGTTTCCTCCCCTGTAAAATGGTGACTATGCCTACTTTAAAGGGCCATGTGACAAGTGAGATAATGTATGCCCCTCATTTAGCACAGTGCCTGGTACATAGGAGGTGCTTCGTACTCGTCTCCCGCCCTTGGTTTCCCTATCTCTCAGGGAGTTTCCATTCTTTTCCAGCTCGAAAACCTCTTCCTTTTTAAACTTGAAACCATTGCAGTGCTGCGGTCGGACGGTAGAGGGCGCTCTCGACATTGCCATCGCGGAGAACGCGGACACCGGGATGCGCTGGCGGTGTGGGTCTCCCACTGGCCGGGTGGTGGCTGCAGGTGTGCTGCTGCTCGGCTCCTGGGCGGGGGCAGTTCGCCCAGGGCTCCCCTCCTGGGGCTGAGTGTCCTGGGTCTGAGCCTGCAGCCTCAGTCATCTGACTCCCCATTTGATCTGCCACCGCGAGTTATAAACAAACTGCCCGGCTTCTCCAAACCTCCCGCGCTCAGTCCCCTGGCCGGTGGGGAGGCGCCTCACGCGGCCCGCTAGACATTGATGAAAGATCCCTGGTCGCCGTTGGCCGTTTCGGGCTCCACGCAGCGCCCCTTTCTCCGGGTGACCCTGCGGTTCCGGTGGAATTTGACGTAGCAGCGCAGCCCTGGGTGAAGAGAGGCAAGGGGGTCAGGGATGCGACCCCTGCCAGACCCCTCCGCGCCCTCTGGAACCCCCTGCATCCTCTCACCACCACCCCCTTCTTTTTTCTGTCCTACAACCAACCCATCCCCTGCAGAGCAGCCTGAATGGGCTTAAAAAAGCGAATCACAGAGGGAGAAGGGAAGAGTGAACAGATGGAGCACAGGGGATATTTAGGGCCATGAAACTATTCTGTGTGATACTATAATGGTGGGTACATGTCTATGCATTTGTCAAAACCCATAGAATGTGCAACACAAAGAGTGAACCCCTAATATAAATTATGGACTTTAGTGAATAATGTATCACTATTGGTTCATCAGTTGTAAAAAGTGCACCACACTAAAGTAAGATAATAGGGGAAACGGTGTGTTTGGGGGGGCATATGAGAACTCTGTATTTTTTGCGCAATCTTTCTGTAAACCTAAAACTGCTCTTAAAAAATAGTCCATTAAAAACCTTTTTAAAAAGGGATGCAGATTCCCTGGTGGCGCAGTGGTTGAGAGTCCGCCTGCCGATGCAGGGGACACGGGTTCGTGCCCCGATCCCGGAAGATCCCACATGCCGCGGAGCGGCTGGGCCCGCGAGCCATGGCCGCGGAGCCTGTGTGTCCGGAGCCTGTGCTCCGCAACGGGAGAGGCCACAGCAGTGAGAGGCCCGCGTACAGCAAAAAAAAAAAAAAAAAAAAAAAGGGATGCAGATTCTGCCCTCCCCTATGAAACCTCCCATGACTCCCCATTGTACTCAAAAGGAGATCCAAACTTCCTACCCTGGCTTATAAGACCCTCTGGGACCTGGACCTGCCTCCTGTCTGCTCTCCTCACCTCCCACTCCCCTCCTCACTAACTCCAGCCACACCCAGTTTTCTTGCTTTTCCTCGTAAACCCATTCATTTTTGGCCCCAGGGCCTTGGCACTTACTGTTCTCACAGCCAGAAATGCCTTCCTGAAGTTCTTGGCATAGCTGGCTCCTTCACAGCCTTCAGGTCCCAAAGGGACCCTCCCTGACCATCCTAATTAAAGTAGTCGTGGCCCTCCTGGCCCACCAGTGGGAGGGGTTCCTGGCTGTGGCTCTATCATAACCACATGTCAGGCATCCCCTGACATACATGGGTAGACATGTTTTTCATTTAAGGCCACATCCTCCTGATTGGGGGTGGGAGGGTTAGGGGAAGAGATTGCTCGGTGTGGCCTGAGCAATCCCTACATTTCAGGTTAGGAGTGGCCACAGGGAGAGAGGAGGACATCACCTGCTTAAGATCTGCTGATGTCACTGTCAAGAGAATAAAGGAATTGCTGTGAAGTTTGTGCTTTGGGGTCTAGAACTGACACCTGGATCACAGCTTTCAGACCTGTGGCCACACAAAATACACTTAGGAGGGGGGCAGGGGATTATGAGCAGGAGTGGTTGGTAGCCACAGAAGCCCTTCTGGAACCCTCCAGAATCCAGGCTGGCCTAGACTGCAGCCCTGGAACCTGAATTCAACATTTTGGGATTTCTCAGAAGTCCTCAGGACTCTTGGTCCTCAGAGGGTTCCTGACAACCTCTTCCTGGACCATCTTTAATGAGCTGTCATTTCTACTCAATTTATTTTTCTGGAGCCTGAGTCTCCATGGAGGAAGCAAGAATTCTGGTGGGACCGACCAGGGTGGGAGAGACCACGGGAAACGAGGAGATGGGGTTTTGGCTGCACACATATCTTTTGGATGCCTGAAAAGCTACCCCCTCCTACCTGAGGCCCTGGGGAGGAAGGAAGGAAGCCTTCCTGGGCAGAGGGGCTGCCCAGTGAGCATCCAGCTGGGCACCAGCTGGGTGTGTGAACTCAGTCGGGCCATGTCCCCCTCACCTAGGCAGGCTGGATCTGGAGGCCCTGGCGCTATTCCAGGCTTCCTGGACTAGAGCACCCTCCGGGCCATTCTGCACCTCAGTCTCCTCCTCTGCGAAATGGGCCCCCAGCCCTGCACACGGGTAACAGAAGGCAGCTCCCCAGCATCTCCACCCCTGAATGCCTCCATGCCCTCACCTCCCAGCTGGTCCTCTGTGTCTCCACTCCTGCCCCCAACAGTACTGCAGCCAGAGTGAGCTGTTACACTCATAAGTCAGACCAGGTCACTCCCCTGCTTAAAACCTGCCGACACCTTCCCATTATAACTCTATAAAGTCCTGCATGATCCTCCCCGCCAGCTTCTCCTACTTCCCCTTCTGCCACCTTCCCCGTTGGCTACTGTGTGCCAGGCGCCCTCAAACATTCCAGCCTCATTCCTGCCCGAGGCCCTTGGCTTTGCTCTGCCGCTTGCCTAGGACTCTCTCTCCATCCCCCCGCCCCTCATTTTCAGGTGGCTGGTTCTGCAGTCCACTCCTGTCCACCCTTTCTAAAACACCTCCCAGACTCCTCATCAGCCCAGTCTGGATTATTTTCTTTACAGCCCCTATTCCTTTCTAAAGACATCTTATCTACTTATTTGCTTATTGTTGCTCATCTCACTAGAATGGAATCCACGGGCGCAGAACTTGCTGGTTCTCTTTGTCGCTGAATCCCAATGTCCTTATCAGAACCCAGCACATAGTAGGCACTCAATAAATATTTCTTGACAGACTGGATGAATGAGTAATTGGACCTAAGCAGCTTTATTGCTCTCACAGCAGATAATTTTTGAGGCTAATGTGAGAAAAAATTGGGCATGTATCTCAGAATGGTCAACAGAGGGACTGAGACCAAATCCCTTCACTCAGGAAATGTGAGCCCTGGATGTGGGATGACACTGAGTAATTATTGTGCATTTTTGGTATTTTGTTTTTAAAAGAGTACTTATCTCTTAGATGTGATACTGAAATATTCACAGATGAAATATCTACAGTTCCAGGAGTTGCTTCAAAATCTTATTGCAGGGACTTCCCTGGCAGTCCAGTGGTTAAGACTCTGCGCTCCCACTGCAGGGGGCGCAGGTTTGATCCCTGGTCGGGGTAAGATGCTGCATGCTGTGCAGCGTGGCCAAAAAAAAAGATTAAAAAAATCCTATTGCAACGGGGGAAGCAGATGGGGAGGGGGAGACAGCACAGATTGGCCATGAGTGAGAATTATTGAAGCTGGGTGACGGGAAATGGGGGTTCATTATACTATCCTGACGACTCAATATATGTTTGAAATTTTTCAGAATACAAAATTTAAAATGTTCTCCCACTTTTCTAGCTATGTAGGTTTGGGCAAGTGGCTTAACCTTTCTGTGCCTCAGTTTGCTTTTGGGTAAAATGGGGAGAACAATAGCTCCCTTCCTGGGATAGTTGGGAGGATTAAGGAGATAATGGGTAAAGGGCTTAGCACAGAGCCCGGTACACCTGGGCCCACCTGGGCAGGAGGGCACATACCACTCCACGTGGGAGCTCAGAGGAGTTAAAGAGGGAGCCAGCCGGGCAAGTGCATCCTTCCCTGGGACAGTGCTGGGAAATCCACCCCCCACCCCTTGTTATCACACTTGGAATGTCTCCCCTGGGATAGAATTCTGGTGTGAAAGCACCAGGCTTCTCAGGTTTGATCTTATTTTAAAAGATACTCTCCTCTCTCCTCCCCTCTCCCACCTCCAGATCATGGGAGATCATGCCAGCTTGTATTTCAAGAGGTGAGAAAAGCAAATTTGAGCAACGATGCCAGGAATCGAGACTAAATGAGTTCACAGATTGTGAAGGCACCGAGCAAAGCTGTTCCTGCTCGTGTCCTCAGCTCCCCAGGGATTCTCCCACCCCCTTCTCTGCCCACCCCGGCTTGGAGGAGAAAGGGAGGTTGCGAGGTCTCGGCACCGAGGGAGCCCCCGGTATCGGGCTCACCTTCCACACACATGCAGTCGTCAAAGCATTTGTTGTTCAGGCCTCGGTTGTGGGGCGTGCAGAGATGCTCCCGGAGGTCGCAGCAGGTCCCTGCCCACACAGCAAAAGCACACTCGGTCAGCCACGCCGAGTGGACCCTCCCTGCGCCCTGCACACGCTCCCACTGGACAGGAGATACATCATCTCCATGGTGGGGCCATCCCTGGCAGGATGGACCATCTGGTGCGCAAGGCTCCCAGCTGGAACCACCGACAAATGTCACGGCCGAGGCCCCTGGGGGCGGGCGGCAGAGACCCCAGACGCCCCAGATGGGCAATTGATTGATCATGGGAGGAGTGAGGGCGCTGTGGGATCCCCCCCTGGGTGGAACGGCTGGGGGCTGCCAGGTGTGAAGTCAGCACGGAGCTGGGAGGGGCCTCGGTGATCATGGAGCCAACGTCCTCTTTGGACAGATGGGGAAACAGAAGCCCCTGAGAGGCAGGCCCTCGGCACGGACTCGCCCACCATGGAGCCAACTCTCAGAGCCACTGTTCAGTTGGCCCAAACTTGAGCCTTTTCTTTCTGCTCAGGGTGAAAACAATGGTTTGGAAAGAAAACAGCCTTTCAGGGAGCTGGCGGTCTGGCTTCTCCGATGCCAAATGGCTTGTTGGGTTGCTGTTTTGTAGAATATTCTGGTCACTGAATTAACGAGCATCGTGGAGGTGTGCAACTCAGATCTCCCTCCAGAAGGCACTTGCCATCCAACGGCCAGGAGAGCAGTTAGCTGCCAGCCTCCAGCTGTTAACACCTGCAGGAGCCTCCTGAGCCAATGTCACACTGTTCCGGAGCAGAACAGCCCAGGCAGCGACTGGCTCAGTGGGGGTGCCAGGGCCTGGCTATCTGCCCAGCAGGGGCCTCTTCTAACAGGCAATCTTTGCTCTGGAGCTCCCTGCTGGGCCAGCGGGCGACTGCATCACAGTCTCCTGTCCATTCCTCCTTCGTTCCACTTTTGTTGTTCACAGGCCTTACCCTAACCCCCACCCCCAGAAAACTCCTGCCCTTCGAACTCCCCCTCGCTATCGTCTTCCCAGAAGTTCCGACTGACCCAGTCAAGGGCCAGCAGCTTAGACCATCAATCAAAACCCCAGGCCTGGGGCTTCCCTGGTGGCGCAGTGGTTGAGAGTCCGCCTGCCGATGCAGGGGACACGGGTTCGTGCCCCGGTCCGGCAAGATCCCACATGTCGCGGAGCGGCTGGGCCCGTGAGCCATGGCCGCTGAGCCCGTGCGTCCGGAGCCTGTGCTCCGCAACGGGAGAGGCCACAACAGTGAGAGGCCCGCGTACCGCAAAAAAACCAAAAAACCCCAGGCCTCTGTTTTCAGACTGTCTTAATGGACTCAGCTGCTGAACAGGTCAGGATGTCATCAAAGTATCCCAAGAAGCCCAGCAGTGTCATGATGGGACAGAGACAGAATTAAGCCCAAAAGGACGTTAGGAGAGAGAAGTGGAGAGAAGGGTCATCATGATTGAAGGCAGTGTGGGGCAGCGGTTCAGAACCAGGCCGACTCAGGTTTGAGCCACTTCCTAGCTGTGTGACCTCGGCTGAAACACTTAGCCTCTCTGAGCCTCAATTTCCTCGCCTGAAGATGGGGAAGGACAGGGTCTCTTTCTCTGGGCTGCTGTGAGGATTAAATAGAACACAGTATGGCAGCAACCCTCAGTAAAGTGGTAGCCGTGGTTGTTGTTATTCACCATCCCTCAAGGGTCCTGCTCATGTGTCTGGGAACACCCGCCCCCATCCCCACGCAGGTTCCCCCAGCGCCCGGCCTAGGGTCTTGAACACGATGCTGGTTCGGTACCTGGCAGGCAGTCCTGGTGATGGTCGCAGGGCTCCCCGTCAGCCGGTGATGTTTCATTCCCATCGCTGGAGAGTTTGCCCCGGTGTTTCTCTGGGGAAAACAGGATCTGTGGTCAGAGGCTGAGGCTCGGCAGGGCAGAGAGATTAAGCACAGAACACCAGGGTGAGAGCGCTCACACCGCCACTCCCACAGTGTGGCTTGGATAAGACACAATACCTCTCTCTGCCTCAGTTTTCTCTTCTCTAAAGTGGGATCAACAGCAGAACAGACCTAACTTTTTTTTTTTTTTTTTAAGGTTAAGTGAGTTGCTACGTGCAAAGCGTTTGCCGCGCGATGAGCACTTGAGATCAGCAAGTCCATTTCAGGTGTCCGTTCCATTAGACTCCAGGCCCCCCATCCCACCTTGGACATATGTAGGTCAGGCTGGAGTCACCGAGGCCCCTACCCCAATGGATGGTGGGAGAGGGGAGGGAGCCCAGCAAGGGGGTGGCGGGGTGGGTAGGCATACCTTTCTTCTTCATAGACGGCCAGACCTCAGGCTTTAAGTCTTCATAATCGGTCCAGTCAAACAAGGCCATATCCAGTGTGGGCATCACCTCCCCGTCAGGCCTGGGATGAGCCTGCAGAAGGGGGTGGAGAGGAGGGAGCTTGAAGATCCCAACAGGTGAAAGAAGAAACGTGGGGCCCCAGGACCAGAGAGCAAAGGAGGGGCTCCTCAGAGGCCAGCTCATCCTGGGCTGGACAGCCTGCAATCCCAGCCCGGGGACATTGGGAGGGCCGCCCAGAGCAGCCACCCCCAACGTGGGATGGTGCCTATAGGCAGCCAATGCAGTCGGGCAAGTGATCCACCAGGCCCTCTGGGGGAGGCGGGGGGAGGCAGCTGTGTCCACTCAGGAGGAAGCCCAGCTGCTTGTTCCCCTGCCCATTCTCTCCCCTGCAGATGTCATCAGCTCTCTGTGGCACTGTTGAGGCCACGGCCATGGCTCAGTTCCACTCACAGCCCTGGCCAGCAGTCTCGGCACAGCAACTTCTGGCCAGCAGTTCCACTCACAGCCCTGGCCACAGTAGGATGTGAACCCACCTTCTAGGGCTGGGTTCTCAACACATGGGCTTCAGGGGCCCTGCGACAGCATGGGTAACCATGGATTCATCGGAAATGGCCCATAGTCTTATCAGAATCTCAGGGGGGTGCAAGACCCAAAAAGAGAATAAGAAAGATCTACTGCTAAAAAAAAGTTTTATTTCTTCTACACATATATTTATTTTTGATCATTTTTAATGATTTTATTTTGAAACAAATTTCAAAGCCCCAGAAGAGGTGCAATGATGCACCTCATGTTAATTGCAACAATAAATACCCTCCATCTAGACTCACCAATGGTTGGTGTATTTGCCACGTTTGCTGGCTTGCTTCCTCTCTGTATATCTTTTTGTTTCTGTTCTTGTTTTTTTTGTCTGTGCCACGCGGCATGTGGGATCTTAGTTCCCCGACCGGGGATCGAACCCACGCCCCCTGCAGTGGAAGCGTGGAGTCTTAACCACTGGACCGCCAGGGAAGTCCCTTCCATATGTCCTTTTTAAAGGTCTGAAGCAGATGGGTCAAAGTGTTAACTAAAGCTTGTTAATTCTGGATCATGGGGACATGGTTTTAAAGATTATTATTCTCTGTACTTTTCAGCATGTACAAAATTCTTCCCCAAAGGCCTTGCTCTTCTAGATGCAGAGACCAGTGTGCTGAGCCGGCACTTGCTTCCTTGGCATTCCCTAGAGTGAGCCCCCAGGACCACTGCCTGGACAGTGGCAGCCCTCCCTGGCCAGTGGGCCCCCTGGCCCGAGCTGGGCTGGATGGGCATCAGGAGACCTGGCTTCCATCCAGCCCTGCTGGCCTGGACCAGCTCCTTCCTGCCACTGTGCCTCAGTCTCTCTAAAGTACTAAGAGGGGGTTGCATGACATCATCTCAAGGACCCTTCCATCTCCGAGGCCACCCCGGGCCCCTTACCTGGGGCCACAGGGATGTGACGGGCAGGATCAGGGACTCTTCTGTGGCAGGTGCTGCCTTAGAGGTGGTGAGGTAGAGTATGGTGGGGGCCAGGCTGGTGGAGGATTCCTCCATCGCGGCATCCGGGGCCTGGTCTTCTGAGAGCTCCACCTTCTTCATCAGGGAGCTGGGACCTCTGACCAAGGCTCGGCCTGAGGCAAGGAGCAGGAAACACAGCAACTTTATCTGCTTGCCACCCACCACCCCGTATCGGCCCACAGCAGGACCCACATTTCCTGCTGCGAACAGGGGGGCGGCAGGAACCATATGACAAGCTATGGGCTCAGCCGACATCACTGCTGCCCACCCTCCTGCAGGGGTGGAAGCAGGAGTCTGGGGGCAGCATGAGGGGGAAAGTCTTGGATGAATTTGCAGTGTTGCTGGGGAGATGGCCCAGGATTCTTGCTCTAAAGCAATATTCCAGCAAGTTCAAGTCTGGGTTGGTTGGGTGCAGCCAGCAGTATAAGTGCAATGAATAGAACTTAGTAGGATTAACCATGGAAGGCTTCCTGGAGGAGAGTAAGTTTGAGTAGGGGAGCCACGTGATGACGCTGAGAGGCACTGCAGGGAGGCAGAGGCCTTTGAGAAGGCTGGGAGGTGAGAGCTCCCTACGTGGTGATAATGACCCTGCTTATTGAGTACATGCTGTGTGCTGGGACCACGTTGTACGCTGGGTCCTGCTTTACAAGCACTATTTCACCTAACCTTTGCAGGAGCTCTGGCAGGGAGGTACTCTTTCAGCCTCATCTACAGGGAAGGAAACGGAAGCACAGAGAAGTTAGGCAACTTGCCTGAGAGCACACAGCTAGCGAGTATCAAAGTCTGAATTCAAACCCAGGTCCATCTGTTGCAAAACCAATACTTTTAACCACTGATGCTGCCTTCCAAGATATATGGGCACGGGGTAGGATGAGTGTGAGAGGGGAGAGTGTGCAGGGCTGGGGGGTGGTCAGGAACAAGGGGGCTTCAAGAAAAGCTAGAGGTCCCAGGCTCATCCTGGCCTCTTTTTCTCAGGCAAGATCTGACTTTAAGGTTGGTTGGGTCAGTTGGGGCCTCCCCACCATCCAGAGATGAACCCCAGAGTGTAGGAAGGGGACTCGGGGACCACTGAAACTGCTCTATTCATTTTACAGAAGGAAACTGAGGCCCCATCAGGCTGAGACCTTACAGCTGGTCAGCAGGCCTGGGCCTGGACTCCAGACCTCCACTCACCCACTCTCGTGGGAGCGCCCTGCTGGTCCACGGGAGCTGGGGCTGGAGCTGGGCTGGGCTGAGTCCACGCCCCGTGTATGCCTTCTTGCTTGCTGTCAAGGCTGCCACTGCCCCCACCCCACCTGACACGTGATCCCTAGGGGTGGGAGGCTGAGAGTCTAAGCTGGGCCCACTCCCCTGTGTTCTGTCCACCTGGGGGGTCTCAGCGGGCCTGGAAGGGAAGCAAGCCCCAGCTGTTTGCAGGAGAAGGTGGGGCTGAGGATCCATCACCCACCTCCTGCAGAGCCCCCGCCCCCATCCATGCCTGTGGCACTCGGTCTGCCCCTAGAGGCAGTCATGTCACATGTAGAGACTTGGAAGCCGAGGTTGCCTGCCTGGGCTCTGGCCAGGGGAGACAGGGGAGGAGCCTGCTGGGTGGGGCTGCTGGGACATGTTTGTTCTGGGGAGGCTGGGACCAGTGGGTGGTGCGGCTCACAGGGGATTTGGGAACGTGGAGGGAACTTGAAGGAAGGTCAGAAAGACGAGGAAGAAACCCCATCAAACACACAGAGCAGAGGCAGGAGAAGTAAGGACGTGACCGCTCTCCTTGGTCAGCCGTGTCCAGGTCGGAGGACATTGACTCAGCACTGAGAGAAAGCTGAGAATTAACTAGTAACAACCACTGCCCACTGCCCCTGCCAAGTGCCAGGCACCATTCTGGGTACTTCAAATAGCAAGCCGTCTCTGAATCTACCCCAAGGGCAGAAGGGGCCATTACACTCACTTTGCAGAAACGGAGGCACAGAAAGGTGACTTGCCAGTAAGTAGTGGAACCAGAATCAGACCTGGGGCAGATCTGGCTTCAGAGTCTAAGCTCTCGGCCTCTGCTCTGTGCCTCGGAGTTGATTAAGTGATGGGCTTGGAGGGCACCGAACTGTCCCATCTCTATTCAGGACTTACAGTAGGATGGATTTAGGTCAGATGCGAGGTAGAACTTCCTGATTTAGGAGGATGATCTATTGATAAGACTGAGCTCCTACGGCCACATGTCCTTCTCTTCCTCCCATGCTCCATGCCCAGGCCTTTCCCAGCGTCCTCTTCATACCAGATTCCTCTGACTTCAGTGAGACCCCTCCCTTCCTCTGGGGGTCCACTACCTGCCCCCTTTGGGGTCTCTGGATGTCCTCCCAGGGACCTCACACCATTGACACCTCTGCCCACCCTTTCCCCCCCTCCCCCGCCTCCCTGTCCTGTCCCTGAAGTCCCCTTGGCCATTTGGACCTGATCCCTCTCCCCCACTCCCCCTCCCCCTTTCGTTGTAGGGCCCCACCCCCTCGCAGACCTCCAGCTACCTCTGTGCAGTTTCAACCTCTCCTTACGGCTCTTGTGCTCCCTGCCACGTTTCTTCACCCTCTCTGACCCTGGAGACCGGCTCTGCTTCTCGGGGTAGGGCAGTGTCAGCCCCAGGAGCAGATCCTTGTCATGCAGCAGGCCTGCAGGATTCTGCCCAGGCAGCAGCCCCCCTGCCCCTGGCAGCCTGGAGGCCTGCCTGGTGGTGGCAACCACAGCCCCATCCTGGGCCCGGCCAGGTGTGCCTGGGCCACGCTCCTTCTTGCCCAGGCCCTGCCGGCGGTGGTGGCTGGTCTGGGGCGTCCACAGTGCTGGGCCTGGGAGGTCGATGTGATTCTCCGGGAGGTTCCGAGCAGAGCTTCCGGGTCCCAGGGAGACTGCCAGGCTCAGCTCCAGTAGCAGGAGGAGGGCGAGGAACAGCATGGGGGCAACGTGGGTGGTGGGCCCAGCCATGGGCTTTTCCCTGCAAGAAAAGCAGGACTCTAAGGGGGCAGCCCTCCTCCTCCACGGCCCCACTCCCCAGTCCCCTCACCCACACTATTATAGCCTAGTGTTTCTCAACAGGGATGGAGGGGGACTTGGCCCCCTCACCCCTCCAGGTGACATCTGGCAACATCTGGAGACATTTTTGGTGGTCAAAACTAGGCAGCACCACTGACTTTACTGGGTGGAGGCCAGGGATGCTGCTAAACACTCTACAATGCTCAGGACTCCCCCCATGACAGGGAATCACTGTCCCAGTGCTGAAGCTGAGAATCCCTGGTTTCAATAGTTTAAGAAGCACCCAGGTTCCAGATTAGTCTAGATTCCTCTTTCTGTACAAACCACTACCTTTGGCTAAGTTCCCTGGAATGAGCTGAGTCCCCCCAAGCTCAGAAATAGGCCGTTAGTCCCAGAGACTTGACTCAAAGCCTACATTCAAACATATGGAATAATAGCATTTGAGCACGTGCTGTAAGTAAGAATCGTGTTCAGTGCTTGGTGTGAATTTCTATCACTTGGTCCTTTCACTGAGTCTCTGAAGTAATGCCTATTATTTTCTGAAGTGGAAATAAAGGCTCAGAGAGGCTGTCACACGGAGTATGTGGCATTTATGCAACTGCTATGCCTGTGCTCTGAGCTCCCACGTGCTGTCCCAGGACAGCCCAGGCCTTGCCTTTTCTCTTCCTCCAAGTTCCAGTTCTGACATGGCAGGCACTGTCCCTGCGGGGGCTGGGGAGCTTTGGAGGCTGGACTCTGACCCTGCAGGGTGGGGTGAGCTACCTCTGACCTACACTGGGGACAGCCCATCTTTCTGCACCAGAAGTGGTGTCTCCTCAGGGGACCTCACTGCTCCCCACTCTGTGCCAGAGGACGAGTCGACACCCCCGGATGCTCCAGAAGGACTTGGAGCTAAGGCTCAGGAGACTCGTGGCTGGGGCACAATGGGAGTGTCCCACCCCCTGGGGCCCCTCCCCCATAGCCCTCCCCCCTACACCAACCTCACTGCATCCAGCTGAGCTGGGCACCAGGTTAGCCAGGCTGATTGAATTTTTATGGCCTCCCTGGGCCCCCTGCATATTCCATTAGGTTCACAAAGGTGCTTACACAACCGTTTCCTTGTGATTTGTGGCCTTGTAATTGCCCAGGGCTGAGGAAAGCCTGGTGGCCTGGGGATAACTGCTGGCGTCTCTCCCTCCAGTCCCCTCAGTTCCTGCAGCCCCCCGCACTGGCCATCCCACCCCAGGTTCACCGTTAGCCAACGCTGAGTGAGGGGCCCTTGAAGTGGGTGGGGAGGACAGGCTGACCCACTCTGGGAAGAGTGAGGGGTCTGGGGGAGGGAAACGGCTCCTCCCCAGCTTGTCTGGTCACCAGCCTCCTGTTATCCTGCTGTTCCTTCATCCCCCAGCTGGCATGTAGTGGTCCCCTGGGAGGTGCGGGCCTCTACTGCCCTGGGCTCTGCCCACCAGCCTCAGCCCCAGCCTTTCCATAATGAGGGCCCGGGAGGCCGGTGCTCAGGCAAGGCCTGCACTCCTGAGGCAGCCAGGTGGGAGAAGGAGGGGCCTTTTGAGAGGCCTGTCAGTCAAGCATTGTTCTGCTCCCGGGGAGCCCTCAAACCCTATTTCCAGGTCTCAGGCAGATGCCAGGCTGCATTTACCAGGCTCCACCCTCCCCTCCCTGTGGCTGAGAAAGGCTGAGTCTGTGTTGGGTGCTGCCCTGACCCAGCCCCGCCTTTCTGTCCTGCGGGGACCTCACATCGATAACCTGGGAGAAACCCACAGAGCACCATCAACAGGGAACCTTTGGGACACTGGCCCGGTGAACAGAATCCCTCCACCTTGAGAGCAGAGAGGAGCAAGGCGGGACACCCAAAAAGTGCAGGCAAGGGACCAGATGAGGCTTGGCAGACGGGTGAGGGGTGGGCAGCCCCACAGCGTGTATGGGCAGCGTGCTGTCCCTGTGGACACACATGAGGCCGATCAGTGACCCCGAGCCAGCCTCTGAGCTCGGTGACCAGCCTCGGCACTGGTCCTGCAGAGCCAGGAGCTGAAGCCCAGCCCCATCCCAACCCTACACCCCCATGCATCACGGATACTTGCCATCTCTCCCAATGAAGTCCTCTTACCAAGCCCTTGCCAGTGGCCATGGGTCTGTTCATCATACCCAGGAACCCCAACTTCAGTGCCATCTTTGTTCCCTCCCACCCTTTGCACCCCACAAATCATGTATGCAGCCAGCCTGGGGCAGGGAGGGGGGATTTCAGCATGCAGGCTGAAGCACCTGAGAGGCCATCCCTCTCCTGGATGGATATCAGCACCATCCAGCCCCCGGGGCCCAGCCCATACTGCTGCCAAACTACTCTGGTCCTGACCCTCTCCTGCCCCAAACTGTCCATGGCTCCCTATCCCTTTCCCATTTAACCACAGACTCCTCACCTGGGTACTCAAGATCTCGTATAATGTGGCCCCAACCTAACTTTGCAGCCCTGACTTCTATTTCCTCCCTGGCACAGCCGATAGAGACTATGCCCTGGGCCTCGAGCACCTCCCATCTTTCCTGTCTCTCTCTTCTCCCTGAGGCTGTTCCCTCTGCCCGGAACAGCCTCTCCTCTTCACCCCCATCTCTCTCTCTGTGGAAATCCTGCCCATCCTCTGGGACTCGTCCTAAATATCCCTTCCGGCAGAAAACTACCCCCTGGGGGCTCCCACACAGCTCTGCCCGGCTCATTTCCTGCTGGGGCAATCAGGCTTTTTTAAAGTCCCCGACTAGTGACTTCCCTGGTGGTCCAGAGGTTAAGGCTCCACGTTCTCAATGCAGGGGGTCCGGGTTTGATCCCTGGTCGGGGAACTAGATCCCACGTGCCACAGCTAAAAGATCCCGCACGCCGCAAATAAAGATCCCGCACGCCGCAACTAAGACCCGGCACAGCCAGATAAGTAAATAAATATTAAAATAAATAAATAAAATAAAGTCCCTGAGAAGATCTGGGGAAGATCCCTTTCCCCTCTGTCCCTGTCAGATTTACAAGACCCTGCAAATAATAGGCATTGATAACTACGGATCGGAATGGAATCAAACTGACACCTGAGCAGATGATTAAAAATTCCCAGGGAGGGTGTGCGTTTTTGTGTGTGTGTGCGACAGAGAGAGAGAAGGAGAGAGCTAAGTGAGGCTTGGGGATGCTGGCACCTCTTTGTCCTGAAGACCGCATGGAACCCTGTCCCCAAGCCCACAGCATTTGTACTTGAATCTTGGCACATTCCAGCAGCCAAGATGCCAGCCTGGCAAAGAGCCACTCAGGGAACACGGGCTGCTAGAGAAGCCGCACCAAGGATCCACAGCGATGCGGGCTCTAATCCACTCTGCCGGTCTGGAAGCCAGCTGGAGCCTGCCTCCGAGAGCATCAAGCAGCCAGGGGAAAAAAGGGGCAGCAGGTGCCCCACGTGCCCCACCCCCATCAGCCTGGGATGGTTCTGCCCGAGGTTTGCGCATAAAGCCTGCTCTTTTGGGCCTGGGTCGCTTTCCCCCAGGATTGGGGACACTCAACAGCTTTCAGTCGCCCGGGACAAGGGCAGTCGAGGGACATGAGAACCATCCACAACCCAGAGACAGCCGTCTCACAACAGAGATCTTCTAGTGACTCCTTAAAAACTAAACTGAACAAGAGCAATCGTCATCATAGGAGCTGCCACTCCCTGAGCGGCTGGAAAGCCCAGGCTCTTACAAGCTTACTTCATCCGTTTCTTAGTGCATCCTCTCAATTGCCCTGCACAGGGCAGGTTGTTCTCCATTATTTTCAAACTGAGGAAACCCAGGCTCTGGGAGGGTAACCCACAAACACAAGGTGACACCACTGGTGAGTGACAAAGCCCCACCTCAAGGCCTGGGTTCTCTCTGCACCCCATTGCCCGTCCACTGAGCTTCGTCGGGGGTCGCCTACCTCCCCCACGTAACCTCCTGCCATTGCTGTGAGAGCAGTAACGGCCCCGGAGGCGGGACCAGGCAGCTGGGAAGAGGAAACTGACAAAGGAGGGGGAAAGGGGCTTGTCTCGTGCCCTTATCCTGTCCCCATACTGTGCAGAGTTGAACTGCCAGCGTGGTCTCCATCCAGAAGCCTGCGGGGAGGCAGTGTTAATGCAAATGAAGGCAGTTGATGGAGCCTGGAGCTCGCTTTGATTCCTGAGCCCCCTCCCCACCTCCCCACAACAGCCTTGCATTTGGGGGCCGGGCGACTAGGGGAGCTCCTGCCCACCTGCCTGGCAGACAACAGTGAGGCCTGAATTCCTCCTTTACTGATCAGCTCACCCGATGCCTGATGGGTTGGACGGGAGAAGGGGGCGGGTAGAGGGGTGGGAGGTGGGAGCAGTGCTGGCTGAAGGGGGTCCGATGGGAATCCTGGGCCAGGAATATCAGTGATGCTCTGATGAAGCCTAGGGATTATGACGCTCAGGCCAGGCTGTGAGCCAGACAACCACCCCCCAGGAGAACTTGGCTGTCAACCCCCCTCCCTGACTCCGCGTCTCCTTCTTGCGTGTGAAAGTGACGCATCTGAGCCACCATATTTGGTAGAGATGTTTCAGGGGTTCTCTAAGCATTTGATTCTAACCTCACTTAAAAAAATATTTGTTAAACTATTTTGAAAACTGTAGGTAAAAACAACAGACACTCTCAAATGCGTCCTCTACACACTTTTAACTCGGGCACAGCCCCCCAGTAACTTGGCCTTCTCCCGGGTCACTGAAGAGTGTTCCAGGGATGCAAGGTGAGCAGTTTAAAAGAACTGTTGCCATTTGCAGCTACTTATTGACATGCTCCAGGATCTTCTGGACACCAACGACCAAAGCCTATTAGAGGCTCAGTCTCATATCGACAAATGCAACTGACATCCATAGCCTGCTTTTTTTTTTTTTTTGGTGGTACGCGGACCTCTCACTGTTGTGGCCTCTCCCGTTGCGGAGCACAGGCTCCGGACGTGCAGGCTCAGAGGCCATGGCTCACGGGCCCAGCCGCTCCGCGGCATGTGGGATCTTCCCGGACCGGGGCACGAACCCGTGTCCCCTGCATTGGCAGGCGGACTCTCAACCACTGCGCCACCAGGGAAGCCCCATTGCCTGCTTTTATACCATGAAGACAGCTTCTTTTTTCTCTTTGACTTACTGTAAAATAGGCAATATTGTACATTGGGGGCATAACAGTGGTCACACAGCATCTCCATGGAGGAGAGGCTGAAGAGAGTCTGACGGCATGTAGGGCTTGAAACTGTATCCGCACAAAACGGAGAAAATTTTGGTTTGGGGAAGAGATTATTGGTGGTGTTGGTGAGGTGCTACACCGCTCATAAAATGCTGACTTCATTGATTTTATATGTTGGGATTATGGATAAGATTTCATGGGAAATGATCTGTACTGCACAAAAAAAAATGCGGGGGGGGCACTAGGGGAAGAAGACCGCTGGATCACTGGGTTAGATTAGATGGTCTCGAGGGCTCGGTCTGCCAAGGGAGCCTAGGAATTTATGATCCACAGTGACAAGACTCCTCCATCTGTCTGTCTATCCAACTGACAGCCCCCTGTGGGGAGGGATGACACATCATACCCTCCAGGTTCTGGAGTGAGCCCCCAGGGACCAGGGGCAGGTATTGTGAAGTAGCATGAATTCAGAGGACATATTTGTGAATGTTCAAAAGACAAAACGTGGGAATTCCCTGGCGGTCCAGTGGTTAGGACTCCGCGCCTTCACTGCTGAGGGCGCAGGTTCAATCCCTTGTCGGGGAACTAAGATCCCACAAGCAGCTCGGCCAAAAAAAAAAAAAAAAGACAAAACACAGCCATGTGTGATGATAACAAGCCCATTCCTGGGCCATCCCTCCCTCTCATTCACTTTTGGAGGAGCTCTGCCTTGCTTTGGTCACCTCTCTAACTGTGACTGACCCCCAGCACCCAGATGAAACCCTAACCCACCGAGCCGCTGGGATGGGCATCCTGAGACCAGTACAGGGGTCTCTGGGATGACTGGAACACTTCTATCTTTCAAGGGCTCCTCAGAAAGGGGTGCACAGTGCTGGGGGTCAGGGATCTGAACAGGAAGGGGCCCTGATTCCTGCCACTCCCCTGGCCACAGCTCAGGTCTTGAAAGGACCCTCCACATGGAAACATCCTAACCCTCTTTAGCTCATAAGAAACTGGAAGGTAGCTGCCTTCTGCTAAACCTGGACCAGAAGGGACCTCTACCCCTGAGAGGCCAAGAAACATCTCCAAGGGGATCTTGCTCCCTTAAGAGAACCCAGCCTTCCTCTGGGGCAATCTGGGAGCCAGTATTCTTAGCCACAGGTGATGAGCTCTCTCGGCTCGTGGGGGAAGTGGGTCTGGAGTTTTGTGGCCTGCTGGGCGTCTCTGGGGACCCTGACGCTAAGGGCTGAATTCTGTCCTTCACAGTAGCTGCCTCAGGCCAGACTGGGCCCTGTGTAGGTGCCCCCTGATCACAGAACTCTCGCCACATTCCCTGCCATGTTTCCAGTAACACAAACATCCTTCGGTGCTGCTGTCTGCCCAGGCCCCAGCTTATCACCCAAACATCCTCCACTCTGTGGTCAGAAGAACAAATAGGACACTAGCTTTCCTGCTTAAAACTCTTCAGTGGGGGCTTCCCTGGTGGCGCAGTGGTTGAGAGTCCGCCTGCCGATGCAGGGGACACGGGTTTGTGCCCCAGTCCGGGAAGATCCCACATGCCGTGGAGCGGCTGGGCCCGTGAGCCATGGCCGCTGAGCCTGTGCGTCCGGAGCCTGTGCTCCGCAACAGGAGAGGCCACAACAGTGAGAGGCCCGCGTACCGCAAACAAACAAACAAAAACAAAACTCTTCAGTGGACATTTCTGCACATTTCATACAGCACACAAGAGATTAACTCCTTAATATATAAAGAATTCTCGGGGCCTCCCTGGTGGCGCAGTGGTTGGGAGTCCGCCTGCCGATGCAGGGGATACAGGTTCGTGCCCCGGTCTGGGGGGATCCCATGTGCCGCGGAGCGGCTGGGCCCGTGAGCCATGGCCGCTGGGCCTGCGCGTCCGGAGCCTGTGCTCCGCAGCGGGGGAGGCCACAACAGTGAGAGGCCCGCATACAGCAAAAAGAAGAAAAAAAAAAAAAAAATATATATATATATAAAGAATTCTCACTCCACTCTCATCCCTGGGAGCCCTGGGGGCAGTGTTTGTATGCCCAGAACCCCAAGTCAGCAGTGCTTAGGACAGATTTTGTGAGATGCAGGAATTATCTCTGATTTTGTTTCCATACTGCCGTGAAGATTTTAGGAATGCTCTAACTTGGAATTATCTGCCTGACTCTTCCCTCTGGCACCTCCTCATGACTTGACTGGACACTTCCTGGGATGGCTGGAATAGGACAATGGAGGTGGCCGTCCCCAGGTACCCCCTTCTGCTCTTAGAACAGTGGGGCCACCTGGTAGTCAGCTCCACAAACCTGGAACTCGAGTTGGGGTCTTAGAGCATCTAAGACAGCAGGTTCCTGTCTTCTTTAGGGGGAGTGGATTCCCCCAGGGCTGGAAAATGAGTAGTTGTAATTGTTCAATCAAAATAGTTATGTCCCATATTTCAAAAAGAGTCATGTACCACAATGTTCATTGCAGCTCTATTTACTATAGCCAGGACATGGAAGCAACCTAAGTGTCCACTGACAGATGAATGGATAAAGAAGATGTGGCACATATATACAATGGAATATTACTCAGCCATAAAAAGAAACCAAATTGAGTTATTTGTAGTGAGGTGGATGGACCTAGAGACTGTCATACAGAATGAAGTAAGTCAGAAAGAGAAAAACAAATACCGTATGCTAACACATATATATGGAATCTAAAAAAAAAAAAAAAAGTTCTGAAGAACCCAGGGGCAGGACAGGAATAAAGACGCAGACATAGAGAATGGACTTGAGGACACAGGGAGGGGGAAGGGTAAGCTGGGACGAAGTGAGAGAGTGGCATGGACTTATATATACCACCAGATGTAAAATAGATAGCTAGTGGGAAGCAGCCGCATAGCACAGGGAGATCAGCTCGGTGCTTTGTGTCCACCTAGAGGGGTGGGATAGGGAGGGTGGGAGGGAGATGCAAGAGGGAGGGGATATGGGGATATATGTATATGTATAGCTGATTCACTTTGTTATAAAGCAGAAACTAACACACCATTGTAAAGCAATTATACCCCAATAAAGATGTTAAAAAAAAACAAAAAACAAAAAACAAAAATAGTTATGTCCTCAATGAGAGTGGGGGAGGGGAGGGGGATCCTAAATTCTTGGGCTGGGCTCTTCCCAAGTCAATCTGGGACTAGATTCTGTCTCCCTAGCCCCTCCCATGATCCTCCCACCATCACACCTCATCATGAGTCATAATTTCCCTGTCTGTGAAATGGGATTATTAGCCTGTCATGAGATGTGACTCTTTAGGAAATGAGGACTTCTGTGTGACTGGGGAAGGGGAGGTTTCCAGGTATGGAAGGGACTCAGGCAGTGTAGGTGGGATGGAAGGCAGCAGAGATGAGCTCCCTGGAAGGGGGGAGGGGAGATAAGAGTTGAAGTATCTGCCCTGGGGGGTACTCATTGGTGGATTGGCCTTGACAGTCCTGAGCTAGTCCCTACCCATCTCCCCTGCCCCCCTGAGGCTCTGTGCCCCCAAAGTGCCACCTGTCCAATAGGAAGGGGCCTCTCAGCCCCCCTAAGCCTCAGAACAGCCAGATCCCCACCTACCCCTCCGCATGCCTTTGTGCCAACCTGGCCTCACACCGAGAACTCTGCCTCTTGACCCGTGGAGCACCAGGGTGGAGACTGCCAGGGACAGTGGACCAGGTAGTCACCACTTGCTGAGCTCCTCTGGGTGCAGGACCTGGATGCCATGCAAGGGAAACTGCTCTAGTCTGAAGACCTTGTCCCTGCTTCTGGAAATTGCCAGTCTGATTGGGGACAATAGCCCTGGCCCTGGGGAGCTCCCACTGTAACAGGGAAGATCTCGGTCTTGCTTTGGAGGACTCTTAGACTGATGAGACACGGCTCCTGTCCTCAGGGAGCTCTCAGTCTGAGCAAGAAAAGCAGCCCCTGCCCCAGGAAGCCTCCAGTGTAACAGGGGAGATCCTGTGGCTGCCCTCAGGGATTTCCCAATCTGATAGGGGAGACACAGCTCTGGCCTTGGAGGTTCCCAGAACATGGGGAAAACATACACTTTGCTGGAGGGAACTTGTATTCTGTGGGTAAAGACACAGTCCTTGCCCTCCAGGTGTCCCCACTCTGACCTGGCAGGGAGGCCACAGGCCTCATGAAAGATTGAGGCACAGATGTAATTATTACTGATTCAAACACAAAAATATCAGCCCAAACCCATTAAGCTGAGCCATGGGAGAGCCCCCCTGACCAGAGTGGAAAGAGCTGTGTGACCTTGGGCAAGTCATTTGACCTCTCTGAGCCTCGGTTTCCTCTCCTGTAAAATGCTGGAGGTTGCGAGAATGAGGGGAGGCAAAGGTATACAGAGTGGGTGGTAGCCAGTAAGGGTGCAATAAACAGTAGCTGTTGTTATTATGAAGAGGGGAAAGAGCGGGAGTGGGGCTTGGGGGTGGGCTGCTGGAAGTGTGTGCATCTGTGCCTGCGTGTGCATGGGGGCAGGCACAGGTGGCCACGTCCTCAGTCCTCGGTGGGGTGATGGATGGCTTCGGTCGGGCAGGTCAACACAGGCCCAGGCCAGCCTGGAGGGGACCATTGTCTTGGCAAATGAGGCTTGGCTTTCCCACAGGGGCAGCACCATCTGCTTTTATTATTTCCAATAGCAGCCTCGGGAATTCCCACCCTCCTAAGGCCTCACACCTCGAAAAAACTGATGTAGGGGTGTTGTTTTGGGGGGAGGGAGTGGAGTCCTACCTCCTGCTACATTACAGGTACTCGCCACCCCTCCTCCTCTCCTAAGCCATCCTCCTGGTCCCCTTTTCCCCAAATTTCATTATCTTGGTTCCCAGACAATTTGATTGTACCCATCACTTAATCATCGAGTGACAAAATGCCCACTGTCAGTTCTGGCAGAGGTCAGTGTGGAGTAGAAAGACACCTGGAGTCAGACAAGCCTGGGTGTGAATCCTGGCTCCAGCATTTAATAGCTGGGCAGGTCAATTAACCTCTCCGGGCTTCAATCCCACATCTGAAAAATGAATGTCTGTTTGGGTGTCATTTATAGGGCATCAGCTACTCTAGGCTTAGAGCTTTATATGTATTATCTAGTTTATAATTCAGCCCATTGAAGTGGACAGTACTTTTCAGGTAATAACAGTAGTTACAGTGGTTCAACACTGGGACAAAGATTTGAAGGATTTGCTCAAGGTTACAAAGTAGAGTGAGTGGTAGAGCTGGGACTTGAACCTGTGGCCACCTGACTCCAAAGGCAGACTCTCTGACCACGCCTCATGCTAACTCAGTAACTAATGCTAGTGCTGATGCTGTGACTTTCAGGGATGACACATGGTGGGGGCCTTAACCCAGAGCCTGGCACAGAGGGGGCCCCTAAAAACTTGAGGTCTGCAATTACTTTATCCCAACTGCTCTGGATTCTAGCACCGGTACCCCTACACTCACTCAGGGATGTGTCCCAGATGGTCAATGCCAGGCCATGGTGTTGCGGTGTGCGAGGCTGCCAAAGCTGGGAACTGGTGTGAGGGGGGCAGGGCCTCTAGTGGCAGGGTCCTTCCTGGGGAGGCCTGTGTTCCATTGGCTGCGGTGGCCCACGTGAGAGGAAGGGCTGGGGTAGGACAAGCAGAGGGCCTGGAGCAGCAAGAGAGGCGGACTGCACCTGAACGGGCCAGTGGAGAGATGTTAGTATGCCACCTCCCCACCCCGGGAACATGCCCAGCTCCTGCTCTTCGCAGGCTGGGGAGTCAGGGAGGCCAGGATGCAAACCCCTGCTCTGCCATGTTTCTGGCTGAGGCAAGTGAAGGTCCAGGTCACATAGCTGCTGAGCTAGTCTGCTGAACTTGGGCAGTCGCCTCCCTGTCTAGCCGATTTCCTCTGTTCGCATCAGGCACAGAAATCATCCTCACCTTCTGGAGGCGTGCAGAGCCCCTGGTACCACAGGGACTTTCCAGGAGGCTTGCTCCCCGCTCCACAACCTCACCGGTCTGCCCTAGGGCCAACTCTGCCCCTGGCCTGGCCAGCAGGACCCAGTGGAACCCACGGATAACCTGTGGCTTGCCACTGTCAGTTCATTCCTGTCTCCTTGGCCAAGGATTCCATACGTTAGAACAAATACGGACAGAGCAGCTGCTGTGCTGCTGTGTGGTGCCTGCTGTGTCTCAGGCACTGGGACCCCAAGTGGAACAAGACCCAGCCCCGCCCAGGTAAGTGCAGACCACGGGAGAGACAGGGAGGCAAGGCGGGGCAGGAGGGCTCCCCACAGGAGGGGCCATCTGACCTTGGCCTGCAAGGGGAGACATGTTAGTTAGAGGGAAGAGCCCTAGCAAAAGCTCGGAGGCAGTCAGGGCGTGGAGGTGATTGGCCCTCCGTCATGGCTGAAACCCAAGGTGCCGACGGGGGTGTGATGGGAGGCAGGCAGCGTAGTTAATTTAGTGGAAATGGGGAGCTATGGAGGGATTTAGGGAAGCTGAGCGGGGTGAACTGAACGGTGGGAAGGGAGGCAGAGAAAGTGGTGGGAAGGATTGTGAGCAGGAGTCTGGATGGTGTGTGTGTGTGTGTCTGTGTGCGTGTGTCTGTGTGTGTCTGTGTGCCTGTGTGTGTGTGTCTCTGTGTGTGTGTGTGTGTCTGTGTGCGTGTGTCTGTGTGTCTGAGTGTGTGTCTGTGTGTGTCTGTGTGCCTGTGTGTGTGTGTCTCTGTGTGTGTGTGTGTGTGTCTGTGTGCGTGTGTCTGTGTGTCTGTGTGCGTGTGTCTGTGTGTGTCTGTGTGCCTGTGTGTGTGTGTCTCTGTGTGTGTGTGTGTCTGTGTGTCTGTGTGTGTCTGTGGGTGTTTCCAGTCCCATTCTTACCTCTTTAAGGAGAAAGGCGCTAGTTGCTAGCTCTGGCTGTGGCTGAAATAAAAGCTCAGCTAGGGGAACCCAGAACTTTCCAGCCTGGAGAAGGTGTCCCTCTTCCAAAGTTGCCCTCATTATGGCCCTAAGCCCACATCACTGCCGGACTCCTGGGGTGGTGTGTCACTTGTCGCGATGACATAGATGACGGTCAGAGGGTTTGGGTGATTACACAACAGGTGCAGGGTCCAAAAGACAATCCCCCCCCCCAGAGGCAAGGAAATGGCTCGTGAGCGAGAGCCATTAAAAAAGAAATGGGTGCAAGACAGAGATTCAGAATTGGGAATGAGTCACATGGATGCCTCATGATCAATGACCAGCTGTTGGCAACATCGACACAGCCATGCTGATTTCATTTTGAAAGCAGACACCCTTTTCTTTCTGATTTTTAAGCTCTGATTTTAGGACAAGCAGAGAGGAGGAGGGAGAGAAAGAGAGAAGAGTGCCTGTAACAGTGTGTAGGGGGAGGTGACCATGATACGGGAGGGGCCACAGTCAGGTTTCTCTGCACTGTCTCTAAGCCTGAATGTTTGATCCATTTCCCCCTTTCTGTGGACCCCTGTCCCCACCCCACCCAGGGACTGGGACTGTAGAATCCCCCGTGGCCACCAAGTGTGTGCCTTGCTAGCATCCAATATGTTCTTTTCACTGCTTTCACATATATCCCTATAGGTAGGTGCTATTATCCCCGTTTTATGAAGGGGACACTGAGGCTCAGAGAAGTGCGCTCCTTTGTCCAAGATCACTCCCTCAGCCTCCATCTGCCTGACTCCAGAGGGATGGTACTGAGCCAGTACTGGGACACTTCTTGCATGCCACCGGGCTGGGAGGTGGGCAGCATGGAAGAGTGCTCCATGCAAGAGAGACCAGACAGAGGCGAGGGCAGAGGGAGCACCCAGTGGAGTGAGTCAAGACTTGGCGGGAAACCCAAGAGGTCTCACGACCCAAACCTCGGCTCCCGAAGGCATCTGAGACCCCGGCGCGCAGTTGGAGAAAAGCCAGCAGTGGAGAGGGAGGGAGCCTGAGCCGGGGCCAGAAGAGCGAGGCCAGCACTGTCGGGGTTGCTAGTGCGAGGAACTGGGCAGTGCTGGCGGGGGGCGCAGCCAGAACCTCCCTCTACCTGCAACACACCCCAGCCCCGTAGGCAGCCTCGAAAGAAGCAGAGGGCACTCCTGCCAGCTCTGTCCGGAGCTTAGGGAATCTTCCAAGCTTCTTCAAACGATGTCAGACTGGGGCCCCCAGCCTGAGAGACCACCCAGAGACTCAGAGACAGAGAGACAAAGAGAGACCGGGTCCCAGAGGGAGAAGGCTAGTGCCGAGGAGGAGAGTGGGCGAGAGACGCGTCCGGAAGAGGGCGGCAAGGGCGCACGCTAGGCAGTGTCAGAACGTGGAAAAGTGAGTGTCCGGCGGAAGGCGGGCGGATGAGGGGCCCAGGAGCCGAGCCAGGAGTCGAGGGGAGACGCGGCGAGGAGCGGAGGCGGCGGACCCACTGACCGGGAGGGCAGGGAGGAAAGCAGCATCCTCACCTCCAGCCTCAGTCCCCGGCGCGCCCCGACCCTGAGCGCTCCAATTAGCCCACCTTTGTCCCGGCGCGCAGCCAGGTGAGGCGGGAGGGCGGAGCCAGGGGCGGGCCAAGGCCAAGCCTTACCTGTCCAACCGGCGGGGCAGGGGCCGAGGGGCGCGGGGCCGAGCGCCTGCGGGAGCCGAGCGCAGCGGAAGGCCGAGCCGCGAAGCCGGGACCGCGCGGAGAGGTGCGCGGGCAGCAGGAGGATGTGCCGAGGCTGAGCTGGGCTGGAGGGAAGGGGGAGGGGGCGGGCGTGAGGGAAGGGGGCGGGAGCACGCGGAGGGGACGGGGGAGGGGCGGCGGCGAGCGGGCTCCACTGCCCCCAGATGAGGGGCAGCCCCGGGCCGGGCCGGGCCCCGCGCGCTCCCAGCCGGCGCGCCCTCGCCAGCTGCGCTTGGCGTTCCGGGCCCGCTCCCCAGAGGCCTAGCCGCCGCCACCGCGAAGGCGCGGGGCAGACAAAGAATGCAGACAAAGGCGGGCGCAGCCGGGCGGCCGTGCAGACACCGGGAGAGGCGGGCCCCCTCCTCACGGTGCGGAAGAGCCGCCTTGGCGCGGCCCGGAGCGCGTGGGACGGGCGGGGCGCGGGCAGCGGTGGCGCATCTGGAGCGGCCCGGCAGGGAGCGGGCGACAAAGGGCCGCGGCAGGGGGTCACTGGCGGACCCCAACAATGGATCGGAGCTGAGCGCTCAGCTGCGGCCGCGCCTGGCAGCGCAGAGGCCGGCGGTTCCCCAAAAGGATTATTCCGCCTAGGCTGTCAAATGGGACGGAAGAAATGCCCTGTGCGAGGGAGGAGGAACGGGGCACCGCGGGGCCTCAGTAGCCTCCGAAAGTGCGCAGAGTTGGGGGCGGGGTTCTGGGAGGGGTCGCTCTTCGACGTGGGGGTCCGGGGGGGTCTTCAAAGCGCTATCAGGTGAGACTCGGGAGCACTGACGGCTGCGCTAGTGTCCGCTCCCCACTCACACACCCTGGGAGGGAAGGGAAAAAGACAATACCCCTACCCAACACACACACACACACACACACACACACACACACACGCACGCACGCACACACACACACGGTCCGCCTCTCGCCACGCCCCGTCCAAAGTAGGTCTGATGCTCCCCAACCCGGCCCAGGCAGGACAAAGCCAGCGCTAGGGGTGGCTCATCCATCACAGAGCAGGGTGCCGCGTCCTGCCAACCCTGGGAGTCCCGGAATGCTGTGTTATGGGTCCCGCGGCCCCCATAACTCACCGCGGGGTCAGGGGGGCCGCAAGCGCTGCAAAGATCAAAGAGCGGTGGGGCGGGCCCGCGTTCGCGGGAAGCAGCAGTCTTGCCTGGCACCCAGAGCTGGCCCAGCGGCTTCCATTTCGACCGTTTTCTTCTTTCTCCAGTGTGGCAAATTATGGCTCAGAGTTTTAAGAGCTCTGCTCTGTAGTCGGGTTGATGCCTGGGCTCCTCTTCTGCTGTCATTCAGTCCCCGCATGCTCGGGCAAGGGGCCTAACCTCTCTGAGCTCACCGTTATCCATAACTCTCAGGGTTCAAGGATTAAGTGCAGTGGCCTGTGTAAGGACGTAATGTTCCTAAGGTCCTGACCCCACAGGATATGCTCTAGAAAAACTATCTGCTGTTGCTATTGTAATATTATCAGCCTGACGGGCAGGCACCAGGATGGATTGGGTTGTGAGCAGAGCAGAGACATGCTCTGACTTAGGTTTTAACAAATTCACTCTGATTCCCAAAGTTGAGAGTAGACTGCATGTGGCAAGGACAAAAGCAGGGAGACCAGCTAGGAACAGTGGCAGAGAAGAGATATGGTGGCTTGGGCCTGGGAGGGGGACAGTGGGTATGATTCTCTCTGTCAAGGATGAAGCTGTGGCCCAGCATTTACTGAACCAGAAGCAAGTTATTGGATCCTCTGGTTCAAATGCTGTTGCGATGGCTGTTCGCCAGTGGGGCGATCGTTTGTCATGCCTGGACTCTCTGTTCTCTGGGTCCTCCCAGAGCGATGCTGCAGGAAAAGGTGGATGTTAGGAGAGAGGTCTGGACTCCTATCCCATCTAGGTTATGGTGACTTTGGGTCTCAGTTTCCCCATGTTTGAATGGCCAAAGTGGAAACAACTCAAATATCCATCATCTGATGAGTGGATAAACAAAATGTGGTATATTCATACAGCAGAATATTATTTGGCCACCAAAAGAATGAAGTACCAGTACATGCCGCAATTTTGGTGAACCTTGAAAACACGAATGCTACGTGAAACAAACCAGACGTAAAAGGGCCACATATTGTATGATTTACATGATATGTTCAGAATAGGCAAGTCCATAGAGACAGAAAGTAGACTAGTGGTTGGTTGCCAGGGGCTGGCAGAAGGCGAGATTGGGGAACTGGCTGCCAATGTATGTGGGGGGTTTTCTTTCTGGGATGATGGAAATGTTCTGGAATTAGATAGTGGTGATTGACGCACAACTTTGTGACTATATTAAAAACCACTGAATTGCATGCTTTAAAAGGATGAACTTTATGGTGTGTGAATTATATCTCAATAAAGCAGTTATTTTTAAAAAGTGGCAGTTGAGTTGGATCAAGGGTTCTTACCCTGTGGTTGAGGATGACTTCAGAGGTCCTGGCAACCCCTAAAATAGTGGAAAACATTTAGTGTCTCTCTGTGCATTTCTGTGGATAAAAGTTCAAAGTTTAAGAAGAGATGACCTGTAAGGTCCCCCTGACCAACAAGGTGTCAATGACACCGCGGAGTCAGCAGAATTTCAGTGACGGAATGGCATGGGGGCATTGCCCTGGTTCAACTATTGGAAACCGTCCAGTGTTACTGGCCTAAGGTCAGGGCTCTGACCTGGGTCTGAGGTCAGCAGTGGACCCCAGGATCTGGGGCAGCTGGGCAGGTCAGGCCTCACACCAGAAGACTAGATGAGCGGGGGTAGGAGCTGTCTTCAGCCGCAGCCACTTGTCTTTAGGCATCTTGGGCCATGAGGATGCATGCCCACCTTAAGGGCATCTTGGGGGCTGCCTGCTGCCTTGGGAAATGGAAATGGCAGGAGGGGCACAGCTACGGATGTTTTGGATGGTTGTTGTTGTGTTTTTTTTTTTGCAGTACGCGGGCCTCTCACTGCTGTGGCCTCTCCCGTTGCGGAGCACAGGCTCCGGAAGCGCAGGCTAAGCGACCATGGCTCACGGGCCTAGCCGCTCCACGGCATGTGGGATCTTCCCGGACCGGGGCACGAACCCGTGTCCCCTGCATCGGCAGGCAGACTCTCAACCACTGCTGCACCAGGGAAGCCCTTGGATGGAGTTTTGAAAAGCTTGATGGCTGGTTCAGAGTGTTTGCTCTAGGGGCTTAGACAGTGTGTGTGTGTGTCGATCTTTTTTTAGAATTTTTATTGGCATATAATAACATTGATTTACAATGTTGTTAGTTTCAGGTGTACAGCAAGGTGAATCAGTTATACATACACATATATCCACTCTTTTTTTAGAAAAACGTGGAACGCTTCACAAATTTGCATGTCATTCTTGCACAGGGGCTACACTAATCTCTGTATCGTTCCAATTTTTGTATATGTGCTGCCGAAGCTAGCAAGTGTGTATGTCAATCTTAATGTCATTGTCATAACAGCCAGTAATTAGGCATTTATGTGCCAGGCATTGTGCACTTTATATTTTTACAAACATTATCTCACTTACTTCTTACTCAACTCTATGGAATTGGTGCTACCATGATCCCATTTTACAGATGAGGAAACTGAGAATCAAAGAGGGAAGGCCTCACAGCTGGTTAAGGGGCAGTGGTGGGGAGAGAAGCAGCAGCCCAGTGGGTGTGAGGGACACCGTAGTGAGCAATCCGCAGCTCTTGCTTCATCTGTGAAAGCAGCTTTTCTCTGCACACCACCACCTAGAGCCCAAGCACTGAAATCAGAGGTCTTTGCTCCTCATCCAGACTAAATTAGGATTCACGTCAGGCAAGGGGCTATGAGACACAGCCCACCATCATTTTATGCCTTCATTCTTTCATTCGCTCATTGGACACACATTCATTCAGAACCTGGATTTGGCCAGGCACTGGTGAGGTGCTGAACTAAGAGAATGAGTGAGGCTGGGCCTCTGCTCAGGGGGCATCCCAGCTGGCTGCGTTCCTGAATATCGTGGTATCAGTGGGATTGTCACCAGGCTATACGTGCTGACTCTGTGGCTCCTCCCACCTCCCTGTGTTTGGTGTCCTGGGAACCTTAGGCAGGGATGGGATGGATAATATGTCCTGTGATCAGGATGGTGAGAATGGTAGGGACTCTGGAAGGATCTTCGGGGTCTGGACACTTCATTGCTTGTTATTATACCCCATTCACTCATTGTGTGCTGTTCAGTGAACCCCAGGAATCTTCCTCCACCCATGCAGTCTTTGCAAAACTTTCTTGCATCTCATGTTCTCTTAGTTTCAATTTCAATGTCTCTAGGGAGTGATTTGCTCTCCGTTCCCATTGCAGACCCTCAGGAACCTGCTTCAGTTGGCAAATAAGCTCTCTCCTCCTAAACATCCATCCTTCCCTCCCAGATGCCCTCCTACACATTGTCGTTATGGTGAAAAATATGCAAATACCTTTGGAAAACAGTCTCCCAGCAAGTGGGTATTCAAAAATGTAATAAATTAACCCCATGATATAATCTGGGTCCCGTGACCCTCCATCATGCTGATGCAATTAATATATGAAAAACCAGATGCTGAATGGATGGAAGTAACAGATTACTTTTCACAGAGCTCCCCCATGGCCCCATGCTGATTCGGCCCCCTACCCCTGCCCCATGCCCAGCTTCTTGGCCCCCATGGAACCCGAGGCCATCAGAGGTTTAGGGAACATCTGTCCAGCCTGTTCATTTCACAAATGAGATGGAGGCCTTTTGGGGGCTGAGGTCGATCAATTTGATTCCTCCTTATCTGTCTCCTAGCCCCGCTTCCTCTGTTTGTGGCTGGCTCCGAATCCAAAGCCCCAAACTTAGGCATTTTTATCCAGGTTACAGTTGACAGGGTGGGTACCCGTGTCAAACAAAGCTGTTGGGATATCAGTGTCCTCACTGGAAAAATGAGAGTTTTGGGGTGTATGTCCACCAAGGTTTCTCTGAAGTTCTTTAGCTCTGTGTGGCAGGAGACCTATGGGTGGCTTGCACTGTGTCATCTCAGGGTGGGGGGTGGGGGCTGGGGCTTAGAGCCCATGAAGGAATGCCTGGCATGAGCCCCCAGGTCGCTCACACTGTGCCTCGGAGGCCACTCCACAGGAGTAGCTGGGCTCTGAGTTTCTCCACCCTAGACCCCAATCCTAAGGGACCCTTTACAAGGAATTGCCCCCTTAAGACTGCCACTTTCTGTTACCAGTGAAAATGCTGCTTGAGCGGGCTCCAGGGACGGGCAAAGAGGGACCCTCAAATCTCACCAGTTTCCAAAGCATCCTCAGTGATTAAATCTAAAGGAGCCAGGGGACACCTGTCTACAAGCAAGTGAGCTGCTCAGCTCTTTCCATATGGAAATGGTCCTCTTCTATAAGACATGGGCAGGGTCCCCAGGTCTTGGAAAGGATTGCTGTACCCAAAATGTGCTGCCAGGTGCATCCATTTCTGAAATAAATTATCCATTCCATTGGGTAAAGCATTGCAATTTTATGAAATGCAGACTTTCCCTGGAAAAGCCCAAACCACTGTGGTTGCAATTCCCACACTTTCTTATGCATCAGGGCCCCTGGGAGCTTGTTAAAGGGCTAGTGCCCTGCTGTGCACCCCAACTGATCTGGTAGGTCCGGGAAGCCCAGGTTCCAGATATTTAATGGGCTCCCTGGGGATCCTGATGCAGATTTTCTAGGACTGCTTTTGAGAAATGCTCTGCTGACATTCTTGGCTTAATGGGCTAGGTTAGTTATTCTCTCCCCTGCCCCCACCCCATCAGAAGTGTGTAAATGCAGGTTTGAAAGCATCTGGGGTGAAGGAGATGCAGGTCTCCAATACTAAGCAGTAAACGGTAAACATTCCTAGCTATATCTGTGTACCAGCAGATGGGCATGACTCCTAACAAGCTTTTGTGTCCCTGGAGGTCAGAGACAAGATCCCCGGACTTCTGGCCCTGATTTGTTGCCATAACTCCTCAGCCACTTCTGACCTTAGTTTTTCCATCTGTAAAATAAAGGGGCTGAAAATAAGGTGAAGCCCTGGAGTTAGAGTAGAAGTCAGAACTGGGTTTGTATTCCAACTGTGTGATTTTGGCAAATTAGGGAACATCTCTGAGCCTGTTTTACCATCTATAAAGTGGGACTGTAAAATGAAGGCTTAGCTCCTAGGGTTAATGAGAGAATTAAAGAAATCAGTGCTTGAAACATAATAAGTGCTCAATGCATGTTAGTAATTATTTTAATATTAATATTATTATTTCCCAGGGTCCTCTCAGCCCTTCCAGAGTCCATGCCTCTGAGGGACTTCCGAGCTACAAAGTGTAGTGGCAGAAGACGACTATGCCCACCGCCTCCCCCAATAGCTGGGTAACTCGGGCAGGTTACTTCACCCCTCTGAACTTCACTCGGCTCATATGTAAAACGGGGACAATCATGGCAACTGTCGCGTGGAATTGTTTTGAGGATTTAGTGAGCTGATCCAGGAACACACTTAGCCCAGTCCCTGGCACATGGCTGGACCTCTATAAATGTCAGCTATTGTTATGATGCACGGCCCGGGAAGTTTTACCTTCTTGGGAGGTAAAGACGGGCTGCATTTAGGCTCCGGGTGGGGGTGGGGACGGGGACGTCCCCGGTGCTCGCGGCCCTCCCCTGTCCCCGCCCCGGAGCCGGCGGATTCGCTTTCGGTTGGGCAGCTGAGGTTCCGGGGATGGTGACTGCGGAGCTAGCGGTAGATGTCGCTGTCCATAGTGCCCAGCTGTGACCTCGAGCTGGCTCTCACCAGCAACACGTACGCTACCTCTTCCCGCGCCTCCTAAAGAAATGCCCTGGGTGGGGGGGAAATACGTTGCGATCCGATGTGGAGACCAAAGTTGTCTCTTTTCGCGCCCACCTAAAATTGAAAGGAAGAGGCGTGGTGCAGCATCGGCCCTGGGATCACACCGGCGCCCAGGCAGGGCCCCGCCCCTCCCAAGCCCCGCCCCTCTGGCCGTCTCTCTCTCTCTCTCTCTCTCTCTCTCTCTCTCTCTCTCTCTCTCTCTCTCTCTCTCTCTCTCTCTCTCTCTCTCTCTCCTGCACCCGTGGTTGGCTGCGCGGGGGGTGGGCGTGGCTGGAAGCCGGCGCTAGGACCCGTCGGAGCGCCGCGGACGTCACGGAGCGGCGCCTGGGCCTCTGGTTGAGCGCGAGGCGCGAGTGATCGGTCGGTGGATTCCCTCGCGGGGGCCTGGCCCCGAGTCCGGAATCGAGGCCGGAGCCGGTACCGGGGAAGAGGAGAAGGGCGGGATTCCCTCAGGGGAAGAATCCAGCCTGGCAGGAGGTGAAGGCTTATTCCAGCCTAGTTTCGCTTTCCGCGTGTCCGGCTTCACGCTACCGGTCCTGCGCAGCCAGCTGTTCCCTCTGCGGCGGTGCCCTTTATGCGGGCGCAGCTCTGGCCTTATCTACTCCCAGGAGGCGAGGCGGCCAGTGCACAGAGGCTGATCGCGGCGCAGCTGATGCCTCCGAGCTCTAACGCCAGCGTGGGGGGTCCTTCCCAGCTGCTCCGGTTCTGTGTGAAGGGAGGGGCGGTCCTGCCCAGATTCCCCCCAGACGGAGGGGAGGGGCAGTGGAGGTGGGCGGGCCTTGCGGCTGTAGGGGCCTTAGGAACTAGCTCCCGCTCCTGCCCCACCCCCTAGGTATCGGGAAGGATGACCACGCTCACGCGACAGGACCTCAACTTTGGTCAAGGTAGAGAGGCTGGACTTGCGGACCCTGGCGGGGGGCGAGGGAGGTCCTGGGCTGGCGGACTTCCCCGAGCGCACCGGGTTCTGCCCCCTCGCAGTGGTGGCCGACGTGCTCTGCGAGTTCCTGGAGGTGGCGGTGCACCTGATCCTCTACGTGCGTGAGGTTTACCCGGTGGGCATCTTCCAGAAGCGTAAGAAGTACAACGTGCCTGTCCAGGTGAGCCCTGGGTGCACTGGGTCACCCCCGTATCACAGAGTGGGTAGAGAGGAGATTTTTAACTTTCTTCCTTCTTCAGGCTCAGCCCTCTCAGTCCCCAGCGGCCTGGCCTTGCCTTCTAGTTCCCGGCAGCTGCTGATAGCCCGACAACCTCCCACCCCTCACCGCAGTGGCGTTTCCTCTGTCCCCTCTGAACTGGGAGTTCCCCTTGCTAGAAGTTAGGGACCAGGCCCTCCGATTAGAGCCCCCCAGCCCCCCATCTTTGTATTTTAAAGGTCTCCTGAAGCTGGTGAATGGTTGGTTTGGGGAGAGGATTCCTATAAACCTCAGGCACCTTCCCTGTCCCCTCATTTACCCTAATTGTAACGGGTTGCTTTAGGTTAAAAGGCAGACAAAGCAGTAAATATATGCTACTCTATCCCCAGCCTCGAGAAGTGCCTGTCCCTTAGAAAGCACTCAGTAAATATTAGAATAAATGACCGAATACTGGAAGGTGGTGGAAGCTTAAAAGATATGGGGGGGGGAACCCCAAAAAACAAACAAACAAAAAGATATACAAGGAAAAAGAAAAGAAGAATCAGCACTTACTGAGCACCCACCGTGTAGTAGGTACTTATCTCACTTAATCCTCACTTTTTTTAAATGAGATCTTCCACAGATGAAGTAACTAAAGCACGGAGAAGTTAAGCCTGAGGCCACACAACTCCTTAGTTCCAGATTCTTTTTTTAATAAATTTATTTATTTATTTATTTTTGGCTGCATTGGGTCTTCGCTGCTGTGCGCAGGCTTTCTCTAGTTGCGGTGAGCGGGGGCTGCTCTTCGTTGCGGTGCGCAGGTTTCTCATTGCGGTGGCTTCCCTTGTTGCGGAGCACTGGCTCTGAAGGCGCGTGGGCTTCAGTAGTTGTGGCTCGCGGGCTCAGTAGTTGTGGCTCGCGGGCTCAGTAGTTGTGGCTCGCGGGCTCTAGAGCGCAGGCTCAGTAGTTGTGGCGCACGGGCTTAGTTGCTCCGTGGCATGTGCGATCTTCCCAGACCAGGGCTCTCCCCTGCATTGGCAGCCGGATTCTTAACCACTGTGCCACCAGGGAAGTCCGTTCCAGATTCTTAATGTTCGAAAATGGATTAAATTTCTGGATCCCGTCTCTGGAAAAATGCCTGTATGCTCAAACACTCACAATTTAAAGACTTCTCAGACTCTGGAGGAGCTCAGTGACCCTGCATCAGGAACTCCTAATGCTATATTAAATGCTAATGTTGAGACTGAATTCTTAGGATCTTCTAACTTCTCTCCCTCTGTGGATAATTCAGTTCTTGGCCTCGTGGTGGGAAGTCTGTCTCTTGGGTGGGGAGCCCTAGGGAACTGCTGCGCCGCTCTCCGAAGGCAGACAGGCCCTTGGGCTGCTGGAGGGGGGTCTCCGACGGCTCCCCCATCAGTGCTGCAGCCTTACCAGCCATCATGGGGTTGTGTGCAGATGTCCTGTCACCCGGAGCTGAACCAGTATATCCAGGACACGTTGCACTGCGTCAAGCCGCTTCTGGAGAAGGTGAGGGCACCAGGCCCCTGGCCCACCCCACACCCAGTGCTCCTCCATGCTCCAGGATGGGGTGATGCTGGGACCATGCCGGGTCCCCATGACTCTTAACACCCAGAAGCCTGTACCCTGCACTCTGGAGACCACCCCTGCCCAGGGACAGGCCCCAGGGCATGTGGGCACGTTCAGGGCGTGCTGGGCCCGGGAGCCCTGGTTAGTGGAGTTGGCTGACTGGAGCCTGCCCAGAGGGTTTTGGGTCCTTCTCACCTGTTCTTTTCTCCCCCTTTGTCCCCAAGCTCTGTCTGAGCTTGGCCCCTCAGGGCTTCCTTATTCTACCTTGTTCTGCTCCCTGTGACATCCTGGTACCCCTGCGGGGCCCAGGCATCCTCTCCTCTCCGCGCGTACCACTCATGTCTGGGGGCGCCTACTTCAACTTCTCAAACCTCTTTCTGGGCTCTCAGGGACTCTGGGCCTAGAAGCTGAGCAGGGCTGTGAGTGTACCTTTCCCATTCTTCCCTGGGCAGGGAGCAGGGGGCAGGGGCTGGGGGGTGGGGTAAGGGGGAGGCAGGTGTCCAGTTCTGGAATAGGGGGCTCCTGTCCTTGCAGAATGATGTGGAGAAAGTGGTGGTAGTCATCTTGGACAAAGAGCACCGCCCAGTGGAGAAATTTGTCTTTGAAATCACCCAGCCTCCGCTGCTGTCCATCAGGTACGCTACCTCGCCCCCCATCCACATGCTCGGTGGTGTGAGGTCCCTAGTAACACGGCCACCCTCACCCCTTTAAGGCAGCCCCTGAATGCCTTGTAAAGGCCTGAGAGGAGACATGGCAAGGTGTGCTGACCTAACGAGGCCTGTTAGTGTCTGAGTCACAGCCGGCCGCCCAGTGGTCTCTGTGGACGTCACACAGGTTACACGGAGACCCTCCAGTATCACACCTGGAAAATGACAACGTTGGTGAATGGCTAGTCCCAACCTCATTTTATAGATGGAGAAACCAGGGTCCTGAGAGATGATCTTGACCTGGTCACCCAGAGCCAGGACACAGACCCAGTTTCCTGACTTCCCAGTCAAGCATCCATCCAGCCCCTGGTCAACTAGAAGTTGACCTTGGATGGGCGTGTTGGGCTGGTCAGCTACCAGCTTCGTGTGGTGAGGTCAGGGCACTAGAATCTGTCCCCACTTGCTATGTGGCCTCGGGCAAGCCCTGTCCCTTCCCGGCTTGGTGTCCCGGTTCTCAGACTGGGCTGCACATTAGAACCACCTACTGGGGTTCCCTGTGCCCCTTCCCCACCCCCACCCCCCCGCATTCTGACTTAATTAGCCTGGGATGGGACTCGGCTTTGGTTTTAAACTCCCCAGATGATGTCAGCTGTGTAGAGACAGGTAGCCAGGGCCTCGGAACTAGGGGGACTCTGCACCCCCAGGGCTGCTTCCAGGGGTGCTTGCCTGCTGGTGGGAGGGGGACACCCATGTGCTGGGAGACCCTCCTCTTCTCTGCTTCCCAGCTCAGACTCCCTGCTGTCCCACGTGGAGCAGCTGCTCCGAGCCTTCATCCTGAAGATCAGTGTATGTGATGCTGTCCTGGACCACAACCCCCCAGGTGTGCTCACTCCCACCCCCTTTTCCCTGGGCATTTCCATGGCTACCTGTGTTGGTCTGTGTCCTCAGGTCCCTACTTGGCTGCACCAAGCCTCCTCTCTTCCTTCCTGCCTTTTAGAACTCTTCTGAAAGCCCACCTCCTCCAGGAAGCTTCCCTGATGGACTCCACCTGGGCTTTAGTCTCCCTGTTGACTGTGACTTGTCTGAGCACTGGGTTTACACTCTGCTTTGCGGGGCGGCTGAGCCAGCTAGGGAGGTGGGAAGAGGCTGTGCCACACGGCAGGCATGGGGTGGCCCAGGCTTGACCAAACCCTGGCCTCTTTAGGCTGTACCTTCACAGTCTTGGTGCACACGAGAGAAGCCGCCACTCGCAACATGGAGAAGATCCAGGTCATCAAGGTGAGATGAGACTGGTGGGGGTGGGGAGGGGCAGGGAGACCGCTGGGAGGCTGAAAACCAGAGTTCCATGAGAGCGAGGGCGCTGCCTATGGCAGGGCATTCATTACACTTCTTACGGCAGCGCCTGGCATCGGTAGGCTCACTGTGCGCGAGCTCTGTGGCCACCTGCTTGTCATCGCCCCACCTGGGCACCTGGCACTGAGGACAGGGAGAGCCACCGGCTCACTGGGGGTTCTCAAGGGAGGGGATCCTTGATCCAGTTTCAGAACTGGTGTTTGGGGCTTGTTAAATCACTGGGGCTCTCAGCCCAGCTCAGATCTACAGACTCAGCCTCTCTCCGGTGGGGGAACCTGGGAATCTGCACGGCCAGCGACTCCCTGGTGATTCTGATGCTCCCCGAAGTCTGAGGATGCCAGCTCTGGAAGGGGAGAGGGTAGCCAAGTGAGGGCGGGCCGTGGACCAGCCCCCTGCCACCCTTCCCTTGTCCCCTCCCTAGGACTTCCCCTGGATCCTGGCAGATGAGCAGGACGTCCACATGCACGACCCCCGACTGATACCCCTGAAAACCATGACATCAGACATCTTAAAGGTAAGCTGCTTGGGGCCCGAGTGTGCTTTATTTAGGGTGTGCTGAAGCCTTGTCAGGCGGCTTGTGGATCAAGCCTCGGGGGAGATGACCAGGGCATGCCTGGCTTTAGGCTCCCAACTCCCTCCTTCCCTTAACCCCTGGCTCGGGCCACATAGCCCACCCTTGTCGGAGACCCCATGGGTTCTCCACAGTAGCTGCCCTGGCTGTCCACCTGACCATGGTGTTCGTTCCCGTCCATTAGATGCAGCTCTACGTGGAGGAGCGAGCTCATAAAAACAGCTGAGGGTGTGCCTGCCCACCGTGGATGCCACAACTGTCGGACTTTGGGAGCCCAGCCTAGGGCAGTGTTGCAGAGTCACTCTGATTCCAAGTGCTCTTATCGCCTCTGTGTATGGACCACCCACCCTCCAGCCCGGGGCTGCTCAGGCTTGCTTGCCTTCATGGAGGAATCCTCCCCAGGAGGGCAGGGAAGGGTGCTGGGACCTCAGTTTCTCAGCCTCCTGGGATTCCGCTGGCCAACGCTGCCTCAAATACTGTGCTGTGAGTTGTTTCAATAAAGAGCCCCCAGGGCTGAGCTGGGCTGTCACTCCCTGGAGGGGAGGGAGGCTGCCTCTCTACCAAAGTGCCGAGGACCCTGTACCCTGACCCCTAGGCCCGACCCCAGGCTGGTTTTACTGAAAACATTTATTACAACAAAATGTCAGAGCTACGTGACAGTTCAGTTCATAGACTGGTGGGTTTTGCCCCAGGTGGGAACTGGGGCAGGGGGCCTCGCTGCCCCCTACAGGCTCATGCCTTGCCTGGAGGGGACCTTTGGCACTTGGCTGGCCCTGATGGAGGACAGGCTGTCAGGAGGGCCTGGGGAGGGGGAGGGCAGGCGGGCCACCTCCTCTGGCCCCTGCACGGTCTAGGGCGGAGCCACGGAGGGGGCCGGGTTCCTGGTCATCCTGTGGCTGATGACGATGCTGCTGTTGGTGACGCGGGGACCGTACCAGCCTGCCCAGAACTGGGTGTCCTTGCCCCCGTGCTGGAAGAGGATATGGCGGACACCTGGAGGGTAATCCGAGAAGGTGTGGGAGACCTGGGGGGGGGGAGGGGAAAGGAAGTGACCACCAGGACTGAAGAGGGGACGAGACAGGATGACCACTGAGCTGGAGAAATGACCACTGAGCTGGAGAGGGGACGGCTGGAGTCAGGTCCTGCAGGGGAGAGCCTCCCGGCCAGAAGGCAGGAACTCCAGACAGAGGACTGGTGCATTCTGGGCCCTGGGGCTGCCCCATATTTCCTGCCATCCTGGCCTTGGGAGAAGTGGATGGCGAGGGGCAAGCAGGTGAGGCCTCACCTCTCTCCACCTGGCATCGTTCCACTGATGGATGGTCATGGGCGGGGGCTCGAAGGAGGCCAGGACAATGTAGTCGGCTGAGGCCAGCTGTACTCGGATGTGGTAGGTGCAGCCACAGTCTGCTCTGGCGGCGAACCTGGGGGAGGGGAGGGCTTGGAACTGTGTACCCCAATACAGAGGTGGCCCTGGAGGCCACCATCTCTGGAGGCAGGCAGGTAGCAGGCCCACAAATTGGAGCCCCGAGTTTCATTTCCCTGCTCTGCCCATGAGGCCCAGCCAGCTTCAGTGCTCCCTGTGCCCCACTGTGCCCCTGGGGTAAGCAGTCTATCTGCGCTGGGCCTCAATAATCCCATCTGAGAAAAGGGGCAACCCTTCTGGGTGTTCCAGTGAAGATGTCACCATAAAAAGCAAAAGGCTCTCTACAGAGATATAGTCCTGGGCTGTCGGATCTGTGTCGCCGCCTGTACATTACAATGGAGCTTCGGGAGGGGTGGCCTGTGTGATGGGGGCTGCACAGAGCTCACCCTCTGGTCAGCCCTACTGCAGCCCTGCACACCTCTCAAGCCCCGACCCCCCCACCCTCAGAGTAGCGGCCCTGGGGCCTGGCTCGCATTAGGGTCCTGCTTCTGCCCTGGGCCAGGCCGGACAAAGTTCTGGGCACAGAGTAGGAGCTTGGGATAGAGTCGTGGGATGAACAGTGAAAGGGGTAGGGGAGGCAGACAGGCATGTGAGTATCTGCGAGGTCCAGGGAGGCTGGGTCCTGGTGTCTCTTGCTCCAGCGCCTGTTAGTGACAACTCATCTGTAGGCCTCAGTCTCCCCATCTGTAAACTGGGGTTAACATCTGCTGATGCAGGGTTGGTGCGGGGGGCAGTGTTGAATAAGTGCTGGGCCTGTCGGTAGGGAGGGGGGCAGCCCTTGCCCCAGGACTCCGCTGGGCTCAGTGGGCACCTCCCGAGAGGGGTTCTCAGGAAGAGCAGAGGGAGGGATGCAGAGTGTGGGACTCGGGCGTGGGCCCCACTCACCAGTCCTTAACCATGATGTCCGGCCGGAACTTGTCCAGTAACTCCTCCCAGTAGCCCTCGGCTTTGAGGTCTATCAGCTGGGACTTGAGACACATCCTGCGGAGCAGAAGGCGAGGCGTGCGTTCCCAGGCGTGGCCCGGCCCCAGGGAGGTGGTGCAGGGGCTGCAGGACAGGACTCTGGCTCCTGCCTCCGTGCAGGCCCGCGGGGAACGTGCAGGGAGTTTGACCCACTCGTGCCTGGGTGGCGTTCATCCCAGTCCTTAGGCCCAGTGTCCCGGGCACCCAAGGAGGGCGCCTCCGTGAACTCAGGCCCCTAGACTGGGGACAACCTCCACCACCCCTGACTTTACCCCAACCACCTAACGGGCTCCCAGCCTCCTCAAACTGCTCGCCTCCCCCACTGCCTATTAACCCAGCCACTGAGTTGCCTCCCGCCCCAGGAAGGGGTAGATGCTGAGCTGGTTTTGGAACCCCCCTTTCTGGAGCTTCACACACAGGCCCTCACTTAGGCCTGGGATTTGGCAAAAGGTTGTCCGGACCCTCTTCCCTCCACACAGCTTCTCAGTTCAGTTCGTCTTACTCATAGGACGTGGCAAAGTACTTCTTGACTTTGGGGTCAGGGAAGTCTGTGCCATGCGCCCCGGGGAGGCTCTCCACCTTCCACTGGTCCCCTCCATTGGAGTCGATTTTCCAGGATCTCATATCCTCTAGGAAAAACAGAAGCGGCAATGAGACCCTCTGGGTGAATGTTCAGCCTGGCCCTCTCCACCTGGTCCTGGGGGGGAGCAGGTAAGGCTCAGATCTCAAGGCATGCACCCATGGCACCTTGGAGCCGCCCTACAAAGCCCCCCTCCCTGCGTTCCCACCTGTGCCCACCACATTAATTCTGATCTGGGCCCCCTGCCTCCTGCTTTGTCCCTGAGCGGGTCAACTCCTAACGTGAAGCTGGAAAAAAAGAAAGGGTATGACCAGAAATTCTAAACGAACCTTTCCTCACTTCTACGTTGCCCAGGGGCTCTGGAAATACCCAAGTTTCAGTTCTTGAACCATTAAATTATGAAGGGCCTGTATGGGTAATTCTGTTCTTTTTTTTAAAAAATAAATTTATTTATTTATTTATTTATTCAGTTATTTATGGCTGTGTTAGGTCTTCGTTGCTGTGCACGGGCTTCTCATTGTCGTGGCTTCTCTTGTTGCGGAGCATGGGCTCTAGGCGCACGGGCTTCAGTAGTTGTGGCACGGGGGCTCAGTAGTTATGGCTCGTGGGCTCCAGAGCGCAGGCTCAGTACTTGCGGCGCACGGGCCCAGTTGCTCCGCAGCACATGGGATCTTCTCGGACCAGGGCTCGAACCCGTGTCCCCTGCACTGGCAGGCGGATTCTTAACCACTGCGCCACCAGGGAAGTCCCCGGTAATTCTGTTCTTAATGGCTAATGTGAGTTTGTCCCAACTCAGGCCACTTACTAGACGACTGGCATTCCCCTGACATCGATGTCCAGGAGGTTAACTACGTACTGGGATCTGAGGGGCTTTGCTGGTGGGTCGTGGGAACCTACTGTGCCCACTCGGACCCCCTCTGCCCAGGGCAGGAGGGAGGACTGGGGGGCTGGGCATCCTCTGGGTTGGTGGCATGTAGTAACCCCGTATTGGTAGAAGGGTCCCCACCAGGTTGCCTTGGCAGGTTTGTAGGCGTAAGGCTGTCCCTCCCATCTCCCCCTTCAGACTGAGCTGAGAGGACCTCAGGAAACAGTGCTTCTCTCCCCAGGCTTTCCAGAACAATCACCAGGAGAGCTTTTCCCAATTATTCCTTTGCTCCCTCTACTAGGAGCCCACATCTATTCCCCAGGTGCCCCAGGAGCCCCCCAGTAGAGAACCAGAAGAGGAATTCAGAAATCCAGAGTGGGCCAGTGCCCAGGGCAGGCCCGGGGGAGAGCTGAGCAAGGCTGGGTGGCCGGCTCTGCAGGGCCGTGTGAGCTGAGCTGGCGGCCCGGCCTGGCTGGGCAGCTTCTGAGCAGAATTTGGGGCAGGCCAGGAGACTGAGTGTCTGGGGCACTGTCCATGGGGCCTCTAAGAGGGGCCTAAGGGCCTTCGGCAGTCAGGACTGGACCCCAGAAGCTGGGCAGTTCTAGATCTTTGAGCAAGACACTCATCTTGGGGGTCCCATGCTCCCCATCTAGAAAATGGAGCCAAACCCTTCTTATGTGGCTAACTCTCGGGATCTTCATGAGGATAAAGAGAGGAAGGGATTCTAAGTGTACCAACTATGCCTCTTAATCTACTGCTGCTATACCCAAACAGGAAGCACGATGCCTGGTACTAAATGAAGATGCTAAATGAAGAAAAAAAAAAGCCTGGCAAATATATAAGAGAACATAAGCAAGATAGGAGCCTCAAACCACATGATCGTAGTTACCTCTCAAATTCCTCATTTTCTTCCTTGTATCATGGGGTGACGGGAGGATAATGACATGGCTAAGGCCTCAGACTAGTGCCTGGCACACAGGAAGCCCTCCCTCAACGTTAGGCAGCACAGACTGAACTAAAGGGCGGGGGTCTGCAGTGTGTTTATTCATTCAACAAACGTTTCCTGAGCGCATGCTATGTGGACACAGGGTGCAGAGTGGCAAGATGTGTCAGGCCCCAGGAACTTGAAATTTGTGGCAGAGGAAAAAAAAAAAAAAGATTCAGTTATTATAGGTTATGACCAGTGCTATGAAGGAAGGAAATGGGGCGATGTGACAGACGTGGGGAACACTGTTTTCAGATGGGGGATCAGGGCACATCTCTGAACTGAGGCCTGAAGGATGAGGAGAGGGACCACGGGAGCATGACAGGTGTTGGGGGGAGTGCTGGTGATGAGAGAACATTCCAGGTAGTGTGGGAACAGCAAGTACAAAGGCCCTGAGGTTCAGGGAAGGGACGGAACCAGCCCAGCAGCAGGCCCCGGCCCACCTTCGGCACACGGGTTGCGCAGGAGGTTCCTGCGGAGGTTGCACAGAAAGTAGAAGACCTTCCAGTCAGCCACGGCCTGGTCCCAGTCCTCAGTGACGTAGCCCTCATGCAAGCATTTGCGCTTCCAGAGGGTCACAAGGTCGATGAGGTCTCGCCAGAGGCTGCAGACAGGGCGGCAGTTCAGCAGCAGCTGGCGGGCGGGCAGGTGCGTGAACACCTCCAGCAGGATGCTCTCGGGCAGCTGGTTGATGCTGACCAGGGCCATGGCCGTGGTGGGGTGAGAAGCATGCACAGGCCTGTGGGGAGCAACAGCGGTCATGAGCTCTGACCAAGGAGGTGGACCCCTTAGATCCCCAGGGACCTGGGCCAGGGAACACCGGAGCCCCTTTCCAGTACATGGTAGACCCTCAAAGAGTGGCCACATGTTATGCACCTTTGGAAGAGTGCAATAAAAATATTGATAAAGTCTTCAGGGACTAATTTTTTAAGAGGCCCCACCCCCCAGTAAAAAATTGCTTAATTTTCACTTGGGCCTGGAGAACCGTAAGATTTTGCCAAGGCCATGCTGTTGTCTGTAAGCTCTGCAAAGGCTTTCAGTGATGTTATTTTAATACTATGAATTCACCGTTAGAACATAAAATCTTGGGACACCCCGGTGGCACAGTGGTTAAGAATCCGCCTGACAATGCAGGGGACACGGGTTTGATCCCTGGTCCAGGAAGATCCCACATGCCGTGGGGCAACTAAGCCCGTGTGCCACAACTACTGAAGCCTGCACGCCTAGAGCCCGATCTCCACAAGAGAAGCCACTGCAACGAGAAGCCCACACACCACAAGGAAAAGTAGCCCCCGCTCGCTGCAACTAGAGAAAGTCCACACACAGCAACAAAGACCCAATGCAGCCAAAAATACAAATATAATAAAAGAAAGTGTGAGGGAAAGAATATGTATATATAAAAAAAAAAGAACGTAAAATCTTTATTACATCCACAGACTAGCTCACAACTTAAGTGATGGGCTGAGAAACAAACTTTCTCTCCCCAAATTGCCCACTTTAGCTGTGATAAAACATCCCAGTGAGGAGGCTCCCCACGCAGTTCTGGGTTGGGCATCAGGCCACTCTGAAACGCCCAGAAACGGAAAAGCACGTTGAAGGTGAAGAAGCAAGATTGCCTGGGTTTGAATCCTGGCCTGGAGTGACTCGCTGGGAAGGCAGTCCCCCCCAGAAAAGGGTGGTAACTGTCCCGACCTCAGAAGGGCTGGGAGGACTGAGTTAGTACAAGCAAAGCATTTAGCACAGGGCTGGTTGAGGAGTGCTCCACAGCATCATTAGCCACACTCCTAGCCTTAGAGCAAAACAACTCTCCAGTAGTTGCAGAGGTACCGGCCCCCAAGAACACATTCCTCCCTCTACATCTGAATTGCACAGGGTTTTGGGAAAATTACAGTGCCACCACCTTGGCCTGAACCTTGCCTGGGGGAATCCTGGTTATCCAGCTGTCTAAGGGGATTCCCTCAGGTGGGTGGGAGTGGGCCTGTAGCCACTGTCACTCAAGATGGCTGGAGCAGATGGGCCTTATCTACTTATGGGTGGGGAAGGGAATATTCTCCTGGGACATGTAGGGACACTGGGAAGACTTTTCATTTTTCACTGTGACTTGGCCAAAGAAGCAGCTGTTAACTTAAAACAATAAAACAGCCAGATATTGTACCAGCAAAACAGATTTATTTGGGAGCAGCAAAGAGTTGAAATTTGGGACATGCAACTGGTGAACCGCTTGTCAGTCCTGTTAAGCAAAGCAGAGGGAATTCTTTTATAGAAGAGATGGGGAAGTCGGGAGGGACTGTTATAAACAAAAAGTCTGCTGGAGGACACTGGGAGTTCCAAATACAGTGACTTTTCAGTGGCTGAGTCGTGACAAGTCTACCGCTAGCTAAGCTGTTGCCAGGAAAGGAGGAAATCTCTCCTCCTCCTGCGGGTACTGGTAGTGTTACTTCCTGCCAGAGATCTGTATTGGTTCTGCCTGTATTGGTTCTGCCTGTATTGACTGTCAAGGACTCCCCCCTTCTGGCCTCCCGACTCCAGTTTAGTGAGGTTTCCCTTCATTAATTTTCACATTTCCCCCTTTTGATCAAGATCTTTCTCCCAAAGCATCACTGATCAAGAGTCAGGGCTTTTGTCTGTTTTTTTAATCAGCATTCAGTGGCCTTTTGTCCCTTGATGCCAGGAAGGATCTTTTCTGGGTGTCCTGTCCCATGTCAGAGGGAAAGTGCACAGATTGGAAACCTATTGTGGTCACATTTGAGTAACAAGGAGGGGTAGGAGGGAGATCTCTCAGGAATTTCCCATCCAAAAGTCTGTATCTTAGAATAGTGGATACAGCAAGGGCACACTCAAGACTGAAGGAATTAAACAAGAATTTTGTAAAGAAGATGTGGTACATATATACAATGGAATATTACTCAGCTATAAAAAGGAACGAAATTGGGTCATGTGTAGAGACGTGGATGGACCTAGAGACTCATACACAGTGAAGTAAGTCAGAAAGAGACAAACAAATATCGTATATTAACACATATATGAGGAATCTAGAAAAGCAGTACAGATGAACCGGCTTGCAAGGCAGAGATAGTGACATAGATGTAGAGAACAAACGTATGGACACCAAGGGGGGAAAGCGGGGGGGGGGTGGTGGTGGTGGTAGTGGGATGAACTGGGAGATTGGGATTGACATATATAAACTAATATGTATAAAATAGATAATAAGAACCTCCTGTATAAAAAAAATTAAAAAAAAAAATTTTGGAATGACACAGTGTAGGAATAAACATGTAGTAATTAAACAGGATTGTTATCTCAGAAGAAACTGTTTGGAATCGGATGTTTTATCAATGATACAGACTGTAGGTTGAAAATTCAAGAAACTGAATTTGGATAAGAATCCAGAGTCAGTTTTATAGTCTAGATGAAAGAAAGACACTTCTGTGAATTCTAAACCTTCTAACAGGCCTTGTCTAGACATCTTGGGCAAGCTGTCTCATCAGATGTCATCTCCTTCAAATCCAGGAAATCTTTACCTTCAGGTCACCAGATGGTGTGCAGGTCCAGTTAGGGTCTGGTGTTTTCTTAGATGTGTCACATGAATCCAAGAGTCTGTTCTCTGAAGTCTGGAGGCACAAGGGTAGGTTAGCAGTACCTGATGGGGCCTTTCCAGTGAGGTTGAAGAGAGTCCTTCTCGAGGTATCTTTCCCAGTACATGAAATCTCCAGGTTGCAAGGGGTGATGCTTAAGGTCTTCGTCTCCCAAGAGCGCACTATGAAGAAGACTGCTCTACCAAGCATTGTTATTTTTAATAGAAGCAATCAGGCCTTTACAATATTGAAATATATCTCCTTTCATCAGCTGTGGGTCAAAAGTGGGTGGGGCAAGGAACACTGGGTGTCCTGTGACTACCTCAAAGGGCGAGAGTTTGAGTTCTGAAAGGGGTGGATCTGAGATTTAGAAGGACCAATGGCAATGCTTTTTGGGGGGAGAGTTTCTATGAATTTTGCCCACTAGGTCTTAATAGTGCCATTAGTATGTTCCACTAACTCTGAGGATTGAGGATAGTAAGTCAAAATTGTAGCCACAGAAGAAGCAGTGGCCTGTCTGCAAGGGAGGGCTTCAATCCAATGAGAAAACATACAGACCATGTAATCAAATATCTTTATATCCATGAGATGGGGACAGCTATGTGAAATCCATCTACCAAACTTTTTTTAAATTGGAATATAGTTGATTTACAATGTTGTGTTAGTATCAGGTGTACAGCAAAGTGAATCAATTATACATATATGTATACCCACTCTTTTTCAGATTCTTTCCCATATAGGTCATTACAGAGTACTGAGTGGAGTTCTCTGTGCTATACAATAGGTCCTTATTAGTTTATCTATTTTATACAGAGTAGTATATATATGTCAATCCCAATCTACTGATTTATCCCTCCCCCCTTCCCCTCTACATCTACCAAACTTTGAATGGCCCATTAGGCAATTCAAAGTGTCTGGGAGCAGTGCAAACAGGTTTCCCTGGATTGTATTTTGGACAGGTGGGACAAGAAGGGAGGTACTTTTTGTGGCCTTATTCATATTTCCCCACCAACATTCATTCATGAATGCTATCATTCTGTCACTGGACCAAGAGTTCACTGCATGTACAGTGGTGAGGTGTGGGAATCAGAACTTCTGGTAGGACCAGTTTGTTATTTGGCCCAAATCAGAGTTTTCTCTTTCTATTGAACCAGCAGTTCCTAGATCCCCAATACTGTTTTTCCTTTTCTGGCGCATTGGGCATTTCTAGATTGTTATCTTGGGGAGCATCCTTTTGGGTCATACCGGAAGTTTGGTCATTGGTTCCTTCGAGAGCAGCATTTTGGGCAGAAATATCAGCAAGGTGGTTTCTTTCAGCCTATAGGGACTCAAGCTTGGAATGCCCAGGGATCTTAATAATAGTCAAGGCAGCTGGCAAGAGTATAGCACCTAACTGATTTTGGATATAAGAGCCATTTTTCATCTTTTCCCCATTAGAGGTAGGGCCCTTGTTGTTTCCATGTTATTCCAAAGTCATGGGTTGCTCCAAAGGAATACTGACTATCAGTATAAATGTTTGCAGTTTTGCCCTTGGCTGAAGTACAAACCTCAGTGAGGGCATATAATTCAGCCTGTTGTGTAATTAAGCCATAGGTAAAGGCGTTGCTTCAACAATATCAAAAGGAGTTGCAGTGGCATACCCAGCACAATATTTACCACTTTCTCCCTTTAAATAAGAACCATGAGTAAACCATGAAAAATCTGCATTGGTTAGAGGAATCTCCTCTATATTATTACACGGAGTCAAAGGGTGACCAGTAAGGGTCAGGCAGTGGTGAGGGGTTGCGTCAGTGAAGGAGGGGAGAAGGGTAGCAGGGTTGAGGTCATTACTATGTGAAAGAGCTATGTGAGGAGCAGTTAGCAAACGGATTTCATGAGAGGTGAGGCAACTGACTGAAAAGGGTTGAGTGGACGAGAATTTAGGAGGGCTTCCACCGCACGGAAGCATGCAGTACGAAGATGGGGTACGAAGATGGTTAAAGGGGATCCCATGGTTGTCTCTTTGGTGGACTTAACCAGAAGGGCAGTAGCAGGAATGGCTTTGAAGCAAGGGGGATACACCTGTGCCACAGGGTCCAGCTGTTGGCTACAATACCCTACGGGTCGTTGATGGTCCCCCTGTTTTTGGGCTCTGAGGACATTCCCTGCCTTCTCACATACAAAGAGGGAAAAGGGAGGCTGGTAATTAGGATGCCCAAGGGCAGGTAGTCTCATTAAGCTTTTCCTTAAGTCTTCAAAAGCTGTGTCATCTTGATCTCCCCAGTTAATGGGGTCAGATTTGCTGGTTTTTAATAAAGCATGTAGGGGCTGAGCCAGAAGAGAGAAAATTGGGATCCAATTTCAACAGTAGCCAGATAGCCCAAGAAAACCTTAGGAGCTTAGTTTTTGATTCTGGGCAGTTCAGGATGTCATGGAGTCTATCTAGATCCAGTAGTCCCTGTTCTGAGATCACGGGCTCTAAATACTGAACCTGAGTTTGAGCAAAGTGCCATTTTTCTTTGGAGACTTTATGTCCCTTTAAGGCCAAAAATTTTAGCCGGTGGATGCTGTCTTCCTGTGAGGAGGTTTGAGAAGGACAGCATAGGCGCAAATCATCTATATAATGTAACAAAGTAGAACCTGCAGAAGACTTCACATCATCCAAATCAGCTTTCAAGATTTGTGAAAAGTAAGAAGGGCTTTCTGTGAAACCCTTGGTCACTACTATACGAGTATATTGTTGTCCGTCCCAGGTGAAGGCAAAATGATATTGGCTAGCCTTATCAACTAGAATAAGTTGAAAAATACACTGCATAGATCAGTCACAGTGAAAAACTTGCTTCAAGTGGAATGGATGTCAGTAGCATGCAGTGGTTAGGAACAAATGGGTGTTGAGAGATAACAATGTTTATTGCTCAGAGGTCCTTGATAAACCTCCATCCTCAGTCCTTGGGTTTTCTCACAGGTATAACAGGTGAATTACAGGGACTTGTGCAAGGGATAATGGGGCCCTGAGCCTTGAAATCTTCTATCATGGGTTTTCTATCTGAAGGGCTTCTTTACTTATAGGGTACTGATTAATTCTTTTTTTTTTTTTTTTAATTAATTTATTTATTTTATTTTTTTGGGTGTGTTGGGTCTTCGTTTCTGTGCGAGGGCTTTCTCTAGTTGAGGCGAGCGGGGGCCACTCTTCATCGCGGTGCGCAGGCCTCTCACTATCGTGGCCTCTCCTGTTGCGGAGCACAGGCTCCAGACGCGCAGGCTCAGCAGTTGTGTCTCACAGGCCCAGTTGCTCCATGGCATGTGGGACCCTCCCAGACCAGGGCCCGAACCTGTGTCCCCTGCATTAGCAGGCAGACTCTCAACCACTGCGCCACCAGGGAAGCCCAAGTACTGATTAATTCTGAAGAGAGTTTAGAGGGATCTATTTGAATCTTAATGGGAGGTACACTGTGAATTTTGCCAATGTCAGTTGGAGATTTTTGTCTATAAGGAGGGTGGTAGCTGATTCAATAGGGACAAATGATCAGTGTTTCAAGAATCAGCCCCAGCAGTGCCGGAAAAAGAACAAATAAAAGATGTCGGGGCTTCCCTGGTGGCGCAGTGGTTGAGAGTCCGCCTGCCGATGCAGGGGACACGGGTTCGTGCCCCGGTCCGGGAAGATCCCATATGCCACGGAGCGGCTGGACCCGTAAGCCATGGCCGCTGGGCCTGCGCGTCTGGAGCCTGTGCTCCGCAACGGGAGAGGCCACAGCAGTGAGAGGCCTGCGTACCACACACACACACAAAAAAAGATGTCAAAGGGTCTTTTAATTTACCTGGTTGGCTATTTTGATGGCTACTGTCAAATTCTAGAATTATTTCCCCCTTTTGGGAGAAAGAAATTTGGCATAATACTCTTCCAAGAAGTCTTGGCCTAATAAGTGAATGGAGGGAGAGGAGCTAAGGAGAGAAAGTGTGTATCTCTCAAAGGGCCTAAACAGAAGGGAAAAGGTTCAGGGACAGGAGCCTGTTGAGGGTGATTAGAGATCCCACTATCGGAGCTGCATCAGCGCTCTGCAGTGGGGCTGAGCACCGAGAGTGTGGCTCCGCTGTCAGGAAGGACAGAGATGCTTTCCCAACCTGGAGAGTTGTTGCTTCGAGCCGATTAACAGGGAGGATTGGGAGGAGCCCCTGTAGTTCCTCGGGGCCCCTCATCGGGCATCAGGAGGACCCTGGAAAGGCTGAGAGGGCTGAAAACTCCTGGAACGCTTAAATGTGTAACAGTCTTTTTTCTGATGCCCTGGCGTTTTGCAATAGCAGAAATTAGGTTTTTGGTTTTATTTAGGGACCTTCATTTGCTGGAGTTGAAGATTAAGAATTGCAGTGGGTTTTCCTTTTTGGTGACTCATCTAGGGTGCAAGTGAGCTGATCTGCCAAATGAATCTAGAGTGGACACAGTTTCCCATTCCATCCTGGTTCTTTTAAATAAAAGAAAAAGATCCTGGTTCAGCCCATTAATAAACATGGAGGTGACAGTTACCCTAGTGGACTCAACATCTGAAGGAAGACCAGAGTTTTCTTTAAAAATAACCTGATTAGAATAGCCATGAACAGGTTCATCAGACTTTTGTATGCAAGGCTGACCTTTGTTCTGATCAACGGGCTTAGGAAAGGCTACTATAATTGCTCAGTGGAGGCTTTCAATGAGTGTTCTAGCCTCTTGCCAAAAGTTAGGGGATTGCTCTTCTAAATCCCCTCCAGAATGTTCCCATGGGCTAGTTTCATCCAGTGTTTGCTTGACCCTCACCAACGAGCACGTGGACTAACTGATATAAATCTGAGAAACCAGACTGGTAGGTTTGAACAAGTATTAAAAATCTTCAGCAAACCTATGGGGGTCCTCAGTTACTTTAGGAAATTCTTGAACTGTGGCTCACAATTTGTCTTAGTCCAGGGAACATAAGTAATTTGGGGTTTATTTCAATCCTCAGAAGACTACCTTTAAGGAGGAGGTTCTGATAGGCTCAGAGGAGGGAACAGGGAGAGTCTGCGGAGCTGTAGGGAAAAAGGGAAGTTCAGGGAGAGAACTAGACTGGGGAGGTGCAGAAGGAAAGGAAGATGGCGCCTGGGATGGGCTTGAGCACAAGATGACTGCCAGCATCCAGAGACAAAGAAGACGGGGTAGGGGAAAAAGAGACCTCAGAAGCCATTTTGTCTTATTTTAATATTTTATTTGCTTCAGTTCGTTTAAAAATTGTATATTGCAAAGAGGCAATTTTAGACTCCTGATACGTTTCGGAAGCCTTAAAATACCAATCAAAATTGGTATCCAATTCAGTTTTGACAACTGCAGATCTGTGGCTGTCTAACACAATTTTAAGAAAGGAAGTTTGGGGAGTTCAGAAGTTCCCCATGTTGGTCGCTGATGTTCTAAATTACGTCTGTTTCAATTGGTCCATTTAGTTAAAAATGTATATAAGGAGAGACAGCAGTTTTTAAACATAAAATTGCCCAGGGTCCCTGAAAAGGGGGGGGGCACCCTCAAAACATTTAGATAACTGGGATCCCATGTTTCAGGGGTTTTTCTCTAGAGCAAAAGAATCATTCTTAAACAGCCCACAGGCCAAATACCAGCACAGTTTCAATAGGAACAGCCTGGTTCCAAAAGTAGTCGGACTGAAAGCTAGCACAGTTCCAGTCGGAACAGCCTGATTTCAAGAGTGAGGCCAAAGTGCCAACCAAGTACTCACAGACAAACAAGGCCTTAACAAAAAAGAACGAAGCCTTCAAACAGATCCCAAATAAAACCTGGAGAGCTTCAAAACGCAAAAAGAGCGGAGCTCAGATCCAGGAGAAAAACTTACCCTCAAACTGCAAAGTTGGTGAGAAAGCAGTGAGTTCTGTGGGATCTGTGGGTACCAGCACCTGTTTGCTCACCAGCCTCGGAGTTGCTGGGGGTCTTCTCTGGATCTCAGTGAAACCTCCGTGTAATGTTAACCTAAAACAATAAAATAACCGCTTATTTTACTAGCAAAACAGGTTTATTTGGGAGCAGCAAATAACTGCAAGGCAGGATATGCAACTATGGTGAACCACTTACAAGTCCTCTTAAGCAAAGGAGACGACTTTTACAGAGGAGAAGGGAAAGTTGGGTGGGGCTGTTATAAACAAAAAGCCCATTGGAAGACACGGGGAGTTGGAAGTATAATGGCTTTTCATTGGTTGAGTTGTGGCAGTCTCTCATTGGCTGAGCTGTTGCCAGGCAAGGAGAAAATCATTTTTTCCTCCTGCTGGCAGTAATAGTCTCACTTCCTGCCAGGTATGCTACGTATGCCTCTTGATGTTGGGATTGTACTGATTGTCAAGTGTTCCTCTTCCTCATTTCCTGACTCCATTTTAGTGAGGTTTCCCTTTTTTAATTTTCACACAGCTCACAGTCTTCTCAAAGCTTTCATCCCATTAAAAAAATGAGGGTGGGCACACACTCTGGCACCTGCCCAGGGAGAAGTATTTTTCCATTATCAGAGAGAGAGAGAGAGAAAAAAAAAACCACAGATAAATAAGGTACTTGTAGCTTGTGCAAAATGCTATGATGGAAAAATACTCCACGCGGCCAGGTCTTCCCATTTTTCAGGAGGAATTTTAAACATTTTTTAAAAACATGAGATCTGTCAAATTTTAAATGTTGGCAACTTCTAAAAGCATTGTCTAGGCCTAATAAAAGTCCCTGGGCTCCAAGTTAGCGGCGTCTTAGGTACAAACACCTCCTCGACCTATCGTCTAAAGTCTGGTCTTTCGCTCTGGTCGCATGTTATCACTAGACTCCATCCCCACAGCCTGAATGCAGAAGGGTGGAGGGGGTGAAGGTCATCCTGGGGCATTCTGGGGTGGAAACGTCCACATCAGCCCTAAGAAGCCACCTCGCATCGACTGGGCTTCTCACGTACTAGGCCCAGAGCCACGCCCTGGCCTTCTCTCCTTAGACCCTCCCTACGACCACTCAAGACACTGTAACTAAGCCCATTTCCGAAAACGGAAACTGCGGCTTGGGGAAATTAGGCCCTCGTCCCAGGCCCTGCGGGGGTGACGGTGCCGAGTTCCCAGACTGTCCCCTGGCCGGGGCGCTGCACGCGAGGCTGAGCCGGAGTAGCCTCGGACGCCGAGGATACTCCGGGACGGCCAAGACGGTAAGCTAAGGGTTCCGCGCCGAGCTATCAGACCCTAGAGATTGGCCCCGCCCCGCGCCCCGCCCCGCCCGGAAGCGGCTCCCCCCAGCACCCCTCCCGCGGCTGCCGGTTTCCCGGCCGGCCGGAGACAGCGTCTTCGGGCTCGGTTAACATCCCGACGGCCCCCCCAGCGCCGAACATCCAAGCCCCCTCCCGCACCTGTCGCCCCCCTACCCGTCCCCTGCCTGGGCCGAGATCTGGGCGCGGGGCGGAGCGCTCGGCGCGACCTGAGCTCGGGGTCTGCCTGGAGCCTACGGCCTCGGCGGCGCCGTCAGCTCTCGCCCCGCCCGGCGCCTGCGTCACGCGCCGCGCTCAGGCCGCCTCCCTCGCGGCCCCAGCCTGCTGCTCCAGCGACTTCGCCCCGCCCCATGCCGGGACCACTTCCCCAGGCGCGAGCAAAGAAATCTGGTGTCCTCAGGGTTGGGGCGGCGTCAGGGGAGCTCCAGACCTGTTTCCTGAAGTTCAGTCTTTCCTTCCAGGCGGTGGGCGGCTCAGCAGTGGGGACCCAATTTCTCTCTGCTTCCACTTCCCTCCGGTAGGCCGGAGCCTCCTTCTGACCTAGCCCTTCCCCTCTGGGGCCCACTCCTTAGACCTCTATTCCGGTTCCCTGGACGCAGGGAGGGAGGTGGGCCCCCGCCTGGAGGGTGACTGCTCAAACTCTGGCCTTGAGCCTGGTTCGTACTGTCCCTAGGACTTACTTAGAGGTAAAAACCGCTCTGCGTTTTTGCTGGGATTAAGTTCATTAATTCCTTTCTTCATTCCACAAATAATTAGCAAGCACCTACTTCAGGCAACCACAAAGGATCATGTAGGGTGTACACTGCCCAAGGGTGCCTGATCCAGGCCAGGTTGTTAACTCAGGGCTGCATATTCTCCGAGGAAGAGTGTGTTTTGCTAACTTGCCATACAGTTAGTGGGTGGTGGTCCTGAGACAGGCTGGGACCTTGGACCCTTTGCTGCAGTGCTCGCACCTGGATAATCTCCTTGAGCTGACAAGCTACAAAGAAACTATAAGGGACTAAGAATAACTGTGTGCATGTGCAGTTGGGGCAAATTATGGACAACAAGATACAAAAACACCAAAAACCCAACTGCCACTTCTGAGGAGCCCAAAAACAGAGCATTGGGAGCAAAAGCAGGGTACTGCACATGCCCGCTGCACACACCACCCCCAAAGGGGTGGGCTGACCACCTAAGCCACCCCTCCTGCCTGGCCCCTGGACATACCCCTCCCCTCACCCCATACAAGGAACCAGCTCCCCCACTCCCCCAGAGTGAGCGAGGGATCCAGCAAGGGAAACTGTTGCTTGATTTCACTCCCTCTTGCTGCAGCAGGGGTCCCAGGAAAGCCTTATCTGAAACTCTTGGCTGGCCTCTTATCAATTTGTATTGATTAAGGAGACCAAGAACCCTGGTCCGTAACAGTCCTTGCCCTGGTTGAGGCCCTAATCTAGCGCACTGTTGAGTCAGATAATGCAATTTAACAGTAGTTATTGTGCACCTACTGTGTGCCAGGCACCATTATAAATTCTTTGGCTTTGTCTGTTATCAGTAAAGCTCTGGGCAGTGAAAGAAACAACAGTAAGTAGTGCCTGGGATGGCAAGAGTTGCCCAAGATATCTGCAACCTCCACCGCCAGCCTGCGGCCAGGCCTCCAGAGGAAGCTGGCAGTACTGGAGGGCTGCTGGGTGCGAGATGTCTGCAGCTCGTCCAGGGGTCTGTCCCAGGACCCTCATTCTTCGAAGGCTGGCTCCTGAAATGTCAACCCCTCTCTGTACCTTGGACAGAGCCATATACGTTTCAGCTTCTACAGGCAAGGGGCAAGACCTCCCATGAAGTTTGCCTTTTCCCCCAGAAAGCACAGGGCACAGGTTGGGCTGGGAACACCTTTTATTTGGCCACATGCAGCAGGGATAGGAGAACTGCTCTCTTTCCAGCAGGAAGGAGAGGCAGGAACGTGGTCCGACAGGGTGGGGAGGTCCTGGGAATGGCAGTTCCAAGGGTAGGGTGGGCACTTGGAATGCTCTGCAAGCCACAGAGTGCCTGGCCTAGGCATGGAGGTGGACAGGTGGTCCTTGAAACCCCCCTCCCATCCCACTCATCCAGGGCTCACACATCCCAGTTCTCAGGGCCCAATCCTGCCCCCCACCTGCCCTGGGTTGCTGTGTGCAGGATTCCAGGGGGGTCTTCTGGAGAGCCCTGCCCTCACTTAATACACAGGTGGCTTCTGGGGCTTCACTGACAGTGAAGAGAGTCCAGACTTGGCCGGGACCCCACCCCACCCTGGGCCTGCCTATCTCAGACCAGGCCTGAGCCTCTGGACCAAAGCCACCTCGCTAAGCAGGCAGACAGAGTGAGAAAGCCTGGGAGTGGCAGAGAATGGGGCAGAGGACGGGCCAGCAGCGCCGTCCTTCCACTCCCAGACCTGTCTGAGCTACATCATCGCCCAGCAACTGTATTATGCAGGGCAGCCACAGGCTTGCCAGATGTCCTGACTGTCCCAGGTCTGAGGGCCCTCAAAGAAGACAGTGAGAAATGACCCAGCAAGGGAAGGCAGACACATAGATCTAGGTTACCAGCAGAGCTTGGAGACCCTCCCTCAGAGGCATCTGGGGGAGGAGCCTGGGGGAACACCATGCACCCCCCAACCTCAGGGGCCCCCTCATTCAGGTTGAGACCCCCGTGTGGAGAGCTAGCTACCCATAACATATGAAGGCTGTACAAATGAAGAGGCTCCATGAAGAGGCAACTGGGGGGGGGCAAGGATGAACTAGGAAGTCTGGGAGAGCCTGGCCTCTACCTCCCCATCCCAAGCCCAGTCCATCTCTGACAGCAGTTTATCAGTTGGGGTTAGGTGGCTGGGGGCTCGGGGGCATCATGGCAGTGGGGGCCCGATGGTGATGCTGCTGTTGGTGACCCTCGGGCCGTACCAGCCGGCCCAGTAGTGAGTGTCCACGCCGCCGTGCTGAAACCAGATGTAGCGGACGCCGGGTGGATAGTTGGAGAACGTGTGGGAGACCTGGGGGGTGGGGGCAGGTGGAAGGAAGGAGAGCGGTTAGGGCAGTTGACCCTGAGCGGGGTACTGCCTGAGGGGGTGAGGGGGCCAGGATGGGCTGAGATCTCAGTGCTCGACCCAGAGTCAGCAGAATGGAATTCTAGTCCTCTGATTTGGGGCAGACCACCTCCCCTGTCTGTGCCTCCTCAGTTTCCTCATCTGTAAAATGGAGCAAAATCCTGCTGGGTCCACTCCACGGGATTATCTAAGTGCAGCTCAGATGAACCGAAGGAAATTTTGCAAGCTGCCAAAGGATGTCCAATACAGTCATCACTGAGCACATGTGGCTATTTAAGTTAAAATTAATTAAAGTTGGATAAAATTAAAAATTCAGTTCCTAGTCGTACTATGAACCGGCTCTTATTAAGTTTTCAATTGTCACATGTGGCTCTTGGCTACCAAACTGGACAGGGCAGACAGACCATTTCTTTCTCTCTTTTTTTTTTTTTCGGCTGTGCTACACTGCTTGCGGGATCTTAGTTCTCTGACCAGGGACTGAACCTGGGACCATGGCAGTGAAAGCGCCAAGTCCAGACCAGGGAAGTCCCAGACAGACCATTTCTATCACTGCAGAAAGTTCTACTGGAGAGCACTGGTCTGGATCAGGAGTTGGCAAACTATGGTCTAGGGGCCCACTGCCAGTTTTTGTAAATAAAGTTTTATTGGAACACAGTCATGCCCATTTGCTAAAGCTGCTTTCACATCACAACGACAGAGTTGATGAGCTGAGTAGTTGTGATACAGTAAAACCTGCAAAGCTTAAACTATTTGTATCTGGCCTTTTAAGAAAAAGTTCACTGAACCCTAACCTAGATAATAGTAATAACTGATATTAGTAATTAATAATAGTCAATCTTTTCGAACATGGCTTTACCAGCATCATCTCACTGATAATCTTTGAGAGCTCAGAGCAGCCAAAGCCCAGGTAAGAAGCAGCAGAACTGGATCGCAACTTGGGCCTGTCTGACTGCAGTCTCAGCCTCGGACAATGTGCCCCCTGTCCCCCTCCCAGCTCACACACCTCCCTCCACTTGGCATCGCTCTTCTGCTGGATGGTTGCTGGGTCTGGCTGGAAGGTCCCCAGAGGCGCATGTGCTGACGACAGGAGCTGAACACACAGCTGGTACTTGGACCCGCAGTCTGGTCTGGCTGCGAACCTGCAGGCAGAGGAAGGGCCCTTCAGGGCCTTGGAGATGGGGGGGCAGGGTGGAGGCGGGGCACCTGAGTGGCAGGGCCCCCCCCCAGACCCTCGCCCCAAGCACTCACCAGTCCTTCACCTCGATGTCTGGCCGTGTGGTGTCCATCAGCTCCTCCCAATACCCTTCAGCCTTGAGGTCCACCACCTGGGACTTGAGGCAGGTGCTGGGGGTGGGTGAAGGGGTGGGAGGGGCTGGAGCTCGCCACTAGGGCACTGGGGGGCTAGGACTGCCCCTCCCAGAGCAGGAGAGACCCCAAGGTGCAGTGACTTGGGCTTCCCCCCACCCCGAGACCCCTTGGATCTTACTAATAAGAAGTCACGAAGTATTTCTTGACCTGGTCACTGGGGAATTCCTTCCTCTGGTCTCCAGAGAGCTCCTCCACCTTCCACTCATCGCCTCCGTTCACGTCCAGGCTCCAGAACTCAAACCCCTCTGGTGGGAAAGCAGAGTTCGTATCAAAGGGAAGCCCCTCAGTGGCCGCCTCCCAAGTTCCCCTTGCTCCTGGCACCTCTCCCTGGATTTCAGCAGCTGCCCTCAAGCCCCGTGCTGGGGAACCCTGCACATCAACAGTGCCTGCCTTGTATTAGGTGCTGCCTGTGTGCCAGGCACCATGGTAACTGATTTCTACTGGGAATCCTGATGATGGGAACAACCAGACTACTTCTGTGATGGAATGCTCTGGTGCCGGTCAGACAGATCTGGGTCTAGTCCCAGCTCTACCAATACTGGGCTCTGTGACCTTAGGCAAGCTGCTTTCTCTCTCTGAGCCTTGGTTTTGTCCTCTGTAAACTGGGGTCAAGAACAGGGGCTGGCAAACTTTTTCCATAAAGGGTCAGAATACTTTAGGTTTTGTGGGCTACATATTGACTCTATCACATAGTGTTTTGGTTTTTTTGTTTGTTTTTTAAATAACCCTTTAAAACCATAAAAACTATTCTTAGCTCCTAGGCCAGATTTGGCTTATGGACCATAGTTTGTCAACATGCTGGTCAAGAACATGGCCGTTGGGGAGTCAAGTGAGGCAGGCATCTGAAAGCTCTGGACAGCTTGGGGTTGTTTTACTATCATTTTGCTCCAGAATTTGGCCACATAATAGAGATTGAGGTTCTCATCCCATCAAAGTGTCTACTTAATCATTTACAACACAGCAAGGGAAAAGAGGGGGCTCTGGATGACCGCAGAAGTCTTGTTTTACCTTTTGTTGGAATGTGCTGGGAAGAAGACTGGATCTCTCATTCTCTCATAAGCAAAGCCCCCTTTGTCTTCTGGGCAGTCCTGGTAGACCTAGTCCTGGAGTCTGGGAGCCAGGCCAAGAAAATATGGCTCTGACTTCCTGGTCTTGTGTCTTGGGCACAATTCATTCCAACTGGCCAACATTCCCTCTCCTAGGAAAGGTCACTGGGGAAATAACCTTCAGAGTGGAATAAGAGTGGAATAATGCCACTCTTGGCCTCAGTTTGTCCATCTGAAAAACAGGTGCCTAACAGTACCTACCTCTTAGGATTATTGTGAGAAAGGAATTAAACCCCCCAAAGTGCCTGGCTGGCTCATAGTAAGTGCCTAATGAATGTTAGCTGGTATTATGACAGTGTGTGTGTTTGGGGGCACGTCATACCCAGTCTGCACCCCACCTTCGGCGCACGGGTTATGCAGGAGGTTCTTGTGGAGGCTGCGGAGGAAGTAGAAGACCTTCCAGTCGGCCACGGGCTGGTCCCAGTCTTCGGTAATGAAGCCCTCACGCAGGCATTTGCGCTTCCAGAGGGTCACGAGGTCGATGAGGTCTCGCCAGAGGCTGCAGACCAGGCGGCAACGCAGCAGCAGCTGGCGGGCGGGCACGTGCGTGAACAACTCCAACAGGATGTTCTCAGGCAGCTCGTTGATGTTCCCCACCGCCATGGCTCTCCTGTGGTTGTTGAAAAGCTACACTACAGACCTGATCCTCTCCCCGGGACCCCGTACTCGCAGCACCCCGTGGTGGTGGAGGTTCCCTCGCAGTACTGTCACTGACTGTCTCAGGAAAGTCACTGGGCCTCTCTGAGCCTCAGTTTCCTCCTCTGTAAAATGGGGCCAGGAACAGTACTTACCTCCTAGAGGGGGTACAAGGAGCTTGGGACACAGCAGAAGCTCAGTAAAAGGGGAGCTCTGATTTTTTTAACTGGCACCTCACAATAGCCTCTAAGGAGGCAGAAGAGGTAGCAGGATCTGCCCAAGGTCACACAGACAGGAGCAGCGGGGAAAGGAGCCTGAGCCTTCTCTGAATCTAGAGCCAGCTTTTTTCAATAGGTCGGACGGTCTTTAGCATGGAAGTAACAATTCGCAGCCCTGCAGCCTGTCTGGTACCTTCCGCATTCTCTCTCCCAACCTCAAAACGGAGGAGCGGAGATATTGGCGGGGGGGAGGGTTAATTATCATTGTCTCCGACCGAGGTCCAAAGGGCTCTAGCCACTTTGTCGAGACCATGGAGGAAATGCTCTGCCTGGCTGGGACTGGAGAAGGGGTGGGCGATGGGGAGCGGGCCTTCCTATACTCCAACCCCCATCCCCGTGGCTGGGCTCCAGCCCCGGGTGTCCCCGCGCGCCTTCGACTTCCCATCCCTCCTCGTGGCTTTCAAATGTTTCCTAAAGTCTAGGCTTGGACCCCTGCGCATCGATGGCGACCCCAGCTCGGGTTCCTGCTCGCGCCGCCTCTCGAGGCCGCGCCGCGCAACCCCGCCGCCTGGGCCTTGTCCGCGCCGGGCCTCCCTCGGCGCACTGCTGCTGGGCCCGGAACCGCCGAGCCCGCCCGCCCGGTCCCCGCACCCCGCGTCCCCGCCCCGGCGCTCCCCGCGCCCACTCCCGCCGGTCACCTGCCCTCTGCCACCGCTGTGCGATCCCGCTCCGCAGCAAGGGCTGAGCCAGCCTCCGCCTGCGGTCGCCGGTGGATGCGGCCCCGCCCCAGCCCTCCGAGCCCCGCCCCGGCCCCGCCTCCACGGCCCGCTCCGGTCCCCGGCCCGCGGGGAGCACCCGGCTTGGGGTGCGCCCCCGACAGATGTAGGAAAATTACCTGGGGCGGGACGGTGTCGTGCCGGGAGGAGCCTCTGCCCACACCCTCCGCATGACCCAGACTCTCCCAGCCTCCTCGCCGCCTCCTCCCAGCAGCCACCCCAGGAGGGTGCTGGGAGACGCCCCGAATCGGACTCCCACCCGCCCCCATTAAAAAAAAAAAAAAGAAAAAAGAAACGACTCCCGACCTTTCTTGGCCTCCTGGGTCCGCCAAGGAACCGGGAGCCTCAGGCCTCGGGCCGATCGTTCCGGACTGTGGGGCGTCCCGGCGCGGGGCCAAAGGCGGGGCGGGGGCGGAGGCGGGGGCCTTTAAGAGGCGCGGCCGGCCGGGACCCGACCCAGACGTGAGCAGCGCCTGGACTCGCCGCCGCCGCCGCCGCCGCCGCCGCCGCCGCCGCGGGACTCGGACAGCCCGCCCGCAGCGCTCCGGGTCCTCCTCTCGCGACCGCGCTCTGCAGCGATGGACGGAGACGGTGACCCAGGTAGCCGCCGCCGCCGGATCCACTCGCTCAGCCCTAGAGGGGTGACCGGGGCAGGCGGGCGAGTGCTACGGAGAGGGGGCATCAGAGAGCGAGGGGGCCCCGATACACAGAGCGACACACTTTCACCCAAGCAAAGCCCTTGAGACAGTCTCAAAGGAGCACAGTCCTCTGTCTGGTGTCTTGATCTGCCGGAGGCCTTGAGAGATGACAGGCAGAGAGGGAGGACTCCTGGGTCCCATTTACCTGGGAAATAGCGTATGAGTAATCCCACGTTCCCGCCTCCTGAGGGTCTACTGGACCCGGGTCTGGGACCTATCTGGGATGGAAGAGGCCACAAGCCTTTTTATTCCATCAGCTTCTTCCATTTGCCAACTCTGGGCCGTGAGATGCCTGAATCCCCATGAATTTCTTGGGGTTACTGGCCTCTCCCCACCCCATCCCAGCCTTCCTCCTGGGATCCCTTGTCTGGAGGGGCTGTCCTTCATTTGGGTGGCTGGATGCCCAGTGGGAACCAGGCTGGTGGTGAGGGAGAGTTGGGACATCAGCTCTAGCCGATGCTCAGGGCCCTTTGAGACTGCCCAGTCATCTCCTCTGGCACCAAAGATCCCCTGCTCCCCATCTCTAGAACTCCCCATTGGGCCTGTAGGGGTTGCCTGCTGAGTCAGGGTGGGAACAAGACCTGCCCCCACCCCTTCCTCACCAGGCCCATCTGAGAGTGGCTGTTGCTTGGGGAGACAATGGGAAACAGACTGATGCTCACTCAGGCAGCCAAGATCCCCACCCCTCCCTCCAGCCCTGAAAATCCCAGCTCCTTCCGCTCTTGCTCCCAATCCATGGCCCCCTTGCCCCACCCTTTATAGGGCCCCAGAATGGGTTCCTGCTTCTTCCCAGGGCCCAGCTATTCCCTGGACTCAGGGGCCCAATCCAGGTGAGTGAATAAGCCTCGGAGGCAGCTTCCAGGGGCCAGATAACTTTCCGAAGGCAACAATGTGGGGAGTTGTGTGTGCTCAAGAGGGGGTGGGGGGGCCTGTAATCAGATCTGGGGCCTTGAGTGCCAGGCCTGGGGCCAGGAGAGGGGACTGGGCGAGGTGCACCTTTCGGGGGAGCATCAGGTGTCCACCAGGGCCAGGGCAGGGCAGGGCAGGGGGAGGGGTGGAGAGGTGAGGGCACTGGGCCCAGCTCCCCAGAGAGCTGTGGGCAGCAAGACGGGCAGGTGACATGGCTTCAGGGCAGGCATTATTCCTCTCCGCCATCCCACAGTTCTGCGGTGTGACTTGGGAGAAGTCAGTAAGACTCTCTGGGCCTCAGTTTCCTCCTTGCCGAAAGGGAAGTGTGAAGCCCCACATCATAAAGATGTGGCAAAAAAAAAAAAAAAGCTAACAATGAAGGGAACTGTGCTGAATAATAAGATTCACTAAATAAGATTTACTGAGGACTCACTGTGTGCTCTGGGCTCCGAAGACATAAACCCTGATTCGGCTCTCAGGGGGCTGAGAGTGTGGGCGGTGGGGAAATGCTGCATATGAGGAGGTGAAGGGCTGGCCGCCCAGGTCCTGACAACACCCAGCCTTGGGTCTAGGCCCTGCCTGTTCCTCCCCTGGTGCCTGGCCTGTTTCCACCACCACCTTGGCTTTCCAGGGCCCAGCACTTAGGACTCCCCCACCCACCCTGTCCTAGGTCTGAGAGCAGTGGCCTCCCCCATGACCCAGAGTGGCTCCATCACTTCCCCACTGTCTCTTCCTCCTCCGGAGACACTGGGCACTTGGTATCCACTTATTCAAGGCTTCGATGGCCCAGCTGAGGCCAGCCAGGATCCAGGAGACAGTCCAGCCCACAGCTCCTGATATCAGTCCCTCTCCTCATAATTTGGAATGCCCTTGCCCCCTCCTCAGAAGAGGTGGACATCAGGACTGTCTGATTGGCCTGGGATTACCCCCATTTTATAGACGAGGAAGCTGAGGGCCAGGAATAGGAAAAGGAGTGAAGAAACCTTCCTTCCCAAGCGCTTACTACATCTTCCTATTTGATACACATGTTCTCTTTTAATGAGCTTCCCTCCCCCATCCCCAAGCCCCTGTTCTCCCTTCCCTTCAGGCCTCAGATCCCCGTATCCCCTGCCTGAATACCAGCAGTGCGACCTTTGGCAGGTCACTCCCCATCTCTGAACCTGAGCATTTTCATCTGTGAAATCAAAATCATAACCCTCAACTCAACGAATCATTTTCTCAAGGCTGTGGTGGTTAAAGGTGGCTCTGGAGCCAGACTGCCTGGGTTCAAATCCAGGCTCCGACCACTCATTTGCTGCGTGATCCTGGGTGGTTTTACGTCTCTGTCCCTCAGTTTCCTCATCAACGAAATAGGGATGGTAATAGGGACAACCTAGAAGAGATGCTGCGAGGATTTAAAGAGTAAAAATTAAAATGCTCAGAATGGGGCCTAACACTTGCTAAGTAAGTGCCCAATAAACATTAGCCGCTGACAGGGAGCCAGGCAGGGCGCCAGATGCCAGGCACGGGGGATGAAGCAGTGAGTTTCCCAGACCCGGTTCCTGCCCTCATTCCCTCAGTCTAGTCCCAGGGAAAGGCGTTTATAAACCGTCACACCCTTGGACAAAAGCTAGGAAGGACGGAACTCCCAGCGGTGAGGTGAGAGGATGTTGTGGTAGGGGAAGTTGCGGAGGGCTCCCCTGAGGAGGTGACCGGAGCAGGGATCTTAGAGGGCCGTCGAGAGGGCTAAGGGGCTTCACTGTGTCAGGAATATCATCAGTTCCTGCTGTCGGCTCAGGTATGGGGTTTACTGGCACTGCAGGGGAAACTGAGGCCACTCTTCAGACTTGGAGCTGATCTGTGGCCCCGGGCTCCTGGTCCCAGGCTCTGGTCACGGAAACTCCGGCCCCCGCTGAGGACTGTCCGAGCGCGGGTGGGGGCGGCCGGGGCGCGCGGCGGGGGCGGTCTGGGGGGAGTCTCAGCCGCGCCCCGCCCGCCCGCCCGCAGAGAGCGTGGGCCAGCCGGAGGAGGAGAGCCCGGAGGAGCAGCCGCAGGAGGCTGGCGCGGAGGAGGCGAGCGGCGGGGAGGAGCGGCCCGAGGACGAGGGGGAGGAGGAGGCAGCGTACTTGGACGAGCTGCCCGAGCCGCTGCTGCTGCGTGTGCTGGCCGAGCTGCCCGCCGCCCAGCTCGTGCAGGCCTGCCGCCTGGTGTGCCTGCGCTGGAAGGAGCTGGTCGACGGCTCTCCCCTGTGGCTGCTCAAGTGCCAGCAAGAGGGTCTGGTACCCGAGGGCGGCCCCGAGGATGAGCGCGACCACTGGCAGCAGTTCTACTTCCTGAGCAAGAGGCGGCGCAACCTGCTGCGCAACCCGTGCGGGGAAGGTGAGGGGTCGTGCCCTGTCACCCCGGCCTGGGGAGCTCAGCTTCCCCTTCTGTACCATGGGCAGTAACAAGGCCAGCCTGCTTTGAGGGGTGGATGAGATAAGGCGCTTGGCGCAGCGCCCAGCACAGAGTAGCCCCGGTACAGACTGTAGTATTATCCTCCTGTCCTGCTCCGGGGCGGGGGAAGTCGGGGAGGCGGGCGGGAGTTGTCTCTCTCCCAGATCCTTCCACCCCCCAGGGAGCTGGGGCAAGACAGGCCCCGCGGAGGACCCTGCTGGGAGGGAGAGAGAATCTGGGGACAAACAGGAAGTGCTCACCATTCACGCCCACCGCGACACCATTCAAGGACCGCGTTCATCCTCCCCCCCACGATAGGGGCAAGAGCCACCCTGCCACACCCTCGCAGGGGCTGGGTGACCAGCGTGGGGCTGTGGTGTTCCTACAGAGGACTTGGAGGGCTGGTGCGACGTGGAGCACGGTGGGGACGGCTGGAGGGTGGAGGAGCTGCCCGGAGACTGCGGGGTGGAATTCATCCACGACGAGAGTGTCAAGAAGTACTTCGCCTCCTCCTTCGAGTAAGGAGAAGGGGGATGGATGAGAAGCGGGGGAGGGGACCTCCACTCAGTCCTAACCCCCAGTCTCCCAGGTGGTGTCGCAAAGCGCAGGTCATTGACCTGCAGGCTGAGGGCTACTGGGAGGAGCTGCTGGACACCACTCAGCCGGCCATCATGGTGAAGGACTGGTGAGCGGCCGTGGGGGAAGGGGAGCGGGGTTGAGGGGCGAACTGGAACCGGCTACTCTGCTTCAGAGGCCGCTGCCTCCCTACTCGAGAGCTTGCAGTCACGTGACCATGGGTTTTCAGGAGAAGGTGGAAATCCATCTCCCCTCCTGAGTTTTAAATGTTGGCAAGTTTTTTTTGTTTTTGTTTTTTAATATCCACCTGCTGTCCCAACAAAAAGTGTCCCTGTGGGTTGGCTTTGGTCCCAACACTGGGTCTGGCCCACCTGGGGTTTAGTCCTCGGGTTTGGGCAAGTCACTTGGGCAAGTCACTTTCTCTCTCCGGCCTCGGTTTCCTTATCTGTAAAATGGGAACATTGGTACTACCGGTCAGCAGGGCTAACTCCTGTAGAGGGTTGGGCCCAGAGTACCCGCTCAGCAGGGCTGAAGCCTTCCCCGGGCGCTCCCTCCCTCGGGGCAGGTACTCGGGACGAAGAGACGCCGGCTGCCTGTACGAGCTCACGGTGAAGCTGCTGTCGGAGCACGAGGACGTGCTGGCCGAGTTCAACAGCGGGCAGGTGGCAGTGCCACAAGACAGCGACGACGGTGGCTGGATTGAGGTGAGCTTGGAGGCCCGGGGGGCGGTGGGGCGGGGCTCGTGAAAAGCCCGCCTAAGGCCCGTGTGGGTGGGGCAGGGTTGGACGGGCCGAGAGGCTTGGAGGAGGGACGCTGCGCTGAGAAATCCAGGGCGCTAGACGAGGGTCAGAGCGCCAGGGTGGGGTGGCTGGGGGAGGCCTCGGGGCTCCGAGCCTGACCCTCCCTCCCCCTTCCCCCTGACTCCCCACCCACAGATCTCCCACACCTTCACCGATTATGGGCCGGGCGTCCGCTTCGTCCGCTTCGAGCACGGCGGACAGGACTGCGTCTACTGGAAGGGCTGGTTCGGGGCCCGGGTGACCAACAGCAGCGTGTGGGTGGAGCCCTGAGTGACCCCTCCTCCCGCCTACCCCGGCTTCCTTGGAGGGCCAGAGGCGCGGGGGTAGATAGGACTTAGTCGGTAGCATCCTGACCTTCCGCATCCGGCGCACTCCTCTCCCTTCCCACGCTCGAAGACCAGCCCCCTCAGAGGGAAAGATGGGTTTTGTTGGTATATATTTGCATCTAGAAAATAAGATGGGTGAGGGCGTGGGCCTGCCCTGGGCCCGCCGCTGCTGAATCCCCTGCACCTAACACTGTGCCTGCCACGAAAATGGGCGCTCAATAAATCTTATTTGTCGGAGGAAGGAATGAATGAACACGGGGATGAATGAACTCCCCTCCCTTTGCTCAGTCTCTGTCTCTTGAGGGCCCCTGGCCCAGCCTGGAAAAATACTTGGTGGGGTTCCAGCTGCTCTGGTTTCCAGGGGCCCTTGGGCGGGTGCAGAGCCAGCCAGGCCTGGTCCCGCCGGACAAAGGCTGGGATTGTGAGGCCAGGGAACGGGGAGCTGGGCCTGGCGCCCGACTGACACCCAAGCTGCCCAGAAGCCAGAACCGAGTGTGTGTGGGGGGCCCCCCTCCTGGCCTCTCTTGATCCCTCTCCCCGTTTTTTTTTTTCCTGAAGGCAGGATGGTGGGTGGTGGCAGTATCTCATCTAGGGTACCAGTTCTCCTGGGCCCAGGGATGGGTGCCAGTGGCTTGAGGTGGGGGATGGGGTGGGGTGACAGGCTGGGGGGCACAGGAAGGATCAGCTTGGTGTCCCTCTTCAGTTCACGCCCACTTCATGCTGTCCTCCTTGGCTTGTATTGGATCGGACAAGAGTCATTAGCATCTGGTCTCCTTGGTCATTTTCCAAGCCCTGCCCAGAGGCTGGTCCCTGGTACTGGTTTGAGGGGAGGGGTGGAGGGAAGGGTGTGGTGCCAGGCTCTGGACCAGGAACTCCTTTTCTGGCCTCCCCAGCAGCTCTCAAACCCAGCCCCCTCCCCAGGACTCTCAGCTGCTGGTCTTGGGGGATGAGGGTCTGAAACATCTCCTCTCCTAAAGGATGACCAATAAAATCTCCATGCCCCTCCAGCTTTCCTTTGATTCTGAGCCCTGATGCCACCTGCTGGTCAGGTGGACTTGCAGAGTTTAAGCTGGAGCCTGCCTGCATTTGTTCATCGGTTCATTCAATCACTCATGATTTCTGACGCCCCAACCAGGGGCCAGGCCCAGCACAGGGTCCTAAAGTTGCAGGGGTAAGTCAGACACTCCTTGTCCCAGGAAGAGTCACCAGCTTGGCCACATCGAGGATGGGGCATCTGGGGAAGGGATATATCCAGTGTCATGGGGGCCTCCAGTCTAATGGTGGAGGCATAGTCCCTGCTCTGGGAGCATCCTCAGTCAGACAAGGGAAGACAAATCCCTGAGAACTCCTAGTCTGATGGTGGAGGCAGAGCCCCTTGTTGCATGAACACCGTTGGTCCTTTCTAGGGGTTTTCACAGTCCAGTGGGAGAGGCATCCTCCACACCCACCTGAGTTGCCAATCAGACAGGAGAAGTGATGCTTTGCCCTGGGAGCCCAGTTTGATGAGGAGCCATGAAGGAACCGGGTCACCCCCATGAACTCCCAGGTTTACGTAAAGGAGTAACAGGCAAAGCAACGCTTTCGGGTGAGGAGGGGCTAGGATGAGCATGTTGGGAAACGTGGGGATGAGTCAGGAGAAGACCAGAGCCCGCGCCTGGGCTGAAGGAGGAGGCTGGATGGAGAGGTGCGGTGGATGTGAGAGGCCAGGAGTCTGGGTCCAGGTGTCCAAAGGACTGGATGTCAGGGAATATGGGGGGCATGAAAGGTGCTGTGTGGGGGGGCTCTCCCCAGGAGGCCTTCAGGAAAGAGGCCCATAAGGAGTCTGCGGCTCTGGGCTGGAGACAGAGGGGTTGCAGTGTCTGTGGCCAGCAGTCAAAGCCAAGGGCACTGGTGATAGCTGGAAACAAGTGTGGAGTGAGTCAGGAGAAGGCCCAGGGAAACCTCAGCTTCTGGGGCCACGATGGGGGAGACACAGCAGCCAGGGAGGTGGGGGTCAAGTGAGTAGGAGGATGCAAGCCCAGCAAGGCCACCTCCAGCCAACGCCTGCTCTCAGAGGAAAGAGCCAGAAGGCCAGAGGCCAGATTCTCTCCCGAGGGCATGGGGCCCACAGAGGAGACCTGAGGGGCTTGGATAAGGGGGTGGTGTCAACCGTCCCTGCGTGTCTGTCACAGGAGGGGCCGCTGGATACACTGGTGGTGTTTAGCTTGGGAACACGAGACAGCTTCTTGTGGGTCATCCGAGGGCTGACGTTGGGGGAAGGGGGGCCCACAAGGCTCACTGTGCACAGGGTACATCCTGTCGCACCACCCCTGTAACCCAGTTGGATATGGGGAAGGGGGCAAGGGTATCGCTACCCCCTTCTACACTTGAGGACGAGAGACTTTCCTGGCATGTGACACCCAGAGTAACTGGAGAAGCACAAGCTCTGATCCAGGTGCATCTGGCTCCAAAGAGCATGCTCCAAACCCTTCAGTTTTACTGTCCCCTACTCTAGAGGGCAGAGCCAGGCAGGCATGGAAACTTGACAGTTACAGGAGGCAGCTATCACCTTTCCTCGAGGAAAAACCTACACGCTGTCCAGCAGGGGGCGCCTCAGGGCCCTGAGGCGTGTGGAAGCCAGAGATGGCAGAGAGGTTGGCCACATGGCTCAAAGGCACCAGAACGTGATTAAGGAGAGAGAGGCCTGCGTGGCCCCTAAGATCCTTTCTAATCAACCGATGTTTCTGAGCACCTACTCTCTGCCAGGCAGGGATAAAACAGACGAGGCCTCCGTCCTCCTGGAATATACAGTCTAGATGGAGAAACATAAACACGTGCAGTTAAATAAATAGGATAATTACCAACATGATATAGCACTTAATAGACATGCCTGGCACTACTCCAAGACCTTTGTATATATATTGATTCATCATGGTAACCTTATGAAGTGGGAACCATTATTATTTCCATTTTTACAGATGAGAGAACTGAAGCACAGAGAGGTAAAGCAAGTTGTCTGAGGCCACACAGCTAGGTAGTGGTGGAACTGGAATTCTACCCAGCCACTTAGGCACTTGACCTCTATAGTACAGAGGTCAAAGTAGAGAGTGAGGGTGGGAGTGCTACTTTGGCCAAGGTGATCAGGGAGGATCTCTCTGAGGATGTGACATTTGAATGATGATTAGAAACCAGATATCTGGCGGAAGAACACTGAAGGAGCCATAAGTGCAAAGGCCGTGAGGTGGGAATGAACTTACTTACGGGTCAGAAAGGCAGCCAGCATGGCTGGAGCTCAGTGAGCAAGTGGGGAAGTGGTTTGACATGAGGTTGGAGATGTAGGCAGGCAATCCTGAGGGTTTCCTGAGCACCAACTGTGTGCTCTGTCTTATAAGATATAAACACTACAAGAAGCAGATGCGATAGCAGTGTCCTTTAAGGAAAAACCTTTATCTAGCAGGAGCTGGGTTGGGGAGTTAGATATGAGAAGCTTACAGTTTCGCTGATGAAACCAAATTTCCCATGAGTAGCAGGATGAACAGGACGATAATGATGATGGTAGTGAGGACGACAGGCATTTGCTGAGGCCTTACTGGTGCTGGTTCCTGTGCTACGCACACAGGCTTGTTTAATCTGCTCAACGGCCCTCTCTGGTAGATAGAGATATTCCCACTTTATAAATGAAAGAGCTCAGACTTGGATGTCAGGTAACTTGCCCAGGGTCATATGATGAGTAAGTAGCTGAGCTGTTCCTAGCCACTTCTCTGTGGTACAGGGTCCAAGATGGGCACGTGCCAGAGGACAGAGCTAGGGCAGGAGGAATGGAAAGAGCTGGAAATGACAAGGACTGTGGGGCTCCAGGGCTTCTCTGCATATCATTGCCCCAGACAGAAGGAGGAGGTGCTGTGTCTGAGCTCTTTTGGTTAAGGGATCAGGGAAGGTAAAATGATTTTTCTTTTATTGATTGATTGATTGCCGTGCGGCTTGCAGGTAGTTCCCCCACCAGGGGTTGAACCCCGGCCACAGAAGTGAAAGCCCAGAATCCTAACCACTGGACCGCCAGGGAATTCCCGAATTTTCTTTTAGACTTCTTGGTGGAAATCTATTTAACCATTTTGAAATGGATAAAAGTCCCTCTTTCCCTTTCTGATCTGTTTACTTTGTAAATCTGGGTTTTTGTATACATGGTATAGCTTATCTGGGGACATAGAAGGAGGAGGGAGGGAAGGACCAGTTCTTCTAAGCACCACTAGGTGTCAGCATTGTCAAGGGAGTCCCCTGGCGGGGCTGGTGAGGCCCAGTTCTCTGCAGAGGAAGGGGCCTCAGAAGTTAGGATTTGAATCCAAATCCTGATTGCTTTCCATTGACTGGGGCTAGGTCTGGGTCCACAGAAGCTGAGCCCCCTGCCCTGCTTTGGGGCTGCTCTTATGCCAGAGGCTCCTGAGAAACATTTAGGAGGCTAAGTCCTCCGAGGCCTGAGTCCTCTAAGACTGGAAAGGGCTGGTGGTCTCCAGGGATCCAGCCTCAAACGGGTCTGGGGGCCTCACCCCCCCCACCCCCGAGTCTGTCCCCACCTTGGCAGAACTCTGGGCCTTCCTCGTGGCCCCTTGCCTGCAGTGAACACAGAACACCCAGGCAGATCCAATCCTGATCCCCTGGTGAGTAATGACTTGGCTATTTTTTTCCCCATAAATTAAACCTAATCTTGTGTTGACTCTGCTGAACAAGGAGAATAATGAAGATAAGATGAGACGGTATTCATTCTCCTCCAACAAAAGCCAATTAATTGTCAGCAGGATTACCGCCCTAAGCCAGGAGCCGCCACCAGCTCTGCAGATGGGGTGGGCAGTGCCGGGGGCATCTCCTAGTGCTTCAGCCAGGGTCTGTTGGTGATGCAGCGGGAAAGACTTCTGTTAGATGTAAGGAAGAACTGCCTGGATTAGGGAGGGGCCTGGAGCCAAAGAAGCGGAGATGAAGAGCATGGACCCACCCACCCAGGTGATGTTTGTAAGACACAGACGGAGGCTCCATGGGAATTCCTGACCCCCTACACACACCAGGCATGTGCTCCCTGAGGTCCCAGAGCTCTCTCGTCACTCCCCCATCTCCATCCCAGGCCACCTGGCACCCTCCCCTACTTTTCCTCCCACAGGGGATCTCTCTGTGACCTGTCCCAGCCTTGTGGGCTCCATTCTGGTGTTACCTTTGATAAATGAACCTGCAGGCAGGGGTCTCCAGCCTCCTTCCCACCCTGCTTTCCTTCCTCCCTTCCTCTCCCAGGAATCAGGGAGGCTGCTTGTCCACGGTTAAGAGCATGGATTTGGAGGCAGAAACATTTGGATTTCATCTGACTTTGCCCCTAATCCTTATCTGCAAAGTGGGACTTGCAACCACACCTGCCAACCTGCTTTGCTGCTCCAAGGAGCTAGGTTCCAGGCCCAGCCCCCAGTGCTGCCGAGGTTCCCTGCACAGGATGGGAGGCTGATGGGGTGAGGCTGACTGCTGCGGCTGGGGCTGCTGTCATTGAGAAGCAGGAGGGAACAACTCCCTCTCCATCTCCTACGCTGGCTACGTTATTGGCTCCCCCGGCAAAGCTCCATTCTGTCATCCCAATTTATAGACGAGGAAGCCAAGGCTCTGAGAGGTGGATCTCACGGTCAAGGTCACAAAGCTGTAAGCTGCAGAGCTAGCTGAGATGAAGCCTGGGTCCAAGGGGCCCCAACGCTCGTGCCCCTCCCCACCACCACGAGCCTTCAACGCACTTGAAAGGAGTTGGATACACGCTTGTTGAATGACTGAAACACCCATCAAGTGCTGTTTCAGGTGCAGTGAGTCCCTGTTTCAGACTCTCCCACATCTCGGTGACTCCCAGAAGCAAATGGATTGCGTGTGCTTTGCAAAATTCTTCTCGGTGATTCTTGGCAACTCACTCATCTTACTACTACTATTAAGAAAAATCCACCCTTCCATCCAGATCTCAGAGCTTGCTTCATTTACTTGGATTGTTAAGGATTTGTTATTTTTCTGAGTGTGGCAAAAGTATACCCAAAGCCCTCAGTTGATAGTCCACGATCTTTCACACCTACTGAGTGCTCACTACGTGTGTTCAAAGCGCCGTTGGTGCATGGCTTTATTTAATCCTCCTAGCACGCCTGTGTACTATTTTCATTCCTATTTGAGAGACTGTGACAGAATTGAGGCTCAGAGCAGCGCAGTCTCGCCCAAGGTCACACAGCTGGGATCCAGCTGACATCTGTCTCACTCCAGAGCTGGAATTCTCTCCACACCCAGGGTCTTTCCCACGTGACTTTCACGGGGGATTTCAGTCCTGTAAGTGGTGGGATTGTTGGGGGATTTGGGGGCTCTGGGTTTTGTGAACCAACGGGGTCCTTGTCCCTTGGGAGTTCACAGACTAAAGGAGGAGACACCGGGATTCCAAGTTCTGGCCATCCCTACCTGTGTGACCTTGGCCAATCACATAACCAGTCAGTGCTTTAGTTTCTTCGTATGTAAAATGGGGCCAGTCATAGGGTTTCTACCATAGGGTTGTTATGAGGATCAAATGAATTAATATTTGGAAAGCACTTGGATCAGGGCCTGCACATAGCAAGTGCTATGACGAGTTTGTTAAATAAATAAAATGCACAAGTCTGTCAATTACCATCTAATAATAAAAAGGCTGTGAGGGGAAAGCCCACTGTATTTTGGGAGCCCAGAGGAGGGGCGGCTAACTTGGACCTTAATCAGGGGAGGCTTCCTGGAGGAAGCAGTGAGTGGACTCTTGATCTGAGGAGTAGTAGGAAGGTAAATTACTTTCTTAGCCAGCGCTTAGCTTCCTGTCCCATCAGTTGGAGCTGTGGTACTAACTGGTCTTTTCCCCGGGCTTATTGTTGTAATTGATCAATGTGCTAAGCACCATAATGTCGTCTAAATTCAAAGAGAAACCTCTGTCCTCAGGGACCCATGATTGAGGGGGGGTTGGGCAGAGAGGGAGAAGGGATCCTAGATGGGGTGGGCAGGTGCAGGGAAATCTCTGGTCGTGTAGGGTGTAGCGAGGCTGAAAACCTGCACAAAGACAAAGATTTTGTTCCTGAAAAAAATAAAAAGGACAAAAAGAAAAGAGGGGAGAAGCAGGCAGGGAAATGATTTTCTCTGCTGGCGTTTCTCGGGGAATTAAATCTTGTTTTTCGTTACCACCGAGTGGAATAATCCAATATATTAAAGCAGAAGCCCCAGTCCTATTTATTGCTGTGACTTTGACCTAACAGTCTCAGGGCTGCATTTGGAATCAGATGGTCCTGAGGAAAGAGAAAGGGAGGGAGGCATCAGCCCCGTGGATCAATTACTCTGCTCTCCAACACCGGAAAAATGAATTATTCCCCGAAAAGCAGGCTCCTCATCCGATGAATTCTGCACTGCAGAGCTGCTGGAGTTATATGAAATTGAATTTTTTTTTTTTTTTTGCGGTACGCGGGCCTCTCACTGTTGTGGCCTCTCCCGTTGCGGAGCACAGGCTCCGGACGTGCAGGCTCAGTGGCCACGGCTCACGGGCCCAGCCGCTCCGCGGCATGTGGGATCCTCCCGGACCGGGGCACGAACCCATGTCCCCTGCATCGGCAGGTGGACTCTCAACCACTGCGCCACCAGGGAAGCCCCGAATTTGGTATTTGAGAGACATTTAAAACCAGGTGGAGTGTATGTGGTGGGGAGTGCCTGACAGCTGTGGGAAACCTCTGTTGCCTGGCTGGGGAAGCCCGCAGCTTACAGACCTCGGGTGGGGGGCAAGAGGCAGCCATCCTGCCTGCCTGAGGGCCACCTGCGGTCTGCAGGGTTGAGACATTTTGTTCCCAGCCTGAGGCTCAGAGAGGTGAGGTTGCTTGTCTGGGACCACACACTGAGCTGGTAACCATGGCAACCCGTTACCTTTTTGTCCCTTGTCCTGCTGAAAATGGCTTCAGAGACTCCCCTTCCTCCAGGAACCTCAGGGGGAACAAGTTCCGGTTGGGAGCTTTTCACTCTGGAGCACTGGTTTGGCCCATCCATAGCTGTGTGACCTGGGGCAAGTAGCGTAACCTCTCTGGGCCTAGTTTCCTGATCCAAAAAATGAGGCGTGCTAAAATCCTTGCGCTTGTTGCTACTCTGTCAGCTATAAATCACAGAAATGCAACTCAAAGTGGTTTAATTAAAAAGCAGACTTGGAAAAAAAAAAAAGCAGACTTGAGGGCTCACCTAACAGAAAAGCCCAGGATAGGTTTCTTTCAGGTAAAGCTGGATCCAGAGGCTCCAACAGTATATTCAGAACTTGGTTTTTCTCTTTGTCTCTCAGTTCTCTGTGGCTTTGTCCCAGGCAGGCTCACCCCAAAAGGGGCTGGGCACCTGCCAGGCCTATGTATTTCCAGCATTAGGTCCAGTGGGTTCACATGTCCACTTCTGAGCTAGTTACCATGGCGAGAGGGATGGCATCCTGGTGGGAAAGGCCTGGAGTGGAGTCACCCACTGAGAACCACAGGGCTGAGAGGAGGGGCAGACGCTGTGGGGCTCGAAGAAGGGGGACTGGGCGCTGGGATGAAAGTCTAACTTGGAGTCCCACCCTGAACAGCCTCGGGCAGGGACAAGTGGGTGTTTGGCTCAGTGTCTGGTGCAGGGCAAGCACTCAGCTGACCACGGCCCTGCTGACAGCGATGGCTTCCAATTTTCACTGAGGGGGACCCAGTGTCCTTTTGGGCAGGATATGAGGGGCTCTGCAGGGACTCCCTCTGGCTTCCTCATGGTCTTCAGCTCTGTCTGCTCCTCCAGCCCACCCCCAGGCCAGATCCCAGCCTTTGGTCCTCAGCCTGGCCAGGGGTCCCCAGGGAGCAGTGGGGGGGATCATTCCTTACCCCACACAGCTCGGGAGCTGCAGAGGCTGCACTTTCACTAATGATGTGGGGAAGAGAGGAAAAAACTAGCCTGAGATGGAGCTATTTTAGCTGAAAAACCCTCCCCCTGGATTTGAGCAGGTTTTTCAGGGCTAATGAGCTGGGGCCAAGGGAGCTGCCAGGAGGGGACCATGTCTGGTCCAGGCTGGGGTTCTGCAGGGGCTGGAGGCCTGACCGGGGAGAGGGAAGTGGGGCCCTGGGGAGGGGGCCGATGGGGGCTCTCACCCCACAGGAGCTCTGCCCACTCCCCGGGTAACCCTACCCGCCTCATGCCCCACCACAGTCTGATCCACCAATGGCCGAGACAATTTTGCCAAGCTTGATTATCTGTAGCCTGTGTTGTGAGAACACTGGGTATCTGTTTTTTTGTTTGTTTGGTTGGTTGGTTTTTTTGCGGTACGCGGGCCTCTCACTGTTGTGGCCTCTCCCGTTGCGGAGCACAGGCTCCGGACGCGCAGGCTCAGCGGCCATGGCTCACGGGCCCAGCTGCTCCGCGGCATGTGGGATCTTCCCAGACCGGGACATGAACCCGTGTCCCCTGCATCGGCAGGCGGACTCTCAACCACTGCGCCACCAGGGAAGCCCCTGGGTATCTGTTTTATTTCCCCCCAATGTAAGGTCGTGTTATAATATTGCAGCTGCCTTTTTATATTACAACCCCACCCCCAAGCTCATCCAGAGAGATCTACTCTGTCAACCAAACATCTGCCCTGGGGATCAAGAAAGGAGGAGGAGGAAGAGGATGGAGAGGAGGAGAGTCCTGTTTCACACCCACCTCAGTGTTGGCGCCTTCTGTCTTAGGGATTTGCACTCAGGTCATCCCCCCACTTCGCAATTTTCCAGTTACAGATGAGGAAACTGAGGCCGTGTTGGGGGAGGGGATGGATGTGCTTCTCTTTGAGGGTCAGCCTCCTGGGTCCTGCCACCTCGGTTCTGGGACCAGCTGTGTGCGCAGGTGTGGGGAGGGAAGTCAGCATCCCTGCCTTGTTTCCTCTGGGTGGAGAGGAAGGGCTGAGAGGAAGAGGAGGACCTAGGTCGGGAAGGGAGTGTGGAAACAGTGGGAAGGCTCTGGAGTCAGGAAGGAAATGAGGTAGGAAGTGGGCAGAGCTGACAGAGACCTGGGTTCTAGGGGTCCTCAAGTGCCTGATTGGACTGCCTGGCCCCTGTCCACCAGCGACATGGGATCTCAGGAGCCAGAAGGAGAGGTGATGATAGAGCAATGGACTTAGAGTTGGGTTCTGGAAGACAGCAGAGCATCAAGGTCCGCAGCTCAGGCCTGGGTGCAGAGGGACCAGCTCCATCCCTTCTTGGCTGTATGATGCCGAGCAAGGCTCCAGACCTCACTGAACTTGTTGCCTCATCTGTCAAATAGGAAGAAACTTCGGGCCAGCTTGTTGGGCAGTCATGAGAATGAAATCGGATGCTGTGTGTAAAGCACTCAGTGCAACTCTGGGCAGTTAGTACTCAAAAGAAATATGAGATTTTATTAGTATTTCCCCCTAATACATAAAAGGTACTCCAGGCCTCTGGAAGAGGGGTCAGGGTGAGAGGCTCACAGGGGTTTGGGGAAGGGGCGGCAGGCATGTGGGAGTTGGGAGCACCTGCAGGGCTTATGGACCTAAGGAAGGGTGGGGTACCCAAGGCAGAGCAGAGGCTGGGTCCACGGCAATTCAGAAGTGCTCCGCCTCCAGGATACCTTTCCAGAATCCCTTCAGTCCTCTCTGGCCACCCCCATCTCACAGCTACCAGCCTGGAGCAGTGGGCGTGGTTGGAAAAAGTACAGGCAGAACCTGAGTTTAAATCTGTTTCTAACCCTGGCAAGCTGGGTGGCCTTGGGCAAGTTATTGACCTCTCTGAATCTTGATAAAATTTTTTTCCTGGGACTTCCCTGGTGGCGCAGTGGTTACGAATGCACCTGCCAATGCAGGGGACACAGGTTCGAGCCCTGCTCTGGGAAGATCCCACACGCCGCGGAACAACTCACCACAACTAGAGAAAGTCTGCACGCAGCAACGAAGACTCAATGCAGCCAAAAATAAATTAATTAATTAATTTAAAAAGAAAAAAAAAGAAACAAACCCACAAACCAAAAAAAAAAATTTTTTTTCCCCTTAAATTGACATAATAATGCCTACTCCATAGAGTTAAGTTTATTCTGTGCCAGGCACCGGACACACCACAGGTGCTCAGTACCCCACGTATTGATGTGGTTTTGAGGTGCACAGGGAGGCATTCAAATTCCCTACTGGATCCAGCATATAGTAGATAGGTGTCTCCCTGTATATGGGGCCTTGCTGGTCACAGCTGCCCCTGAAGGCTTGGAGGACAGAGGGCAGAGGCTTTGGTTAGAAATGGTAGAAAGGACAGCAAGAGGGTAAGAGTTGGTGCATTGCCTGGGAAGATGGTGCTGCAGCCTTACCGAAGGCCAGATATGCCCAGTCTTGAAAGCACCGATTGCAGGTGTGCAGGGTTTAGGGGTGTGTGCGTGTGGGTATACACACCCATCTCCCTTCTTTGAGTCTGGCCTGAATCCCTATAGCTTCAGTCTCAGGCCCCCACATTTTTGCCCCGAGAGGGCATCTGGCCCCCCTGTCTTCTGCCAGCTCCTCTTCCCTTCTGAGTAAGGTGGCCTGGGGCGTGAGAACAAGGAGAATGGGGCTTCCGACATCCAGAGTTCAAGTTCACATGCTGCTGCTTTCTCCCAGGGTGGCCTTGGGCAAGTTACTTCACCTCTCTGAACCTCAGCTTCCTTCCCTGTGAAATGGGAGAATAGTCCTTGGCACATGGGCCTGCTGCCAGAGCCAAGGAGGCGAGTGGTTGAGAAAGTGCTTTGTGAACTTTAACTGTTCTGCAAACAAATTTCTGCCAGAGCCAAAAAGTTTTCTCTCCTATAAAACCTTCCCTTGGAGATCCAGCCATGCCCCAAACACATAGCCTTGGGGACACTGTTTTTTAAGCAGATTCTAGGCTGCAGCCTCATGATCCCCTCCTCCCCGCCCAATCTCTCTCTAATTCTTTGGGCGAACATTCACTTGCTCTGCTGGCCTGGTGTTGACTGGGGAATTAGACCTGACCTAATACACTGGGTAGATTTCTGGTTTTCTCTGGGCCTGTGTTACCTGGACTGTAAACTAGGGGTGATAATCTCTGTTTTATCCTTCCCTCAGCCCTAATTCCACCTGATCAGAAGTTGTTCTAGGGCAAGGGAACAGGCAGTGCATGCAAATACACAGTCATTGGCCACTTGCAGCTTCTCCAAAGCCAGCTTCCCCCGATACTGGAACCGGCACACATTGTCGCCAGAGAAGGCAGCCTGTCTACACCCTGTCCGGAGCCCAAAAGGAGAGCAGGGATCAACCTGGGACAACAGAAACCTCAGCTACAACGTGATGGAGCCCAGCAGCTGGACTTTTTCTTGGCTGAAGCTGAGGAGTTTCTGTGTCAATGGGGGCTGGAGGTCAGGGACCAGACATGTTGTTCCTTTGAGAGCCTCTGCTTCCCAACCTGGATTTTAGCCACTTTGGGATTTGGGGAGGCAGAACCTTAGGAGAAGATCTGGACCTTTGCCACTCAGGTCACTTGCAGTAGCGACCTTGGGTGGGGGGAGATTCTCAGAGCAAGCCGACCAGGCGGGAGGAAGGAGATAACTCACCTGGAGCTGAAAGGAAGTGTTAGGTGTGGTTCAGCACCGTGGACAGCGCCTCACCACCATCTAGGCCTGGAGACCCAAGGAACGGACTTGGGAAAGCTCCAAGTTGACGGGTGACAGTCTAAGTAAGGGAAGGAGAGAGGGGAGGCACAAGGATTATTGGGCACTTATATCAGCCAGCACCAGTGCTGGACACTTTAATACCTAATTCCAGCTTGGTCTCATCTTTATTCTCATTTTACAGCTGAGAAAACTGAGACTCAGCAAAGTTAAGTAAGTTGCTCCAGGTCACACAGTGAGTTAGCAGTAGAACACAGACCTCAATCCAAGTCTGTACGGTTCCAGAATCTCTTACTCTTTCTTTGATCAGATGGGAGAGTCCACAAGCTTCTGCACACTTGTGGCAATGATGACCCCAAAGCCACTGGATTTGTAGCTGGGAGTCTGGGTCTGTGTATGTATGTGTAGCTTTGTGAGTGCCTGTGGGAGTACATGAGGGTGAATTATTCAGTGGGGTGTGACTGTTTGCAGGAGGCTGCATGAATCCCCATGGGAGCTAGAAGATGAGAGTTGTGTCATATTTCAGAGGTACTCCCTCCTCCTGGGAAGGAGACCTAGAATTCACTGCTGGCCTTTTTTTTTAAAGCACTTAAAGAACAGACCAGAACTGATAGCTAAATTAAACCTGCTGAGAGCGCCTGTTTAATTGAAAATGCCATCTGTAATTTAAATGTCAGAATCAGGATGGTTGTTATGGCCGCCTTGATGACTGGGGCTCATTTCACAGTTTCAAAACAGACTAAGAAAAGCAGCAAATGGACCATGGCCTGTGGCGTCTTGGAGCGATTAATAACTTCCCTAGTCCCACTGAGATCTGGCTCCCACAGGGGTCCCTACAGAGGGAAGTCTGGCTGGGAGCTGGGAGCTGGGAGCTGGGGGCTGGGGGCTGAGGGCTGGGAGCTGGGGGCTGGGGGCTGGGGGCTGGGAGCTGGGAGCTGGGAGCTGGGGGCTGGGAGCTGGGGGCTGGGGGCTGGGAGCTGGGGGTTGGAAGCTGTGGGCTGGGAGCTGGGGGTTGGAAGCTGTGGGCTGGGAGTTGGGAGCTGTGAGCTGGGGGCTGTGAGCTGGGGGCTGGGGGCTCTGAGCTGGGGGTTGGGAGCTGTGGGCTGTGAGCTGTGAGCTGGGGGCTGTGAACTGGGGGCTGGGGGCTGTGGGCTGTGAGCTGGGGGCTGTGAGCTGGGGGCTGGGGGCTGGGAGCTAGGGGCTGGGAGCTGGGGGCTGGGAGCTGGGGGCTAGGAGCTGGGAGCTGGGGGCTGGGGGCTGGGGGCTGGGAGCTGGGAGCTGGGGGCTGGAAGCTGGGAGCTGGGGGCTGGGAGCTGGGGTCTGGGAGCTGGGAACTAGGGGCTGGGGGCTGGGGGCTGGGAGCTGGGAACTAGGGGCTGGGGGCTGGGAGCTGAGAGCTGGGAACTAGGGGCTGGGACCTGGGGGCTGGGGGCTGGGGAATGGGGGCTGGGAGCTGGGGGCTGGGGGCTGGAAGCTGGGGGCTGGGAACTGAGGGCTGGGAGCTGGGAACTAGGGGCTGGGACCTGGGAGCTGTGGGCTGGGGGCTTGGGGCTGGGGGCTGGGGGATGGGAACTGGGAGCTGTGGGCTGGGGGCTTGGGGCTGGGGGCTGGGGGCTGGGAGCTGGGGGCTGTGGGCTGGGAGCTGTGGGCTGTGGGCTGGGAGCTGGGAGCTGTGGGCTGGGGGCTTGGGACTGGGAGCTGGGGGCTGGGGGCTGTGGGCTGGGAGCTGTGGGCTGGGGGCTTGGGGCTGGGGGCTGTGGGCTGGCGGCTGTGGGCTGTGGGCTGTGGGCTGTGGGCTGGGGGCGGGGGGGCTGGGGGCTGGGGACTGAGGGCTTGGGGCTGGGGGCTGGGAGCTGGAGGCTAGGGGCTGGGGGCTGGGGGCTGGGGGCTGGATGCTGGGGGCTGGGAGCCGGGAGCTGGGAACTAGGGGCTGGGGGCTGGGAGCTGGGAGCTGGGAGCTGGGAACTAGGGGCTGGGACCTGGGGGCTGGGGGCTGGGGACTGAGGGCTGGGAGCTGGGAACTAGGGACTGGGGCTCTAGGACTCAGCCTCCTGCCTCGCCTCCTCGGCACCTCTGCTCCAGCCTCCACTCAAATGCAGGACGACATTTCCAAAGTGCAAGGCTCTTCTTGTCCCTCTTCAGGGTCTCCCTGGCACTTTGGGATGAAATCCCAACCCCTTAGCCTGGCACTCGTGGCCTCTGGAAGGCAAGGCCCTGCCCACTTCTCCAGCTTTAGCGCCTGCCAGTGCTTGCTGCAGACATCCTGAATGCCTCCAGGCCTTTGCACAAGCTGAGCCCTCTGCCTGCAAAATTGTGGCTTCTCTTGTCTACCTGGTGAGCACCACTTAGCATGCATGACTCAGCCCTAGTGTCACCACCCCCAGGAAGCCTTCCCTGACTACACCATGCTTCCCCAAAGCACCAAGCCAGGCAAGGTTAAGGGCTTCCTTCCTGGTCTCCCATGGTCCCTTTGCTCACCTCTGTAACTGACTTACCACGGGGACTTCCCTGGCAGTCCAGTGGTTAGGACTCCATGCTGCCACTGCAGGGGGCACGGGTTAGATCCCTGGTCGGGGAACTAAGATCCTGCATTCCACGGGGCACGGCCAAAAAAAAAAAAAAAAAGACTTACCACGGTGCTGTCTTTTCCCCATTCTCCTTGTACCATGAGCTCCTCAAGGACAGAGATGGTGCGTTGTTCATCTTGAGACCTGGTGCCCTGCCCCGAGAAATCACAACAGCCAACATTATTCAGCTCCTACCATGTATCAAAGACTGTTATCAGTCCCATTTTAGAGATGGCAAAGCTAAGGCATGGAGAGTCATTTGTTATAAGCCAGACAGCTACCAGTGGCAGAGCTGGGACTTGGATGGAGGCAGTCTGCTTCCAGAGGCCAAGATTTTAGCCACTATGCCATAGTGCCTCATGCCAGGCCCTCAGCTTGGAGCATGTTTGATCACGGGGTACATAAATTGCTCATCAGGTGTGTTCCAGTCTACCTGGGGAGGACAAGCCATAATAAAATGATTAAGCATGAAGTGTAAAGGGAGTTAAGCCAGTCCTCGTGATAAGCTCAGGCTCTGGTGCTTCCTCCTTGCAGGAGGGGCCTGCAGGAAGGGGTCCTTGGGCCTAAGGCTCCTATGGCTTCAAGGAGGGTGTCCTTGTCCCCTCTTCCACCCCTCCAAAGGCAGCTCTCTGCCTGCCCACGCTCTGCCTATGACCCCCAGTTGCATTTAACAAAGCAGTAAGTGCAGTGTGACAACCAGAGTTGATGTCCCAGCCTTCTGCTCACAGCCAGAGTAACTTGGCAGGACATTTCATGTCTCTGACCTCACTGTCTTCATCTGTTTTTTTTTTTTTTTTTTGGCGGTACGCGGGCCTCTCACTGCTGTGGCCTCTCCCGTTGCAGAGCACAGGCTCCGGACGCGCAGGCTCAGCGGCCATGGCTCACGGGCCCAGCCGCTCCGCGGCACATGGGATCCTCCCGGACCGGGGCACGAACCCATGTCCCCTGTATCAGCAGGCGGACTCCCAACCACTGCACCACCAGGGAAGCCCTGTCTTCATCTTTGAAATGGGGTCATAACAGTACTTAACTCAGATAGTTGAGGATTAAATGAGAGCCTGGAGGTACAATGCTTCTCAGAGGTAGGTAGCAGAGGTCCAATGTATGATAGCCCTCTCTCCCTCCCTCCCTATCCTTTTTTTTCTTTTCCCTTCCTTCCTTCCTTCCTTCCTTCCTTCATTCCTTCCTTCCTTCCTTCCTTCCTCCTTCCCTCCCTCCCTCCCTCTCTCTCTCTTAGTCTATGTCCAGGGGTAAGAGACCATGCCCGATCTGTGTTCCTGGGCCCCCAACTTCCAGCTTTGGGGGATTTTAAGCTGCTTAGTGGAAAGAGAGTCTCCAAGATCACATTTTTGTTCTGTGACTGATGCTACCTCCATCATGCTCTCAGCACGCCCCCAGTCTCCCGATCCCCTCTGGCCCCCACCCCACCTTCACGTTCTGTCTGCCCTCTGCCCTGCTCTACGCCCTGACCTCTTCTCTGGGGTTGTCATGCGACCATTTATTCCCTCAGCCAAGAGAAAAACAGAGAAACTCACTCCTAATTAGATGCGTTTCCATCTCCCCAGGTCTTCACTTCTTGCATGTTCTTGACTTGTCAGAGGAAATCGTATATCGACATTGGTATTGATTTGCATAATTCAGATATAATTAGGAGAAAGACTTGCCAGAGTGGCAGGTAGCGGGGCTGGTGCTGCTATATCCTGCTGACCCTGGGGAGAGTTTGGAACTGGGCCTTTAATCCTCACCAAGTTCATGGCTCCATGGGCACTCTACCCAGAACTTCCCCATGAAGTTTCAAGGCAATGGGAAAGCCCTCTGCCATCAAAGTAGCTCCTTGCCTGGCCTAGCATCTGGAATCCTGACTGACCATGAAGGCTATCCCGTGGGGGCCTGCTTAGATGTAGAAAGACATGCTGCTGGCCAGGAGGTCAGTGGACACAGGGGCCAGTTTGCTTATGATGCCCATCAGGAGGGGGGAAGAGGACCTCAGGGTAGTGTCATTTTTTTTTTTTTTTTTTGCAGTACGTGGGCCTCTCACTGCTGTGGCCTCTCCCATTGCGGAGCACAGGCTCCGGACGCGCAGGCTCAGCGGCCATGGCTCACGGGCCCAGCCGCTCCGCGGCATGTGGGATCTTCCCGGACCGGGGCACGAACCCGTGTCCCCTGCATCAGCAGGCGGACTCCCAACCACTGCACCGCCAGGGAAGCCCTCAGAGTAGGGTCATTTTGACAGCTGGAAGAAAGGAAGAAAAACTAAGCAGCGCTTAAGGCCAGAGACTAGAAATTAGCGTGTCTCAGTGAATTACATGGCTGCCGTGATGAAATGTGGTGGTGTGTCCTTGAAAAGATTAGGAACGTAACAAGGCAGAGAAATAGATGAAAAATGCATACCCTGCGTGTTCTATTCTGTAACCATTTCTTCACGCCTTCATTTATTCATCTATTCGTTCAACATATATTTATTGAGGGGCTATTATGTACCAGGCAAATAGTAAAGAATTAGGTGTCAATGCTGGGAAAACAGTTGTGATCTCTTACCACTGTACCTGGTGGATTGGGTTCCCACCCACTCCAGCCTAGAAGGGTGGATGCTGGTATAGGATTTAGTGCCTGGGGGGGCAGGCTCTGGAAAGGACTAGTGCCCAGAAGACCATATGGTGCTTCCTTTGAAATGTGCCTCTATTTCCTGTGAGCTGGTTCTGTCCCAGGAAGGCAAGTGACAGCGCAGGGGTGGGTTGGGGGTACTTCCAATCCAGTGAGAGCCTGGGAAGTGACAGCATGGGGGTGGGGTGGTATCCCCAGTCAGGTGAGCTTCATGGAAAGCAGGAAGGTGGGCAGGGAGTTTCTCTCCATTCCCAACACCTGCCCCCACTCCTGCCCCAAAGTGACCCCTCCTCCTCCCACGAAGCATCTGCAGAGCGGATATCACCAGAAGCCACATCCAATTTCCCCAGGGAGCAATCTCCAGGCCACTGATTTACTTGTTGGCTGTCACCGCGGGCACTGAATAATAAGGCCTCTTCCCACGGAAAGGATAGTAGAGGCTGCAGTGGGACGGGCTAGGGCAGTATGATATTTATTTCTGGGGCATTTGCTGCAAGGAATCCGAGGGCTGTCTCTAACCTCCTCTCATACGGCACCACAGGCCCATCAGCAGGCCCTAGAGTCCCCGGGGGGTCTTGCCCAGTGATCCGTTCCAGAGCCCCATCCAGGATTCAGGCTGCCTGTTGTGCACATGCGTGGACGGAGAGAGGGAGGAGTCTACCATCCTCCCCTTGGAGAGGACCCTGTGATTCATTCATTCACTCATTTGGCAAACATTTATTGGACATCTGTGTTTCCTGCTGTGCCCTGGACTGGGAGCTGGGCATACAGGGTGAACCAGCCAAGCTTGGTGCCTGTCTTGGGGACCCTAAGTAGCTATATGTTCCATTCCTCTGCTACCACGCTGTAAGCCAGACCCTGTACTGAGGCTGGCTGGGGGTGGGAAGTGATTCTCCGTTCTCTTTCCTGCCCCCTCCCCTTCAAACCCGCCCCACCTCATCTCTGCTCAGATGGTTAAACAAGATATTCCGTCCCTAAATGGTCCAGTAACGTTTTTCAGCTTTGTGCTAGGACACCTCTGCTTTCCTTGGGTGGGAGAAGGACACCCTTACTTTATCAGCACCAACCTCTGTCAGGCCCTTCCCGATGGTGATGTTACCTACCTGATCTCATTTAATCTTCACTGTGCAGATGGGGAAACTTGCACAGGGTCACACCTAAAGCACTGGTGTGCTGGGCAGACTCGCTCCAGCCTGCATCTCTTCTCAACCCAGCCTTCGGTGACGTCAAGTTGCTAGTTTGAAACTGCCCAGGGTGGGGGTATTTATAGCATGGAAGTTGGCAGATGCTGCAAATCAGGGCTTTTCCCCCTTGGAGAGCTGGTTGGTAACCAGCCCCCTTGGAGAGCTGGTTGGTAAGCACACCACTGCCCCTAAGTGCTTTGCCCAATACTGTCCTCTGCAGCAGCAGCAAAGGATGGGGGTCATATTGGAGCAGACAAGGATGTTCCTCCTGCTGATAAGTGGCTGCTTCATCCTGGGAGAACTGAGGAAGTGCAAAATGAGCTCCCGTTGAGGAGAAAGGAGTTGTCAGCCTCTGGCCGCTTTGCAACATCACAGGTCGTTTTGGGAATCAGATGCGGTTCCCGCTACCTTCCCCTCCAACCCCCCCCCCCCCCCCGCCCCGCTAATGATGGAGTTAAGACCTTGCGGCTAATTGAGGTCTGACTCAAGGTTAACTGGTGCTTTTATTGGTGTGAGTGATAGCTTTTTGCAGGGCTCTGAGGACAAAGCAGGAATCTGGTGGGGGGAGTGCACTGAGGCCCCTCCTCAGAGGTAAACACAGACACGTCCTCTAGAAGACCCTTCTTTTATGGCTGGGTTTTTCCCCGCCTTTTATCCTTTTGAATGCATCTTAAATGGCCTCTCCTCAAGGAGACCCTGACCATCCTAACTACAGTACATTTCTCTGCCCCCCACAATCTTCTGTTTTAAATTCTGTTTACTTCTTTCTTTGTTTCTTTCACTAGAATGCAAGCTCTGTGAAGATGGGAAACCGAGGCAAGCGGTTTTGGATGCTTTTATTCGGCATTTCCTCACTGTGGCCTCCTGATTTCTGATCTGGGGCGGACACCACTCCCAGCTGTTTTCATAACTTAGCTTGGATCCGCGTTAGGTCCCTGGGCTTGGTGGCAGAGCCCTGATTTTGCACCCCGGCTTTGGGGCTGACTAGCTGTGGGCTCATGGGGAAGGAACGGAAAGGACAGCCTGGAACAGAAGCTCTGGGAGCAAAGGAAGCCCACCCACCTCTGGCCCCCAGCCCAGCACTCTGTGGCTTGATCCTCCCAGGTACAATTTCCCTAGACACTCTAAAGCCTTCCCTGCCTTAATCTTTTTCTTTTTTACTTTTTTTTTTTTTTTTTTTTGTGCGGTACGCGGGCCTCTCACTGTTGTGGCCTCTCCCGTTGCGGAGCACAGGCTCCGGACGCACAGGCTCAGCAGCCACGGCTCACGGGCCCAGCCGCTCTGCGGCATGTGGGATCTTCCCGGACCGGGGCACGAACCCGCGTCCCCTGCATCAGCAGGCAGACTCTCAACCACTGCGCCACCAGGGAAGCCCCCTGTTTTACTTTTGATATGATAAAAATAATGCGTTCCATTGGAGAAAATTTGGAAAATGCAGAATATTAAGACAAAGGAAAAGTCATCTTTTAGATAAGGGAATTGTGTCAGCTTTACTCCCTTCCTTTCCTGAATTAGCCCCGCCCACTTGAGCCCAAACCCCCACCTCCTCCAGCAAGTATAAGTAATCTTAAAACTGCCTCTCTCTTTTTTTTTTTTTTAACATCTTTATTGGAGTATAATTGCTTTACAATGGTGTGTTAGTTTCTGCGTTATAACAAAGTGAATCAGTTATACATATACATATGTCCCCATATCTCTTCCCTCTTGCGTCTCCCTCCCTCCCACCCCTCTAGGTGGTCACAAAGCACCGAGCTGATCTCCCTGTGCTATGTGGCTCCTTCCCACTAGCTATCTGTTTTACGTTTGGTAGTGTATACATGTCCATGCCGCTCTCTCGCTTTGTCACAGCTTACCCTTCCCCCTCCCCGTATCCTCTTGAACCAAGTTATTACTTCCAAGAATAATAGTCTCTGTTACTACAAGAAACTAATTAACAGCATGCAATGAGGGGGAAAAATTCAATTCATTAGTGGCTTAATAAGCACTAGCAACAACTCTGGGTTTGGCTTGGGAGTTGGGGTTGGGGAATGGCGACCCCAAGAGGGCTGGGGGCGGGGGCTTGAGAGGTGGGGATGAGCACGTGGCGGCTGGGGAGTGGGTGGGGTACTGAGGGAGCCTGGGAGGCTGCGTGGTCCATGGCGAGCGAGCCCTGTTTCTCATTTCGCAAGATTTTTGCTCTGCCTCCTGGGCTGAAGCGCTGGGTCGCAAGGTAGGGGTAGCGTGTTGGAAAGTTCTCAGTCTCTTCCCAGTGTGGTGTTTTGGTGGCTGCAGGGAAGGTCAGGAAGGAGTTCCCTTCTCTGCCCCGTGGGCCGGGGGTGGAAAAGGGAGGTAGGAACTCGGGGCCCCTCTCCTTGCTCACAGCCCCGCCCCGCCCCGCCTCCTGGAGTCCTCCCATCCCTCAACCAGAAGCTTGGAGTCACCCGGACATTGCCCCTTCCTCAAGCCCCACCTCCAATCTGTCCTGAAGTCTTGCGGCTGCTAGTTTCTAAGTGGTTCTCCCAACGCAGCCCCCCTATTCCTCTCCCCTCCCCATTGTCCACGTCCTCTTCCTGGGATTCTTTTTTCTTTTTTTTCTGGCCGCCCACGTGGCATGTGGGATCTTAATTCCCCCACTAGGGATCGAACCCGCGCCCCCTGCAGTGGAAGGGTGGAGTCTTAACCACTGGACCGCCAGGGAAGCCCCTTCCTGGGATTCTTGAAATAACCTTCCCAGCGTCCAGCTCCCCACCCCTCCAGCCCACTCTGCCCCCAGCAGCTTCACTGTCCTGCTCACCAATGGGGGATCAGATGGGTTCAAGGTCCTGCTTTGAGCTTCAAGGTCCGGCTGGTCCGGCTGGTCCGGCTCCAGTCCCCTGGCCCTCCTCACGCCCCCACCATTCCTGCAGGCCTTCTATGCCACAAGCACCACGCCTGTTTTGAGTTACCTGAATGGAGCAAGTGTGAATGTGCCACAAGCTCTGGCACTCAAGGCTCAGGGTCTTTCTACCGCGCAGGTCCCTTCCCCGAGCATTGTGTCCCCACAGTCAAGCATGTGTATAAAATCTGCTGATGTCGATGATGTTAACTGCAGTCCGTTAAGGCTGCTGTCTCTGTCCACTCAGGCTCCTCTGCCTTCCCGCTGCCCTAGGATCAGGGGGCTCTGGAGTGGCCATGGGCAGTTTTAGAATCCATCTAGGTCAAGGCTGAGTGGGGGATTCGTTTAGTGTGTTTCATGCATCCCATATAACAAAATATATTTATTATACATATATAGATTAATATACCTATATGTGTTTTATGTGTGGGTGTATTTCATTCAACCACGCTAAAGGAATTATCTACCTTCTCTCTAGAAAATATTACAAAATCTTGACATACGAAGAGGGAATACAACAGTTTGCAGCCAAAAATGTAAGAAGAAACTATTATAGAGGTGTTAGGCAGTTAATAATGATATATATTTTTTTCCTGGATTTTGGAATGTTTGTGGTATTTGTCAGCTTTAAAAACTGTGTAAGTTGTCCTTTTTCATCTAAATAAACATTATTTCATGATAAACTTTATTTAGAGCTTTATGTCATTGTAAATAAACATTAACTTTCACACCTAATTTTGCATTCTTTTGAATTCACTCTTTTGAATGATGAATGCAATTTTGCATACTTTGGCATTTTTTTTTTAAAGCCTCCACTTCCCACCCAAGTTGTATAAACTTCAGGTCCCACAAAACTAGGATCCCCTGCTGCTCCCACCCCAGGACATTTGCACATACTCCTCCCTGCACAGAGAGCTCTTTATGCCTCCCCCACCCTCCTCTCTTGACTCATCCTTCAGACCTCAGCTCAAGCTGAGGTCATTTCATGGGTGCCCATGTGGTGGGTGGCAGAGGCATGTGTCAGCAAATTCTAAGGTGGCAAGTTGGTGAAGAGCCAGGCTGCATTAGACTGTGGGGGTAATAGGGAGCCACTGCTGGTTCTGGAGCGCTATCGGCTGTCATGGTCTGCCCTTGTGGGAGGCTCTCTGGAGAAGAGTCCCCTGGCCTGGCCCCATCAGCTTGGCGGGCAACTTGGGTTAGAGGCTTCCCCACCTGCAGCCTGCCTGGTTGCACTGACCCATCTTCCCACAGTACCTCGATTATGCCTATCAAATCTGGCCGCCGTGGGCCAGCCGTTTCCAGAGGGAGGCAGGTAAGGCGTTTATTGAATTTATGATTTTAATTTATGACAATTCTAATCCCATTAAGGGTTCCCTTTTGTCTGCAGCCTGCACAGTGGTGGAGTTTAATTACGGCCAAGCAAGATTTCCCCGGCTCAGGGTGGACCTTTCCTGCCAGTCCCAGAGGTCCACCCACAGTTGCTTGAGGGCATTGAGTGGCCTGGTGGGGGAGAGGTTCCCCGGTCTGCGGGAGTGACGGGCTGTGCAACAGTCCCCGCGGTGGGCAGCTGCACCGTGCAGGACGTGTGGTGATGCCTAGTAAGCGACAATTAGGACGGCAGCGTGTAGGTGTGTGTGTGGGGGTGTAGACAGTGACCAGCTGCACAGCCGTCTGGGCATTGCTGGGGGGGTCTGGAGTCAGGCAGCGCCCAGCAGAGGAGGAGGGAACAGAATCGTAAGGATCTGCCAGGGCTTGTGTGTCAAAGGCTCTGAGAAAATGATTATTCTTGGGGGGGGGGGTGTCCAAGACTCCACTGCCAACCCCAGAGAAGGGGACGTCTCCTTCCCAAGTGGTGAGGGTCCCGGGAGGGAGGGCCAAGCCGGGGGGACGATCACAGTGATAACGGGCAGAGCCCCTTCTCAGCTTCTGTGGAGGGCCGTGCAGAGCGGAGAGGGGAACGTGGTAAAACAGGGGCTGCTCCCAGTTCTGCCAGCAGCAGCTGTGACCTCGAGTCACATTTAGCCTCTCTATGATGCTCCTTCTCCAGCTGGGAAATCAGGGGCAGAATCAGGCCCCGCCTCAGCCTGGAAAAAGAATATAGCCGGGGGCGGGGGGGCTGTAAATGGCGCAGGCCGAATGGAGGGCCCAAATATCGGGTCAGTGGGAGCTCCAGGCTTGAGATCCCTGAGGCCCAGGTGAAGGCGAGGGGGCCCTGGACCTGGTCCTAGAGCTCAGGGACTACCAGGAGAGTCAGGGGTGACGAGGGGGAAAACAGCCTTGGCTGGGTGGCAAGGGAGACCTGGGACATGAGAGCAGCCTCGTATATTGCAAAGAGGGACCCAGAGTCTTGCCTCAGTTCCTTCATCTGTAAAATAAGCATGTGAACAACGCCAGACCTGTTTCCCGCCTCGGGGAGGAATGGGAGTTGTGACCGTGTTGGTGGGACGGGGCTGGATGCCCGGGGAGCGCGGAGCAGAATATCATGGCTCTCTGAATCCCAGTCTCTCATCTGTAAGTGATGAGTTAGGACCAGATGACCTGCAAGAATCCTCTTAGCTCAGGCCCTGCAGAGTTGATGATTAAACAAGGAAGGCTTCCTGGAGGAGTCGGGCTGAAGCAAGGGGAAAGGTGGAACTTTTTTCAGATCTTCAGGTGTCAGATCCTGATTCTTTACGAATCGGATGAGGGTGGAAGAGGCAGCATGGTGTAGGGGTTGAAACCCAGACACCTGCAGGGATGGAGCAAGTGACTTAAATGAGCCAGGCATACACAGTATGACAATAGGGTGCGGTGGGGACTGTGGCAAAGTGGAATGTGCACGTCCCACCTCAAGGGGCAGCCGTTTCTCTGCTCCAGGGATCATTGTCATGCGAGGATGCTGATCTTGGGTTGTCAGATGGTCTCAGGCTCTGCAAGTGCCCCCATCTGTAAAATGGCACAATGATATTATCTGTCTCACGGAGTTGGAATGAGGACGAAATGAGCTAGTATATGCAAAGTGCTTAGAACAGCACCTGGCACGTAGTAGGTGACGTTGACAATTACTATGATTATTGTTGTCATTTTCTGTCTGCACAAGAGAACAGCTGTCTCACTCCTCTGACCCCCAACACACTCTGGGTGGGAAGGTGAGGGGAGTCTATTCATTGTGGTCTGGTTACTTGGGGTCTTTGGGGCAAAAAGCTTCCCTGGCCAAGATGGACTTGGCCTGAATGGCTACTGTGGACAAGAAATGTTAGTGATGTGGGGAGAAAGCAGATGCTGTTAATGCTGCTGTGAGCAGAACCTGTTAAGTTATCCAGAGTCACTTCATACATGTTTTAATTTTACTTTGGGAGGTTATGCTGAGCCTGAGATGTACACGTTTGCAGGAAGGATTTGTCAGGCTTCGCTGGGCCAAGAGGGCTGTGACGGAAAATCGTGGGGAGGGGGGAGTCACGTGGGGAGGTGCAAAAACAGTGCCAGCTGGAGAAGGGGCTGCATTGTGAATCTAAAAGAAGTTCCCCAAAAATAAAAAACAAAAAAAAAAATAAAAGAGATTCCCAATTGTGTCCAAGGACAAAGGGGGAGACATTAGGAGCGGGAGTGAAAGGTAATTGTCTAGCCAGTCCTCAGCTCTGCACGCATTCTTATTTCTGCCTGGGCCGGCAGAAAGGGCTGTGTGAACACATGCGTGTGCATACGCGTGTGTGCACATTGGCACTGTGTGTCTCTCTACCAGCTGCTCCACCTCCTTCAAGACCCTCTCCGTGGTTCACCCCAGCTGGCCTGGATTACACTTCATCCCTTTTCTCAATGTCCAGTCCTGGATCTTTGAATAACCAGCTGCCTGTCCTTGGGTGAGTCATTTACCTTGCTGTGCCTCAGTTTACCAATCTGGAGAGAGCGCTCATCATTCTGGCCCTACCTGCTCCAAAGAGGTATCATGAGGCGACAGGCTGATGGCAGGGTCCTCAAACGGCTGCCTGTGGGTTTGGACACGCCTCCTCTCCTCTGCAGCGTCCTTTTCCAGTTTCCAGGCTCTTCACAGCATCACCACGTCTGATTCCTGCCGAGACCCTGTGAGGCAGAGTGGGCGGATGCAAGCCCAGGTTACAAATGGGGAAACTGAGGTTCAGAGAGTGTTTTAAAGTATAGTTGTATCATTATTTCGGTGTGGTGAGACCAGGAGATCATGAGGCAATTGCCATTGAAAACATAGTTTGTTACTCACAGATCCAAGAGACGATCAGGGGGATGAGAATGCTGGGCAGCCTGGTCCAGTCACACACCCTTCACATGTGTGTGTGTGTGTGTGTGTGTGTGTGTGTGTGAATGTGTTGCACAGAGCATTGTGACCAAGCTCCATCAGGACCACACGGAAGGGGGACAAATGGGCAGAAACAGGCGCTGTCTGTCTCCAGCTCAATGCTCTTCATTTCCATCCAACAGTTCTCTGTGAAGGTCTCGCTCTTTCGTGGCCTCCAGCCCTGAGCTAGAAGGACTTTCCCGCTATTCCCACAGATGGCCTAGAAGAGCAGGCATCCTGGTCTGGGAGCCAGGACACCAGGGTCTGAGTCAGATCACCATCTCTGAGTCACTCTGTGACTCAGGACAAGCACCATAAGCCTCAGTTTTCCCATCTGTATGATGGGTGGGCTGGGATAGTGCATCCTTAAGACGTCCCCAAGTTTGACCCTCTGTGAATGAAGTGCTCTGACCAGTGGTTCCCAAGCTCACTCTCCAGAGTGAGCTGAGTGGGAATAAGAGGCTTTTCAAATCCAGTTTCCTGGACCCTCTCCTTGACCTGCCAGATCACACTGTCTTGAGAGTGGGGCCTGAGAAGCTGTATTTAAAAAAAATATTTATTTATTTATTTGGCTGCACAGGGACTTAGTTGTGACATGCAGGATCTTTGTTGCGGCATGCAGGATCTTTTAGTCACGGCATGAGGGCTCTTAGTTGTGGCATGTGGGCTCTAGTTCCCTGACCAGGGATTGAACCCTGGCCCCCTGCATTGGGAACATGGAGTCTTAACCACTGGACCACCAGGGAAGTCCCATGAGAAGCTGTATTTTTGAGATGCGATTCTGATGTTGTTGATTCCTAAGCTGACATTTGGGCACCACTGCCTAAGAAATCTGGTTCCTCAAAAGGGACAATGAACTGATTCCCGTTTGTGGCATCGTTTGCCTCCTGTGTTAGCCTGAGGGCCAGCGGGGCACGTCTCACATGCAATTGGAAGAGACAGTGGCTGCCGAGCCCAGGCCACGTCTAAGCTTCCTGGTGGTGACTGTTCTGTGTCCACGGGTGGTAGGTGGCCCATTCGGGGACTCGGCCCTGCCATGTGATGGAGCCTCTTGGAGCTGGGAGCTTTCCCTGGAGTTTCATCTGGACGTCTTACTCCATGCCAGTGCCTGGGATGAGGATGCAGGGAAGAGATGAGGGTGCCAGCTTGGGGTGGGCACCAGGAGGCTGTGGAACAGGCTGCTGGAGACCAGCGGGCAGTGGGAGGAGCTTGTGACCTTGGGCAGGTCAGGTCATCCCCTCTGGGGCCTTGATCTCCCCACCTGTAGAATGGGCGTAGGAGTGGATGAGATGGCTTGCCAGATCTTTAGAGCTGGGACATTCCAGGTCTAGTCTAACCCCTAGAGAGGGCTCAGCTGGGGAGAGGGGCCATCGAGGGCAGCTGGTGGGAGGATGGTGGCGAAGGCAACTGCTGTTGGAGCAGGGAGGAGGGCTCAGCCTGCAGGAGCCTGTGGGCACCCATCTGGCAGGGTGGGGGCAGGGGAGCTAGAACTCAGGAGTGGGGGGAGGGGGTGATGAGGCAGAAATGCTTCTGATGGGCAGCCTGGGAGAAGCCACAGGACGACTCCAGGGTTCCCTTGTCTCTGCCACGGAGGGGAAGGAGCTAAAAGCACAGACCCCAGAGCTTCTTTTTCTGGGTTCAAATCCCAGCTCAGCCTCCTCCCAGCTGTGTGACCTCGGGGAAGCCACTCTACCTCTCTGTGCCCTTGTTTCCTCACCTATACAATGAGGGACAGTAATAGCACCTCCTTTGGGGGGGTCCTTATGAGGACTGAGGGCTTAAAACTGTGCTAAATGAGCATTTAGCTATTGTTGGCATTACTGTCATTAATATTAGAGGACAGTGTCCCCTAGTGGTTATGAGCAGGCCTCTGGAGGCTAAGCCACTGACTGGTTGGCTGTGTGACTTTGTTGCCTGACCTCCCCATACCTCAGTTTTCCCACCTCTAAAAGGAGGAGAATGGTGTCTATTTCATTACAGTGGGTTAACCCAGGTGAAAGCTTTAACATTGGGCCCAGTACATGGAAACGCTCTAAAAAGATCAACTCTTATTGTAGGTACCATTAATCCAGTTGGACTGAGTTGATTATGTCAATGATGTTTCTGATTTGTTTTCTCCAAGCTCCAGGGGTGGAGGTGGGGCCCGGACCTCTAGGCAGCCCAAGGTCCAGACGCTGCCCTCCAGGGGTTCATTTGAACTCAGTGTGTTTTGGTTTGATCAGCATCGTTCCTGATGTTTGTGCCCTGGTGTGAGGCAAGAGCTGAACATTGAGTCCAAGGCCTGGGTTCAAGTCCCAGCCTCGGCCCTGGCCAGGATTTGCCCTCGGGTAATCTGAGCCTCAGTTTCCAAATCTGTGAAGTGTGATGATGATGCCTATTTTACCAGGATGCTGGGAGGTTTTAGAGACAGCAGAGCGGGGAACCAACCCAGCAGAGGCAGCTGTGCAAACGGAAAGGGTTGATGGCTGTGGTGGCTCCACCCAGCGTGCCACCAAAGGGACTTGACTTTGCTTCGCAGCCCTGCCACTCACGAGCTGGGTGACCCTGCGGCAGGTCCCTCCACGTCTCTGAGCCTCACCTCCTCACCTGTACAAAAATTCGGGCTATTTCGTGAAGCTTGCAGGTTATTGTGAAGTTAAAAATGAGATTGCATTTGCCAAGCGTCCAGCACACAGGATACAGGACAGGGTGGCCAGGAGGGATGAGCCACAGGCTGGACCTCAGTCTGGGGAGAAGGACAGGACAGCTTTCTCCTCTTCCTCCTCTCCTGCCTCCAAGCCTCCCTCCCCAAGCCTCTAATCTTGCCTCTGCTTCTCCATTCACTGTCTCTGTGTTCTCCCTTCTGGCTTCCCTTGTAGTTTTTAAGATTAGACTTTAGTGCTCTTGTCTTGAGGACATGGATGTGACACGCTGGTGTCTTTGCAGATTTCTCCCCTGCCAGCCTCAGCCCCGGATGTGACAGCAAGCACCGGATTCTCTCACTGCAACGGATGCAGAGGCCGGGTGCTGCTCCTCACCTGGCTGTGCGGACCTGCAGTTACACGGGAGGGATTTTCTTCCTTTTGATTTGTCCTTCTTGCCTCCTTATCCCCTGTGCTAGATGTGGTCCCTTTTCCTGTGATGTTCAAGATTCTAATTAAGTGGAAAAGGCTTTTACTCCTTGCAATTCTCCGGTTATGACTAATGATACTGGCTCATAAATGAAGGCTGATTTTCTGTTGAAATTCTCTGTGTGTTTTTGCATTAAAAAAAGAAGGTAGGAAACCAGGGCTCTTGGGTCATTTGCAAGTTATTAATTTCAAGAGGAGCTCTTAACTAGCTTATTAATGGCGAGGGTATTACAGCTGAGTTAAATGGCTGCGATATTAATTACCTTGCAGGCTTTTTTATGTATGGAGAAATGGCTTATTTCCATGTTGGTGGGTGGTCTAGGTGGAACTCCCCTTCTGAGAGGCATGAGAGGAAGTGAGTCCTGGTGAGATGCTCCTTGGGTAGATACTGGGTCCCAAGAATTGTTGCTGGGAACGTTTCCCTGGGTTCTGGGGCAAGGTGTCTGGACATGCCATGGTGCTGGGGCCAAGTGTCTCAAAGACAGATGCAAGTGGGGGAATGGACATGTCTTCCCAACACACAGGACTGTGTCCCCTTGGCCTTCACCTCCACTGAGGACAGGCCAAGTAGAGGTGGATTGACATGGCGGCAGGAGACATTTCGATTAGTCCAGTGTTTCTAAAATCTCAGTCATTTCATCTCTGTTTTGGCTATGTCGACCTACTGCCTGTTCTATTATTTACTTACTATATTTATTTCCATTGACTTACTTTAAAAAAACTTAAATTTAGTTTAAAGGGAAACTTTATATCACCACCATAAATGGGAAACCAGCATCACTAGTCACAAATTCAAAGCAACATAAAAATGAATGCATGACTATTAAAATAAAAAATGCCCATTCAGTACCACCTGAAGTGAGTCCCACATGGGCAGTGGTGCGTTGACCACCTGGCGGGAAACCTGGACTTCTTGACGAATGGCACGTGTGGCCCCAGGTTGGGGGTTGGGAGACACACGAAGGGGAAAGGTGACGAACCAGCAGAAGCAGTGCTCTCTGGGGTCCTTCCACAGGATGCACCTAAAGCTAGGAGGCTGTAGGGGAAAAGGCAGTTCTAAGGAATTTCTATATATTTTGAACTTCAGGGAACAGCATGTAAATGATATGCAAATCCCATGCCAGCAGCATTTTTTCTCCGGGCCTATTACTCAGGTGTGTTAGGTTGGCAGTGTGGCTCACCTGCTTGGGGCTCCTGCTCTCATCTGGTCCCTGCATTCCCAGGAGCCATGGCAGGAGCGAGGGGATTGTCCAGAGAGCACTGGCCTGGGAGTCAGGATGGAAGCAGCCAGGCTCTGCTGCTACATTGTTCTGTGACCTTGGACAGACCACTGGGCCTTTCTGGACCTCTGTTTCTTTGTCTATACATGAGGGCGTTCAAAAAGATGCATCTGGGGATGACGCTCTGATGGTTTATTTTATGTGTCAGTTTGGCTGGGCCATGGTGTCCAGATACGTGGTCAAACATTGTTATGGATGTTTCTGTGAGGGTGTTTTTGGATGAGATTAACATGTAAATCAGTGGACTTTGAGCAAAGCAGATTACCCTCCATAATGTGGGTGGGCCTCATCCAATTAGCTGAAGGCATGAATAGAACAAAAGACTGACCTCCCCTGAACAAACAGGAGCCCTGCAGCAGAGGCCTTCGGATTTGAACTGTAGCATCAGCTCTTCTCTGGGTCTCCAGTGGTAAGTCAACCTCCAGGGTTATTTGACTCAGCAGCTCAAGAGTATCACCAGTTGTCCAATTATTTTCCCATCTCTCCACTCTTTTCCATTCCTGGTGTTAGTTTTGACAGGAGAATCGCTCCCCTCATGGTGGCAAAATGGCTGCACAGTTCCAGCCACAACTCCTAGAACAGAAGGAGAGAGAAGTCCGTCCAGAATCCCAGCCGAAGTCCTCAGCCGAGGTGGGCTGACTGGCCCACTTCAGAGCCAATGCTTGTGCCAGAGGAATGACCTGAATGGATCAGCTCAGACCTGGTTTATCTAAACCAACTACTGTGGCAAGGGGCATGGGACTACCATGTGACAAGGGGGATTGGGGCTAGACTGGGGTTAGCCTCCTATAAACAGGGTTTTTTGGGGGGCATGTAGGGATGCTGAGCTCAGAGTTTCAGCACTGTGTGGTCCAGGCGCCACTCCCTTCCCTTTTTCCCCTGCACTTCCTTCTCCTCTCTCCCCTCCTCTCCTATTCCTCAACCCCCTTACATCTCCTTCCCTCTCCTCTCCCCTACCCTTTCCTCCCCTGTGGTCACAGGCTGCATCCTCGCCCTGGAAACTGCCCAGTCCCCCTACTGGGAATCCCTGAGTATCCAAAATATCCATATTGTTTGTATCTGCCCAGCATCAGTTCCTCCTCTTATGGTACCAGAAGCCCCCTCCTTTAGGGGAACATCCCTCCTGTCCATTCTATTTGGTTGTGGGGAGCTTTTCATCACTGGACCCCTTCCAGCTTACACAAGTGGCCATGAGATCCAGGCAGGGCCAATCAGAGTTCTTCTCTGGGATTTTATAGCCTCTCTTTCCTCTGAAGTCACTAGTTGGGATGATGTAAGCTGGAGCTGTCTGTAGCCTCACTCTCTCCCTACCACGTGGAGAAAGCTGTGTGCAGAAGAGAATGAGAGAGAGGGAGAGAGAGAGAATGCTAAGAGGTCGAAGGACATTGTTTAGTGTCTGGACCCAGCTGTGTCCAAAGCTAGCTCTGTCGTGCCTGGACTTTTCAGTTACTGGAGCTGCTAAATACCCTTTCCCTATGAACTAGCTTGGGTGGAGGTTTTGTTGCTTGTGACTGAAAGCACCTGACTGGCACACCAGCTTTCATTCCTTTATTAACTTAGTCAGCATGCATTCACCACTTCCTTTGGGCCAGGTAATTCTGGAAGATAGGTACTATTATTTCATAGGTGGGGAACAGAGGCATGGAGAATTTAAGCAACTTCAAGGTAACGGTGGAGCTGGGATTTGGACTTGGCTTTGCCTGTTTCCAAACAGTCAGCTCTAGCCAGGAGCTGCTATGAAGCCATCCACATGGGGTCTGACAGAGACGAGAGGCCAGCTTTCAATCAGACACAAATAATAATAATAATACAACCACATCAACGGTAGCAGCAGGAGCAGCAACAATAACGTGTGATGGAAACTCACCACGAACCAGGCAGTGTCCCCAGCACTTTCCATGGATGATGTTCTTCAGGTGGGCATATTTATTTTGTCCCCATTTTACAGATAAAAAACCTCTGAAATTCAGAAAGATGAAGTAACTTGCCAAAGATCACGCAAGTTGGAAGTGATGGGGCCCGAAGTTTCTTATGGCAACAATTCCCCCTTGAGGTCAGGTCCAGGGCTGGGATTGGATCTCTTCTGTTCCAGAGGGAGAAAAGAGCCCCCCAGGCCATTCGTGGCGATAAGCACTGAAGTTAAGTGCCTGCCGACGCCTCCTTCCCTGGCATTCAGCCCCTTGGGCCGGGGGCCTGACCCATTTTCCAGAAGCAGTGTCGGTCATGCAGAGTAAAAGTGGCCTTGGCCTGTAAAAGTAAAAGTGTCCAATGTACCTGACCTCAAACGTCATTGGTGGGGTGGACGTGGGAGTGGGGGGCGGGAGAAGGATGCAGAGGGGCTGGTGCTCAGGAATCCAGCCCTGCTCCAGGCTGGGGGCCAAGTGGTAAGTTCGGTCTTTGGTGGCAGACCCTCTTGGTGTCGCCCCATCACCCCCAGTTCTCCAGGGTCCTGGCCTTCCTGCTGTGTTGAGGGAGTGGTGGGAGGCTAATCTTAGCGTCAACACTGTCTCCCCCTCAGTAAGAACTGTGCATCATAACAGAGGCTTCTAGAGCCAAGGTCTTACTCCAAAGGAGAGGTAGAGCTGAAGCCACTAGAATAACAGATTCATCTTCCTGGGGGTCCCCACGGGGGTCAGGTCCATGGACGACCCCATAGAATTTGGGCAGTTTTTGCTGGATCGTGCGGGAGTTCCCCCCTCTCATGTCCTCCCCATGCTGCTTCCTCCCTGCCTTCGCCTGGTCTGGGTGAGACACTCAGGATGAAACCCGCTGCCTCCTCTGGGATGCCTTCTTGGATGGGTCCAGTCTGCCTTGCTCTCCACCCACCTGGACTGGTTGCAGCCACAACTGTCAACATTGTATACATTCGGTACGGTTATATTCAGTTTAGTGCTTGGTTAAGCACTGTTATTTACTTTTTCTTAAATTGCCTTATCTTTTCCACCTGATTTCAACCTGTACCTCCTGTTCTGGGACCATCCACTTGGTTGCATTCCACAAGTACTTTGGGGGTCCCTCCTGGCCCCAAGCTGCTTGGGCATGGAAGGGTCCAAACTAAACCTTTGAAGGGTTGGCTTGAAGGACGTCTCTTCCACTGTCAGCTCCGGGCTCAACGCTGCCCTGCCCTTGGGCTGGGGGGCAGGCTGGGAGAAAACTGGCTGACCATCTGAGAGGCATCACACGGGGTGGGGTGGGTCGGGTTGTGCTGTGATAAGAGCCTCAGCATCTCAGTGGGTTACCAACACAAGGGTGTGTTTCTCACTCACTAATCATCCATCGTGGGCGCATGGGGGGCATGCTCCTGTCTTCTCCCCCCAGGACCCAGTTGGTGGAGCTGCCACCATCCTTTTTTTTTTTTTTGGCCAGCATGTGGGATCTTAGTTCCCTGACCAGGGATCGAACTTGCAGCCCCCTGCAGTGGAAGCACAGAGTCTTAACCACTGGACCGCCGGGGAAGTCCCGGACCACCATCTTAAGTGTTGTCGGCAACCTCGAACAGAGAGAGCCCTGGAGGGTCTGGGATGTGCTTCATTTCAGCCTGCAACTCACTGATCAGACCTGGCCGCATGGCCCACCTCACCCCATGGGGGCTGGAAGAGAAGGGCTGGGACTACGTGGGGAACAGCAGTGATGACACCCTAGAACCCAGAACCTAAGAATGTACAGTGGAAGCCTGATTATCCCCCAACCCACCTCCCACCCACACGCTGAGGCCTAAACCAAGAGTCACCTTGATTACTCTTTCCCTCCTTCCCAACCAGCCGGCTGGGGTGCAAGCAGAGGGACCTTCCCATTGTCACATGGGCAATGTCCCAGGATGACTGCAGTGTCCCCTACTGCTCTGCCTGCATCCTGTTCCGTCCCAGCTGCTTATTCTCCAGAGCAGCCAAAAGGATCTTGTCTTTTTTTTTCTTTAGATATAATTCATACAACATAAAGATTACTATTTTAAAGTGTATAATTTAGTGGATTTTAGATTTTAGTGTAGTCACGATGTGGTACAACCATCACCACTATCTAATTCCAGAATATTCCATCCCCCAGAAAGTAACCCTGTAACCCATTAGCAGTCAGTCCCAATTCTTCCCTCCCCCCGGCCCTTGACAACCATGAATCTGCTTTCTGTCTCCATGGATTGCCTATTCTGGATATTTCGTATAAATGGGATCACACAGTGTATGGCCCTTTATGGCTGGTATCTTCCACTTGGTGTGTTTTCAAGGTTCATCCAATACATAGTGTGCATCAGTACTTCATTGCTGTTTATGGCTAATATTCCATCATGTGGCAGACCACGTGGTGTTAATCAAAGGACCTTTTAGAGACATGGATAAGATCCTACCGCATCCCTGCCCACAGCTCTCTAAGGGGTCCTTCAGCAATTAGAGTACACCCCACATTTCTTCACTGGCACCAAGGCTCTGCCTGGTCAGGCCCCTCCTATGTCTCTGACCACATCTGACTTTCCCACCACCAGCCGCCATGCTCCAGCCACATTGGCCTCCTGGAGCTGGCCAAGGTCAACCAGCCTCAGGGCCTTTGTAACGGCTGATAACTTCTGCCTAGAAAGTTCTCACCCTAAATGCTGTTTTGTTTGTTTTTACTTTTTATTATGGAAAGTTTTCAAACAAATACAATAGGAAAGACAATATAGTAATGAACCTTTCCTCTATTCATCATCCAGATCCAACAATGATTAATTAACGACCAATCAGTCTTGGTTTATTTATAGCTCTACCCACTTCCCCCACTATATTATTGAGAAGCAAAACCCAGAAGTGTCATTTCATCTGTAGCTATTTTAGCATTATCTCTAAAAGAGAAAGAGACTCTTTCCAAAAACATAACAACAATACTATTATCACATCTAAGAAATAAACTATATTCCCTCAATATCATTCAACATCAAGTCAGTGTTCACTTATCCCCCATTGGCCCATACTTATTTTTTTAAAAAGCAACATTTCAATTTATTTTTGTTGAGTTTTCACTTGGAATACCGTTGGTTCCTGCCTACCTCCAGATTCATGTGGCTTTTTTTTTTTTTTTTTTTTTTTTTTGTGGTACGCGGGCCTCTCAGTGTTGTGGCCCCTCCCGTTGCGGAGCACAGGCTCCGGACGCGCAGGCTCAGCGGCCATGGCTCACGGGCCCAGCCGCTCCGCGGCATGTGGGGTCTTCCAGGACCGCGGCATGAACCCGTGTCCCCTGCATCGGTAGGCGGACTCTCAATCACTGCGCCACCAGGGAAGCCCCCAGGTGGCTTCTTTTTTTTTTTTTTTTTTGTTAAAGGAGAAATTCTTGTTTTTGCGAGACCTTTTTTTTTTAAAAGAAGACGTTGGGGGTAGGAGTTTATTAATTAATTTATTTATTTTTGCTGTGTTGGGTCTTCGTTTCTGTGTGAGGGCTATCTCTAGTTGTGGCAAGTGGGGGCCACTCTTCATCGCGATGCGCGGGCCTCTCACTGTCGCGGCCTCTCCTGTTGCGGAGCACAGGCTCCAGACGCACAGGCTCAGTAGTTGTGGCTCACGGGTCTAGCCGCTCCGCAGCATGTGGGATCCTCCCAGACCAGGGCTCGAACCCGTGTCCCCTGCATCGGCAGGCGGACTCTCAACCACTGTGCCACCAGGGAAGCCCCCAGGGAAGCCCCCCAGGTGGCTTCTTAATTCAGCTAAGCATTCTTTTATTTTACCCTTTAAAAAAATTAATTAATTAATTTTATTTATTTATTTTTGGCTGTGTTGGGTCTTCGTTGCTGCGCGCGGGCTTTCTCTAGTTGCGGCGAGCGGGGGCTACTCTTTGTTGCTGTGCGTGGGCTTCTTATTGTGGTGGTTTCTCTTGTTGCAGAGCACAGGCTCTAGGCGTGTGGGCTTCAGTAGTTGTGGCTTGCGGGCCCTAGAGCGCAGGCTCAGTAGTTGTGGTGCATGGGCTTAGTTGCTCTGCAGCATGTGGGATCTTCCCGGACCAGGGCTCGAACCTGTGTCCCCCGCATTGGCAGGCGGATTCTCAACCACTGCGCCACGAGGGAAACCCTTATTTTACCCTTGATTATGACTTCAGCCCCATTTGTTCTGTTTTCCTTGAGAACACGTATTATATTTAGGATGAAGTCTTAATGATTTATGTCACTGCTCCCTTTCTCATTATTCTCTTCCTGACTGTTTTCTTCTGCATGCTAGAAGGATCTCCTCCAGAGCTTGAGGCTTCATTGCCAATTTCGTTTCCTATAGTGGCCAGTCTGCTGTCATACATCTTTTAGAAGTTTGTAAATCGTCTGTACAATAGTTTAATAGGATAATCTGAATGTTGCCATTTGTTGATATGTCTCTTAAGTCTTATTTAATCTGTAGGTTAACCCGTCATCTCTCTCTCTCTGTCCTTGCAACCGATGTGGTGAAGAAACCAAGTTGTGTCTATTTTAGAGTTTCCTGCTGTCTGGAGTTTGCTGGTTGCATCTTTCATGGTGTCACTGAACATGTTCCCTCATCCCTTGTCTCTACAAGATCTAGATCTAGAGGCTTGATCAGCATTAGGCGAGATAATTTAGCACGAATACGTCAAAGGTAATGCTGTGTATTTTCACCGGGGGGCCCACAACTGCACATTTTCTCTCTTGTGAGTTTTGCCGCCACCAATGATCATGGCACAGATGTGTTCACTCATTAGGCTGGTATTCTGGTATTTGAATCCAGGGTCCTCAGCCGGGGGTGGTTTTGCGCCTGAGGGACATTTATCAATGGCTGGAAACATTTTTGCTCATCACAAATGGGGAGATGCTACTGGCTTCTGGTGGGTAGAGGCCAGGGATGCTGCTCAACATTCTGTGATGCCCAGGATAGCCTTCCCAGCAGTTATCCGACCCAAACGTCAGTATTCCCAAGATTGAGAAGCCCTCTCCTAATCTAGCATCTTCTTTGTGGAGAGTGAATTTTTGCTCCCAATTCTTCATTTTTCTTCAATAAAAGTATGTGTCCGGCAGGCTGTGGCCTCATGGTGAGTAGAGAGGACTTCCTGCCCATCGACTTTGGGCTTGTTGGGGCTGATGGGGCGCTCACAGACCTGATGTGAGCAAAGATTTGAACTGTACCCTTCTGGTGCTTATGTATTTTCAAAATGTATGCATGCAGTTTCTTAGATAAATAGCAGCATGTTGTACAAATCTTTTTCCACTCCGACTTCCCACTCAATAATATATCCTTAATGATAAGTCACTGAGTAGCGGTGTATAGCGAGCCTTCTCATTCTTTCTTACAGCTGAGTCCCCGCCATCCCGTGGCTGTGACATCGCCATTCAATCCCCGCTCCCCCCTGCCGCCCACTGATGTTATCTGGGTCGTTTCCAGTCTTGCTTTTACAAACAGAGCTTCAGTGAATAACTTGTGCAAACTCCTTTTCGTATTTTTGCCAGCGTATCTTTGTTACTGCAGATTTTTTTTCTCGACCATCTTCTTAACATCCAGGATTCAGTTTAAATAAATGTCACCTCCTCAGAGTGGTCCTCCTTGATCACACTGGCCAAAGTGGCCACCCCCATCCCCAAGTCACTCTTAAATCTATCCATTGCCCCCAATTATTTTCTTCTGCCTTGTGCTGGTGATGTGTGTGTGTGTATTTTCTCTCCTCACTCCGGTGTTAGCTCTTTAGGGCAGGGGCTTTGTTTTACTACCCCTGTAGATCCACAGCTCAACACCTGGCTGAGGGACTAAGGGTGTTCCCAGGGCACAGGACTTTCTGTCTTAAGACCTTGGGCACACTGGGACAATATGGGTATCCTGTCTGTCACATAGTGGGTGCTCATTAAATATTTATTGAATACATTTGTGCAAACTGGGGTAAGTATGTCTTGTTTCATCTACATAGCATCCAATTAAGTGTATTTTAATTAGATAACTTTTACAAAGCAAAGTATTTCATATAAAAATCTGGATTCCTGCTTTCTGGAAAAAATCAGATGACCTCACAACATGGGGCCTGTATTCCCGCAGGGCAGCTGTCAACTGGAACTGAATTGGGGCCAAGTGTATAGATGGGGCGTGTGCTTGTCAGATCCCTACAGCACCCACTGCTTGCATTCGCTCACCTCCGACCTGCTCAGCCCCGGCAAGCCTTTGTGGTTTTGGGGGCCTGATGCCCTCGTGGTTGGCTGCACAAACTTTTGAACCAGATGGATTTGGATTCAGGTGGGGGCCAGGACACCTACTAGTTCGGCCACTTTGGTGGGTTCCCCCAGCTTTCCGGGACTCAGTTTCCTCCACTTCACCTCCTTCTCTTGTCCTTGTGGTTAAGGCGTTGACACTCCCATTACAAAGTGAAGGTCTTACCAGGTTGGAAGATGTATTAATCCATCTTTCCTCCCCTCCTGACCCCCCACCCCCTCAAACCAGAGAGCTGGGCCCTGGAGGGTCTAGTATCCCTCGTTCCCCCCCTTGCCTTGTGGGGTCACCAGGCTCAGTGCCAGCTCAGCCAAGGCTCGGGGTGTTGTGTAAGACCCAGTGTGCTCCTGGCTAGTACTGGGGGGCAGGAGCCAGGGTGAGGGTTACCATGGTGATCACCCCCAAAAGACGAGCAGCCAGGAGCTGAGTCTGGAGACCAGAGGGGGTAAAGGAAAGGGAGAGATTTGAGGCAAAGGCTCATTGAGGGGTGGAGGATGGAAAGCAGGCTGAGGCAGGGGATGGGTCTTTCTGTTCCAGGAGCTCTGATCCCTCTTAAAATGCAAATCCCCTGGGAGGACCGGTTTCTTCTTCTGCTGCCCTGGAAAGTGGAAGATTTGAGGCCCTGGCAGCCTGAAATCGGGGCTTAGAGTTGCTCTGTCAGCCTCCCTCCTCATCCCGGAGATGCTGCAGCTAGAGGCAAGCGTCAGGGTTCTGGTTCCTCACCCTGCTCCGCTCGTCAGGAGCTGGCTCTGCCCGCCCTGGGCTCTGATGTTGCTGAATCATGTATCTCATCCCTCTCTCTAGGCTCCTCTCAGAATCCCCTCCTCCCTGCCCAGCTGAGCTGTTCCATTTTCCAGGAACACTCGCTCCCCAGTCCTAGTGAGACAGACCCACTGGGCCACCTGGCAGCCTGTATTTCCTCCATCAGAGCTTTGGGCCATTCTCTGTGACTGCCGTACTTGTCTACTTCTCCAGTACGTTGTGAATTCCAAGGGCGCAGGGGCTGTGATTTGCTGGTGCACCGCAGGGGAGGCGAGATGATTGAGGGAGAGCTGAGAGAGGAAGAGGGCTCTCTCCAGCTTGGATGGGGCTTGCTTGCAGAAGCCCATCCCCTTGGCAGCTGGGTGTGTGTGTAGCTGAGGCCACTGTCCCACATGTCATGGGTCGTTCAGGACCCGATCACGGTACCCCTCATGAGGGGACAAGTCTGCCAGGGCATCCCTTCCTCTCTTCTTCCCCTGGGCATGTCCCAGTCTCTTCGGCTTTTTCTCCAATCCTCCTTAACTTGGGTAGAGACCACTGCTGAGCTGGCATCATCCAGCCTCACTGGCAGAGGAGGCACTGGACCCAGGCACCTTTACCCAGCAAAGCTCCCTTCAGGTGGGGGCTGGGCAGTGGGAGGGGGTTTCCCTATTCTGGGGCCCTCTCCCTGAGGTCTAACCCAGATCACTTACACTGCACGTACCAGCACTTCCCTGGGGAGCTTGCCCTTGTGCAGCCTTGTCCTGCCCAGACGGGCAGCTGTCAGCTGGCCGACTGTACAGGGGAAATACTGTAGCCTTTTCCCCTTTCTTTTCCCCCTTTCTCTCCATTCAATTGAAAAACGGAGGTCATAAATGTGGCAGGTTCACTAACTAGAAAATATACTCCAAACCACACAAATGAAATTCAACCGACTGGCCAAACAACGTTTTTTTATTGCTTTGCTCTTCATGGGTGAGAGGGAGGTCTTTGTATCTGTCTTCGTATGGTTCTGAGCATTTCTGCACCGCAAGGCTGGCAGCCCTGTGGGGCTTGGCCTTAACTAAGTACTGATCCCGGGGATGGGTCAGCACTGCAGGGTTCATCGATGGCTGGCAGGGCCCCCAGAGAGCAGGATGGGGAAACTGAGGCCCAGAGAGGTTTGGTCCCTTTCTCAATCAAGGTCACGCTAGCTCTTTGGAACTACAAGCTTTTAAGGAACCTGCAAAAATATCTGAGACCTTAAAATATTTATTGGCTATAAAATGGGAAAAAGAAACCCAGTGAAATCGAAATTAATCAATGTTAAATGTCTACCAAATGTAATATTAGGTCAATGGCATTAATTACTGCATTTGGTATTCATAAAACTGTCATTACGCATGAAAGCAATTTGTCAGCTACATTTTTCTCAATCAGTAAGAGATCCCGGGTAGACAAGAGAATGGATGGGAAGGCATAACCACCGCCAATTAAATCAGTGCCCAGCAGCCAAAGAAGTCCAAGAGCAACATTATAAAAATCCTTTAAAAAATCGTGGCGAAACTGTTCTATTTAATATGATCTGTTGGTGCCCTTTGCTCTGATGGAAGAGAGGGCATTAGGAATCCTCTTGTCTCGGGCTTGTCCCAGGTCGGGGGCCTGCCCTTGGCATTTGTGAGATCTCAGCCAGAGCCTTTCTGGCAACTTTACTGCCAGTAACCCCTCACTGCGAGGAAGAGGGAGGGCTTTCAGAGGACACGGGAAGGACCCGGAGGAGGCCTTCCTGTCCCTCTGATTCCATCGCCAAGTTCTCTCTGCAGGGCTGGCTGCCACCTCCCTGTGAAGAAAAGCTCCTTGGAGTCTGGGAACACAGTTGCAATCCCACAGCAGGGACAATGTTGGGATTCAAGCCACAGACTTGATGGGGAGAAGCGGGTCTTGGGAAAAGCTGGAGGGTTGGGTCTGGCTTGGTGCCAGCTGGGCAGCGGTGTCTCAGAACTGGCCGATGGAAGAACGTCTATGACTGGACTGGTGGCCCATGTCTGGTCCAGCACCATATCTTAGCCTGGCTCTGCCACAAAGAGCTATGTGACCTTGAGTGAGACAGTTTTGCTCTCTGGGCCTCAGTCCTTCACTTGACAACTGAGGATATTAGACCATCCCTTTGAAGTTTGAGAGCAAAAAGAGGTCTGCTAATGAAATCTCCCCATTTTACAGCTGGAAAGAATGAGTCTTAGAGGAGGGAAGGGAAGACAGTATGGTACTGGTACGAAAACAGAAATATAGATCAATGATTCAGGATAGAAAGCCCAGAGATAAACCCACGCACATATGGTCACCTAATTTACGGCAAAGGAGGCAAGAATATACAATGGAGAAAAGACAGCCTCTTCAATAAGTGGTGCTGGGAAAACTGGACAGCTACATGTAAAAGAATGAAATTAGAACACTCCCTAACACCATACACAAAAATAAACTCAAAATGGATTAAAGACCTAAATGTAAGACTGGACATTATAAAACTCTTAGAGAAAAACATAGGAGAAACACTCTTTGACATAAACCACAGCAAGATCTTTTTTGACCCACCTCCTAGAGTAATGAAAATAAAAACTAAAATGAACAAATGGGACCTAATTAAACTTAAAAGCTTTCGTACAGAAAAGGAAACCATGAACAAGACGAAAAGACAACCCTCAGAATGGGAGAAAATATTTGCAAATGAAACAACGGACAAAGGATTAATCTCCAAAATATACAAACAGCTTATGGAGCTCAATATCAAAAAAAACAAACAACCCAATTAAAAACTGGGCAGAAGACCTGAATAGACATTTCACCAAAGAAGACATACAGATGGCCAAGAGGCACATGAAAAGCTGCTCAACATCACTAATTATTAGAGAAATGCAAATCAAAACTACAATGAGGTATCAACTCACACCAGTCAGAAAGGCCATTATCAAAAAATCTAGAAAAAATAAATGCTGGAGAGGGTGTGATGAAAAGGAAATGTTGGTGGGAATGTAAATTGATACAACCACTATGGAGAACAGTATGGAGGTTCCTTAAAAAACTAAAAATAGAACTACCATACGACCCAGCAATCCCACTACTGGGCATATACCCTGAGAAAACCATAATTCAAAAAGAGACACGTACCACAATGTTCATTGCAGCTCTATTTACAATAGCCAGGACATGGAAGCAACCTAAATGTCCATCGACAGATGAATGGTTAAAGAAGATGTGGCAATGGAATATTACTCAGCCATAAAAAAAACCAAAATTGAGTTATTTGTAGTGAGGTGGATGGACCTAGAGTCTGTCATACAGAGTGAAGTAAGTCAGAAAGAGAAAAACAAATACCGTATGCTAGCGCATACATATGGAATCTAAAAAAAATGGTACTGATGAACCTAGTGGCAGGGCAGGAATAAAGAAGCAGATATAGAGAATGGACTTGAGGACATAGGGCGTGGGCAGGGGGAACCTGGGGCAAAGTCAGAGTAGCATTGACATATATACGCTACCAAATGTAAAATAGCTAGTGGGAAGCTGCTAAAAAGCACAGGGAGATCAACTCAGTGCTTTGCAAAGAAGACCTCGAGGGGGTGGGATAGGGACAGTGGGAGGGAGGCTCAAGAAGGAGGGGAGGGCTTCCCTGGTGGCGCAGTGGTTGAGAGTCCGCCTGCCGATGCAGGGCACACGGGTTTGTGCCCCGGTCCGGGAGGATCCCCCATGCCGCGGAGCGGCTGGGCCCATGAGCCATGGCCTCTGAGCCTGCGCGTCCAGAGCCTGTGCTCCACAACGGGAGAGACCACAACAGTGAGAGGCCTGCGTACAAAAAAAAAAAAAGAAGAAGGAGGAGATATGGGGATATATGCACGCATAGGGCTGATTCACTTTGTTGTACACCAGAAACTAACACAGCATTGCGAAGCAATTATACTCCAATAAATAGGTATTTTAAAAAAATACAAGAAAAAAAAAAAAAAAGAAGAGGTCTGCTAATGAAATCTCCCCATTTTACAGCTGGAAAGAATGAGTTTCAGAGGATGTAAGGGATCCATCCAAGGTCACACGGGGAGATAGGATGGAAGTGAGGCCAGTGCCCCCTCTGATTCCCACCATGCCATCCCACCTGGGTCTCCACTCCCCCACCACAGGGCCTTCCTGCAGGGACCCAGCCCCTGTAGAGAAAGTACCCAGAGCCCTAGGTTGCTGGGAGCAGGTGACCTCATATCATTCCCCCAAGAGGCTCTTTCTCCATCCCTTCCACCACCCCTGAGAGCACGCTGGACTTGGAGTCAGAAACCTGGGCTTCCTAACCTCCTCCCCACGTAACAGATGTGTGACCTTGGGCGAGGCACTCAATCTCACTGATTCTCAGTTTTCGAATCTATAAAATGGAGCAGAGATGGGCTCTCTGCCCACCTGGTGGGGTGGCAACAGCTGCCAACAGCCATTTGCTCTGGAGGAAGCAACCCCCCCCCACACAGGAAATATGTCATTAGATCTATAAGTTGTCACATAAGCGCCACTTCCTCTGGAGACAGGAGGAAGAATCTGTTCCTTTCAGAGGCGGGGGAAGGAGGGGCCAGCCTGGTGCTAGGGGCTACAAATACCATCCCCCAGGACCCCTCCTTCTCCCAGGAGCCTAGGCTCGATGTGGAAATGCTGCTGCCGGTAACTGGCTGAGCTCTGGCTCCCTCCTGTCCCCTCCCACCCTCGGTCTCCTCCCCCTCTGATCAGAAAGCCCGAAGGGTCCAGAGTCCCTGAAAGTTGCCAGGAGCCTCCTGATTGGGGTCTTTGCTGGAGTGAGGTCCTGGGTCCCCGGTGGAGGGGATGCGGAGGGGTGGGGCTTCCGGGGCTGAGGACCGGGCACCTGGGCATAGCTTTTCTCGGGGGGTGGGGGGGTGTAGCAAGCAGCAATGAGTTTCCAGCCTTTGGTCAGCTGACTCTGGAGAATGTTTTGAATAACACGGAACACAGGCTCCCCTGAGCCAAACAATCTGGGAGGAAACGAAATTGGGGTTTATTCATGGGGGAACACCGTGACCCTCTTTTCTCCATATTCATCTCATTCCAAACAGGATGATGGATTCCAATAGGGAAGACAGATCCCCTCCCTTCTCGAGCGCTTATGATGTGCCAGGCCCCGTACTGACCATTTTAAATGTGTCATCTTATCTAATCCTCACCACAGCCCTTTGAGAGTAAGTCCTATTTATTATCCCCACTTTACAGGTGGAGAAGCTGAGGCTCAGGTACCTGGCCTAAGGCCAGCCCTATCCCTTAACCACTAGGTGACACTGCCCTTGTTGACACTTTGTCTGACAATATTCTGGGAACTGAGGATCTAACTGGGAAACTTGGTACAGCCACCCTCCTTCTCTGGGCCTCCTGGCTCCAGGAACCGGGCCTGACCAGCAGGGGGCACTCCAGTAGCCCTCCCCTTGGCTCCCAAGGCCCACGTGCCTGGCCCTTGAAACCCACCCCCAGGTGCTCCCCGTTCAGGTCTCCCTAGCAAGGAGCCAGGGACCAGGAGAGATCAGGAGCCAGAAACCTGTGGGTTGAGTCAAAGTAGGGAGGCTCCAGGAGAGGCCTGTGGGGTTAATGGGAAATCTGTCCCTGCAGCCCTGGGCAGTGACACCACCGCGATGGTCTCTCTGCCCGAGGCCCCTGGCCCTGCCCTGTTGACTCCATTAAGTGTCATTGATTGACAGGGGCCCTGTAAGAGCCAAGGGGGAGGAGAATCAATGTCCCAGGGCCAGTGGAGCTGTCCCTGTGGAGCAGGGTGAAGAGAATGGCTTGGGTTGGGGCCCCAACTGTGGTCCTGATGACATTTCAGACCTTTGTCTGCAGAGGGAAGGGGACGCCTTCCTAGGAGACCAGGCGATGGGGGTCCTGTTTTGTGGCTTCCTCCCAGTCCCCCTCTGCAAGGACCACCAGGTGGGTTTCCCAGGGCAGAGGCTCTGCTGCCCAGCTGGCTTACCTGACCAGCGCCTCCCCTCTAGGTCTTCCTACCGCTTGCTCGGAACATGCTGTGGCTCCCAACTACTTCCTGTGTTACTCTATACCACCACCCCTCACTCTTCACCCCTTCCCAGATTCCCATCTCTAACTCTGAACATTTTCCTGAGTCCCAAACCCAAAAGTCCTCTACCCATTGGGCATCCTCACCTGGACAATCCCAGGCCCCTTGGGCTCAACAAAACCAAACAGGACTTGCCATCTTCCTTCTACAACCTCCCCGCCACCTGGTTTCCCTGCCCTAAGTTTCAACTCCCCAGTGAATGGTAGAGACGCACACTTTATGAACACACAGGTGAACAGGAGTATCAGGTGGTGTTCCGTGTGATGTAGGGGAGCCACATGAGGTAGAAGTGACTGGGAGTGGGGTGGGCTGTGTCTGATAGTCAGGGGCGGCCTCTCTGAGAAAACGAATGACCTGAGAGCTGTATGACAAGATGGAGCTGACTTTGCAAGGATCTGGAGGAAGAGTTTTCTGGGCAAAGGGAAATAGCAAGTGCAAAGGCCCTGAGGCAGAAGCAATGAGGCTGGTGTGTCTGGGAAGCAACAGGAGAGTCAGTGCAAGGTGAGGGTGGTGGGTCACATGGAATGCTGTGTGGGATGAAGTCAGAGAAATCAGCGGGCAAATAGATGGAATTTTTTTCTAGGTGCAGTGGGGAAAAGGGTGCACCCTTTAGGTAAGGGGGGGTCACCTTTTCTAGGTGCACCCTTTAGGTAAGGGTTGGGGGGGTCATATTATCTGATTCACGTTTTAAAAGGATCCCTCTGGCTGTTGGGTGGGTGCAGGAGCTGGAATCATTTAGGCAGTTGACTTGGAAAAGGAAGGTAAGGACAAGATGTATGAGGAAGCAGTCAGAACTGGGATGTGAATTGGAGACTGAGCTGACAGGACTTCGAATTTGATGCAGGGTGAGGACAGAGAGTGGAAGGCAGGATGATGCCTGGACTTTTGTTCTGAGCACCTGAGATGGGGAACAAGGAGGGAGGAGCAGGTGGAGAGGGACATTGAGATTTCTGCTTTGAATTCCCATCCTCGTGACAATTTCAAGAAGGCAGCTGGATGTATGAGTCTGGAGCTCAAGAGAGATGTCAAGGCTGGAGAGATCAGTGTTAACAGATAAATGTGAGTCCAGCCTCCTGGCTTTGTGCTCACCCTTTGCTGCCAATGTCTCTGCTTCCTATTGGAATGTGAACTCCCTGAGGGCAGAACTGGGTTTTATTATTATTATAGCTCCAGAGCTTTGGGGCAGATGTGACTCAATAAGTTGTTGAGGAGCGAATGAAAGCATAAATATCTATTTCACGTATTCATTATAAAATATTTCCTTAGCACTTACTCTGAGCCTGGCTTTTCTCCTGGTGCTGGAAATACAGTCGTGAATGAGATGATGTTCCTGCCCTCTGGGAACTTAGACTTCGGTGGGTGAGACGGGCCAAAACCAAACCAATGAACATGTAGTAGAATGAGGAACAGTGACAAGAACGAGGAAGAAAGATTAAGCAAGATAAGGAGATAAAGGGCACTCGGAAATATTCTTTACAAGGGTAGTTGGAGAGGTCTCTTTAAGGAAAGGACATTTGAATAGAAACCGAGAGTGAAGGAAGGGTAAGCTGTGTAAATATCTTGGGGGAAGAGCATGTAGGCAGAAGGAACAGCATATGCAAAGGCCCTGAGGTTGGAACAGAGATGTCCCTATGCTGGAGGCTAATGGCACCTCAGGGCAGACACAGTTCAGGGCTAATGAGAGTAGGTCAGAGTCTTCTTTTTTCAAAGTTTGAAAAAATTTTTAAACTAAAAAAAATTTTTTTATCCCTCCCTGCCTTTCCCCTTTGGTAACCATAAGTTTGTTTGCTATGTCTGTGAGTCTGTTTTTTTGATTTTTTGTTTTTAGATTCCACATATAAGTGATATTTTTCTTTCTCTATGTGACTTACTTCACTTAGTATGCTAATCTCTAGGTCCATCCATGTTGCCGCAAATGGCATTATTTCATTCTTTTTTATGGCTGAGTAATAGTCTATATATACATCTATCTATCTATCTATATATATATCACATCTTCTTTATCCATTCATCTGTCGATGGGTGTTTAGGTGGCTTGCATCTCTTGGCTATTGTAAAGAGTGCTGCTATGAACATTGGGGCGCATGTATCTTTTCACATTAGAGTTTTCGTCTTTTCCAGATATATGCCCAGGAGTGGGATTGCAGGATCATATAGTAACTCTATTTTTAGTTTTTTAAAAATTAATTAATTAATTAATTTTATTTATATATTTGGCTGCGTTGGGTCTTCGTTGCTGTGCATGGGCTTTCTCTAGGTGTGGTGAGTGGGGGCTACTCTTTGTTGTGGCACGCGGGCTTCTCATTGCGGTGGCTTCTCTTGTTGCGAAGCACGGGCTCTAGGTGCAGACTTCAGTAGTTGTGGCACGAGGGCTCAGTAGCTGTGGTTCACAGGCTCTAGAGCACAGGCTCAGTAGTTGTGGCACACGGGCTTAGTTGCTCCGCGGCATGTGGGATCTTCCCGGAACAGGGCTCGAACCCATGTCCCCGGCATTGGCAGGTGGACTCCCAACCACTGCGCCACCAGGGAAGTCCCTATTTTTAGTTTTTTTAAGGAGTCTCCATACTGTTCTCCATAGTGGTTGTATCATTTACATTCCCACCAACAGTGCAAGAGGGTTCCCTTTTCTCCACACCCTCTCCAGCATCTAGTATTTGTAGATTTTTTGTAGATGGCCATTCTGACTGGTGCAAGGTGACACCTTGTTACAGTTTTGATTTGCATTTCGGTCAGAGTCTTCTTCTTTCCCATACTCGTGTGAGATAAATTCCCTTGACTAGTGACTGAAGATAGAGGCTGGACAATTTGCTAGCTGAAATACTTTTTTCCTTTCCCATGATTTCTAGGCTTCTTCTAGGGAAGGAGCCAGTGAGTAGAGAGGTCAAGAGCCTCTTTTAGGGGAAAAAGAAAAAGAAAGTCCCAGTGTCTCTCGCGCAGGAATCTCAGCCCCCAAGTGTTTGCTCTAGAATCCCTTCCTGTCACTGGGGGAGCGGGTGCGAGTTAAATTCAGTGACACAAAGTACCTTCATGACAACGCTGTGTAATAACTTAATGCCTTCATAGAGCTATTATCTATAATCACAGAAGACTCCAAATGCCACTTCCTAAGAGTGCTGGAATGAAGCCTCCGCCCCAGAAAGCTTTCATCCCCATCATGGTATTTTAGCCTCATAACATTCCCACTTAGAGATAGGGGGGCAGGAGCAGTACCCCCATTGTAACAATGTCACCTTCAGGGGTGGAGATGGACCGATGATCAGAGGCTCCAAACTCCCCATTCTGGCTCTTCCTCCTTCCCCAGGTCTTCTGGGGAAAGGGAGGTCGCTGTCAGCTCCCCATCTCAGCAGAGAAGCCCAGGCAGAGGTTTGGCTCTCTCCTCTCAGCCCCGCCCTCAGCTTTTCCCCACAGCTGGGTTTGGTTGCAGGACTCTGATCAGACCTCTGGCCAGAAGGAACCGTGCGAGGAATGAACGTGTGCAGCATTTGGGCCCATGGCCTCCCAGCGTCCCAGAGGAAAACATCCTTTTGTCTCTCGGCAACCGACTCTTTGAAGATGCTGTCCAACTCAGGTCCTTATTTCCCACTGGCCTCGCCTCTCCAGGGGCCTCTGGCCCTTGGGTCTGGGTCTATATCTGGCCTCCTCTCCACCCTGCCCTTCCTGTCCCCGAAGCAGAAATCCTGGGGGAAGCTTCACACAAGTCGCTGGAGTCCTTGGGCTAGGAGAGAGAAATTCACAACGAGGGACAAGGCCACTCCATTTCAGACTCACTGGACTAACAACAACAAAAAACAGCAATAATAATAAAGCGCTCGTCACATGCTGAATACTTTTCATACACGGTCGCGTGATTGACTGTTATTTTCCCCATTTCCCGGCGGTGGAAACGGAGGCTTGGAGAGGCTGAGGGACTTGCCCAAAGCCACACGTTCAGTGAGAGGCAGAGGAGGCGTTTGAACCCTGGTCTGGCTGACTGCATCGCTCTCTCTGCCCACACCCGAGCTCCCACCTCTGTCACTCATCAGGGGGCCTTGACGGCCGCCTCTTCTTGGCCACCTCTGGACGTGGCTGCTCCTGACAGGGGCCTCTGGCGCTAGTTTTCTCTCTGTGGGCAGGCCGGCGTCTCCCTCGAGCCGGGCAGGCTGTTGACAGGAAGGAAGCTTGGGCTCCAGGGCAGGGCTGTGAGCTAGGCACTCCTCCCTGCTGGCCCCTGCTGCTCCCAGGGGCCTCCCTCCCAGCTGTTTTCTAGAAACCCCTGGAACTGCAGGGAGGTGGCTTCTGGACAGGACAGGCCTCACTGTCCTGCACGACCCCTGCCCCGGAGGCCCAGAGCTAGCAAGGCCTGATCTGTGTGTGCAGGGACCGGGGGCGGGGGACAGGTGGTAAGGAAAGGTCGTGGAATTTCAGATGCTCCGGGGGCCCTCTGTTTGCCCCTTCCCTGTGCCTGCCTCCACCTGCCCTTTCCCTCTCATCTCTTTAGAGGCTTCTGTTGATTAGCCTTGACCCAGGAGGCCAGGAGGCCAGGGAGCATCACTTCTGCCGCTGTGCTTCTTCCACGGTTTGCAGTTCTCAGAACTTTCTCACACACCTCTTGGTCAAAAGCCCTGGGACGTGGGAGGGGACATTCACAGCCCATCTGGGAGGGGTCTGAGGTGCCCAAGACTGCAGAGTGTGTCGGGGGAGAGCCGGGACCTGATCTTCCAGTGGTGGAAAGGGAGAAACAGATTTTACCACTGGCCTCCGCCTTGACCAGCCTGCCCTACCTGTGCTGAACTATTTCCCCCTGGGGAGGAAATGGAAACAACAGTACTCAACATTTGTCAAACAGTTGCTAACCTGGTAGTTCTGAGGGCTTTGCCTGTGCTACTAATTAATTTAATTTTGCCACAGTCCTGTGTGGTTGGCACTGCTATAATCTCCATTTTACAGATGGGGAAACTGAGGCATAGAAAGGTTACTGTCACATAGCCAGTGAATGGTACAGCCAGGATTCGAATGCAGGCTGCCTTCAGAGAACTGCAATGGTATTTGATAGTGATTTATAGAAAAAGATATTAAGTCGGGCTTCCCTGGTGGCGCAGTGGTTGAGAGTCCGCCTGCCGATGCAGGGGACACGGGTTCGTGCCCCGGTCCGGGAAGATCCCACATGCCGCAGAGCGGCTGGGCCCGTGAGCCATGGCCGCTGAGCCTGCGCGTCCGGAGCCTGTGCTCCGCAACGGGAGAGGCCACAACAGTGAGAGGCCCGCATACAACAAAAACAACAAAAAGAAAGATATTAAGTCTAAAAATTACATCAGTGTACGTGTATATTTACACAATTGCCTTTATTGAAAAGAATGCAATAGTATGAAATCAGGACTATATCAGAGCATCTACTACACATTTCTGCCTGTGTTGGGAGGCTGTGAGAGGCAGCCACAGGAAGGCAGGCTCTGGTGTCATGTCAGGAGGTCCTGGATTTAAGTCCTGCCTTCCCCACTCACTAGCTGTGTGCCCTTGGGCAAATTTCAGAGCTGCTCTGAGCCTGTTTCCTTCTCTGTAAGATGAGGATAATGCTATTCTCCATGTCATGGGGTTGTTGGGAGGATGAAATAAGAAATCACGTATAAATACTTTGCCTAGTGCCTGAGATGTAGTAACAATTGAACAAATGAGCTTTTATTATTTAAAGAAAACTGCACCATGTTTGTGGTGGTTTGGTGGGCAGTCAGGTGGTGTGGTGGAGAGATCTCTGGGGTTGTGTCTCCGGTGTTCATGTTATCTCTTGCTGCATACAAAAGTCACCCCAAAACGTAGTGGCTTAAAACAAAAGCCTTTATTTTGCTCCATATGGGCAGGGCTTGAGGGCAACAGTTCATCTCTGCTCTGTGTGGTATCAGGAGGGGAGGCTGGACCGGGGATGGAGCATCCATGTTCAAGAGGAGCTACTCATATCTTGATGAGTTGGTGCTGGCTGACAAGTTGGGATGGGTCAAGGGCTTCATTTTCTCTCCATGTGGGTCTCTCTGCAGCCTGCTTGGGCTTCCTCACAGCATGGTGGCTGGATTCTAATTGTGAGCATCCCAAGAGAACCAGGTAGAGGCTGTCTCACCTTTTATGACCAAGATTTGGAAGTCATATAACATTGCTTCTATTGAAACAGTCATGAAGGTCCTCCAGACTCAAGGAAGGGGACATAGAACCTAATACTCAATAGGAGGAGTATCAGGGTCTCATTATGAGAAGAGCATCTGGGATGGGAGGTATGGTTTCATCCATCTTTGGAAAGTATGTTCTTCCACACTCAACCACTAGTCTTTTCATTAGTCAGGACAGGTGAAGCTTTGCCTTGAATCTCAGTGGAAGCCATATTTCTCACTCTACTGGTAGTCCATGTGGGTTGGCCAATGCCCGTTGCCTGCCCTCCCACATGCAGGAAATAGGGGATCCTGGTTCTTTCTGCTTTACGACACTTCCATCCTAAACTTGTGCCTTTGAAGTCAGTGTATAAGAGGGAGAGAGAATATAGATGAAAATAATGGGGGGTTATGGCCACACCTAGAAATGACACCCAACACTCAGCCTGCTTCTCCTTTGGCCAGAACCTAGCCAGATGGCCCCACCCCCACTGCAAGGGGAGCTGGGAAATGTAGTTTTCCTGTGTGCTCAGGAAGAGGAAAGGGGATTGGTGAGTACTTAGTTGGGCTCTGCCACACCCATCTTCTAAGACCTCACCTAGAGAGCACAGGGATTAAAGTCCTCGTGTTCACTGTTGTGTTCCCAGTACCCACCACATTGCTGGCACAGAGTAAGTGGTCAATACATGTGTCTTAAATGAATGAATGGACAGGGAGATGGCTTCCACTTTGGTCCTGGCTTCTGAGCTTTGGGGTTGGGTGTAAGAAGCTGAGTAAGTCTTAGCATTGCTAAGGTTTGGAAAGTGGTGGTTCTCATGGTTTGATCTAGAGTTCAAGTTCAACCCCACCTTCATTAACCCACCAAAGATCCCCTGTGGAAGCTGTGCCCTGGGTGTGGCTGAAGTGGCCGCCGTGTCAGCGGGTACCCATGCTTTCCAGGACTTGGGGAATGAGTTGCAGGTGTTTGCGGGAGGCAGCTTCTGTGTGTAGAGGTGAGTGCCAAGGGGCATGGGTAGGGTACCGACAGTATCTGTCACACAGGGAAGGGGGAGGATTAAGAGGGTTCCTGAGGTGAAAGATGAGTCATCCTCCAAATGTAAGGGATCATGGTTAAAACTGATTGAGCATGAATACCCACCCACCCCTGTCCTAACACAGAAGTCCTGGAACTTCCTCAACTCCTACAACACAGAGTGACTGACAAAATGAGAAGTGAGATCTTGCTTGATTTCCAAGAGAGAAATTAGTTTCCTGGATCAGGAAGCTGGTCGAGGCTACCGCCCGGGGGAGGCTGATGCTGCCAGGGACCCTGAAGGGCTGTAGAAATGGGGTGTCCACCAGCCCCCTGGGCTTGGAAGCTTACCCGTCTTACTCCCCCTGAGAGCCCTATCACCCTGTCCCTTCTCTTGGCTCGAAGTGTCCACAAGTCATGGATACTGGAGCCGCTAGCAGAGCTAAGAAGTCAGGATGAGCAGTGTTGGGAAAAAGATTGAGAGGAGGAGGATTTGAGGATGCTAGTTTCAGGGGCTTGGAGAGCATCCTGGTGCAGACAGGTTACAAAGTAGGCGGCGAGAAGATGCTCCATAGGTGCTCCATGAATTTGGAAAAAATAGGAGAATCTTGTAAAGCACGCCCACTTTTATTAATGATCCTGGTAATAATGAAGATAAAAGCAACGGCTGCCATTTACTGGGCGCTAGCACCACCCTCTTGCAAGGAGTAATTTATAAACATTTTTCTTATTTAATCCCCTCACCCCAATGAGGCTATAGGTAAGGCACACAGAGGGCCTGCCCAGGTGGCTTGTCATGTGTCAACTCCTTTGAGGCAATCGGGGCTGGATGGGGATGTGGGAGGGTGGCTGGTGCCACTTCTCATGGAACCCGGGCACTTGTCTCTGAAACTGGACCCTCAGGGTCACTTGATTTGTGTCTGTTTTTCCTGCTGAACTGTAAGTCCCAGAAAGTGAGATCAGTGTCTGTTTTTCTCCCAGCTGTATCTTTACTGCTCACATGGTGGAACTTAATTCATATTTGTTTAATAAATAAGCCAAAGGGTCAGTTTCTCCAGGAACTCTGACAGGTTCACTTGGACCTGGGAATGGTGGGTCTCATGGGAGATCTAGAGTTCAAATTTCACCCACATTAAACTCAGAAGGAGGCGACCGAACACCCTAGTCTCCCACTGCTAGAGCTTTCTGACAACTCTTTCTCCTTCTTATGAAAGTCAGTTATATGCTGATGATAAATTGCTGTGTAAAAAACTGCCCCCAAACTTAGCAGCTGTATTAGTCAGCATTCTCCAGGGAAACAGAACCAATAGGAGATATATATATAGAGAGAGAGATATATATATATAATAGAAGGGTGGGTATCTATTATAGGAATTGGCTTACACACTTATGGAAGCTGAGACGCTCCACCACCTGTCATCTGTAAGCTGGAGAACCAGGAAAGCTGGTGGTGTAATTCAGTCGAGTCCAAAGGCCTGAGAACCAGGGATGCTGATGGTATAAGTCTGAGTCCCAAAACATGAGAATTAGGGGACCAGTGGTGTGAGTCCCGGTCTGAGTTTGAAGGCCCCAGAACCAGGAGCACTGATGTCCACAGCAGGAGAAGACGGATGTCCCAGCTCAAGCAAAGAGAGGAGGTTTGCCCTTCCTCTGCCTTTTTGTTCTATTCAGGCCCTAGATGGATCAGATGATGCCCACCTGCGCTGGTGAAGGGTGATCTTTTTTACTCAGTCTACCAAGTCAAACGCTCATCTCTTCTGGAGACACCCTCACAGACATGTGAGGTAGAAATAATGTTTTACCAGCTATCTGGTCAACCCTTAGTCCAGCCAAGTTGACACAGAAAATTAACCATTGCAAGTCCACCCCTGGTCAACTTGGCACCCATATACAGCCCCTTAAACGTACTTAATCTCCGAATAAAGACAATAACAGGGTCATAATTCCACCTAACGTGATAGAACTATGCTTCATACAACCCAAAATGCCCTGATCCCTTTCCCAGAAGAGGAGGTAAAGTCCTTGAGTGATGTTTACTCTTCTCCTGATATGCCATAACTTAAATACCATGATGTAAAATGAACAATATGTAAATACTGACATAAAGTCAGTACATTTTATGTCACATGATAAAGGAATAAGAGAGGAAAGAAAACAAAGATATTCGCTTAATATATGTATATACACACACAAAAGTATTTGTAACAGATAGCGAGGAAATACTCATGACAATTACAGTGCTCGATTTTTTTGTAACTGGTCATGCGGTCATAGTTGGTATTTATAACTGCCTTTCTTTGTTATGCATTCTGTATTCCCTTTGCATTTGTCCCTCTGTAAGTAAGACCTCTGGGCCATAGAGTCACGGGAAGAGGAAGCAGACGTTTTCTAGCGGGTCGCTAGGGATAATCGTGGTTGGTACCACTCTCATTTCCATCCCTTGATCCTGGACCATGAATCCTGGCTATTGGAGAAACGGCACCTTATATTGGATGCTGACTCAGAGCATATGCAGCCTTCTGGAGAACCTGGCCTCAGCTATGTAAGCTATTGCCATCTAGCTGGTGCTATGACTCAGTCTTTAAAAGGCCATTCCACCAGCCTGTCAGGCCAGCTGCTGCAGGAGGGTGGAGATCATGGCAAGCCCAGTGAATTCCATGAGCACGGGCCCACTGCCACACTTCTTTTGCTGTGAAGTGAGTTCCTGGGTAGCAAGCAAGGCTGTGTGGGATACCGTGACAGTGGAGGAGGTGTCCTGAATGAATCAGTGTGTAATCACACATCTGCCATTGCTCCTCCCAAGAAAAGTGAATAACCAGGCGCAATGCCCAAAGTTCTGCACACTGGGAGGGCTTCTCTTCACCACTGTCCTTCATGATGTCCCAGAGGTAGTGTGGCAGCTGCCCACTTTTGGGTGGTACCTGGGTGTTGTGCAGAATCGTCTGTAAATTAGGCCTGAGTCTTTTCTTCCTCTGTCAACTGATCATAGTGAGCTCCTCGTGAGGCCATAGGTGCAGGCTGGGAGAGAGAAGGCAGAGTAGCAGGAGTGGGGACCACGGGCATCTGGATTATTTCTTCATTACTTACTTGTGCTCGGGCCTGATCTTGTATCTACCATGTCCATTTGTTAATGGAGTGTTCTTGTGCACACCCAACTTTCTGGCTTGGTGAGTCAGATAACCCCCAGAAATAATATTTGACCAATTATGTGGACATCCCTTAGTCCATTCAGGTTGACACATAAACCATCACATAACCATCACAGTAGCTTGAAACAATAATTTATTATTAACGCTCGCATTTCTGTGGGTTGACAAGACTCCGCTGGGTGGATTCTCCTTGGTATCTCTCATGGGGTTACAGCCAGATGGAGGCTCGAGTTGGAGTCACCTAAAAGCTCGACAGGGCCGGTCGACTAAGATGGTTTCTTTATGTGCACGTTTGGTACCTTATTTGAGATGCTGGAAGAGCTGGGAGCTGCCAGGCAATCTCCGCCTCTTCATGCAGCCTCTTTACGTGGCTAGCTTGGGTTTCCTCACAGCTTGGAAGGTAGTTGGACTTCTTACATGGTGGCCGGTTTTCCCAGAGCAAGTGTTCCAAGATGCCTGGGTAAAAGTTACAAGATTTCTTGGGACCTAGCATTGAAGGTCACGCAGCATTACTTCCATCACTGGTCAACAGGAAGTCACCGACCAGCCCAGATTCAAGGGGAGGGGACCACTTATTGAGAGGTGCAATTTACTGGGAGGTGGGTGGAGGTCATCTCTGGAGACCAGTCACTACAGGGCTGAAGACAGACGTGGTGCAGAAAGCAGGTCTCTGAGCTGCAGGTCAGAAGACCTGGATTCTGGTCCTGGTCCTGGTTCTGCTGGTCACCCTTGGACAAGTGTCTTGACCTTTCTGGGTCTCAGCTTCCCTAGGCGTAGAAGTGGACTAGACATCTCGAAGGTTCCCCTGGCACTGATAGACGTGGGCTTGGCTCCCCGGAGCACAAGGTGGGCCCTGCTCTCCAGACTGGGCCTCTTATGGAGTACGTGGGCCGGATGCCCACCTCAAATCCCAGAGCCCATGACCCCCTGCTGAGCTCCTAGACTTGAACTGAAAACAGATGGGGCTTGATGTCCTGAGATTTGGAAAAAAATCACCCTCCCCAGCCATCTCTAGGTGCATTATTCACAAGTCCATTACTGTTTAATTTAATCACCAAATGTCATCCAAATGCCATTCATTTTGCCTTATCAGCAGAGATGTACCTATTTATTTTACATTTCAAATGAGTTGCTCATTATTTTGTCATTTGGGGCTTTCTTTTGTAATCATTTGTCAAGTTTTCACAAGTCAAAAATGACGCTGGGTCTTCCCTGGTGGCGCCGTGGTTGAGAGTCCGCCTGCCAATGCAGGGGACGCGGGTTCGTGCCCCGGTCCGGGAAGATCCCACATGCCGCGGAGTGGCTGGGCCCGTGAGCCATGGCTGCTGAGCCTGCGCGTTCGGAGCCTGTGCTCCGCAACGGGAGAGGCCACAACAGTGAGAGGCCGCGTACCGGAAAAAAAAAAAAAAGGCGACGCTGTATTGAACATAGTAATTTCCGGCCCCCTCGAAGGGATCCCGTCCCTAAAAGGGCCTCCCTGAACTTCTCTCTGCAGGAGGCCAGCCCCAGGGACTCTCCACCTTTCTGGTGGGTAATGGACAGAGAGATGCAAAATTCTGCTCTTCCCTGGAGTCCAAACCCTTCTTCCACAAGACTCTCAAATATGCAGCAGGTCAAGGGCAGAGGCAGGAAGTAAGAAAGCTGAGGATGGGCTCTGCAGTGAACACACCTTGGCTTGAGTTCTGGCTTTGCCACTTAGTGATCGGCCTTGGACCTTAATGCCCTTGGGCAAGTGGCTTAGCGTCTCTGAGCCTCTGTTTCCTCAGCTGTAAAATGAGAAGGTAATAGGTGTCAGCATCAGTGGGCTTGTTATGAAGATTGAATGGGACGGGGCATGTCCACTGCCTCCCCAGCTCTGGGCCCATAGTTAGTGCTCCCTAAACTAGGTGTGAGCTCATTTTATCCTGAACTCAAAGTAGGACAGGATGAGCCCAATCAGCCCTTGCCACAGGGGATTAAAGGTTAGAGGGCTTGAGGAATTTAATGCAACGGGCATTCTGGGGCTCCTGCCAGGGTGGTGGCTGACTCAGTCCCCTCAGCCTCAGCCCTGGCTGGGAGGCTCCCAGTCTCGGCCTTAAACCCCAGCAGCCCTCCCAGGCTTCTTTGCCGCTGCCTGAGAACTGGTTGCTGAGCCAGCAACCCTGGAGGGGCCGTTGATCTGAGAGATGGACGGCACCTCGGCCTGGAACCGAAGCCCACATCTGTATTACAAAGCATCATTGTGCCTGCAGGCAGCTTTATGGGCTGTGCAGCAGAGCCAGAAAGGCTCTGAGCCAGGCTGCCTTCAGAGTCACTGGGGAGCTCTCACCCCAAGATTCTGATTCCTAAGCCCAGGGTGAGCCCCAGGGGACTCAGAACAACTGCCTTCTGTGTGTCCCTCTGCAACCCAGAAGCTTCCTAGGCCTCTTGGATTCTCAAAAAAAAAAAAAAAAAAAAAAAAAAAAAAAAATATATATATATATATATATGCTTTTCTAATTACAAGATCAATAGCTGTACAATGAAGAAGACTGGGAAGACACAGAAAAATCCACTTGAGGGAAGATGGCAATCCTACTCCCTAGAAAGCACTAATATTTTTGGTGATGTACTCTCAGTCTCTGGTTTGTGTGTATATTCCACGTCACACATTGTTTCACATTGTACTCTTTCAGCCTGCCTTTTCAGTTAAGAGCTTAATGCCCATAAATGTTCCTCCTCCCTAGGAGTTTTAGTGTCTGTCCTGGTCCTGCGTCCCCACTCTGGGACTGGCTCAATATATTCTTCCTCTCTCTGGCAGATTTGACTTCCCTCTCTTGGACCCCAATTTTCAGCCAGCATCCTCAGATTCCTCATCCTAAAATACATTGCCTGGACTCTCTCTTCCCACTCAAACCATTTTTCTATGTTTCCTTTTTAATTTACTGTGAATTTTCTGAAAAATCTACCTTCTCTCTCCACTCCTCTTCATCTCCTCTTAGGGTGTTCACTTCCGACCCCCAAACTCAGGTTCTTGCCCCTCCCCATCCCCTGAGATGCTCTAGAGTGGTGCCATCGTCCAATAGAAATAGAATGCCAGGGACTTCCCTGGTGGCTCAGTGGTTAAGAATCTGCCTGCCAATGCAGGGGACACGGGTTCAAGCGCTGGTCCGGGAAGATCCCACCTGCCGCGGAGCAACTAAGCCCATGTGCCACAACTACTAAGCCTGCGCTCTAGAGCCCGTGAGCCACAGCTACTGAGCCCGCGTGCCATGACTACTGAAGCCCATGTGCCTAGAGCCCGTGCTCTGCAACAAGAGAAGCCACCGCAATGAGAAGCCCGCACACTACAATGAAGAGTAGCCCCCGCTCTCCACAGCTAGAAAGCCCGCACAACAAAGACCCAATGCAGCCAAAAGTAATAAATAAATAAATAAATAAATAAATAAATTAAAAAAAGAAATAGAACGCCAGCCATATATGGAATTTCGCATTTTTCTAGCAGCCACATTCAAAAAGTAAAAAGAGACAGGTAATATTAACTTTAATAATGTTTCATTTAACTCAATATATCCAAACTATTGTCATTTCAGCCTGTAATCAATATAAAAGTTACTAATGTGATATTTCACATTCTTTTTAATTTTTTTGGTAACAACTCTTTGAAATCTGGTGTGTATTTTATACTTATAGCACATTTCGATTTGCACTAATTGTTTCAAGTACTCAGTAGCCATGTGCGGCCAGGGACTACAGTATCGGACGACACTTACGTAGGGGACTAACCAAGGACCAATGGTAAAACCCAAACATCTCTTTTCAAGGAGTCAATTTCTATAGTTTGTTGTTGTGTCCAGCATAGCTTTCCATGCTGCTCCTTGTTTCACCTTCACATGTTATATCTTTATTTCTGAAGCTTCTTTTATGATATTAGTAGTACATGATAATTTCTGAATATCAGAAAAATCCAGATACAGTGACCTAGATCTTTGAAATAAAATCTTTGTGACTTTCTCTCCCCCGAGGCCCTTGTAGACATCCCAACCTTGTCAGGCAGAAATATCACCTTGCGTTAGGATTGATTATGGCAGGAGCACAAAGGATGGAAGAGTCACTGTTGAGACTTTTTGAGAACCTAAGGGAAAGTTCCAAGGGAATTTGGGTTTGGAGTTCATGCCATAAAAGTCGACGGGGCAGAGGAGAAGGTAGAAGCCAACCCCAGCTCCCCTTTGCTACGAGTAATGATACGAGGACACTCAGGCTAGTTTCAGGGCAGAGGAAGGACATTTCACAGGGTCTTCGATGGTCTATAGAATCGTTGCGGGCAGGAGGCCCAGACTCCAGTTTGAGCTTTCAGGATTGATTCCTGCAGTCGTGTAGCATAACTGGGCCACCAAAGGGGAGGCTGTCACGTCTATGGTCAGGATGCCTCTTGTGGAGTAGGGGGGCTACAGTTCCAAATCCAAACCACTGCCACCATGACCAGCATCACCACTGCCCTGACCCAGCTGCTGAATCAGGATGCAGCCGTCACCATCCACACCCACAACACTGGGGCCCCGAGCCCTGCCAGGTCACTGGATTCCAGGCCACTGGAACTGCCCAGATATAAAATATAATACCATAGACTGAGTAGCTTAAACAACAGGCATTTATTTCTCACAGTTATGGAGGCTGAGACATCTAAGATCAAGGTGCTGACTGATTCGGTTCTTTTTTTTTTTTTTTTCCTTCAGTACACGGGCCTCCCACCGTTGCGGCCTCTCCCGCTGTGGAGCACAGGCTCCGGACGCGCAGGCTCAGCAGCCACGGCTCACGGGCCCAGCCACTCCACGGCACATGGGATCCTCCCAGACCGGGGCATGAACCCATGCCCCCTGCATTGGCAGGTGGACTCTCAACTCCTGCGCCACCAGGGAAGCCCTGATTTGGTTCTTGATGAGGGCTCTTTTTCTGGCTGGCAGACGTCTGCCTTCTCACTGTATCCTCACATGGCAGAGAGCTATCTGGTGTCTCTTCTAATAAGGGCACTAATCCCAACATACAGGCCCCACTGTTATGACCTCATTTAAGCCTAATCACCTTCCAAAGGCCCCATCTGCAAATGCCATCACTTTGGTTGGGGGGGTGGGCAGCGGCAGTGGGAGTAGCATGAGGTTTAGGGCTTCAACACATGAATTTTGGGACATACAAGTCAGTAGATAGATAGGAGTATTTTTAAAATTGCAAGGTCCCTGAAGTTTCTAAGCTGCAAGGGGGTCTGATAAATATAGTGAGGTTTTTTGGGGGCCGTTCCAACCTCTGCAATAGGGAAGGTACATTAGAAAGGGTTATAGGATGCTGGCACCATCTGGGTGGGCATCAGCTGCAGGCAGCATTCAGGACCATGTGGAAGCTGATCCCCCAGCACAGACACCCTCCCCATTCATCACCAAGAGGAACCTCTATTGATACTGTGGTGCAGTTCTTATAGACTTTCAATAAATATCTATTAACAACCAGAACAAAGAATGGAGATTATACGTAACACATGACTCCATGATTTGTTTTCCCATTTGCTGTATTGTTGAATCCTTTCTCATGTCAATAAACATTCACACCGTCAGTGTAAACAGCTCCTTGATATTTTGCAGTCTGGATAAAACCATAATTTATTGAACTAAATGCCTATTGTTGGAATTTTTTAGAATAAATGTAGATTCAGCCTAATGTTCCCCTATTAGAAACAAAATTACGAAGGACATTTCAGAAGCGAAATCTAACGATAAATGACCGAGAGCAAAATTGCTTCAAACGGGTGTATGTGTTTTAAAGACTGGATACACATTATTAAATTGCCCTCCTGAAAAATTATGTCAAATTACACCCACGAGTCATGGCAGACAGCACTTGTTTCCTCACATCTTCAACCACGCTGTGTGTTCTCATTAAACTTTCTTCTGATTTGATAGTGAAAATCTTCCCACCCCACCTCCACCTTTTTGACGTCCTTTTCCTGATTTTACAGGTGATCCTGTCTGTGTCCCTTCCATTTCTCATTGACTGCTTCTCAATCCCGGTGCAGGTTCCCTCTTCCCCATTTGCCCTGCAAATGTCTGTGCTCCCAGCTGTCTGTCAAACCACTTCCTTTCCTTCCCCAACATTCCCTTGTACATTTGAATGAAACCAACCTCTACAATCTCTCTCTGGCTGACGCCCACTCAAAAAGCCCCCAGTATGTGTCTCTCCCCTCCTTGGCCCCAAATAAATATGTGATAGATAAATGAATGAGAAATAACACTCCTAGGGAAGACTTGAAACCAGAAACGCCATCCTCAGAACTTGTTGGAACCTTAACGACCTTTAGGTGAAATAGTTCACGCTCAGTACAGTCAAGAGTTCAACAGTGAGAACAAAACAGAGAGTCGTATCTTAAAGAATCAGCTTTCAAGTGCCTTTCTGCGGCCTCCCAGGAGCACACGACAAACTGGGAACAGAGCTAGGTGGTAGTTCTCAGGAACCGAATCCCCCAAAAGATGGAGGGGAAGTTGACTACAGATCTCATTATAAAGATCTTCTGCGATACAATACTTTCTGGAGTGGGCTTTGGTTCACTCTAAAACAGGTTCTCTGTCCACCCCCGACGTCCAGTGTCTCACCAACTTCTACCTGCTTCTATAAATCTTTGGAAAATAAAACCAAACAGCAACCAAAAAGCTCTCTCTCGTCTCTGTGGGCGATCCCCTATAGTCCTGAGCTTTAGGCGGGATGTTAACTTGATGTTCTGCTGGGATCTCAGACTCAAGGTGCTGTCATATTGTTGCCCAATCTTCTCCCTATTTGAATCACTGGCATTTATTGAGCACTGTCTTAAGTTGAGTTACCCCAGAGGCAAGCCCAGGGACAGAGCCGTGAGTGCAGTAGTTCATTTGGGAGGGGATCCTAGGAAACGCTGGCTGGGAGAAGTGAGGCTGGAGGAGGTGGGGGAGGAAGGCGATGCCGGCTTTGTTAACGAGCAGGTGACCGCTGCGAGCCCTGGGCTCACTCACTGGGAGGCCTCCGGGAACCTTCGCAGAGCAGACCTCAAAGCTGCCTCAGGTGAGGGGCAAAGGAACCGGGTATTTATCCACCAATTCCTGTCCGTCATCCCTGTGGGAGAGCTGTGAGACCTCCTGCAGCAAGTGAAGCCTTCGGGAAAGGACCTGCAGGGACCATCGGCTTTTGCAGGAGGGGTGAGGGCCAGGGGGCCTCACAGCATCACCATGAGAGCATCTTACGTGCCGGGCATCATGCTATTAGATATTTAGTTATTTAACATCTTTATTGGAATATAATTGCTTTACAATGGTGTGTTAGTTTCTGCTTTATAACAAAGTGAATCAGTTATACATATACATATGTCCCCATATCTCTTTCCTCTTGAGTCTCCCTCCCTCCCACCCTCCTTATCCCACCCCTCTAGGTGGTCACAAAGCAATGAGCTGATCTCCCTGTGCTATGCAGCTGCTTCCCACTAGCTATCTATTTTACATTTGGTAGTGTATATATGTCCATGCCACTCTCTCACTTTGTCCCAGCTTACCCTTCCCCCTCCCCATGTCCTCAAGTCCATTCTCTAGTAGGTCTGTGTCTTTATTCCCGTCTTGCCCCTAGGTTCTTCAGAACTTTTTTTTTTTATTCCATATATGTGTGCTAGCATACGGTATTTGTTTTTCTCTTTCTGACTTACTTCACTCTGTATGACAGACTCTAGGTCCATCCACCTCACTACAAATAACTCAATTTTGTTTCTTTTTATGGCTGAGTAATATTCCATTGTATATATGTGCCACATCTTCTTTATCCGTTCATCTGTTGATGGACACTTAGGTTGCTTCCACATACCCTGAGAAAACCATAATTCAAAAAGAGTCATGTACCAAAATGTTCATTGCAGCTCTGTTTGCAATAGCCAGGACATGGATGCTATTTGATTTGCACACGCCATCTCATTTAGTCCCCTCCAGCAGCCCAGGAAGTAGAGACTCTATGTAGCCCCATTTAGAGATGGAGAAACTGAAGCTTGCAGAAGTTGATGCCGAAATCCCAGCTTCCCTGTACACCAGTGCCGAATCGAATCTCAGAGACAGAGTTTTGGGTGAAGTAGAAAAGGAGAGTTTTATTACTTTGCCAGACAAAGGGGGACACAGTGGGCTCCTGCCTCAAAAAACTATATGTCCCAACGCTGGAGGATTTGATAAGGAGTTTTATAATGACACTTCCCAAGGGTGGGGTTGCTGACAAGATTAGGGTACGTGTAGGGTCTCAGGTGGTTGGGTCTCCTCATCTTGATGAGCTTCTCTGGTCCCTTTAATCTCGTCTCAGGTGGTTTCTTGGCTACTCCTCCCCTGATCAGCAACAGCTTGAATCTGCCCTTTGGAACTCAGGGAAGGTCATGGAGGCTGGAGTCTTGCCTGCAAGAAATGGGGGCCCAAAAAAAGAGGCCTCCGTGCCCAGGAGCCCCACAGGGCACCGCTCAGCTTCAATGTCAAAGGATGGGCCACACACACCCAGGAGGCGAGGGGGCTGGGCTTCGGACTGCAGAGCCTGTGTGGTCCACGCAGTACCGCCAGCCTCACATCACACGGCCGTGTTCCCTGTGTTCCCTCGTGCCAGCTGCTCCTTCCAGGGTGGCACCTGGTGAGGAAATGGGAGGCGGATATAATTCAGGGGCTCATTTACCTCCCAAGCTGTGTGTTTCCTTTAATCACAGGGTTCTTGCAATTTTCTGAGCTGTCGGTTCCCCACTTGGCAGGATTTTAGACTCTGAGGTGGGAGTTCTGCTTGCGAAGCCCCTCGGAAGGAAGATGAACAGGGGCCCTGCCTGGTGCTCACATGAGCCTGATTTTGATTAAAGAAAGTATGCGTGTGTGACATGCTATACTGTCAGTTTTTCCCATGGAAAACAACCATTTTCTTGTGCTTTGAATGATCTGTTCTAAAGAAGGTCCCTCCTCTGTCTACAGCGTTCAAGACCCTTGGTTAAGCACATGGGAAGAAACGTATTTTAATTCTGATTTCTTTCTCGTCTTTGCTCTGTTATTCCCTTTAATAGAATAATAATTGTAGTATTCGTAATAGCAATAGCAGCTATCATTGACAGAGGGCTTACTGCATATGCAAAATGATATATTGGGCTGGCCACAAAGCGCCTCTGGTTTCTAAGTAAAAATAAAAGACACATTTTTCATTTTCACCAAGAACTTTATAGAGTAAAGTATTCACCCTTTTGTTCCATTTATTTAAGTAAAAATAAAAGACACATTTTTCATTTTCACCAAGAACTTTATAGAGTAAAGTATTCACCCTTTTGTTCCATTACCTTCTGCCATTTTTCAGGCAACTTCATAATTCCATCTTCCCAAAACTTTTTATCTTTTTGAGCAAAGAACTGTTCCGGGTGCCTTTTACAGTCTTCCAGGGCATTGAAATTTTTTCCGTTAAGAAAATTTTGTAAAGACCGAAATAAATGGAAATCCAAAGGTGCAATGTCTGGTGAATATGGCAGATAAATCAGAACTTCCCAGCCAAGCTGTAACAGTTTTTGCCTGGTCATCAAAGAAACATACGGCCTCGTGTTATCCTGATGGAAGATGATGTGTTTTCTGTTGACTAATTCTGGACACTTTTTATCGAGTGCTGCTTTCAGTTGGTCTAACTGGGGGCAGTACTTGTTGGAATTAAGCGTTTGGTTTTCCAGAAGGAGCTCATAACAGAGGACTCCCTTCTCATCCCACCATGTACACAACATCACCTTCTTTGGACGAAGACTGGCCTTTGGTGTGGTTGGTGGTGGTGCATTTTGCTTGTCCCACCATCTCTTCTGTTCCACATTACTGTACAATATCCACTTTTCCTTGCCCGTCACAATTTGTTTCATTTTTATTTTTTTAAATTAATTAATTAATTTAATTAATTTATTTTTGGCTGAGTTGGATCTTCGTTGCTGCGCACGGGCTTTCTCTAGTTGTGGCGAGTGGGGACTACTCTTTGTTGCTGTGTGTGGGCTTGTCATTACGGTGGCTTCTCTTGTTGTGGAGCATGGGCTCCAAGCGCGTGGGTTTCAGTAGTTGTGGCACGTGGGCCCAGTAGTTGTGGCATGCGGGCTCAGTAGTTGTGGCATGTGGGCTTAGTTGGTCTACGGCATGTGGGATCTTCCCAGACCAGGGCTCGAACCTGTGTCCCTTGCATTGGCAGGTGGATTCTTAACCACTGTGCCACCAAGGAAGTCCCACAATTTGTTTTAAAAATGGAACATTTTCATTATGTTTAAGTAGAGAATCACAGGCAGAAATATGGTCAAGATGGTTCTTTTTGCTTAATTTATGTGGAACCCAAATATCAATGCAATTAACATAACCAACCTGGTGCAGATGATCTTCAAAGCTTGATTTGGATATTCTGAGTATGTCGGCTATCTCCTGCGTGGTATAGCGTTGCTTGTTCTTAATTAATGTCTCGATTTGATCACTATCAGCTTCAACTGGTCTACCCAACCGTGGAGCATCATCCAGCGAGAAATCTTCAGCACAAAGCTTCACAAACCACTTTTGACATGTTCGATCAGTCACAGCACCTTCTCCATACACTGCACAAATCTTTTTGTGCATTTCAGTTGCGTTTTTACCTTTCTTGAAATAATAAAGCATAATATGCCGAAAATGTTGCTTTTTTTCTTCCATCTTCAATATTAATATGGCTACCCCAAAATTCACCAATTTTGTTAAGTCTTTTTTTAAAATGCACGCTGATATGACAGCTGTCACATACAGTCTAACAAAATTGTTTCGAATGAAGTTAAAGACAACTAAGCGCTACTAAAGCCATCTTATGGAAAAAACCAAACAAACCTTTTGGCCAATCCAATATATATGTGCTAAACTATATATATATATATATATATATATATATATATATATATATATATATATTTATATATTTATATATTTATATATTTATATATTTATATATTTATATATAGATATATAGATATATAATATAAATATATATTTAGGTATACTATTATATGACTATTATATAGATATATTATTTGATCTCCACAGTAACCTTGTAGGGTAAGTGTATCTCTGTTTTGCAGAGACTGAAGCTGAGACTCAGAGAAGTTAAGTAACTTGCTCAAGTTCACTCAGCCATGAAGAGGTGGAGCTGAACTTGACTCCGTCTGGTGCCAGAGCCCCAGCCTCTACCCTCTGCCCAGTCTGCCTCCCTCTCCCCCGGACTCCAGCATCCACCTCTTCCTGAGTGTGCCACCTCTGTGTTTTTCAGGTTCCAGTTATTCTATCCCATTTTCCAGATGGGACCTAAGTGAAAGCTTCTGCTTCGGCTCATCTGGCACCTCGGCAGTGAGGCTGGGAACTTGGGGAGCAGCTGTGGAACCCAATCCCCTGCTCTGTGTCCCTGGAACCACTGCCTGCAGCCTCTGCCCAGGGCCTCTCATCACAAATAAATCTGTCGGAGCACGATTTGTGGAGGGTGTCAGGACGGTGGGCAATTTTTCTTCACCTTCTGTTTCGATTTCCATTATTCTTGCTGTAGCGTAGGTTCGAGGAAAAGTAAGTAACAAAGGCATTTATCTTCTCTTCCTCTGTTCTCTCTCTAGACTGTATTTCTTCCATCCTTTCTCCGCCTATGGCTTGTCTTGGACATGAATGACCTTTCACTGGCCCCAGCAGTGGCACGGAGCATCTCCCCACCCCCTCAACATGGCTGCGTTTGGGGACTGTGGCTCCCTCTCCCCTAGTTGACAGGTGCTCCAAGAAACTCTAAATGAAAATGGTTCAGAAAAGATGTTGTAAACCGCTAACCAGCCGTGAAATAAGAGGAAGGGAGACCCAGATCCCACGTCCACTTACTGAGCTCCCGCCATGGGCAGACTCATGCGGACACATTCCTGACATTGTCCAGGGACTGAGCTGAGCACAGCTTCTCTCCCTCCAAGCTCTGCTGGGTCATTCACTCATTCAACAAACATCCACTGAGCACCTGCTATGCGGCAGGCACGGTTTTAGGCTCTGGCGATACAGCAAGCAAGCCTTCCTGCCTTCGTGGAGCTTAGATTCCAGTGCAGAAAAAAGAAAATAGAACAAGATAAATAAGTGGGAAATAATTATGGTTTGTGAAGTAGTGACAAAGTAAAGCAAGAGGTGGGGCTTTTGGGGGCGATGCAAGTTTAAACAGAGTGGTCAGGGAAAGCGCCTCTGAGGAGGTGACCTCTGAGCCAGGACCTGAAGCAGGGGTAGGTGTGAGCCATGTGGGGCTGCGGGGGGAGAGCATTCCAGGTAGGAGCGATGCATGAGGCAGTGTGTTTGAGGAACACCAGGAATCCAATAAGGCTGGGGCAGGAAGAGTGAAGGCAGGAGCGAGGTCAGGTGAGAGTGACTGGGCGCCAGAGCATGCAGGGACTTCGGACCACCATAAGGACTTTGACCTTGACCTGAGTGAGATGGGAGCCATTGGAAGGTTTTAAGCAGAGCAGGGGCGTGACCTGACTTAACAGGATCCCTCTGGCTTGCTGTTTCTGGAGAGGAGTGTGCAGGGGCTGGAAGGACGGAGGCTGGAGAGCAGTGGGGAGACCCAGCCACACTCCAGGCTTGGGCCGGCGTGGGAGGGGGTGATGGGGGCGTCAGATTCTGGATACACTTCGAGGCTGGTGCTGATGGGACTTGCTGATGGGTTGGTTGAGGGATGAGAGAGAAAGATCAGGGATGACACTATGGTTTTTAGCCTGAGCATCTGGAAGGATGGAGTTGGTGTGGACTGAGACGGGGCAGGTGCAGGAGCTGCAGGTTTGGGGAGGAGAAGGGCCCACTCAGGTAAAGAAGGAAAAGCTTCTGGTGGGTGATGAGATGGCCTGGGCCTGAACCCCCCCATCCTGCTACTTTCCTAACTGTGTTTGTTTCTTTGTTTGTTTGTTTTTTTGCGGTACGCGGGCCTCTCACTGGTGTGGCCTCTCCCGTTGCGGAGCACAGGCTCCGGACGCGCAGGCTCAGCGGCCATGGCTCACGGGCCCAGCCGCTCCGCGGCATGTGGGATCCTCCCGGACTGGGGCACGAACCCATGTCCCCTGCATCGGCAGGCGGACTCTCAACCACTGCGCCACCAGGGAAGCCCTAACTGTGTGTTTAACTCTCTGAGCATAGCTCCTCACCAGATCAAAAGGGCACTAGTCTCTTCCGCCTGGGTTGTCATGAGAACAATAATAACAACTAACATCTATCACGGGCCTACTGTGTGCCAGACACACTTTATGCACCTTAACTCACTTACTCTTCACAACAACCTTACGGGGAAGCATAAATTTCATCCCTACTTTACCAATGAAATGGAGGAAATGGAGGCACAGAGAGGTTAAGTAGCTTGCCCAAGGTCACACAGGAAGTGAGTGTCAGAGGCTCGGCTCAAACCCAGGCAATCTGGCTCCAGAAACTGCCCTCTTTCCTGCCTTCTCTCCCTGCCTCTGGCATCAATTAAGACAAGGGACGAAGAGCACCTGGCACCCAGTGGAAGCCTTTCCTCTCAGTTCTTGTCCCTTCTGATGCCCTCAGCCCTCTTTCCACACGTTCCTGCATCTCAGATGGAACTAGGATGGGTGGGGAGTGTGGGGGCAGGAAGAGAAGGAATGGGGGGGGACTGGAGGTGTGTCGGCAGGAGTGTGTGTGTGTGTGTGTGGTCGCCTGTCACTGCCGATGGATGGCTGTGTCACGCAGGGCTCCCCTGCAGGCGTGTTTATGCAACAGCATGCTGCATTGGTCCTGTTTGAGGCGGGAGTCAGACTGTTAATGACTCAGCCACAGAGGGTCTCAGATTTACTGTGAGGAAGCAGGTGTGTGGGTGAGTGTGACTGGATCTGTGTGTATGTGGGAGGGTGCATTTCTGTGTGCCTGTCTGTTGGTGTGTGCATTTGCGTGTGTGTATGTGTTTGAGCACACACTGGAGGGGGCCTGGAGCAGATCTGAATAATGGATTCTCCTCTCTATTGCACCAGAGGTTACCGTTTTCCAGAGAAAAAGCAGCGTCTGACCGTTCCATTACTTTGCTTTTCCCCCCTCTGCTTTAGAGCCAGAACACAGGAATTGATGCCGCTGCTGCTGCTTCTCATGGTCCTGCTGTCGATGGTGGTGGTGGCCGCCATTTATGCAGCAATTCCTCAGCGCCAGGTGCTGTGCTGAGCACTGTGTATGTATCACCTCATTCGTGTCTCCCAGCAGGTCCTGACGTTATGGCCATTTTTACAGACAGGAGGTTATAGACAGTGAAGTTACTTGCCTCAGGTCGCCCACAGGGGAGTGAGATGCCAGGGTCTGGCTGACCGCAGGTCCCGCTGGCTTACAGTGGGATCTCAGCTGGCTCTGTGGTCTCTGCTGGAGAAGCACCTACATGCATCTCTCAGAAGGTCAGACCGGGAGGTGAGCAGATGGGTCAGTGACTGGGCTTCTCCTTCCCTTCTGGCTCTGAGGCAGGGGGTGTGCAGACCACCAGGCTTAAAGCAAATGGCACCGAAAGTGGGGCCTCTGGACCGGCAGCAGTAGCATCGCTCGTTAGAAATGCGAATTCTCACATGGAGGGGGATCCAGCCCTCTGAGGTCTAGCGAGCCCTCTGATGCCGAAAGATCCAGCAACTGAGATGGATATTTCTGCCCAGGGTCACACGGTGGATAGCTGGAGGAGCCCCAGCTGCACCCAGGTCTGCTGAGGCTGTGTTCCGAACCTCCCTTAGGCCATCTCCAACATCATTAGCAGTCAACGTCTCCCAAGCGCTCCTCCCGCCCCCCACCGCCCACCGCCGAACACCACTTTCTCCTCCACCTGCAGTCCTAGGAGTCCCTGGGTAGGGGTGAGATCTCCCATTCTTATGCAGGTCCAAACATGACTGCTGAATATGAGCCCTAGGACCCTTGACCTTGAAAGCCACAGGATGGGAGAAGATATCTATAATACATATATCTGACTGAGAACTTAATCCAGAATATATGAAAACACCTACAAATCAGTATGAAGAAAGAGGCTATCACAAATGGCTAATGAAAATATGACAAGGTGCTCCACTTCATGAATTATCAAGGAAATGCAATTAAAACCATAGGAAGATCCTACAATACCCCAACCACAACGACGAACATGAAAAAAAGACAATACCAAGTGCTGACAAGGATGTGGAGCAACAGGAACTCTCATACACTGCTGGTAAGAGTGCAGATTGGTAGAACTACTCAGGAAAATTGGCAAACTCTCCTGAAACCAAAATCATGTGACTCAGCAATTCTACTTTGAGGTGCCAGGCCACCCCTATCATGTGCAGGACAGTGGGGAAATATTTTTTTGCAGGACTCTTGTTTACATAAACAATTAGGAGTTATATGTATACACATAGCTGATTCACTTCATTGTACAGCAGAAACTAACACAACGTTGTAAAGCAACTATACCCCATTTAAAAAAAATATATATATATATATAAAATGAAACTCATGGGCTCCCATGAGGCATGGTGATTTATTGATGAAAATTTAGACTAATGGAGAGAAAAGAGTGACTTATGTATTTGTTTATTGCATGGTCAGTTTCTTTGTCGTCAGGTGAAGTTTCTTTGTAGTGTCCAGGCACCATCTCTTCCGTTTAGATCCAGAAACCTTCTCTTCAAGTTCTTTACCATCAAATGTGCCACTCCTGGCTAATGCCACTTACATGGCGCTGCTTATAACATCACTCATGATGCTGCGTCATCTATCGCGCTACCTCCGAATCCTGACTTCTGATGACTCTCTCAGAGGTTGTTACTGAGCTTCGGTGGTGATGACTGCAAATGCAAGTGTTACCCAGTGTGTGAGTGAGAATGCATTTGGGGGAAATGTTGAGCCTACGGTTTGGACTTTGACAGCATGCGTATGGAACAGCACACTTTTCAAACCTTTCTTCTCTTGAATTTGGGGGCCATAATCATTGCATTCCTGGAATGCAATCTTTTTCATTGTTGACGGGACCCCTGCCTTCCACACCACCACCAGCAGGGAGAAAGACAGGGACCCAGGAGTCAAGAAAGAGGAGAGGTCCCCGGTGTCACCACCTTGATAGACAAGGAGAGGACACCAGCAAGAGGGGGCCATTGGCCTCATGGAGCAATGGTCTCAGAAGCCCTTGGAGAAACTGAGCACAGCCACCCCCAGAGGACTGCCTGACACATGGAGTCCTTTGGAGGGGGATGGAAGACCAAACTGGGTGCCAGGGGCTGGAGGGACACAGGAGCAAGGACACTTGCTGCCAGCCCTGCCACCCTTGGTGCTGCAGACCAGAAGAAGCACTGCAGCCAGGGGACAGATGGGCAAAAGCTAATGCACAGCTCAAGCCCACGGGTGGGCAGTGGACCAATGGTAGCCTAGAGCGCTGAGCTCGTTCTGTGTCACGGTGAGTGAGTCATCCTGAATCAACGCATCAACATCATTCTAGTGGCCCAATCCTGCACAGCCTCACAAAGAAAAAATCACTCTGACCAGCAGGAGCGGACTGCAGGCTGGGCCACCCTCCTAGAACCAGGGCCTCGCTGTGGAGCCCCAGGACAATCCACAGGTGTGAGCTCCAGAGCCTCTTGGGGCATCCACTTGACACCATGTGCAGGGCGGGAGGCCAGAGAGAACATCAAAGGAGAAACAGAGACCCAGACCCATAGGGATCTTGGTCTGGATTCTCGGGGTGCCCTGTCCAGAAAGTACTGCCTGCCCTGGCCATCCCAGCCACCATGGGGGGGCTAAGGAATTTCAAGGAAAGTTCTCCAAAGTGTGGGGCTGTCCAAGGCACAGGACCCTTCCTGGGTCTGAGGGTAGTGCTTGCTACCAGGTCTCCCTCTGGGGGGTTTGTGATGAGAGAGGAGCATGAGGGGGACCTCTGGGGTGCTGCTGGTCTTCTGTTTCTCTGGGTCTGTCACTAAGAAAATTCACTGAGCTGAACACTTAGGACAGGCACATTTCCATACATATTTTAAACTCAAAGAAAAAGTTTATCAAAGGAAAAAAACAAAAAAGAATCTCAGACAGCCCTCAGCCCATCCTGAGCTCACCCTGGTAGGCTCTGATTCCTGAGACCCCTCCCCATCTCAGAGCCCCCAGATACAGTGTTAGAGGTAGCCGGGCACCAGGGTTGGGGTGCTGAACTCACTCTGGGTGGCAAGAAGCTGGGGCCCAGGGTGAACTGCATGGAGGTTAGGAGGTCCAAGGAGGGGAAAATCCAGACGGGACTGGGCCTGCGAAGTTGACTCTCTCCTATAAGAAAGTGTTCAGGTACAATCTGTTTACCTATTAAATGCCTCGTTTGGGGAGGACTTTTTTTTTTTTTAAAAACAACCCACTTTTGAGGGGGAGTGGAAGAAGAGAACTTCCTTTCTAAGGGGAGGATGGTGGGAAAGACGGAGAAAGAAAAATAAGGGGCCTTGTGCCCCTGCTCTTTCTGACTCTGACCCTACGGTCAGAGGTGTGAGTTAGGAAGACTGCCTTTTAGGGTTGTGGTTCAGGCACTGCATTCGTGTCCTGGGGCTACAGTAACACAGGACCACGGGCTGGGTGGCTTAAACAACAGAAATTTATTCTCTCGTGGTTTGGAGTCTGGAAGTCCAAGATCAAGGTATCGGCAGGGTTGGCTCTTTCTGAGGCCTCTCTCTTTGGCTTGAGATGGTCGTTTTCTCCCTGTGTCTGCAGATGTGGTACGCGGGCATGTGGCTGAAACAGTGACAAATCACCTGTAAAGCCCAAAGACAGGCTGTCACATTTTTGCAAGGCAGTGTGGAGGAGAGGTCAGGGGCACGGACTCTATAGCCAGTCTCTCTCACTTCCTAGCTGTGTGACCCTGGGCAAGTTACTCAACCTCTCTGAGCCTCGGAGCCCTTCTCTGTGATTTTCCCTCGGAGATCTGTTGTGAGCATTTCAAGGATTAATATTTGTAAAGTGCCTGCAGCATGGTAAGAACTATGTAAGTGTTAGCTATGATTCTTTTCAAAGCAGCACAAAAGAACTAAATGAAATGTTGCAAATGGAGAAAAAATTTAAACCTCATTATCCTACACTAATAGAACAATTGATTTGTTTTTTTAATTGTGAGATGTGCCCCAAAGAACAACTAGAGCCTCTTAGGTGATGGGTTCAGAGGAGGTGACAAGGGTAGGAGGGCAAGGCTGCTGCTCCCTGCCTTGGCCAGAGCTGCAGAGTGTGCGGGGGTGGCCGCTTAGCTCCGGGTCTTCCAGAAGAAAGCTGCTTCCTCCCTGCTCCTGCCAACCTGCAGCCGCCTAATCTTTTCAAGCTTGTAATTTCCCTTTGTCTCCACGGGAACCAAAGCCACCCCGTTAACCCGCATTGCAGGCGGGCTCTTTTTAAGGATTTTTCTGGTCCTGTGTGGCCTGGCTTCAGCTCCAGGGTAAACGTAGCCTCTGCTGAGGCCGCCTGGATCAGGCTAAAAGGCGCTCTCAGGGGCTCACGGCGAGACCCTGCAACCACTGTTGGTGGTTCTGAAAAGCATGGTCTCTCCGAGGCATGTCCACCACCACCACTGCAGCAATTCTCTGCTGTGCCTAAAGAGGAGGCCAGGAAGAGGTCACGTGCGTGCTCATGCATGCGCGCGCGCGCGCGCGTGTGTGTGTATGTGTGTATATTTGTATGGGAGAGAAAGCAGGAGTTTATATCCTGATAAATTCAACTAACACTAACTGCATGAATCTAACGCTTAACGAATTTAACACTTACTGAGAACACACTATGAGTTCCTCTCCAAAACTCTAATAAGGTGGGTGCTTTTCTTTATCCCCATTCTACAAATGGGTAAACTGAGGCACAGGACGATGCAGTGAATTGCCCAGGGTTCCACACCTGGTAAAAGGCAGAACTGCGATCTGAACCTACAGAGAGTATGGTTCTGGACCCTGCGGGCTAGACACTTACACATACTGCCAGGACACTCATCTCTGGCTATTTCTCAACCTCGAGTTTCATCTCTGTCGTTGCCCAGGGGCTGATTGCTTCTGCCTGGTGCCTACAGGCCAGGGGTGGCCCATATGTGGCATTTGTGCTCCCATCTCCTCCTTTATTTTTTTTTTTTTTTTTCTTTTTGCTGTATGCGGGCCTCTCACTGTTGTGGCCTCTCCCGTTGCGGAGCACAGGCTCCGGACGCGCAGGCCCAGCGGCCATGGCTCACGGGACCAGCCGCTCCGCGGCATATGGGATCCTCCCAGACCGGGGCACGAACCCGTATCCCCTGCATCGGCAGGCGGACTCTCAACCACTGCGCCACCAGGGAGGCCCTCCTCCTTTATTTTTATTTATTTATTTTTAATATGAATTTTATTTCATCGATAGTAATAGCTAACTTTGAGCACTTACTGTGAATCATACCCTGTTCTTTTGTTTGTTTTTGAATTTTTTGGCCACATCGCGTAGCATGTGGGATCTTAGTTCTCTGAGCAAGGATCGAACCCACGCCCCCTGCTGTGGAAGCAGGGAGCGTTAACCACTGGACCTCCAGGGAAGCCCCTCCCATCTCCTCCTTTAGACATGTATGGTAGACCCAGAAAACTGCCCATGGCAGTCCTCCCACTGGCCCCAGACACACCTCAGCATCCTTCCCAGCACCATGTTCCAGGCGGCCACTGCCAATCAGGGAAAGAAAGTCCAGCTCAATCTGATTTACACCAAAAAGGAAATGGATTAGTCCCATTAATGGTAAAGTCTAGGGCTACACCTGGCTTCCAGTGCCCAGGTCTCTCTCCACTTGCTGGCAAGCTTCTACTGTGTTGGCTTCAAAGGGGCTTCCCTTCATGGTGGCAGCAAGCAGCCAGGAGCTTCAGTCTCACATCCTCCGAGGCCCAGGCCCAGTAGCTGCCACTCAAATCCTTGGACCACAGTGGCCAAGGGGATGGAATTAGCTCATTGGCCAGCCGGGGTCATGTTTTACCTGGCTCCTGTGCTGCACCTCTGGCTCCAGGGTGGGGCCTTTATGGGGCCCATGGGCTCAGATTGCAGGAGAGAGTGATCTTCTGGGACCTCCATCCCTTTCCCTCTGGGACATCTCACTCCAGCCTCTCTCTTCTTGGCCCCAAAGGCCCTAGCTCCTGTTTCCTCAGGGGCATCACCTCTTCAAAGGGCTGAGGCTTTCCCCCGTGTGAGGGCTTCTGCATTCTCCTCTGCAAACCCACTGCCTAGCCCAGGCGAGGAAAAATTAAACCCAGCTATGTGTGTGTGTGTGTGTGTGTGTGTGTGTGTGTGTGTGTGTGTGTGTGTCACACACAGCTCAGCATGCTAATGCATTATCCTGTCAAGCTGATACTTGAGGCAGGGAGTGAGTTGCCTCCACTCCCATCAGGAACCGAGGCCCTGACATCGCTCAGCCCTCCCTTAGACCCTCAGAATCCCAGCACAGGACACCCGAGCCCTATGCTTCAAGGCCATGATTCACTGGAACTTCCTTTCTGCTCACACTGGCTGTGTCCAGATTTGCTGTCACCCCTGCCTTTGGGCAATAACGTGATAGAAGAGGAACATGGTCAAGCAGATCACAAGGCTCCTATGAGCCTGGCTTTGTGTTGCACTCAGAATGTGGGCTTTCTTACTGGATTTTCACAAGACACTTGAGTTCAGTGAGGGCAGATTCCTGTTACCTTGCACTCTATTAGTAATTGCTGCAAGAATGAACAACTCTATGAAGTGGGTACTCTTATTATGCCCTTTGACAGATGAGGAAACAGAGGCTCAGAGAGGTTTAGTAACTTGCCCAGGGTCACACAGCTCAGAGATGGGAGAAACGAAGCAAACACAGGCAGCCTCTGCTCTTAAGTACTGGCCAGGTCTGCTGCTTAGCTGGGAAAAGGCCCAGGATGAGATGGGGCTGAACCCTGGGGTCCCTGCCCCAGCTCCTATGGATGCAGGGAGGGGAGGTGGGCATAGCCTGCTGAGGCCAGGATCCTGGGCTGGGTCTAGTTCAGTCCACGTCTGGCTGCGTGGCTGAGCTGCCTGTGGAGCCACACCTGCTTCCCGTGGCCATCCTTCAGACACAGTGTGTTCTGGGTCATGGGTGCCTGTGATTGAGCCTGAAGCACCAACTGTACTTACCAACTGGTCCTGTTCTACCTGCAGGTCATTACCACAAAACAAGCCGAAATGTTCTCCCTTTTCCTTTCACCAAGGCGGGACACGCAGCTCCTTCACTCAGGGTGGCTGTTCAGGAGAGAGTACAAAACACTCCTTTAAGGAGGCAGAAAACTAGCTGCGCTGAGGAAGTGAGTCAGCTAGGACTCTCCTTTAGAGGGAGGTCCTGCTCTGTACTGCCTCCAGGGCTTTTCACATGATGTTCTCTGCCTGGAACATTCTCTCACCCTCTCCTCCCCCACCGTCACCTAGCTGATTCTTATCTCAGGACCTTTGGGCAGATTCAAAAAAGGAGCCCCTTCCTCAAGATATCTACTGCCATCTGAGAAGACAGTCATCCTAACTCACAAACAAATTAGAACACAAAGCATGAGCCTTGTAGACTTGGGCAGTGCACAGCCTATACAGCTGTACATGGCAACCTCGGTGCCCCATATATTTGTTAAATGACTATAGTTGTAAATAAAATGGAATTCTCATGCTCAAATATGTAACCTATGTACTTTAAATAACAAATTGAGTGTCTGCTTGGAGCTGAAGAGAGTCCAACCTTTGGAACACAGGGAAGGAAACTGGGTTGGTGATAAATAGATAACCATAAAGAGGCACCCTAGAAAGGCAAGACCCAGAAGTGGGTCAGGACTAGAGCCTATGCACATGAGTGACTGTTTATTTAGAGACTTTTCTCCATGGTGTATGGCTGCAAGGTTGGAGACAACTCATTTGGAGATTTAGTTTCAATAGAATAACAACATTTCTTTTTAAAAATAGCTTTTGATTTTTAAAGTATTTTCCACTGAGCTGAGGCTGGGGCGAGGAATAATTGGCTTGCTGGTGTAGTGTGGGCAAGAAAGGGGACAGGAGAAGCCTTGGTCTGGATTCCCTTGTGATCTGGACTCGCTAAACTCAGCCCAGCCTCCCCTGGCTTGTATCCAGGCCCTGCGGGAAGGAGATCGGGGAGCCCTGGTGCCCGGTTTCGTTGGGGGCAGTGGCAGCCAAGGATGCATATGTGGGGTGAAGATGGAGAGACCAGGTAGAAGAAAGGGAGTGAGCTCTCCCGAGCCTGGCTGTGTTCGGGGTGCTGAGTGCAGGGGTTCTCATTTCATCCACACAGCAGCCCTGAGGAGCCTTGTGCTGCCGCCACTGATCAGATGAGAAAACTGAGGCTCAGGAGCAGCCTTAACAAACCTTTTCTAAGAAAAGCCAGATAGTAAATAGTTTAGGCTTTGCAGGCAACTGCTCGACTCTCTCCCTTGTACTGTGAAAACAGTCATAGATGATGTGTAAACAGATGGGCACGACTGTGTTCCAGTAAAACTTTATTTACAAGAACAGGCGTCGGGTTAGATTTGACGCGTGAATGTTCAGGATGATTGACTTACCATCTTCAGGTTTGACGGAGGAAACATTATGGTGCAAAAGAACAAGGAGAGGGCGCTTGGATTTGACTCCTGTCTCCCCCACTTATCAGCTGACCCTGGGAAGATTTCAGACCGTCTTTGTGCCTCAGTTTCTTCATCTGCATAATGGGGAGGATGTCCACCATACCTACCCCCCAGCATGAGTGAGTATGGAATGAGCAAGGCCAGCAAGGTGTCTGGCATGTAGTTGGCGCTCTCCAACTCTCCCGGATGTGAGCCCGGGCAGTCCGACTGCAAAGCCAGAGCTCTTCTTCCTGCAGATGGGTGGGGCAGCAGCCCTCCATCACTGCCCCCTCGAAGAAGCTCCTGTCCAGCTTGGAGGGGCCTCCTGGTCACTGGCTCCTAAAGGAGGTAGGAGGTGGGGGAGCAAAGCAGGAGACTCACCCCCAGCCTCCAGGTCACTCCCCTCAGCCCCTTCCCCCAGGGACCTGCCCTCAATGACCTCCACCCTCAACTTGCATGCAATTCGTCTTCAAAAGTGTGTGTGCTTCTGTTGAACCCTCCAGCTCAACTCTGATTTCTCTTGTTGAGGATGCGGCATGGGGAGTGCGGCTGGGGTCTGTACTAAAAAGTATCCGGGTCTTGCCTCCCAGGCCAGAGTATATTTTCCCACACTGCCCACCCCCCGTCTCCAGGTGACCCCTTTAGTCGGGCAGGACCTTCCGCTTTCTGAGAAGGAGGGACCAGGCAAGGGGGGGCAGTCCCCACCCAGTTGCCGCTGTGTCATTGTGCCGTTGGCAGGTGGGTGTGCTCGGGGCACCTGGAAGACAAGGATTTATGGGGTGCAGTGAGGGGGAGCCGGGCTGGTGGACTAACTGCCTGCGGCGCCATTTAGCACAGGCAGGAGAAAAAAAAAACCGCGAATGGAATGCCGTCCTGGAGACTCGGCTACCACACCCCCATATATTTCTGCCTAAAAGAGTTTTTATACAGCTAGGCACTTGCTCAGCAGGGCCGTTGCGTGTTTACAGATGGGAGTTTAAAGGAATGCCTAATTTACGAGCATAATTTGCTTTTGCCATTAGAACAGAGCTGCCCTGGCTTGCTGGAAGCTGTGAGCATCTGGAGTGCACTAGCAGGGGGACGCTGGGCTCCCACTGACAACGGGGTGGTGGGGGGATGGTGCGGGGGGAGAGGTTTCTCGGGAGCAGACAGGGTACTGAGAGTATCCCCAACCTGGGGAGGTTACCTGGTGCAAAACTTCACACTAGTTTTCAGATCCTTATGACAACCTTGGGGATAGTTCCTGATAGTCCCTCCAATTTGCAAGTGAGGAAACTGAGGATCAGAGACATTAAGTAACTTATAGGGGGTCACACAGCCCGTAGATGATATAGCTAGGGCCTGAGTCCAGAGCTGGGGACCATAAGTGTAAAGCCTTAGCCCAGTTCTCGGCACTGTTAGGGACTCAGAAGTACGATAGACCTGGGCCCCAGTCTCAGCCTCCCCGCTCACGGCTGTGTGACCTTAGGAAAGTTACTTAACCACTCTGAACCTCATTTTCCCTATCTGTTAGATGGGGATGATTGTAGAGCCTATCTCATCAGACAAGTGATGGGTAGAAAGGGCTTAGCCACGTATTAGTTTCCTAGGGCTGCCAAAACGAATGACCACTCACTGGGTGGCCTTAAACAGTAGAAATGTATTGCCTTACAGTTCTGAAGTCCAGGAGTTTGGAATCGAGGTGTCGGCAGGGTTGGTTCCTTCTGGAGGCTCTGAGGGAGAATCTGTTGTCTGCTTCTGTCCTAGGTTCTGGTGGCTGCCGGCTATCCTCGTGTTCCTGGGCTTGTAGAAACGTGGCCTGGATCTCGGCCTCCAGCCTCACATCACCTTCACCTCCGCGTGCCCGTGCATCTCTTCTATCTCTTATAAGGACACGTGTCATTGGATGTAGGGCCACCCAGTTAAGCTAGGACCATGACATCTCAAGCTTCTTAGTTTAGTTACATCCGTCAAGAGCCTTTCTCCAAATAAGTTCATATTCATGGGTTCCGGGTGGACATATTTTGGGGAGGCCACCATTCAACCCCACTACAGCCCATAACAGGGCTCAGGAATGTTGTTTCCTGTTACTATCGTGAAGGCCTTGCCGAAAACCTCTATAGCAGCTGCCCCACCACCCCCACTTCTGTTCCTGAAAACTCCGATCTGAGTTCCATCTCTCGTGTCTCCATCCCTGGGTCTTGGGGACCAAAGAGGGACAGATCCTCCTTCACCTTCAGTTATCCCGCACAGGTTCCCCCTGTTGGTGAGTATGGGGGGATACGGGGCTGTCTCAGGTGTGAGGTGATGGGTTGGGAGGGGCCGCCCAGTGCTTAGGAAGCCCCCCTTGATCTCAGAGTGTGGCTGGAGGGGAGAGCGTGGAAATGCAAGCTTCTGCCTTGGGCTCCTGGGGTGAGAAATGGGCTTCCCGGGTGAGTGATGGGCTCATGCCCCCAGTTCAGGGCGGGAAACATGTGTCTGGGCCTTAAAGAGGCCAGGCCTTGGGTAGGGAAAGCTGGGACTCCATGAATCAATCCCGTGTTCCCATCCCAGGCCTGTCCTCACCCTGGAACCAGCTAAGAAGGTGAATTGACTTCAAGTCTTCTTGTTTTAAAATTAAAGTTTGTTGTCACCATTACAAAAGCAATCATGCGCAGTATGGAAAATTGGGGAAATGTAGAAAAGAAGGAAGTTGAGAAGGAGTGCGCTCAGCCATCACCACCATCAGTGTGTTTTTGGGAGTATTTCCTTCCAGCAGTTTTTTTCCTATGTGTACTTTTCACTTCAGAGGGTTGACACTGTTTATACCAGGGGTCCCCAACCCCCAGGCCACAGACTGGTACCGATCCGCAGCCTGTTAGGAACCGGGCCGCACAGCAGGAGGTGAGCGGTGGGCGAGCGAGCGAAGCTTCATCTGTATTTACAGCCGCTCCCCATCGCTCGCATTTCCGCCTGAGCTCCGCCTCCTGTCAGCACTGTGGTGAGTGGTATAATTATTTCATTATATATTACAATGTAATAATAATAGAAATAAAGTGCACAATAAATGTAATGCACTTGAGTCATCCCAAAGCCATTCCACCCCCCCACCCCACCCTGGTCCGTGGAAAAACTGTCTTCCACGAAACCAGTCCCTGGTGCCAAAAAGAATGGGGACCGCTGGTTTCTCTGGGGCCTCCAGGCACAAGGTCTCAGGTCAGCTGGGCGGGTTGAGGGGCGCTGCCTCCGAAAGGTGGCCTGAACTGCATTCCCCGGCCAGCTGGGAGCCCAGGCACAGGGCTGGAGCCCCTGTCACCACCATCAGACCTCCTCATCTCCCAGCAGCTTTATCTTCATTTCTGACAGATCTGTGGCGCGCCTGGGCCCTGACACTTCCTCTTCATGTCTCTCACTCCTGGAGCCTCTCTGTCAAGTACCTAATGAACTGTAAACAGACACTCCAGTGCTGCAGGGGAGCCCTCGAAGGAGCCCACAGGCGCTGTGTCTGTACAGCAAGGAAGGTTTCCGGGAGGCAGATAATGCCCATCCCGCATCAGCCCCCCTCGAGCCCAGGAGCCCGTGTCCCTGCCTGTGCCCTCCCCTGGGGGACAGTGGAGGGGCTCCCCAGACAGCCCCGGCCCTCCCGCTCCTTTGCTCATTGCTTTGGAAACTTCAGAGGGTCCCCCCCCACCTCTCCCCATCCCCAGCTCAGCTGTCTCCAAACCTGGTTCATGACTCACCAGGAGGGTTTATGGAAAATGCAGATTCCCAGGCTCCCCATCCTAAAGACTGGGACTCAGCAGGTAGTGTGGAGCCCCCTTGATTGATTATCCGGCTGCTCTGGGAACTGCTGGGTTAGGCTGGGACCACCCCCAGAGCTCTGCTCACCAGCTCTCTCCTCGTCTCCTGCCCTGACATCACTCCCCTCTGGGAGACGCGTGTCCTCCACGCTCTGTCTTGAAAACGACTGATCTGATCCAATTCCTTCACTTTACAACTCAGTGAGCTTAGTCCAGAGAGAGGAAGGGACTCGTCCAAGGTCACTAGAGTGGAGCTGACTTAGCACACGGTTCCCCCATCCCCTAATTCATGGCCCCGTGTCCCTGGAGGCTCATGACCTCCACTCCTATTTGCTGCTGCTCCAGCCCTAGTTGGGCTGTGTTTCAGGATGGAGATAGAGGGACCCCCCCAGCTTCTTCCCACCTCCTGCCCTGTTCAGCTGACTCCCCCGTCCCCCTGTCTATCCACAGCCAAGCTAATAAAATTCTGCACTTTCCATAGACGGTTGGGTCCTGCCAAGCCCTCTGCCTGCTTTAGTTTCTTCTTGGTTCTGCAAGGAGGCAGAAAAAAGGCAAATGCTGATCACTCTGTTGGTGAAGGGAGAAAATGAATAGCAGCTCTCGTCTCTGAGGTCTTTTTCATGCTCGAAAATCCCTGATCTTGTCCTACATCCGCCCGCAGGGATTCAAGATGGGCTCCTCCACCCCTGTGCTGATTTGCTGACGCCATCAGGTCTGTGGCAGGCACAGGACCAGGTCCCTCGGGGGAGGTGGGGACCCCGGACTGGAGGGCATGAAGGAGCAAGGGGTGCCCTTCCTGGTGAGGTGGTGGAGGGTCCTTCTGTGGCCCGTGAGAAGGGATTGAAGTGTGGGCTTGGCTCAGAGAGGGCCCAGAGCCCATCACAGAACGTGGCATGTGCGGGGGTGGGGTGGGGGAGGGCTTTGGGCAAAGAGGCTGTCAGCTCAGGGTCCGTGTGTCCAGGGCCTTTGGTCCAGGGCCTTCTCAAAGCAGAGAGGCGTGAAGCGGGCCTAGGGAAGGAAGGGATGGCAGCTTAGGGGGCTGAGGGCCTGAAATGAAATGTGAACGAGCCTTTTCATTCTAGTAACTCGGTGGCTGGCGCTGAGGGCGGTGCTGGCTGGAGGCCACCGAGTTTGTCCGATCTGATAATGGCCATTTTCAGTGACACTCTCTCCGTCACCTCTGGTCTCTCATTTTGTGAGGTTCCTGCAGGGAGGCGGGAGGATGGGGTGGAGGCCCTGAAGACAGCTGGGTCCCTGGAGAAGAGGCCTGGGCACGAGGAAGTTCTGCTCGGAGATTTGGCAGCGGTGTCCTGACGTCAGACCAGGGAAGGACGGGGACAGTTCCTGCCCTGTTGACCTGTATCCTGGTGCCCGTCACAGTGCCTGGCATGCAGGCTCAACCAGGATTTGTCAAGTGGAAGAATGAATAACCGTTATACACGATTTCTTAAAAAACTTGCTCTCTGCCAGGTGTCAGCAAGTAACATGATCTAACCTAACCTATGTATTTGTATTAGCGGGCACCAGTTTAATTCAATCAGCTTGTAGTTATTGAGCACCCACTATGTACCAGGTAAAGTTTCTGCGGTCAAAAGCTCACACCCCAGTGCTGAAGGTTCTCTGCTCACAGGGGATGTTTCAGAGGCAATTTCTTTTTAAAAAAAAAATATTTATTTATTTACTGACTTACTTAATTGACCGCATCGGGTCTTTGTTGTGGCACGTGGGATCTTTTGTTGCGGTGCGCGGGCTTCTCTCTAGTTGTGGCGTGCGGGCTCCAGAGTACGTAGGCTTAGTAGTTGCGGCATGTGGGATCTTAGTTCCCCAGCCAGGGATCGAACACACATCTCCTGCGTTGGAAGGCGGATTCTTAACCACTGGACCACCAGGGAAGTCCCTGGAGGCAATTTCTTAAAGCAAAGAAACAAGTGGAGTCGAAGCAAGTGGAGTGTGTTGGATGCTGAGGTAGGTGGGTGGGGAAGAGATCTCTAGCTGAGGAAGGGGGAAGAGAGACTTCCAAGGTGCTACCTTGTTTGAGCCTCACCTGGATCTGGACCAGGCAGGGCTGGCTGATGAGACCCCAGTGACTCATTCCAATTTGCACTTGGAGTTGGCGGCAGGGCCAGTGTCCCGACTGTTGAGTTGAGATGAAAAGCATCACCAGGCTGCTTCCCAATGTTCTAGGCCTGGTGCTGCAAATGGCCTGGGCTGGGAGAAGCAAACCCTTTTTCTTCTCACTTACCCCACCTCCACCTCTGTGATTTGCTGCAGTCCCTGGAGGATTGGAATTGGGGTGATGTATAATAAACGTCAAGTCAGTAATGCTGATGCTGCTAGAAAGAAGAGAGATACTAGCCACTGAAGGGCCTTATCACGTGAATAGGGATGTGACAGGACAAAAAGGATTCACCTGGGAGTGTCCTCAGCTTGTCCCTGCCCTGCTCGCTAAAGAGGGTTCTGTCATTGTCATCTACTGGGTTTTTTCTACCCCAGTTAGTCCCCGTCCCCACTCTGGAAGGCCCTAGTGTTATCAGACTGGCTCGTTGGCTTTTGGGGATATAGAATCATGGAGAATAGGGAGGAGTAGCTAGAAAATCTGCAGCTCAGGAGTTGGGGGCAGGGCCGGGGGGATTCGGGAGGAAGGAGGCACAAGGGGAATCAAAGACACTAGGGATGTAGGGGTGTAGGTGGGACAGACAAGGAAACAGGGAACTTTTCCTGACATATGTCCACTTCAAAAGGCCTGAGATAGGCAACTGAAGAATTTTAAATAATTTAAAACAATTTTTGGTTGCTGGACTGTGTGTCTTCGTCATGGTGACACTAACTGTTTGGATGAGAGCTTGAGTAGGGTACACATCATAAGGACAAAGAAAACATAATACCTAACATGTATCGAAGGTTATTATGTGCTATGTATGAATAAAAATGATCAAGTGCTGCATTTCATTTAAGAACACTATTCTTTTTCTCTTTCATAGTCAAAGTTTTGACCTCCTCAAGCCTGCTTTTTTTTTTTCCCTCCATGCTGACTAATAGAATTCCAATATTGGGTCTTGAAACTGTATGTCTTATAACTACTGGTGAAAGAAATCTCAGCAAGGTAAGATGTAAAAAAAAAAAAAAAAAAAAAAAAAAACCCACAAAAACCTTTCCACTTTCCCTGCAGCTATAGGAAAGCAGACTCTAGTCTGCATCAGAAGCCCGTCCTTGCAAATGTTATTTCTAACCAAAGAGTTTTATGTGGCACCCTGACTTCAGAGAGGGTTACAATACTCCATGGTAAACAGTTTTTCTCTATCTATTTATTTATTGAAGTATAGTTGATTTACAATGTTGTGTTAATTTCTGCTGTACAGCAAAGTGAAAGGGTGAAAGGGAAGGGGGCCACAAGGTCAATGCCACTGATGTGGCGTAACTCAGGGGAACCATTTACAAGAAGGATGAGGTGAGTGGTAAACCCTAGACTTGGGCAGCATGGAGACCCTGCTTGGGGACACTTTGCTTAGAGGAGCAGCCAATTCACTGGACAGAAAAAGACAAGAGAAAGAAGAGCCTAATAAATGCTTTAACACTCTGTCAAGCTAACTGGGCAATGTGAGGCTCAGTACCTGGAATGCACCAACTTGTGCTTTACCTGTGTCTATTAACAGTGGTGGGACCACGGGCAGCCCTGCAGGCGTTGGATGTACTGCTTGTGTGTCTACCATGCTTGCCCAGCCCCCTTATGCTAAGTCCTGTGAGAAAGAACCTCCTCAATATGCGCGCACGCACACACACACACACACACACACACACACGTGTTCTAGTTATCTTTTTCTGCATAACCCATTACCCCCAGACTTAGGGACTTAAAACAATTATTTTTGTTTTTTGTTTTTCTTAGCTGGTTAAAATAACACATATTTTTATCTTACAATTCGGGAGGTTAGAAGTTCCACATAGGTCTTACTGAGCTCAAATCAAGGAGTCCTCAAGGTGGCATTCTTTCCTGAAAACTGTACTGGAGAATCCATTTCCTTGCCTTTTGCAACCTCTAGAGGGCAGCCACATTCCTTGGGCAGTGGCCCTTTCCTCCATCTTCAAAGTCAGCCAAGGCCAGTTGAGTCCTTCTCGTCACCACACTCTGACCCTCCAGAGTCACATTTCCCTCTGAGCCATCTTCTGCCTCTCTCTTCCACTTTTTTTTTTTTTTTTTTTTTGCGGTACGCGGGGCTCTCACTGTTGTGGCCTCTCCTGTTGTGGAGCACAGGTTCTGGACACGCAGGCTCAGCGGCCATGGCCCATGGGCCCAGCCGCTCCGCGGCATGTGGGATCTTCCTGGACCAGGGCACGAACCCGTGTCCCCTGCATCGGCAGGAGGACTCTCAACCACTGCGCCACCAGGGAAGCCCTCTCTTCCACTTTTAAGGACACTTGTGATTACTATTGGGCCCACCCAGATAATCCAGGATATACTCCCTATTTAAGATCAGCAATAAGCAACCTTAAAACAATTGTTTTATTATGATTACAGATTCTTTGGGTCAGAAATTGGGAAAGGGCACAGGAGGATGGCTTGTCTCTGCTTACGTGATGTCTGGGGTCTCACCTAGGAGGACTCAGTCTAGGGGCAGGAATCTTCTCCAAGCCTCACCACTCACGTATCTATGGTTGATGTTGGTTGTCCACTTAGACCCCTCCTGGAGCAGTCAGAACACCTGCTCTTGGTCTCTCCACATGACCTGGGCTTCCTCATAACATGGCGGCCTTGAACTACTCAAATGGGGGCCTAGGGCTTCAGAGGTGAGTGTCTCAAGAGGCAAGAAGTGGAAGCTGCCAGTCTCTAAGGGCTGGACCTGGAAATGAGGACAGTGTCACTTTTGCCATATTCTACTGGTCAAGGCAGCCACAAAGTATGCCCAGATTCAAGGGGAAGGGACATAAACCCAAGCCTAAAATAGAAGGAGTGTCAATATCACATTCTAAAAGAGTGTGTGGGATGGGAGACATTGCAAGGGCCATATATAGAAAAACACGATACATGTACACTCAGTCTTCATGTGCCGATTATGGTGTCCCTTTCGTCCCCCCAGGAGTGGTCACCATGTCTATGCTGGTCAATCAGATATCCCATCCCTCTGGCAACAGTGAAATGTTCAGGGGTTAATATACGACCCAAGCAGAGCCATTAGAGTTCTCCCAGGTGTTGATCTATGGATTTGGGAGAGGAATTTTCTGGAAGGATGAGATTCTAGGCCTGTGCTGACCTTGTCTGCTGCCAGCTGGGGCAAGCCTACTTGCGGAAAGATTCCAAGAACACACCTGCAGAGCTTAGAGCTGGAGAGAGACAGAGTTCTCACAACGTTGCCTGAGCTATGAGTAGAGTCGTGCCCCCAACCAGGTCTTGTCCAGGATTTTCACGTTTCTGACACAGCTAAAAGAATTCTTAATAATAGAGCAATGGGGAGAGGGATGACTGTACCCCAAAGGTATAGGGGCCAAGATTTTGAGCCCCCAGTCTCATTCTGTGGGGGAGAAACTTCCTCCAGAGAGGGGCAGTCATCTTCCAGGGAAGAAATAGTGGGAGACTGGGAGACTGCTTTGGGGGGTCCCCACCCTCCATGGAGTATATCACCTCCATTCCTTCCTCTCCTTCCACCCTGATTTTATCCCAAAGAATCCAAGAATCATGGAGATGACCTAGAAGTTGGGTAATTAAACGTAGTTCCTTTCCATTCCTGTGATTTTTAAAACAAGTCACTTAGATCTCTCCTAGCCTCAGTATTCTCAACTGAAATACGGAGATCATGGGGTTATTGTGAGGATTAAATGAAATGGTACATGGGAAACCCTGAGCACAGTGCTGGGCACATTGCAAACTCTCGATGACTGAAAACTGTGACGTGAGCTCTTTGGGTGGTCAAGATTTCTCTGATGTTAGTATAAGGATGGAGGTCTCAAAATCTCCAAAATAGCCTCAGCTCTGCCCAGGCTTCTCTCAGTGCAGCTTGTGGAACTATTAGAAATGACAAGAGGCTCTCTTGCAGAGTTATATGTATGGGTGAGTGGTAATTTCCATAACAAACACAGGCACACAGAGATTCCTCCAAGGCTCTGGAGCTGCAAAGGGAACACCTGCTAAATCAGGACTGGTGGATAAAGCCGAGTGTGTTTTCCTCCTCTTCCCCATGCTAATGAGCTGACAGATTACAATTATGAGTCCAGTGGAAGGGCTTGGCCATGATGGGATTTGCCGATGGCCTCGAAATTGAAATAGCAACACATACAGAGAGGCCGTGTGGAGCACAGGCATCTTTGTAGCCCCAGCACACCTTCTGATGATGACTGGAGAGACTGCAGGAGAGCCAGGGCCTAACAGGGGCTTGAAGGGGCTGTGTGTGGGGTAAGGGGGTATCTGGAGAATGGGGGAGTAAGCCCTTGCAGAATACGCTTCTGGAAGAGTTAGGATTTACCTGAGTGAGTTGTAATGGAATCTAACCCCCTCTAGCTCAGTTTGTAAATTTGTGATTAGTCCTTGTGATCTTGAGGTCTCAGTTTTCCCATCCTGAAAAGTGGGCACAGTCTATGGCCATACCACCCTGAGTGTGCCCGATCTCATCTGAAAAGTGGGCACAATGATATGTATTTTCTATACTTTTTGGGGGTTTTGGGAGGACCAAAGGAGATACAGAAAATGTGGGAAATGCAGGTCCTAGGCCATTTACAGATTTACAGACTGCTAGAGCCAGAGGATCATGGAGTTCAAACAAACCCCCTCATCTTACAGTTGAGAAAAACGAGACCCAGGGAGAGGAAGAGATTTGCCTGACATCCTTGAGTGAGTTAATGAATGAGATGAGACCAAGTACCAGGGGCTATGGTGCTAAGCCAAGTGACCTTTGTTTTTCCCCTCATTTTTCAGTTTGCTCCCTTCCTGGTGGTCATATAGGTACAAATTCCCAAGGCACTTATGGCTAGTGAGACTAACTGGGTGGCAAATGGTCTTGCCCACTATGCATTTGTGGTCTCTTTGGGTCTTCTGGCTAGTCTGGGAAGGGGTGTCCCTGTTGTAGTAATGCTTTAAATATCATATACGTTGATGCTTTTGTTCACTGCATAATTCATAGAGTATAGCCTCCCCCACTGGCATCCCATCAGGTGAGGCTTGTTTCTGGATGATGAGCCATGAGGAGTGGATTCAGTGCTCTGCGTGCCATTCCTCCCCAGGTGGTGGCCCGTTAATTGAAAGAGTTTGAGAAGAATTGACATAAAAGAGGCCATAGATTCCATTTCTAGATGAGCCATTTCTAGATGAGCCAAGTGGCTCTGAAGTCATCATTTCATCCATTCTTTCAGCAGTAAATAGGACATAACATGTGACCCTGTGCATATTCTCTCATAATATCTCACAAATGTATGTCATCGGTTAGAGGAGGGACCGGAGGAAGGGAGCCTGGATGACTCGGGGAAATGCATCCTTAAGTTGGGAGATAAAATTACATGTGGAGGGAGGTAAGGAGAGGCTACCATCACCATCATCTCTCAGGGGACCGTTGTAGCAGCTTAACTTGGTCTTCCAGCTTCTCCTCCCAAATCCCTCGCTAGTCCATTCTCCACATGGCAGCTAAAAAAGCAAGTTGTTTTAAACATAAATCATATCATATCGCTCCTTTGCTTGAAACCCAAACTCCTTATTAGACCTACAAGGCCCATGCAATCTGGTCCTCTCCTACTTCCCCAGGCTTATTCCCTCCATGTCTTCCCCTCGTGCTCTATACCCTGGCCATGCTGGTCTCCTTTCCATCTTTTGAACATGTCCCATTTGTTTCCACCTCAGCACTTTGCAGATGCCACACCGTTTCCCTGGAATGCATTTCTGTTAGATCTGCACAAGTCTGGCTCCTTCTCATTGTTCAAGTTTCAGCTCAAACACCGTCACTTCAAAGCGGCCTTTCCTGGCCATCCTCGCTAAAGCAGTTCTCACCCACTCACTATACAGTCTGTTACTCTACTTGCTTTCTTCACAGAACTTACAACGAACTGAAATTATCCTAGTTATTGATATGTTTATGTGTCTATTGTTGTTCCCTCCCACTAGAATGTAGACTCCACAGGGCAGGGAATTTATTTGGTTCATCATTGCATTTCCAGTGCTTAGCACAAGGCCTGGCACACAGTAGGCTTTCCACAAGTATTAGCATTTCCACCAGAATGAGCTCATGGTGCCCGTATTTTGAAGGAGAGATTTCTAAATAACCTCCCTTTTCACTCTCTCAGAGTGGATGGTATTCTTGCATCTAGGTTTCAGAGGAAAATAAGCTGGGTCCCAGGGGTTCTGTTCTACTCAGGTACTCCACTGACAATTTTAAATATGAGAAACCCCATTTACCTGGGCATTCCCTGAAGTGCAGGTCCGCTGGGGAACGCCTGGATCGGAGGAAGGAGGTGGAGGTGGAGAGGAGGTAAATGATGTGTGTTTTCCAAAACAATCTTCTCATCACACATACGTTTTTAATGCTGTCAGAATTTAATTTGTTATACAAAGCTGGAAGCAATAGTGTTGTGTGTAAATAGCAAACCGTGGGAAGATTGCTTTCCACAAATACGTTTTGCTCTCCCAGTCTATTTCTATGCCCATTTAATGCATGAACCGCTGTCCCTGGTGCTGAAATGATAGAATCAGCCTGGAGCCTGAGCTTCACGCAGGGGCATCTCTGTCCGAGGTGTTGAAACAGCCTCTGCAGCATGTGGTCACCATGTCCTGCCATAGTTGGGTCACACTCAATAACAGCTGCTGGAAACCACAAGGCTGGTCTCTAATTCAATTTTCATTTAGCATCTCTTGAAGTTCATCCTGGAGCTGCTGCAATAACCATCCTATTCTGCTCTAGGGAGAGTGGCAGGGCTATGAGATGATGAGCACTTTTGGTAACTTGGAGGGGCGTGTCCAGCCTCAGGCATTGCGAACCACATCAATAATACCACGAGAGGGCTTCCCTGGTGGCGCAGTGGTTGAGAGTCTGCCTGCCGATGCAGGGGACATGGGTTCGTGCCCCGGTCCGGGAAGATCCCACATGCCGCGGAGCGGCTGGGCCCGTGAGCCATGGCCGCTGAGCCTGCGCGTCCGGAGCCTGTGCTCCACAACGGGAGAGGCCACAACAGTGAGAGGCCCGCGTACCACAAAAAAAAAAAATAATAATAATAATAATAATACCACGAGAAATGATAGGGGCGCCACAGATCACGGATAACAGTCTGCACCCACCATGACACCTGTCCGTCCAACCTTAGACAGCATGGTCTGTAATGGTGCCTCGACCTGGACATTCCATACCTCAGTATTCTCATTTGTGCTATGGGCAGATATGTTTCCATTTTCCTCAAGACAGAAAGTAAAGCACAAACTCTGTGCCTATCATGGCCCTCAAAAAGTGAATGACACATGATGATTTAAATTTTGGAGTGACAGATTAAACATATTTGTTAAAAATTTTGAGTTATATAAAGTACACAACTCTGAAGTATACAACTTAAAAGTGTGTGTGTGCATGTGTGCATGTGTGTGTGTGTGTGTGTAACCACCATCCAGGTGAAAATACATAACATTTCCAGCACCACCTCCCGTGCCACCTCCCACAAAGGGTAACCCCTTTTCTGGCAGCTGTCAGCACAGATCAGTTTTTCTTTTTCTTGAACTTCGTATAAATTGGATCATTCAGTAGGCACTCTACTGTGTCTGGCTTCTTTCATTCAGCCTTGTGTCTTGGGATTCATCCATGTTGTTGTGTGTCAGTAGTTCATTCTTCTTTACTGCTTATAGTAATCTTTTGTGTGAATAAAACACCACTTATTGATCCATTCTACTGCTGATGGACATCTGGATTGTTTCCAGTTTGTGGCTGTTATGAATAAAGTCATGAATTTTCTTGTGCACGCCCTTTGAGGACAAAGCACTCAGTATGTTGGGTATGTACCCAGGAGTGGAACTGCTGGCCATAATGGATGCACATGTTTCCAAAGTGGTTGTTTCACTTTACAGTCATTTTTTTAAAAAAATTAATCCCTCCTTCCTGTTGTTGCCTTTTCTGCATTCTCTGGATCAACAGAGATGTTCTGGGGAGGGTCTGTTGAAGTAATGTGGCTTTAGATTTTTCTGGGACACTTTATTGATCAATATTGATGAGATGACTATTCCCAACTAATCCCTTTCTAGAAACGAGAGACATTCTTCCCTCAGACCTTTCTTCTTTTTGGTTATCACCATGACTGATTACCGTAATGGAATCTGAATGAGATGATGCAGGGTTTGGAATGAATAATCTTCCCTTCCTCCACACCCCAGGCTGCAACATGTCTGAGAGAAGAATCTGGCCAAGGAGAGCTAGGAGCATGGTATCTACCCCCAGTGCCAGTGGAGGAATCCTGGGAGCTCCACACATTCAAAGCCCAGTTGAAAATCTGCAGGGAGCTTTGTGCTCCAAGAATAGGAGGGGGACGGGTAGCAGGAGGGTAGCAAGCTCCTCATCCTTTGTTCTTCTCCCCTCTTGACTTTTCCCAATTTTATGAGTTTTTATGAGATTTTGGAGCATTATATCTACTGCTAATATATAGTGTTTAGATAATTTAGGGTTCAAATTTGGACTGTATTATAGACAGCTCAACAACCTCAAGGGCACACATGGAGCACTTTACCGATTGTTCTAAACATTGATCCATCCATTAGTAGACTAAGTGCCCACAGTCTGTTCACCCTCCTGACTGTTCCCTCTGACTCTGGGGTCATGAGATTTCCCAATCCACACTTACTCCCCTGTAAAATCAATTTCCCTCTCTCTCTCTCTGTCTCTTTCTCCTCCACCCTCCACTTGTTTGGCATACTCTTTGGAGAAAAGGTCTCTGGATTCAGGACAGTGTTCTTTGGAGATGGAGTCAAAGCTCCTCATGGCCCCTTTAGAGACAGCAATAGAGATGGGTCATGGTTTGTGCCTCATGAAATGACAGCAGTCAGCGATCTGCCAACAGGAATGGAAGACCCTCCACCCTGCCTTTCTGAGTTGGGGTTGGGGAGCTCTTGGTTGGGCTGAGGGTTAAAGGACTTGACACTTGGAATGAAGAGGGAACGTAGAACACGCGTGTGGTTGTACCTTGGCTTGAATTCCCTTGGCCTGGAGAGCTGGGAGTCAGATAGGCATCGTGGGACAAGAGAGGGTGCAGCGTTCACCTTGGGGCTCTAGGACTCTTGGAGGGTCACACAGATCCTTGACATGACTTTAGGGAGTCCCTGCAGGACTGGGATGGAGAGCTCTGTCTGTCTCAAGTTTATTTAACATTCCCATCAGCCATCTAAGCTACCTGCAAGTCGTACAGGAAGTGAGCTCCAAATCTGCCACAGCTGCAGGATTTTGCCATGGCCAACTCCACCCCTCTGGCCTGAAGATGGTCACTGTCAGCACTTTCTTTCTTTATGTAGATCAATAGGGCCCTTGAATATGACCTCAAGTTCAATAATGGCTTCAGTTATGGAATAAAGAGGCTGTTACTGCACACCTACCTCTTATTAAAAACACTGCACTGGGGGCTGGCAGAGACTGGACCTGGGGGAAATCATTAGCGTACTAATTTGAAATCAATTTAAAGTGCATTTGCTTAATGGTATGAGCATTGTGAATTATCTATAACTTGTTAATTTAGTTGAATGTCACACTAGATTTTCATTTTATAAATTGCATTTTGGGGTTGGCAAATGTGTGTATCCTTCCTCCTCCCGCCACCCCACCCCCCACCCCCGCTTTCTCTCTTTTTCTAAAACAAAGCTTAATCATCCTGTCTTCTGGGATTCGACCCATAACAGGAGGGTTGAACACAATTCAGGTCATAACAGGAGGCCTTGTGCATGGCCACTCATCCTCCAGGAAGCTGACGTTGCCTTGTAAACAAGCCTGGTGAGTGACACATGGCCCTGTGACCCTTGTTCCCTCAGCCTGCCAGCCAGCCCAGCCCCCAAAGCAAAACCACTCAGCTAAGCCACAGCTGACTGCACACACATGTCGTAGCCCTCTAGGATCAGAAGAACCACCCAGCTGAGCCCAGCTTAATTTAATTACTCACAGAATCATGAGCTAAATAAATTGTTGTTGTTTTAAACCACTAGATTTTGAAGTGGTTTATTAGATGGCAAAAGATAACTGGTATATTGAGGCTCAGAGAGATCGTATGGCTTGCACAACGTTATGCAGCAGCTGTAGGTGGCACCAGGCAGGCTGATGGTCTGATTACCACATCATGGGGAAAGGATGTGTCCCAAGGTGTCAGATTCCTCAAAGTCTCCCTGGGTCAAGGGCCCCACTAGGTGGGACCTCTGGAATTCAGTGACCCAGGAGACAAGGTGGGAGGAGTCTTACGTCAGCTACCCCATTTGCTTTGAGACCCTGGGAGAAGTCACTGCACCCTGCTGAGCCTCGGTTTTCTACTCTGTAAAATGTGGTGGTCATAAGCCTGCCTTGCAAAGTTGCAAGGAACCCATGAGATTCTGTGAATTGCATAGGGTTGTACACATTTTAGGGGGTCTCTGTTTTTACTGTAATAATGTCATGGATGCTCTCTGTCCCCGCTGATACTACCTGCAACACCCAGGTGCTCGGGATCATTGCTCCCTGTGGAGGCAGTTACAGGTAGTAGAAATTGACCTTGGGAGTCAGCCAGCCTGGGTCAGACTCCCAATGCCGGGTGAAGGTGGGCAAGTCACTTTCTCTTCTGAGAAATGGGGATACACCTTCCTTCCAAGGTGGGTGGTGGGGTTGAAGTGAGCTCATGGGTGGAGAGAAAGCATGTGGAAGAGACCCAGTTACATCGCAGCTTCCTTCCCCCCATCCTTCCCTCCCCTGCCCTGTTTCTGCCTGTCCTCACCAGGACAAGGCAGGTCAGTCCTGAAGGCGCTCAAGCAGGCAGAGGGGAGTGAGTGGGCACAGCCCAGGCAGAAACCCGTCTCCTCTTCCTGAGCAAGCCAAGTGAGTGCAAGCAGCATCTCTGCAGGTAGATAGACTTGTGCGGAACAAAGGCTCCATTGATCTTCCGCTGACAAAACATGTCTTTCACCTCGAGTCCCTTTGAGAAGAGGCAGGGGAAGAGCCTGAAAGCAAGGAGGGGATGCAGGTGGCTGGAGAGTATGAGGTACCTGCTAACTCCTTCCCTGCAGTGAAACAAGGCACAGGCATTGCTCTGGCCCCGTTCTGATGTGATTATTCCCATTTAACAGGTGGGCAGATGGAGGCTTGAAGGGGTAGGAAGTCCATTCAGTCAATAAGCATTTACAATGGACACACTCTACGCCAGGAACTGGGGATACCCGGGCTTTGCCTTCATGGGGTGTGCCCTCGTGGGGAGAGAGACAAGTAGGAGGTCATTAAACATACAGGGCACAGGATGTAATGAACAATGCTTCCATCAGCTATTGCTGCAGTAATGCTGCATAACAAATCTCCCCAAACTCAGTGGCTTAAAACAATCATTAACTGATGTCAGCTGAGAGAGTTCAGTGGGCTGGGCCAAGACCACCTGGGCTTGACTCCAGGCTACCGTGTGGGTCAAGTCTGCTCCATGTGTCTGTCTCTCAACCTCCTGGAACCAGTGGGCTCCCTGAGGCATGCTCTTTCCATGGAGAGGAAGAAGCTCAGAGGGCAAGTCCCCTTGGACAGGCACATTTCAAGCCTTTGTTTGCTCCACTCCTGCTGACATCTCAATGGACAATGCAAGTCACATGGCCAGACCCGACATCGATGGGACACGAAGACATATGCCACCCATGGTCAGAGAGAAACTAGTCCGAGAGGGAGTAGTTCCTATTTATTGAAGCGCTTTGCTTCAAGCACCTAAATGCTATCCTGAGTTAGGAGAACTCTGTTTTAATAACGATGATAAGAGAAATTATGATGGTTTAGCAGCTCTCACTATGGCCAAGTCCTTGGCATATATTACCTCATTTATTAATAAAACACAACCACCAGGGACTTCCCTGGCGGTCCAGTGGTTAAGACGCCGCGCTTCCACTGTAGGGGGTGCGGATTCAATCCCTGGTCAGAGAACTAAGATCCCGCATGCTGTGCGGTGCGGCCGAAAAAACAAAACAAAAAAGCAAACAAACAAAAAACCACAACAACCATTCATGATAGATATTGTTATTCTATTTAACAGATGAGAAAACGGGTTAAAATAGAGGAAATGACTTGCCCTAATTCACAGTTTATGGAGGCAGAGTAAGGATGCTAACCCCCAGTTTCTGGAACTCCACACTCCACACTGCAGGAGGGTCACAGAGCCCAACGGCAGCCTCTTTCTATTACCCTGTGCTGCCCTCTTCCAAGCGTGCCCTCTGCCTGCTCAACTACAAAGAGGCGAGGGAGCGGCATCGAGCAATGCCACACTCCTGATCACTCCAAAGGCTCTTGGTCTCCTTGGCTCCAGAGAGGGTGATGGTCCACATCTCTACTCAGACACGGTGGCAGGGAGGCTGTTGCTAGCCCCACAGGATGCTGGCAGCACCTGGGTTTAGAACACTTCAGATGATGTTTGTTGATGCCTTCTCGGGGTGGGGGCACCCCTTCCTTCCCTCCTTCCTTCCTCACTGCTCTCCCTGCCCCACTCCACCCTCCTGAGTGCATCCTCTGCCCCGCAGCCAGAGTGAGCTTTCTAAGGAGTAAACAAAAACCATGTCTCGTTTCTGCTTAAAAAAAAAAAAAAAAACATCCAGATAATATATTCCTACTGTCAAAAAATCCAGGAGTGTGAAAAGATTTGTAATAAAAGTCTTCCTCCCGTGGCTGTCTGCCATCTGCCTAGTCCCCGCCCCCTGCCCCCAATTCCCACAGGTAACTACTGCCTTCGTTTTTCTTGCGTTTCCTTCAGTTATTTTTATGCATATACAAGCAAAATGAGATACATTCTCTCTCCCACCCATTTTTTCAACATATTTTACACACAGTTTTGCAACTTTCCTCTCTTTTAATATAGCTTGGTGGTTTTTCGCATATCAGCACTTAGAGAGCGTCCTTATTCTTCGTTTATAGCCACAGAGTATCCTATTGTCTGAATGGACTGATCGTAACTTATTTCATCGGTCACTGCACTGATGGACGTTTAGGAGCTCCCAATCCTTTGATATACTAGACAAGGCTTCAGTGAATAACTTGCCCAGTGGAAGTTTATCCGCAGGATAAATGCTCAGCAGTGGTACTGCTGAATCAAAAGGATCGTGCCATTGTGATAGTTACTGCCAAATTCCCCTCCACGATGGTTGAACCAGTTTAAACTCCCACCAGCAATGCATACGAGAGCCTGTTTGCATATGTAGCCTTGTCAACAGAGTGTGTTACCAAACGTTTAGATTTTTACCACTGAACAGGCATAAGATGGTCTTCTGCTTTAAAAACCCTTCACTGTATCCCCATCCCCCTTGCATAGAGTCCAGCTTCCTTGGACAGTGTAGGGGTGAGCACAGCCCTGTCCTTTCTCAAGGGCTCTTTCCCAGCCAGGGAGATGGATGTAGACACAGCTCAACCAGAGCATGGGACTCAGTGTTCCAGCAAAGAGCAGTGAGAAAGAAGAGGGAGGCTTCAGGGAGGAGGTAGCATCTAAGCTGAGCCTTCAGGGACAGGTCAGAGTTTGACAGGTGTCAGTGGGGGAACAGAGAGGGGGATGTGTGGGTGTAGACCACAAGGGAGATGGGGAATGTCTGGGGAGGGTGAAGAGCCCAGGATGGCTGGAGGACCTAGAAGGAGAGGAGCCTGGAGAGGGGGCGGGGCCAGGTCACGATGGACCTTGAATGTCACGTGAGAGAGAGTTGGGGATTTAACCTGCAAGCGATAGGAGCACAATGAAGGCTTTTGAGAGGGTGTGTGAAGTGGGTGGGTGGAGGGACTGTTTAGTTAGGACTTTTGACTTAAAGTCAGAGTGAATCTTACTCAAAGTGGCTTAAGGAGAAGGGGAATTTATTGGCTTATGTATGAAAATAATCTAGGGATACATTAGCTTCAGGCATGGCTGGATCTAGGGGCTTAAGTGATGTCATCAGAAATCTGTCTTTCACCCTTGGCTCTGCTTTCCTCTGTGTTGCCTCGCTCCCAGGCAGGCTCCAGACTTTCCTCCCACAGCCTAGAAATATAGGTCAAAAGAGAGTGTATCTTTCCCAAGAAGAGGCTCATGGGACTGATTTGGGTCAGGTGTCAATTCCTCAACCAATCACTACGGCCAGGAGGATGGAATGCACTGATTGGCTGGGTCTGGGTCACCTACCTTCCCACCTGGTGGAGAAGGGGGGTAGGAATAACGTAAGGGGGTAATGGGAGGAGTGTGTATGGCGAGGGTGCCTCAGCTTCACCTGCATCACAAGGTCTGGATTGGGGGAGGATCCCCAAAGAAAAATCAAGGTGCAGTGTCCAGAAAAGGGAAGGATGGGCTTATATCGGAGACAATTAAAGGTGGGGAAACCCAAGCAGAGGCTGTAAAGCTCAGGAAGAGGATGAGGAACTAGAAGAGGCTTCCTTTGAGCTCCTCCCTTGGAGGTGTGGTGCGGGGGCCTGAGCGCCTCCTTGTGGCCGGGAGGTGCACCCCACCCGCTGCTGCAACCGGGTCCCGAGGTAAAAACTGCAGAGCTAGTCTCAGGCAAATCCAGGCAGCCTTGGCGGGCAGGGCTGGGCAAAGACATCAGGCCCTATGCCAGCCCGAGACCTCCAGGTACGGTGGTGTGTGGACCCATGGCCTCCAGCTGCTGGGCTCCTATTTTAAGTCCATTTGGAGTGGCTGGGTTTTCACATGACTCCACTGAGCCTTGAATGCCAAAGGCAATGGTATTTAGCCTGCTCGAGAGGACATGAATGCCACTCTGAACTCCTCTGGAGGCCCCAGGAGGGAAAGGAGACTCGGTTCTATCTGGGCAACTTTCTCTGCGGTGACAGAGGCAGGACTAAGAACTGTGTACACAGGCCATTCCATGCCTCTCTCTCGGGTCACTGGGTGGGGTGTGTGTGTGACTCTGAGCTTCTAGAACAGCCAGATGTTCTCTCCTGACCCAGTGTGTCGCCACTTTCCCTGTCTGCTGCCCCCAGAAGCTCCAGCCTTGTCGCCTAAGATACAATGGAATCCCTCCTTTTATGTCTTAGCATCAGCCTGCGGTAGGCTGTCCTGTGGCTCAAGAAGGCCTGTGTCTGATAGGACCAACCCCCCCAGAGGCAAGGGAACTGGTCCTCATCCTTTATTTTATTTATTTATTTTAAAGCATTAACCTTCTGTTTATTTTTTTTATACATCTTTATTGGAGTATAATTGCTTTACAATGTTGTGTTAGTTTCTGCTGTACAACAAAGTGAATCAGCTATACGTATATGTGGTCCTCATCCTTTCAATCCCAGGGCAGGGACCCCTCTGCCAGCTCCAGACACAGGGCTTTGTGCCCCTACCCCTCACTCTTCTCCCTCACAGCTCTCTGGTCTGTGGTTAAATATCTGAGGGGTTCGTTTATTAAAGATTTTCCCCACCTCGACTGTAAGGTCCATGTGGTCAGGTCTGGGTCTGTTTTTGCGTTTTCTTGGATGGCTGAGGCCTGGAACAGTGCCGGGCACAAGTAGGTGTTCAATAAATTGTTGTTGAGCAGACGACAGCTCCAGTGGGCATCCTCCTGCTTATTGGATGTGAACATGACGGGAACAGGAGAGACTCACAGGAGAAGACGGCCACCGATGGTGGGCACTGGGGCAGCTTGACTTAAGGAGGCTCAAACCCTGGCAGCACAGCACTGGAAGGAGGCAGAGCCCTGGACACCACGCTGTCCCCTGCCCCACTTTCCAGGGCACTGAATCAGTGTGCAGTGGTTTGCTCTAGGTCACCCAGGCAGGGCTGGAACCCAGACTTGGACGCTGCACTCTCCCCTCTAGGCCTGGTGCTCCTTCCTCTCCAAGTAGCACACAGGTGGGTGACTGTGAAGGAGGGAGGACCCTGGTTGCCCAGCTGGCCTGGGGCTGGCTGCTTCTGTGAGTCAAGTCTGCTTGCAGGAGAGGCTGTATCAGAGAGTGAGCATATACTCAGGAGCCATCAGCCTTGGGTGGGAATTCCAGCTCTATCTCGCACAAGCTGTGTGACCTCAGGCCAGTTACTTCACGTCTCTGGGCTTCAGTTTTGTTAGCAGTGAAATGGGACAAAAACACTCCCTGCGAGAATTCCCAAGAATGCATGGATGGGGCCTGGGACACAGCCGGCACTTCAAAGCACCCGGCTCTCATTGATTTCCTGGCTTCCAAGTGAAGGAGAAAGAAGCAAGGGCTCAGGGAACCTCTGTAAGTGACGGGGGTCCCTCTCCAGGGGCTGCCCTCATTGTCCTCTGCCCCGCCTTAGCCCACCAAATGCCTGCACATCCTCACAGACCCCAAGCTAACTGCTGAGCCTGAGCTAATGAAGGGCATCTCATTAACGCTTGGGAAAAGCTCATTAAGACCATGAGCTGTGGGCTTCCCTGGTGGTGCAGTGGTTAAGAATCCGCCTGCCACTGCAGGGGACATGGGTTCGAGCCCTGGTCCGGGAAGGTCCCACATGCCATGGGGCAACTAAGCCTGTGTGCCACAACTACTGAGCCTGTGCTCTAGAGCCTGTGAGCCACAACTACTGAGCCCGCGTGCCTAGAGCCCGTGCTCCGCAACACGAGAAGCCCGCGCACCGCAACGAAGAGTAGCCCCCGCTCGCCACAACTAGAGAAAGCCCGCGCACCGCAACGAAGACCCAACCCAGCCATAAATAAATGAATGAATGAAGAAAGAAGAGAGAGGGACAGAGAAAGGAAGGGAGGAAGAGAGAGAGAGAAAGAGAGAAAGAAAGAAAGAAAGGACCAACCTCCAGAAGGACCCATGCTGCCAACACCCTGCTTTGGAATTCCAGCCCCCGGAACTGTGAGAGAATAAATTCCTGTTATGAGCCACCCAGTTTAGGGCACTGTTACGCAGCCCGAGCAGCCTAGTACAAACCCTGAGAAGGGCGTGTGGTACAGTAAGTGCTATGTGTCAACTTGTACCATTAATCGCACGTTCGGTGTCTGTCTGATGCTCCCTCAGCAAATCCTGAGCACCTGCTGGGCGCCAGGCATGCACCAGGCGGGGACACGACGCTGCGTGTCTGTCATGCATGCCCAGCGCCCCCCGACCCCGGTCAATATTCACAGATGACCAGGTGAGCTGACCTGGAGACAACCCTCAGGGATGTCTTCCCCCAACTAAGGGTTTAGTCCCAGCTCAGTCTGTGTCCAGCTTCCTAAAGCCCAGGGGCCAACGTCTGTCCCGAGGAAGAAGGTCACAGCACGATACCAGACGCGCTGAAGGTGCTGACGGACGTCCCTGTGGGGAGCCAGATGGGCCCCCTCCCACGGTGCTCCCCCAGCGGTACCCAGCCTCCCGAGCCTGCACAGCACTCTGTGACCCTGCTCCCCAGAGGGTCTGGCCCCTTCCACCCCACCTCCATCTCCTTCCAGGCCCGGCCCCACCCCTCGTGCCAGGTTCCAGCCGGGCGGCACGCGAACACTGTTATTTCAATTTTAAGAATACGACGGAGCCAGCGATGCTTAAAATGCTCGTGTTAATGGCAGCGGTCTGCAGTTTCATTTCACTTTAATAAGAACCATCTGCTGTGAGCAGGTGGCAGGCACGGCCAGCTCCCCCTCCCAGGGGCTGCCCCCCTCCCCCAAATTCCACCCCCAGAGTCAGGTGGGGGAGGTAGGGGCTCAGATCTGTAAGGAAGGCTGTGCTGGGGCCCCATGGCTTCCAAAGAGCAGGAGCCCCTTGAGGCTGGGGCCAGGGGCGGGACATGCAGTACCCCAGGCCGGTTCCTCTGTGCTCCCCGGCCAGGACTAAAAGCCCTGGGGAAGATCACAGGACCACCCAGCACCGGCCGCTGTAAAACTGGTGGGGAGGAGGGGGGCAGGGAGTGCGAGGCCCCGCCCTTGAGCCCACTGTGCTCTTCCTGCAAAGTCCCCGAGGGAGGCAGCTCTGGCTGTGCCGCCACAGGTCAGTCACTTTGCCCCCTGATGCCTCAGTTTTCACATCTGTAGAATGGGGGAACTGTAACACCCACAGCAGAAAGTTCTTGTGAGCACCGAGGCAGTGTGAGAGGGAAGCCCCCTGCAAAAATCACCGGACCCTCATGGTGACCAGGCACAGGAGGAAGGCTGGTCTCTTCCACCACCAGGCATAGTCCAGGGCGGCTGCCAGCTTGACCACCCAGCGGTGGCTGGCACCGTGATGAAGGCAGTGTGGGTCACACAGGTGAGTGACGTCTGGCCCAGGCCTGGGAACATAACTAGTTGTAGCCAAGCTGGGAACAAAGTGCCTCTGGGGTCAGAGAATGAGCGTATCTTCCCCCACCCACTGGACCAAAGGTGTGCAAGGCCGGACGTAGTGCCAGGGCTATAGGGAGGTCCCATCGGGCAGGGGGATCTTATAGCCGCTCTGGAGGAGCAGCAGGCAGGCGCCCAGCCCCAGGGCCCCTGCCAGGAGCACGGCACCCAGGGCTTTGAGGAAGGAAGTCCTGGTCCGGGTGAAGGAGCCAGGCGCCATGATGCCGAGCAGGGCTGTGCTGACCGTGAGCGTGTACAGGATGGAGACTCCAGTGTTGAGTGCGACGATCTTGCCAAACTTGGCAAACGGGGCGATGATGCAGAAGAAGAGGGGCACCGTGGCGATGACTGTGGTGAGGGCGCTGGAGACGATGGCCACGCCCACATGCCGCACAGCCTCCAGCGTCCGCCACTGGCGCTGCGAGTGGGCATCCTGGGTGTGGGTGAGAGAAAGCTGGGGCCCCAGATGCAGGAGGGGGTGCCTCCCTGCCTGGGGCTTTGGAATGGGGGCTTGGACCCGGGATAAACACGCATCGCTGTCCAAGGCCAGCCTTCCTCTCACGGGCTCCCCATTCCACCTCCGTGAACGGGGGTGATAACAGCACCTGCTCCCTGGGGTTGGCGTGAAGCTGAAGCGGTTCCCCTGCAGCAGCTCACGGTGCACAGCACACAGTAGCGGCGTGTTAAATGTGGCTATGACAACCAGGGCACTGATGATCTGCACAGTAGGTCCTCAAACATGTTAGCCGTGATTGGAACTGATTTCCTTCTTTTGACCAAGAGCAGCTAAATGTATAACCGACTTAATTTACATATTTATGAACGTTTCACACCAACACAATTCCAAACTAAGAAAAGCCAAAAACTTTACGAGACCCAGAGCTAGTTTTGGCACTGGTACGCGGGCATGTCTTCCCTATGCCACGAGGTCCAGCGGGGGCAGGGGTTGGTGGCCTCAAGGTCACGACTAGGAGGGCTCAGACTTGCTCCCCGGGCTACAGAATGAGACTTACACTCAGGGAACCGAGAAGCAGGAAGGGCCCCTGGACATCGCCTGGTTCAACTCCTCGTGCTCACTTAGGGAGACAGAGGCTGGGGGGAGTGGGCCCACCCACCACCCACCACCCACCACCCACCACCCACAGCGATGCTTGGGTGGAGCTGCCTTAGAACTTGAGTCCCCTGGGCGTGGAGAATGGCCCTGGAAACTGAGCCTCCTGGAACACATCCTGGCTGGGCATTGGGCACCAGGGGTGTCCAGCTACCCTTGGAGGTCCTCACTGGCACCGAGGCGGGAGAAGATTTGCTGGGGAGCGGTGGGGCAGGCAGGGTGCTCACCTCGGCCTGCTGCGGGGGCAGGTTCTCTCCGGCCAGCAGATAGCCCTCAACCAGATGCACGCAGTAATCCACCGAGGAGCCGACAAGGATGGACAGCGAGATGGCTTCCACGGCGCCCATCTCCCAGCCGCTCCAGTACATGATGGTCACCACGAGGCAGACACTGCCTGTGGGGCACAGGAGGCGGCGGGGAGGCGGCTGGGACCTGCTCCCACCCATACAGTCCTGGAGGTTGCTGGACAAATTCTAAGGGCCCCTGGGGAAGCTGGTAAAGTCTACGGTGGAGCCCCCAGCTCTGGGGACAGGTGCGATGAGTAGGGACAGGGCCAGAGAGAGCTGTGTTGTGGGGGGGCGGGGCTGAAAGAGGGGACAAGTGCAGCAACATGTCCTCGGGACGAGAGCTACCACCTGGTGACACCTGGCTCCCCTCGGGGAGCACGTGGTCCTATAAAGGACTGTCACAGAGGCTCTTTTTGCTTGGGGTGGGGAGTCGGGAAACCGCTGAAAAGACGGGACAGTTAAGGGTGGAGAGAAACCTGCTGACCGGAAGCCAGCAGCGAGCCCCCTGCCCGCTGCTTGGGCCACTTACCCAAGATGCTCAGCAGCACGGGCAGCAGGAGCAGCACGTGGGTGGTGAACACGGCCACCGCGGCCACGCAGATGAGCAAGGAGAGCGCCAGGCCGTACAGGGCGCTCTGCACCCCTGGACGGGAGAGGAGAGGGCCCTCAGTTGGGCTGCGCCGCGGGGCACCCGCAGCCCCCTCACCCTCACGGACCAGAGGTACTGGGGTTATGCAGAATGGCAGCGTCACAGCTAGCTGTGTCACTCTGGGTGAGCCACTTGACTTCTCTGAGCCCCCATTTCTTCATCTGTAAAATGGGGTAATGATAGTACCTACTCCCTAGGCCTCATTTGGAGTTTAAAGAGATAACATAGGTCAGGCCTCAGCCAGGGCTTGGCATCAAGAAGGGCTCCTAGGGCTTCCCTGGTGGCGCAGTGGTTGAGAGTCCACCTGCCGATGCAGGGGACACGGGTTCATGCCCCGGTCCGGGAAGATCCCACATGCCGCGGAGTGGCTGGGCCCATGAGCCATGGCCGCTGAGCCTGCGCGTCCGGAGCCTGTGCTCCACGACGGGAGAGGCCACAACAGTGAGAGGCCGTGTACCGCAAAAAAAAAAAAAAAAAAAAAAAAAAGAAGGGCTCCTAATGAGAGACCACTGCCATGAGGGTCGTTACCATTACTTTTTAGGTGGCCAAATTCAGGATCAGAAAATGTGGCCAGACGCCCCCAAGCAGGAGAGGACCCAAACTCTGGTCTCTGATCAGTGTTCCCGGCCACTGTGTCATCCCAGTTTCTCCAGGGCTCTCGGCCAGAATTGAGAAGACAAGTGTGGCTCAGACAGGCCAGGTCGTGCCCTTCCTGCTCTAGGTCACCTCTCCGTGTCCCTGCTGCCACCGCCCACCCCACCAGGACCCTGGGCAGGGGGTGGCTGGGCTGCCACTTGCCTATGATCTCCATGAAAATCTGCTTCCAGTGCTCACAGGTCTGGAAGCCGCGGTGCAGGGCTGAGCCCTCGGGGAGCGTCTTCAGCTGCTGCTGCAGGAAGCTCTCCCAGCGCAGGTAGTCCGAGTAGGTCTGGAAGGAGGACTTGCCCTTGTACGTGGTCTGCGGGGACAATAGCCAGTGAGACAGGCGGGCAGCTGTGGCCCGTGCTGCTGCCCTGGTGATAGCTGGTCTGCTCTGTGACAGCTGCAGCTGGCCTCTGGCCACTTGCAAAGAGAGTGCGCTGTGTGAAGCGTGAGCCTGAGATCACTTCCCACCAGCCTCTGGGTGCACGTGTGACTCTCACAGCGGCGACGGGTCCTCGTCCTTTTCCAACAGAACCACCTCCAACTTCCAGAGCCCCCCAGCTCCGCGTCCCACCCTCGGCCCACACTGTCCCTCTGCCCTCTGCACAGCTTGCTCCCACCCCTCCTTCAAGCCTCATGAGGTTTCCGTCTCCTCTAGGAAGCCCTCCTTGATGCCCCAAGACGGTCATCTTCTGGGCTTTGCAAGTCCTCGGTGCTTCCCCATCACAGTTCTTGTCACTGCCCGGCAACCTGCCCCTCCTCTCCTGGCTGGACTGTGAGTCCGGGAAGGCAGGTGACCTGTCTGGTTCACGGCCGCCAGCTCTGGAACTTTCATGTATGTTACCTCACTGGTCCAGTTCTGCTCTCCCTGAGCACAAAGCAGTTTACAGCGTGTCTGTGTGCACGTGTGTGTCTGCGTGCTGGTGGGGGAGCCTGAGCAGGGATTCTCTCCTCCAACTGTCTGCGGCTTCGGCCTTTTTTAAAAAGGAGGGAAATTCAGATGCCGGCTACAACATGGATGGATGTGAAGAACGCTGTGCTAAGTGAAACGAACCAATCACAAGAAGAACAGTGCTGTGGGCTTCCGCCTCTGTAGTCAAATCCATGGGGGCAGAAAGCAGAGTGGTGGCTGGAGGGGGTGCCTGGGGAGTCGGTGTTTAATGGGGACAGTGTCAGTGTTGCAAGATAAGAAGTTTTATAGATGGATGGCGGTGATGGTTGCACAACATTGTGACTATGCTTAATATTACTGAACTATACACTTAAAAATGGTTTAAATGGCCAATTTTATTATGTATATTTTACCACAATTTTAAAAAACTACGTGGGGCTTTGAAGTGGTGTCTGCGTTAGCCTGGGGCTCACTGAGGGCTTGGAGGGGGTGTGGGTCCTCCTCGCGGTGGCCAGGGTTTTGGCTGCTCGTTCAGTGAGTGGCACAGGTGGTAGGACAGAAAGTAGGGCCGGGGCCGAAGAACAAGAATCGCCCTTGGGCTTCCCTGGTGGCGCAGTGGTTGGGAGTCCGCCTGCCGATGCGGGGGGCGCGGGTTCGTGCCCCGATCCGGGAAGATCCCACATGCCGCGGAGCGGCTGGGCCCGTGAGCCATGGCCGCTGGGCCTGTGCGTCCGGAGCCTGTGCTCCGCAACGGGAGAGGCCACAACAGTGAGAGGCCCGTGTACCGCAAAAAAAAAAAAAAAAAAAAAAAAAAAAAAAAAGAATCGCCCTTGTCATATGAATTCTCGTTCCCCAGCACCTTCACGTGACTGACCTACCCTAGCTTCTGGATGACGCCAGAGGGCGGGCAGGGAGCCGTAACCCTAATCTTTAGAGGAGGAACTGGAGGCTAGAGGGGACGAGTGTTTTGCTCAAGGACACAGAGCACAGCAGGATCAGAGCCAGGACTGGACCCCGGGGCTCAGCACGGAGGCAGCGGGGGCAGACCTGGCAAGTCTCACGGTGTCAAGTGCTAGTGCCAGGCCCGCGATGCCCAGGTCGGGGATGTGCGTGTGTGCACGTGTGTGCACATGTGTGTGCATGGGTGTGTGTGCATGGGTGTCTCCTTGGCAGAGCCTAGGGGGTGAGCGAGGAAGCAGTGGAGTGTCGAATGGCTGGTCCCCTGTCTTCCGAGCTCTCCTGGGGGGCCCAGCACGGGGGCTCTCTGGTCCCAAACCTGTCCCCTCACAGTGGCAGAGGGGAGTGTCCTGGACTGTCACCTGCCCCCGGAAAACGATGTGGACCTCGGGCTGTCGGGGAGGGAGGGTGGTGGGAGGTGGGTGGCTTCCCGTGTGGCAGAAAGGCCGAGCTTGGGGGTCAGACGGCCTGGTTTAGCACTTGATGCTGACGCTCACTAACCCCGTGACCTTGGGCAAGCAGTTTCACCCCTCTTGGCCTCAGCCTCCCCTCTGAAGAACAACCACTCTGCTCTGCTCTGGGACGAGGTCCAGTGGTGACACTGCACTCTGTGAGGTCAGCACACTGCCCTGCACCCGGCGGCCCACCCTGGGCTCACCGACTCGAAGGCCATGGAGATCCACTGCACTCGGCCATCCTTGACGCCCACGGCCCCGTGTGACAGCTGCCCTGGGAGCAGGTGGGGCTCAGGCAGCTCCTTGCACTCGGGGTGCAACATCTGCAGGAAGGAGGAGATGCTGTAGCCTGTGGGGAGAGGGGAGAGGTAGGTCGGGGCGGGGACCCGGGAAGGGAGCACGTCTTCCCCCCATCCTACCTGCACATGTGTACTTACCCATCTGGGTGTGTATGCACAGGGGCACGCACCCTTCCCCCAACCTCCTAGTTTAAAAAGTGTCTGGAACCACTGGCAATGCCATCGGGAAACCTACAACACCCATTAGCCGTCAGGGCAGAAATTGACATCTTGTGCCTTCTCAGGAAGAGCCCTGGCCTGACCCAGGTTATTATCTGGGCCGGCCCATGGCCTTGCTCCCAGTTCTGGAAAAGCTTCTCCTGCAGGTGCGCCCTGCACACCGCACACCTCCCCACGCCCGTGCGGCTCTGTGCCATTCATCTTTAGGCACGAGCCCGCTCTCATCTGGAAGATTCGCACGCCCCCCACCCTAGTGTGGACACACATAAGCTTGGACACATGTCTGCAGACACCCTCACGCCAGGCACACGCGCCCTCGGGGTTGTCCACCCTCAGGTCCCCCGCACGCACCTGAGGGCAGGCACTGGGCCCCGCCCGGCTTCACCAGCTCCGAGTTCCCCGCGATGGCCTTGCAGAGGCGACACAGGTGCCCGATTTCTTTGAAGAGGTCAAAGCTGCTGTCGTAGATGACGCTGCCCTTTCCCAAGGAGACACAAGCCAGTGCGACTGCTCAGTGAGTCGGGAACTCAATCCTGGGCCCCACCCCCAGGGAGGAACCTCCGGCAGCTCCTGCTACCTTCGTCGCTGGCACTTGGAGCCCTCTGCCTGGTCACCCGCGGTCCTGCTCGAGCCTGCTCTGCCCTGCCCCCGGCAGCACCTCTGCTACCACTGCTGCCCACCCGCACGGGCCCCCTCAGCCTTCCCTCCTTGATCCTACAACGCGCTCACCTGGGCTCCCTGCCTTCCCCTATCCCTCGGCACAGCCGAGTCCCACCTGTCCTCCAGCGTGGGCCTCCTCTCCTCCCTGCCTCCCCACCCCTCCTCTGAACACCTGTGGACTCCCGGTCCAGACTGGACAGATGTCCTCTGACCCCACCTGGCTCCCGAATTACTTTCTGTCTGAAACCCTGTACACCCAGCCAGGCTGACTTCCCAAGGCAGGGGTCATGACCAAGGGTACTGACGTCCACGGTCCTTCCCACCATGTCTCAGCACCCACCAAGGGCCAGGCACAGACCTAGTCACACCTCCGTGTCAGCTCCTCTCCCCTCCAACGCCCAAGAGCCCAGCCCTGGCACAAACATGTACAAGGGGGGGAGACCACCCCGAGCGAGGGCACCATGGCCGAGGCACGCAGCAAGGGCTGTGGGCACAGGGATGGCCCCGTGCAGGAGGAGGGCAGGGAGGCTTTGCACACCTGTACTGCCCTCACCTCCGTTCCACCCCTAATGATGCGGGGCCACTGGCTCAGGCCCCACTGTACCCAGATTCCTGGGCGATTCTAAGAGCTCAATGCTGCTCAGTCCTCAAGAGAAATGGTGCCGCGTAGCGGAGCCTGTGGGCCAGGTGAGCAGCCGAGGAGCCGAGACGGGGTGTGCGGAGCTGGGCCGGCGGGCCCTGGGCTGGTGCTAGCTTGCAAGCCTGGTGTGGCCGGGCCCTCTGGCATCTGCCCAACCTGGGCATGCGTACCGGGTCTCCGATGACATGGTTGTCCACCTGCTGCGTGCGGTTGATGCCAACGATGCCAAAGACCACGAAGACCATGGCCCCCGTGTCCACGAGCGGCCGCACCGCTGGCTTCCCGCAGCCCGTGTTCACGCAGGGGTTGAAGCCGAAGGTGGCAGAGGGGTGGGCCTTGGGCGCTGCGGAGGGAGTCACAGCTGTATGGGAAGGCGGGGCCCAGCCTCCCAAGGCCCCACCGCGGCCGCCCCACATGTACCTTTCTCGCTGGGCACGTAGAAGAAGCCTTTGGTCGGCCCATCGGGGCTGGAGCCGAGCAGGCAGCCAGGAGGGGCTGCACACACACGCCCGTGGAAAGGGGGCTTGTGGGACTGGGCAAAGTACAACTTCCTGTGGAGGCAAAGGAGGCGAGGCCAGGACTGAGGCCAGGAAGGCCAGGAGCAGTGGGGGAGGAGGGGCACAGGCGGCCGTGCACAGGGGCTGGAAGAGTGCAGGGGACGGGCTCGGGCTCCCCCAGCACAGGGATTTAATCTTAGGTTCAGGCCTGGGGTTTGGACACCTGTTCTAGTCCCGCCCCTGCCGAGGCCCACCCTGTGGTCCTGCTCAAGGCACTTCCCCTCTCTGCATGTGTCTCCTCGCCTGCGGCAGGAGGGGTGGAAGAGACCAGCAGCTTCCAAACGGTCCTCAAGGGGCCCCAGGGCTAGCCTTGGGGGTCGGTGCTCAGAAGCCCCCTGCCCCACTTTAATCTCAACAGTGACAGAGCCTCAAGATTCTGTTTGAAGAAAGGATTCCATGGTTAGCTTATTCACCACTGGACTTGATGTAGCTCAAGGCTCTTTCTAGAATGTTCTAAGCTCAGCCAGGCAGCCTGACCCCAGTGGCTACTGTATATGCGCAGTGTGAGCCCGACCCTGGAGGGGAAGCAGAGGGACCCCCTCATCCCCCGAGCCGAGGTGTGCCAGGCTAGAAGGGCCCAGTGAGCCCATCTTGGTCATCTCCCTGCCCCAAGCATCAGCCTCGTGTGGGTGTTCAATGTCCTGAGGCCAGGCCCTGTCAGAGACCATGGGTCCCTGGTGTCACCAGTGCAGGCCCCGCGCTGCTGTTCTCTGGACCACAGCAGCCGTGAGCTCTTCCTTTCAGAGCACGTATTGTAATTTGCAGTGACACTGTGCTTGACTTGTTAGCTGCTACCTCCCGAGGGCAGGAGTCACATCTGTCTTGTTTCCCATCCCCAGCACCAGCGCCGTGCCCGTTCACAGTCGGTGCTCAGTGTTAAATGAATGAGCGGATGAGAGACAGGCCCTCGGCTGACACAGCCTCGATGGTCAGAACGTGGCGGGTGGAACCTGGGAAAAGATGGCCCCAGCTGGCTCAGAGACCCCCGAGGCACAGAGTGCAGTTGATCATTAGGTGTTCATGGGCACTTACTTCAGGCCAGGCACTAGGTAGGGCGTGTGTATACAGTAGGTAAAGACAACAGACACGGGCTCTCTCCCATCACCTTACAGTCTGAGGGAGGGGGAACATTAAACATTTTTTTTCTGAATTAACTGTAGGTATTGAGAGTGTGGATAGTGCCTTGGAGAGGAATGCAGAGTGTACTCATCCATTCATTCACTCAGCAAGTGTTTCCTGGGCACCCGCTACATAGCACTAGGTGAGGGGATACACACAGAACAGTAAGCTGCTCACACAGGATGCCTGCGTGCTCCTGAGCAAGGACAGGTAATAAACCAGTAGGTCAGTATGATTCCAGGTGGTGGTAGAAGCCAGAAAGAGAGCAGCGGGGTGACGTATGGGGAGAGGCGGGTGTGGCTATTTTCGCTGGGGAGGGCGGTCTGGTCAGGGAAACCTTGTTGGGGGTGGGTAGGCATCTGGGTAAGGACCTGAATCTTGAGAACAAGTCAATCCCAGGAGGAGCTAGGGAAAAGCATCCTAGGCCCAGGGAACAGCAAATACAAAAGTTCTGAGTTGGGAACTGCCTGGCGTGCTGAGGGGCCAGACAGCTGCTGCGCCTCCCGCGGGAGCCATCCAGAGGGAAGGCAGCAGATGGGGGAACGAACTGCGGGCCTGGCGTCTTGTTGTCCCCCTCCCCCAACCCCCAGTCTTGGGCGAGAAACATCTGAACAGATGGGTAGAAATGGACTGGGGTTTCTTTTTTTTTTTTTTTTTTTTTTTTTGCAGCACGCAGGCCTCTCACTGCTGTGGCCTCTCCCATTGCGGAGCACAGGCTCCGGACGCGCAGGCTCAGCGGCCATGGCTCACGGGCCCAGCCTCTCCGTGGCATGTGGGATCCTCCTGGGCCAGGGCACGAACCCGTGTCCCCTGCATCGGCAGGCGGACTCCCAACCACTGCGCCACCAGGGAAGCCCGGACTGGGGTTTCTTAAAGGTGTCGTGAGAGGGGCAAACAAGTGGGCCGGGCTGGTGGAAACCGACTTATCTGCAAGGCTCTGTTACCGGCTGTGTTGCTGCTCCTTGGCGGCCACGTAGAAGCTGAAGTCAAACTTCCAGCCCCGCTTGGTGTCGCAGGCCAAGGTCGTCACCATCCACTTGCCGGAGGGGCTCGCCGCCTGGAGCAGCCCTACTGTAGACATACAAGCGGTCAGCTTCTTGGTGAAGTTACCAAAAGGCGCTCTATACACCTAAGCAGTGGATTGACAGAGACAAGACAGGTGACTCTGGGAGGCTGCCTCGGCCTGGGCCCAGCCTCAGGCTCGGTCCCCTCCCTCCTTGGAGTGCTCCCCGCCCCCTGCCCCCATTCCAGCCCCCAGAGTCAGGGGGTAGAGCCTTGGGCAGAGGCGCAGGAGGCCTGGGTTCAAGTTTAAAGACGGAGCAAATCCTTCCCTGCCTCTCTGAGCCTCAGTCCTTCCTTCAACTGAGGATCTACTCCAAGCCAGGCCCTGAGCTGGGCTCTGAGGATACGGCTGTGAGCCAGACGGGCTTGGTCCCTGCCCTCCTGGAGCTGCCAATTACGATGGCTTCAGATTCTTTTAAGGGCCTTGAATTAAATATTAGGACGATAAGGCACAGGATGAATGGGGCAGTGGAAAAGGAGGCCAAACTGATAAGGATGGCCAGGACTGGGTCCTAGGAGGAGGTGACAAGGCAGTGAGAACTGCAGTGCAAAGGTCAGAGCCAGGGAACGCCTCTCACACCCCACCTTTTGAATGGAAATATAAACCCCGAACAAATGAGCTGACATGTGTAACTGTCACCCTGCAGGTGAAACATGTTAAAGAAATACAAATGATTCCTGAGAGGGAAAAATCAGAGGCCTGGGTTGGCCCTGGGAGCCCCCTTTCTGGGGTGCTAGAACAGACTGCTGAGAACAACAATCTAACTAACAGCTCCCAATTTACTGGGCACTTACTATGTTTCAGATGTTACAGAATGCACAGGCCTTGCCTCATGTACCTCCAACATCCCTGGCTGGTACCTTTCATGTCCCCGTATCACAGATGAGGAAACTGAGGCTCAGAGAGATTACATAATCTTCCCAAAGACATACAGGTTATAAATGGCAGAGCCAGGACTCGAACCCAGGCCTGGCTGACTCAGCAGCCTGTGCTCTCACCACTCTGCAGGTCCCTGCCGCAGGCCTGGCTGACGGTGGGAGAGGGTCCTCGCCTGCCTGCAGCAGCTCCATCCTCGCAGGCCCTGCCCCCACCCCCATGTGGCCAGCGCCCACCAGTGTGGCATTGAGGGCCCCCTCCCCTGGTAGTGGCAGCTCACTTAACGACAGCCAGGCTCACCTGGAAGGAGGGCACCTCCCCGTCCCCAGAGGACACGGTCTGCCAAGGGCCAGGCAGGCTGGCGTTGAGGGAGAACCTGTAGACAGCCGGGTGGCCTTTGCTCTTCACCTTGGAGATGTACACAGTGCCCGGGGAGTCTAGGGACAAACGAGGTGTGGAGGAGGAGGGACAATCACCTCGACTGGCTTCCCCTAACCCTGTAACAGCCCAGCCTCGGCTCTGTTGACTGAGGAGCTGAGCCTGACCTTGGGGTCATCTCTGAATGGTGGCTCTGTTCCTCTCTACTGGACCGAGCCCATGGCAATGATGGGGGACTGCTTGTTGGTGGTGGACACTGGATGGGGTGGAGGTATAGATGGAGGGGAGGTGGTGGTGGACACTGGATGGGGTGGAGGTATAGATGGAGGGGAGGTGGTGGTGGACACTGGATGGGGTGGAGGTATAGATGGAGGGGAGGTGGTGGTGGACACTGGATGGGGTGGCAGCACGGGTAGAGGGAATGACAGTGATGGTGGGAGCCATGGTGTGATGTACCAGTAGGAACTAGGGTAGTGGAAGTGACGCCAACAACGATGCCCCAGGCATGGCGTGAATGGTGGGGGCGTGTTGCTGGTGAGGGTGGTGGGCACAGAGGGGTGACGATGGCCGTGTGACGACTAGGACACGCAGAACTGCCCCATGTGACGGGTTTATTCCCACACGCATCCTGGCATCCCACATCTGATGGAGGCCCCAGCAGGGATAAGCCAGCCTCCAGTGTTCAGGACGCCCCTGCCCCCCACCCCAGACACTCAGGATGGATTTGGCACACAAGGCAGGTTCACAGAGCACCACAAGCCAGGCTGGCGTGGTGGCAAGAAGGGACCGCCCTGTCGGCTGAAGAGAGCTGGTGGGACGACGGACAAGGGCCTCAGGTTCACCCCTGCACCGACCCTTCCACGGTGACCCAAGGACACAGACTTTTGTTCCCGAAGGAGAATCAAACCATGGATTTAATGTGCTCTCCCCACAGGGCCCCTGCACCCTTGTACCAGGACCTCCCACTGCCCCACCAGCCTGTGCACACTCCCCACTGACCCTGTAGGGCGGCCTCAGGCCGGCTGGCCCAGGACACCCCTGAACCCCGCTTCTTCTTCTCCAGGGATGTCCGGATGTTGTTCTGCAGGCTGTGGGGCTTCTCCTGGAACAGACCTACCCCCCCACCCCCCGCACCGTGTCAGACAGCAGGGCCTCCCTGGCTGGGCCCGGCCAAGGCTGGGACAGAGACAACCTGAGGGACATGGGCCCCAGGGCCCTCCGCTTGGGAAGGGGGTGGTATCAGGGGTCTGAAAGAAACTAGATGGAACTGAAGAAAGGCCAAATGCTGAATTTTCAAGAATCTTAAGGCGAAGGAAAGGAACCTGCCAGCGCCATCCAGAGAAAGACACTCGCAGCTTACCCCACTCATCCTCACCACGTCTCCCTTCCCTCCTCTGTCAAATGGGATGACACCCAGAGGGTACCTCCAGAGGGTGGCTGAGGGACAAAAGGGAATGCTGCATCTCATGCGCTTAGCAACGTGTCTGGCTTGCGATGAATGCTTGATAAATAGGAATAATTAGAAATGGCAGGTTATCAACTAGCAGAGGTCGGCGAGACCTCCTGTTTTGCCCCAAGCAAGCAGAGGTTCAGGGAGGGTACATGACCTTCGGGGAAGCGAGGGGCAGAGCCCCGCCAGGATCGGGCTTGTCTGCCCCTAAAGCCGAGCATCTTTATGCTACAGCCTGAAGGGCCCCTTTAAGAGGCACTTCAGAGGCTAAGAGATACAAGGGGCTGGGGCTGGACTCTGGCGGGGGTCCTGGCCCTTCTCCAGATGTTTCCAGGAACTTCGGGATCATCCCAGGGTTTGTCCACCTGTGAAGTGGGAGCAGACAGGCCCTGGGGGGTGGTGGGAGGCCTTGCAGCGGCAGTGACATTGGAGCGAAATTCGCTGCCCAGGCAGGTGGGAGAGGAGCAGGGACGTGGCCAATTTAGGAGGGGCTCCTCGGGCACCTCTCTGAGCTGCAGCCAATTATCATGCATTTGGCTAATGCCATTTACCGAGGGGAAGGCCAGGTTAATCTGAACACCACCCTAATTACACGAAGGCAATTACAGCAGTCAGCGGGTCTTCCCCCAGGAGCTGGAATCACTCACCCAAGCGTCTCCTCATTTGGTTTCTAACCACCCGGCAAAGCTGTATGACCTTGGGTCGACTTCCCCCGCCCCAACTGCAACCTCAGGCTCCCCTCTGTAAGACGAGAGCCTGGATCAGACTAACTCTAAGGCAAGCAGACATCTTTATCTCACCTCTTAGCTCATCCCCGGCACGTGCTCCATCACCAAGTCCTGTGGGTTTCACCTCCTGAAAACCTCTTGTCTTCACTGTCACCATCGGCCACACCGGCTCCAGCCCCCACTGTCTCTTGTCTAGATGACTGCACGAGACTCCCACCTGGGCTCCCAGCCACACTCACGCTGGCCCTCCGACCACACAGCAGCTGGTCCTTCTCTGCTTAAAGCCCTCCACTAGCTTCCAGTGCCAATTACAATCCAATCCAGACTCCTCACTGTACCCCAGCAGGCCCTGGCCCAGCCCACCTGGCTAGCCTTAGCTCCTGCAACTATCTCCATCAAACGTGGCCCTGGTCTTTCCCACTCTGGTGCTCCCCTCTGCCTAGACCGCTTCTCTCCTCTCCTCTCCCAGCTTGGTCAACTCCTTCCCTCCCTCCCCCCAACCCAGGCAGGCTAAGTCTTGCCTTAGACATTCCCTCCTCCAGGAAGAAGCCTTCCATGATACTGAGCTCCCCAGTCACCCTCCTTTTAGTCCACCACAGCTCAGATCTACTATTATATGGCCTGCCCCAGCAGTGGAATGAACTCCCTGAGCTCGAGAAGCCTGTCCTGCCCACTGCGGCCTGCCCCCAGCACCAGCACAGCTGGCACCCAGTAAGTATTCGTTTAATGAAACATGAAAACACGGAGGCTTAGAGGTGGAGTGACTGGCCTGAGGTCATACTGTGATGGGGAGCCTGGATCTCACATCTCTCGTCTTGGAGACGTGGACTCCAAAAGGGGCAGGGCCCACAGGGGACACCCTGGCAGGAAACCCTCACCTGAACAGGTGATGCAGGAGATGCCCTCGGCGCTCAAGTTGTACTTGAGATCCAGCAGCACCTGGATGTTGGTATCCGGCCGGAAGAGCAGCGGGGCCCGGCTGGCGGGGCGGAGCCGGCTGGCGAACACCAGGGACAGGACGAGGATGGAGACGAAGAGCCCTGCGAGGAAAGGACGCTGCGCTAGGCAGGGCTGGGGCCGGGGGTGGGGTGGGGTGGGGTGCGGGCATTCACAGCCGGGGCTTCCAGAGCCCTGGGGAAGAGCTGCTCCCTCTATGGGGACGGGAGGGGGAAGGGGGGGCAGGTATCCCAAGGGAGAAGGCAAAGGCCCAGCGTGCAAGCCGGTGGGTGACGCTGCTAGGGGTCCGTCCCTTGGAGGTAGGGGCCGGTTGTTACATGTGTCATTGGTGGTCAGACTGTAAGCTATAAGCTCACGTTCCTGGACAAGAACCAGCCACCATCTTAGAGCCCTTAACAGTTTATAAACAGCCAGCATCTCCACTTGATCTTACACAGACATAAATACAGTCAGTGATGATAATAATGATAATTAATAATAGTAGCACTTAACTTTCACTGAGCACTTACTACATGCCTTGCACTGGGCTAAGTTCTTTACATACACTGTGGCTTTCCTCACAGCTGCCTTAGTAGATAGATACTATTCTTTTTTTTTTTTTTTTTTGAGGTACGCGGGCCTCTCACTGTTGTGGCCTCTCCCATTGCAGAGCACAGGCTCCAGATGCGCAGGCTCAGCGGCCATGGCTCACGGGCCCAGCCGCTCCGCGGCATGTGGGATCTTCCCGGACCGGGGCACAAACCCGTGTCCCCTGCGTCGGCAGGCGGACTCTCAACCACTGCACCACCGGGGAAGCCCGATAGATACTATTCTTATCCTCACTTATAGGACAGGAAATGGAGGCTCAGACTAACTGGCGCAGTCAAGGAGACACTGCTTGTACACGGCAGAATTAGGATTCCAACTTAGCCAAGGTGGACTAAATCCAGAGCCCAAGCACTGGGCGCTCTGCTCTGCTGCCCAGCCTCATCACTGGCACATAGTAGGTGCTCAATAAGCAACAGCTATCACGGAACCAGCTTTATTCTACGCAGCAAGGGGGTAAAGCTCCGAGAGTGAGGGACACCAGCCCAGGTTTCTGACCTCTAGCTCATTTGGGAAACGGGCGGGCTCCCAATGCGTGCACGTTCTTTGCATGGGGTGGGGTCTGTCCCCCACGCCTTAGGCACTGGGAGAAGCTGCAAGATGGGGGAAAGGAGAGTGGAGAGCCCACTTACCCACAATCACCCAACGGCTCTTGACGGCCGACCACAGGACCCAGTGGTGCAGCAGCTCCTGCAGCTGGGCGATGAGCTGCCCCCGGCTGCCCCCATCGGGGGCTGGCTGCAGGCCCTTGGGGGGCACAGACACCAGGGACGCGTCTCCCAGCTCCAGCGACACTGCCAGGGCAGAGCAGCGGCCTGTCAGAGGGCCGGTCCAGAAGCGGGTCAGAGCCCACCCTGGTCCCTGCCCTCTCCGGGGAAGGCCAAACGCCCGATGGGGATCTCGTCCTGCCCCCACCCCCACCCCTCAGGACCAGCCTGTCCTCATACCAGCTCGCCAAGGGCTACTTCCCCTGGCCGAGGCAGCCCCTGGGTCCCGGCAGGCTCAGCGGGAGGCCCGCACCAGCTCTCACCTGGCTCCTCCTCCACATTGAGCAAGGGGATGTCATCATCCAGGTAGGGCATGGGGCCCTGAGCAGGGCTGCCCCCAGCCCGCTCAGCAGCAGCAAACACATCCCCGGGGAAGTGCAGGGAGCTCCTGCAGCCGCACTTCTGGTGGCAGCTGTGGAGACAGTGGGAGGAGAGGGTGAGTCATGGGTGTCCAGGGAAGGCGGGGGAAGGTCCCGGCTACATGTGAACCCAGGTATCACACCGCTGCCGACAGCTCACACAGGACACGCATCACAGGTTTCCAGGGGCCTGCACCTGAGTTCTCTCGAGCGCCATCTCCCCTGGGGCCCTTGGGTGCCACTCTTCCTCTGGGGACACAAATGGTGACAGCAACCATTACCCAGGGAGAGGGGGTGATGACTCGCAGCTGCCCAAGCATCAGGGTGACCAAAGCAGGGGAATCATGTCTCCCCCATCGTGTGCCCAGGGCCCTGACACCAGGAGGACGGGGAAGTGGGGCTGGGCTGAGGGTGTAGCTGAGGCCTCGGCTGGAGTGAATGTGAGGGACACAAGGCTCACCCTAGGGACTGGGGACAAGAACAGTGCACACGGTGAATGTGCCAGGAATACTACGTGCCAGGCAGTAAGATTCTCTCATTAATCCTCACGGGGTTCCATGTACCCATTTTATAGAACAGGAAGCTGAGATGCAGAGAGGTTAGGTCCAAGGTTCCACAGCCGCCAGGCAAAGAGGCTGAGGCTGGAGCCCAGGACTGGGAAGACTGCTGCGTCCACTGCCCCAGACCGGGGGGTGGGACAGCGTAGGCTTAGTTGGTGTCTCTGTAGAGATTAGAAACAAGGAGTCCTTTACCCAAGACATTTTGCTTCTGTGTCACAAAACTGTCATAGAAATAGTCACATCTGAACGTCTACAGTGCAGACCGCTGTGCCTCAGCCAGAGTGCCCCTGTCCAGTGCCCGACCCGTACCACCATACATGGTGGTCCTGAAGCAGGGTGTGTGTGTGGGAGAGCTGAGTGCGTCCCGGGCCCGAGTCTGAGCTCCTCGCTGCCCCTCCTTGGCCCACCATGGTCAGGTGGACACTGTCATGGACCCCTGGCAGTCCTGCCCTTGCACGCCCTGCCCCAAGCCCAGACCCCCCATCATTCCTCAGGACTCCCAACCCAGGCAGCCACCCAGGCTGGATTCCATTTGGTCACTGTCCCCGCCCCCCGCCACTGACCACCTGGCCCACGAGACCCCAACCCCTAGACCTTCAGCAGCGTCTCTGGGCTGATCCATTCAACTCTGCACACCACTCACTGCACCTAAATATGGTTCCTCCCCCAAGATGAGAACCTTGAGGACATTCAACGTGGCGGCTAAGAGCATGGGATCTGGAGTCGGATTATGTGGTCTAAATCTCAGCTCCACTGCCTATTAAATGGGTAACCTTGAGAAAGTTGCCCAGCTGCTCCAAGCCTCTGTTTCCTTGTCTACAAAATGGGTGAAATAAGAGGACCCAGCTGCCAGGGTCCTTGGGGAGGGTGGCAGTAAGATCTCGTACAAAAGCTCGTTGCCCACTTCCTGGCACACAGTAGGTGATCAGATGTAACTACTGGACAGGATTCTCTTCTTCTTCTGCTCCCCCAGGAGTGCCCAGCATAGGACTGGGCAAACAGAAGGTGCTCAGTGGTGAATCACGAGGCTCTTGGGAGATAGGAGGGTGTGCTGAATGGCCCCCCAAGGGCCTGCTGTGGATATTCTGTGAGAGGAGGACACGACCCCCTGCCTAGCTCACCTGGTCTGGCAGGCACTCTCCAGCGGCGCCATATAAAGGCTCCAGATGCCCAGGGCAGCAGGCATGGTGAAGAGCACAGCCAGCCAGCAGCAGGACACGATGAGAGACATGAACAGGCCGAAGTCGTGGACGGCCGGGATCTGGCAATGGGGAAGTAGAGGGGGGATGTGGGACTATCAGGCCTGGAGCCCAGGGAGCCTGGGGACTCTGCAGCGAGGCACTCAGGACCCCCGACCACCCTCAGACTGAGGCAGGATGAGGAGGCCGGGGCTGCTGGAACAGAGGCACTGGCCTAGGAGGTCGTCAGAGGGCCGGGCTGGTGCCAGGGTTGGGGCAGGGGAGGAAGAGTCCCACCTCTGGTCCACACTGCAGCCCTCTGCCCGGAATAGTGCTCAGCACAGAGCAAGCACTCCATAACTCTCATTACATGAAGGACAGAGGAAGACATGCCCTGTTGGAGCAGGCCACGTGTCGGCGAGGGGGAAGGGAGGGAAAGCTGCTGTGATGGGAATAGGGAGGATGGGTGTGCGCCCTGCACAGGGTCACAGGGACCTGCACAGGGTGTGGCAGTCAGAAGGAAACTGTAGCCAACAAGCAGACAGGCCTTCACTGTTTGTGAAACACTTTCACAATCATCTCATGTCAGTGCCTGATGATCCATACATGAGGAAAGCGAGGCTCAGAGAGGTTAAACAACCTGCTGACGGTCACACAGCCAGAAAATGGCAGAGGTGGGATGTGAACCCAGCTCTGCCTGTTTTCTGGATGTGGTTCTCTAGGAAGGCCTGGAGAATCCCAAAGCACCTAGTGGTTTCTAGACGGGATCCTCAGCCCAGGTCATAAAACCTCTCAGACTCAGGCAGGCTCACTGTCCTACAGGCTCTGTTGGCACCAAGGATCTGGCCTAAGATCCTTCTCCTGAGCCCAACTCAGATGTGAAGGAGCGTGGGGTCAGCGAGAGAAAAGTGAACGTGAGGCATGACCATGTGGTGTGAAGCCAGTGGGTGGAGAGGGCCCTGGACCCCGGTCAGGAGACATGGGCAGGCTCACCACTTACCAGCTGGGGGACCCTTGGAAACTGCCAAATGCCCTTCAGGACAGAGGTTGGATTATCACTAACAAGCATCAGTAAGAAACACTATTTGTATTATTATAATTCTCCCATTTGTTAAGTTCTGGTAATGATGACTAGTAGCAAAAATGGACTCTAAGTGGGGGAGGGGTAAACTGGGAGATTGGAATGGACACATACACACAACTATATATAAAATAGATAACTAATAAGGACCTACTGTACAGCACAAGGAACTCTACTGAATACTCCGTAATGGCTTATATGGGAAAAGAATCTAAAAAAGAGTGGATATATGTAAATGTATAACTGATTCACTTTGCTGTACAGCAGAAACTAACACAACACTGTAAATCAACTAGACTCCATTAAAATTTTTTTTTTAATGAGAAAAGAATGGACTCTAGGGACGTGGCAGGAAACTTGAGGCAGAGGCTGCGTGGCCCCAAGAGAAGGGACGGGTAGGAAGAGCAGAGACCAGGGGCCAGGTGTGCACGGGAGGGACGGGGAGGTCAGGTCGGGGCGGGGAGGGCGGGCTCCCACCTGGGAGAAGATGTTAGCTGCATAGGCGGCAGCCGTGGTCAGGGAGGTGAAGAAGGTTGCCTTGCCCGCCGTCTGGATGGTATGGATCATCCGCAGCTGCGGGTCTTCCAGGTGGGTGGCCTGGCGGTAGGTGTTGATGAATACAAAGACATCGTCCACGCCTACGGGAGGGAGCCCCGGGCCAGCAGGGCTCAGGATCACTCTGCCGTGTCCACGGTCAGACCCAACCTGGGCCAGGAACCCAAGCCCCACCCTCCATGCTCCTCGCTCCTCACCCCTGCCCCCACCAGAACCAGGCCCTTTCCTCCAAATCTTAGCCCCATTCCCACCTTTCCCACCATTCTTAACCTCCACCCAGAATAGCTACCCATTCCTTCCACTCCTTGGGGGCTCCACCCATCATATGCCAAGGATCACCCACCACTCATATTCTACCCACCCGCCACCCCAATTCCAAGCCTCCGAGGTCTGAAAGGGGACTTTTTGGAGCCCCCATGGGAGCCAGGCTTTGCCTCTTGGAAGAAGGCCCTTTTGGGGACAGAGTTCCCAAGTTCCCAGGGCCCATTACCATGGCAACAGAGGCAACTCACCAATGCCCACTATCACAAAGGCAGCCACCCCATTGAGGATGCCCAAGTACTGGATACCAAAGACCACATGGTACAGGAAGAGTGCCACCAGGCAGCTGAGGCCGATGCTGGCGATTCCGAAGAAGGACAGGAACACTGGGCAGGGCAAGAGGCACAGGGGACGGAGAGAGTGGGTGGACCCAGAGGAACACACCTCTTCAGTGTCCCTGGCCCCTGCTGGGTCCTGCCTCACACACCCACCCCAACCCCAGGGCGTACCTCTACCACCCCATCTAGCCCAGCACAGTTCTCTGCACCCAGAGAAGGGGCTGGGCAGGAGGGCTGAGTGGCAAATGAAGCCATTTTTGAGTAAGTCAAGTTGTTTATGGGCCCTCATCTTTGCAGAACTTGTCTCAAGTGCTAGTGGGGGATTATTATATATTTACATCTGTCACCCCAGTAGACTAGAGGTTCCATGGAGGTAGGAAGTGTGTCTGTGATGCTCACTATGTGTCTGTATCCCTGGCACCTTAGAGCATCTGGCACATAGTTGGTGCCCAAGTAATATCTGTTACATGGATGAATGAAGGTCTTTTCCATTTTTGAAGGTATGACCAATCTCTCATTCACTTGAGCAACAGAGAGCACCTACTGTATATGCAGAAAGAAGCAGCTAAGGTATATGGGGAGATGGTGGTGGAAAAGTAAACTGGGGGACTAAGGGCAGCTGACTGGGACTATAGAACAGGCTACAGAATAATTCATAAGGTGTCCAATACTCCAGACTCCCCAAAACTTATCAGCAAGTTTATCGGCAAGAAAAAGATGATCAAAGGGAAAAAGGTTCAACTGTGGGAGGTCATGGGAATGGGGGCCCCTAGGCATGGCCCAACCTGCCTCTGAACCTCAGTCTACCTGCCTGGGGTTAGAAGGTGATGTCTGAGCACCCCTCCCCCCACCAGTTCTGACATAGTGGATTCAAGACCATTTCTGGCATCCCTGAGCAGGAAGGCTTTGTCCAGAGAGAAGCACACTGGAAGAAGAGAAGGGGCTGGCTCCACGCGGGGCTTTTGAAGGAACCCTACCTGAGCAGGAGGTGAGAATGTAGACGAGGGCGGCAATGCAGCTGCTGCTGACGAAGGCCAGGAGCATGTCATTGTTGAAGGTTCTGCGAACCTCATAGTCAAAGAGGTCCGTCCCCCCATACAGAACCTGCACTTTGCTGAACAAGGGAGGACACAGAGAGAGGAAAGACAAAGCGGATCAGAGATAGAGGAGGTCTGGGAGCCATCCACCTCACCAGTGTCTCTTTACCTTGGCTGTACATTATGATCACCTGGGGGACTTCCAAAAATCCTGATGTCCAGGCCATACTCTCGACAAATGAAATCAGAATGTCTGGGGTGGGGCTGAATTATCAGTGAGGTTGGGACCACTGCTCTACACAAATAATAATCAATTATAGCCAAATTCTATGTCATCTTCCAATTCTTAATTATTCACAGCAAAATTCTAAATTCAAACCAGCTTCCAGATACGGTTTTATACCGCTAGTGTGCATTTAACAGCAGTTATTCTTAATAAGAAAAACTTCACCAAGCTAGTCAAGTTGAGTTTTAAAATACAAACAGGAGGGAGATCTGCTTCTGGCCAAGATGGAGTAACAAGATGAAATCTAGACTTACCTTCCCAGTGAAACTAATGAAAAACATAAGAAAATACATGAGACATGAGATAACAAAGAATGGTGATCTCTGAGAGGTGAGAAACAAAATGGACCCTATGCTTACCCTGACTTACTTGCTTGAGAGAGTTTCCAGGCTTCACTGCAGCCTAATATATGTGTTAGTGACTTCTCAAAAGAGGCTGAAAGTTTTCCAAACTTGATGAAAACTATAAACCCATTGATTCAAAAGGCTCAAGCAATGGACCCCAAGCACCCCCAAACCATGAATAAAACAACAACAATGCACATCATAATCAAGTTGCTCAAAATCAGTGACCAAGATAAAATCTTAAAAGCAGCCTGAGGAAGAAGATGCATTACACACAGAGGAACAAAAATAAGGATGGCAGCAGATTTCTCTTCAGAAACAATGCAAGTGAGAAGACGATGGAGCAAGGTCCTTTACCAACTGGGGAAAAAGTCAACCCAGAATTCTATACCCAGAGTTCTATATCTTGAAAAACATATTTCAAAAACAAAGGCAAGGGCTTCCCTAGTGGCACAGTGGTTGAGAGCCCGCCTGCCGAAGCAGGGGACACGGGTTCGTGCCCCAGTCCGGGAAGATCCCACATGCCGCGGAGTGGCTAGGCCCGTGAGCCATGGCCACTGAGCCTGCGTGTCCGGAGCCTGTGCTCCACAATGGTAGAGGTCACAGCAGTGAGAGGCCCGCGTACCGCAAAAAAAAAAAAAAAGAAGAAAGAAAAACAAAGGCAAAATAAAGACTTTTTCAGTATACAAAAGCTGAAAGGGGGCTTCCCTGGTGGCACAGTGGTTAAGAATCTGCCTGCCGATGCAGGGGACACGGGTTCGAGCCCTGGTCCAGGAAGATCCCACATGCCATGGAGCAACTAAGCCCGTGCGCCACAACTACTAAGCCTGCACTCTAGAGCCCGGGAGCCACAACTACCGAGCCTGCACACCTAGAGCCTGTGCTCTGCAACAAGAGAAGCCACCGCAGTGAGAAGCCTGCGCACCACAACGAAGAATAGCCCTCACTCGCCACAACTAGAGAAAGCCGCCCCACAGCAACTAAGACCCAACGCAGCCAAAAATAAATAATTTTTTTAAAAAGCTGAAAGAATTCATCTCCAGTACACCTGCACTACAAGAGATGTTAAAGAAAATCCTTCAGGCAGAAGGAAAATGATTACAGATGGAAATATACATCTACACAAAGGAATAAAAAGGACTGGAAATGGTAACGACATGAATAAATGTACCAAATTTTCTTATTTTTATGTAAATCTTTTAAAAAGATAACTGACCGTTTAAACAGAAATAACAATAATGTGGTATGGGGTTTATAACGTATATGAAAATAAAATATATGACAACAGTAGCATAGAGGCCAGGAGGAAGGACATGGTGGTATACTATTCATATATAGTTACACTATACATGAAGTGGTTTAACATCATTCGAAGATACACTGTAATTTAAGGATGTATACGATACACCTTGAAGCAACCACTAAACTAAATATATATAACTCAAAAAACAACAAAGGAAAAAAAATGGAATAATCAAAAATTCTCAGTCTAAAAGAAGGCAGAAGAGAGGAAAAAGGGAACTAAGAATATACGGGACAAATAATAAAATAAAATAGTCTTAAGTCTAACCATATTAACAATGCATTAACTGTAAATGGTCTAGATACCCCAATTAAAAGGCAGAGACAGTCAGATTAGATTTTAAAAAATCAAGACCCAGCTGCCTACAAGAAACTCACTTTAAATATAGACACAAATGGTTAAAAACAAAAGTGCAGAAAAAAATATACCACGCTGACATGAATCAAAAGAAAGCTGGAGTGGTTACATTAATAACAAATGAAATCAATTTCAGAGCAAAGAATATTACTAGGGATAAAGAAAGTCATTTAAAAATGATAAAGGGCTCGGTTCATTAAAAGAATACAACAATACTACATGCTTTGGACCTAACAACAGAGCTTTAAAATACATGAAGCAAAAGCTGATAGAAATGAAAAAAGAAATAGACAAACCTGCAATGATAGTTGAACATTTCAAAACCCTTTTTCTCAATGATTGCTAGAACAATTAGACAGAAGATCAGTAAGGATATAGAAGACTTGAACAACATAATCAACCAACTTGACTTAATTGACATTTATAGAATACCCCACCAAACAACAGCAAAATATACATTCTTTTCAAGTGCACAGGGAACATTTAGCAAGACAGACCATACACTGGACCGTAAAACAAAACTCAATAAATTTAGAATAATTTAAGTCATGCAAAGCATGTTCTCTGACCATGATAGAATTAAATTCAAAATTAACAACAACACACTATCTGGGAAATTCATAAATATTTGGAGACTAACACATTTTTAAATAATACAAGGGTCAAAGAAGAGATCAAAAGGGAAAATTGAAAGTATTCTGAATTGAATGAAAATGAAAGCATATGTCAAAATGTGTGAGATGAGCTAAAACAATGCTCAAAGGTAATTTTATAGCAATAAACACTTATATTAGAAAAGGAGAAAGCTTTCAAATCAGTGACCTCAGCTTCTACTGCAAGAAAGAAGAACAAGAGAAAAATATATATAAAGTAGGTATAAGAAAGGAAATAATGAAGATCAGAGCATAAATATATAAATAAACAAACAGAAAGATACCAAAGAAAAATCAATGAAACCAAAAGCTAGTCCTTTGAGAAGATCAGTAAGATTGATAAACTTCTAGCCAGACTGATCATGAAAAAAGGAGATAAAACACACATGAAAGAAGGGACATCACTACAGTTTTTATAAATATTCAAAAATAATAAGGGAATATTATGAATCACTTTGACATTTTAATGAAATGTCATTTGACAGTTTGACAATTTCATTTGACAATTTAAATGAAATGGACAAATTTCATGAAATATACTACCAAAGCTTGTGCAAGAATACAGAAATAACTTTAATAGCCCTATATGTATATTTAAGAATTGAATTTGTAGTTAAAACCTTCCCATAAAGAAAACTCCAGATCCAGACAGTTTCATTGCTGAATTCTATCAAACATTTAAGGAAGAATAATACCAGTTCTATACAAACTCTCCAGACAACTGAAGAGAGGACAATACTTTCTACCTCATCCTGTAAAACATTTTGATAGGGCTTCCCTGGTGGCACAGTGGAGGGGACTGCCAGTAGAGGGGACACGGGTTTGAGACCTGGTCTGGGAAGATCCCACATGCCGCGGAGCAACGGGGCCTGTGAGCCACAACTACTGAGCCTGCGCGTCTGGAGCCTGTGCTCCGCAAAAAGAGAGGCCGCGACAGTGAGAGGCCCATGCACCGCGATGAAGAGTGGCCCCCGCTTGCCCCAACTAGAGAAAGCCCTCGCACAGAAACGAAGACCCAACACAGCCAAAACTAAAATAAATAAATAAATTAAGAAAAAAATTTTTGATACCAAAATCAAACAGAGATATTACAAGAAAACTACAGCCTAGTATCCATCATGAACATATACCAATGAACAAAGAATACAAATAGAATCTAACACTATATAAAAAGGATGATATATCATGACCAAGGGGGATTTACCCTAAGAATGCAAGGATGGTTTAAAATTAAAAACTCAATCAATGTAATTCACCATATTAAACTAAAAAAGAAATACTGTATGATCTCTCTCTAGATGCAGAAAAAGCATTTGAGAAAACTGAATATTCCTTACTGATTAAAAAAAAAAAGACACCAGCAAATTAGGAATAGAAGGGAACTTCCTTAACCTGATAAAGGACATCTACAAAAAATCTACATACTTTGGTCAGGGATAATACAGCATTGTCCATTCTCATCACTTATTCAACATTGTACTGGATGTTCTAGCCAGTGCATTCAGGCAAGAGAAAGAAATAAAAGGCATCCAAATTGGAAAGCAAGAAGTAAAACTGTCTTTATTAGCAAAAGACATAATTAACTATGTAGAAAATCAAATGTAATCTACCAAAAATCTTCTAGAACTTATAAGGGAGCTTAGCAAGGTTGCAGGACCCAATGTCAATTATATTTCTATATACTAGCAACTAACAATTGCCAAATGAAATTTTTTTAAAAATACCATTTACAATAGCATAAGAATATGAAATAGGGATAAATCTGACAAAAGACATCATATACACCACATTCATTAGTCATAAGACTAATGTTGTTAAGATGTCAGTTCCCCTCAAATTGATCTGTGTATTTGACACAATCATAATCAAGATCCCAGCAGACTTTTATTTGGAGAAATGGACAAGCTGATTCTAAAATTCATAGGGAAATGCAAAGGACTTAGAATAACTAAAGCAACTTTGAAAAAGAACAACAAAGCTGGAAGACTAACACTTGCACAAGACATGGTATAAAGCTACCATAATCAAGACAGTGTAATACTGGTGTGCAAATAAAAAATAGATCAATGGAACAGAACAGAGCATCCAGAAACAGACTCACATATATACGGACAAAGATTTTTGTCCAAGATGCAAAGGCAATTCAGTGAAGAAAGAATGATCTTTTCAACAAATGATGCTGGAACAGCTGGAGAGTCATATAAAAATAATAAATAAACATCGGCACATTACAATATATACAAAGTGTTCATAGTGTATGCCTTGCACCATATACAAAGATTAATTAAAAATGGAATATCACAGATCTAAATGTAAAACCAGTTTTAAAGCGATCAAAAGATCTAAATAGTCACCAATGAAGATAAATGGATGTCAAATAAGCACGGGAACATCACTGGTAATTAGGGAAATTCAAATTCAAATTGCAATGAGATATCACCACACACCTAGTAGAACGGCTAAAATTTTTTACACTGACCGTACCAAGTGTTAGAGAGGTTGTGGAGGAACTGGAATTCTTATACACTGGGTGGGAATGCAAAATGGTACAACCAATCTGGAAAACAATTTGGCAGTTTCTTAAAAAGTTAAACACACACCTACCATATGATCTAGTCATTTCACTCCTAGGTATTTATCTAAGACATATGAAAGCACTTGTTCACACAAAGGCTTGTTCACAGCAGCTCTATCTGCAATAGCCAAATCTGGAAACAACCCAAATACCCATAAACAGGTGAGTGGATGAACAAAAGGTGGCATCTCCACACAATGGATACGACACAGCATTTAAAAAGAATAAACCGTCTACACATGCAACAACATGGATACAATTCAAAATAATTAGGCTGAGTGAAAGAGAGCAATCAAAATTGTGCATACTATATGATGCCATGTATATAAAACTCTAGAAAATGAAAATGAATATACAGTGATAAAAAACAGAAAGTGGGGCTTCCCTGGTGGCGCAGTGGTTGAGAGTCCGCCTGCAGATGCAGGAGACACGGGTTCGTGCCCCGGTCCGGGAGGATCCCACATGCCGCAGAGCGGCTGGGCCCATAAGCCATGGCCGCTGAGCCTGCACGTCCGGAGCCTGTGCTCCGCAACGGGAGAGGCCACAGCAGTGAGAGGCCCGCATACCACAAAACAAAAAAACAAAAACAAGAAAGTGGTCCTGGGGTGGCAGTGGGAAGGCAAGGTGAGGCAGGATGGAGTGATTATCAAGGGGACATGAATAAACTTCTGGGGGTGACGGGTCTCTTCATTATCTTGATTGTGGTGAAGGTTTCATGGTGTATGTATACATGGGTCAAAACTAATCAAACTGTAAACTTTAAGTATATGCAACTGGTTGTATATCAATTATACCTCAATAAAGCTGTTTAAAAAACCAAACAGGACATTTAAAAACCAAGTAGAAAAGATCTTTGGATTATCTACTTTGTTGAACTAAATGGATTAATTCATCTTTCATTAGAGTAGAAAACTGAAAGTTCAATCAACTGTTTATTCATTCATTCATTTGTATAGCTTTGATAGAATGCCTTCTAGGTTCCAGGTCCTGTCTTAGTTACTGGCTATAAAAAGTCATGGGCCCAGACTTTTACTCTCAAGTAGAAAGGAATAGCTCATGCAAGAACAATATTCTTGCCTAGAACTACTAAAAAGTCAGATAAAACTGAGAAATCATCTGTTTAATGACATTAGAGACTTCCTGAAGCAATGAGAACTAGAGGGCTAAGACTCCAGAAAGCAAAGAACCTACAAAAGGTAAGCTCCCCTTCTACGGCTGTGTTTACCCTAGAGGTATTTGCTGATTCTGAACACAGGCATGAGGCTAAAAATCTAGGCGGGGGGTCAGAAAAACTAGCAGAGCTTTGGGCAGAGACGTGCAGACCAGCATAGCATAAAGCCAGTTTCTTCCTCAGCACTTCTGCCAAATACTGGGGCCGTGTGGAGTATGAGGCTACAAAGCTAAGCAGAAAGGCTCTGAAAAAACAGAGTAGAGATATTTTTAGCAGTTTTGAGAGACAAAGATTAGGGTCTGAAACCTGTCAGGGGAAGGGGCTCTGCAGAATACTCCAGGCTCTCAGTTGAACATCTTAGAGAACCAAGGGCAAACTAGAGGTAGGCTGAGAATTTTCAGTATTGCAAACCTGCCTCGACTTCGTGTAACTGCTGACTATTTAAGGTGATCAGTCACAACTCCATCTGCCTAGTGGAGGGAAAGATAAACTTTCTCTGGAAGAAATAACATCATCTGGACCTCTATGGTTTTATATACAATGTTCATCACTCAGTAAAAACTACCAGGCATACTCACAGGCAGGACCCCATGACCAAAAACCAAGTGAAAGAACAGACCACAGAAACAAATCCACAAGTTATCCATAATAACCTAATAACTTGATATGCTTAAGATGCTTATGATGTGTATAAGGGGCTCCAAACAGTGTGTGGCACAGGGTAAGCACTCAATAAATATTAGCTCTGATTATTACAGTAGTTGCTCAATAAAGAAACGAGGGTATTTCAGTCAGATTCATTCCTCCTGTGCCGGGGGCTGACTTGTCAGGGCAGAGGACCAAGAGGCACTGGAGTTACTGCCCTGCAGGACTGACAGAAGATGAGCTATCCAATGCTCTTTCCTGATGGGGAGAGGCCCAGTTGTATTCTCAGACACACATCCCAAGGGCTGGAGGACGATCAAAGCACCCACTGCCCAAAAGCTCTTTCACATCTCTTAGTTCGTCTCCTCCTAATGACTGCAGAAGGGTAGCAGGAGTCATCATCCCCGTTTTACCAGTATCAGAGGCCCAGAGAAGTGAAGTGACTTGCCCACTATCTCCCTGGATAGTAGAAGCAGAGAGGAACTCCTTATGCCCTGGTCAATACTCCTTCCAGAAAGCCTTCTAGCACCACCTCAGGAGAAAATCAATACCAAAGACCTCCAGGGCAGAAGTTCCTCCAAAGCTGTCATGTTCACTAAACCATCAGCACTGATCAGGAAAAGCGTCCTTTCATCTGTCAGGGTGACGATGAGGATGTATCTGGCTCTGCCCTTGATCTGAGAAGAAAGATCTCTTAGGGAAAAGGTTGCAGGTAAGGGGATCTGGGGTTTATGAGAAAAGAACCACCTGGAAACCAATTCTCTACGCTAATACAGCCCTTTCCTGGTACAAACAAGGACAGGCCAGGCACACACCGGGTGCAGCTGGACTGCCTACCTAGTGGACTGCTTGGCCAGCATGGCCACATAGGTGACCACAAAGCTCTGAAACTTAGCCCGCTGCTCCTCCCAGCGATCGTCCACCGAGTAGTAGTTGGGCAGGGGTGCTCCAAAGAGGATCTCGCTGCGCAGGAGGGAGCTCTTGAGGTTTTCTGCAGAGAGGCCCTCGTCCACATACCAGTAGAACTCCGGGTGAGTCATGGCCAGCTCTAGGGAGCCTGCAGGGGCAGAGGTCAAGGGGTCCAAGGAGCTCAGTGGGTCAGCTCCCAACAACCCTCCATCAGGGTCATCCTGCCCTCCTCAGCACCTCACCCCCTTTCTAAGGAAATGCAAAACTGTCCCAGCTTGGGCTATCTCCAACTGTCTCTAACAGAACGGATAGTTTAGAGAAATCACAGCTGTCTGAGGGGAGCAGCCCCCCAGATATGCTCAGGCGGCTCCCACTAAGTTTACACCTTCATTTCAGTTTGAACCTCACCTAATTCCAAGGCTCAGTCTCTGCAGTCCTGTAACTCCTTCCCATCCCAGTCCCGCCTCCATCTGCTTAGAACCCCGCCCATGTGCCCCTTAAAAGGCAAACCCAAGCCCCGCCTCCACAGCCAGCCTCTGGCCCCCTCCCCATCCTTTCTCAAGTCCCATCCCAAACATACTTCAAACTAATGCACCTTGATCTTCCTTCAAGCCCAGCCTCTCTCCAGATGCCCAGTTCTCTGTAACCACACCCCACCTTCCCTCTAACCAACCTCACGCCCAAGCCCCACCCCAAGCCTAACTCTGGCCACAGCACAACTCCCAGTCTCCCTCAATCCAGGTGTGCACACAAACCTCCTTCCTTGCCTCCCTCAGATCCCATCTTGCACCCAACCCCAGCTCCCTGCCCTTCCTCAATAATGGCCCCCAGGCCTGCCCAGCACTCAGCTCCAGCCTGACTCCACCTCACAGCCAATTCCGACCCCATCCTCCGACCAGTCTGTGAAGTACTGAGTCAAGAATCAAGCCTTCCCTTAACCTCCAAGCCCCGCTCCCAGCCTCATTAACCACCCCCTTCCCTTACAAGCCCCACCTACCCTCAGCCTCCACCCCTTACAAGCCCCGCCTCCAGCCTCCTTCAGACCTGGTCCCTACAGGCCCCGCCCCACCCACACCCAGGGCTGCTCACCCCGGATGTCGGCCAGGTCCTGGCCCATGCCATCATAGTAAATCTTGCCACCCCTCTCAGTGGGGAAGAAGTAGGTCATGAGCGAGCTGGGCGGGGAGCAGTAAGAGTAGGAGCCGAGCGGCAGGTCTTTCAGCACTTCATGGGGCTTCCAGCAGAACTCCCGGAAGCCCGGGTGGTCCATGATCTTGCGCTCAATCTCGTGGATTGTGACCAGCCGCTCACTCGTGAAAATGTTGCGCTCTGCATCGCCACGCGCCAGGAAAATGAGCTCGATGCGCCAGTGCGCGTGCGTCTGGGTGTTGGCGCTCACATAGGAGTGTGAGTAGTCCCAACGCGAGGTGCCTCGGCGGGCACGGCTCTGATTGGCCGCAGCCGCCACGGGGGGAGGGGCGCTGGGTTGGCGCTGCCCATTCTTGTCCAGCCCCTGGTTCACCTGGGCTTCACTCTGGTTGGCGGCCAGGCTCCCCAGGAGTGGAGTCTCTCGCCGAAGACGCCCGCTCCGATTGGCTGCTGGCTTCTGAGCGGTGGAGGTGTCCCACAATCCTGGGCCAAGCTCTAGCGCGGCAGGGACTTGGTACGGGACCCGGGCGGCCGGCCGCGAGCGATTGCCTACATGTAGCTGCTGCAACTGCTCTGTGATGAGGCGTTGGAGCGTCTCAGAAGTGAAGTCGGCCAGGTCGCGCCGGTTGCGCCCCCAGGACCCAAACTGGGATTTGAGCGCCAGCGCGAGGGCGTCGAAACGCTGGGAGGCCTCATGGTTGCGGATCTCAAAGGCATTGTAGGAGATGTCAATGTCCAGCGGCGGGTAGTAGAGGAACATGAAGGCTGAAAGAGCCATGGGGATGCTGCAGCCGAGGAAGAGCACCAGCCCCGCACAGCACGGATTGGTGAAGGCCCAGCCCAGTGTGTTCCAGAAGCCTGACGCTGGGGGTCGGGAGGGCAAGGTCCAGTGCCGCCAGCAACACTGCCCCCCTGCCCCAGCTTGGGGCCCTGGCTTCTGGGCCCTCCTAAAGGCCTCACCCGCTGCTTCCTCTTCCTCTTCCTGCGCCTCCTCTAGCCACACATCCTGCAGCAAGGGGTCATCCTCCGAGTCCATAGCCTACAGGAGAGGGAGAGGGTCAGCAGGCTGCAGAGAAGGAGAGGATGGTGCCCTGTAGCTGCAGTCGTCCACCCTGCGTTAACCCTGCCCACTCATAACCAAGACAAATACTACAATGGAATTGCATCAAGCAGGCACTTAACTGAATTCAACCACATGTGTACAAAACAGAAAGAAAAATCCTATTATTTGCCCATCACATCTCCCAACTAGATCAGGGCTTTCAAGGTCACAGAAAAAGGAGACTCATAGCCCAGTTGCAAACAGAAGAGATATTCCTCCCCGTGTAAGGGATATTCGAGGGGAATTTTGACGATGTATGATTTCCCAATTTTTGCTGCATCCTCTGATTTTAGAACTCAAAGCCAGTGTGAGGTGTGACTTTGCTGCAATCACTTATTTAACGAGCAACTGTAAAGGCATCCAAAAGTATCAGGGTAGAAGGGAAAGAGCATGCTGTTCGGAGTCAGACCCTAGTTTGCATCCTGAACCTCAGAGTCTTCATCTATAAAACAGAGGTGGCCATTCCTGCCTCACGTGGCTGTGGGGAGCGTCAAGGGTGAAAGCACTTTCAGTCTGCGTAGTATATTATCTGTCACTTGAACAGATTTCTTTGCTTCTCTCTGGGGACTGTAATGTGCTCAGCCATTGCCCATGCGGCTCTGCCAGGGCTAGATGCCTGTCATAGTTCTGCTCAAGAACTCTCAATAGCTCCCCACCCCCTCTTTGGGACACTGCAGCTGTGGCCACTGTTTGTCAGGCTCGGACCACTTAATATGCAGCTCCAGGGATGTCAAACCTTTAGGCACAGACAGGGGCCGGGCATCTGTCTCCCCAAGACGTGGGCCCAAGCAGCAGGAGGGCCTGGCAGGAGAGGGCAGCCTGAGGACTCCAGCAGGGTGGTCCAAAGGCAAGATGCCTTCTGGCATCCCCGGGCATGGCCTGTCCCCTTGTCCTGCCTGCCCTCTGGACGGAGAGAGACTCATTATCCAGTTAGAGGCCAGGCAGTGAGAAGGGGAAGCTAATTATGCCAGCGCTGGCTAATTAATGCTGTCTTTCCTATTAACATTCTCTAGAATGCTCCATTTCAATTAGACTGTCTGTCCAGGAAGAGAGGGGGCTGCCCTCAGCCCAAAGAAAGTGAAGAAGAGAGGGCAAGGAGAAGGAGGGAAACAGAGACTGAGAGACAGGACACGGGAGAGATGCGAGACAGAGAAAGATGAAAACTGGAGAGGGACAGGAGAGTGGAGTTAGGGGACAGAAGAGGAGGAAGGGGGTGCCGAGGGTGGGTGGGAGAGGAAGACTTGAAAGGGAGAGAGGCCTGGAAGGGGCAGGAACTGCTTCTGTAATATTCGAGATTCCTATGGATGCAAACATTTAACTTCCCGTTTCTGAGGCCCTAACACAAGCCTGCCAAGGGGATGCTACCTGCACTGAGGCCCAATTTGCTTTAGCAGAAACTTGTGGAAGTGAACCAGAGGCAGCTCAGACTCACCCCATCTCCAAAGGGCAAACCCAGGTCTGCATGTGGAGGTGGGGGAATGGGGGAACCTCCACCCCATTCCCAGCCGCTGAAGGAGGAAGTTGATGGTAATATGGTAGAAAGGGACAGGGGTCAATTCTGCATTTTTTTTTCTGGGGACTAAGTTCATCCACTGGCCGCCAGCCTCAGCCTGCCTTGCCCAGGGTACAGTTTACAATGTGTTGGTGTGTGAGCGGGTCTAAGACCAGGATTCCGAGTCATGTCAGCACTCCCTGGGTGATCCCTCTATCCCATTGCTACTCCATCAGGAATGCTACTCCCTTCCCCAGATGTCCAAGTTTAAAACATCTTTCAAGGCCTTGCTCAAGTGTCACCTCTGCCAAGAAGCCTTCCCAGATCTGAACACCCCGCACCCCCCACCCCCAAGCTACTTGTCTAAGCTTCTCACCACACTTTGGGGGTAAAAACTACTTAGGGACAGGGAGGGAGAGGCAGTGTAGCAGATTGTTAAGAGCCATGGTTTTGGAGGCAGACAGATTTGGGTGCAAATCCCAGCTGCATGACTTAGGGCAGACAGTGTAGCATTTCTGAGCCTCAGTGTTTCCATCTGCAAAACGGGGCTAACAGTACTCACCATCGAGGTTGCTAGATGATATACAGAGCAGGCTGACCACAGTGCCTGGTAGGTATAAGGGCTTAGGAAATGACAGCTACTATTCTTTTACACTCTGCTTCTCCCCAAAGGCTGTGAACTCCTAAAACACCCATGGGGCCTATTGTATTTGCCAAAGATGGCCACAACAATATCTCCCACCTCACATGTTCTTCTCATGATGTGACTTTAAGACTTCTCCCATCAAGAAGTAATGTCTGTATTCCTTGCCTTGAATCTGGGTGGGCTGTGGCCACAGCAGAGTGATGCTCTGTGACTTCTGAGGCTAGGTAAAAAGGGAGATGCAGCTTCCACCTGGCTGTCTTGGGACACTCATCCTTGAACCCCGCCACCATGCTGTGAGGAAGCCCAAATTAGCCCATGCAGAGAGACCACGTGTAGGAGCTCCTGCTGACAACCTGGCTGACAGCCAGCATCAACCACCAGACATATGAATGAAAATGCCTCCAGTGATTCTGGGCCCCCTGCCATCAAGTTACCCCCAGCCTTCTAGTCTTCCCAGCTGAGGACCAGGTACTGTGGAGTCGAGCTAAGCCACCCTCTCCTGTGCCTGCCCTATCCTGACCCACAGAATCCATGAACATAATATATCAGCTGTCATACATCACTAAGTGTTGGGATAGTTTGTCCCATAGCAACAGTAACTGAACAATTGCAGTGGAGCCCTGTTGCATATGTATGACTCTGTGCCCTGCAGACTATACTTGCTAGATTTAAGTGACCCATTCTGCCTCCCAGTGAGAGCCCCACAGCTCGGTGGACATGAACTCCAAGGGAGCAGGGACTTCGCTGTCATGTTCCCTGCTGTGTTCCTGTGGCCTAAAATACTCTGGGGAGGGAGGTTAGTGCCTAGCAGATATTTGTTAAATGAAGGAAGGAAAGGGAATCTCTGAAGAAGCTGGGTTTGATATTAGGTAGAACTTTCCCCTGGACAGAGGACAGTCAGACACCAAACAGTGTAAGCATAGGGCAGAGAGTATGGTTTCTTCTGCCTGGGGTGGGAAGGATCTTGGAGAGGATGAGATGGACGAGGTGGAAGTGGACCTGATGAGTTGTCTAGCACTCCCCTCCCCGCCTCCACCACCATGCCCGCCTTCTCAGTCTACCCCTGAAAAGGAAAGTTGCCAGGTGGGAAATTACACATGGCTCCAGACCCAGCTCAGCCTCCAACTTTCTGTGTTGGAAAGTTTCATGCCCTGGGCATGTCCCATCCCTTCTTGGTACCCTGTCTCTCCCATCTGGCAGTGGGATGGTAAAAGCCCAGGTCCCTCCAGCTGTGACACCTCCAGACTCTCTGAGAAGCCCTCATCTGCAGGCCAAGGGGAGGGTGGGTGCAATCTGAGAGAATCCACCAAACCAACGGAGGCCCGGCTGCCAGCTGGGGTCTGACACCAATGCCTCAGCTGGCAACCCTGTCCTCAGCGGCCCCTCCCAGGATGGGCAGCAAATCGCATATGTGTTTTCCTTTCTCAAATTATGGGAACTGATTAGCTTAGTGAAGAGCTCCAGCTGCACCATGGAAAGGAGATAAGGATGGTTCCTTCAATACCTCTCATTGACTCAGACAAAGAGCCCAAAGTAGGGCTGTGGTCACGGGGGACTGTCATCTGCCTTTGTGATCTCCCCTAGGGCGCCCCTGCTCAGTGATCGACATGTTTGCTCTCTCCCTCCCTCTCCATCTGTCTCTGACACACACACACACACACACACTCAGAGACAGTCGAAACTCTGGGCCTCCCGCGTGCCCATGAACCAAGGTTCACGGAACGTGGTTTCCCGTGGTTTCCCTCCTCTTGAGAAAAGCAAACGAGACAGCAGCCTACAAGGGAACAGCAGACCCTGAGGAGCCTCAGGAGAAAGAACCTGGTCCAATTTCAAGGCCAGGCTTGGGGCAACCCAAGGCCACATTTGCAGCATTATCCTGATTTTATAACAGAAAAACAAAATCTACATATATATGCATTTAAAAACCCTATTAATGGGGCTTCCCTGGTGGCGCAGTGGTTGAGAGTCCGCCTGCTGATGCAGGGGACGCGGGTTCGTGCCCCGGTCCGGGAAGATCCCACATGCCGCGGAGCGGCTGGGCCCGTGAGCCATGGCCGCTGAGCCTGCGCGTCCGGAGCCTGTGCTCCGCAAGGGGAGAGGCCACAACAGTGAGAGGCCCGCATACCGCAAAAAAAAAAAAAAAACAACACACACACACACACATTAATAGTGGTTATCTCTCTGGGAGGATTATGGGTGACTTTTATTTTCTTCTTTATACTTGTCTATTTCCAATTTTTCTACAATGATCGGGTACAGCTGGACATTTAGAATCAGAAATAAACGTTATTTAAAAATAGAACATGTGTGTATGTGTGTAGAAGGGATTTTGTTAACAGCCTTCAACTTTTTGAGGAGTTACTATAATAGGCATGGGACGGGGGAGGGTTCTGTCCTCCAAGGAGAGGCAACATGGAGAGTTGCAGCAAGAGAGATCCTGGTTAGAAAGCAGAAGGACCTAGGGAGAGCCGGAGGTGGCAAATGCCCAATGAGTGAGTGAGTGTGGAATCTTCTATTCCCCTGAGATGGACACAGGAGTCTTTAAAATGACCAGGAAGTAGATCCTGTCTTATCAGACTCAGAAGGGACATCAGAGCACACCTGATCCCACTCCTTCATTTCACAGCTTAGAAACTAAGCCCAGCAAAGGGTCTTACCCAAGGTCATATTTCAATGGCAGAGCCGGGACACTTGGCTCAAAGGAGTGCTCCATCTGCTCCATCACCAGATTCTGGAGGCAGTTTTTGGCAGCCCTAGGGTTGGGATAATGCTGTTATTTAAAAATAGAACATGTGTGTATGTGTGTAGAAGGGATTTTGTTAACAGCCTTCAACTCTTTGACAGAAGATAACATGGGTACCCAAAGAGCCAACATAGGGAAGCTATTTTTAAGGTCGAGGAAAGAGGCATTCTTCAAGTCACAAGCCAGACGGACTTCCCCATCCAGACAGAACGGGGCTTTGGTGGGAGACGGTATTGTCTCAGACACCCTCAGCCCCTCACTGGGCCCTGCTCTTCTCCAGAAAGGCTCCAAGGGATGTGGCCCCATGCCTGAGCTGCCTGTATCCCTGTTTACAACTTCCCTCCTTCTGACGAAGGGTAACAGAACCCTTCCTTCTTCATTTCCCCATCCCAGCCAGACTATTAAAATGTAATAAAAAAATCACATTAGCCTTGCAGATTCGGCTTAAAGCACGTATATGTATGTATAATTTAATGGTAATTAGGAGCTAATCAGCTTTTTCTTCCCGTCTAGGGGTGTTTTGCCTCCCTGGTTCAGCTCTGGTTCTTGGAAACATCTTGGGATCTTTGATTTTCCTACTCTTGGGATGAGAGATTTGGGCAGAAATTCAAAATGAGATATTTTGAGTCAAACAGCTCCATTTCCTCCTGATGTGCTGCAGTGGGGACATTGTGCCCTTCTCTACTCTCTGGTTATGGATCTACCACTTTGGTGAATTTAGTTCATCAGAAGTGGAGAAGAGAGGAAAGGAAAGACGAGGGCTTGGTTCCTACTAGGCGTCACTGCCCTAAATCCTAATACCCCATCTTCTAAGAGTCTGCCAGCCTCCATATGCCCCAGCTATGTGCCTGCTATCCAGAATTCCAAATTCTTCTTGGATACCTGAGTACTCCATCTCAGGCCAGGAGGCTGCAGATACATTGGAGACATGGTGATAAAACCGGGTCAAAATCATACAGATGGGATGAAGCCGGAAACCCAACTAGCTCAATGCAGAAACTGACACCCAGGAAGAGAATCATAACATAATAATTAGCTGTGCACCTACCATGTGCAAGCACCTTCTCTCATATATCAGCCCTGCAAGGGAGGCTTTATAAGCATCCCCATCTTACAGAGTAATAAACAATCAGAGAGGTTAAGAGACTCTCTTGTGGTCACACAGCTAATAAGGCATGGAGCTAGCATTTGAACCTCAGGTCTACTAATCCCGAAGCCCATGTTCTTTTCACCATTCCAAGCAGCCTTTGAGTTCCTTGCGAGCTGAGATGTAAATACTCACTGAGGAAACCCACTGCCCTTTAGCAGGCCTGTAGCATCCCCGTAAGACCTGAAAGCACGCAAGTCTCAGCAATTCTGCTTTTAGTAGGTGACAGGCAGCTCAGGGCATGATGCGAAGGAAGTCTCCACCAGCCTTGGATGCTTGGCCTTCCCTTCAAGGAAAGCATAGATGTGACGGTTAATAGTATGTGTCAGCTTGACTGGCCCATGGGATGTCAGACATTTGACCAAACATGATTCTGGATGTGCAGACTGAGTAAAGCAGATGGCCTCCCCTAGTGTGGGTGGGCCTCATCCAATCAGGTGAAGGCCTGAATGGAACAAAAAGGCTGAGTAAGAGGGAACGCTTTCTGCTGACTGCCTGAGCTGGAACACCGGTCTTTTCCAGTCTCCAGACTCGGACTGAAACACTGGCTCTTCCTGGGTCTCGAGTCTGCTGGCTTTCAGACGGGAACTTACATAATCAGCTCTCCTGAATCTCAGGCCTTTGGACACAGACTGGAGCTACACCATTAGCTCTCTTGGGTCCCAGCTTGCCAACTGCAGATGTCGGGATGCCTCAACTCTTCTCAATCTCTCTCTCTACCTAATCAACATCCTATTGGTTCTGTTTCTCTGGAGGACCCCCACTAATATAATTTCCCCAGAGGGAAAGTGGGGGTGAAGCAGGGAGCCCCATCCCAGCAGCTGGATCCTAGGATCCTCCTGGACTCTTCTCTCAAGAAGCCCCGAGTCCTATCCAGAATCTCAGATGAAAATGGCAACAGAGACAGGGAATGCCCTTCAAATCCACAGAGGAAGGAGTGTGGCTGGGTGGCTTTCTGAGACTTTTCCCCAACAAGAAGACCCTAAACCTGTCACCCCCATCTTCCCTGCCCCAGCCCTGAAGAAATCTGGCTTCACAGCTGCAGCTGAAGCAAACACGTGCACCTACTCCCCATTAGACCCCCTGCCCCCTAAGAAATACCATTCTATCGGCTAAATCTGCCAACAGGGGGCAGGAAGAGGGATGTACACGACCACTTCTCCCCCCAAAGAAAGTCTGCGCTTATTTATTGGGAGTCCAGGTGGGGTGGGAGAGGGAAGGGATCTGGGAGAGGGGCTCTGTGGTGAGCCCGTCCAGGAGCCTCATTTCTCAGAGAAGGACAGGCTGCGGAGATGGAGCACATGAAGGACAGTTGGCCTCCCCAGGTGGACAGCCGGCGAGGAAACTGTGGGCACTGACTTGGAAGCCCAACAGCTCGATATATATCAGGCAAACCAGCTTTGATCTCATCAATATATCACCAGGGGAAACATCCCAGCCGGCACCAGAGGAACCCAACATTCATGGTCATGACGGCCTAAGCTTCCCCCAGTCTGTGTGTTCTCTCTCTGGTGGGCTCAGTGGAACAGAACTGGTCCCCCAACACTAAGAGGGATGTCAGGTGTTAAGAGCACCGGGGCCTGATTTTGGGGGGAAGGGGGAGAGACAGCCCTGGGTTCAAACCCTGGCTCTGCCACTAACTGGGTGCCTTGGGCAAGTCTCAGTTTCCTGATCTGAAAAATGGGGTGGTGACACCCTGCTGGCTGAGTCACAGCAGCTAGTATGGTCATGATGAGCTTCAAAGATGGGAAGAGCCCCAAACCTGGCCCCTGCTCATGGCCAGGTCTACAAGTCGGCTGGAACTGACTTTTCTATTCTCTGCTACATCGGCCCTCACACTTTATTTATTTTTTTTTTTTGCGGTATGCGGGCCTCTCACTGTTGTGGCCTCTCCCGCTGCAGAGCACAGGCTCCGGACGCGCAGGCTCAGCGGCCATGGCTCACGGGCCCAGCCGCTCCGTGGCACGTGGGATCTTCCCAGACCGGGGCACGAACCCGTGTCCCCTTCATCGGCAGGCGGACTTTTAACCACTGCGCCACCAGGGAAGCCCCCTCACACTTTAATATGGATCAGTCACCAGGTGCACTTGTTAAAAGGCAAACTCCTGGGCCAGACACTAGATCCCATCAATCAGATGCTCAGGGGATGGGGCCCAGGAATCTGTATTTACACCACCTCCCCAGGTGATTCTTTTGCAGGTACTCCAGGACTATTCTGTGAAAGACCCTGCTGCCCTGGCCACCCTCCCCTATTCCCAGTGGCTTTCTCCAGCAGGTGACCTTGCCTTTGGCCTTCCCCTTGCTGAGGCTCACACTAGCCTCTCCTCAAGCTTGTCCTACCCCCGGCTCTAGGGATGGACTCAGGCTCCTGGATTTCTGGCCAGGGCTCACTCCTCCAAGCACCCCTTCCTTCAGCCATGGGGAGGGGAGAAATGATGTCATCTGGGCCAGGAATAGTACTTTACGTCCAGAGAAAGGACACACACAAGCCATCCAGATCTGCCATCCAGCTCTTTCTGGTGGGGCAGGCAGCGAAAGAAAACAGAAGGCCCTACGCGAGGGGCTGCCCATCCACCGAGCAGCGCTGTGTGCCGTCACTGGTGCTTTACTTGTTTACGCCTTGTCTGATCCGGCCTCAGCTCTACAAGGCAGCAGGAGTGGGGCTGGAATCTGAGCCTCTGCAGGCCTGAATCAGAGCCCATCCTTTTAGCCACTGTGCCTCACTGCCCAAGGGGATTCCACTCACTGACCCACTCTTGTCCCTCCCTCCCCACCCTGTTCCGCCTGCACAACTCAGGCCTCACAGCCCAGACCCATCAGGCCTGCCTGCCAAGCAGTCTTGCATTTCTGAGAAAAAGCCAATAAAAGCTTAATAGGGGACTTCCCTGGTGGTGCAGTGGTTAAGAATCCTCCTGCCAATGCAGGGGACACGGGTTCGAGCCCTGGTCCGGGAAGATCCCACATGCTGCGGAGCAACTAAGCCCGTGCGCCACAACTACTGAGCCTGCGCTCTAGAGCACAAGCCACAACTACTGAGCCCGCGTGCCTAGAGCCCGTGCTCCACAACAAGAGAAGCCACCGCAATGAGAAGCCCACACACCGCAACGAAGAGTGGCCCCCGCTCGCTGCAACTAGAGAAAGCCCACGCGCAGCAGCGAAGACCCAATGAAGCCAAAAATAAATTAATTAATTAAAAAAAAAAAGCTTAATAAACCCAGCGATACTTACAGAGCCTGTGAAATACAGCCCCAGACACCCCTCGCCCAAAGGATCAGAAGGTTCCTGAAAACCCTCACTGCATACCTTGGTCAACCTGTCCAGGCCGCCCCTTCCCACCACCTCTCCCCCACCCCCAGTCCCAAGTCCTGGCTGCAGCCTGGAATTCGTGGGAGCAGGAGGGCCCACGGGGCCCAGCAGCTGGTCAGCTCCCCAGCCCCCAGACCGCTGGATTAATAAAAAATAAAAAGATCCCCACAAAATACAACCAATAACAATGGCCATAAAAGCCAAATTGGATTCCTTCCTGGCTGATGAGCTCAGAGCCCTTCTCTCTCTCTGAGACCCAATTAACAAATATGTAAAACAATTCCCCTTGCGTCTCCTCTCCAGCCCCAGCAGGCTCTTCCTGCGAGCTCAAGCTCAGGGGCAAGAAAGGAGGCGTCAGTGGGGGAGGGGTCCTGGGGCAGCAGCAGTGGCCCTGGAGGCTGGGAGTAGGGACCTGCCCTGCCACCAGCCTGCTGTGTTACCTAGAACAAGTCACTTAACCTCTCTGGATGGGTGGTTCCCCATCTGTCAGACGGTGGGTTGGGAGAGATGCCCTCTAAACTGTCCACCTCTGATTGTTAGCTGCTGCCCAAGAGCGGGGGGCAGGGGAAGGGGAGGGGTTCCCCTTCATCCCTATTCAGAAGCCAACATATAACTGGATGGGGGTAGGGACACCCAGGCTGGGTCCTGATGTATCATCAAGCCAAGAAGCAGGAACAGCCAAATAAAGTGTGCCGGCTGGGTGCCATCGGCTTCGCTGGGACATAGCAGGTGGTAACCTGCCAGTCTTTAGCTCTGAGGAAAGCTTTGGAGACCACTCACTACCCCTCCTCTCCCCCCACATACCCAGACCACATCTGTGGGTCTGGGGACGTTCCAAGACTCTTCTTGGCCCCATACCACAAAAGCAAAGCTTGAGGGCTAATTGGAAGCTGAAAGATAGAAAGCAGACACGCAAAGTGCTCAGACACACCGACGGGCCACCACGACTGGTTTGGGATGGAGCTGTAGAAAGGGGCTGCATCCCCAGCCTCACTGCCCAGAAAGAAAGTGAGAAGCCTTAGGACAAATCTCCCCTTCTGAGAACCTGGGGCTCCCCCAGCCCCTGCTGCCTGGGCTCGTGGAAGGCCAAGGAGGCCAGCCCCAGATGGAAGCAGCACAGCAAGGAGATGTTGGCGACTGCTGGGGCTCTCATGTCCCTAAGCCATATCCTTGATCCTGTCCTTGATCCTCTCATCCTGAGGAACTGAATGATGCTTCATCTCTGCAGCAACTTACAGCTTGTAGGTGATTTTCATATAGGTTTTCTAGTCTTAGGAAGTATTTCCAATTTGCAAGCAAGAAAACTGAGGCTAAAAGAAGTAAAGGGATTTATTTGAACCTGATTTCTGATAAGCTCAGTACTCGTCTCATTATACTAGGTTTTATTTGACTCTCACGTGTTGGAAAACTCTCACAGTGCTAGAGTCTGCCTTCCCAATCCCCACTGGTGTGCGCACATGTTGCCCACCATCCCCCCGCCCAGCCCCTGCCCCCAGGAGTCATTCTGGCCACAGGCACAACCCTGGCTCCTGGGAAGGGAGGAGAGAAAAAGCACCAGGGGGTGACATCCAACTTCATCATCTTGGTTGGCCGGGTGGAAACACACCTTCTGTGCCTGCAGGGGGAAGTGCTTCCTGGCTACCGTGCTGATTGGCAGTGCAGGTGCGTATAGTGGGGAGGGAGGGAGGGTGGGGTCAGTCCAGGAGGTGCACTCAGAGCCCTTCCACAGCTGGGGCCAGCAGAGGCCCCTGGCAGGGTGGGGAGTCTGACCCTGGCCCTCAGCCCACCCTCCATGATAGTGTAGCTGCCTACAGAGACAGAACAGAGGGCTGGAGCTCAGCTGCTAGAGCAGCGGGTCCAAGAGGAAGAACAGACCCCAAGTAGCCCCCCTCCCCAACTCTGCTGCCTTTCCCATGAAATGCTTGGGAGATTCAAGGCCCCAGGAACTCAGAACTGTTGCTCCTGGCCCTGCTTCAGACGCCAGGAAAGACCCAATGAAGCCACCTGGGCTCCAGAATGTCGGGCCCCTTCTGTCCTACCCCCACCCTGCTCTGTGATGCAGTGTTATCCAAGGCCTCATAGGAACTTCCCTCAAATCCTCCCACAATGATAGGGCTCAGTCTCCTATCTGCTCATGACCTTGGGCTAGTCTTTCTTCCTTCCTGGGCCTCAGTTTGCCCTTCTGTAAAATGGGAGGGCTGGACTCAATGAGATTTCAGGTATGTCCTAGTTCTGTCATTTGGAGTCCTCAAAAAGCCAGGACACAGAAGTGTGATAACAGAGAAGACGGGGTGGCTTGGGGCTAGGGAAGCAGCTGGGAAGGTGAAGATTTTTTGCAGATTTTTCAGGGTGCCAGGGCTGCAGCCTCCATCAGCTTTGCAGTCTCCTGGGTTCCAATCCCTCCACGGCCAGGAGCCAGAGGAGTCCGGTGGCCAGAGGGTCCTGCACAACGGGGTGGGGATGGGATATGCAGTGAGAGGGCAAGGTTCAAGGATTCAGACTCTGTCTCCCTGACTCCGAGCTGAAGGGTGTTCCAGCGGACAAGAACAGAATCCTTGGCCTTGTCAGTACTTGGGGTCAGGTGTGGCCAAACCCAGGCCCTGGCTGTCAAAGTCTCTCGGCCCCATTCACCAATTCTACGTTTATGCGTCCATTCACTCATTCATTCATCGTCTTCATTCCTTCACTTGTTGGTGCTTGCTATATAAAATAAGGACCTTCTGTTAAATCATCAGTATCTTAACTTTGTGGTGTCTTGAACTCCTTTCCTCTGTAAGGCTCCATGAACCTTCACATCCCAGATCTATTCTCATGAGCATTAATGCCCAAGAGTGCCTCTTGGCTGACTCGTCCCTGTTTATCACAAATTTCTGGCTCTGTTACTCTGGGATCATCCACTCAAAGCCTCTGGAAGCCCAGGTCACCAAGTCAGGAACCCTTGCAGGGAACATGCAGCAGCTACTAACCTACAATGCTCTTCACCAGCCAGCCTCCTCCCAGCTTCTCTAGTTGGAGAAGGGAAGGGGGTTATTTTTCTTCTGGCTGCGGAGAGATCAAAGCCTGATTTCTCCCTAGCTTAGCTGAATGTCTCCCAGGCCTGGATTGCAGAGAGGAACCAAACCCAGCATCCTGCCTCTGTGAAGTCACAAGATGATATTACAAAACCAGCAAATAATATTTCAAACAGAAAGTTCTCACATATGATTATGTCCAGAGGTATGCCAAGTCCCAGCTGTATCTACATGGGATGAAAAGGGGAAACTTCTGGATGAAAGCCAGAAAAGCCCTGCCAGTCTGCCAGATGTTGCCCACATCTGGATGTCCGAAAAGTGATCTGTTCGGTGGCTTGGTAGTCAAGGAGCAAATGGTCAATCCACGTCACCCTGTCAACCAGGACGCAGACCGAGCCCATATGTACAAATCACCCAGATTACTGAAGGATCCAAAAGGTCGTTTGATTTCAATCCTACTCATCTGTAAGGACCCAAATCAAGTTGATATAAAGGCCCAAGCACGAGCCACAATCATCATATGGTGGTCACGATCGTGCACTGAGGCCAGCTTGCCTGGGTTTGAGTCCTGTTTCCGTGGCTTACTGGCAAGCTGTTCAGTCCGTGTTTCACATTTCTCATCTTTAAAATGGAACAATGGTAACTCTCTCATAGAGCAGGTATGAAGATGCAATAAGATAATACCTATAAAGCCCTAAGCCCAGTGCCTAGCAGGGAGTAAACAGTCAAAATACGTTGGCCACTATGATAATCATCATTATCATTGGGGTGATCACCTGGCAGAACCCTCCTAAGAGCACGAGAAATCCTCCAGGACCGTGCAAAGGCCAATACAGTGGGAACAGCGGGGGTGAAACACATACTTCTCCCCAAACACCCCAGGAACTCCAGTTTGCCACAACTGTTCCAACTCCGACCCCATTTAAGCTGCCTTCCTCCGAGACAAGATCACCATATTCTCCTTCATGACAGGAGTGGCTTCCAGCTGGCAGTCATGTCTCCTCTATTAACAAGGTTTGGCAAAGGACGCATCGTCCAGGTGCTGGTATGTTGGATGCCTCAAGCAGATGGCTGGGCGGGGATGAGCCTTCCCTACCGTACCCCCTCTCCCACCAAGACATCAAGCTGGGGAGGGCACCCAAGTGTACTGCAGGCACCACCCACAGGAAATTTCCTTCTCACTGTGAAATGACCACTGGCCTGGATCATGTTCTCCTGCCCCAGAGGGCACCTGGGTCCCTCTTCTACTTCTGGTGGGGGGCCTGGGTGAGCTATTACTTATCATCCATCACTTCTGGTCCAGGTAGGTGGTGCTGGGGCAGGGATGGGAGACTCTGGTGAGCTCTACAAGGACAGAGGCTGAGGCTTTTCCACTTCGGCATGCCTGGCACACAGTGGGGCTGCTCAGGCAGACACTCGTGGGGTGGGGGATTAAGGAGAAGGCTTTTTCTGGTGGAGGAGATTTAAGCCTCTGGACACTGTATCCCAGGACAGCATTCCCTAGTTCCAGGGAGTGCCCCCTATAAGAGACCTGGATGGCACCTGCTGGTATCTAAATCCAAGTCAGTCCTTCCCACTGTCACCACTACTTCCTCATTCCCAGTGGTCAAGTTCACTGATACAGCAAGACCCTAATCTTCCACCCAACGGCCCTTTCCAAACTGCCCAGATTCCCAGTCTAGTTCTCTCAGAGGGAGGAGCAAAGAGAGAAAGCAGGATGCCAGGACTAAGGGCATCACTGGGAGTCCCACATGCCTAGCGGGTTCTTTCCCTTGAGTTCAGGGAGAAACATACCCAGACCCTACGCTTCGCTAATGTCCCCCAGGGGCTGGTCCCAGGACCCTGCGCTGGGCTTCTTCCTTCCAGGTTTTGGCAGAGGGTCAGCCTCTGCTGGCACCAATGCCAGCAAGCGTGACGAGGCCTAGAGGTGTCATATAAATAGCCTGCTGCTGCCCATGGGCTCCTCCATCCTCTTGGCTTTGGTTCCAAACCTTCTTCCTCTCACCCCCAGAGTAAACCTGCTAGCAGGGGCTCTGCAGGGCTCCACATGCCTCTTTCCTAGCTGTGTGGCCTTGGGCAAGTGAGTCAACCTCTCCAGCCTGGGTCCTTCAATTGCAAAGTGGAATAAGTACACACTTACCTTCCAGGGTCGTTGTGGGGATTACATCAATTAGCCCACGTCAAGCTTTTAGCGCCGTGCCTGGCACATGGCAAATGTCGTATCTGTTAGTGCTGTTCACAGTGAGGAACGGGGTGACCTGGGCAGGTCAGCAGGGTCAGTCTTGATATCGGGGGGGATGCGGAAGAGAGGGCTTGGCAGTGAAAACCAGCTGCATCTCGCCTCTGTGCTTGGAAGGGAAGTGTTAGGTTTACTGCCTGCACCCGTTCAATCCCCTTCAGTGGGGCCATGTGGACGCTTCCCACATACTCCAGGAGGCCAGCCTGGCCACATGGCACGCCAGCCTGGGATTCTGAGATTCAGGCTCTGCCACCAACATGCTGTGTGATGCTGGGCAACTCACTTGCCCTCTCTGAAGTAACTTCCCCATCTGCAGAGGCCTCTCGCAGCCCTAACCTCTTATGGAGTTAAATTGTTTTTCATAGTCCAGGCTTCACAGCGGGACTCCCGCCTGAGCCCACCCACCCCAGGCAGACAGGTCTGGGCTCTCATGGTTGGGGACACAGCCCAAGATGCAGAGGTAAGACACCCAGTTCCAGCCCCAGCCCAGAAGCCTGGAGTACTGATCCTGCGATGGCCAGAGCTAAAGTCTGCCCTTTCCCCCGGCCCAGCGGCAGATGAATTTACATTCTTTTGAAAACCATCACATAAGTGGGTTTCTTGACAAAAAAAAAAAAAATGTACTGAATAAATGAATGAATGGCAGAAGCAGTGCAGAGTACTGGGCAAAATAGGGGCTCTTGCTTCATTCAGATGAAAATCTGACCCCAACTCGGCCCCTTCTAGCTGTGTGGCCTTGGGCAGACCTCTTGACTTCTCCGAACCTTGGTTTCCCCTCATATTAAGTGGAGATAACAATCCATATGCCATGAGATGGTTGCGAGGTTAAGTGACCCCTTCCATTTACACGTGTAAATGCTTGGTACCTGGCACATAGTAGGTACTCAACGAATGGCAGCTATTATGATCAGGATTGTCATTACAAGCCTGCTGCTCCCATTGTAAGGCAGAGGAACCAAGGCCATCAGCCTTGTTTGGTGCCCATTTCCAAAGAGCTCTGACTACCAGAGACACATCATCTAAGTCCTCCCACCTGTGTGCCTTCCAGCTGGTGAAGAGTGGAGCACCGTCTGGCCTCCCAGGGCCAGGCAGGGAGTGAGCTCGCGGGGGAGGCTCCACCTTCCCTGGACCAGTCCTGGCAGCATACTTGCTTCCGGCCTTAGTCGAGCAGCTGGAGCGTGAGCTACGCTGTTTTGCCCGTGAAATGCAACTTTTGGAAAACATGCATATTTGTGAGTTGGTGCATGTTTCTATTTCGGGCCAACACTGCCCTCTTTACTTATTTTCCCTGGGCTTTGCATTTGGAACCCAGCTTGCAAGGGTTTTTTGACAGACTTTGACGCTGCTCCAGGCTTCTCTGGCCGGAGACATGCTCAGGTGTGGGAAGGGTGGGCAAGAGAAGGAAGCTTTCAGATGACAAGCCCTCTTCCTTGGCTAAGAGTGACAGATGATCAGATGCCCCTGCCTCATTGTCCAAGCTCTCGGTTTCTCCAAGTATAGGTGGGGGAAGAATATAAGAGGTTCGGGTGGGGAGCAATTTCAAAGAGGGGGAAGGGAACCAAAGAGGCAAATCACTGAGTTTCCAAGCATCATAACGCTCACATCATTATCAACACCAATAATCTCATTAGCAACCACTGCTGCCGCCACCACCACCCTTTTGGGGCACCTTTTTTTTTTTTTTTTTTTTTTTTTTTTTGCGGTACACGGGCCTCTCACTGTTGTGGCCTCTCCCGTTGCGGAGCACAGGCTCCGGACGCGCAGGCTCAGCGGCCATGGCTCACGGGCCCAGCCGCTCTGCGGCATGTGGGATCTTCCCGGACCGGGGCACGAACCCATGTCCCCTGCCTCGGCAGGCGTACTCTCAACCACTGCGCCACCAGGGAAGCCCTGGGGCACCTATTTTTATGACTGAGAGCGGGCTGGCTGATTACCCTCAGGGAAAGCACCTCATCTTTCAGCATCTCGCTTCGCTCATCTGTAGAGGTGATTTTCGCAGTACCCAGCTCATGGGGCTGTGAGAAGTGGTTGCTTAGCCAAATGGTAGCGATGACTGTCTTCCCACCCGGCTGCAGATCCTGGCCAGCTGCCCGTGGACAGCCTACTTGGTAGAGTCTTCGGGACTTGGAGTTGACTGCCAAGCCTCTACCCACCAGGCATGGCCTCTAAAGCTGCTCTCAGCTAGTCCCTTCTCTGTGGTCGTTTGCAACCAGCCCAGAGTCTGCCTTAAGGGGGGAAGGGACTCAGACAATTCCATCCGCCTTTGAATGACCGGGTGAGTGGAAGGGGAAATGAGGAGACAAGGGAAACATGTCTAAACTACCAGAGAAAAGGGCTTAAACCGTAATTCCAAGATTCCGAGGGTCAGGGGATCCAGGTTTTAGTCCTGACCCTTCCACTCATTCATTCATTCACCAAGCTTCCACCAGTACAACCAGTGGCTCATGCAGAGGATATACTGACAGTAGAATCAGTGCCTGCCCCAGTGGAGATGGCACTTCAGTGGTGTGACCTCAAGAAAATTACTTGACATCTCTGGTCCTATAAAGGAAATCATCTGAACATCCATTGCTCAGGGGACAGGATGCCTTCACCGGTGGTGGGTGCTCTGAGGAAGGGGAAAGGTACCATAAACTCTGGGGTTAGAATCACAATTTTCAATCCCACCCACACTCAAGAGACTCAGGAGAAAGCCAGTGTCCCACATTATTAGGGCCAAACTGGGACCCTTGAAGGTCACCTCAACCAGCCCTGTCCTCGTACAGATGGGGAAGCCTAAGGCTCAGAGAAGGGAATTTGCCCACGGACACACTGGGAGCCTGTGGCCACGCTGAATCTAGGACCTGCCTCCCCACTTCCACGCCAGTGTTCCTTCCACTACACCACTCTGTGACTCTTCCTCTCTCAGCTCAGTTTCTGGATTTTAAGGGGCTTGCTGCGATTCCAGAACTGAGGAATCCTGGCCCCTCGGAGAGACTGTGAAGGATCTGTGTCATCTGGCCGTGGAGATTTTCCGGGGAAGGGGGCAGAAGCTCCCCATGGGGAGGAAGGTCAGACTTCCAAAGAGAGAGGTATGGGGGCGTGGATTCTGCAGGGAGGATGAAGTCAGCTGCCCCTCAGGGTCAGCTGTGGCCGCATCGGAGCAAGGAGCAAAGACCGACTGGACCAGACCCAGGCTGCAGGAAAGTTGGGGAGAGAGTGCAGGCAGCTGGGAAAGAGGAATTGGGAAAGACAAAAGGGTGTGTGTGTGTGTGTGTGTGTGTGTGTGTGTGTGTGTGTGTGTGTGTAAGATAAACATGGGGGAGGGGAACCGAGCAGGGAAACAAAGAGACAGAAAGTGCAAGCAAAGAATATGCAGAGAGACGGATGTGGACCTTGGTTGTAGGAGCTTTGTCTGAAGTAAGAAAGGGGAGCAGGCATGAGGGTGGTGAGCTGAGAAAAATGGGCTCTGAGCCCAATACCAAGCTCCTGTAAGGCTGGGTTTCTGTTTGCCGCTTCCACTGGGCCAGGCTACTCCTTCCATTTGGCAGATATCCTGGTTCCTGACCAAGTCTGCACTGGGGTGGGGGGAGGGTTTTCTTTGTGACCCGCTGCTTCCCTCAAAGGGTGTGTGTGCATGGGGGGCGGGGAGGAGGGCTGAGGCTGAGGGAGGGAGCCTGAGCAGCTCTGTGAGTCACTGGGCATCCCTGTGGGCACCCAGAGGTGAGCTCTGAAGTCTGAGGCTCAGTCAGATGTCCAGAGACACCAGGACCTGAGTGAAGATACTGCTCGGCTTGCTGGTGCTTGTGGGAAGATCTGTGTTTGTGTACGTGCGTGTGGATCTTTGGATTGTTTGCGGGTAGACCTGTGTCAGTGTGGCCATGGACTGTGGGTCTGTGTGCTCTTGGGCCCGTGGGCACGTGCGCGGGGGGTGTGAGTCTCCGAGGCCGCCTCCAGGTGCTGTCCGCGGAACTGACCCCGGGCGTGGACGGGCGGGCACCTGCGCCCAGTGTCAAGAGGAACCTGGGGCCAACCGTGGAGCAAAGAGGGGCCGAGGAAAGGACGCCTCCTAGGAGGCGCCTTCCTAGCCCAGCTGCGGGCCCCCCAGGGAGTTTGGAAAAGTTCTCCCAGTGGCGGGGTTGCTCCCAGGAGTCGGCGCCCCTCGCGCCGAGAACCTGCCCCACACCCTCAGCGCCACCACTGCTGGCTGCCCACCCCATCTCCACACTCACTAGCGTTCTCAGCAGGGCCCGGAGACCCTCTCGTGCTCAGCTTCCAGAGCCTACCCGGTCTGCCCCGGAGCTCCCGCGCGCCCGGTTGGACCGGTTGCCAGGTTAACTGGGCCCCAGCACTCCGGGAAGGTCCCGTCGAGAGCATGAGTGCGCTAAGGTAGAAAGTGGATGGAGAGGAGGTCATTAATCTTTTCCAGTCCCCTCCCTGAGCTCCAGCTGGGGTGAGAGACTGATCCCGGGCGACTTCAGACTGATGCTCAACTTTTCCGGAATCAGTCATCCATCCGCAGGGACTAGCAGGGGACGAGAGGTCGGAAGCCTCGCCGTTTGTGGGCATCAAACAGGCTGGTGCAGACCCAGGCTGCTCGGGCCCCGCGGGGAGTTGGTAAGGAGCTGGAGCTCGGCCGCGGGGGGCTAGCTCTGGGCTCTGCCCGCCACCAGCCGGCTTTCCCGGAGGGTCCGAGGCCCGCATCCCGGGCTGGCTGGACAGCGGGAGAACTTCACGTACAGAGCCGCGCAGGCCGGGGTGGGGGCGGCGCGGAGGGCTTGCCCCCCTCCTCCGAGCAATGCATCCCCATGCCCCGACCCGGATGGCGCCCAGCGGCCGTCGCACTCACCTCGGCTGGCCAAGCTGAGCTGGCTGAGCCGCGGGCGCGGGAGGGAGGCGCGCCGTAGGGGGCCGAGGGCTGCGGCCACCCTGCCGTGCGGACTTGTCCCCTCGCGGGAGTCGCAGGCAGAAGCTCTTCGGAGCTGCAGGAGGCCGGCTTTCCCCGCTCCGCTCCAGAGCGCACAGACCGTGCTCGCCCAGCTGTGTGTCTCGCTCCCCAGCGCGCACCGGGAGCTCGCTGCGCCGCCGCCGCCTTTTATTCGTCGCCCGCCTTTGTTTGGGTCCGGGCTCCTACCACGGGGCGTGGGGGTGTGCAGGGCAGGCTCTGGGGCCACACCGTCCCCCAGACCCTGGCGCCGCCGGCCTCCCCGCCGCCGGGCTTTGAGTCAGTAGCCGGCGAAGGCTGGCGCTCCACCGCTCCCTGCTGTCTCCAAAGCCCGCCGCCAGGCGCCACGGTGGCCGCCGCACCCCCTGCGAGAGCCGCGCTGTGGTATAGCCGGGCTCTCAAAGCCTGCGGGCGGGGACTGCGAGGGGCACAGCGACCCCTGTGGGTCAGTCCCCGCCTCTGCAAACGGTCCTGACAGGGTCCCCTGCCCCGCCCCCCCTTTCCTAGATTCCCACCTGTCTCCTAGCCCGCTCTCCTCTCCCCGTCCGCCCGGCCTTGGCAGGCCACCAGCCTCCTGGACACTGGAGGGCATCCTCAGGTCTCCTCCGGAGGGAGCTGCCAAGCCCAGGCTCCTGGCGCCGTCCCTTGCTCCCATTTCCATTCATCTCTCTGGCACCAGAGCCCAGAGCCATGCCAGCTCCTGGGACCGGGCATCCCTCCAGCCTTAGTACACGGTCTGCCTATATCCCTGGTTCGCAGGCCACAAGGAGAAGGGGCCAGGGAGCCAAGGCTATTGCCTGGCTCATTTCTCTCCATCAGGAGAGAAAGACTCAGAGGACATTGGCATTGGTGTCACCCAGGGAGAGCCAAGGGGGATGCCTTGAAAGAGGACCAGTTGCCAGCCCCCAGCAGCCGGATGGAGGGTTTTTACATATAGAAGCCAGAACGAAGGGAGGCCATTGCTACTGTTGTGTTAGGGGTGAGCCAGGAGTTCACGATACCTCCTCAGTGTGTGCTGAGAGCAGATAGAGGAAATAGAGAGGGGGTCGAAATGCAAGCCCTGTCTCTAGGAAGTTCCCAGCTTACAGGGCAGATAGAAACACGAGTGAATTCTAAAATGAAACACCAGGCCCCATACCCACACACGGATGCTCAATCCATGCCGCAGCCCTTCTTTTTTTTTTTTTTTTTTTTTTTTGCGGTACGCGGGCCTCTCACTGTTGTGGCCTCTCCCGTTGCGGAGAACAGGCTCCGGACACGCAGGCTCAGCGGCCATGGCTCACGAGCCCAGCCGCTCCGCAGCATGTGGGATCCTCCCGGACTGGGGCACGTACCCGTGTCCCCTGCATCGGCAGGGGGACTCTCAACCACTGCGCCGCCAGGGAAGCCCAGTCCTTCTTTTTAAAAGAGGAGAACTGAGTTGGGAGCACCTCTAACATGGAAGGGCTGAGTGGAGCTTCTGTTTGTTCCTCACCTTCCATCCCTGCTCCATCTCTCTGGTTTGCAGCCCCTGGGAGCTGTTCCCAGTGGCTGGCTGCCAACCGGACACATGGATGTTTATGATTCTGGACGCCCTGAGAGCTCATCTATGCTGAAGCGAATGGCCCGAGCGGGTGTCCCTACCCTGGCACTCACTCCCTATGTACTCAAGATCGTCGTGGGAACCACTGCCAGGCTGGCCAAATCTATCAGGGAACTCCCAGTGGTCCCATCTGGCCTCGAAGACATTAGGGTTTAGGACAGCTCCTGTGTGAAGGGTGCCTCCCTGAGCTGTGAGCGGAGAGAGAGACAGGAGACCTTTCCCGAGAAGTGGAGAGTGCGTGTGTGACTGCCCCCAGATCAGAGGCCAAATCTGACACGTGCGCACGGAGGAACAGACTCAGCATGGCCTTGAAAACGTCTAGTCTCTCTTGCCACATCCCAGGGAGAGGGCAGAGAACGTGGCACCATGGGAGAGGGTGGGAGGAAGGAGAACCAGGGGAAGGTTTGTTTATAAGGGAGACACAAAGTGTGTTTCCAAGTCCAGCTGAAAGCAAAGGGTTTTCCCTGCGGGCGAATGGCTTACACTTTTCCATTGGTTTGAAGGCTGCTTCCAGGAGCCTCCTCAAAGCTCTCCAAGGCTCATTCACTGTTCCTTGCAGTCAGACAAATCCACAGGGAGCGATACTGATGTGCTCCATGTGCCACCCTCAGCCCATGCCTGGGGACACAGCCCTCACTTCCCTGGGAACTATTTTGAGTGGATTTGGGTCCTAGCTTCATGCTGTCTAGCTGGTCATAGCTGTGGCCCCCTCAGCCACACCCTCCTTGGAGTCCTCCCTGGCCTCCTGGGGCCTCCAGATGATCTCCAGTGGGGCCTGGGTTTGGCCCGCCCTTGATGTGGGATCTTCTGGGAACAGAAGGTTCAGAGGCAGAGGCCAAGTGGAGTAAAGGAGGAGGTGGGAGTGTGGTTCCCAGGAACACTGGAAGCATGCAATTTTCTCAGGCCATCAGCGGGGTTTTAAAAATGCAAATGGAGGGCTTCCCTGGTGGCGCAGTGGTTGAGAGTCCGCCTGCCGATGCAGGGGACACGGGTTCGTGCCCCGGTCCTGGGAGGATCCCACATGCCGTGGAGCGGCTGGACCCGTGAGCCATGGCCGCTGGGCCTGTGCGTCCGGAGCCTGTGCTCCGCAAGGGGGAGAGGCCACAGCAGTGAGAGGCCCGCGTAACGCAAAAAAAAAAAAAAAAAAAAAAAAATGCAAATGGAACTGGGCCTTTGAAATATGCCTGCCATAAAGTGGAACTGGTGGTGGCAGTGGAAGCTGGCGCCGGTGTGGAAAGTCACAAGAATCCCCCTCCTAGAGCCTCATCCTCGGACTCCCTGCCCTCTACTCCATGTTTTGCCTGCAGGAGAGAATGCCTGTTTACAGGGGCCTGGGAATGCTGGACTCAGAGAGCCCTGCCCAGCCTCGGGGCACCTCCCTGAAGCCTTCTTTCCCTCCAGGTGTTAATTAAAGATGACTCCGATAGTCAAATGATCCACCCAACTGCAGGGCTGCAGAGAATGAGATTCTGCGTTCCCCTGGCCCCCCACTCTAGTGATGTCTGTTGGAGGTTCTTCCAGGGTCTGAGTTAAATGTCTCTTGGTGCCGATAAGCTGCTTCCCCTGTTCTCTGTCTTCACGACTAACTGAAAGGCCTTCTTCTGTAAGAAGTTGGAGCTATAAAGGGCTGCTTTGTCCTTAGCTCTTATCCCTTTATTTCTATTTTCTCTCCAACCATGTCTGAAGCAGAGCCTCTGAGCCCAGCATCTGATTCCACTACTCCCAGTAAAGCCATATTTCTGTTCCATTCCTTAGCAGCTATGTGACCATGGGAAAGTCACTTCACCTTGCTGAGCCTTAATCATCTCATCTATAAAATGGGGACGGTAAAAGTACCTTTCTCACAGTAGTGGCTATAAAGAGTTTACTAAATGAGATAGTCTCAGTGAAAAAATAGTATTTAGCACAGTGCATGGCACAAACCAAGCTCTAAATAAATATTAGCTGCTGCTTTTTCTTCTCCTTCTCCCCCTCCCCTCCCCCTCCCCCTCCCCTCCCCCTCCTCCTCCTTCTTCTTGCCTGTTGGGCAAGAGTGACCTACAGGTGACCATAATACCTCTCACTTCTTTGCCCCACCCCTGGTGAGGGGGACTGTGTACAGATCAAGTCCTCCCACTAAATGTTTAAGCAGCTAAGGGAAAGAGTATATGGTGACGGATGGGGTGTTTATTTTTAACAGTGCAGTAGATGAAAGCAATTTCTCCATTGTCCCCCCATCAAGGAATAGAGTAACTATATTTATAGGTGTTTCCCTCTTCAGTCTGCTAACACACTGAGTTTGGCCCCAACCCAAAGAGATTAGAGGTTTCCCTCTAAACTCACCTCCTCCAGGATGCCCAGAGGCAAGTGAACCGGGGTGTGCTATAAAGAGTTCTAGATTTAGGAAACTGAGTTTGATTTTTCTATGTGTCGTTTTTTACCTGTATGACCTTGGGCAAGTCACTTCATTTCTCTGAGACTTAGTTTCCTCAACTGCAAAATGGGAGTAATAATGAACTCTGCCTATAATACTCCTGCAATTATCTTTTCAGCTGAGGTGGAGCACAGATTTATAGGTAACAGTTAGGTAACTAGTCATATATATAGTTATATATAGTTGGAGAGCCATATGCTAGATAGAATGAACAATCCCTGTTTCCATGACTTTCAAGGTCGATTGCTCATCATGTGATATAATGGACGCAAAAGAGCTCAGGAAACTTGCCCGAGTTCATGGTGAATGAATTTCTGACTCCAGGTCGTGTAGCAAGTCAGTGGAATAGTTTGGGTTGGACCCAGGCCTCCTTCAGTCTCGAGCTTCTCCCAAGACAGCGTCTTTCCTCTCCCCAGCCCCGTTCTCCCTGAAGTTCCGTTCAGGAGGTGAGTGTGAGTTTATGGGGGGGAAGAGGATAGAGGGGCCAATAATTCAAGAGAAGAAAAAGAGGTCTGGGGAAAGGTGATGGGGCCAGGCTGGGGTGGGGCTGCTGCAGACAGGGCCTGGGGGAGGCTGGGCAGGTGGCAGCCCCTCACTCCTGCCTCTCCAGACTTTCGCAAGCAGCAGGCTTAGCACTCCTTTCCCAGCCTTGCCTGCCTCCTCCAAGGAAGCAGGCAACTTATGCCAGAGTGAATACAATCCAAGTTATTAACTGCCTGCAACAATTAGCCCCAGCGCCTGGGCCTGCTGACACCTCGGCTTGGAAAGAGGGAGCCAGTTACAGCATCATCAGTGTTCAGGCTGCCCCATACTCCTCTCCCAATGCGCCGTCCCCTCATTCCCCAGCCACGTTTCTAGAGGCCTTTGCTCTGACTTCAACATCTGGAGAAGACCAAGTAGAGGCCTTCAAGAGTGAAAGTGAGTGAGGGGTTAGACCCCAAGGGGCATTGTACATAGCGGGGTTAACGCACTGGCAGGGAAGAGCAGGACCCTGCCAAAGATCTGGACAGCGTGGCATTAGCCAGAGACTGTCTCATTTTGAGGGAGAAAGGCTAACCTCCAGGTTGTGGGTTTTAAGTAGATTCCGTGCGGGTTTATTGTTAGAACTGGCTTGAAAGGGAGAGGTCAGAAATACCCCAAAAGTTCTCATTTAAATCCCAGCTCAGTCACATACTAGCACTGTGGCTTTGGGAAAATCCTTTCATGTCTCTGAGCTCATTTCCTTCCGTCTAAGCTGGCCACAGTGGCCACACCTCCCCAAGGAGGGAGATACCGCACAGAAGCACACAGCAGCGCAGCTACTGGCACAGAGTGAACTGGAAATAAGTGGTAGCTACTGTGTTCTATATGGAAGGAGCCCTGGAAAGAGACTCTGTGCTTCCTGTGAGTTTCCTTTCCCTTGACGGGAGTGGAAGCGTGGGGCAATGGGGAATGAGGTAGATGGGGAGTCGGGAGACCTGGATGCTGACCCCAGGTTTGCTACAACTTACAGTGTGGTCTTGGTGCCCTTTCCACTCTGGCCTCTTGTTCCAACCTGACAAAGGAGGGCATGAGACTAGATGAGCTCTAGAGCCCCTCTAACTATGATTTTCCAAGGGAGTGTGGGTCGAGGGAATGCGTGTAGGGTAGGTAGGAAGCTGTGGGGAGTATGGAATCCCCAATTTTTCAAGAGGGTGAATGGCAGCAATGGTAAATGTGATGGAACTGCCCAAAGAACATGAAACCAGTTACACAGTCAAGCCTAGAGTCTGTTGGTTCTGCATCAGTAAAAGAAACCACATACCTTTGATCAAGACAGGAAAAAAAAGATCAGTGCCTGGTTCAGAGCTCCTGGGAGAGGCTGAGTAGAAGTCCCCAGTGCAGTTCTTGTCTTTGGGGATGTTTTAGAACAATAGACAGCGGCTGAGGACATCTTCCAAACACCTGAGCCATAGTTGAGGCAAGGGCAAAGGGATGAGGACATTTTGGCCCCTTGGAGGTGGTGTGACGCTCAGTGTGAGGAGTGCTGAGGCTCAAGAATAACTCAGCTACACCTGATGGAGGTTTCTGAGTACCCAGGGGGGCTGCCCAAGCATTAGAGGGTGGGGTCATGTACAGGGAGGTGCACCAGGAATACCGAAGGCTCCTGATGCACCTGCCTGTGTGTGAGCTCTTCCATGACTCAGCATGGAATGCCAGCCCCATCTTCCTACCCTTTCCTGCCCTTTTATCCCTCTGGCCTCGGCTTCCTGGCACAAGCTGGTCAGCAGCTCCCCCTGCCCCTACCAGCCTGGCTGTCCCATTGGTGCCAGCTTTAGCACTGACCATCAGGCTCTATCTGGGCCTCTGCAGTGACAGCAAGAAAGAGCTTTTCTGGCATTTTCCCGGTCAGGAATCTGTGCAGCTCTGATGGGCTGCCCCAGTGCCAGCTCCTATTCTAGCACATCCAGTGTGGGCAGGGCAAGGAACCTTCCATGCCAGAGAACTCGTGGCTGGGGTCCTTGAGCTGGAATGAAGGGCCGGTAGACAGATCATCAGTGCCCAGGCCATTGAAATACATCTTGGGCACCAAGGGATTCTGCTAACAACATCAACACCAATAATAATGAATGGCTCCATTCACTGAGTACCAGGCCTTGTACATGCATCACCTCATTTAAACTCACCCCATGAAGTGAGTCCTCTTATCATCCTCATTTCCAGGCGAGGAAATTGAGGCCCAGAGAATAAGCTCCTTTAGGTCACACAGCAGGTAAGTACTGAAGACTCAACCCTAGGCAGTTAGATGCCATAGCTCAAGTTCTTTACCACGTTCTTATTCTCATCTTACAAATGGAAAACTTGAGAGTTGGGGAGGATAAGGGACTTGGTTAAGGTCACAGAAAGGGTCAGCCATGGAGAGGATTCGAACCAAGGTTTGCCTGACGTCGAAGATACTACGTTTGGGGCTTTCCTGGTGGCGCAGTGGTTGACAGTCTGCCTGCCAATGCAGGGGGCACGGGTTCGAGCCCCGGTCTGGGAAGATCCCACATGCCGCGGAGCGACTAGGCCCGTGAACCACAACTACTGAGCCTGCGCGTCTGGAGCCTGTGCTCCACAACAAGAGAGGCCGTGATAGTGAGAGGCCCGCGCACCGCAATGAGGAGCGGCCCCTGCTTGCCGCAACTAGAGAAAGCCCTCGCACAGAAATGAAGAGCCAACACAGCCATAAATAAGTAAAAATAAACAAATAAATAAATAAATTTTAAAAGGCAGAATTCCTTTTCTAAAAAAAAAAAACAAAAAAGATACTACATGTATCTGCTCTACTTTACTGCTCCCTGATGAACTTGGTCCCTGTTAAGATACCACTCTCAGAGACCCCTACTGTGGCACTTAGGTCTTATCCTAGGTCTAAAACACAACAAAACTCACCTCCCGATTCATCCTTAGGGAAGTCACTGCCTCTCTCTGTGAGCCCCAAACTACCAAAAAAAAAAAAAAAATCCTAAGACAGAGCTTACATTCCAATCTGAGAGTTGTTTTGTCTGATGAGATTCTCCCACACACACTAGAAGGGCTATCCAGCAAAATGGCGGGACAGTTCCCAGGACCCAGGAGGGCGGGGTCATACCTAGACCTTCCAGGACAAGATGAAGGGGCCAAGGTCTCTGGCTGTGGACACATCATGGGATTGACATCCCCTGATCCAAAATGCCACGTCATCTCCTCGCTTCTCCTTTACCACTGGGGAGACTGAGGTCCAGCGCAGTGATCGCAGTGGTGTGGTTGCCTCCTGACAGAACTGTCCTCTTGGCCACCCCTCCAAGGCCTCTGTGTCCTTCACGACACCGCTGGGTCCTCATTTTGCAGCTGGGCACGTCTGGGGACAGCTGTTCTTGCTGGCATCCAGGGCCACATCTGACAGATGTGGCAGGAGGATGCAGGGGGAATGCGTGAGTAGGCTTAATGGCCACACGGGGAGTAGACCGGGCCAGGCTGGCATGGCTGGGCGTGTCTGGGAGTGCAGACGGATGGCGTGTTCCCTTACTCCCCCCTCCTCCTCTCTCTCCTCCTCTCCCTCCTTGTTTTCTTTCCTATCTCTCCCCCAGCACCCCCAAACTCCCCGCCTTTCCTCCTCTACATGTCTTCCTTCCCTTGATAATGGCCACAGTCAACATATATTGAGCACTTCCTGTGTGACAAGCCCATACCAAGTGTTTTACATGCACCATATTCTTTCATCTTCATGATAGCCCTTGGAGAGTAATTATTTCCCTTTTGAGGAAAATATGACTCAGAGAGGTCAGGGTTTGTAAGGCCCAGCTGACTTCTGAGCCCACATTCTCCTCTCCTTCTGCTCTGCTGGGGACACTAGCACCTCATCGCATGTAGGGCAAGAGGGCCAGATGCGGTGCCATCTGCTGATTGATTGACATTGACTGGATTGATTGGCAAATGCTTTTTTCGTCTTGATTTTCCTTTAAAACTCTAAGCTGATTTCATCTCCCTCCCTGAACTGTTCCATTCTCTGTACCTTCTCATCCTTCTATTCCCAATGTATATTTGGGCAGCCCAGGGACAGCCTATGAAGGTCCTGAATCTAGGCCTTGCCCTCTCCTGGGCCTGGTACGGGAGGGCTGGGGAAGCCGGGAGAGCTCTCGGGGCTCCCAGGAAGCCCTGATGACACCGGCTACTCCCTGCGGGAGAGTCTGCTGCTCCACGGCCCCACGCTTCCCCACTGCCTGCACGACACGGTCCTGACCCTGAATATGGCACTCAAGGCCCTCTCTCCTCAATGGCCTCTCTCCAACCTGGTCGACTGGCCGTCCACTCCTCACCCCCAGCAGCCCTGACTCGGTCGTAGCTGAAGAGCTAGCCCTTCATCACTCAAGCACACCAGGCTCCTTTGTGTCTCTCAGCTTTGACTCACATCCCTCCCTCTGCCTGAAGCATCACTCATACTCAATGCCAAACTCATCCCTTCCATGATGAGGCCACTCCCAAACCTACCCTCATCCTTTCCCCTAAAGAGTCTTCAACTCTCTCTCTTCTTTGCTCCTAGAACGATTTCACACATCTATTTCTGCATTTGTCACAGTCTGACTTGTTTTCTATATAGAGTGTTGTGTGAGCATGCGTGGAGTGCAAGGTTGCGTGAAGATGCCGCAGGGGGCCGCTCCCCAGGCTGAGGCTGGGGGCAGGCAGGGGCAGATCATGAGAAGCAGCAGAGCTTGGAGTTCTGGGACCATCTCTACCGGGACCTGGATGCTGAGCTCAGAAGTCAGAGTCAGACATTCTTCTGCTCATTTTAGAGTTGGGACAATTGAGGCTCATTGAAGGAAGGGATGACTTTCCCACGATCACATGGCATTTTGTGGGATAGTGCCATATGACCTAACTGTAGACCCCTGGGTCCCAAAGTCCGGTGGGGTCCCCAAAGTCCCAGTTGGAGGGCTGGGCTGTTGCACACACTCTTTCTCTGTCACCCAGAGCCTCCCGTTCTCCTTGCTACCTGTATCAGTCAGCTATTGCCACGATAATGCTGCAAAACAAACCACTTCAAAGTCTCTGGCATTTAACATTAACACTTCTATGTTGCTCAGAGGTCTTGACGCGGCTGGAGAGCTCTGCTTTGGGTGTGAGCCCGCTCACGTCTGCTCCACGTGTCATGTTGGGGGCCATGGCTGTTCCAGTTAAGTTCCTTTTCTGGCTATGGCAGGAGTGCAAGCGGGCAAGCACAACCACGTAAACACATCTCAAGCCTCTTCTCTCATTGTATCTGCTGCCATTCCATTGGCCAAAGCGAGTCACCTGGTCAAGCCCAAGGTCAAGTGGTGAGGAAGTAGACTCATGTAGCCCTGGCAAGGGTGTGAATGTGAAATACTACTCCAGTAGAGTGAAGAATTGAGGCCAATGATTCCATCCTCTGTGCTGTGCTTATGCCTCTACCTTTCCTCTTACAGATTCAAACTGATAACCGACTGCCCCCCAAAGCCACGAGACAGGCCCCCCAGCTTCCTTCCTTACAGCCACTAATCACAGAGCCTTTAGCTCACTCTCCACCTTCCCCATCAGAAACTTAGCCACGCTATTTTCAAAATAACAGCAGAGAAGTGATGTAAAGAGAACACTCAGGCTCCACGAATTGAATGTAAAAGAAGAATAAAGAGGCATGTAGTTTGTTTAACCTGGAAGAGTGGAGAGTTATCTTCACCCTCACCTTCCAGCCCCACCCATTGTCCCAAATCTGAAAGGTGAGCTTTAGGAATCCCTCAAAGCTTTGAGTCAAGTTCTCATAGGATCACTAATCTACGTAGCCTCAGAACCTCTTTTAATTTTTGCCTTCCTGCATCTGTTCACCATCCTTTTGATAGCTACCCACCAGTTTCCAACAGAGAACGACCATTCCCGTTCAGCCCATGTGATTTTGGTGAGGGCAACACACATGTGACCCAGGCCTAAGCCAGAGTATCCCATCACCCCGTGGCTACAGTGATTGATTCAGGGATAGACTCACAGCAAATTAAGGCCAATGAGAATTCAGTCCTGGGCTTTTTGTCAAACTGCTGGGCCTGATATGAGGAGTTAGAGGAAGCCAGAAAGAGACTGCTTTTCCTGCAGGACTTGGAACTTAGAGGATGTAGGCTTTGTGTTACCAGCAACCACAATGCCACCATGTCAATTCCAAGAATAAAGTGTGCCAACATCACCATGAACTGAGGGACAGAGACAGACTTGACTTGAGCTCCTGGATCAAGCTATGCCTGAAGTCCTAAACTGCTTTTGGATTTTTCAGATATGAGACCAGGTGGAACAGTTTTTCTGTCACTTACAACTGAAAGCGTCCAAGTAAACTTGGACTCCTTTAATCATAAAATACTGGACATCTAGAGCCAAGGATGCTTCGAATCATCAATTTGTTGAATCCCAGGGAGTTGAAGTCCTTAGACTTTAAGCATGACTTAGAGGAACATGGAGATGGTCCCAGAACTATGGGTGTGGAGAAGGGGAGGAACTAAGGTATCCTTAGGCAACCCCACTGATGCCAGCACATTTGTCCTGTACCAGGAGCTCCTGCAGCACCAGACACTATAGATTGGCCCAGGCGGGCTGGGTGGAATGAGATGCATAATCCCAGCTTCCTGGTCTCAGCAATGACATCAACTTATAGCCCTTCATGTTTGTGCTCCTACAAGGCACTCTCTCACCCCTTCATCCAAGGAGAAGATGCGGTCTGAGCTGGCCTGGGGCAATGCGAGCAGCGTTGCTAGGAGAGGCTGCCTCAAACAAGGGAGTGGAGAGCACAAGGGATGCACAGAGGGAGAGGTGGACGGTGAGGACGCCCCTTGGAAGGGTTGCGTTTGGCCGGCAGAGAAGCCTGCCCCAGACTGGACTCCTCTGTGCCAGGGGCCTGGTCCCAGTGTGCCAGCCTCCAGTGTGGCATCAGTGCTCACTCTTGCTGGCTAACCTTTCTGAGCAGATATTTCAGGAAGGGAAATGAAGGCTCACACTCCACTCTGGCTTCCTTACCTGCTGAGACAATTTTCAGAAGTGCCAACGGCTGACCTGGTTCCTGGGCTATATCCCTCTGCCAGGGCTGAAGCTGCCACTGGCCCAGCTCACAGGGCCTCCTGCCTGGCCACAGCTCCTGGATCCAGCTTCACTTCCAGTCTAGCCACTGTTCCTTGAGAGCAAATGGCTCTTTTGCCCTGAATGAAGTTTCCTGAGTGTAATAGACCTGGGCTCTAGTTTCACTTTCTCCAGTGACTTGCTTCTTGTGTATCTTTTTTTTTTTTTTTGCGGTATGCGGGCCTCTCACTGTTGTGGCCTCTCCTATTGCAGAACACAGGCTCCGGATGCACAGGCCCAGCGGCCATGGATCACGGTCCCAGCCACTCCGTGGCATGTGGGATCTTCCCGGACCGGGGCATGAACCCGTGTCCCCCGCATCAGCAGGCGGACTCTCAACCACTGCACCACCAGGGAAGCCCGCTTCTTGTGTATCTTGACATCGGTTTAGCCACCTGTAAACTGGAGGCCTCCCCACTAATGAGGAGCCTCACTACTCTCTTATGAAACAGGCCTTACCACTCCCGTTCTACAGGCAAAAAACCGAGGTCTGAGAGGTCCTGACTTCACTCATTCAGCAGCATCCATTTACCAAATGGATGAGCAGTCTATTTGCCAGGCACTAGACTAGACTCTGAGGACACTAAGGTGACTAAAATAAGGTCCTGACCCATAAGCTGCTCAGTTAGGGTGAGTGAAAGACTTGCTCAAGGTCATAGAGCAAACTGTCACCCCCTTTGCACACAGTAGGTGCTCAATCAATGCATGAATTGGCTGAAGTACCATGTGGGCAACTGACAAGGAGGAATCATGGGCAAAAAGGCAGTAGGATACAAAGGATGCAAGAGGAGAAAGGGAGATGTCAATTTCCAGCCTCCAGGCTGGGTTTGCAAACAAAAAATCTATCATATCTGATGCTGCTTGCTAAAGATCAGAATGGAGATGAAGGAAATGAGGGGTGGCGAATGGGGTGCCTGGCTCCTGCCTGACAAAGCAGCTTGGGGTCTGCAGGGGCTGCACTTGGCAGTGAGCTCTGGAGTGGTCCCCAGTTCCCCCCAGTCAGGGCTGCAGACAGGATGGAAACAGTTCATTCAGCATGGCACGCTGGTAACACTGGGAAGAGGGAGGGAGGGTGCAAACATGATAATGAACCCTTAACTGCCTAGTTAAAATATCCCGAAATATGCCCGGCCTCACAGATGATAAGAGCAGGTTCTTTCTCTCCTCTGGACCTTGTTTCTCAAAGCATGGTCCATGCAGCAGCATCAGCAACACCTGGGCATTTAATAAAAATGCAGACTCTCAGTCCTATCCTGGACCTACTGAACGTGAAGCTGCATTTTCAGCAAGGTCCCCCACTCCTTCTCAAGGCTGGCCGCATGTTAGAATCACCAGAGGAGGTTTAGAAAACCCTGATGCCTGGATATACCCTGGGGATTCTGACTTAATTGGTCTGAGCTGTGGCCTGGGCAGCAGGACTTTACTGAGATATCATTGACATCTAACATTGTGTAAGTTTAAGGTGTACAACGTGTTGATTTGATACACTTATATCCTGCAAAGTGATGACCACGGTAGCATTAGCTAACACCTTCATCACACCACATCAATGCCATTTCTTTTCAAGCAGGACTTTCTAGTGTCCAGCAGGTGATGGACCTCTACTCTAATGTCCGAGGTTGACCATTGCTTTCACTTTACAGAGACATTCCCAGCTTGACCTCCTATGCTCTTTGCTGTAACCCTAGGAGCTCAGGAGGGTATGGTTCTCCCCACTTTTCAGAAATGAGGTTATTCTCATTTTTCAACCCAGCAGGTGGGTGTGGAGCAGGGGTTCTCCAAGTGAGATCCCCAGACCAGCCGCATCCCCTGGGAGTTTATTAGAAAAGTAAATTTCAGGATCAGAACTCTAGGAGTGGGACCCAGAATCTGTGGTTTAACAGGCTTTTCCGGGTGATTCCTATGCGTGCTCAAGTTTGAGACATGCTGGTATAGTGGAGAGAGCCCTGGACTGGGAGAGGAGATCTGGCATCTCCCCCAGCGCTGTGTGTCCTTGCGTTTCCATCTCCACATGTGGAAACCGAGGGGCCTGGACCAGATCAGGGCTGCCCCGCCCACACAGTGTTCCCCTGGCAGACATTGCTAATCCATCACAGCACTGCTTCCCACTGAGCCTCGGTTGACCAGAGAGCTTTTCTCAGCACATCCTTCCCCTGCCTCCGCCACCCTCAGGGACTGCAGCCCTCCCAGGTGGTTAGGGTTGGCACCAAAATTAAACTCTCTTTGCAACCCCAGATGCTCCCTGATCTCTGAGAATGCCTCCACCTCTGTTAGTGGCAAGTGTGGGCCTCAGACCTTGGAACTGGTGCTTTTTCTGTCCTCCCCCTTCTCCTCCGCCAGCTCTAAGAAAGCTGTGGAGGCTGGTGCCTCCGCATGGGCCAGAAGGCAGGTGTTGGAAGGCAGGTGACCCGCCCCCAGCTTCATGCCCTTTCACACCTCCACACTTTGCAGAGTCTTTTGCCACATCTCACATAGTCTTCTTTGCCTCCTCCTCTTCTGGACTTATCTTATGCAGCCATCAAGGCCCAGGTCAAATGTCACCTCCTCAGTGACACCCCCTCCCCCCTGCCCCACACCTCCAGGTAGGGACAACTGAGCTTCCTTGAAGATGGGTGCACTTCCCACCTGCATTACGCCTCTGCATTACAATCTGTCTCCCTCAGTGGACTGCAGTCCTGGAAATCAGGGACCATCAGGATCCCTAGCACGCAGCCCTGAGCTTGGTAAGGATAGCTGCTCAAGACAAATGCGATTGAATGAGGCACCCAGATTCCCAGTGTCAGGGGGCAGGGTGTCCTCATGGGTCCAGTACGCTCCCAGTCACAGTGTCTTCTGTGCCTCATTCTAACCGCATACCGGCCGACTTCCCACCTGCCAATCCTCTGTCACTCAGAGTCCAGCACTGGCCCTGGCACGGTGCTGAGAGGTGCACTGCCCAGCCCGTCTGGCCTGGCTCCTTCCCGGGAAAGTGGGAGGCAGGGAGCGAGGCCACAGAGACATCCCCGCGTCTCCAGCAAGGAGCTAATGCGCAGGTTAGTGAGGCGCTGGCTGCAGTCAGATTATTCACCCCAGAGCGCTGGGGAAGTAGGCACCAGGACCGCAGTCACGCTCACACATCAAGGCCAGTTCCAAGGAGGTGGAGAAGCTGCCCTCTCTCTGCTCACCTGCACACCTCCCACCACTGGGCTCAATCCGTCTGGGAGGGAGGAGGGGCGATGTCCATTCAGCCCACACCTACTGAGCACCTACTGTGTGTTCAGCCATGGCAGAGATGCGGCGGGGCAGGGCAGTGAAGAGGAGATGCAGCCCCTGCTCTTAAAGAGGGATGAGAAGGGGAAAGACGCGGGCATGTATTGAACACAGCTGTATACCGAGTCTTGTGTGAGGGCGACGTGCATTGAGCATCTACTGCATACCAAGCCCTGTGTGGGGATTTAACCTTACAACGGTCCTTGCAGGCAGCTTCCTGAACTGGGTTTGCATTCCTGTGCCTCCCTGCCCTACAGGGATCCAGCTCTTCCTCATCCAAGGCCCAGCTCAAATGCCATCTCCCAGAGGAACGCTATGGACATGCCGTCTACTATGAGAAGCCTTTCCCGCTCTGTCGGGCAGAACTCTTGGCTCTTTCCTCTGCCTGGGGTTATTGACGGCAGGCTGCTGTGTGTTCAGCCCTTCCCGGGGGCCAGAAATGATGCCAAGTACTGCTGTGCGTTCTCTCTCAGTCCTCACCACCCAGCTACCAGGTAAGTACTGCTGTTACCCATTTTACAGCCAAGGAAACTGAGGTCCTGAGAGGCTAAGGGACTTGCCCAACACGGCACAGCCAGCAAGTGACAGAGCCAGAGCCTGACCCTAAGCCCAGCTGTTTCCAAGGCCACTGGATGAATGACCCAGGCCAATTCCTGGGCCCCTGTGCATGGCTGTCTCCGAGGACATCCACTGGCCATTTTTTTTTTTTTTTTTTTTGCGGTACGCTGGCCTCTCACTGTTGTGGCCTCTCCCGTTGCGGAGCACAGGCTCCGGACGCGCAGGCTCAGCGGCCATGGCTCACGGGTCCAGCCACTTCGCGGCATGTGGGATCTTCCTGGACCGGGGCACGAACCTGCGTCCCCTGCATCAGCAGGCGGACTCTCAACCACTGCGCCATCAGGGAAGCCCCCACTGGCCATTTTAATAAGAGTAAATGGAAGCCTTTGTCCTAATGTGGCTGCCCCTCACCCCACCTCCCACTTGGCATGCAGACACCTCTTCCCTGAAGCTCATGGAGACTCAGGATGTCATATTTCCAAACTGAGAAACAAGCTTACGTTTCTGGGGGAGAAAAGACCAATCTGGAGAAGCTGGGCATTCCCCTCCTCCCCCCGCCCCGGGGAATTTGCATATTGCTGTTTCCTATGATGCTCTCCCTCCCACCTCACAAAATAATTGCTGAGCAGATTGCATTGGAAGGAGCATTCCTGAATTATGGAGTCATGATTCTAAATGGCTGTTTATCTGTGTTTTGCTTCATTTCTTAAAAAAAAAATTGTTAAAATTTAAGTAAGCGAGTTAAATGCAAAGGCAATGGAAGCTGCATCCATCACCCTGTGGAGGATGGTGTTGAGCGTCACGGGAGGAAGAGACTGTGGGAGGCGGTGATGGTCGCCGTCAGCTGCCTGCTGGCTTTCTGGGCCTGCTCTCCGCTTGTCTGTCACAGCCTCCCTCACTGTCTTCCCCACTGCACACCTGAGGAAAAGAGAGCCCAGAGAGCTCAAGTGACTCGGCCAGGGTCACACAGCTGATAAGAGGCAGTGCTGGGCTTGAAACACCTGTCAGTCTGACCCCAAAGCCCAAGCTTTCCTCCCTCCCATGGTGAGTTGGGGCGTTTTTCAGCTGCCTCTCTCGGAGCCTCACTGGGCCGTTCTGGTGTGATGGAGAAGGACACAGAGGCCCAGCTGGTTAGGAACCACGCCTGAGATGCCAGGCTCTGCCTGCTGTGAAGTGGGCGGGGCTCTGTAAGAACCAGGTGGGGAGGTGCAGGAGGAATCATTGCCCTGACCTGCCCCAGGGAGCTCACAATCTCAGGGATAAGATGAAGGGCCCCAGCCTGGTGACATGGGAGGATACTACCTCCTCAGTCGAGGGACACATCACACACCGATGCCCATGGGTGTCTCCTTGGACCCGGCAGTACGTGCTTCCCTCCCTGCTGCTCATCTGCGTGGTCCTTCAAGGAAGGGTAGGGTCCTCCCTCATGCTGCCAGAGTCAAATCTCCACCTCTGCCGTTTATCAATCATCAGACCTTGGACAAGTTGCTTAACCGCTCTGAGCTCAGTTTGTTCATCTGTAAAATGGGGATAACAATAGCACCTACCTCGTAGGGTCATTGTGGGGGTTAACTGGGCTAATACAAATAAAGGGCTCAGGACAGTGTCTGGCATTAGGACCTCATAAGTGCTCAATAAATGCTAGTGGGTAGGATTCTTCATGCAGTAATTCACTGGGCATGCATGTGCCGGGGACGCAGAGGGGAGATGCAGACCCTGCCGACTCAGAGCCTCTAAGCTAAGGGCCTGAGGAGGAGTGGCAGATGGGTAAAGACCACCCTGTGGGCCGTGAGCTGCAGTGCAGGTAAGCACAGGGCATTAAGGGAGCCTAGAGGCAGAGGGTCAGTGAGGGCCCCCTGGAGAGGTGACAGCTAATCTTGATGGATGAAGAGGCATTCACCAACTGGCTGGTATTGGGGGGTCAGGTGGGCAGCTAGACACGAGCCAGGCATCCAGGCAGAGGAATGACACATAGAGAGGTGTGGCCCATCTAGGGACTGGCAGGTGACCCAGGATGGCCGATGTCAGGTGTGTGAGGGGCTGTGATGAGAGACGGATACAGAGGGGGAGGCAGGGACCAGACCTCGGGGAGCCCTGGGAGCTGTTATGGGTAGAATCATGTCCCCCCAAAAGATACGCTGATGTCCTGGGATTTCCCTGGTGGTCCAGTGGTTAGGACTCCACGCTTTCACTGCAGGGGACACGGGTTCGATCCCTGGTCAGGGAACCAGGATCCCGCATGCCACGTGGATATGTTCAAGTCCTAACACCCAGTCCCTGTGAATGTGACCTTATCTGGATATGGGATCGTTGCCAATGTAATTAATTAAGATGAGGGCGTATTGGGGTAGGGTGGGCCCGTACTCTAATGTGACTGGTGTCTTCCTAAGAAGAGAAGAGAGACGCGGGGAGGAGAATGCCGTGTGCAGACACAGACCCATGAGAGCAAAGGCCAGGTGCAGTCAGAGGCCTTTGATGCAGGCTCAAACGCAAAGGATCGCTGGCCACCCCCAAAGGAAGCAAGCAAGCATCTTTCCCTGGAGCATTCAGAGAAAGCATGGCCCCGCTGACACCTCAGTATTGGGCTTCTGGCTTCCATAGCTGTGAGAGCATCTGGTTTTATAAGCCCCCAGCTTATGATCCTTTGTTACAGCAGCCGTAGGAAGTAGCCCAGGAGTCAAACCACTTACAGCTCTCAGGATGGAGAGGGTTAATCCCCAACAGCCCGGCCACAATCACTTCTCTGTGTCCCCCTTGGTGCCTGGTGCTCAGCAGCGCTGCACAGAGACCTGGCGCCCTGCTGCCTGCTTGTTGCACCCCCCTCACCTCTGCCTTCGCCCCCAGGGCCACTTCCTGTCGGGACCTCGCTGCCGTGCCCGAGACCGACCATGGCGGCAGCCACAGCAGCTCATCATGAGATATACAGCCGGCCTTGGGCAGGGTGACAGGGCCCGGCTGGGCTGGCATGAATCATGTTTATCGCAAAGAGGAAACAAAGGGAAAAAGAAAATAAAGCTGCAGGAGGGGGCAGATGGGCAGGCGGGAGTGAGGTCTGGGGGCGGGGCCGAGCGGAGTGAGAGGCGCTGCCCACAGAGACGCCCATTAATTTCCTGATGTTTGCTCCAGGCCCGGGACCAAACAGCCCAGCGCTCTGTTGAGGTTTATCTGTGCGCCTCAGCTGTGAAGCGTGATGCGTGCCAGCTTCTTGGGTGCTTCAGAGATTTGCCAGGCCCGGGATGGGTGCCAATAGAAGCTTCCAGCCCCTCCATTACCCCAGCAAAGGCCTGGCTTTCAACGCTGTTCATGGGTGAAACTGAGCTACATTCTACCTGATAATGAGGTGTCTGTGGGATCAGGAGCCGCTCGGGCCTGAGTCATCCCCAGCCCAGAGCGGCCTGGCCTGAGAAGCCAGAGAGGGAGGGCGTGGAGGTGCCAGAAGAGGAGGAGGCGATGGCAAAGGCAGAGGGTCAGCACCAAGGAGACGTAAGGGAGCCGGAGTTCTTGAGCACCGGTGTGTGTACCCAGACGCATGTTCAGAGTTTTTCCTCTATCCTAACAGCAGTGCGTTAGTTTCCTGTTGCTGCTGTAACAGATCAACACAAACTGGGCGGCATAAGGCAACAGAAATTCATTCTGTTACCATTCTGGAGGCTAGAAGTCCAAACTCAAGGTGTTGGCAGAATTGGGTCCTTCTGGAGGCTCTGGGGGGCGAGTCTGTTCCATGCTTCTCTCCTAGCTTCTTGAGACGGCCGGCAATCCTCAGTATTCCTTGGGCTGTAGAGGCCTTGCTCCCCAAACGGCCCCATTTACTCAAATGGGGAGAAGAAAAGGGAGGGAGGGACTCAGGGCAGGGGCAGGCAGGAGGACGAGGACTTGGCAGCTGACTTCAGAGGCAGGATCTGAGAAGAGGACCCAAGGACCCCTACCCCCCGACGGCACCAGCCATTTGGCTTCCCAGCTGCACCCTCCAGGCCCCGCCAGCATCGCCAGCCCTGCGTCCTGTCTGTCCCACGTCCTCCTTCAGACATGCGGCCATTTGCAGGGAGCCTGTTTAACTCATCCTCCGGGACCCACCTTGGTCACTCCTCTTGTATGAGGACAGCCTGACCTCTCCCCTTCCCCCCCACCCCTGCTTCATACAGGACTCTATACACCTCCTTTCACTGGCCAACCTCCAGGACACGAGCCCCTGCAAAGCAGCACTGGACTTGTATTTCTGATCCTCAGGCCCAGCACAGGAAACATTTCTCAATGAATGAGATAAGTCAATGAATGCATGTGTGGGAAAGGGGGCAGATGACAGTCACCAGCCCTCCCCCCCCACCGGCAGCCCCAGCATGAGGCCCCCACCCTCCCTCTGGCCACTCTTGCTTCCCCTTTCCCCCAGCCCACACCCTACAGGGGAGGGAGCCCCGCAGCCACTCTCCCCATCACCCCTGGGCAGAGAGACCCTGGTCCAGAATGCCAGCTCCAACAGGCACCAAGAGTGGCTGGGACCCTGCCGTACGCATCCCATCTCTTCTTGCAGCCTCAGGGGTGGGGAGATCTGGTAGGTGGGGAGAAGAGGGAGGAGCCATGATTCTGGTTGGTCACGGGGAGATGTGGTCCTTACCTGGGGAAGGAGTAGTCTCCACACCCCAGATTCGCCGGTGTCCTCACCCACCGGGCAGGCTCTCCATCTTCCAGGGTCCCTGATATTTAAGGAAATTAAAGTCAGGTCTGGATGCTAAATATGTGTCTAAGCTAAATAGAAAATGGTGCCAGAGAAGAAGGCCTTCAATTTTAGGAGCAAATAAATCACATGAGAGAGAGTGGGCTGGTGAGGGGGAGGCAGGGTAGGGCACTCAATTATTTAGGATGGAAAGGGTCTCCCAAAGTCGGGGGCGCTGTCCACATCCCCCTTCTTTCAAAGTGTGCTTCTCCACCTGGCGTTACGGCCAAGGCTGCGTCTTGCCCTCCTTGCCTAGACTCACAGCATGCGGTTCCAAGCTACCCCTCCCAGGAGGGTTTGGGGAGGGAGAGTTTGGCCTCTGGGTTCAACTGGACCCAAGTCTGAATCCCAGATCCACAACCAACCAGCCGTGTGGCTTAGCGAGTCTCAACTCCCCTGAGGCTCAGTTTTTTCATCTGTATAATGGGGGCAAGCTAGCAATGATTTCATCAAGTTGTGGTCAGCAGGAAGTGAGTTGTTGAAATGTAAAATGCTCAGCCTGGTGCGTGGTCCATGAGGATGTGCCTGCGGTTGGCAGAATAATGGCCTCCAAAGACGTCCACGCTCGAATCCTCAGAACCTGTGAATGTGGCACCTCATGGGGCAAGAGGGTGTCAAGTCTGCTGATGAAATTAAGGCTGCTGATCAGTTGCCCTTGAGATGTGGAGATTAAGCTGGATTATCCGTGTGGGCCCAAGGTAATCAGAAGGGTCCTTAGACGTGGACGAGGGAGGCAGGAGAGTCAATGTCAAGGTGATGCCATGTGAGGAAGATGCGACCAGCCATTGCTGACTTTGAACATGGAAGGAGACTACAAGCCAAGGAATGCAGGCAGCCTCCAGAAGCTGGAAAATGCACAGACGTGGCTTCTCCCCCTAGAGCCTCCGGGATGGAGCACAGCCCAGCCAACACCTTGATTTTAGCCCTTGAGGCCCATTTCAGACTTCTGACCTCCAGAACTGCAGGATAATAAACTTGTATTGTTTATGGGCCTCCCTGGTGGCGCAGTGGTTGAGAGTCCGCCTGCCGATGCAGGGGATACGGGTTCGTGCCCCGGTCTGGGAGGATCCCATATGCCGCGGAGCGGCTGGGCCCGTGAGCCATGGCCGCTGGGCCTGCGCATCCGGAGCCTGTGCTCCGCAACGGGAGAGGCCACAACAGTGAGAGGCCCGCATACCGCAAAAAGAAAAAAATAAAAAAAAAAAAAAATAAATAAACTTGTATTGTTTTATGCCACTAAGTTGTGGTGATTTGTTACAGCAGTAATAAGAACCCAATACAGGGCCCACTGAACAATCAATACTATCACCACTTAGCAGTCACCCAAGGAAAATATGTTGATTCAATGAATAAAAAGAATCCTGGCCTGAGCATCAGGAGTCTGAGATTCTGGTTCCAGTCCTGCCCCTAACTAGCTACACTACTTGAGGTGACGCCCTCTGCTCTCCTGACTCAGTTTCCTTATCCGCAAACAGAAGGATTTCGATTACAGATGATCTTCAAGGTCCCTGCCTCCCAATTCTCAACATTTTCTTGTTGTAACTGTCCCCTGAAAGGTTCTTGTGTCCCGCCCCCTCCACACGCCTCCTTTCTACCTGCAATCTGCTCCCTGCTCCCGGGCAGGGTCCAGGCTGGGCCTGGAAGAGCCAGCGGTCCCTGGAGGAGATAGTTAATAAAGGCGGGCAGAGGGGAATCAATGTGCTCCGACATCCCTGACAGATTGGCGAGAGCAACAGATTTAATATCCTGCAGTTTTCCTTCCCCAGCCTGGGGGCTGGAATTGATTAAATCAATTAAAGCCCCGCAGCCCAGGATGCTCTGGGTAAGGTCGTCTGGTCCTCCCGCTGTCACTGTCCAGCTACATGGCTCATCCTGCCCTGGGGCTCACACCATCCAGTGGTCCTGGGTCACCAGCAAAGGATGGAGTCCTGCAAAGTGCGGGCATGTCATCCTCTGCTCGGACCACCCAGGCATGCACAGGCACCGTGGTTCAGGTGGGAAGTGAGGGATGGGATGGGGGGGTGGGGGAGGAGAGAGAGAACATCAGAGGCAAATGTGGACTGGGACCCTCCCGAGAGCCGAGTACAGGGGTTGCAGGAGTGAGCTAGATGGGCAGGGTGGCTGCTGCATGCAGGTTTGGGCTGGGTATGTGCCCAGGCTGGATGGAACAGGGGGAGCCCTCGGCAGAAGCCCAGGACAGCAGAGATGGGAAGGGACTTGCCCAAGGGAGCATGTAGTCAGACGGGGCTGAGCTCACATTCTTCACTCCCGGCCTGTAGAGCCCCCTCCCAGGGCCCGACATCAGCCTGCGTTGACCTCCCCAGCCTGCTTCTTTTCCAGTTCTTCCCCTGACTGCTCAGGGAAGGCAGGCTCATCTGGACAGCCTCCTGAGCCTGGAGGATTGGGGGTAACTCAAGTGTTAACAATGACAGTGGAAGGCATCCTCAGGCTCAGCCAGAATGATTGCCTGGCTGGGGATGGTTGGTCCGTGTGCCAGATCCCGTGGGGTAAGAGCTACCTGTAAGGCCACGGAGCTTGAGGGTTGGGGGAGGAAGAGCTGCCTCCCCTCCCCTCCCACTCCCCACAGCCTCTGCTTTGAGTCTCTGGGCCCTTTATGATGGGCGGAGGCATCTTTTGGTCAGTTTCCTTCCCACAGTGTTGAGTTTGAACCACCCAGTTGAGTCAAAGGCAGACCCCACTTCACAGATGCGTAAACTGAGACCAGAAAAGGAAGCGCCTTACTCAGGGTCACGGTTGCAGCCTGGACCGGAGCCCAGGATGCCTGGCTGTCTCCCGTATCAAACTTGTTCCACATCAGAGGAAGCACAGAAGGGGCTAGAGGCTAGCCAGGGGCTGGGACAGGGCAGGGGTGATGGTAGCGCAGGGGCAGGCTGGGGATAGGACAATGACTTTGGTTCTGGACTCAAGAACAGGATCTGAGAAATGGGACACAGGGACCCCCACCCTCCTTCTGTGCTCTGCCAAAGATGTCATCAGCTTCCTTTAGACCACACTGACCAGGCAGTGCCCTGGCAAATGGAACAAGCTCTGGAGTCAGATTAACCAGGGTTCAAGTCCCAGCTTCCCCACTGACCGTGGGCCCTCAGACAAGCCATCAGCTTCTCAGAGACTCAAGTTTCCCTCTCTGTCAAATGGTGCTGATCAGGGCACCAGATCCATGAGAAGTGACATCTGAACTCAGGTCTGCCCAGAGCTTGTCCGAGCCTGCAATCCCCGCCACGTTCAGGGAAGGTGGTCCTCATCCAGAGCCCCCATACAGGCCAAGCACACAGCAAGTGCTCAGGAAGGGTCAATCACATACAAATCTGGGGATAAGGATGACACACCCTCCCCTCAGCTATTTTCTGAGTTTCAGTTCAGTTCATGAATTCGTTTAACAGAGTCTGGGATGTTAGTGGAGCCGCCCGTTCACAGCCCAACCCTTCTCTTTCTCATGAGACATTTGATCAACACCCTCCAAAACAAACGGTCCCCAACCACCGAGATCTCCAAGGAAGGAGCTTGTGGCTAAGCATTTGGGTCGCCTGCCCAGAGCTTGCTTCCTTCCTTCACCCCACACGGCAGCTGCTCTGCCCAGGGACGTAGGCCACGGTCTGTCTCTCTGCCTTGAACCAGACCTTTGGTCTCTCGAGACCTCAGTTTTCTCTCTCCTGTAGTTGAGGTGGGATGAGCACAAGTGAGAGGCAGCCAGGTGCCTGGGGGAGTCCTGAGCACGAGGTCCACATCCTGCCGTCAGCCAGTCTGCCAGCTCCGTCCAGCTCCTAACCAAGGCCCAGCGGGCACCATCTCTCTCGCAATTAATTCCTGCTCCAATTCAAATCCCTCCTGGGGAATGTTGAGCCGGTGCCCTGTGAATGGATGGATCCTGCAAAGGAGGGCAGATTGGAGCCTGCAAAAAGCAGGGCAGGGGGCCTGGGGGTGCAGCCCGGAAGACCAGTGGAGGGCGCCTAAGGAGGGTGAGGGGTCCCTGTGTCCCATTTCTCAGATCCTGCCCTTGAGTCCACAGCCAAATTCCTCCTCCTCCTCCCAGCCCAACCTTGCCCGGCCATCACCCTTATCCAGTTCCAGCCCCTACCTAGCTCTTTCCCTCTGTACTTCCTTTTTCTCCAAATGCACCTCAAAAACCAGCCCTCCAGGTGCTGAGACCACCCGCCGTCTCAGGTAAGCACAACAATGATGACAGTGATGATATAGCCTCCACCACTCGCTCCCGTGAGGAGCAGGCACGGGGCTGGGTGCTCTGCATGATCCTCTCCTTTCTCACAAGTCCCTAAGTGGTGCGTGTGAGTGCACTGCCAGTTTACAGGGAGGAAACAGGCCCAGACAGGAGCAGGGACTCTGAGGCAGAACTGGGGACTCGCACCCTGGCCCCCCCCCGGCTCCAGAGCGGGTCCCTCACCACCTCGGGAGACGCGCCCCGGCATCTCCAACTCTCGCCCCCTGCCCCCGCCAAGTGATGAGTCCTTTTCATCTTCCTGCCACCATGGCCCCCTTCCCACCCCCCAGCCCAGGCCCAGGCGCTTGGCGTCTCGTGCGGGAAGTGCCGTGACTGCCCCATTATCCCCCTCCTCGCTCTCCCCCACGCAGTCACAGCTCAGCAGCGTCTGGTCCTGGTGGAGTGGAAGCCACCTGGCCTGGGGGATGGGGGTGGGAGCCCAGACCCTGCTCAGTGTCATCGCCATGGAACTGGGCCACCCAGGACGGACGGCTCCAGTCCCTGAGCCATAGATGCCCCGCCCATACAGAGGGGCAAACTCACACCCCGGCAGCACCTGGTCTGCAGGAAGAGCACCCGTTTCTATTTCACTCTGTTTCAGGTCCGTGTGTGCGCTGGTGGTGGCCTCGCCCAGCCCCGAGGAGCCGCTGGAAGGCTAGAAACGGAGCTGGAAGGCGGAGGGCCTCGCTTCCTCTGTCGTAGGGGGCGGGGCACAGGCGGGGCTCGCTCTCAGCCGGAGGGCTCAGATGGATGAAGCCCTGCGGGGCCGGCGGCAGCAGGTGGCTCAGGCCCGTTCCTCCTTCTCAGAGCGCCCCCCGCCCCGAGGGCTGCCGCCAGCCTCCACGTGCAAGGCCCTCTCATCCAGCCCTCCCCCGGGATGCTCTGCCAGCCAAGCTGCCTGGATCCTCCTCTTTGCATGGATGAGGCACAGAGAGGGCCCTGGTCTCTCCCAACTCACACAGCAAGTGTCACATGAGCTGGGACCATTAGTCCTGTTCCAAACCCATTGCTGCAACGCTGACCTCTACCTCCACGGCCCTAGGCGAGGTGTGCCAAGCATGGCCGGTGTGGGCAGAAGAGAGATCTCTGTGGCATAACTAATTTTTTTGGTAATAAATTTCATAATACAGGTATGTGATTTTTATAAAGTCAAGTGGTATGAAACAGTATAGACAGTGAAAAGTAAGCTTCTCCTCAACCATAGCCCTGCTTCCCTCCTTTTTCATTCTTTTTTCTTTTTCATGGTAAGCTATCTGTAAACACAAAATTTACCATTTCAACCATTTTTAAGTGTACAGTTTGCTGGCATTAAATACCTTCACATTGTTGGGCAGCCATCACCACCACTGTCTCCAGAACTTTTTCATCTTCCCAAGCTGCAACCCGGTCCTCATTGAACACTAACTCCCCATTGTTCCCCACCCCCTCAGGCCCCGGAACCCACCTTTCTACTTTCTTTTTTTAAATTTCATTTCATTTCATTTATTTTATCTTTGGCTGCGCTGGGTCTTTGTTGCTACACGCAGGCTTTCTGTAGTTGTGGTGAGCGGGGGCTACTCTTCGTTGCGGTGCGTGGGCTTCTCATTTCGGTGGCTTCTCTTGCTGCGGAGCACAGGTTCTAGGCGCGCAGGCTCAGTAGTTGTGGCATGCAGGCTCAGTAGTTGTGGCACGTGGGCTCAGCATTTGTGGCGCACGGGCTTAGTGGCTCCGCGTCATGTGGGATCTTCCTGGACCAGGGATCGAACCCCTGTCCCCTGCATTGGCAGGCGGATTCTTAACCACTGCGCCACCAGGGAAGCCCCACCATTCTGCTTTCTGTCTCCATGAATTTGATTCCTCTAGGAGCCTCCGATAAGTGGGATCATGCAGTATTTGTCCTTCCGTGTCACTGCCTCACTTCTTAGGGCGCCCACTCTTCCCAGATCCTCTTGAATCCATCCCTCACTCTGTCAGCAGGAGATCTTGGCAATGATTCCCCGCCTGCACATCAGCACTGCCTCACTGCTTCTTGAATTTCACTTTGATGCTATGTGGCTGAGCCACCTTTCATCCGACCAGCCCCCTATTTATGGGCGTGGCGTAATTTCCAGTCCCTCTGATGTGCTGATCTTTGGACACACGGTGAATCTCTCTGTAGGGTGAATTTCTTGGACTGGAACTGCTGGATCAAAGGATTTCTGCATTTTAAATTCTGAGAGATACCTCTAATCACCCTCCAAAGAGGTGACTTGGCCCACGGTGGATGCTGCTTTGAGGGCAGGTACATGCCACCTTTCGGGGAGGGGATGTCGGCGGGGGGGCTGAGCCAGACTCAGCTTCTCCAGGGTCTCCTGTAGCTTCTCCACGGCTTTGAGAGGAGCAGGTGGTGACTCCCCACCTGCTGTCCTCCTTGCTGGAATGGACGCCCCTGGAAGATCTTACTCTTGTCCCTGAGCCAGAAAACCAGGCCCGGGAGAGGCTCAGCCCCTTCTCTAGTTAGTCCCCCAGGGTTACTCAGTCTCCGCCACCCCGGCCTGCAGCCTGGGCCTCTTCCTCCGCATCCTGGGGAGGCCTCCACAGAGTTACAGCCCCATTCGTTCCTTGAGTACATTCGACCAAGGGTATTTATCTTGGGTCTTTCTTTCCCCCAAATAAACTGAGAAAATTCACAGCCTACCATTGTCTGGGGCAAGCTGGGGGCAGGGAGGCAAAGAGAGACCACCAGGGCAATGTGGGGAGCAGCCGTGAGGTCAGGCCTGGGTGGGGGGATCCTGTGCTGTGGTGGGGCACAAGGACCAACAGGGGAAGGGCCCCAATCCATTTTCTCTGCTCCCTGTAAAGTGTCCTCAGCGGAGCACGTGGTCCCCGAGGGAGAGACCACTAGCATTAAACTAAGATTAGCAGGGACCACCCATCCAGACCTCCCTGCGTGCCAGCCTCTATATCTATATTCTCTTTCCTGCAAGCCCCATCCTAAAAATGATCCCATTTTACAGAGGGGGAAACTAAGTCTAGCAAGGTTAAGTGACTGACCACAGTCACCTAGCAGTTGGGCCGAGAGGTCAAAGGTCAGAGACTGTTGTGACCTTCTCAGAGCGTGGGCCATATGTGCCCCCGTCCTCACGGGGGAAGGTTTAGGAGCAAACTCCCTAGTTATGGGGATAGTCAGGAGGATACAGGGAGCCATTTGCCCCCTCCTAGGCTTCTCCAATGGCCCACATGACCTGTGGGCATCCAGTCAGGTCCATGCCCCCCCCCCACCATATACCTCAGTCCCATAAGCCAAAGGTCCCAAGGACCTGCCTAGCTCCTCTTCCCTGGCCCCAATCCTGCAGCCTTACAGGATTCATTGCTGACAATAATTAGGTCTCACAAGGATAAAACTTAAACAAGTCCAAAGCCTTCAGGGATGGTATTAGCGCACTAATTCTGTTTGTGGTTTAAATATTAATGTCAGAGTGTAATTACTACCCCTGCTGTCGAAGGCAGCAGTTTGGAAACAGTTTCAGCCCAGCAAATGGGATCCATCCATCCTGGATGCCAACATGCATAGGGGTGAGTTTGGCATTCTGGAATATTTAGAACTCATGGCATGTAGAATAACAGTTACAAATCGACAGCCTTTGAGCCAAATCTGGCCTGCAAGCCTCTTTTAAAAAGTTGGCCTGCATCGTGTTTAAACAAAAAAAGAGGACTTCCTTGGCAGTCCAGTGGTTAAGACTTCACCTTCCAACGCAGGGGACTCAGGTTTGATCTCTGGTCAGGGAGAGGAGATCCCACATGCCTCAGGGACAAAAAACCAAAGCTAAAACAGAAGCAATATTGTAACAAATTCAGTAAAGACTTTAAAAATCATCCATATCAAACAATCTTTAAAAAAAAATAAAAAAGAAGAAGAACCCAGCTTTATAATTCTTCTTGAACAGTGGAGAAACATGGCTGTGTGGGACCACAATCCCACATGGTAACAGTGGGCTGGGCTGAGCGATGTGGCCCCCTGGAGACAGGCATTCATCTCCAGTTAACCACAGTCCCCACCATGCCCTATTGTGTCACGCCCATTTGCTTCACCTGTCTGAGCACTGTAGGCATTGAGTTTGCGGCTCTTGGGTTAGAATTTGGAAAGTGTAGGGATGAAGAGGGTTGGAATTGCAGAGCCAGGAGGAGGCAGAAGTCCAGAAGGGGGCTAGCTCTTGATCGAGGAGAAGGGAGATGCCTGGGTAAGGGGTAGCTCCTACCTTCCCCTGTCCTGCCCACAGACCGACCTCCTACGTGGGGAAGACCCAGCCCATCATGTTTTAGTTAACTCCAAAAGCACACGTGTTCCAGAAATTAAGCCTTAGCACCAGAGACTGCTGTGAGAGAGGGCGGGGGAGTCTTGGGTCTTGCTGGGCCTTTTCATGAGTAATTTGGTCCTTGACTCGCCACCACTACTATCTTCCCCAAACCCTCCCCATGTCCAGCCTGGAGGGAGAGCCGGGAGCCGGGGCCCCTGGATGGGGCAGCTGCGGGGTGACCTTGGGCAGTTCCTGTGTCCTTCTGAACTTCATCCCATCTGGACAAATGCTCTAGCTCGGCTCCGTGGCCCCAAACTCCACCAGGACCGAGGCAGCCACGGTGAGGTAGCTCAGATTGCGGGGAGGGTCACTCAGTGTGCTTCTAAGAAAGGGACCCTGTGGTGTCTTGCACGGTGTGCCATCTATAGTGGGGGCTTAACTGGAGTGCAATAGAGAAAAGCTCTGGACTTGGAGTGGGAAAACAAGCAAACCCACTTCTCCTCTTACCAGCATATGAACTCGGGCAAGTTGTGTAATCTTTCTGAACTGGTTCTCCTCTTCTGCAAATGAGAGGAATGATGCCAACTTCACAGGGATGATGGAAGGAATAAATTAAGCCCCAGGCCCAACATATTCTGCACCATACAGATGCTCAGTAAATGCTGGACAGGACCTGTTGAAATGAATTTAGAAGAATAGAGGTGTTGCGTGAAACTGAGAACCGCTGGGGAGGGGAGGAGAGGGTGAGGCTGCAGTGGGGATGGAGGTGGAGCCGGAGTAAGAGGGGGGCCACGGAGGGGCAGCAAGACAGGAGGACAGCAGCAGAGGGGCCCCGGGAGCAGGACTGGGCTGTGTTCCCTGTATGAGTCTGAAGGAATCAAGTTCACATCAAGACACCCACTCATGCTGACCTGTACAAAGTTGGAGAATTTAGGGCTTCCCTGGTGGCGCAGTGGTTGAGAGTCCGCCTGCCAATGCAGGGGACGTGGGTTCGTGCCCCGGTCCGGGAAGATGCCACATGCCACGGAGCGGCTGGGCCCGTGAGCCATGGCCGCTGAGCCTGCGCGTCCGGAGCCTGTGCTCCGCAACGGGAGAGGCCACAGCGGTGAGAGGCCCGCGTACCACAAAAAAAAAAAAAAAAAAAAAAAAGGAGAATTTACTCTACAGTCTGAAAGGTGCCTCCTGGTACCCAAGGGCAGGAGGGGTGGGGGGCGGAGACTGAACGATAGGACTGGAGGGGTTGCCCCTGTGTCTTTCTCTGTGTATATATCAACCCGTCTCTCTCTGTCCCTTCCGCTGTCCTTCATAGTTCTCTTTCAGTCTCCGTGTCTGTCTGTCTTTGTTCCCCTCTGTGTGTCCCCCTCTCTCTGCTCCCCGGCCTCTCTCTGCCCACAGCACTCTGTCTTCCTCCCTCTCTTCCTTCTGTCTGGCTGTCTGTCTTGCGCTCTCCCGGCTTGCAGCACCCTTGGGCGCCTCTCTGCAGGTCTGCTTGGTCCCTCTGCTCTCTGCAGACCAGCTCTCCCTTTGTCCCATGCAGAGGGTCGGTTGTGGCCACGGAGGCCACGTCACATCCAGTGCAAGTGTCTGCCTGTCAGAGACTGAGCACGATCAGCTGGGACCCAACTCCAAACCTCTGCCAGGGGGCTGCTTGGGGCCCGGTCTGGACCAACCCCCATACCCCGGGTTTACCCCTCCCCCACCCCAAGCAGCTGGGCAGCGCAAGGATTAGCTCTCAAGTGACAGGGCAGTTCTCAGAGAAGAGGGGCTGGGCTGGACCATTCCCAAGACACACCTACTCCAAGGCCTTGTGAGGCTGTGGTTGGGCGTCCAAGTTAGTACCCAGGGGAGGGGTTAGTACTGGCAGTGACCCTGACAGTTAGGGGTACACTAGGGCCAGAGGTCCGGCTGTAACCACCTGAGCTAAAATAGGGATGAAGCACTCAGAGCTAGAAAGAGGGTAAGCTGCCCCCTCAGGTTCCAAGAGAGTAAGCGGGGCTTCTGGAGATGAACCAGGTACCTCTGTGCCCAGGCAGGATGGCAGAAGGGGAAGGATGGGTGGGAGCCAGACAAACGGCACAGGGTGCATCCTCTGGTATAAAGCCGGTGCTCAATGAACGTTTGCACAAATGAGTGGGTAAGAGCAAGAGAGAGTCGAAGATGTTAACAGAGCGGAGAGAGAAAGCCCAGAGCGGAGAGGCGGAGCCTAAGACATCATGGGCAGGAGAGAAAACAGACAGAGGAGCTGGGGGGGAGTCGAAGGGCCGGGGAATGCCCAGGAGGAAAAGAGGGGAGCGGGCAGGGGCGAGGGGAGGGAGAGACAGTAATTCATTTCACTTCGTCTCTGCTCATTTTGGACAAATAGAGCAGAAACCGCAGACCAAGGGAGGAGGAAACAGGGCATGAAATTGCACTGTGCCTTGTAATAGCTCTGCCAGCCGGTGGCCAGGGGCTAAAAAGCCACTGGGTCAGCCCTGACCCTCCCGGGAGCTCTGGGGTGGGCAACCCAGGCCCCGCACTGCCCCGCGGGGCCCAACGTAGGAGTGGGAGGTGAGGGGTGGCCGCGGCGGCCGGGTTCCTGCCTGAGAAGCTCCTCTCAAGTTCATCCACGTCCTGGGCCCTGAGTGGCCCCAGGATGCTCCAAGAAGCTGGGGAAGGGACGTCCATTAGACATCAGAGAAAATCCCTGAGGATTTAAGGGATTTGGGGAATTAATACACCCTGGATTTAGATGATCAAAAGCATTTCTGGAGGTGGCTGTATGGAAGCCGTTGGAAGCTTCTGGATGGATGTGGACTGCAGGAAGCCTTCCTTTCCCTCTGCAGGAGCCTGGTGGGATGGAGGGCGGATGAGGGGATAGGCCAGCTGGGGACTCCAGAGGGCAACAAGATCTCCAGCTCTACAGCCTGTCCCCTGCCACCCTGCCTGGGCCAGCTTGCTGGGGCTGCGACCATGAGCAGAAGCTTCAGACATGAGGGTTGAGAATAAATAAGAACAAATTCCCTGCTGACAAACTCTGGGGCGCCCAGCTTCCCACATGGATCCCCCTCTGAGGTGGATGGAGGAGAACACAAACAGCCTACTGGGCGCCCACCTCCAGGGTCTGCCCCCTCTCATCCCACTTACAACTCCCTGCAGGTTAAACTTTCTCCATCTCAGCTCAACCCCAGTGCTCCCCTGCCTAGTGGGTCCTATTGGCTTTGGAGGAGATCACATCAACCTAAATAGTAAGTGCCGCCATATCCAGAGTGCTTGTTAAATCCAGACACTGGGCCAAGCCTTTGATGTGCCTTAGCCCAAGGTGACATCAACTCCTCACAACCCCCATATAACCGTCACCCTCTTTTAAAGAAGTCTGGCCATCTTCTCCAGAGTTTATGATCTTCACCTGGGCTGGTGGGTTGGGTAGCGGGTGGTTAAGTGCGTTCATGATAGCGAAGTGGATTGAGCTATGGGTAGGGAGGCTGGGTGGTGAGTTGATGGATTTGAGGGTGGGTAAGTTGGTGGCTCGGAGGAGTTGGTTAACTTGGTGGGTTAAGTGGTGTGTGGAGAGGTAGTTGGTGTTGGGTGGGGTGTTGCTGTGTTGGGTTGAATGGGTAGATAAGGGCTGGACAGTTGGGTGGTGTGATAGGACGGATGGCAGATGGACTGACCCTAGAGCACAGCAGGCATTTTCCAACCTCCAGACCTTGGCTTTGCCACTCTTCCCACCAAGAACTCCCTCCCTCCCGTCCCCGCCTCTCTTTTTTTTTTTTTTTTTTTTTCGGTACGCGGGCCTCTCACTGTTGTGGCCTCTCCCGTTGCGGAGTACAGGCTCTGGACGCGCAGGCTCAGCGGCCATGGCTCACGGGCCCAGCCGCTCCGCGGCATGTGGGATCCTCCCAGACCAGGGCACAAACCCGTGTCCCCTGCATCGGCAGGCCGACTCTCAACTACTGCGCCACCAGGGAAGCCCCCTCGCTTCTCTTCCTCCTCCTTCAAGGCTCAGCCCAGACTCAGTAGCATCTTCTCATGCCATCACAGCAAAAGGCAAGTTCATCTCTGCGGACAGCCTGGGATGCTTCTGCTGGTACCCCTCTCCTTACACCTCATTGTCTGTGGTCTCTGGCAACAGTGATTTCTACCTGCCTAATGGGACCAGAAGTTCTTTGAGGGCAGACACTATGCCATGTTCATCTCAGCATGAGCAATGGTACCTCCGCAGTACCAGCTGCACTGGGAGCAGGGAGTAAATATCTGGCCAAGAGAAGGAAATGCCAGAGGCTCCTACCCCGTGACTCTCAGCCGTCTGCCCTGGACCCTTCAGAGGTCTATCCCTGAGACACAGTAGTGCCAGCTCTCTGGGGCCACAGCCTCAAAACCACCCTGCATGGCTCATCGCAGACCCCTCCTTTGCAGGGCATCGTCAGCTATGTGGCTCCCAGCCACAGAAAATGAGTTTTGGATGGTGTGAGGATGCCCAGGCTACAAGACTGCACAGGTCTGCTCCCAGCTGGGACATATGCGGGGCAGAGACCAGCTGCCCCAGGGGCTGGTTCAAGAAGCTTCTAGCAGCCCCTGAGGCCTGAAAGAGCCAGAGGCTGTGGTGGGTTGGTCTAGGCCGGAGTTTCTGGCAGGCTTTCACAAGATTAGCGGTCACCCTGTGTATCCCCTCTCCTCTGCTGGTGACGGTCAAGCCCGGCCACTCCACCTCGCCACTGTGCCCTTCCTGTTTGTTTACCCTCTGTGGCGGTGAGGGAGGCAATGGAAGGAGAATCAGCCCCCACCATCAAGGCAAATACTTTCTCTGCTAATTGGTATTTGCATGGCAAATCCCAGGTAAAGATGGGATCATTTGCATGTTCTAGGGGTAATGATATTTGATGTTGTCAACTTATTACCACCTTAATCACCACTCAATTTCTTGCTTTTCAAGCTCCCAATCACGCTGCCACCCAAAATAACCACCTCTTTGAGACTCTGGCGGGGCCTCACTGGGAGGGAGCCATTGGGGTTCCCCCTGGCTGAGGGGGGCTGAACGACATTCTGACCCTGCTCTGGGGCTCCCTTCCTCCTCCCCCTCTTCCTTCCCCCTCCTCCTATCTCCTCCCCTCCTCCTCCTCCTTCTCTCTTTCCTCCCTTCCCCCTCCTTGTCACCCCCTCCTGCCCGAGGCCCCCCCCTCAATTTGCTGAATCCACTCATTCCCTGTAGGAAGCCAGACAAAGGAGCGGGTCTCCATCGTACAGACAGGAAAAGAAGCTCCCTTGCAATGGGGCGAGCATCTGATTAGGTTATTTATTTCCAGGAACAAGGGGGAGCCTCTCTCCAAGGCCACACCAGGACCCCACTCAGCCCCATTACCAAAAAAGGGCTTTTTTTTTTTTTTGCGGTACGTGGGCCTCTCACTGCTGTGGCCTCTCCCGTTGCGGAGCACAGGCTCCGGACGCACAGGCTCAGTGGCCATGGCTCACGGGCCCAGCTACTCTGTGGCATGTGGGATCTTCCCGGACTGGGGCACGAACCCGTGTCCCCTGCATCGGCAGGCGGACTCTCAACCACTGCGCCACCAGGGAAGCCCGGGAATTATTTTTAAGGAATAACAAAGAATACCTTCTATTTAGTGCGTACTACCTGTGCCAGGCCCTGTGCTCAGCGCTTCGCCTGGATTTCTCACTGGTCCCCGTTCCACTCGGAGGAAAGGCAGAGTCCTTACGAAGACCCCTGAGACTCCATGGGGTCTTCCCTCATCTCCCGTGACGCGCCCTCCCACTGCCTCTGTTATACCCAATCTGACCCCCTCCGCCTTCAGCCAACACCAAGTGTGCCCCTGCCGGGGCTGTGCTGGCTCTGGTCGGAACGCTCCTTCCCTGGACACCTGCTCGGCCCACTTTGCTCCATCCCCTTCTCCATGCAGCCTGCCCTGACCCCTGTCCCCCATTAATCCTGCAACCCCTGCTCCATGGTGCATGGGGCGTGTGCGTGTGTGCACGCGCGCACACACGCACGCACACACACACACACACGCGCCTTCCTCCCCCCCTCCGGGGCTCTCTGTCTTGCTCTTCTTTCCCTTGTCCTTTAAATATACCACAGCATGAACTCGCCCGGTATGTGTGTTGTCTATCTCCCACCCCGAGATGAAGGCAGGAAGTATATTAGGCGCTGCATGAATATTTATTGTCTCCATAAAGGAATCTTCACAAGAACCTTAGGAGGTAAGCCCTGTCATTATCTTCACTTTACTGACAAGGAAACTGAGGCAGAAGGAAAGACGTTCAGTATCCCGCCCAGGGCCACACAGGCGTTAGGTGAGATGCCCGGGATCTGACCCCAGATCTGCGCTCTGACACGGCCTGATGCTGCCCAGGAATGACCAGCCTGGGTCTCACCCTGTTTGGCTGGAGTTGATGCAGAGCTGCCCTGCCAGATGTGATGAAGCAATCTCTGTTAGTGGTGTGGGTGTGGGACCAGGCCCCGGTGCAAACCCACACTTACCTCCTGATGCTGAGCGAGTCTGAGCACTTACATATTCTCAACTTGCCTTAGTCTATTCATCCACGAAATGGCCTACCTCCTAGAGCTGGGCCAGGATTCAGTGAGCTAATGCTTCTAGCCGACACAGCACCTCTGTGTGTTCAGTAAATGACCATTTGTCTAATAAGTATTCCCAGTGTTTCAAAGGTGGCAGGGCCTCCCTGCCAGGCTATCTGCTGGGTGGACTACCCAGCCAGTGGGTAGATCAAATGTAGTGATTGGGGAGCCCATGGGACTATGGGCCAGGCCCGCCAATTCAGGGGGTCCCAACACCAGGGTGAAGGCTGCTGCTGTGTCCCTGTCCTTGGTGAGGCGTGGCCCAGATAGTCTTCTCCTGATACCCTGAAGTTCCCATGTTTGCACAGCATGTAGTTCTTATTATAAATTCGGTTGGCGTTATGATGCACCCACATTCTGTTGTGCTTCCCTGGATGGAAGAGAAAGAGAAATTGGACATAACCCTGGGACGCACCCATGGAAGGGGTCGTGCATGGAGGCCGCCACAGCCTTGGGGGGCTGGAGGCGGGGCCAAAGGAGGAGAGGGCTGGCCACACACATCTCTCCCCTTCTCAAGCCTAACAGGTGGGAGGAAAAGGGGCTCACTTCCCGCAGTCTCAGGAGGGTTCATATACATCCAACCACCAAGCTCACATGGGATCTTTGGAGAGCTCAGGAAATGGGGGTGGGGTGCGGGCCTCCGTGCACGTGCAGATGAGCAGACAAGCCCATCGCTGGGGACTGGAAAGCTCCCACCGAAGACAGCCGTCCCCACTCGCGTCCCGTGTGGCCCCGTTGGAGAGGAGCCTGCAGTCAGACCCTGGGTGACAGGACCCTTCTGTTCTACTGACCACAGCTGTGAAGAGGACGGGGCGGGGCGGGGGGTGGTGGTGGAATGTCTGTCAGATGCTTCTTCCCCAGCCTCCTCCCAGAGACAGCACCACACACACACACACACACACACACACACACACACACACACACCTCTTGAGGAACTACGGCCTCTAATCAACGTCACCGGGTAATCAATACCCTCATTTTTTGCCTCTAAATGGCTGAGGAAGATAATCATTAAATACTCATGTAGTAATTCGACACATCGCAGCCTTTTAAACCATCTCAAGGAGGAGAGTGTGGGCTTGCACCGGGCCTTGATCACTCCTTACAGATTTCTCGAGTCGAATAACTGATCACCTTCACCTAGCGAGCAGCAGCGCGGTGGCAAAGGCAGCTCCAGGGAGAAGCAGGGAAACAGCCCTCATGCCCGGAGGGTTTCCCGGGAAAACACTTTGAAGGAAGGAAGTGTTGGGGGGAGTTGGGGGGACAAGCTCTGAACTGATGAATTAAACATTCGCTGAGCTCTTTCGAAGCCGCTGCTACCAAAGAGGGGAAATGCTTTAATTAATAAAGCACAGTCAGGGAGAGGGAGATGTTTTCTGACGCCATGCCCCAGGGCTCCAGAGGCAAGATAAACAAAGCAGAAGCCATCTGCTTGGTGCCGATGCTAGGAGGGTCGATGCTCCTCTCCCAGGGTCTGGGCTGGGGTGGCTGCTCAGGTGTCTACCCCCCGCCCCCCGCGGAGGTGGAGAATGTCTTATCCTGGCTTCAAGGCCAGCCTAGAGCTGAGGGCACCTGCCCCATGGGAAACACTGGAGATGTGGCAGACAGAGCATTGAACTGGGAGTCCTGAGGCTGATACTCCATCGTCGGCTCTAAGTTGCTGCGTGACCTTGGGTAAGTCACTTTCTCTCTCTGGACCTAGGTTTTCTCATCCAGGGTTCTCAGACTGGGTTCTGGGGAACCACTAGGTTCTTGAAGGGTGTCTCAGGATTCCCTCTGGTGGTGAGGGTGCAAGCAGGTGGGGTTCTGAGCTCCAAAACCAGCTTCAGCCAAAGCAGCTTTACTTTTGTCTGTTAATATATAACAGGCTTTATGTAAGATGTCCTTTGAAGAAAGAACACTGCAGGTTTAAAAAAAAAAAAAAAAGAAAACCATTGGCTTAGATGTTTTCTCCTATCTCTTCAGGAGCCTGGGCCTCAAAGCTGGATGATCCCTATTGGCAGGCCAGCCAGCATCAGTCATGACCAAGCACCTAGCATGTGCCAGATACTGGGGGACTGCAAAGGAGAATAAGAAGGCCCTACCTCCTTTCAAGGGGGCTTCTAGTCTAACCCGGATGTGGCTGATATGTGGCATACATACCAATAGTCCTACAATTAGGACCATGGCAGACATTACTAATCAATCACGGCTGTCACTCTCTCCTACAGAGGTCAAATGTGACTTCAAACTTTTTCTCAACCCAGTGCTCCAGGCAGCCCTGCCACTTAATTGGCCCTGGTATGTGAAATGAAACCTTTCCTGACCATCTCTGGTTGGTTCTAACAAACATAAGTTTCCCAAGATGCAATGCACGGCCTCACTTGGGAGTAAGAATCCCAACCTTGTTCATTTGGTCAACAGATATTCATTGAGCACCTACTGTATGCCAGGCACAGTTTTAGGGAGACAGAAGTCCTAGTGGCTCTTATAGTAAGGAGAGAGATGGATGGTAAAGATATAAACAAGTTAAAAAGCAAGAATATCTCAGGTGGTGAAAAGTGATACAGATGATTGAGCAGAATGGTGGGTGAGAAAGGGACTGGCTGGCTACTTTAGCTTGGGTGGACAGGGCAGGCTTCTTTGAGGCGGTGACATGTCAGGAGAAATCTGAATACTGGGAAGGAGGTGGTCACGCAAAGGTCTGGGGAAAGAGCATACTTGGCAGAGGGAACAGCCAGTGCAAAGGCCCTGAGGCAGGGCGGAGATTGATGTGTTAGAAGAACAACAGGAGGCCCAATAGCTGGGGCCTAGGGAGGTGAAAGAGGTACAGAATGAAGTGGAAGAGGCAGGCGGGGCAGATCTCATGGGGTCTTGTGGACCACTGTCAGGAGTTTATCTGAGTCTAAGAGCAGTAGAAGCCATTGGAGGGGAGTGACAGAGTCTGATTTATGTTTTAGAAAGATCCTTCAACACCAGCTGGACAGTTCCCTGTTGGGGCCACGAAAGAAAGATTGTTGTTGTTTCTTATTTCTCTCTAGGAAATTGTTGATATTGGTGAGCCCAGCATTATGATTCTGTATTCTTGCCGGTTCCTGGTCAAATATTGAAGAAGGCTGGACTTCTGTGTCTTTACACCTCTATTTCTGGCTACTTCCACCTGGGGAGTTCCTCCTTTCACTTCAAAGTTTCTCCTGCTGCCCCCACTGTAGCTCCTGCTCTGAGCCCCATCCCAGCCGACCCTCCTAGGTCCTCCGGGCCCCACATCCTTTCCAACTCTCTCACTCATCAAAACTGACATTTCCTGTGTGCTACCTGCTTGATATCCAGCCGACTGATTAAGCAGCTCATCTCCGCTGATGTCTAAGTGGGTGGATTTCAAGGGGTTAATGGGTTACCTGTCACAGTCGTTCGTAGGGTGGGGAGGGCCGGGGGAGGTCCAGAGACACCACCTTAACCTAAGGAAGTGACTCTAAGGGGAGAGGGGATTGGGAAGCAAATACAGCAAATCACAAATTACATCTCCAGTGGCTCAGTCTACACGTGGGACACATGGTAGTTCCAAAACCATCCCTCTCTGAACTTCAACACACACCACTGGGCATGCTCACTGGCTCCTTCCCACCCAAACCAGCCATGGACCCTAAGATTGATTACAAGAGTCCACACACACATTCACAGATTGCCTGCAGATTAAATAGATAAAAGTATTTTGCCCATTTACGCAAGACCGTTTTCAAGGGTATAAAGATGCTGTCTTGATTTGTTAAGGATAAATTCATGTGTGCGTGTTGGCAGGGTTCATAGCTGTTTGTTGTCACATGGAATGCTCTCAACCAAAGAGTGGGAAAGCACAGCCAACGTCAGGTCAGACCCCGTGGACCAGATGGAGGTTGAATCAAGAGGCTTCATAGAACGTGTTCATGATATACTGTTAGTTGCGGGGATGGGGGGAGAAAGCAGCTCACAGAAGGAACGTGTAGAGTAGGAGCCCCTGTGTGTAAACACTTAAGGAGAAAGGACCAGAAAGGCATAGCACACAATGAATAGTGATAGGATTTATAGGCTATTTTCATTTTTCTCTTTGTGCTCATCTTTTTTCTCAATATTCTACCGGAAAGATGTGTCACTTCAACCAAATTATATAAAAGGAGGGGGACCTCAAGGTGGAGGAGAGAGAACCACAGGGCATCAGTAGAGAATTTCACTCTCCCTCCCTCATGTCCTGTTTTTTTTTTTTTTTTTTTTTTTTTTTTGCGGTATGCGGGCCTCTCACTGTTGTGGCCTCCCCCGTTGCGGAGCACAGGCTCCGGACGCGCAGGCCCAGCGGCCATGGCTCACGGGCCCAGCCGCTCCGCGGCATATGGGATCCTCCCAGACCGGGGCACGAACCCGTATCCCCTGCATCGGCAGGCGGACTCTCAACCACTGCGCCACCAGGGAGGCCCCCTCATGTCCTGTTGAAGGCAGCAGGAGTGGGGTCCCTGGGCCTGCCTGGCCCTGGCCCCCTTGTTCAAGAGCTGGGTGGGAGGGGGTGGACACAAGGAGGGGTATGGCCTGTGCAGCAGGGGGACAGGAGGCCCTGAAGGAAGCCCTCCAGCCACCATGAGGACTTTGGGCAGCTGGGCTCCCCCGCCCCTGTCTGCCCCACCATCAATCTCTCTTGCACCCAAACTGGCCTTCTGTGGGCATAAAGGCTTTGGCTCAGATGAAAAAAACAAACCCTTGTGTTCTCATTCTGATCTGGAGAATGAAAGTCTATATAAAACAGCTTCTTATCGGCAGCTCCAACTCTTTATTCCTTCAAGGGCCTTTATTTCACTCTGCTGGGAAATTTCTCCCAACAATTGCTGCCTTTGAGGAGCCTGCCGGGCTATGGCGGGCGGGAAGCTTCACATCCTGTCTGTGGGAGACACAGAGCCAGGCCCCCTTTGAGGGCAGGACAGATGATGGGCGATGGTGGTGGGAGAGCCCCGGGCAACGTCCAGGCCCTGCTTGCCCAGAGGAAGACCGCCTGCTGCTTGTAAGCCAGGTGGGGACGGGGTCTCTATGTGGGAGACAGAATCTGAGCCTGGGGGGGTTTGGGAGGAAAGCGTTACCGGGATCCGCTGCCCAGCTGCTCCCCTGAGGGGCACTGTGGTCCGGCTCTGGACCTCTGGGCCCAGTGCTTCAGGTGGCTGGGCCTGCCTTGGTCTTACCCGGCATCAGTGCTGGATGGGGGCCTGGGTGGGGATGGAGGAAGTGCCCTCCATGGGCAGCCGCAGGGAGCACCATTGTGCCGCCCAAGACATTTGCTCTCTGCTCACTGGGGGCTGAAACAGGCCCCTCACACCTGCTTCCGTGAGCTGTAGGAGAAGACCCCTGGGGAGCAGATGCAGCCAGCGGTTGCAGGTGGCGGAGTGGGTGACAGATGACGTGGTGATGTGTGTGTTCCTGAGTGAGAGGTTGGACCCTTAGTGGATGACATGCCCTTCAGTCTGCTGCTCCCGGCCCAGCAGTCATTAGCGGAGCATCCTCCCCTGTGCAAACGAGTTCCAAAGCTGCCAGGTGGGCCCCCCGGCAGGGGCAGTACTCACCAGTCAGCCAACGCAATGTGGACGGCAACCTCCACGGTGGCGTGGGCAGCTGGCCCTGGGGTCGGCCAAGCCTGAGGGTCTGGGCTGCTCATTGGCCAGTTCCACTTCCAATGGGGACATCAGCCGGTTCTCAGGGGGATTTGCTGCTGAGACACATTGACAGAGTCCCTGTCGGCATCCCACTCCCCATCCTATACCTCGGGCAGAGGGCTTGCTGTGGACCCCAGACCCCTCGCCCCGGGCACACTGGTTTTACAGGCCGAGGACTTGCATTCTGGGCCAATACTCCACCCTCCTGTTGGTTGGCCCCATCGTGTAGTCTCAGGTCAGGGCAGAGATAAGCCATTCATTCACTTAGCAAGTCTCTGCTGAGAACCTGAAGGGGGGCTGAGCACGAGGACACAGCGGAGCAAGACAAGGCAGCTGCCCTCTTGGGTCACATCTCGGTACCTGTGAAGACCCGGCTGCAGTTTCAGGGCCGGGCGATAGGAGGTGCCCCTGACACCACAGCTAAAGAAGACGAAACTCCTTCTCTGCATCCTCAGCCCATGTATCTTCTTCACAGCTGACCCCCTTCTCCCGGGGAGAGGGCAGCAGAGCAAACATCGGTGGAGAAGCCGCCCCTCCCCCGATGGTGAGCTCCGAGGGCACGGGCGGGGGGGGGGGAGCATGCTCGCTCTGACCCCCTGGCGTCCCCAGCCCAGCCCAGCGCTTCGACCTTTCATTCATTTATCCCACAAACGGCTTTTGAGTGCCTACTGTGTGCTAGGGGCTATTTTAGACACTGGGGATAGATCAACACACATAACAGACAAAGTCCCTGTCCTCCTGGGGGCTCATTCTCCCAGGGGGAGAGAAACAGTCATCGAATAAATAAGTAAAATGATACATGTTTAAAGGCAATAAGTGCCCTGGAGAGAAATAAAACAGGAAACAGGGCAGGAGTTGCAATAGGGCTTAAATAGAGTGGCCGGGAAGTCGTCCCTGAAAGGGTGACATCCGAGCAGAGACTGGAAAGAAATGAGGTAACCTCTGCCTTCCTACCTCCTGGGAGGTAGGAAGGCAGAGGTTACCTGAGGCAGGAATGTTTCGGGAACAGCATGCAGGCTGATGTGGCCAGAGAGAGCGAGTGAGCGAGGGGGAGATGGGGGGGAGGAGAGGGAAAGAATCTCTATCAGGGCGGAGTGGGTTCAATGGCGGCCCCCCGAAAAGATATGTCCGCATCCCAATCCCCAGAACGTGTAGCTGTTACCTTATTTGGAAAAAGGGGCTTTGCATGTACATATATTAGGATCTTGAGATGAGGAGATCCTCCTGGATTACCTGGGTGGGCCCTAAATCCAATGACAAGTGTCCTTGCACGAGACAAGCAGAGAGACAGACCAGGACAGGACACAGATACAGAGCAGAAGGCAATATGAAACTGGGGAGAGGGATGCAGCCACAAGCCAAGGAGTGCCGGCAGCCACCAGGAGCCGGAAGAGGCAAGTAAGGACTCGCCCCTATGGAGAGTGTAGCCTTGCCAACACCTTGATTTTGGATGTCTGGGGTTCAGAATTCTGAGAGAATAAATTTCTGTTGTTTAAAGCCATCACATTTGTGATACTATATCACTGTAGCCACAGGAAACAAGAATGGAAGCCACAGTAAGGACATCTGCATTCACTGTGAAACGGGAACCAATGTGAGGGCTCTGAACAGTGGGGAGATGTGAGCTGGTGACTGCTTTACCAAACGCAGATGATGGGAGGAAGGTTGGAAGGAGAGAGGAGGTTACGAGACCACAGCAATAATCCAGAAGGGCAGGACTTCCCTGGTGGTCCAGTGGCTACGACTCCGTGCTCCCAATGCAGGGGGCTGAGGTTCAATATCTGGTCAGGGAACTAGATCCCACATGCATGCCGCAACTAAGAAGTCTGTGTGCCACAACTAAAGATCTCATGTGTGCAACTAAGGCCTGGCACAGCCAAATAAATTAAATAAATAAATATTTAAAAGGGCTTTCCTGGTGGCACAGTGGTTGAGAATCTGCCTGCCAATGCAGGGGCACGGGTTTGACCCCTGGTCTGGGAAGATCCCACATGCCGCAGAGCAACTGGGCCCGTGAGCCACAATTACTGAGCCTGCGCGTCTGGAGCCTGTGCTCCGCAACAAGAGAGGTCACGATAGTGAGAGGCCCCTGCACCGCAATGAAGAGTGGCCCCTGCTTGCCACAGCTAGAGAAAGCCCTCGCACAAAAACGAAGACCCAACACAGCCACAAATAAATAAATAAATAAATAAATTTAAAAATTCACGACATATGTTAATATTTTTTTTTAAAATAAAATAAATAAATAAATATTTTAAAAAAATCCGGGAAGGCACTTGGTAAATATGCATTGAGTGTTTAGGGTGGGGTGGGGGGGGACACAAAACGCCTCCAGGACCTGGTCCCTGCCCTCTCAGAGCTCACTGCCCAGGACACAGCAGGGAGAGCAAACTACAGAGATGAGTCTCTTTGTGTGGAGGACTCACAAGTGGCCAAACTCCGACAAGAGGGGTGGACAAACAGCGTAATGATAGCATCTGACATTTACTGAACACTCAGCACGAGCCAGGCTCTTCGCTAAGCACTTTTCATGGGTGGTCTCGTTTCATCCTCATATGACCTATAGAAGGTAGGTACTGTTATCCCCATTTTGCAGATGAGGAAACTGAGGCTTGCTCAAAATCATAGCGCTGGGGAGGCACAGAGCTAGATTTTGAACCAGCTCTGTCTGGGATCAAAGCTGAGATCCTCTTGTGTCTGGAGCAGCAGAGGGAGAGTGATGGGAACAGAAGGAAAGGAATTCAGCCAAGGCCACCCAGGAAATTGGAGGCAGAGGCAAGACAAACTCAGGACCTCCATGGTTCACAAAGCACAAGGTGAATAAAAGCATCATGTGTATATGATGTCTTGGAACAACAGACACCTGTCAGAGCAGCAGAACCCTGGGGAATTCAGAAGCAGGGGAACTGGCCAAGGGCAAGTGGAGGGAGTCCATGGGACTCAGTTCTTGAGGAGCCACATGGAAGAGGTGAGTCCTCCCTTCCAGCCCGCCCTGCCAACTGACCGCCAGGGTCCTTGGCTGGTGGCCTGAGCCATCTCTGCCTCCACCAGGCCCGGGACCCAGGCCAGGGCGTAGCTGGGGGCCCTTGGATCAAGACCCGCAGCCAAGCCAGAGCCACGTGATTCCTGATGATTTACATGGGCTCCGCCTCCCACCTTCCCTCCTTCCTCCGGATTAAAATTATCATCGCGCCCTCAGCAAAATTAGCTGCGTGCTGGCAGCTTATTTTTAATTGTTTCCAAATACGCAACCTAATCATTATGCAGTTCTAAATAGGAAGTGATGGCAGGAGGGGAGAATTTGTGTCGGTGACACGAGGAATGAGGGATTTACACGTTCTCAGCAGCTGCTCCAGGACCCTGGGCCCCGCCTTCCTGCCTGGTGTTTTGCCTCTTCTTGTCGCTCTTCCTAATAACTACATTAGCCCAGAGAGTAGAGAGGGGCGCTGACACCTTCCATAAAACAACCGTGGAGACTGGGCCCTGGGGAGGTCCGGCTGATGGGCAGAAGAGAAATGAAACCTGGCGTTGAAACGGGCGCTGAGTGCAGCCCCTGCATGTGGGAGCACACGCAGGTACCCAGCCCGGCCCTGCGGTGTCCATGGGCTGCCAGCATGGGAGGGCCTGACGATAGGGAATGTCGGGTGCGGGGGCAGGACAGGAAAATGGAGAGAGCAGGCACCTGTCCTTCACCTCCATCCCAGCTCACACACACACGCACACACGTACACAACCTCACACCTCCTAAGCCCATCTCCACCGCCAGCCTTGTTAGTAACCATCCAATTAATGTCACATCAAACAGTGAACCTTAGTTTGGGGGGGTTAGACTCTTTTGAGAATCTGATTAAAAAAACATAGATTCTCTCCCCCAAAATGCACACACACAATTTCAGGGGGTCACAGCCCCCCGAAGCCTATCCAGCTCCCCCTGATGAACTTTTTTTTTTTTTGCGGTACGTGGGCCTCTCACTGTTGTGGCCTCTCCCGTTGTGGAGCACAGACTCCGGACACGCAGGCTCAGCGGCCATGGCTCACGGGCCCAGCCGCTCCGCGGCATGTGGGATCCTCCCGGACCGGGGCACGAACCCGTGTCCCCTGCATCAGCAGGTGGACCACTGCGCCACCAGGGAAGCCCTCTTGTGCATTTTTATTTGTCTGGACCTGTCTAAGCACTAAGGCACATGGGCTCACCTAGCCTATCAACAAGATCTTCAAGAAAAGTATTAATATTATCATCACCCTCCCCACTTACAAACACGCTACTTGAGGCCTGGAGAAGCTCCAGAACTGGCCTTCAGATCCTCCTTCATAGTCAGTCAGTAACGGATCAACATTCCAACCCAGGGGAACTGCCCTCAAACCCATGCTCTTTACCACTGCATCATATTATGGATTCAGAGTTCATCAGGGGGGCTTCCCTGGTGGCGCAGTGGTTAAGAATCTGCCTGCCAACGCAGCAGACACGGGTCCGTGCCCTGGTCTGGGGGGATCCCACATGCCGTGGAGCAACTGAGCCCGTGAGTCACAACTACTGAGCCTGCACTCTAGAGCCTGTGAGCCACAACTACTGAGCCCGCGTGCCACAACTACTGAGCCTGCACGTCTGGAGCCTGTGCTCCGCGACGGGAGAGACCGCGACAGTGAGAGGCCCGCGCACCGCGATGAAGAGTGGTCCCCGCTCACCGCAACTGGAGAGAGCCTGCGCACAGCAACGAAGACCCAACACAGCCATAAATAAATAAATTAATTAAAAAGAAAAAAGCCAGTTAAGAAAACTGGGGCTAATTTACTTAATTCTGTGTATACTCAGAATGAATGCTGGGGGTCGTGTGGGCCCAGGGGCCTGGGAGCCGAATGAAAAACCATTTATTCCACCCTGTCCCCAGCTGGGGCTTCTGGAAGCTGGGGCCTCAGGGACTGGATCCCCAAAGGCAAAAGGTCTGAGGTTGGGTCACAGCTCGCACACCAGGAATGGGGGCCAAATCCCGGGAAAAACCTTACCTTTGTTCCACCTGGAGGGTAAATCTAGATGAGCCTCGAGTCACCCACACAGTGGCCGGGTGAGTGGGGATAGTCTCTTATGTGAGTTTCACGCCGGAGGCGCAGAGCAGGGACGGTAGTAGATATAGGGCCTCGACCAAGTCTCAGAGCCTCTGTCTTCCCATCTCTGAAATGGAGATAAGTCACCATAAGGACCAGAAATCATGTTCGGAACCTGGCACATAGTAGCTGTTGTTCCTGCCTCTCGGGTGGCGAGTCTGGGGCAGTGAGCGATTTACTCTAAATCCCACTGGATAAGTGGCGACAGGGAGGGTGATGGGAGATGGGGAGATCCCGTTATTGAAGCCTCACAACAACCCGAAGAAGGCTTGGCCGTTTGGGTTATATTAGGGTCCTAACAGCCTCTTTTTGGAGTCCTCTCTCAATTCTTTATCTCAGCCCACGCAGTACTGTTTAGGAAAAACACATTCATCTCAATCAAAGTGAGCTTGGGATACTTACAGAGTCTCCTGGCGGATCAACTTATAAAAAGCAGGAAAGTAAACTGACCCCAATGTATTCCCTGTTCCTGGGTGTGTGACCTCTGAACTGCAAGGACGAGGCTGTGAACTAGCCCTTTATTAGCAGTGACCAACTTGGGCTGGTTTTCCCGGGACTGAAAGACCCAGGCAAGCCAGGACAGTCAGTCAGCTTCCTACAGACCACTGACTGTGGTCACCCAGTGGATTAATGACAAAAGTACCTTTCTTGTTCTGAAGTGAACAGGCACCTGTAACTTTGGCTGAAATTTCAGTGACAGCGACACACAAGGCCTCAAAAGGTGCCAGGTCTCAGACACCCCAGATGGACGAAGCAAAGTCTGCCTTCTGAAGGCCCCTGGGATCAGGGCTCTGACAACTCCCCAGTCCTGACGGGGGTCCCTGGAGAGGAGCTGAAGACCACTAATTTCATGAAATGCACTGAGTGGAAAAATTCACATTTCGGAATTAGCACACCTTATTTTAGATACGTGCTTTTAAATAGATATGGCACTAAACTAGTCAATTAAATATTATAAGTAGATCTTTAATCACTTTTTTCCAATGGCATAAGAAAATATAAATTCAAGTTGGCCCAACAAATTTTTTTTTTTTTTTTTGCTGTACGCGGGCTTCTCACTGTTGTGGCCTCTCCCACTGCGGAGTACAGGCTCCGGACGCGCAGGCCCAGTGGCCATGGCTCACGGGCCCACCCGCTCCGCGGCATGTGGGATCCTCCTGGACCGGAGCACGAACCCATGTCTCCCGCATTGGCAGGCGGACTCACAACCACTGCACCACCAGGGAAGCCCCCAACAAAACTTTTTAATGTTCTTCTCAAGAAAGTGGAGAATCCCCTTATATTCAGGGCCCATGTGCTATCTAGGGATACTCTTCTACAACCCCACCCCACACCTGGGTGGCATGGATGCTGTGGTTAATTGGATCTATTCATGCTGGATGGGAGAGGATATTCATTCACTCGTTCATTAAACAAATATATATCAAGCACTGGGTACCAGAGACTTGGGGTGCAGCAGTATTTTTTTTTTAAAAGCACCAAAGTCCCTGCTCTTGTGAAGCTGATATTCCAGTGAGAGATACTATCAACTCACACATCAACAAAATGCATGTTGGGTTAGTGATGAGTGCAAAGGAGAAAAAGTAGAGTGTGCAAAAGGGATAGGAGTAATGGTGGGGGTAGGCACTTTAGGAGGCCAGGGAAGGCTTCACTGAAGAGGATCATTTAGTAAAATACTGAAGGAAGGGAGGGAACGAGACCTGTGGATTTCTGGGAATGAGAACAGCAGGCATCGGGGGCAGCAAGTGCAAAGGTCCTGGGGCAGGAACATGCCTAGGCTGTTTGAGGAAAAGCAAGGAAGCAGGTCTGGAGCCATCAAGGGTCAAATGGGAGGAGAGGAAGTCAGAGAGGAAAGGGGGGGGTCCAGATCATGTGAAACCTCACAGGTCATAATAAAACTTTGGCTTTTATTCTGGGTGAGATGAGAAGCCATGGGAGGGGTTTTTAGAAGTCACATGATTTGATTTATGTTTCAACAGGACCCCCTCTGGTTGTTGGGTGGAGTATACAGTGAAGGGGGCAAGAGCAGAAGCAGAGAGACCGGTCAGAAAGCCATTGCAATAAACTAGGAGAAAGATGATGGGTGCTTGCAGGGTTGTAACCGTGGAGGTGGTAAGAAGGGACAAGATCCTGGACATATTTTGGAAGCAGGGCAGACAAGATTTGCTGATGGGCTGGATATGGAGGGTGAGGGAAAGAGAGGAGTTAAGAGTGACTCCAAAACTTTTGGCCTGGGCAGCTGGCAGGATGCAGTTAACATCATCCGGGATGGAGAGGAAGGAGATGGAGTAGGTTTGAGGGAAAGATCAGAAGCTCGGTTTCGTGTGTGTTACACGTTTGAGTGTCTTTGAGCATCTGAACGAAGATGTCGTGTGGGCAGTTGGATATATGAGTCTGGAGTTCAGGGGACATATTGGGGCTGGAAATAGACATTTGGGGGAGGGGAGTCTGGGGGAGAATGGATACAGGTATATGTATGGTTGAGTTGCTTTGCCGTGCACCTGAAATTATCACAACATTGTTAATAGGCTATACTCCAATATAAAATAAAAAGTTTAAAAAAATAGACATTTGGGAATCATCAGCCTTTACATGGCATTTGCTACTAGGAACTTGGAGGAGGACATCTAGGGAGTGTGTATAAATAGAGAGAAGTCTGGGGGCTTCCCTGGTGGCGCAGTGGTTGAGAGTCCGCCTACCAATGCAGGGGACATGGGTTCGTGCCCCGGTCCGGGAAGATCCCACATGCCGCGGAGCGGCTGGGCCCGTGAGCCATGGCCACTGGGCCTGCGCGTCCGGAGCCTGTGCTCCACAATGGGAAAGGCCACAACAGTGAGAGGCCTGCGTACCACAGAAAAAAAAAAAAAGAGAGAGAGAGAGAAGTCTGAAGACCGAGTGCTGGGGCACTCAGGTCAGGCTGGTGAGGAAGGACCAGCAAAAGGGACAGAGAGGGAGCAACCAGGGGTAAATAGGAGGAGAACTGGGAGAGGAGGTATCCTGGAAGCCAAGAGAACAGGTTCAAGGAGGAGGGAACTGCTGGGGTCAAAGGCAGCAAACAGGACAGGTACAAAGAGGATTAAGAATTGACTATTGAATTTAGCAACGAGGAGGTCACTGGTGAGTGTAATGAGCACAGTTTTGATGGAGTGACGGGGACAAGAGCCTGATGGGGTGGATTCAAGAGGCACTGGAGGAAAGGAAGTGGATACAGCAAGATAATTCTTTCAAGGGGTTTTTCTATAAAGGGAAAGAGAAATAAGGAGGCAGGAAAGAGAAAGGTGTGGTGCAGAGAAGATTCTTCTCTTAAGATGGGAAAAATCATGGCATGCTTTATGGTGTCGGGAATGACCCAATAGAGAGGGGAAATAGATGATGCAGGAGAGGGCGGGAGGGGAGAATCACTGGAGCACTGTCACTGAGTGGGGAGAGAGGATAGGTCACCAGGGCATTGGGTGGGTAGCAACTTTTCCCCAGGGATGCAGGGAACCCTGGGGCCGCTGGGCTTGGCCCCCTCAGCCTGTCTCCTGTTATTCCCGAGCACCCAGCACGATGCCCAGCTCATTGAGCCCAGGCTCAATGGACAAACATTTTGCACGAATTTTTAAAAAGCAAGCTCTGGACTCAGATAAACCTAGGTTCAAATCCTTGCTCCACCATCCAGCTGGGTGGCCTTGAGCAAGTTTCTCAACTTCTCCGAGCTTCAGTTTTCCTTTCTAAAATGAGAAGAATAATAGAACTTGCTTTATAGGCTTGTGGGAGGATTAAGAAGATAATCATGCATGCAGAGTTCTGAACGCAGTATCTGGGATGTGGGAAAGTGTTCCAGAGGGGTTAACTATACTCATTATAAGCGGTCCAATAATTCCCCCATCTGAGCTCATCCAGAGTTTAATAAAATCCAGCATGTAAAAGAAAATGGATGTAGCTATGAAATCTCAACGCACACGCCCCACAATCACTCACAATTGCCCTGACGGTTTATGACCGTCAGGCTGCCACAGTGATGAGCAGCTCTGGGGGCCATGCAGTTCCCAGATATAATGCCTCTGCTCTCCTCCCCTCAAGGAAGCACATGGGATGAGTGAAAGCGACCTCATTAGAGAGATGACATTAAATCTACTCCGTTTGATTTTTTTTTAAAGCAAATTACTCACAGGGGTTGGTACTTCAGTGGTTGTTAGTGACACATTGCTTGTGCATATGCACAACCAAACTGCATACTGAGGGGGCAAACAGACTGTGGTGCTAGTTAGGAAAAACAAAAGAAATCAAAAACCTGAGATGAGCTTGGGCAGTCAAGGAGGGCTTCCTGTAGGAGGCAGCCCCTCAGGTGACCCTTGAAGACAGGAAGGCTTTGGACAGCTAGAGAGTAAGGACCATGTGATTCTGTTTATTTCTTAGCAAATAGCTGAGCAGATGGATTTGATTGAATTTATCCTGTTTTACCACCTGCTAAGCCATCCAGAACCACCTTCCTCCTCCCCAGGGACCTAGCTGCTTCAGGGACCCACACTGCCAGCAGCTCCAGAGTTCTGACCTTCACCCTCCCCCAAGCCATCCCAGACTCTGTCACTGTCCCCTGCCCTATAGAGCCACCCAGAGGAAGGGGCTTGGGGCAGAGAGAGAATTCAATCAATCCACAGCTACCACTTTGGAAACATTTAATCATTCCGCTCCAGCAACAGCTCAAAGCTCTCTCCACTTAACCCATGGAGTAACCACCAGAGGGAGGAAAAGGCACATGTGCAAGCTCTGGGCTGGCTCTGATGGGAGCGCTTTGCGTTACATTATCTCATTTAACGCTCACAAGAACATCTTCCAGGAGGGTACTATTATTGCCATTTCACAGATAAGAATAATGAGGTCAGAGAGGTTAGGTGACTTGTTCAACGTCACACAGATGAAAAGGGGCAGAGCCAGCCAGACCTGAACCCTGGCTGTGCCACCCTTAATATCAAAGTCTAAGAGCTGGGGGAGGGAAGAGGCAGAGGGAGCCAAGGAGCCAACGACGCTGGAGGGAGCAGAGATGCTCTGTTCCTTTGCATAGGATGAACCAAAAGCAAGGTTCCACCTCCTTCTAGTGTGGGTTTCTGAACTGTAGAAGCCGTACAACCTAAACTGTATTTTCCAGACTCCCTTGCAGCTAGGGTTCTGGGGACAAATTAAGTTCTGCCAATCAAATGACTGATATTCAGACCTTGTGACCCACCAACAAACTACCCTTGTGGGGTCAGCTCACCAGACTCCAGAAGCAGGGAGGGTCACACCTGTTTCCCAGGGGGCAGTTAACAGACCTGAGAAGACAGTTTCAGCCTGGCAGGTCTCGGGGGGTAAGGGGGAAAGCAAGGACATTTAGGGAGGACCAAGGGGAGAATGCGTGGTCAGAGACAGTGTGGTCTAGTGAAGATGAGAAGCACAGACTGTGTAGACAGACAACCTGGGCTTCAGTCCTGACTCCCACACCTGCTACAGTGTGACCTTGGGTAAATTAATCGCTCCATGCTTCAGTATCCTCATCTGTAAAATGGGGATAATAGCACCTACTTTACAGTATCCTTAAAAGGATGGAATGAAATAATGGATGCAAAACAGAACACGGCCTGGCACAGGTAAGCACTTGACAAACTTGAGAAATTATCATCATCACATCACAACATCTGTTTGTTAAGCTCCAACCCTGAAAAGGGCATCGCAGGCACATCGTATATCATCCATATAACCTCCCTGCAAGGTAGGTGATGTCACGTCCCCTGTACAAATTGAGGCTCCAAGCGGTACATCTGGCAAGCGGTGTGGGGATGGGAGAGGATACCAGACACCATGGGCCCACGTTGCCTCTCTATGGGCCACGTGGTGGTCTCAGCAAGCCTTGTGGTGGAGGGAAGGGCTCCTCAGGCACCAGAGGTCCCCTGGCCCCACCTCTGCCCAAGCCAGCAGCCAATGGGGACTCCTGTCCTCTCTGCCTCCCCACCCCACAAATCCCCAACTTGGAGTCAGGGCCTTGCCCCCAACCACTGGGTGAGTGTGGGTGGGTTATTTCACTTCTCCCAAACCTGGTCCAGCCCCCCGCCAGTGCACTGAGCAGGCCCTGCAGTCTGGAGCCTCCTCAAGTCTGGGAGTGGGGGCCTGGCCCCCTCCTGAGGGGGAAGACTGCACATGGCAAGGCCCTGCCCAGCAGGACTAAGGAAACCAATTACATTTGCATTTCATCTGGACTTGAGACCGCTGCCATGGGCTGACGAAACGCCAACTGATTACCAGAAACATATGTGTGGAAAAGGAATCATTCATTAGGCAGGAATTGCAGTTCCTGTTCATCTAACTCAGATATCCAAGCAGCTGTGGGCAGTTCCACCCTCATCCTCAGCCTGTTGGAGTCTGGGAAGCTGCCAGGGCATTTTTCTTGGGAAAATGAGTCTCCAGGATGAGGCTGTGTCCCGGGTCTCACTCCCTTCTCAACCTCACTTTCTTCCTCTGTAAATGGGGACAATAGAACACACCTCATGGGACCAGCAAAGGTCACAAACAGTCAGTTAACAAACCCTCAGTGAGCACCCACTCTGGGCAAGACGCTGCGTCTGAAGATATAGAAAGGAATAAGACACAGAACTATAAGAAATTTGTGCTGTTTAATGCCACTTAATTTGCGGTATTTTGTTACAGCAGCAATAGGAACCTAATACAGGGCCAAATTGGAGATGTTAAAGACAAAGTCTAGGGGAAGCTTGTGATATCTGCTGGGGTGCTATCCTGCATGAGGACCCTAGCCCTGCCTTGTCCTGTAGAACTTTCTGCAATGATGGAAACGTTCTATATCTGTGCTGTCCATCATGCCCGCCATGGAGCATAATGGGGCTTGAAATGGGGCTGATGCAGCTGAGGAACGGAATTGTTCATTTTCTCTTATTTTAATTAATTTAGATTTAAACAGCCACATATGGCTGGTGGCTACTGTTTTGGGCAGTGTGAGACATTTCCATCACTACAGAAAGTTCTGTTAACAGCGCTGCCTAGAGACTTCCAACTACAGTTCAGGGGAGGAAAGTGGACCAGCAGGGGAGGGTCATGGGTCCTCATCCTTTGCTCACTTTGAAGAGCCCAGATCTCTGCAAAAAGGCTTCCCTTGGCTCCCTCCGTTGGTCTGGCTGGCTTCATGCAGACTGCCTGTGTCCTCCCGGCCCCCAAAGACCCAGATAGGGCCCCGCTCCCCTCTGCTGTGTATCTTTCAGTTGGTGTCAGTGGCTTTCATCAGATTTTCACCTTTTTATGACCTCCTCCCAACAGAAAGGTTAAGAAACACTCTGCTTTCTGGTGGACTTGAAGAGACCTCCTCTCTCTCTTCCCCTCCCTTCTCCCAGCCTCTTATAAATAGCTACCTTGTGCCCCACTAGGACCATCCTTCTCTTCCTTTCCTCTCCTCCTCCCTCCTCCTCCCCCTGGGCCTCACCCTCCACACCCACACCCCCAGGAATCATCAGTTCTAAAGGAAAAAGCCAGGCATCTGATGTACTTCTTGGGGGAGACAAAGCGGGATAAGAAGGCGGAGCGTGTACAAACGGACTGATCTCCAGAAGAGAGGAATTACGCGAATTACAATTGATTTTCCACCGTTAATGAAGCATAAACCCATGTGATTGCATCTTGAAAAGATTTATAATTATTCATTGAATCTTGGAAGATAATTAAACTTCATTAAACGCAGACATGACAAGCCTGCAGAGCAAGCCGAGACCTCCGTGCGGGGTTCCAGATCAGAGAAGGCGATGCGAGGCTGGGACCCTGTAGGGGTGAAGGGTGGGAGGGCTGATGAGAAGGAGGAGGGAGAAGGGAGAGGAGGGGAGACCTCCGGGAAGAAGTTTCCGCTGAAAATGGGGACACTCTGGGGTCTGCTGATTTTTCTCCCTCCCCTTTAGGGATCCCCTCCTGGGGAACCCCTCCCACACTCCCCAGCCTCCCCAGCCTCCCCTGCCCCATCCCCTTCCTTCTGGCAGAGGAGGAGTGCTGGGAATGGGGGCAGCACCTGCCACTCTGCTCAGCGTCCCTGCCGAGCCCAGGACCTTAGAGGGGTTTGGAGAAAGCATGACCTAGCAACAGGGGGAAGCGGGAATGGGGGGAGGTGTCCTTCAAGATCTATGGGTGCCTCAGCAAAGGTGGGGTGGAGAGGACACACACGTGATGTGTGTGCATACATTTGTGTGTGTGTGTGAGGGAGAGAGAGAGAGAGAGAGAGGGAGAGAGAGGGAGAGAGAGGGAGAGAACAAATTCATGCATTCTGGAAAACCATCTGGCAGGAGACACACCAAATTGCTATCAGTGGTTACCTTTGTGAGGGGAAGAAAAGGGGGTAGGATTTTACTTTTTCCCCGTATTATGCTTCTTTAGTGCTTAAATCACACAATGAGCATTTATTCATACATAATATATGTAATTTTTTTTTTTTTTTTTTTGCGGTACACAGGCCTCTCACTGCTGTGGCCTCTCCCGTTGCGGAGCACAGGCTCCAGACATGCAGCCTCAGTGGCCATGGCTCACGGGCCCAGCCGCTCCACAGCATGTGGGATTTTCCCGGACCGGGGCACGAACCTGCGTCCCCTGCATCGGCAGGCGGACTCTCAACCACTGTGCCACCAGGGAAGCCCTGTAAGGTGTTTGTTTTTGTTTTTTGTTTTTTGTTTTAAATTTAAATGCCTATCATCATGATCCATTCGGCAAATACTTACGCTTGGGAACCAGGCTCTTAGCTAAGTGTGCTGGGGACAATGACATGTCTCAGGAAGCTGGGTCCTTCCTTAGGGTGCACATAGTTGTGTGTGTGTGTGTGTGTGACATGCACATAGCACAGGACGGGTCAGTCTGGCCATAAAGAATATGCCCCACCCCTATAAGACCAAAGAAGTCAGCCCCAGCTGGGAGGTGGCCCTGTTTCTGACCTCCTGGGGTGAGTACCCAGTCCCCCCAACCTTCGTCTATTCCAGGCCATCACTCCCCATCCTTTGGGGACCCCCTCCTGAGGACATCCCCCATCCCTCCAGCCAGCCTGACCCCTCTGCTGAGCTAAATGAGCTACCAGACCCTTCCTCTTGCCCACTGCACAGCCCCCCTCCCCCGGTATCACACTTCTTCCTGCCAAAATGACAGAAGGAAAGAATATTAATGAGGCTGCCCTCACCATATCCTTTTTATAGAGCTGCTTCTTGGCAGGAAGGATGTCTTTCTAAGGACTGCCTGGGAAGGAGTCATGCCCTATCACATATCTGGCCCAGATTTCATGGCAGGACCAGGAAGTCACTGATGAGCCAGGTGGTTGAGGGGGGAGGCAAGGGGATGTCTTCAAGGCAGGAGGGTAGAAAGGTGGGGAACCATCCCTTAGCACAAAGGTTAAGATCCAGTTGCTAATCCAGACCGCCTGATTTCCAACTCTACTCTCTTGCAATGATGTGACCTCAGGAAAGTTAATTAACCTCTCTGAGCCTCAGTTTCCCCCATCACTAGGTTAATAATACTGCCTCCCCTAGGGGGTTGTCAAGAGCAGTCAATGAAATGATACATGTAGAGTATTTGGCACAGTGCCTGGACAGCCAAGGAGCTCCATAAATGACAAAATTATTTGTATAATTTGAATTATTTCTCCAAACACCATCCAGTTACCTTTTCAAGGACCTTTGCGTCACGGTGAGCTCCCAAGAGCAGGAAGCGTGTCTTATAGATATCCATGTCCCCTTTGTCTAACCCAGGACTTGGCTGGGTGCTCAGGGAAATGTTTGTTGCATAAGTGAATGAATGAAGAATAAATAAAATTGGGCTGTATGGCTGACTTCTAATCTCAAAGTATCTTCCCAAAGCAGGAAACTTAAAATTACTGGATGAATTATTTAAAATATTTTTAATGCACGGATGGATTTGTGGGAAAGTAAAGAAAACCTTCAGAGTTCAGAGAGGACACGAAATGCAATTCTGGAGAAGCAAGTGAGCGTTTCCCTGGGGGCATCTGGTCAACCCAAAGCCTGGCCATTGACACACTGTGTTAGGGGGACAGGAGGGAAAGTGTGAGCCTGAGCAAGGCAAGGTGGGAATTCAATCTTTCCACCCCTGCATAAAGTGGGGTCTTCCCAACATGAACTAAGTAAAGCTTGCCTTGGCTCTGGTGGGAAGGGGAAAACACGGAGGAACAAATCTCTCTCTGTGAGAATTCTTACCCACAAGCTCACCCTAATTTGGGCTTGGGCCAGAATTCATTCTACTCACGTGGCCTAAAAAAAACACAAGCAGAAAACTGACCCACCATTGGTAGTGGCACCTGGCAGCAGCATACACACATCTTCTCTGAACAAATACCTCTAAACCCAGGCCTCAGAGAATTCCTATAGAAACAAATTCTAAGAAAGATGGGTGCACAATTTTTTAAAAAGTCAAAACATGCAAGGAAGTAGGCCACTATTCGCAAGGGTCAGCAAAAACAGCTACAAATCAGACCTGCAAAGACTGCAGATGTTGGAATAATCAGATATAGAATATAAAATAAATACGTAAGTATGTTTAAAATGTAGAAGGGGACTTCCCTGGTGGCTTAGTGGATAAGAATCTGCCTGCCAATGCAGGGGACATGGGTTCAAGCCCTGGTCTGGAAAGATCCCACATGCCGTGGAGCAACTAAGCCTGTGCGCCACAACTACTGAGCCTGCACTCTAGAGCCCACGAGCCACAACTACTGAAACCTGCATGCCTAGAGCCCGTGCTCCACAACAAGGGAAGCCATCGCAATGAGAAGCCCGCGCACCGCAACGAGGAGTAGCCCCTGCTCTCCACAACTAGAAAAAGCCCGTGCGCAGCAACAAAGACCCAACACAGGCAAAAATAAATTAATTAATTTTTTTAAATGTAGAAGGAAATACCAAAAGTATGAAAATGGAAAATAAGATCATGAAAAACTAACAGGCTGATTTGAAAAAGAATCAAATAAAATCTCTAGAAATGAGAAGCATAATAATTGAAATTAAAAACTTGCTTAGTGAGTAAAACAGAAGTTGAGACACAGCTGAAAAGAGAATTGGTAAACTGGAAAAAGGATAAGACTAACTTTCCCAGAAGGCAGCAGAGAGACAAAGAACTGGAAATAATTTTTAAAGAGATTAAGAAACATGAGGGGATAAAATGAGAAGATATAACATGTGTCTAATTAAAGTTCCAGAAGGATATGTTAGAGAGAGAAGTGGAAAGTCAAATTCCAGGAGAAAATAGCTAAGAGTTTTCCAGAACTGTGAAAGATGCAAATCCTCAGATTCAGACAGCTCAGTGAACCCCAAGCAGCATAAATAGAGATCTCCACCTAACACACCTCAGGGAAACTACAGAATATCATAGACTAAGAGAAAACTTTAAAAGCAGCCTGAGATAAAAGAGATTACCCAAAAAGGAACATCAAGTAGACTGATGACAGGGTTCTCAAAGAAACTCTGGAAGCCAGAAGACAGTAGAGTAACACCTTCCAAAAGGAGAGAAGGTAACTGTCATCTCAGAATTCTATAACCTCTGAAACTATTTTTCAAGAATGAGAACAAAATAAAGACATTTTCAGACCAAAACCGTCAGAGTTTACAACCAAGGGCCTCACTAAGGGAAGTTCTAAAGAACAAACTTCAGGAACAAAGGAAAAGGAGCCCAGCAGGAAGGTCTGGGATGCAAGAAAGAATAGTGGGCAAAAAAGAAATGGCAAACATCTGGGTAAATTTAAACAAACGTTGACGACTTAAGATGTTTAATTCGTGGGGTTAAAAGAAACAAAAAAGAGAGACTCAAAATACAGAGCAACCAGAGTCAAAGATTTTCAAGGTCTTGGAATTCTGTGGGAAGAGAGTGAAGATAGGAATTATAGATGACAATTATAACCTAAACACACGTGTTAAATTTTCTAGGGTAATTACAAGAGAATAGAAATAACGATGTATTATAACTTCCAAATGAATAGGGAAAAATGGAATGAGCGGGGAAAATACCTTCAATCAATTAAACTGAAAGAAGGAAGGAAGAAAGAAGTAGTAAGGGAGGGAAGGAAGTTGGGGGGGACATAAGCACAGTGACTTACCATATCGGCCCCCTCTGAGTGTAGTTTATTTGATACTTACAATAACCCTATGAGGTAGATGATAGTAACGTTCCTGTTTTGCAGATGCGGGCACCCAAGGCCAAGGAACATGAAGCAGCTTTCCAAGGTCATACAGCTGGGAAGTAGCAATGCAGGGATTTGAACCCAGACAGCATGGCTGCCCTGCCTCCGTCCTCATGGCTGGACACTGGGCCGGGCCTAAAGTCATCCGTGTACAGTGACTGGACTGTGGAAGTGGGCAGTACTGGGATGCTCTTCATTAGATCCTGGATCTAAAACAATAAATAAAATAGCTATAAAGGACATTTTTGGGTGACTGGGGAAATTTGAATATGGGCTCTGTGTTAGATGATATTATTGTAACAATATTAAGTGTGCCTTGGTGTGATCGTGGATGGATGGTTATGCAGGAGGGTGGCCTTGTTCTTAGGAGACAGATGTAAAGTAGGTAGAGTGAAAGTGTCATGAGGACGGCAACTTTCAAATATTTCCTGAAAAGAGTATTAAAAAAACAATAGCGCAAATATGGCAAAATGTTAGTAATAGGTAAATCCAGGTAAAGGATAAATGTTTGTTGTTATATCTGTTGTTTGTGTTAACATACCATGCCCAAACTTAAAGCAAAAGCTATTTATGATTTCTTGTAAGCCATTGGCCAGGCAATTCCACAGACCCAGCTGGGCATGCTCAGGAGTCTGTCATCAGCTGTTGAGTGGGCTGTGGCCTGGCTGGTCGAGGGTTTGCACAGCTCAGCTCTCCTCCACAAGTCTCTCATGTACTGCAGGCAGGCTGGCCCACGAGTGTCCTCATGGCAGTGGCAGGAGTCCAAGAGAGGAAGAGAAAAAGGAACACATGCTTCCAAGCTGCTGCTCACATCAGTGGTACTGCTGGCCCATCGATCAAAGAAAGACATGTGGCCAAGCCCAGAGTCAGCACCGGAAGACACTTCCAAAGAGGGTGAAGTGGGGAGGTAAGCGTCATTAATGCAATCAATTCACCACAACTGTATTACCATCTTAACTTCTTAATAAATTTAAAATCTTTCCAAATAAAAAGTTAGAGGGATGTATTAGGGTACTCTAGAGAAGCAGAATCTTTAGGAGATACACATATATCGAGAGAGACAGACAGACAGACAGAGACACAGAGAGAGGAAGATTATAAGGAATTGGCTCTCATAAAAAAGAAAGAAAGAATACCATTTGCAGCAACATGGATGGACCTAGAGATGATCATACTAAGTGAAGTAAGTCAAAGACAAATATCATATGATATCACGTATATATGGAATCTAAAAAAAATGATACAAATGAACTTATTTACAAAACAGAAACAGACTCACAGACATAGAAAATAACCTTGTGGTTACCAAAGGGGAAAGGCAGGGAGAGATAAACTAGGAGCTTGGGATTAACAGATACACACTACTATGCATAAAATAGATAAACAACAAGGACCTACTGTATAGCACAGGGAACTATATTCAATATCTTGAAATAACCTATAATGGAAAAGAATCTGAAAAAGAATATGTATATATAACTGAATCACCTTTCTGTACACTTGAAACTAAAACAACATTGTAAATCAACTATACCTCAATTTAAAAAAAAAAACAGTTTAGAGGAACTAGCAAAGAAAAAAAATAAGGAATTGACTCTCACGGTTAGAGAGGCTTGAAAGTCCCACGATCTGCAATCAGGAAGCTGGAGACCCAGGAGAGCTAATAGTGTAGTTCCAGTCCCAAAGCCAGCAGCCTCAAGACCCAGGAAGAGCCAATGCTTCCGTTCGAATCCAAAGGCAGGAAAGAACCAATGTCCCAACTCAAGGCAGTCAGGCAGAAGGGGTCCCTCTTACTTGCAGGAGGGTCAGTGGGTTTTGTTCTAGTCAGGCCTTCACCTGATTGGATGAGGCCCACCACCTTGGGTAGAGCAATCTGCTTTATTCAGTCTTCCAATTCAAATGTTAATTTCATCCAAAACACCCTCACAGCCACACCCAGAATCATGTTTAACCAAATATCTGGGCACCTCATGACCCAGTCAAGGTGACACATGCAATTAACCATCACAAGGGACAAAAGGAAAAACAGCCAATCCAATCATGTCACTCCTTTGCTCAGAATTTCCCTACATCCCCTGAAATGCATGTACAAGAATGTTCCCTGCTGCTTTACATCATCATTAGGAATAAATTGTGATATATTCCTAATATGGAATAATAAACAGTGATAAAAAAGAATGAACTGCCACATGCAATAACATGGATGAATCATATTGATGAGTGAAAGAAGGGAAAACTCAAAAGCATGCGTGCTGTATGTCTCCAGTTAAATGACATTCAAGAAGAGAGGAAATGCATCTACAGTGGTTCTCTTGGGAAGCATTTATACAGAAGGGGCATGAGGAAACTTCCTGGAGTCTATAAACATTCTCCATCTTGATCTGGCTGGTAATCACATGGATATGTCCACATGAAAAAATTTATTAAATTGTACACTTAAGACTTGAGCGCTTTATAAGTTATATCTCAAAAAAATGTAAACACACACACACAAACTCTTAAAACTTGGTTTCTTGGTGCCCTCTGCATAAGATCCAAACTCCTTAACACTCAGTTGACTTGAATTTATTTTTTATAAATAAATTTTATTATTTATAAAATTTCATGTTTATTTTTTTCTCTCCAAAGTGCTGGGTACAGCAAACAGGGTGGCTTTCTTAGCTCTTCCTGCCCAGGGAAGACTCTTGATAAATGTTCATTGAATCCACATGGGGCCTCAAAGGATGAGGACCTCGAGCACACCCAGACATCAAGTGGGCTATGGGCGGCTTCCCTGGTCCCTGGCGTCCTTCCAGGCCCACTTCAGTGACTGCATAATTGCTCCATCTTGCAGCGGTGACACCCATGTCCCTCCTCCGCCCAGGCCCCTGGCTGCCAACCCCACCCCTCACTGATGCACACTTTACAGCCATTGTCAAACATGATTCTTACCCTGGAGAGAAATTGGGTTCCATTTTCTATTTTATTGCCTCAAAAAGGACATTTTTTACCTTCCTACAGTCTGTAGCCAGCAGGAACAGGATGACAAATCTCAGCAAAGGTTTCCACTGAGATAGATGGTCCAGCAAGGAGACCACAGCATTCCAGGCAGGGGAATAAACAAGCAGCTGTACCCGTTCCACCACCCCACCCTGGCGCCCTGTCCCCAACACCACCTGGCAGCCTCGGGGCTGAACATGGAATGGGGGTGGGGCTGCAGCTTCAGACCCCAAAGGGAAAGCCAGTTGGCAGGAAGAGAACTCTTCTCTCCGCAAGAGAATGTGGATGGTTTGTCAGGTGCTTACTGTGTGCCGGCCATGTGCTTTATCGCATTTAGTCCTCAACAGCCCTATGCTGTAGATGTGTGTGGTATCCCATTTCGCAGATGAGGCATCTGAGGTTCAGGGAGGTTCGGCACCCAGCTGGTAAGGAACGAGCTGGAGTTTGAACATGGGTCTTTTGGGAACCCAGTCAATGAGTTGTCCCAGGAAACCACAGAGATTGGGGGGCAGATGGCAGCAGGAGTCCCGGGGTACTGCTTTTACAGGACAGCCTTTGCTCCAGCCTCTGTGGCTGAGGCCCCAGGAGCTCGCTCCCCTGCACAGTGACTGCAGTCACTTCCCCTCCATCACTGTGTGACTCAGACAGACCTCTTAGCATCTGCAGAGAGGCCGCTGTCTTGCACAGGGTCCCACACTTAGTTAAAGACAAAATCAGGACTATAACTCAAGACCCATGACTCCTGTCCTGGTCCAGGGTCTTTCTCCTATCCCCCTGCCCCCAATTTTTTTTTATTATGGTAAAATGCACATAACATAAAATTTATCATCTTAACCATTTATAAGTGTGCAGTTCAGTGGTGTTAAATACCTTCATGATGTTGTGCAACAGTCACCACCATCCACCTCCAGAACGCTTGCATCTTGTAAAACTGAAACCCTGCACCCATAAGGCAATAACTCCCCATGTCCCTCTCCCTTGGTACCTGGCAACCACCGTTCTCCTTCCTGTCTCTATGAGTCTGACTATTCGAGGTGCCTCAGATAACAGGGATCACACAGTATTTGTCTTTTGGTGACTGGCTTCTTTCACTCTGCATAATGTCCTCAAGGTTTATCCACATTATAGCATATGTCAGAATGTCCTTCCTTTGTAACTCCAAATAATACTCCATTACATGGATTAACCACATTTTGCTTAACCATTCATCCATCAAAGGATGGGTTGCTTCCATGTTTTAGCTATAGTGAATAATGCTGCTGTGAATAGGGTGTACAAATATCTCTTCAAGACCCCGGGTCTCTCTTTTTACCTACCATTCTGCCTCACTGATTGTCTTCCAAATACCTAACTATCATTCCTTTCTAATACATTTGAAAATGTGTAGTTCATCCATTCAACCAGTAATCTCACAAGATCATGGAGTAGTAAAAGCTAGCACTCCCAAAATAAACCAGTCACAATACCATGTATTATATGATTCCGTTTATAGGAAACATCCAGAATAGGCAAATCCATAGAGACAGAAAGCAGATTAATGGTTATGTGGGGAGGGATGGCTAAAGGGTGCTTTTGGCGGGGTGATGAAAATATTCTAAAAATGATCGGAGTGAGGATTACACAACTCTGTGAATATACTTAAAAAAATTGATGCGATCACTTTAATTGATTTATATATCAATAAAGTTGTTAAAAAAATTGTCAGTCTCTCTCAGTTCGTTTCCTCACCTGTAAACTAGTGATTGTGAGGGGAGGAAACAGGCTGAGAGGAAAGCTTGGCACTTTCCTTCCGCCTTTCTGGAGGTCTTACAGGATTTTGACTCATCAGGAAACCTCGCAGCCACAGGCCAACACCCCTGGCCAGGTTTCACCTGGTGGCCGTCATTAAATCATCTGGGCGGGGCAGAGCCCCTCAGGTGTTCCGAAGCCCCCGAACCTCTCTGAAGCTCTCTGTCAAGGGTAAAGGTCTGGGGTTTTTTTTTGTTTTTTGTTTTGCTGTACGTGGGCCTCTCACTGTTGTGGCCTCTCCCGTTGTGGAGCATAGGCTCCGGACGCGCAGGCTCAGCGGCCATGGCTCACGGGCCCAGCTGCTCCGCGGCATATGGGATCTTCCCGGACCGGGGCACGAACCCGCGTCCCCTGCATCAGCAGGCGGACTCTCAACCACTGCGCCACCAGGGAAGCTCTAAAGGTCTGTTTTGATGTGGCTGCTGCCCTGGGGTCTCCAGAGGCCCCACTGCCCTTATCAGGACCCCCAAGTCCACATCCCCCACACACACCCCAGCGCTTGCCCAGACAGAAAGCAGGGAGCTGACAGAGAGGGGCTGGGGACTGGGGGCAATTTCAACTAGTCAGATACCTTAATGCACTGGGGCGGCCCTGTGGACAGGTCCCTCTGGCCTGGAGAGAGGCCAGGGAGCAGGCCTGGAGGCCCAGGAGGAGAGGATGCTGAGAAAGCAGCCCGGGCTCCTGGCTTCTGTGACCTGTCCACCACCTACAGAAGCCGAGCAGCAGCTTGGAGGGCTTGGAGTGGGCGCTGTGCAGGGAAACAGAGGCCAGGGAGCCTGTGGGGTCCTGGTAGGTGGGCTGTGTCCTTGGGGAGCTGCGAACAAAGGGAATCATGGCAACTGCATTCTTTCTGTTGGAGAGATGCCTGGATGGATGAGGCACCGTTGTCACAATGCCGTGTCCTGAGCAAGAGGCCCAGAGGCCCAGGGAGAAGGAGGGGCGGCAGGCAGGTCATCTGCAGCAGGGGAGACCCTGCCCTCCCAGGCAACAGGGGACACACAAGAGAGATAGGACATTGCCCTCCCCCGGAGCGCGACAGCTATTAAATTGGGTTAATAGTACCCCGGAGCGCGACAGCTATTAAATTGGGTTAATAGTACACGCTTCCCAGAGTTGCTATAAGGATTAAACTAGTTCATGTGTGTGAAGTTCTTAGAACAGTGCTTGGCACTGTACGTGCCCAGTTAACATTAGCTATTAGCATGATTAATATTATAAAGTTCTGGACATATCGCAATGGATGCATTGCGTGCCGTGACGCTGTCTATGGGGTGTGTGTGTGTGTGTGCATGCGTTGTATTTGTGTTGCGTCTGTGCGTAGTGCATAGTGGAGGCGGCATGGCTGTGGCGTGCCTGGCTTTGGTGGGTGTGTAGTATGGAGTGTGTGCATATTGTGTGTTGCCTAGGGGGCGGTTTGTGTATTGTGTGAGTTGTGTGGTATGTGGGTGGTGTAGGGCGCACGCTCTGCCCTTGAATTAGTTCAGGTTTCAGGAAAACCAGCCTCCAGGACCCCCACTGTTCAGGGTACGGGTCAGACCCAGGATATGAATAAGTCCTGAGCCGTCTGCCCTTTTCTGCACGAGCCCTTTGTCAGCCAAAATGGCCAACTCAGTGGGCCGACCCCTGGGGACTCAAGGACTTCTGATGACCATGTCCCAGGGGAATTGCCCCGCGCTGGGGAAAGGGTCAGGGAAAGGAGGGGAGGCAGCTGGGGAGCTCCGGCTGCGCACAGCCCAGAGGGTAAACAAACAGGGAGAGAGGCTGGCGTGATGGCTGGAAAGAGCCCAGCAGCCCTGAGGGGAGGGGTGAGCTGAGCTGAGTTATGTGGGGGGTGGGGGGGGGCGCTCTCCGACCTCTGGGTCGTTTGGGGGTGAGCTAGACCTGGAGCCAGGGTTGGGCTGGAGGTCAGAGACCTGCTGGAGAAGGGCTATGATCAGGCCTCTCACCCCCTCCCAACCTCCCTGGGCAAACCCGAGTCACGTGAAACTGGGCAGAGGGAAGACGCCATTAGCATCTCAGCTAGTTCAGGCCTGCAGATCCTGCCCCCCTCTGCCTCGTGGCTTCCTGCACCCTCCTGCACCTTCTGCATGGCAGCCAGACCCAACCCCACTCTGTGCTCTGGCCTCGGGCCCTCGGGCTGCATCACACCCCCCCCCCACCACTAGGTCCTGCTCATCCTTCAGGTCTCAGCCGAAAAACTGCCTGAGCTGGAACTTTTCCAAGACCCCTCTCACCCCCAGCTAGGGGAGATGCCCCTCCTGTGCTCCCAGGGACCCCTGTCTTCTCCCCTCTCTTAGCACATATAACCGCGTGTTGTCATTGCCCATGTACCCGTGGGCTCCTTGAGAAAAGGAACCCTTTCTTATTGATTTCTTTATCTACAATGCCTGGCAGAGTGCCTGGAACTTGGAGCCCTCAGTAAATGTTGGCTCAGTGAATGGATGGGTTTTGGGTGGACGGATGGATGGCTGAAAAAAGTCCCAAGAGGTTGCAATGTGGAAAATACACTTTCAGCTCACGCTGATGGCCTCCCTTCTGGTGCTTATATAATTCCCAGGGTTACATTACCAAAATATGACACTGAATTTCTCTTCCCTACATGCACCAGAGAAAGCAAGAGTCAAGAAGGCAGAGGGAAGGACTGGCACTTTGAAGCTAGGCAATTTGCAAGTCACACCTCAATGCCTTGAGCTTCAGGCAGGAGCAACCAGAGCAGAAAAGGGAGCCACGCAACGCAGCCTAAACCAGCCAGTCCACCATGATGGGTGGGAGATTCCAGAACTGAGCTGCCCACCCTGCCCACCACCATCCGTAGACCTGGGACTTAAGACCAGGACATGTCACCCTTCAAAGTCAGCAGGACTAACATCTAACAACTCAGAACTTCAGAGGTGGTAGGTCGGTGATGCAGGAAAGAAAGGAGGCCAGGCATCCTGTGCATCTAATCCGAGTTCAGAGTGGCTCTCAGGCAGAGGGACACATCTGAAACTTTCTCCGTGAGGTTGGAGAGCCAAGTCTAATCAACCATGCTATGACCTGCCTGTCATATGCAAAGAGTGTCCATCTGTGCTGTCCAGGAGAGAAGGAGGGACACTGCCTGACAGCACGAGCATCCTGGTTCCTTAGGAGAGAGGTGGACCCTGTTGTGGCAGGAAACGAAACCCAGATTCATCCTTGTCCACAATCAGACACTTCCCAGGGCATGACTCTGCCGGTTCCACACTCAGCTGGAACCTCTGGGGAATACTCAGCCCAGGTATCCTAGACGGTGGGTGGGCAGGAGTCAGGGTCATTGGAAGGCCTTTTATTCGCTATAAATTGATCACTTGGTGCATCAGGTAGAAATAACATTCAGCCACAAGTATCAGATCACTATGGACTAGTGGTTCAAAGACACAAAGATTTAAATTCTCATGCACGAAAGTTCAGATGTAAGCAGTACAAGACTGGTAGGGTCTTTCCCTGAAGTTGTCAGGGACCCAGGGTCTTTCTCTGTTTCTTCAAGGCCACCTTGAAGTTCAAGATGGCTGCTGGTGCTCCATCCACCACAGCTACATTCTAGGCAGCAGGAAGGAAGAAGGGAGAAAAGAGACCAAAGGGACAGCCCTGTCTTTTTTTTCTTTTGCGGTACGCGGGCCTCTCACTGTTGTGGCCTCTCCCGTTGCGGAGCACAGGTTGCCGAGCACAGGCTCCAGATGCGCAGGCTCAGCGGCCATGGCTCACAGGCCCAGCCACTCCGCAGCATGTGGGATCTTCCTGGACCGGGGTACGAACCCATGGCCCCTGCATCGGCAGGCGGACTCCCAACCACTGTGCCACCAGGGAAGCCCCAAGCCCTGTCTTTTAAAGAGACTTCCTAGAAGTCCAATATATCACTTATGCTTACTTTTTCATTGGCCAGAACTTAGCCATATGGACACATTTATCTCTGGGGACTTTGGTTGGTATAAGTTCCCTTGAGAGCATTAGGTGAACTAAGGAAATGAAGCCCCTGAACTTGTAGATCTGAGAGCAGATCTGAGGCCCCAGGAGTCCCGGCCTTAGCCATCAGTGGGCCTCCATCTTTGCCACAATCACCCAGTTAATAAGTGAAAGAGTTAAGATTTAAAACCAGCACTGCCTTTCTTTACAACTCATGCTCTTAGTTGTTAGGCCACACTGTTTCCTTGAGTTCCAATTCTGCTTCACCGCCTTACTAGCTACGTGACCCTCGGCAAGTTCTCTGAACCTCCATTCCTATACCTATAAAAGAGGAATAATAAAAACACCCACCTCAAATGGCTGACTTATGGAGCAAGATAGCTACTGTATGTAAATAAAATATCAGGATCATGTATTATAGCAGATCAAGAAGTCAAGGATCTGAATCTGTTTATTTATTTTTTTAAATATTTATTTATTTATTTATTTATTTATTTATTTGGCTGCACCAGGTCTTAGTTGCAGCATGCAGGATCTAGTTCCCTGACCAGGGATCGAACCCAGGCCCGCTGCATTGGGAGCATGGAATCTTAACCACTGGACCACCAGGGAAGTCCCTGAATCTGTTTAATGCTTGAGTTGAATTCACAAGAAAGGTGCTGGACCCTTTCTGGTGGAATAGTTCATTCTGCAGCAAGTGGGGAGAGGGAGCCAGGAGCCTCTGGAACAGTCCATTCTGTGTACAGTGAGGGGAGATGTTGTCCAAAGTTCTCATCTCCAAGATATCCATGGAGGGTCTGGTCTGGTGCTTCTCTTCTCCAAGGTACTCATAGAGGGTCTGATGGAGCCCCCTCCCCATCCTCTGTCTTTAACCAAAGCCCTCGACCCTATGACTGTCAGCTGGTCCAGAGAGGGACAGACGGTAGAAGAAGGTTGCCCATTGCCATGGAAACCAAGGCCAGAGCCCAGCACTCTGCAGCTCCCAGGCACATGGAGGATGTGATGCTTCTGGGTTCCAAGTCCCGAGACACCCCTCCCACCCAGTGCACAGGCACACACACACACACACACACACACACACACGTGTGCACTCATGCACGCATATACACATTCCCAGCAACTGGCTGGCTGACCCAGTGGACTAGCAGCCATTCAACTCGCCCATCCCAGGAGACCAAGTTTCTCTAGCTGATGGAAGAGCAAATGTCTGGTCAGAAAAGCCAGTCCTTGTGGTCAAGGACAGCAAAGGCAAGGCTCATAAAAAGGGGCTGAGAGAGGCCACTGAGGCCAATCCTTGCCCATCACATTTGAGAAGCCATCCACCCGGGCCAGTGCATGGACATAGCTCACATGGCTCTACATATAAGCCATATGCCAGCAGAAGCTCTGGCCCTTCAAGAGGGAAATGAATTTTGCAACTCCAGCATCTGATCCAGGCAAGGATCATCAGCGGATGCAGCAGTATATTCACACAGTCTCCCAATAAATCCACAGATTACTTATTCATCACTAAGGAGGAAAGATACCTTTCCAATAGAGAAATCTGGCAGATAGCACTTTAACCAAGTGATCAAACGTTGGGTCACTGAAAATCGGACAAAGTGATATTAAGTGCCTTTTCGGGGTGATGCGATAATAAGTACATCTCCTATGTGGTATTCTCACCAAAAATGTTTGAACTGAATCAAATCAGAAGGAAAAACAACAGACGTATTCCGATTGTGGGCATTTTTACAAGACATCCGATAAAGACTGTTCAAAAATGTCAATTGCAAGAAAGACCAAAAGACTAGATTAAAGGAGATGAAAGAGACATGACAATTAAATGCAATGCACGATCTTTTGTGGATCCTGAATGAGGGGGAAACAGCTATAACTGACATTTTTAGAACAGTTGGGGAATCTGAATATGAACAGCATACAAGATAACATTATCGGGTCGGTGTTAAAGCTCTTGGGTGTGATAACTATCATTACGGTTATGCAGGAGAAGGTCCTTGTTCAAAGACATGTGCTGATGTAGAGATGAAGAGATGTAATGGCTGTAATTTACTCTCACGTGGTCAGAGGGGAAAAGAGAAAGTAAAGGCAGCCAATGTCAAGAGTTGGTGAATCCATGTGAAGGATATACAGACGTTCGAGGAACTGCTCTTTCAAGTTTTCTGTAGGTTTGAAAATTTCAAAATCTAAAAATAAACACGTAAGAGGAAAAGACTTTTAAAAAGGAGTCAAATGATTCCATATCCTTCTCAATTTTTCTGGGCATTTCTGTAACAGGGGATGGGGGCCTCTTCTGTTTTGTTCTGGTCACCTTGGCTTGGAAGCTCCATCTTCACCCAAACTAGTTCACTTTGTAGCCCATCTTTCCATCCCATGTGGCTTTTCCTGTTTTGCACTTGGTCCCCCTCCTGGATTTCAACAGGGGAACGTGAAAGCCTCCCATGGCACTTTATGGTGAGTACCAACTTTACTGAGGGTTTGGGGGGCAGAGAAAGTAGACATGGCAGGAAATTTAGTATTTGGCATCCTCTTCTTAAAAACCTGTCTAGGGAATTCCCTGGCAGTCAGTGGTTAGGGCTTGGAGTTTTCATCACTATGGCCCAGGTTCAATCCCTGGTTGGGGAACTAAGATCCCACAAGCCACACGGCATGGTCCACCCCCCCCCAAAAAAAACCTATTTAACTCTCATACACACTCACTTGCAGCCCTCCATCATGCAGCTTGACTATCTACTTGATTCCCTCACCATTTCCTCTCGTCCCTTCTCCTCTTCTGTCTCTTTCTTCTGTCCTGTGATTTTACTATCTCTTTGAAGTCTCCTTCTGGCCCAAACAAGGTAAACAAAGAAGTCTACTCCATAACTTTGGTACTGGAATTCCTCTTGGTGAAGCCAAGTTTAGTCTTCCAAACTCTAAGGAAAGGTTAAGCCCCCACGCCAATATTAGTAATAACAATAGCTACCACTCAGCACAGACCATGATGTGAGCTGGACCCTGAACCAGGCACTTTGCATGCATCATCTCTAACCTTCCCAATAGCCCCATGAGGGGGGCACTAAGGAATGTAAGATTCAGGAAGATTGATGAACCAGCTACCAAGTGGAGATGTTGCCCAATCTGGGCCTTTCATGATGCTCTCCAACTCAAAGAGTGTTTCATAAGCAGAGGCTGCATGACTTGCCGAAGGTCGCACAGCTGCTCAGGTAAACAGAGTGGGGCCTGGGACTCAGGATGCTTATCCCCAGGCCTAGGTTCTCATTTACTGGCCCAAACTAGGCAGCTTCCCTCCTGCAGAAGGAGGAAGTCCTGCCCTTGCAGATAACAGCTGGAGAGAAGGTCATGTGGAAGAGAAGTCAAAGCAGACCCAAGTCTGGGGAGTCAGGAGTGGGGACTGGCAGATGGCCACCCATTCACTCCAGTGATCTCAGGGTGGGGTGAGGGAGACTGTAAGCTGGGCTGGGCTGGCCAAGCCTCAGGCTGCAAGAAGTTTTAGGAACAAGGACTTGGGTAGAACCAGCAGATGAAGTTGGGAAAGGAACTAACCGGGATAGCTGTAGGTGGGCAGAGGTTGGAGAAAGAAGGTCCACGATGATGTCAGCTCAGAAACCCCACCCTAGGACATAGATACAGGGCATAGGGCATCAGGAAGGTACTTTGTACTGCCCCCCAAAGTGGGAATGGCTATTCGCCTCCGCCTCCCCATCATCTCCTGACTCTCCAGCCATTCCCAGAGATTCAGCCACCTCTGCTCCCTCCTGGATCCAGGCAAGCCAGGAGACCCAGGGGAAATAGCCTTGAAAAGAGACTGGAAATGTAATAAAAAATAGCAGCAGTGGGGCTTCCCTGGAGGCGCAGTGGTTGAGAGTCCACCTGCCGATGCAGGGGACACGGGTTTGTGCCCTGGTCCGGGAAGATCCCACATGCCGCAGAGCAGCTGGGCCCATGAGCCATGGCCGCTGAGCCTGTGCGTCCGGAGCCTGTGCTCCGCAACAGGAGAGGCCACAAAAGTAAGAGGCCCGCGTAACACACACACACACACACACACACACACACACACACACACACACACAAATAGCAGCAGTGAACTGTGCACTGGAAACCAGGGGGCAATTGAGTTGCCGGCAACTGGTGAATAGCAGCAGAGGTTCCGAGGCCTGCGAACGGATGGAGAGCAGGAGAGGGCAGAGGCGAGGCAAGGGAGAGGAGAGGGGCTGGGTGAGGCCAGCTTAGCCCCACAGCCTCCATAGGGGATGAGGCGGGTAGACCCAGAGACAGGGCAGCAGGGGAGGCAGAGGGAGGCGGGGGGCCAGGACCTCACCTGGAGCTCTGTTTAGTGGTCCTTTCACCAGCCCCACAAACTAGACTTTGGGCAGGGCCAGTACATGCCCAGAAGATGATGTGAGATGGTTGCATCAGTAAAGGGAGCACAGAAAGGCCACACCTTCCTGTGTCAGGTCCCCAAACAGCAGGACTCCCTCATTGCCGCCACCCCTTCTGTTGGTGGCAGCAGACTTGAGTCGGACCCCCGATGTTGCTGCTTAGCACGTGAAAGTGACCCATCACTTAACCTCTCTGAGCCTCAGTTTCCCCTTGTTTAAGGTAGAGATGATGACAGTTCCATCCTCATAGGGTTCCCATGAGCCTTCATCAAGAGCATGGTGCCTGGAAACCATACCATCCATAAACCCACAGCTATCATTTTATCACTCAAATCTAGGGACTTCCCTGGTGGTGCAATGGATAAGACTCCAAGCTCCCAGTGCAGGGGGCCCAGGTTCGATCCCTGGTCAGGGAGCTAGATCCCACATGCACGCCGCAACTAAGAGTTCATATGCCACAACTAAGGAGCCCACGTGCTGCAACTAAAGAACCTGCCTGCTGCAACTAAGACCTGGCGCAACCAAATAAATAAATATTAAAAAAAATCAAACCAAAAAAACAACCCCCCCCAAATATATATATATAAAATGCACAAGAAGCATCTTCTGTGAGTTAATTCTGGGTGATTCTTTTTATAAACAAAATGAGCTTCCCTGAGTACCTGCTTTGTGAGCCTGAGTGCTCATATTTGGGGTGTAAGTTTATGTGCTACCTAGTCATCCCTAACTTTCCCACCTGCCCATTTGTGCTGTATTTTTCATCTTTGGCTCTTATACCTCCTCCCCTTCATGCCACAGAATTTCTGATCATTTCTGAATCCACGGAGGGAATGCAGGCAGTGGAAAACCCCAGAGCTGCCTGTTGACCTCTTGGGGTCTGGTATGGAAAGTGGGCAGAATCATGGCTTAGCTCAGCCCTGTGTGGCTTCCCTGATCCTAAACCAATGGGCCGGGAACAAAAACAACCCCGGGCTTCATCCTTGCAGTGGCTTAGGTCAGCTTCCCCAGGAAGCAAACTCTGAGGCAGAGATTTGCATGCAGGAGCTTTGTTGGAGAGAACCCTCCTTAATGGTGACTTTGAGAGGGTGAGGGAAGCAGGATTTGTCAGAGGTAGACCTTGAAATGTGATGCAGCTGAAACAGAGGCCTCGGCTGAGCCCACAGGGAGATCTGGAGCTGGGCTGGCCTTTAGAAGCTGTCCCAAATCAAAGCAAGGGGGTCAAAATTTGCACCCCTGAATTGACCCGTCATGGAATCAGGCTGCCCTTGGAGAGGGCGCATAATTTGGGTGAGACAACTCCCTTTGGCAGAGGGCAATTCTGAGGAAGGGACCATTGGCAGCCAACATTCCCAGCAGCTGGGGGATGAGTGTCTTGGTCCTCAAAGGGAGATCTGTGTGGGTCACTACAGCATCCACTACAGTCCGCTCCTTGTTCTGCTGGGACCCACTCACTCCATGTCGTAAGTCTGCCCGTGTAGAGACAGTTCTTCTAGGACTCTCCATCAAAACTTAAAGGAAGGGGAGACCTTCAAGTTGGCGGAGATCAAGTAAGATGTGGAGATCACCTTCCTGCCCACGAATACATCAGAAATACATTTGCATGTGGAACAACTCCTACAGAACACCTACTGAATGCTGGCAGAAGACCTCAGACTTCCCAAAAGATGCCCTCAGGAGACCTACACGCAGAGGCAGGGCCAAATCCAAAGTTGAACCCCAGGAGCTGTGCAAACAATGAAAAGAAAGGGAAATTCCTCCCAGCAGCCTCAGGAGCAGCGGATTAAATCTCCACAATCAACTTGATGTACCCTACATCTCTGGAATACCTGAATAGACAAGGAATCATCCCAAAATTGAGGCAGTGGATTTGGGGAGCAACTGTATACTTGGGGTTTGCTTTCTGCATCTAATTTGTTTCTGGTTTTATGTTTATCTTAGTTTGGTAATTAGAGTTTACTATCATTGGTAAATTTGTTTATTGATTTGGTTGTTCTCTTCCCTTTTTTAAAATATATATATAGATATAGATTTTTTTTCCTTTTTCTCTTTTTGTGAGTGTGTATGTGTATGCTTCTTTGTGTGATTTTGTCTGTATAACTTTGCTTTTACCATTTGTCCTTGGGTTCTGTCTGTCTGGTTTGTTTTTGTTTTTGGTTTTGGGTTTTTTTTTTTTTTTTTTTTTTTTTTCTTTTTGCGGTATGCGGGCCTCTCACTGTTGTGGCCTCTCCCGTTGCGGAGCACAGGCTCCGGATGCGCAGGCCCAGCGGCCATGGCTCACGGGCCCAGCCGCTCCGCGGCATATGGGATCCTCCCAGACCGGGGCACGAACCCGTATCCCCTGCATCGGCAGGCGGACTCCCAACCACTGCGCCACCAGGGAGGCCCTTGGGTTTTTTTTAGTATGGTTTATAGTGCTTGTTATCATTGGTGGATTTGTTTTTTGGTTTTGTTGCTCTCTTCTTTCTTTCTTTCTTTTTTTTCTTTTTTATTACTTTTTAATTTTTTTATGTTTAAAATTTTTTTATTTTAATAACTTTATTTTATTTTTCTTTCTTTCTTTCTTTTTACCTCACTTTTCTTCTGAGCTGTGTGGCTGACAGGGTCTTCATCCTCCAGCCAGGTGTTAGGCCTGTGCCTCTGAGGTGGGAGAGCTGAGTTCAGGACATTGGTCCACCAGAGACCTCCCACCTCCACATAATATCAAATGGCAAAAGCTCTCCCAAATATCTCCATCTCAACGCTAAGACCCAGCTCCATTCAACAACCAGCAAGCTACAGTGCTGGACACCCTATGCCAAACAACTAGCAAGACAGAAACACAACCCCACCCCTTAGCAGAGAGGCTGCCTAAAATCATAATAAGGTCACAGACACCCCAAAACACACCACCAGATGTGGACCTGCCCACCAGAAAGACAAGACCCAGCCTCATCCACCAGAACACAGGCACCAGTCTCCTCCACCAGGAAGCCTACACAACGCACTGAACCAACCTTAGCCACTGGGGGAAGACACCAAAAACAACGGGAACCACGAACCTGCAGCCTGTGAAAAGGAGACCCCAAACACAGTAAGCTAAGCAACATGAGAAGACAGAGAAACACACAGTGGATGAAGGAGTGAGGTAAAAACCCACCAGACCAAACAAATGAAGAGGAAATAGGCAGTCTACTTGAAAAAGAATTCAGAGTAATGATAGTAAAGATGATCCAAAATATTGGAAATAGAATGGAGAAAATACAAGAAACGTTTAACAAGGACCTAGAAGAACTAAAGAGCAAACAAACAATGATGAACAATACAATAAATGAAATTAAAAATTCTCTAGAAAGAATCAATAGCAGAATAACTGAGGCAGAAGAATGGATAAGTGACCTGGAAGACAAAATAGTGGAAATAACTACTGCAGAGCAGAATAAAGAAAAAAGAATGAAAAAAATTGAGGACAGTCTCAGAGACTTCTGGGACAACATTAAACGCACCGACATTTGAATTACAGGGGTCCCAGAAGAGGAAGAGAAAAAGAAAGAGACTGAGAAAATATTTGAACAGATTATAGTTGAAAACTTCCCTAATATGGGAAAGGAAATAATCAATCAAGTCCAGGAAGTGCAGAGAGTCCCATACAGGATAAATCCAAGGAGAAACACACCAAGACACATATTAATCAAACTACCAAAAGTTAAATACAAAGAAAAAATATTAAAAACAGCAAGGGAAAAACAACAAATAACATACAAGGCAATCCCCATAAGGTTAAGAGCTGATCTTTCACCAGAACTCTGCAAGCCAGACAGGAGCGGCAGAATATATTTAAAGTGATGAAAGGGAAAAACCTACAACCAAGATTACTCTACCCAGCAAAGATCTCATTCAGATTCGACGGAGAAATTAAAACCTTTACAGACAAGCAAAAGCTAAGAGAATTCAGCACCACCAGACCAGCTTTACAACAAATGCTAAAGGAACTTCTCTAGGCAGGAAACACAAGAGAAGGAAAAGACCTACAATAACAAACCCAAAACATTTAAGAAAATGGTCATAGGAATATACATATCGATAACTACATTAAATGTCAATGGATTAAATTCTCCAACCAAAAGAGATAGACTGGCTGAATGGATACAAAAACAAGACCCATATATATGATGTCTACAAGGGACCCACTTCAGACCTAGGGGCACCTACAGACTGAAATTGAGGGTATGGAAAAAGATATTCCATGAAAATGGAAATCAGAAGAAAGCTGGAGCAGCAATTCTCATACCAGACAAAATAGACTTTAAAATAAAGACTATTACAAGAGACAAAGAAGGACAGTACATAATGATCAAGGGATCAATCCAAGAAGAAGACATAACAATTGTAAATACGTATGCACCCAACATAGGAGGACCTCAATACATAAGGCAAATGCTAACAGCCATAAAAGGGGAAATCGACAGTAACACAATCATAGTAGGGGACTTTAACACTCCACTTTCACCAATGGACAGATCATCCAAAATGAAAATAAATAAGGAAACACAAGTTTTAAGTGATACATTAAACAAGATGGACTTAATTGATATTTATAGGACATTCCATCCAAAAACAACAGAATACACTTTCTTCTCAAGTGCTCATGGAACATTCTCCAGGATAAATCATATCTTGGGTCACAAATCAAGCCTTGGTAAATTTAAGAAAATTGAAATTGTATCAAGTATCTTTTCCGACCACAACACTCTGAGACTAGATATCAATTACAGGGAGAAAATCTGTAAAAAACACAAATGCATGGAGGTTAAAGAATACACTACTAAATAACAAAGAGATCACTGAAGAAATCAAAGAGGAAATCAAAAAATACCTAGAAACAAGTGACAATGAAAACATGATGACTCAAAACCTATGGGATGCAGCAAAAGCAGTTCTAAGGGGGAAGTTTATAGCAATAAAATCCTACCTCAAGAAACAAGAAACATCTCAAATAAACAACCTAACCTTACACCTAAAGCAATTAGAGAAAGAAGAACAAAAAAACCCCAAAGTTAGCAGAAGGAAAGAAATCATAAAGATGAGATCAGAACTAAATGAAAAAGAAATGAAGGAAACAATAACAAAGATCAATAAAACTAAAAACTGGTTCTTTGAGAAGATAAACAGAATTGATAAAACATTAGCCAGACTCATAAAGAAAAAAAGGGAGAAGACTCAAATCAATAGACAGAAATGAAAAAGGAGAAGTGACAACTGACACAAGCTACAAGCAACTATATGCCAATAAAATGGCTAACCTGGAAGAAATGGACAGATTCTTACAAAAGCACAACCTTCCGAGACTGAACCAGGAAGAAATAGAAAATATAAACAGACCAATCACAAGCACTGAAGTTGAGACTGTGATTAAAAATCTTCCAACAGGTCTTCCCTGGTGGCGCAGTGGTTGAGAGTCCGCCTGCCGATGCAGGGGACATGGGTTCGTGCCCCGGTCCGGGAAGAGCCCACATGCCACGGAGCGGCTAGGCTCGTGAGCTATGGCCGCTGAGACTGCGCGTCCGGAGCCTGTGCTCCACAATGGGAGAGGCCACAACAGTGAGAGGCCCACGTACCGCGAAAAAAAAAAAAAAAAAATCTTCCAACAAACAAAAACCCAGGACCAGACGGTTTCACAGGCAAATTGTATCAAACATTTAAAGAAGAGCTAACACCTATCCTTCTCAAACTCTTCCAAAATATAGCAGAGGGAGAAACACTCCCAAACTCATTCTATGAGGCCACCATCACCCTGATACCAAAACCAGACAAAGGTGTCACAAAGAAGGAAAACTACAGGCCAATATCACTGATGAACATAGATGGAAAAATCCTCAACAAAGTACTAGCAAACAGAATCCAGTAGCACATTAAAAGGATCATACACCATGATCAAGTGGGGTTTATCCCAGGAATGCAAGGATTCTTCATTATATGCAAATCAATCAATGTGATAGACCATATTAACAAACTGAAGGATAAAAGCCATATGATCATCTCAATAGATGCAGAAAAAGCTTTTGACAAAATTCAACACCCATTTATGATAGAAACCCTCCAGAATGTAGGCATAGAGGGAACTTACCTCAACATAATAAAGGCCATATATGAGAAACCCACAGCCAACATCATTCTCAATGGTGAAAAACTGAAAGCATTTCCTCTAAGATCAGGAACAAGACAAGGATGTCCACTCTCACCATTATTATTCAACATAGTTTTGGAAGTCCTAGCCATGGCAATCAGAGAAGAAAAAGAAATAAAAGGAATACAAATTGGAAAAGAAGAAGTAAAACTGTCACTGTTTTCAGATGACATGATACTATACATAGAGAATCCTAAAGATGCCACCAGAGAACTACTAGAGCTAATGAATGGATTTGGTAAAGTCGCAGGATACAAAATTAATGCACAGAAATCTCTTGCGTTCCTATACACTATGATGAAAAATCTGAAAGAGAAATTAAGGAAACACTCCCATTTACCACTGCAACAAAAAGGATAAAATACCTAGGAATAAACCTACCTAGGGAGGGAAAAGACCTGTATGCAGAAAACTATAAGACACTGATGAAAGAAATTAAAGATGATACAGACAGATGGAGAGAACATCTGTCTCTCATGTTCTTGGATTGGAAGTATCAACATTGTGAAAATGATTATACTACCCAAAGCAATCTACAGATTCAATGTAATCCTTTTCAAACTACCAATGGCATTTTTCACAGAACTAGAACAAAAAAAGTTCACAATTTGTGTGGAAACACAAAAGACCCTGAATAGCCAAAACAATCTTGAGAAAGAAAAGCGAAGCTGGAGGAATCAGGCTCCTGGACTTCAGACTATACTACAAAGCTACAGTAATCAAGACAGTATGGTACTGGCACAAAAACAGAAATATAGATCAATGGAACAGGATAGAAAGCCCAGAGATAAACCCACACACATATGGTCACCTTATTTTTGATAAAGGAGGCAGGAATGTACAGTGGAGAAAGGACAGCCTCTTCAATAAGTGGTGCTGGGAAAACTGGACAGCTACATGTAAAAGCATGAAATTAGAACACTCCCTAACACCATACACAAAAATAAACTCAAAGTGGATTAAAGACCTAAATGTAAGGCCAGACACTATAAAACTCTTAGAGGAGAACATAGGCAGAACACTCTATGACATAAACCACAGCAAGGTCCTTTTTGACCCACCTCCTAGAGAAATGGAAATAAAAACAAAAATAAACAAATGGGACCTAATGAAACTTCAAAGCTTTTGCACAGCAAAGGAAACCATAAACAAGATGAAAAGACAACCCTCAGAATGGGAGAAAATATTTGCAAATGAAGCAACTGACAAAGGATTAATCTCCAAAATATACAATCAGCTCATGCAGCTCAATATCAAAAAAACAAACAACCCAATCCAAAAATGGACAGAAGACCTAAATCGACACTTCTCCAAAGAAGATATACAGAATGACAACAAACACATGAAAGGATGCTCAACATCCCTAATCATTAGAGAAATGCAAATCAAAACTACAATGAGGTATCACCTCACACCAGTCAGAATGGCCATCATCAAAAAATCTACAAACAATAACTGCTGGAGAGGGTGTGGAGAAAAGGGACCCCTCTTGCACTGTTGGTGGGAATGTAAATTGATACAGTCACTATGGAGAACAGTATGGAGGTTCCTTAAAAAACTAAAAGTAGAACTACCATAAGACCCAGCAATCCTACTACTGGGCATATACCCTGAGAAAACCATAATTCAAAAAGAGTCATGTACCACAATGTTCATTGCAGCTCTATTTACAATAGCCAGGACATGGAAGCAACCTAAGTGTCCACCGACAGATGAATGGATAAAGAAGATGTGGCACATATATACAATGGAATATTACTCAGCCATAAAAAGAAACAAAATTGAGTTATTTGTAGTGAAGTGGATGGACCTAGAGTCTGTCATACAGAGTGAAGTAAGTTAGAAAGAGAAAAACAAATACCGTACGCTAACACATATATATGGAATCTAAAAAAAAAAGAAAAGAAAAAAAGGTTCTGAAGAACCTAGGGGCAGGACAGGAATAAACACACAGACATAGAGAATGGACTTGAGGACACGGGGAGAGGGAAGGGTAAGATCAGACGAAGTGAGAGAGTGGCGTGGACATATATACACTACCAAATGTGAAATAGATAGCTAGTCGGAAGCAGCCACATAGCACAGGGAGATCAGTTTGGTGCTTTGTGACCACCTAGAGGGGTGGGATAGGGAGGGTGGGAGGGAGACGCAAGAGGGCGGAGATATGGGGATATATGTATATGTATAGCTGATTCACTTTGTTATAAAGCAGAAACTAACACACCATTGTAAATCAATTATACTCCAATAAAGATGTTTAGGGCCTCCCTGGTGGCGCAGTGGTTGAGAGTCCGCCTGCCGATGCAGGGGATACGGGTTCGTGCCCCGGTCTGGGAGGATCCCATATGCCGCGGAGCGGCTGGGCCCGTGAGCCATGGCCGCTGGGCCTGCGCATCCGGAGCCTGTGCTCCGCAACGGGAGAGGCCACAACAGTGAGAGGCCCACATACCGCAAAAAGAAAAAAAAAAAAAAAAAAAAAAAAAAAGATGTTTAAAAAATAAAAACACCTAAATGTGAGGAAAAAAAAAAGGAACTTAAAGGAAGATAGTGGGTTGAACTATAGCTTCTCTGGCACTGCAGCTGGTCCTGATGCTGCAACTGGGACCCATCTTCTTCCTCCTCTGCTGCCCATTTTAGATTCCCTTCAACCAGAGCTAGCTCCTCTGCTGGTCTAGAGAGTTTACCTAGTGGATGACCCAGGTTCATCTCTAACCAGTCTGGGACCCTGATCCCGATGCCATTCTCAGTTCATGATTGCTGCACTTGTCCATTTACTGTCAAAAATGGACAAGAAAGTACCAAGGGACAACCTAATGGATCACTTGGGTACCAAAATCGACCCTCTCCCTGCCCTCTTGTGCCATCCCACCTTCCACCAGTTGATCGGGGTCAATTACTCCTGCCAGTCTGGTGGCTCTTTTCCTTGCCTACTGGCCTTTTGGTACAAGGAATCTGAAATGACCAGGTGGCAGATGTAGGCTAAAGTTTAATGGAACTCTTACTCTGTATCTGGGTGAACTTGTTCCCCATTAGGGAACCAATACAGACCTTTAGACCCACAGAGCTTAACGCTGCAGGGACAGGACACATAAGTTTCCCAAGAGTGACTATAAGTGAAGCCACACCTGCTTTCACCCCTTAGACTCCAGACTCGTGTATTCTACCTACTGGGGACATGGCACCAGATAACGGCCATTAATCTGGGGTGTGTACTGTGTGCTAGAGGCTGACTCTCTGTGTTCACAGGGTGTCATCTAAGCTGCCTCTGCCAGGCTGATCGGATGCTCCAGCTCTCCCAGGACCTAGAAGCACACGAAAGCTATCTTTCAAACAGTGTATAATTTTCCACTGCAGATGGCTTGGCCTTGTTCCAGAACTCTAGGGATCTCTGTTGATATTCTCTGATCGGGACTTGCCGTAAACTCGTCATAGTGTTCTTCCCCACCACAGATAATGTCTGTTATCAGAGTCTGCAGGGTCACATGACCCAAATAGTGGAACTGCTTGTATGGCAGTCTGTAGCTGCTGCAGACGAGACCCTTTCCTGCCTTGAGCCCTTCCAAAGCTGGCAGCTTTCCATGCCACTTGGTGAAATGAGCTGGCAATATTTGTCAAGTGTGGAATATGTTGCTTAAAGAAGCTAAAAAGGCCGATCAGATGCTGTGCTTCCTTCTGATACGTGGGAGGTGCAAGGTACAGTCATTTGTCCTTGCCTTTGGAGGGAATGTCCTGGCATGCCCCAAGCCACTGTACCCATGAAAAGCTCACTGATATACAGTCCCCACCTTCTGAAGTGCATCCGTCTTATCAAGGTCTCCTAAGTACGTGCCACTTCTTGCTCTTCTGGGCTGATTAACATGATGTCATTGATACAATGAGCAGTGTGGTGTCCTATGGAATGATGGGGTGGGCCAGGTCCCTTTAGTCCAAGCTTTCTCAACCTTGGCTCTAATCACATTTTGGACAAGATAATTCTTTGTTTGGGGGGTTGTCCTATGCACTGGAGATGTTTAACAGCATCCCTGACCCTACCCACTAGATGCTTATAGTGTCCCTAACCCCTACCCCTCCTCCAGTTTTGACAACCAGAAACATCTCCAGACATTACCAAATGTTTCCATTGAGACCCACTGTTTTGCGCTATATTGTAACAGAGGGTGGCAAAGTTAGCATATGCATAAGACAGAACCATCCACGTACGCTGTTATCCATCCCACACAAATGCAGATTGCTTCTGACCACCCTTCCTGATAGAAATGGAAGAAGAATGCAGTCGCCAGATCAATGGCTGCACACCACACAGCAGAGGCTGTGTCGATCTGCCCTAGCAGAGATAAAATAGAGCACAGCAGGCTGCAATCAAGGCTACTGCTTTGTTGCATTTATGGAAATCTACTCTCATCTTCTAGAATTCATTTTTTTTTTCTTTTGCAGGAGCCAAACTATTGCGTTGAATAAAGTTAAGAGGATCACCACCCAGGTATCTTAGGTCTTTAAAGGCGACACTAATCTCGGGGTGTGACACTGGGTTTTTTGGTTTGTTTTGTTTTTCACTTGGCCAGGAAGAGGGGCTGTTTCCAGCTTCCAGCTGGTCTTCCCCACTGCAATAGCTTTTAGCCCTCAGACCAAGGAACATGTGGGAGTTCTGTCAACTATGTGTGTTCATCCGAAATACACATTCAGGAACCAGGGAACTGATGGGTTCATGGATTCAGTAGATCCACTAAGGCCAAAGCCTGGGCCAGAATTCTATTTATTTTCTGGCTCCTATCTGCCCTGTTCTTTTCTTTTTTTTTTTTTAAGATTTATTTATATATATATATATATATATATTTTTTTTTTTTTTTTTTTTTTTTTTTTTTGGCTGCGTTGGGTCTTCGTTGCTGCACGCGGGCTTTCTCTGGTTGCGGCCAGAGGGGGTTACTCTTCATTGCGGTGCGAGGGCTTCTCATTGCGATGGCTTCTCTTGTTGTGGAGCACAGGCTCTAGGCACACAGGCTTCAGTAGTTGTGGCACGCGGGCTTCAGTAATTGTGGCACGCGGGCTTTAGAGCACAGGCTCGGTAGTTGTGGCACACAGGCCTATTTGTTCTGCAGCATATGGGATCTTCCCGGACCAGGGCTCGAACCCATGTGCCCTGCGTTGGTAGGCGGATTCTTCACCACTGCACCACCAGGGAAGCCCCATATTTGCCCTATTCTAACAAGAGATCATGATGATGCTTCAGATTCCTATGAGTCAATGTCATCTTGGACCCTGTATCCAACAGTCTTAGAAATATCTGGTTATTCCCATTCCCGGGATACAGTTACCCAAGCATATGGCTGTCAGTCCCTTTGCAGAAGGACTAGGATAGTCTTTACCATGGACACGTGCCATGTGTTGCAGGCTCCTTCTTCTCGGAGATCCAGCCTCTCCTTCATAGAATGGGTTCTGGGTCTGAGTGCTAGCTCAGGCTTAGAAACTGAGCAATGGATCATGTGCTTTTATTGGGGCAGCTGCTTCAGCCTCTGGACATCCATCCTTGAATTCTTTCAGTGGAGTAAATTACATAATCCTCTTTTTGGCTGCTCGCCTATCTTGCCCTGGGACACTGTGTTCTGTTATGAACCATCTTTCTAACTCTCTGCAGGCTCCCTGCTTGCCACCCCGACCTTGATGCTCATTGCAGTCATTTTGCCCACCTTGCTTATGATGTTGAAGTTCCACCAGTGGACCTCTATGATTTCAGGATCCCATCATCCTGCTTTCTATCAGGGAGCCCAGTTCTGTCACAGCATCTCCTACAGTCAGCTTTGGCTTCTAGAGACCAGGAGATGGAGGTACCTATTGCCTTGCAACCAGAGAGGACTCTGCATGATCTCAAGCAAGCAGGGAGTGCTGCCTTTGACAAAAAGGATCGGGCAGGCTCTGCAGCGCCCAGAGGGTTTAGGAGAACTTAGGGATTCAAGATTTTCAGATGCATCAGCCCAGATGTCCCCACCCTCACATCAGATATCAGCGTCCCACTCTTTCTAATCAGGACACTGACCTCGGAGTAGCCGACTTACCAGAGTTGAGAATTCAACCTCCTCTGTAGCTCCACTTATAATTAAGTGGGCCTGATCCTCAGCTTTTGCTGTCCTCGAGCTGCAGGAGATGAGTGTCTCCTGATGTACGCTACCAAGCAAGCTCTCTGGATTTCACACTTCACTTAAATGTGTGATTGGGCTTCCCTAGTGGCGCAGTGGTTGAGAGTCAGCCTGCCGATGCAGGGGACGCAGGTTCATGCCCCAGTCCGCGAGGATCCCACGTGCCGCGGAGCGGCTGGGCCCGTGAGCCATGGCCGCTGAGCCTGCGCGTCCGGAGCCTGTGCTCTGCAACGGGAGAGGCCACAGCAGTGAGAGGCCCGCATACCGCAAGAAAAAAAAAAGTGTGATTAATCACCCTCAGCCCTTCCTGGTCTTTTCTCCAATACGCTGGTAGCCCCTCCCCCACCCCACCTCCAGCAATAGTGATCTGACTCCATAGTCCTTATAATTATTACTTCCTCCAAACCTCTCAGATGCCTGAGATATTGCATTCCCTTCCACAGATTCTCCATCCCAGACCTCTACCAGTCACAGTTTTAGCAACTGCTAATTAAGTTGAGTAATACAACTCAAAAACCCTATTTTAAAGCCTGTTTCCTATAACCTCTTTCAATACTAACTGTCTTCAATCAGAACGCAGAGGTAGGGATTTCAGTAAAGGAGAATAGAATTGGGCCGAAAGAGAAGTTGAACTGTGACACAGTGACAGCAGAGGCCCCAGGCAATACTCCAGGGAGCTCTGGGGCTTAGATGGCCCTTCACAGTTGTCTCAAATCAGAGAATATTCTTCGAGCCTACAAGGAAAGCACTATCATTATCCCCCGTTTACAGGTGTGGAAACTGAGCTCAGAGAGGTAAGTGACTTGCCCAAGATCACACAGCTTTAAATGCGAAGTTAGGATTTCTACCCAGAAAAATCTCACTTTAACGGCTCCTTCCAGCTCGTACCCCACCATCTCCTAGGGCCTTGGACTTCTCTGTTGGATCTTCTGCGTCTCATCAGCGGAAGAGAAGACAGAGAGAAAGGGATTGTCTGGGAGGTTCACAGGTGTGGCTGTCACCACTTCTACCCATATTCCATTGTCCAGAACTCTGTCATGTGGCCCAGGGCCCCTCTGATCACACAGGAGGCTGGGAAATATAGTCTAGCTTTGTGCCGGGAGCAAAGGAGAAACCGTTCAGGACAGTTTGGGCCGCAGTGAGGAAGCTGGGTCCCTGCCCCCAATAAGGAGCAGTGCTGAGAGCCTGCAGCAGACAGAGCCCATCTGTTTCACCTATTTGCTCTTTCTTCTTGGGCTGGGGGCCGAGGACTGACCGCGGATGAAGTCCAGGAGCTCACTTGGATGGCAGCGATGAGGCGTGAGTGGGGAGGTTTCTGAGAGTCCTGGTCCATCCAGCCCTGCCCCAGGACATTGAAGGAGCATCCGCCTCAGAGGAAGCCGTGTCTGGAATCCAGGTACACAGGTGTACAGAGGGACCTGGAAGGTGGAGCCTGCTGTGGCCCCAGCAGAAGTGAGAGGCGAGGCCAGGGGGTGGAGCAGCACGACCCACCTGCACCTGGGGATCTGTGAGCACCCCCAGCAGCCCAGGAGAGGGGGACACCCACAGGTATCAGCCTGCCTTGTTCCAGGGGGTTCCTCACCCCACTCACCCCACTGTAGGCTGCATCCAGGTGGGGGACAGGGGCTTGGAGAGCAAGCCAATCCATGCTCCCCTGGTGAGCCGGGGTCTTCCACGTGCTGGGGTGGAAATGAGGTGCTACTCCTTTCCCTTCCAGAGCCTCTGGGGTCCCGGGCTTCTTCCCATCCCTCCTCCCATGAAGAGACATAATACAGTTGGTTAAAGGCTATGCACAGTCCTGCAGACAAGACACTGGTTTCTCTTTGGTTTCCCCAGCATTTCCCAGCCTCATTTCAAAATTTCGAAATTGGAAAATATTATTAGAGTTAAAAGGTAAAACCTAGCTACTCGTCTAAATGCCAATCCGGAAACTTGCAAGCTACGGCCCCTTTGCCGATCTGAGCCCCCAGGAAATGGAGAGTATACGAGAAGCTTCCTAGTACGTGGGACTAGCTGATGGATCGTGCAGGGTGATGTGTGTCTGTCCCTTGGCTGGTGGTTTAGAAAATGTAATTCCTCTGCTTCTTCCCCAAGGCTCCGTGTCCCGAGGAAGACCCCCAACTCACATCCACGTGATGTCAGCAGAACTTTGCAACCTGCTACCTTTCCTGGGTCAGGAGGTTCAACTCGGCCATTTCTGCTGACAGCGGGAACCACCCAGAGCTCAGAGCCAAAGGTGGAGTTTTGCCCCCTCCCTCATTATCCAGAAGCCCGAAGCACAGCTGTCACTCGGCCCCCAGCCCCAAGCCCTGTGAACCGGTTCCCACTTCTGGCCTCTCACCTACCCCCAACGGTGCGGGCAGGAAGCTTGATTTCCGTGGGTTCTCCTGGCTTGACGCCCTGATTACAGTAGCCCCTGAAGAGGGCCTGCTGACAGTTTGATTACTGATGACCTTCAGAGTGGGCTGGGTTAGAAATATGATTTGTAATCAAATTACAGGGAATTCTACTGCAGGAAGCCTGGAGAGCTGCAGCAGCCACCCTTCAAGGCAGTCCCCACACCACCCACAGCTGGCTTCCCCAGCAGGGAAATGAGATAATTGAGGGAACTGGAAGAATCCAGAGTGCCTAGGATTAAATCTGAGCTCTGGCTCTTACTGGCTGTGTGATCTTGGGCAAGGTACCTAACTCCTCTGGACTCAGCTTTCCCATCTGTAAAATGGGAATGATAATAGTACTACCTCAGAGGGTTGTGTGGGGATTATATGAAATAGTATGTATAAAGTGCCTGGCACAGTGCCTGGTGCAAATCAAAGGGACACTCAATAAATGGAAGTCATTATTATTCGTAAGAGAAGCAGAGACCAGGGACAGTCCAGCGCCCAGTGTCAAAGTTCCCTGGGGCTCAGGCCTACTCCTTCCCTGTCCTTCTGCAGATGATTATTTATGGGCCTTGGTGGAGGTGGGGGACAGAAAAGGTTGGCTAACCCTCAAGGGTGGAATCCATTCTGAGTGGTAGGTCCCAGGCCAAATTGCTTGTGAATTCTTTTAAATATCAGCCCTGTCCTGACCCCAGGGGACAATGAGTCTTATAAACCTGGTAGTTAGTCCAGCAACCTAAGCAGTAGACCTCCCCACCCCGTTACCCCCTTACAGAGGGGGATTTGCGCCCCTTACCCTGGGCAGCTGAGTTCAGTCTTCCATCCGGGGCTAAAATTGAACACACCTGGGCAGGTGCTGAAATGGGTGGGATCACCGTGACCCCAATAGCTGTCCTAAGCCAGGGATATAAAGTCTTCTAGAGTAAGGGCAGCTCCAGAAGCCGAACAGGAAGGCAATCTCATCCAGCCCTGAGAGCACCCTCATGAACAGGATCCCACTTAGGGGCTCCCCGTCTGGGAATGGGCCGGGGTGGAGGAGGAGGCAGGGAGCACAGGACGGGAAGATGCATCAAGGCCGCTGCTGGTGCATCTTATGGAAGCCAAGCTGCCGCCGGGAGCAGCCCAGGCTGGGGGACGGGAAGGCAGGTGGGGTGGGGTGCCAGGCACACGCACAGAAACCGCCCGCACACCCCTACACACCCATGTGCACCCTATCACACCTACAATACACACACATTCCTCATACCCCAACACATCCACGCACACACATTCACACACATACCCTATGCACACCCCACACACCCATCCTTACACACACTGACACACTCTACACCCTACACCATATGTGCTCTTACACACATGGACACATACACACATTCACACACACACACACACACAGGGAGGAGCTGATTGGCCAAGGATACCCTGAAAAGGTAACCAAGTTTTTTCCAGTTGGTGTGCAAATTAATGGAGATAACCCTGGGTCAGGTGCAGCTCAATAAATAACAGTTACTAGGAAACATTAACTAAAGGAGCGTATCACACTCTACAAATTTACAATCTTTCCCCAAGTCCAAAAAGTATGATGTTCATTATCTAATATCTAATCTGTCCTCTTTAAATTCTATATGGAACCGGTAGGGTACGTATAAATAAAGTGATATGCATATCCATCACAAATGTTGATTTCCCTTTGGAAACATCATTTCTGTACCATGAGTTTAATGGTGAAAGGCTGGCTTAGCAGTCCTTTTAAATCTCCAACCTGACCTTGCTACACCCAACAGCTGTTCCAGCCTCCTCTCCAGCCCCCTGCCTGCCCACAGGCAGCCAGTGACCTCCATTCCCGCCACACAATTCCTGCTTCCCGGGGGATGAGACCTCTGGCTCTCGCCCCAGATTTTATGCTGAGCCCAACCTCAGCTCATCAAATCAAAATAACAGCCTCGCTGTGAGCACTCTTTTGGGTCAGGCTTTTATTTCTCTCTCGCCACCTTGTTCCTAGCCTTCATCCTGATCCCAGGGAAGACATTCTTCCTCCACCACCACTCCTCGTCTGTTTCCTTTGCTAGCTCCTCTTTTGTCACCATTCCTCTTCCGGTAACTCGAGGCTTCCCACCAAGGCTGACCCCACAGTCCTCCACACACACTCTCCTTTTTTCTCTTTCAGTGGGTCAGCCATTCCCCCTCGCTTTTTAAGCCTTGTAAAAAAAATTTTAATCCTTATATTTTAAAGATATCAGGAAATAAATAATTGCAAAGAGTGAAAGTGGTTTAAGCAAAGGCACAGAGCAAATTGATGGCAAACATAGTTACCCAACAATTCCACTCCTAGGTGTAGACCCAAAAGAAGAAAACAGGGGCTCAAAGAGATACTTGGATATTCACAGATGCATTCTTCACAGTAGCCAAAAGGGGGAAACAACCAAGTGTCTATCAACAGATGAATGGATAAACAAAATGTGATATCATCATACAATAGAATATTATTCAGCCATGAAAAATGACATTCTGACACATGCTACAACATGAACAAACCTTGAAAACATTAAGGTAAGTGAAATAAGCCAGACACTTAGACACAAAATGACAAATATAGTGTGATTCCACTTATTTGAAATATCTAGAATAGGCAAATCCATAGAAAAAAAGTAGAAAAGAGGTCACCAGGGCCTGAGGGGGTGGGGGGAAAGAATGGGCAATTATTGCTTAATAAGTACAGAGTTTCTATTGAGGGTGAAGAAAAAGTTCTGGAAATGAATAGTGATAATGGTTGCACAGCAATGTGAATGTACTTAATGCTACTAAGTTGTCCACTTAAGAATGATTAAGGGCTTCCCTGGTGGCACAGTGGTTGAGAGTCCGCCTGCCAATGTAGGGGACACGGGTTTGTGCCCCGGTCCGGGAGGATCCCACATGCCGCGGAGCGGCTGGGCCCGTGAGCCATGGCCGCTGAGACTGTGCGTCTGGAGCCTGTTGCTCCGCAACAGGAGAGGCCACAACTGTGAGAGGCCCGCGTACCACAAAAAAAAAAAAAAAAAAAAAAGAATGATTAAATTGCTAATTTTTATGTTACATATATTTTACCATAATAAAAAAAATTTTTTAACAAAAAATTAGTTAGATGACCTGGATGCCATTACTGCTCTGCCATTAATTAGATCGTAGGTCACTGCTTCCTGCATAAGAACTGTCAGTCACTGGCTATTGATTCCTGAATCCTCGTGTCCAAACCTCAGCAGCCACATTTCCCCTTGCATCATCCAACTCCCAGGCTCAGCTCAGTCGCCTTAAACTTGGACCTCAAGTTCCCTTCTGCTCTTTCAGTAGGTTCATGTCACCATTCTTTTAAATACCTGCCCTATTGGCCCCTTTCCTCTCATCATTGCCTCCCCTTACCCTGGCTCACATAACTTCTGCTACAGCACCCAGTTCTTTCTCCACCCCTGTCTATACCTGCTGTGGGCGCCATGGTCAGCCCAATCAGCAAATCTCAGAGCTGGACAGAATCTTTTCCTTGTTAACCTAAAACAATAAAATAGCCAGTAACTTTACGAGCAGAAAGATTTATTTGGGAGCAGCAAAGAATTGCAGTTCAGGACAGGCAACTATGGTGACCCATGTGCCAGTCCAGTTAGGCAATGGAGAAGAAGCTCTTTTATAGAGGAGAAGGGGAAATTGGGAGGGGCTGTTTTAAACAAAAAAGTCCATTGGAGGAAACTTGGAGTTCGAAGTACAGTGTCTTTTCATTGGCTGAATTGTGACAGTCTCTCACTGGCTGAGCTTTTGCCAGGCAAGGGGGAAAGTTTTCTTCCACCTGCTGGCACTAGTAAAGTAGAGTCACTTCCTGCCGGAGATGCAAAGTACTTCTCTTCCTTTTGGGATCTGTATTGACCTTGAATGGTACCTGCGTGATGGTACCCTTCTGGCCTCCTGATTGCATTTTATTGAGGTTTCCCTTTATTACTTTTCATATTTCTCCCTTTTGATCAAGATATTTCTTCAAAAGCATCAATAATCAAGAGCCAGGTTTTTGTTTTGTTTTGTTACCAATATCCAGTGGCCTTATGTCCCTCAATGCCAGGAGGGGCATTTCCTGGGTGCCATGTCCCCTATTGGAGGGAAAAATACACAGATTAGAAACCTACTGTGGTCATGTTTGAGTAACAAGGAGGGATGGGAGGGAGATCTCTCAGGCGTTTCCCAACTAAAGTCTGTATTTTAGAATAGTGAATACTGCAAGGGCACACTTAAAAGTGAAGGAATTAAACAAGTGCTTTATGAAGACACAGTGCAGGAATAAACAAGAAGTAATTAAACAGTTTGTTACCTCAAAAGAAACTGTTTAGAACCAAATGTTTTATCAATATTTGCAAATTCAGAGACTATGTATTTGGCTAGAAATCCAGAGTTAGTTTATAGTCTACATGAAAGAGAGAGACTTCTGTAAATTCTAAACCTTCTCACAGGCTGGTCCAGACATCTTGGGAAACCTGTCTCATCAGATGTTGTCTGCTTCAATTCTGGGAAATCCTTACCTTCAAGTCATCAGATGGTATACAGGTCCAGTCTCAGGATCTGGTGCTTTCTTTAGATGTGTCACAATGCATCCAGGAGTCTATTCCCTGCAGTTTGTCGGCACAAGGGTAGGTTAGCAGTACCTGATAGGGGCCATTCCAGTGAGGTTAAAGAAAGTCCTTCTGGAGGTGTCTTTTCCAGTAGATAAAATCTCCAGATTGAAAAGTGTGATGCTTAAGGTCCTCCTCTCCTGAGAGCACACGGTAAAAAGATTGCTCTATCAGAGCATGGTTATTTTGAATTGAAGTGATTAAGCCATTACAATATTGAGTTTTATCTTCTTTTATCAGCTGCAGATCAAAAGAGGCAGGGGCCAGGAGCATTGGGTGACCTGTGGCTATCTCAAAAGGTGAGAGTTTATGAGTTCCAAAGGGTGTGGGTTTGAGATTGAGAAGGACCAATGGCAGTACTTTGGGCCAGGGTATTTGGAGGACCTCTACAAATGTTGCCAATTGTGTCTTAATAATGCCATTAGTAAGTTCGACTAACCCCAAGAACTGAAGATAGTAAGCGCAGTCAAAATTCTGTAAAACCAACCGAACAGCACAGACTTGTTGAAGCACCTGACCAGTAAAATGAGTTCTTTGATCAGTATAAAGTTTTCCTAGGTAGGGATAACCTTTTCTAACAAAATTGTAGCTACAGAAGAATGGTCTGTCTGCAAGGGAAGGCTTCTGTCCGGTGAGAAAATATACAGACCATGACTAAAACCTATTTATATCAATGAGATGCGGGCCGCTATATGAAATCCATCTGCCAAACTTCAAATGGCTCATTAACCAATTCAGAGTGTCTGGGAGGAGTGCAAACAGGTTTCTCTGGATTATATTTTGGACAGGTGGGACAAGAAGGTAGACACTCTTTGTGGCCTTATGAATATTTCCCCATCAGTACTGGTTCATGGATGCTATCATTTTATCAGCGTCAGGCAGGGGTGAGGGGTTGAATCAGTGAAGGAGGGGAGAAGGGTAGCAGGGTTGAGGTCATTACAATGTGAAAGAGCTATGTGAGGAGCAGTTAGCAAAAGGATTTCATGAGAGGTGAGGCAACTGACTGAAAAGGGTTGAGTGGATGAGAATTTAGGAGGGCTTCCACACCATGGGGTACAAAGATGGTTAAAGAGGGTCCCATGATTATCTTTCCGGTGGCCTTAACCAGAAGGGCAGTGGCAGGAATGGCTCTGAGGCAAGGGGGATATCCCTGTGCCACAAGGTCCAGCTGTTGGCTACAATACCCTACGGGTCGTTGATAGTCCCCATGCTTTTGGGTGGGTGCTCTGAGGACATTCTCTGCCTTCTCACATACCAAGAGGAAAAATGGAAGCTGATACTTAGGATGTCCAAAGGCAAGTGGTCTCATTAAGTTTTTCTGTAAGGCTTCAAAAGCTGTGTCATCTTGATCTCCCCAATTAATGGGGTCAGATTTGCTGGGTTTTAATGAACCATATAAGGGTGACCATAAGAGTGAAATTTGGAGTCCATTTCCAACTGTTGCCAGATAGCCTGAGACAACCTCCTAATTGGCGCTTAGGTTTTGATTTTGGGAAGTTCAGGATGCCATGAAGCCTATCTGGATCCAAATGTAGTCCCTGTTCTGAGATCAGGTGCCCTAAATACTGAACCTGAATTTGAGAAAACTGAAATTTTTCTTTGGAGACTTTATGTCCCTTTAAGGCCAAATTTTTAGCAGATGGAAGCTATCATCCCATGAGGAGGTTTGAGAAGGACAGCACAGGCGCAAATCATCTATATAATGTAACAAAGTAGAACCTGCAGAAAACTTCACATCATCCAAATCAGCTTTCAATATTTGTGAAAAGGACTTTCTGTGAAACTCTGGGGCATCACTATCCATGTATATTGTTGTCTGTCCCAGGTGAAGGCAAAAAGATATTGGCTAGCCTTATCAACTGGAATACTGAAAAATACACTGCATAGATCACTCCCAGTGAAAACTTTGCTTCCAGTGGGAACAGATGTCAGTAGCATGCAGTGGTTAGGAACAACTGGGTGTTGAGAGATAATAATGTTTATTGCTCAGAGGTCCTGGATAAACCTCCATCCTCAGCCCTTGGGTTTTCTCACAGGTATAATAAGTGTATTACAGGGACTAGTGCAAGGGATAATGAGGCCCTGAGCCTTGAAATCTTCTTTTAGGGGTTTATAACTTGAAGGACTTCTTTACTTACAGGGAATTGATTAATTCTGGGGAGAGGTTTGGAGTGATCTATCTGAATCTTGATGGAAGGTGTCCTGTGAATTTCATCAATATCAGTTGGAGATTTTTGCCTATAAGGTTGGTGGTAGCTGATTCAATAGGGACAGATGATCAGTGTTTCGAGAATCAGCCCCAGCAGTGCCAGAAACAGAACATATAAAAGATGTCGAAGGGTCTTTTAATGTACCTGGTTGGTTATTTTGATGGCTACTGTCAAATTCTAGAATTATTTCCCCCTTTTGGGAGAAAGAAATTTGGCATAATACTCTTCCAAGAAGTCTTGGCCTAAAAGTGAATGCAGGGAGAGGAGCTAAGGAGAGAAAGTGTGTATCTCTCAAAGGGCCTAAACAGAAGGGAAAAGGTTCAGGGACAGGAGCCTGTTGAGGTGATTAGAGATCCCACTATCGGAGCTGCATCAGCGCTCTGCAGTGGGGCTGAGCACCGAGAGTGTGGCTCCGCTGTCAGGAAGGACAGAGATGCCTTCCCAACCTGGAGAGTTGTTGCTTCGAGCCGATTAACAGGGAGGATTGGGAAGAGCCCCTGTAGTTCCTCGGGGCCCCTCATCGGGCATCAGGAGGACCCTGGAAATGCTGAGAGGGCTGAAAACTCCTGAAATGCTTAAATGTGTAACAGTCTTTTTTCCTGTTTTTTTGCAATAGCAGAAATTAGAAGGTCTTTGGTTTTGTTTAGGGACCTTCATTTGCCGGAGTTGAAGATTAAGAATTTTAGTGGGTTTTTTTTTTGCGGTACACGGGCCTCTCACTGTTGTGGCCTCTCCCGTTGCGGAGCACAGGCTCCAGACGCACAGGCCCAGCGGCCATGGTTCACGGGCCTAGCTGCTCCGCGGCATGTGGGATCTTCCCGGACCGGGGCACGAACCCGTGTCCCCTGCATCAGCAGGCGGACTCTCAACCACTGCGCCACCAGGGAAGCCCTTAGGGGTCTTTCTTTTTGGTGACTCATCTAGGTTGCAAATGAGCCAATTTGCCAAATTAACTAAATCTGAAGTGGATATAGTTTTCCATTCCATCCTGGTCCTTTTAACAAAACAAGAAAGATCCCAGTTCTTCCCGTTAATAAACATGGAGGTGACAGTTACCCTAGTGGACTCAACATCTGAAGGAAGACCGGAGTTTTCTTTAAAAATAACCTGAAGTCGATTAGAATAGCCATGAACAGGTTCATCAGACTTTTGTATGCAAGGCTGAACTTTGTTCCGATCAACAGGCTTAGGAAAGGCTACTATAATTGCTCAGTGGAGGTTTTCAGTGAGTGTTCTAGCCTCTTGCCAAAAGTTAGGGGATTGCTCTTCTAAATCCCCTCCAGAATGTTCCCATGGGCTAGTTTCATTCAGTGTTTGCTTGACTCTCACCAACAAGCACGCAGACTAACTGATATAAATCTGAGAAACTATGCTGGTAGGTTTGAACAAGTATTAAAAATCTTCAGCAAACCTATGGGGGTCCTCAGTTACTTTAAGAAATGCTTTAACTACGGCTCACAATTCGTCCAGGGAACATGGGTAATCTGGGGTTTATTCGGATCCTCAGAAGATGTAACTTTACAGGGTCAGGTTCTAATAGGTCCAGAGGAGGAAGATGGCACTGGGGGTGGAGCCTGAGACAAAGAAGAGGAGAGACAAATGAAGCCATTTTGTCTTCCTTTTTTTTTAAAAAATTAATTAATTTATTTATTTTTGGCTGCTTTGGGTCTGTGTTGCTGCGCACGGGCTTTCTCTAGTTGTGGCAAGCGGGGGCTACTCTTCGTTGGGGTGCGTGGGCTTCTCATTGCGGTGGCTTCTCTTGTTGCGGAGCACCGGCTCTAAGCATGCGGGCTTCAGTAGTTGTGGTGCGCGGGCTCAGTAGTTGTGGCTCACAGGCTTAGTTGCTCTGCAGCATGTGGGATCTTCCCAGACCGGGGCTCAAACCCATGTCCCCTGCATTGGCAGGCGGGTTCTTAACCACTGAGCCACCAGGGAAGCCCTCATTTTGTCTTTTTTTAATAATTTGTTTGCCTCAGTTAATTTAATTATTGTGTTTTTCAGAGAGGCCATTTTAGACCCCTGATGATGTTTGGAGGCCTCCAAATACCAATCAAAATAGGCGTCCAGTTCTGTTTTGGTGATTTCAGAGCCATGGCTCTCTATTACAGTTTTGAGAAAAGTAAGTTTGGGGAGTTCAGTAGCTCCTCATCGATTTTCTAAATTGCTTTTGGTTAGTCAGTCCATTTAGTTAGAAATGTGCAAGAGAGAGGACCGTGGTTTTTAAACATAAAATCTCCCAGGTACCTGAAAGGAGAGTGCCCTCAAAGCACTTAGATAACTGGATCCCATTTTTAAGAGGTTTTTCTTTAGAGCAAAAGAGCCATTCTTAAACAGCCCACAGGTCAAATACCAGAAGAGTTCCAGTAGGAACAGTCTGATTTCAAGACTGAGGCCAAAGTGCCAACTGACTACTCACAGACAGAACAAAAAAAGGACAAAGCCTTTAAACAGATCCCAAATAAAGCCTGGAGAGCTTCAAAATACAAAAAGAGTGGAGCTTGGATCCAGGAGGAAAACTTACCCTCAAACTCCAGAGTTGGCTAGAAAGCAGTGAGCTCAGTGGGCTCTGTGGGTACAATGACCTGTTTGCTCACCAGCCTCAGAGTTGTCGGGGGTCTTCTCTACATCTCAATGGAACCTCTGTGTAATATTAACCTAAAACAACAGAACTGCCAGTTCTTTTACCAGCAGAGTGGATTTATTTGGGAGCAGCAAAGAACTGCAGCTCAGGACATGCAACTATGGTGAACCACTTGCAAGTTCTGTTAAGCAAAGGAGAGGGAACTATTTTATAGAGGAGAAGGTAAAGTTGGGAGGTGCTGTTATAAACAAAAAGTGCATTGGAGGAAACTGGGAGTTTGAAGTATAGTGTCTTTTCTTTGGCTGAGCTGTTGCCAAGCATGGAGAAAAATCTTTCTTCCTCCTTTTGACTTCCTTCCTGCCAGAGATGCAAGATACACCTCTTCCTGTTGGGATGTGTATTGACGTTGATTGGTACGTGCGTGAGAGCTCCCACTCTGGCATCCCAACTCCATTTTAGTGAGGTTTTCCCTCATTAATTTTCACAGCCTTTGGCCTCTTCTGATGCATAAAAACTATTTACACAATCTAAGAAAAGTGTCTGTAGTGTCAGATGAGACACATTCAGGATTGGGCAACGACTACTCCCCATGGCCTGCAGGTAGAGGCCAAGCTCCTTAGCTTGGCATTCGGGGATCAGACCACTGCCCCCTCCTCGAGTTGACCTCCCGGTAGTTCCCCTGTACCCCTTGTGTTCCAGCCAACCACATGACTCGCAAGGTCCAGCACCCACCATGCATCTAAACCTCCATGGCTTTTCCTTGGTCGTTCTCTCTGCTAGGGATTGCCTTCTCTCGTGAATCAGAGAATTTCTCCATTCATCCTTCAAGCCCCAATTACTTATCTCCTCTGTGAAACCTCTGATGCATCCCCCTGAGAGCAGAATAAGTGATCCTCTTTGTGCCACTGCCGTCTATACCTCACTCACCCTTTAGCTACTTGCCTCGCAATCTTGGTGTCTATCTCCTTCACTCTACTAAGAACTCCCTGAGCGTGGGTAATAGGCTTTATTCTGTGTTCCCAAAACATAGCCAGATCTGGCACTTAACAGTTAACTCATTTTTATTTAAAAAACATTTATTGACTGTTATTGATTGGTATACAGTGGGAACAAAAAAGATATGGTCCCTGTCCTCATAGACCTTAAAGTCTAGCAAGAGAGACTTTAGAACAACCAGCATAGAAACAGAAGTAGAAACAAACACTTATAAATGATAAGGAGGCAGCTAAGGAGAAGATAGGGATATTATGAGAGAAACTAATGGGGAAAGCTACTCTGTGTAAATGTTTGATGAATTAACAAGTCAAAGAATGAACTGATTAAATCACCCAATCAAAGAATGGTGGAGGGGCTTCCCTGGTGGCGGAGTGGTTGAGAGTGTGCCTGCCGATACAGGGGACGCGGGTTCGTGCCCTGGTCCGGGAAGATCCCACATGCGGTGGAGCGGCTGGGCCTGTGAGCCGTGGCTGCTAAGCCTGCGCGTCTGGAGCCTGTGCTCCACAACGGGAGAGGCCACAACAGTGAGAGGCCAGCGTACCGCAAAAAAAAAAAAAAAAAAGAATGGTGGAGAACTCTGATCTTATAAGGACCAGTATATGTAGTGGTGATGAGTATGGATACTGGAGCCAGGCTGCCTGAGTTTATATCCTGGATCGGCCACAAACTAGCTGTGTGACCTTGAGCGAGTAATTAATCTCTCTGTGTTTCACTCCCCTCACTTATAAAATGTGGGATAACCATAGTATCTCAAATCATTGGTTATTAGTCAGTTTTGGCTGCATAACAAACAATCTCAAAATCTCAGTGACTTACAATGTCTACATTCATTTTCATTCTCATGGGTTTTTTGAGTCAGTTGAGGTTCTGCTGGGCTCGGTCATGACCAGCAGGTCTTGGCTCCAGGCCATGGGTTGGGTTCAGGTTGGCTCTGTGTGTTTCCTCATTCTCCATGGACCAGCAGTTTTCTGGATCTGTCTCTCTCATAGGGAATCACAGGAGCATAGGAGGACAAGCCAAATCCACCAAGCACACTAAAACTACACTAAAGAGGCACACTGCTAACATATCATTGGCCAAGGCCAGTCACACAGCCAAGCCCACTATCAGTAGGATTGTGTATTAGTCTGCTTGGGCTGCCATAACAAAACAGCACAAACTGGATGACTTAAATGACAAAAATTTATTTTCTCACGTTCTGGAGGCTGGAAATTCAAGATCAAGTTGCTGGCAGGGTTGGTTTCTGGTGAAACTTCTCTTCCTGGCTTGCAGATGACCACTTTCTCACTGTGTCCTCACATGGCCTTTCCTCTGTGTGCTCGCCCCTGGTGTCTCTTCCCCTTCTTCTAAGGACACCAGTTCTGTTGGATTAGGGCTCCACCCTTATGACCTCATTTAACCTTAATTACCTCCTTAAAGGCCCTGTCTCCAAGTACAGTCACATTGGGGGTTACTGCTTCGACATATAGATTTGGACAGACACAATTTAGTCCGTACAGGTGGGAAATATATTCCCCTTATTCTAGAGCGAGGTCTTGTCACATCACATGGCAAAGCGTGTAGGGGCATACATCTTTATCAGGGAATAAAGAAATGGCAGTAGTAATCTGATCTCCCACAAACTGTTACAAGGGTTAAATATGTTTATTCATGTAGAGTGTATAGGATAATGTTTGGTACTTAGTAAACTCTAAATAAGTTTGGCTCTTTGTTACTTTATGGTTCAGCTGAAACACCTACTGTGTGATGGTTTCACAGTGTACACATGTCTGACTTGTCAAGGAGTGTGCTTTATATGCATGCAATTCACTGTATGTAAATTATACCTCAATAAATCTATAAATAGATAGCTAGATGACTGATAGATGAATTTATTTATTAAAAATCAAGGATTTGATCTTGGAACAGAAAAAGGACACTAGTGGAAAAACAGATGAAATCTGAACAAAGTCCAGAGATTAGTTAACAACTATACCAAGGTTAATTTGTTAACTTTAATAAATGTACTGTAATTATGTAAGACTAACATTAGAGGAAACTGCGTGAAGGATGTCCAGAACTCTCTGTATCATCTTTGTAACGTTTCTGTAAATCTAAAATGATCCCCCCAAAAAGCTAAAAACAAACAACACCCCCCATGACTCCCTTCTGCCTACCAGAGAGGTGAGCAATTTCTGGCTTTGGGACCTAGCCTTCATTGTTTCAGACCAGTGGGCTAATTGCCAAGATCTGATCACAGATCCAAGGTAGGGAACACATAATAGCATTTTAGTGCAAATGAGAAACTGTGCTGAAATGAAAAGACCAAAATCACCCAAACCCTTGCAGGTGGTAGGCTGCTTCCCTGCACCGGGTGGGGACTAAGAGCTGCAATGCCCCGGCATGGTGACCACCAGCTACATATGGCTACTGAGCCCTTGAAATGTGGCTGGTCCGAATGGACATGTCCTGTGAGAGTAAAGACTTAGGATGAAAACAGATTATAAAATATCTCATTAATAATTTTTTGCATCAATTACATGTTGAAATAATAATATTTTAGATATACTGGATTAAATAAAATACATTTGAATTAATTTAATCCATTTCTTTTTTTTTTTTTTTAATGTGACTGCTAGAAGATTTGAAATTGCCCACATGGCTCATATTATGCTGCTACTGGATAGCGCTGGTCTAGAGGGGGGAGGTGCTATAATACCAGAGGAGGGTCCTGCTGTGACATCTGGAGAGCAGGGTGAGGGTCAGGCTCAGGCCCAGCGGAGGAGAGGAATCCAGGAGCTGGAGAGCCTGTGTTTCAACCAGGCCCCAACTTGTGATGTCAGAGGCGAGGAATGATAACAGAAAAGCAGTGGGATTTACACAGGCCTCTTCATGCAAATCTAACCTTTGTCCCTGCAAAGCAGTCAGGCTTTGTTTATGACAGGCCGGCTGCCTAAATTAGAACAGGCAGCCAGTCATGATGGCATAATGAAAAGGCCAGAGGAGGCTGCCCCAGTAGGGTCTCCCTACGGGAGGACAAAGCCCTGCCTAGGTCCATCCAGAAGTGACAAGCCACCAGACAGCTGGGGCTGCCCCAGGAGCTCGTCCCCCTTTTACCCTCTCTCTGGGTGGCTACCTCACCTGGGAAGACATGGCCATTGGACCTCAGGGATCACCCTTCCAGTCCAAAGTCTGGGCTGAAAGGAGAGGCTTCTCTCTCTCCAAGTGTTCATGTGTCCCAGGAAAGGATTCTGATTGGCCCAGCTTGAGTCATGTGCCCATTCCTGAGCCAATCACTGTGGCTGTGGCTGGGTCACATGGTCATAGGATAATGTGATTGGTAGTCCCTTCAGAAGCACATGGAGTGAGGAAGGAGTGAGGAGAGAGCGATTCTCCCAAAGGAGGGGGCATTGTCAGAATAAGGGGAGAAGCAGGACAGAAAACACAAATTGCAGACAACCCCTCTACCCTTCCAGTGGTGCCTGCACCCTTACAACCCCAAGGCCAGCTTGGGTTGCTTTTTCCCTGTGGGTCAAGGTAAACTGAGTATTAGCCCTTTAAGAGACCATTATCCCAGAGCCAGAGAAGGGATACAGGAACTACATCCTCAGGGGGCTTTCTGGGCATCCCTGGACTTGTCCATGTAGGTGAGCAGGAAGGAAACCATTCTAGGGTCAAGTCACTGCACATGTCCTGACCCCTGCCCCCTCCAAGGATTCGGTTTTCTCCACAACATATATTTCTTGAGACCCATGTTGGACTCTGGGCAGGACACTGGAAACTCAGAAATGTAAAGTCAGGATCCCTGTTCTCAGGAGCTCGCAGCCTGTGGGAGGAGAGTGGAGAGGGGAGAAAGGTGTCAATGAGACTGGCATCAATCCAGGGAGTCCTGGATCCCAATCGTCCAAGGCTGTGCTCCACTCAGTACCACTTGGTAAGCAGGGCACAGCACCCTGTATGGCTTTGGTACCCAGCGCTTCATCCCCAGAACCCACCTCTGATGGTAGCTGCAGCTGCAAAGGACAGTTCCATGAGGACTCAGATGCCTCGGGCTGGCAGCCTTCCGCACTCATGCACTGCAGATCAAGGACCTTCTCAGGCAAATGCTGCTTGGAAGTCAGGGGAGTTGGCATCCCCAGGGCAAGCCTCAGCTGATGGGGAAGGGAGCCACTGGATGAATGCTGGGACCTCCTGTCCCTCAGGTGAGCATTCTGGGAGACGTTCTGCTCTCCTCTGAAGTCCCGTGGAATCAGCACCTCTTGCCCACAGCAGGAACCTCCACGTGGCACCGTGTGTGGCTTTCTCTCCCTCCCTGACTCTCCTCACCACTTACCCCTGCATCCCAATTAAACCACCTGCACCCGGGAATTCCCTGGTGGTCCAGTGGTTAGGACCCCATGCTTTCACGGCCATGGGCCCGGGTTCAATCCCTGGTCAGGGAACTGAGATCCTGCAAGCTGCTTGGCGTGGCCAAAAATTAAAAAAAAAAAAACAACACCGGAACCCAAGACCTTGTCCCAGGCTCTGCTTCCGGCGGGGGCCAACCCCACCTAAGATATACAGGTACTCGCCAGCACCATGGGGATGCAGAGGTGAAATGGGCCATCATCCCTGCTCTTGACACAACTAAATATAATAACATGCGGAAAGATCCTATGGCGGAGGGCAGCCAAGGCCACGTGAAGGGGCTTCCAGGGAGAGGCCAGGGGACAGCCCTCAGTCCCCTGAACCCTAAGCCCCCAACCCAGAGTGATTACCTACCCAAGGCCACGCAGCCTGGACCTCAGCACAGCCTGGCTGAAGCCCTGGGGAATGGTGGCAGCTCAGCTGCCAACGCCAAACACACAGAGAGAAAGTAATTTCCTGTTCTCGGCTAATTGCTTTCCACATCTAGCCCATCCTCCCCTACCCCGCGGCCCCTCCTTCTCCTCCTCCCCTTCTCCTTTCTCCATCTTCCAAGGACAAGGACATAGAGATACAGCCCCCCTGGGCCCAGCTTGTCTCTCTCAAAATGAGTTTCTGAAATGTAATCCCAGAAGTGGCAGGTGGACTGTGGCTGGCACAGCCCCCAGGGGAGGGACGGCTCTGTGCAGGGACCTTGGGGCTCTGGCCTGGACTGAGGGGGGCCCCCAGGCTGGGAAACAAGCGCTCACACACACCCTCTACTCGCTCTTTTGTTCATTCACTCCTCACCTCTTTCACCTCTTCGCTCGGATATTCTTTCCCTCCCTCCTTCACTCACTCAGTCACTGTGGCAGAGATGTTTGTAGAACCCACTAAAAATCCACCTTCTCCACATTTACCCCCATGTGGTCAAGAAGGGCTGTGCAACTTGTTCTGGCCAAAAGGCTATAAAAGAAAGTAACATGATTCCCTTGCAGGCTGAAACATTTAAGAGCCAGTGTGTGACCTTCACTTCTCTTACCTCCTACAGTGGCAACCATGGAGACCTCATTTCCAGATGTTGCACCCCAAGATGATGGCACCTCCATCAGCCTGGGTCCTTGAGTGACTGTACTGAGCAGAGCATTCCCCCATCCCCTTTAAACCACACTGGATATATAGTGTGAGAAATAAACCTTTGTTGTGTTAAGCCTAAGGTTTGGGGGTTGATTTGTTACACAGCATAACCTGTACTGCGCTGACGAATACACTTGTTTACTTATGCATGCTTTTGCTCCTCTCCCTCCCCTCTATTCCCTCCCCCTGTACCTACCAGAGAGTGAAAGCCTGAACTCCTTCCCCAAGATGTGCTGAGTGGCCACAGTGGGCTGATTGATGCAAATTGTTTCTGGAATACCTACAAGATACAGAGACAGAGGGCAGTGGCTGGACACACAGTGCAGACAGAGTAACCTTCCTGCAGCTTGATGAACGTATTAAAAGAACCTATTACTGATCCAGTGGTTGCCCTGAAGTAACAATTTCCCAGGATATCGTGGGTGGCCAAGGAGGAAAAACAGGACAGGGCATGCAGATAAGCTGACATTGCGCCGGGATGGAGTTGGCTGCTACAGAAGGTCTTACTTCAGAAACCCTCTGGAGCCACTAAACGCCCCACCCCTGTTTCACAGATGAGGAAACTTTGGTCAGAGAGGTTTGTGGACTTAGCCAAGCTCCCATGCTTAAGACCCAGAACCCCAGATTTCCCACAGGAACGCCTGCCACCCGGGGTGTCCTGAGGACATTTTTGTGAAGCGTGAATGCCAAAGGTACACTTTCTGGAAACCCGAATAGAACCTCATTTGACTACCAAGGTCCCATTTCTTAATCACTTCCTATGTGCAGAGCCTAAATTAGCGGTTTTAACAAAACTAAAAGGAATAGAAGGTCCAGACACTGCTCAACCAGCCAGCTGTGGGGAACTGAGGATAAATACCCCCAAATAAGGGACAGAGATAAAATAGACACGTTGTGTCATAACAAGTATAAAGGGTCAAATAGAAGTAGGTGCCTGGTGGTGGCGTTTCCTTTCCTTCCCTCTTCCTGGCCTTGTCCCCTCTTTGCTGAAGCCCAGGGAAGCTGCCCCCACCTCCTTTATGTGACACAGGGCTCAGGGCTCCTGATCCACCACCAACAGCCTCCCCCCTCCATTCCCACATGCTCTCATGAGAGTATCCATGATACTCACACCCTGGAGTGGCAGCTGAGAAAACCATGTGCCAGGGACACCTTATTGCACTTTTACCCAGGCCTCACCTTTGGCTAAAAAAACCCCATCCCCTTTGCTAGGCAGGCTCCTACTCAAGCTTCAACATCCAGCTGAGGAGCCACCTCCTCCAGGAAGCCTTCCCTGCCCTCCCCCTCCTCAAGGCTGGCCTTCAACAGTGCTTGGTGGTCCTCGACAATGTTCCAGCACAGGCCTCATTCAGGCCTTGCTGTGTTTTGTTTGCCTGTTTGTGAGTGTTCTTCCTCCAGCCAAGAGTGAGTTTTGCAATGCTGAGCAGGAACTGGGTTTTGTTCATTTCTGATCCTCCATGCCTGGCCCAGGGTTTGGTGCTTCAGAGTTGCACAATAGGTGTTTGTTGAAAGCATTCGTGTACACACAGGGGCTTGAATTTATGAATAAATCATAGACAAAAGAAAGAGTCTCTGATGGTGAAATTCCAGGTATCAGGAGCTAAGTAGGGAGTGGGGAGTGTGTGTATGTGTGTGTGTGGTGGGGGAGTTGTTGTTGCTGGGGGCCCATGTCATTCAATCCCTTTGGCCACACGGGTACAACCCTCCACCTGCATGTTTACCATTTTCATGGCACTCCAGATCTGTCCTATCGCCAAATCACGCACCAGACCATGTGTTCTAGCTTGGGGTTCATAAACTCCAGTCCCTGGACTTGGAGGTAACAGAGCCTGCTCATGGCAATGGACCAAAGCCTTCAAAGCATTACGAAGCCAGGACATCGTGTAGGAGGTAGAGAGAAGAGGGCAGTCTTTGGGGGGCCCCTCCCTCTCCTCATCAATCTTGAGCTAAGACATCGGGAGGACCTGGTGCTTGCAGTACTCCCGCTGCCGTCAGGTGAGGTCCTGCTGCACTGTGACCGCGAAAGGGGAAATGAGCAGCTCGTATAATAACCCTTGTTACCCAAGGGTCTCCTTGGAATGGGTGGAGTAGGAAGGCCAAGGAGCTGAGGCGGGCTTGGCCACACACTTTCCAGAAGGAAAGCCTTCCCAGCTCAGAGGAACCTCCCAACCCTCACTTTTTTTTTCAGAGTGTATATGTTTTATTTATTTTTTTAACTGAAATATAGTTGATTTACAGTGTTGTGTTAGCTTCACACGAACAAGCAAAGTGATTCAGTTTAATATATATATATCGATATATTCTTTTTCAGATTCTTTTCCCTTATAGGTTATTACAAAATATCAAGTATAGTTTCCTACTCTATACAGTAGGTCCTTGTTTGTTACCTGTTTTATATATAGTAGTGTGTATATGTTAATCCCAAACTCCTAATTTATCCCTCTCCCCTTTCCCCTGTGGTAACCCTCATTTCGGGGTTCAGCTCTCTAGCCCCTGACCCTCCTCTGTAAGTAAAGTTGGCCGGTCCCTTCTTGGACCACACCATCCCTTGTCACAGGCTCTGTTCTAACCTCTCTCACAGTCCTGCCATATTTGATTATGTGTCTGGGTGTCTGTCGCCTTCACTAGCTTGCAAAGCCCCTTGTTGCAGGAACTATTCCTTAATCACTTGTGTACTAGGTGTCTGGCAATCACAGTTTGATGGATTCACTGATTGATGGATGGATGGATGGACGGAGAGAGATCTGCCCAGGAGACACTGTGATATTAGCTACCATTTTAAAATTTTGTGCAGAGTCCTGTGCTAAGTCCTTTAGACATGCATTTTTCTCATTTAATTCTTACAGCAACCATATGAGTTGAGTAATCATAAGCCCATTTATTGTAAGAAGACTGAGGTTGAGGCTCTGTGTTCACGTGATGTCCCACAGCCAGAAAGCACCAAGCTAAGCAGAGTGAGTGACTCCGGATTCTATACTCTTAACCACTCTGGCTTACAGCCTCCTCATGGATATACTGCTTTTTCTCCAAGCCTTGATTTATTCATCCATAAAATGGGGATGATAGTACCCACCTTGCAGATTGTACACTTAAGGGTCAGGCTGGGTCCATTGTGCCTTCCAGGTTCCTGGGAATTTGGGGTTTCTGAGTTCTCCAGCTTATGCCCATGGGGACTCCTATCCACAAAGTCCCTTTGTTGGTCACTCCCCTCCCCCACAGTGGCTCCTCAACTTTGTCCCCCATTGCCCTAGTCTTCTGCAATGATGCAGGTTAAGCGCATGTTATATTTTCTTTTCTTTTTCTGGGAAATGGGGCACTCCCTCATCTCCCCGGGGATGAAGCTTCCCTGTGTTTTCAGGGAACCAGTCAAAATGCTGCATTGAATCCTGCTGACCAAGCTTGCCACGGACAGTTGGGGTCCCTTTCAGCACCCTTGACTGGCTCCCTCTTCTCTGCTCTCCACCTGTCCCCCTTTAATTCAGCAGGCTATAAATATGGAACTTATCAATCTCACTTTTCTGCAAGGAGCAGGAGAACCTTCTCATCCACTGTGGAAAGAGGACTGATAGCTTCACTCATCCACTTGAGTGCTCAATGGCCTAGGTGCTACCAGAATCTGAAAGAGATCCAGGGTCAAGGCAAACCCCAAAGCCACAACCACTGGAGCCCAAATTCCACATTTCTGATGATTTGGGGGGATAGGTGGATTCTTCCAGTTTTTCTGGACAACAAACACTGAGGAGGTGGCTTCCTGGGAAGCTTGGTTGAATGGAAAGCAAATGAAAATTCTTCACTGGCCTAACCCAATTCTATCAAGGTGGGCTTCTTGGAAGAGGAGGGATTCAAACTAATGTTGAAATGAGGGTGGGGATGGTGAGGAAGTCTGGCCGGGGGAGAAGCGGAGAAAATGAGGAATTCTACTGGAAGGGAAAGAAGGAGATGGTTAGAAAAGGAAGAGAGAAACCAGGTGTATCTTGTCAGCTGTGGAAGAGGGGAGGGGCCTGCAGGGGTCACCTGGACGCAGATGAGACACAACAGGAACCAAAGGCAAGGATGGTAGGGTGCAGAGGGTGGGGATAGGGAGAAGGGACCTCAGGCAGTTGACTGTAGGGCCAGCCTCGTGCCCATGACGGAGACAGCGGGACAGCGGGCGAGGAGGTCGCCAGCCAGTCTCCTGACTCGTACCCCAGGCAAATGCCATGAGTGACACTTCTAGAAGAATCAAGAAGCAGTCGCCATAGTTCCACCTTCTTCTTTGGCCAGAAGAGTCTCAATTATGTCTCTCCTTACCCAGTAGACCCCTCATCCCTAGCTGGTCGAGGATCTCACCCAGAGACCCCTCCCAATGGGCATCTTGAGACAGGTGCTCTGGAAAGGGGCAGAGGGAGCGAAGCCAGGTCTCCATGGTGACCCTGTCCACTCACCCCCCATCACGAACTGGGGGGAAGGGCTGAGGAGCTTTGGTTGGTGGGGAAGTGAGGCAAGGGAGCCTGGTTACCCAGGCAACTCCCTGGAGGTACCAGCCAAGGGCTCCGCTCCCACAGGTTGGGGCTGGCGTTGTCATGGAGACTCCCTGGCAGCATTGCCAAGGCTGGAGGCCTGGTTCCCCTCTCAAACCCTAGTGGGGCATGGGGCACAAGAGGCGAAAGGATCAGGAGCCTCTTAGAATAATGTGACTTTCAGAGTGGCAGCTTGCTGGAGAAGAAAGTTCCGGAAGACAGTGTGCTCTCCACTTTGCTTCTCCCTACTGGTCCCCTGACCCCCTGACGCACACACACACACACACACACACGCTGCCCCTGTTCTCAACCTGCCTCTAGAAATTTGCTGGAGCCCAGCCCTCACTCTGAGCTCGCGGTCCTCTCTCTCCCTCTCTTGGTCTTCTTTTTCAGTGATGCTGATCATTTCAGGCAGAGAGCCTACCCAAGGGTCGCCATGACGACTAACCAAGCCTTTGGTATCCATGGTGACAAGCCCTCAAAGTTATTTTTATTTATTTATTGGGAATTTCAAAGGATTTTCCACTCCCTTGCCGAGGCCTGGCATTTGGGAGACTGGGGTGGACCATCCCCTGGGCCTAGAAAAGGAGAATAAGGTTGAGGAATGTTGGGATTGACAGCTGAAATGTGGCTGGAAGGTAGCCAATAAATCCCTCCTCGCAGCTGCAGAGGAAAAGGGCTTGTGGGCTCCTGTCATTCTGCCAGGTGCCTGGGGAGGCTCTCAAGAGCCACTTAACAGCCACTGTCCTCAGGGAGGTTCCAGTGCAGCTTCAGGGGATGGATGGGCTGATTGAGACACATCCTGCTTCACTCTAAAGAATAACTCACAGGATTTACAGAAATATACAGAGCCTAACAGAATAAAAACAAATGGATGAGGAACATGGAGTAAAGGGAAAATAAGATAATGTTGGCTAAGGGGAGAACACAATCATGCAAGGTCCTAACAATAAGTGAGGTGTGCCACGAATCCAACTCTGAGCTTCCTGATGGCCACAGCAAAGAAGGTAAAGAGATTTATACAGTCTATAAGGGGGAAAAAATGATGGTTCAGGAGAAGTGATGGAGGGAAAATTAGATGAGGCTACATCCCCAGCCCACCGAGAGTCCTCCCCACTAGCATCTGACCTCACTCTTTCACTTTTTTGTTTCTTGGCCCTGCCTTGTTAGTTTTCTCTTTCTCCAATGAAGCTTATTCTTTAACCATGCCATGCGATGTTGTGTAATTTATCCCAAACCTGGTGCATCATGGAGAACCCAGATGGGACCCACCTACAGAATAAAGACCTGTAAGGGGTCCCCCTTGCACGGCAGCTTGGCACCATCTAAAATCATAGCCATTGAGATGTTTTGGGTTGCAAATAACAGCAGACCCGACACAAAATGGCTCCACCAAATAGGGGATTTAATCTTTTCTCAGAATGGCACATTCTGAGGTAGGCTGGCTCCATTGGTGAATTCTGAGCTTCACCGGCATCCAGGACCCTGGTGCCTTTCATCTATGAGCTGGGCCACCCTCAGGGTGTCAGTTTAGCTTCCCCCATGTGGCCATCAGGGCTCCAGCCTCACATGCAGTGTGGCCATTAAGGGAAGTGGATTCTGTTCTGTGTCTCATTTTAAGAAAACCATTTCTAGAAGCTCTCAACGGATATCCCATCATGTGTCTTTGGCCACATCTGGGTCACCTTCTCCCTGTTAACCCACCCCAGAGCAAGGGAGGAAAGGTGAGCACAGCTGGTCAGATTAACCAGTATTCATGCTGACTCACATGGAGGGAGGAAAGGACCCCGGAACAAAACTAAAGTTCGGCCCCACTGAGAAAGGGAGGGTTTCAGGTAGGTGTCTTAAGTGAGGGCCCCCAGAAGCCAGCCTTGAGATGAAGATCTGTGTGCTGGTGATGTAAGGAAGTGCTCCTAGAAGAAGCTGATAAGGGAGCAGGAAAGCAGGACAGAAAAGCTCTACAGGGAGCTCTGGAGCAGGAATTACATCTCAGGTGTTGTCCCAACTCCAGGCAAGGGAGTGGGACTTTCATTCTCCAACTCTCATCAGTCTTTGGCTAAGGGCCGCCTCTGGGGAAACTGCTGGTTCTCTGCACACGTAGGCACGCCAGCTCAGGTGGCCCAGGGGTAGTCTTCTGCAGAGAGTCGCAGGAGCGTTAGAAGCGAAGCACGCAGAAGCTGAGGGCTGCGAACACAGAAGTGGTCACGGGGATCCCAGGGGCATCTGGTCAACCAAAGGTGTTCACCACAAAAATGACCTCTTCGCCTGCCATCACCCTGAGGACAGGGAGCCTGTCTGTCTTGTCATGTGCTGTCTCCTCAGCCCCAGCACAATGCTTGCAGATGCCACACTCAGTAAATATGTGTTAAATAAATGAATGAGTGCCCCAGGGTCTGGGGCTTAGAGAGAGCTGACCCTGGGCCTTGGGGCGTGTCTTTCCAGCCTGAAGCCCCACCTACCAGGAGGCAGCCCACACCCCCAGCCCACAGTGGCATTTTCCGGGGTAACTGATGTCTCCATAGAGCTGAGGGCAGCTCCTTGGAGAGCTCCCAGCAGACCAAGCCCACCAGGTTGAGCCTTGACCCAGAGGCACAGAGGGTGGTGTCCGTGCTCGGGAACTGAATGTACCCGTGACAAACAACTCAGCGCTGTTACTATTTAAAAAGTGTAAATGAATTCATAGCAAAGGCTTCTACAGACATTACCTCACGCATCTCTCACAACTACCCTGTGTGTCAGGTGTTACTGTGTCACCATCATCACCCCCAAAGGAAGGAGGAAGAAACTGAAGCTCAGAGAAATGGATTCCCTTGCCCACAATCAAAGAGCCCGAAGGGGTCACCCCTTGATGCCAGATCCCACATCACCCTGCCTCCCACGAGTTCCATGAAGACCTCTTTCCTGGCACTGAGCCCCCTGGATCACCATCGACTGTGCATCTGCCTGTTCCCCCTACCTCTTGCACTAGGCCGTGAGTTCACGCACAGAAAAGACCACGCCCCTTTCTTTGTTATCTTCCAGGCCTGGTACAGCACCTGTGAGAGAGTCATCAAGGCACATGATAAGGTGACACTTTCCTACCCACTTAAGTTTCGATGTGGCCATGTGACTTGCTTTGGCCCATGAAACAGAAGTGACATATGTCATTTCTGAAGTTTCAAGAGAAGGTATGTGTGACAGTAATGTTCAAGATGGTGGCTGTTCCACCATCCTGTTTCCCAAATTGAAGATCACATACAACAGAACCCAGGCATGGCCTGTGACGACAAGTAACTTGCATGAGAAATATGCCTGGTGATCTTATGTCACTGAAATTGGGGGGATGTTTGTTACTGCACCATACCCTTCCATTTCCTGACTGATAGGGCACCTATTAGTAGAGACTTAATAAATGTTTATAGAAGGAAATGAAGAAGGGAGAGAAGAGGGAGGGAGGGAAAGGGAGGAGGAGGAAAGGAAGATGGGAGGGATGTGAACAAGGACCTGTGGTCCCCTCTGAGCAGTGATTGAGACGGATACATCCAGACCCCAGCCGTATCCTCCAGGAGAAGATAAAGCAGGTAAGCAGGTTCCTGCAGCTCGGACGCCCTCCTCTGCCCTCCTCACTCCACTCCAGGACTCTGAGGTCCAGAGGTTGCCAAGGAGAACCTGGATTTTCCAGGCCTAGTATGAGAGGGCATCCCAAAGCCAGAGAGGAGAGAGGCTATTTCCCCCTCCAACTGAAGACTTCCCCAGCCAAATGAATAATTTAGTGTAAATGACTTTGAGGTGAGTCGAGTCTCCAAGTTGCCACCTGTTTATGTGTACCATGAAAGGCAATGACAGTAATTTATCTCCTTTCTCTTGAGGGGAGGGCCGTGAAGATGGGGAGGAAATGCTCGGTGCCTGGCGTGGGGTTATGAATCATTCCTCTTAGCAGTTCAGCTGCAAGCTGCTGACACTTACTGATTTGGTATTAAATAATTCCAGCCTTGATCTGGAAACAGAGAGAGGGTCTGACTTCCCTTCCCGAGGGAGAGCCTAGGGGAGTGAAAGAATTAAGGCAAGGGGCCATCGTGTGGGGAGGAGGGCAGGGGTAGAGGGAGGGGGAGGGCTGTACGATTTGGCCTCATTAGTCCACGCTGAGGTTGTCTTTTCTCTAAGATACAGGGACAGAGGCTGGGGCCTGAGCTGCACGTGACAAGCTCACATCTGAGCAGTGTCCACCGTGTGGGCTGCAAAGGAGGACAGGCAACAGTGGCCAGCTGCTCCTGGACGCTCTCAGCCTTTCCAGCTTACAGGGAGTTAAGAGGTGAAAGCTCATCACCCTCCTTTGGGTGAGCCCAGGCCTCTGTGCTGGAGGAACCCCAAGAATCTCATAGCCACAATTGCTTTTTTCTATCTTAGAAAGCTACAGGAGCAGGCTTCCCTGGTGGCGCAGTGGTTGAGAGTCCGCCTGCCGATGCAGGGGACACGGGTTCGTGCCCCGGTCCAGGAAGATCCCACATGCCGCAGAGCGGCTGGGCCCATGAGCTATGGCCACTGAGCCTGTGCATCTGGAGCCTGTGCTCCGCAACAGGAGAGGCCACAACAGTGAGAGGCCCATGTACCGCAAAAAAAAGAAAAAAGAAAAAAAAGAAAGCTGCAGGAGTGAAATACAGTTCCCAGTTTGTAGATGGAGAAACTGAGTCCCTAGTGAGGCCATAATGGGATAAAGGGTATAGTACAAAGAGAGAGAGTGGTGGGACACACATCTCCCAAAATCCAGACCAGAACATTCTCCCCAAACCCAGATTCCCTATTCAAATAAAAAGAAGATAGAGGGGCTTCCCTGGTGGCGCAGTGGTTGAGAGTCCACCTGCTGATGCAGGGGACATGGGTTCGTGCCCCGGTCTGGGAGGATCCCACATGCCGCGGAGCGGCTGGGCCCGTGCGCGATGGCCGCTGAGCCTGAGCGTCCGGAGCCTGTGCTCCGCAACGGGAGAGGCCACAGCAGTGAGAGGCCTGCGTACCGCAAAAAAAAAAAAAAAAAGAAGAAGAAGAAGAAGAAGATAGAAGTAATCCTAGGGAATTCCCTGGCAGTCCAGTGGTTAGGACTCTGCGCTTTCACTGCCGAGGGTGCACATTCAATCCCTGGTAGGGGAGATAGGATCCCGTTTAAAAGAAGAAGGAGAAGGAGGAGAAGAAGAAGGAGGAGGAGGAGGAGCAGGAGGAGGAGGAGGAGGGGGAGGAGGGGGAGGAGGAGGGGGAGGAGGGGGAGGAGGAGGAGGAGGGGAGGAGGGGGAGGGGAGGGGGGCGAGGAGGAGGAGGAGGGGGAGGAAGAGGAGGAGGAGGAGGAGAAGGAGAAGAAGAAGAAGAAGGAGGAGAAGAAGAAATAATCCCGGAGAAATCTGAAGTGGCACACACAGTTTCACACCTTAGGCCCTACCCTAGACCCACCCTCATTTGAGTCAGAACCTTCAAGGGAGAGGTCTGTTTGGCTGAGTTTTTTCAAAAGCTTCCCAATAACAGCTTTATTTGTAATATCCCCAAACTATAAACCACCCAGATGTCCTTCAACAGGTGAATGGTTAAAAAAGCCTGTGGTCCATCCATACCATGGAATATTACCCAGCGAGAAAAAGGAATGGACTAGTGATATAGGCAACAACTAGGATGAATTTTCAGGAAATTATGCTAAATGAAAAAAGCCAGTCACCCAAAAGATTACATACTGTACAATTCTGTTTATATAATATTCTCAAAATGACAAAATTATAGAGGTGGAGAACACATCAGTGGCTGCCAGGGGTCCAAGATGTGGTTGGTGTGTGGAGGTAATGAGGCTGGGAGGGACGTAGTTATCAAAGGGTGACACGAGGGATCTCGTGCTGATGGAACTTCCTGTACTTGACTAGATTCAGATACGCAAACCTACACATGTGATAAAATGGCATAAACACACACGCACAAACTAGTACCTACAAAACTGATGAAATCTGAATAAGACTGGTGGATTATATTAATGTTAATTTCCTGGCATGATATGATACTATAGTTTTGAAAGATGTTGACACTTGGGAGAAACTGAGCGAAGAACACACAGGATCTCTCTGTCTTATTTCTTACGACTGCCTGTGAATCTACAATTACGTCAAATTCTACAATGTGGGCTTCCCTGGTGGCGCAGTGGTTGAGAGTCCACCCGCCGATGCAGGGGACATGGGTTCGTGCCCCGGTCCGGGAAGATCCCACATGCCGCAGAGCGGCTGGGCCCGTGAGCCATGGCCACTGAGCCTGTGCGTCTGGAGCCTGTGCTCCGCAACGGGAGAGGCCACAACAGTGAGAGGCCCACGTACCGCAAAGAAAAAAAAATTCTACAATTTTATCAAAAGTTCGATTTAAACATTTTTTGAAAGCTATCCCTAGTGATTCTGTTCAACCAGGGATGAGAACATTTGTGATATTTAGCTTTTCTTCATTCAATGTTTATTTAAAACAAAGCATTCAATGTCCCAATTAATAGAGTCCACACACTTCCGCCTTTCAGTGGTCCAGGAGAAAACATGCACCCCTTCAGGATGTGGGTGTCCATCCAGGGTGGGCCCAATAGCCAGACAACAGACAAATTCTTAATTGCGCAGCAATGGAAAGAGAGGAATTTTGGACAGACCCAGCCTCTCCTACTCACAGCTCTGCAACTTCGGGCAAATTACTTACCCTCACTAAGCAGCTTTGCAAAGTGGCACACTAGTTACAACTGCTATAAAAGGTGGCTGGAAGGTTGGAGATAGGGCAGTGAGGAAGCACGGAAAACGGAAGATGGTTGGTGGTCAGAGGTGTTGTCAAATTTCTGGGGGGTGGTTAGGAACTGGGTGTAGGTCTTCACTTCCACCCCGGGGGCCTCTACTCGGCCTGGGCACACCTGCGTTCCTGCCACACCTCCACCCCCAAAGACTTGGAAGCAGCCTGCATAGTACAGAGTCCCGGGGCCAAGGTTTATGGGAGGATTTGTCCGCCTCTGTAAAGAGCTGCCGTGTATCTAAAGGGGTAAAATGGGGAAGCACTTCATAAAATGGTTTCCCCTCCTGAAGCAGACACTGGGACATCGGTACCACAGCCCCAGAGATGAGGTTGGAACTGAATTGAACCAGGATGTGTCTGATGTTTTCCCAGCTCATGTTTAATATAATGCAAGGCTCTTCTCTCTGTCGGTTGGAGCCTTCCCAGTAGAGTCTGCAGTGTAGACAACCCCAGCTGTCCAGCCCTGTGCGTGCAGACCCCTCCCTGGGTGTGCAAGTGAGTACACACGTACACACGTGTATACACACGCCTCCTTCCTATGAAGGACTTGGATTCTGACGTGAGAGGGGAGTTTGGGAATCCCACGGGGATGCCAACCTCCTGCAGGGCCGGCTCCTCCTCACCTGGGCCGGCAGAGGGAAGCGGAAGATGCAGCTGGGACGCAGGCACTTTCATTATTTATGAAGCTTTTGTTATTTCACGTATAAATAATCGATGACTGCAAAGCGCGGCGGGCACCTGAGTGGAATATTCATGAGCCTTGTTTGCGGGGATTTCAGCTGCAGCCGCCTCGGCCCCAGATGTTCACGCACTCAAACACGCACACGCGCCCCCAAATAAAAATCATCATAATAAAGATTTCATCTGTCAGGCTGGGGGCCTCCTCTCCGGGAGAGAGGCAGCCTGTGCATTCTCGAACTCAGAGGTGTTCGAGAGCCCAGCGCCCAGCCGGTTCGGGAGGGAGGAGGTGTCGCCTGGCCGCCTGGGAACCCTGACACTCCACAGTCTGATGCACTTCTCACCCCAGCCTTGCGAGCCCTGGCGTTTAATCAGGACTCCCACTCAAAGATCAATAATCCTTTTCTCCACGTGTGCCCGCTGAGACCCCTGCTTGCCCGGCCCTCGAAGGGGCTGGTGCTGCAGACTCGGATTCCTGTGCATCGGGGAAACCATCCGGCGCTTGAGTTTCCTCTCTGCCTGATCCGGAGCGCTGGACGATCTGACCTCCTCCCATCGTGGGATTCCACAGGGGGCGGGGCTGCAGGAGCCAAACAGAAACAGCAGGGCGCCCCCTGGAGGCTGGCCCTGACTTACCTCTCTGGATCCACGCCGCCTCCCATTCCAGGCCCCAACTCCTTTCTGTCTTCCTGACTTTTACTGTTCTCTCTGTCCTCCAGCCCTTTGCACCTGCTGTTTATGCTGTTGCCTTTGCTTGAAATGCTTTTCCCTTCCCCACCAATGCCTGGCTAGTGTCCACTCAACCCTCAGGTCTCCAGTAGATGCCATCTCTGGGTCATCTTCTCCAAATCCCTAAGCTGTGTTAGGCCGTTCCTCTGGCCTTCGGGGACATGGATGCCCCAGTTCTGGCATTTGTTCCACCCTGTTATGATGATAATTATTGTTAATGTCCCCTTTCCCCATGAACACACACTGGATTATAAACTATGTGAGGATGGCAGGCTCTGGCACTCAACAGACCTCAGTTGGAATCCATGCTATGCCACTTACCAGCTGTGTGTCCTTAGGCAAGTTATTCAACCTCTCCGTGCCTGGATTTCTTCTTCTGTAAAGTTGGAACAATAAAAATAGAACCAACCTGGTAGGGCTTTTATGAGGATTTAATGTATTAATCAAGTGAAAGTGTTTGGCCCAACGCCTGCCCAGAGCTCAGAAAGGGGACAGTCCCCCATCCCCTCTCCACAATTCCAGCAGCCCCAAAGCTCTGAAAACCAAAAAGCTTTTTAAAACTCATTTGGCAGGGGCTTCCCTGGTGGAGCAGTGGTTGAGAATCCGCCTGCCAGTGCAGTGGACACGGGTTCAATCCCTGGTCTGGGAAGATCCCACCTGCCGCAGAGCAGCTAAGCCCGTGCACCACAACTACTGAGCCCATGTGCCACAACTACTGAAACCCGTGTGCCTACAGCCCAGGCTCCGCAACAAGAGAGGCCACCACAACGAGAAGCCTGCGCACTGCAGCGAAGACCCAATGAAGCCAGAAACAATAAATAAATAAAATAATAAAATTTTAAAATTTATAAAAAAAAGAAAACTCATTTGGCAGCAAAACCTGAACTGAACTGACTTTGGAGGTACTTATGGTCTTTATCTCACATGCTGGCACTATTCATATGTATTTTGCTACATAGGAAATGAAATATGAATATGTTCGAGTGTTCCATAATTTATAGAACATTACATTTCTAAAATCTGGAAAAATTTCAGACTCGGAAGTGCATCTAGCCCCAAAGGTTTCTACAAGGAACCAGGGATCAACAGCATTCTCGTGCTTTTTATGATTGATAGCGTGGTAATAGCAAGTGCCCACCAGCCAGCACCATGCGTGGCACAGAGCGGCCCTACGTAAACACCCGGTGAAGGTTGGAAAAAGGATTGGAGTTAGCCCTGCTTCCCTGACCTTCTGGGAGACTGTATCCTGCCACCCACCCCCTTAGAGCCCCAAGCCCCAGACCCCGAGCTTCCCCGAGGTCACCCCTTGCTGTTGGTGACAAGCAGAGTTAAATTACAAACATCTCCTGGACTCACTGAGGTTTTGCACAGGGAGCGAATTGCTTGTTCCAAATCACAGCTGAGGAGCAGGGAGCTGCCCCATGGTGATAAGTGGCCTTATTCTTCCAGAAAAGCAGGGGAATGCCCCCAGGCCCTCCCTGGCCCCTCCTCACCATGGCACCAGAGGAAGAGCCTGGAAGGAAAGGACCCGTCAAATGAAATTAGATTGAGTTCCAATCTGTGCTGGGCCCTAAGGTATACAGATGGTAGAGATGCTCGGAAGGATATAGCATATAGATGTGGTGGAGGATATAGATGTAGATGTAGATGTAGATGTAGATACAGATGGCTGTAGAACATCTCAGCACTTTCTCCATCCTCACACCAAGCTCATGGGGTGGGTACTGTTAAGGTTGAACAGGTCCCAATAAATAAACTCACTGTCTCGACACCCGAGTTCAGATCCAATTGAGACAGAGAGACACTGGAACCCCACAAACAAAGTCTAATTGCCAGCTTTAGCATTTGCCAAAAGCTCAGCTGCAGACTGTGACCGGGTGGGGAAAGGCTGGGAGCGTTACAACCCTCCTCATGAAGATATGAAGCCCATTTTGTAGATGAGGAGACTGAGGCAAGTGAGTGGAGGACAAGGATTTAAACCGAGGTCTGTCTGTCTCCCCACATTATTCTGCCTTGCTTGTCGCTCTCAACAGATCCCAGAAACAAGGGCTCAGGACCTCCAGGAGTCCATGATGAAATGAATCCAATGTGAAAAGACCTTAGGGGTTGGGGAGCCTGAGCAGAGCCCTGGGGTCTGACCAAAGGCTGGTCCACAGCTTCCCCCCTCCCCTCCTCCCTCCCCTCTACCCCCACCCTCATTCTTCTCTGGCAGATCATCATCGCCCCTTTCCCTCTGGTTACCGTGCTTGGCGACGAGACAGCTCTCTTGGTTCCATATCTGATCCGCACCTGAGCCAAGGGAAGGGCTTGCTTTCGGGACCTACCTCCCTCTCCAGCTCATTTAGCAGCAGGTACCCTTGTCTGGGTTCACCAGTCACAAGCCTGATCCATGTCTGGCAGCTGGAACAAATCCCATGAGGAATTCAAACAATTTCAGTCACTCTGAACACCTTTGGGAGGGCAGGGGACCCAGAGATTGGAAAGCCAAGTATCAGGGCAGCACCCTCTGAGGTTGCCCCGATTCTGTCTCATATACTAGAGTTGTGGTCAGTTTATAAATCAGGCAGCAAAAGTTCCCAAGTCCAGAGATTAGGCCATGCTGTTCCCCACCCCCCCAGGACAGTCTGCCCCTGCAGCAGAAATGGCAAATATGTTTCCTTTTAAGAACCAACTGCATGTGGGCTTTCCAGAATTCAGAGGCTACATCTGAGCTCAGCAGGAAGGAGCCCTGTTATTGATTAGGGATGTCTGCCCTGGCTGCAGCTTGAGAGATGGTGGTGCTCAGGGCATGTGCTCACTTTCTCAGCATTTATGATACTTTTGGCAATAGATGGCCTTTAGGGGAAGGATCCTGTGATTGTGTCACTCTGGGCTTGGGAGTTCTCTATGTGTGTGCATGTCTGTAATTTCAAAAGATATACATTGACAAAGAAGCTCATAAGTCAATGGTCAGTGAAATCCCTTTCTTCCACACCATAGGGCTCATATGACCTTCAACAAGCACAGAACCTTCCAGAGCCTCATTGCCACATTTACAAAACAAAGATGAAGCTGCCACTTGGAACAAGGCTGGATACATTAAATTCTTCCCTCCACTTTGGCAAGAAGGATTTGTGTTTTTTAATGATTATTAAAAAGCCCTACATTCTACAGAACAGAATCAGACCGTGGTAAGCAAGGGATGAAGCCTCAGACTTGCTGGTCTCCAGGTCCTGAACAGGTCGGAGCAGCAGGAAGTTCAATTGCTCTAGGATGTGGCAACCAAAGGGCCTCCTGGTGCAGGTGAATTTCACTACTAAGATCCTGTAAGAGCTTCACATTTCCTTGGGAAATAGATGAAACCCTTACAATGGGCTGTGTTTCCTCCTCAGTGGCTCTCCCCTCCTTCACTCCACTCCTACCACACTCACCTCCTTGCTGTTCCTCAAACTCACCAAGCATACTCCTGCCCCAGGACATTTGCAATTGCTGTTCCCCAAACTCACCAAGCATACTCCTGCCCCAGGACATTTGCACTTGCTGTTCCCACTGCCTGCATGTTCCTACCCCAGATATCTTTGCAGCTCACTCTCTTGATCCCCATAGGTCTGTGTTTCAAATGTTGCCTTATCAGAGCTGTCTGTCCTGACCGATCACCTTATATAAAATAGCCTCTCCCACCCCCATCACTTAGACATCCTGTCTCATTTTCTCATAGTACATATATTTGTCTTTTGTCTGTCAACCTCCACCCCAATTAGAATGTGAGCTCCATGAGGTTAGGAATCCTGTCTGTTGTGTGAATTGTTGTATCTCCAGTGCCTAGAACAGAGCCTGGCACATAGCAGGGGTTCAGTGGATGTGTGTTGATGGGTGAGTGAGGGCTAGGCATCCAATTTTATGGATGAAGAAACTGAGGCTTAGGAATGTGGAGTGACTCGCGCAGCAGTTATAACTGTGCTTTCTGCGCCGAGCACTGTGCAGAGCCCTTTACATGCCTCATCCTTTAAACCTCACAACAACTCTACGAAATGGCTCTATCCCCACATTACAGATGGAGACCAGCCAGGTTGAGGGACTTGCCCAAGAGCACACAGAGGGTCTGAGGGGCAGCTAAGGCCTGATGCCAGGCTGCATATCTCCTGGGTCCCCACTGGTTACTGCTTGGCTCTATGGCCCCCCAGAGCCTGGAATCAAGATCTTCTGACCCTCGGTGTCCCTCAAACAAAGTACAGGCTCTGTGTTGAGCAGATCATTTAGTCCATCCCCCTGTCTCCAGGCTCTCCAGGCAGCACTACATCTAAACCACCAGACAGAATCTCTCCAAAATTTATAGACTCCTTGCCAAGAGATATCACCTTTCCCCAAGTCCCTCCTTTCTAAGGATAATCCTCACCATAGTAAGTTCTTCTTTCAGTCTAACCTAAATCCCCATTGCTTTGTATTCAACCTATTTCTTCTTGTCCACCTTCCATGGAGCTGGGCAAGGCTAAGCTTCCAACACAGGCACCATAACCAGGTTGCTTTGTTGAACTGAGAAAAGAGAGAAGCCACAGGCTCTGCACCCCAGCAGTTCACCACAAACCTGAGAACCCCAACTCCTAAGGCTGGCGCTGCGTCAGCACATGCTGCCCGCTCCTCTCCCCGGCCCCGCCTGCCACAGTGATTTATGGGCCCTGTCAGCTTGCGGGCTGAACTGTGGAGACAGCTGGGAGAAGCGGGCATCAGGAGCAGCCATCCCTCAGGCCAAGTGGGGATGGGGGGAGGGTGGAGCCCAGAGAGGGACTGAGGGTTCATCAGAAGCGTGGGGATGGGGTTGGGACGAGGCAGGCAAGGATGTGAGGGAGCTGGACACTCCAGATGACAGTATGACAAAGACCTGGACAGAGACCCCCACGGGCTTCCCTGGTGGCACAGTGGTTGAGAGTCCGCCTACCGATGCAGGGGACACGGGTTCGTGCCCTGGTCTGGGAAGATCCCACATGCCGCGGAGCGGCTGGGCCCGTGAGCCATGGCCGCTGAGCCTGCGTGTCCGGAGCCTGTGCTCCACAACGGGAGAGGCCACAGCAGTGAGAGGCCTGTGTAACGCAAAAAAAAAAAAAAAAAAAAAAAAAAGCCAATGAAGGTGACAGTCGGTGAGAGATGTTTAGCGGGGTTTGTTTTTCTGCAGACCCTCCGGAGGACCAGGTTGAAATCACAAATTCGCACGCCTCCCACCAGTATGTCAAAGCCCCGGCGGGGCTCAGCATCACGTGCCCCACCAGCCCCACCGGGGGCAGCTTGGTCCCTCTGTCTCTCTCGTCCTGGTTTCTGCCTTTTCGTCCCTGCAGTGTTTCTGGCCTCCCTCGCCTTAGATTCCTCTTGCTCGGTACTCTGTGACCCGCCTCTCTCTCCGCAGGTCTGACTCCCCCGGAGTTGCTCTCTCCGGTCGGCCTCTCTGCTCCTTTGTCCCATCTGTCTCGCTGCCCCGGCACTTTCTATCCCTGCACGATGTCTCTCCCTACTTGCCTGCCTCCTGGTGAGTTCCCCCGGGTCTCACTCTCATGCCTGTCCTTGGTCCCCCATCTTTCAACTGGCAATCGGCCTTGGTCTCTAATCTCTAAGGGCTGCGGGTGCCCCTGCCCTGACCCCGGGCAGTGGGTCCAGGTGGCCTCAGAATGGGAAAGTGGGGTCTCTCGGACAGGAGCTGCTACGGGGAGAGGGAGCTCCCACACCTCTCTCAGCTACAGGCAGCTTGCCACAAGGCGAGGCGGTGGCCGTAGTTAGGGAAACAGAACAGGCAGCCAGCAGCTTCCTTCATCCAGCGTGGATTGGATATTCCGGGCCAGGCCCTGCTGAACGCCCAGGCACTTGCACACACACACACGCACACGCGGAGACACAGAGCACAGTAAACGCCCACTGAGCAGCCTCAGATGGCCTCACAACCACGCTAGAAAATTCAAGCTCTCCACAGGCGTCCAGGAACCAGAGACCCCCAGCTGCAGCCCCAAACCACCCCAAGACAGAGGTGTACCTCCCCACAGCCCCAGTGCACCGGGAACCCTGTGGTGGGGAGGAAGGCACCTCTGGGCACGTCCACTGCTCGCAGGAGAAAGACAAGCGACCCAGACTTAAATCCCCCCGCACCACAGAGACGCCAGCCTCTCCCCAGCGATGCGGCAGCAGGAGGAGGAACGGCGTTCTGGACCAGGTTCTTCTTCAGTCGGAAGAAGGAAAAGAAGATTCGTCGTTCCCAGCACGCCACGCCAGAACACTGCCCCCTCCCCTCGGGCAGGAACTCAGGGCCACCCAAGCCCATCTGCTTCCTGGCTTCCGTGATCTCTTTGTTTCCCTCTTTCTTTGTATCCCCCTTGATTTATGAAACTAGGGGAGATGATCTCTTCTTATTTAACTTACTTTGAAGCTGATTCAAGTTGTTTCAATAAAATATTGGTCTCAATAAAAAGGAAAGTTTCCACCTGCTCCCATGGGGTGTGATGGGCTGTTGCTCCCCTGGTGGTTCCTGCAGGGCGGGGGGTGTACCCCCTAGGAGCCAGTGTGGAGATGGCAGTGCCTGCCCCCCAGGGAACCAGGAGCTGGGAGTGGGGTGGGGAGCATCACCATTGAGCACTAATCGTGTACACACCCTACATATGTGCTACATGTACACCATGCACAGGATATGTGCACCATATATACACAAGGTACAGTATACGTGCACCGCACACACACAATACATGCATTACACATACTGATACCCTGTACGGTTACTATGTGCTATAGACTGAATGCGTCCTTCCAACATTCACACGTTGAACTGAATCCCCAACGTGATGGTTTTAGGAGGTGGGCCCTTTGGGAGGTGATCAGGCCGTGAGGGAGGAGGTCACAGTATCTGACCCCATAGACTGCTCCAGACTCAGCGGCTCTGCTTGCACCCCTCACCCAGGCTCTGCCACCTGGGAGTGCCCACACGGGGTCTTCCAATCAGATATGGGTCAACTTGAGCCCCAGGGACCCAGGCCAGGGCCACCCAGAGCTCCATCCCAATCATGGCTCTGCCAGTGTCTGGCTCTGTGGCCTTAGGCAAGTGACTTGACATCTCTGATCATTGTTTCCTGGACCAACAATGGGGATAATGTTAGTTCCCACCTTGGGAGTCACAAGGATGATTCCAGGGTTGAGTGGAGGCATGGGAGCTAGCGCCGGGGCTCCGAGCAGAAATCTCAACTGATGGGAGAGCTAAAAATGATGCTTAAGGCCACACAGGGACACCCCTAGAAACACACATCCCCAACCCTGCAGAGGGAGGCAACAGAGAGAGGGAGCAGGAGGGAGCCCGGGGGGCCAGGACATTTCATAGGTACAGGTAGGGTCTCAGGAACCACCCCAGGGAACGAGATGTAAGGAGTGTGATATTTCTCTGGCACCGTCCACAGCCTGTCTCGACAGCCGGGGAAGCATGGCCCAGTTAGGAGCCTGCTAATGACATTCTCCGTCAGCTCAGGACCGAGTGAGCGGGCCTTCAGGCCTCCCTGCCAACTGCAGGCCACACCCGAGAGCAGGGGGTCATGGCACACAGTGGCAGGGGTGGGGGGGAGGGCGGGGGGTGGCCTGTCTGGGCCACAGGGCTCAGGATGGAGGATCAGGGCTCAGAGAGGGGTCAGGGCTGGGCGACGGCAGGGCCCATGAGAGGGAGGGGCTGCAGGTCAAGCCGGAGACCAAGCTGGGGTCACGGCCCAGTGAGGAGGGAGGTGGGTGGGGTCTCCAGACAGGCCGAGGTCGGGGAACCAGGACAGCCGCACAGCTGGGCCACTCAGGGGTCCTGCCGAGGCAGCTGGGTGGAGGGGAGAAGCCAGACGCTCCACACGGCGGCAGGGCCGTCCGCAGCGCCCCAGCTTGGCAGCTACTGAGAGCTACTGCCTGCCGGGGACAGGAGGTCTCCCAGGAGGTGACAGAGTGCTGTGTTTCCCCTAAAAATAACAGAGAACAGCTCAACTCCGCTTCTGCCAGCAGCTCTGATGTCTCCTCAAAGCCCCCGCACACTCCAGGGCTAAGCCGGTGTCGGCTGGGGTCTGAATCAGGCCGTCCTGCCCTGGCCCTCCTGCCACCGAGAGGCCCGCACCCTTTCTGTCTCCCCCGCTCCTTCTCTTCCCTCCCACTCAGCTTTATTTTTGTCCCTCGGTTCCCACTCCACCCCGACACCCCGCAAGGCAGAATTCCCGAGGAGTTTGGGCAGAGTCCACCCTCCCCCGTCCCAGGGCCCAGATGTTCTCCCCTCAGCTGTGGCCTCTGTGGGAGCCAGGCCAGCCAAGGCCAGAGATGGGAAGGGGACCTCCCTCTACCTCCCCCTGGCTGGCTTGCAGGTGCCAGCCAGCCAGGGCAGAACTCCCATGGAGGGGCCATCTGCAGGGAGGGCCCAGGATCAGCCACAAACCCATTTACAAGGCAGCCCTAGTAAAAAGTGACATTCCAGAAAATATGATGCCGTTTCCCCACTTGGTCGCAGTCCATCTTGTGGGGAGGTGGGGGAGGGGTGTGGAGCGGTGGGGTAGCCGCCTCCCTCCCCACCACCTCCCGGCGTGCACTATGGCCCTTATTAATAAGGCGCTGGCTCCCCAGGTGGCCATCCGCTGCAGGGGCTTCCCTCTCGGTGTCACTCGGGGTGCTCAGCACCCGTGAGGGTAGCGCTCAGGCTGGGAGCTCCGGGGCCACCCCCACTTCCCTCCCCCGTCCCCCACTTCCCAGCATTGGCATGTCAAGGCCCGTGGCAGGAGCGAGCTGAGCCTCCCAGCGGGGATCCCCAGGGGAGCCTCCCTCCAGAGGTGAAAGGGTCATTCAGTCATTCAACAAACATTTATTGAGCACCTACTGAGAGACACTGAGTGGTCTGGGCCCCAGGTTCAGAGCAGTGAACAGACACGGTCCCCGCCCTCGTGGAGCTGACGGGGGGAGGGGGGTGCAGACAGACATGAAATGAACAAGCAATGAATGAATGCGTCCAGGCTAGGTTTTACACTTGCAGTGTTAAGTGAGATGCGGCAATGAAACAGGAAGAGCAGCTAGCGAGTGCCTGGGATCCGGAGAGACCACTCACGGGAGACGAGAGGCCGTCAGCCTTGAGAGGATCCGAGGAAGGAGAGAATGGCAAGGGCAAAGGTGCGCAGTGGGGGCGGAGCTCCTGCGGCAGAGAGGGCCAGGGCGGTGGGCTGGTGAGGAGGGGTCACGGATGAGAGGAAGCTGGGCAAGGAGGAAAGGGCTAGATCAGGCCGAGGGCACCAAGAGGACTTGGGATTTTTTGGTAAGTAGTATGGGACGCCATGGAGAGTTTTAATCAGGTTTGTCTTTTACGATCACTCTGGCTCCTGAGTGGAGAGTGGCCTGCAGGGGTCAGGTGGGAGGGGGAGGCTCCTTGGGTTGTACTGGGGCCAAGAGATGGGGAACTGAGCAGTGGGCGGGGGAATGCAGCAGATGCAGGTGCATTCCACAGGTCGAGCAGGCCTCTCCCGCTGCCTCCTCTCACAGCCGGGAGAGGAATGTGCCCTTTATTTCCACAGACAGTCATCTGGGGCTGTGTCCTTCACTGTCCCCCTGCCTCCCCTGCCTGAGGCTTATTCTCACTCCCAGTCGGATTATAAATCCATGTCTTCGGTTAGCCAGAAGGAAGAAGAGAAAGACCTCGCACCAGAAAGGTTGCCCAGCGGCCAGGCTCCAGCTCCAGCAGAGAATCTGACTCTGCTCGCAGCACCACTGAGAAGCTCAACCCATTTTGCAGGCAGAAATGTGAAGGCACTAGGGTTCGGGTTATTCTCGGCTTCTGTGTTGGGCCTGGGATTCAAGCTCCTCCCAGCACCACGGGGGAGCAAGTAAAAGCAAGTAAGAGAGCTCAGATGTGCCATCCACAACCTGGGTATGAATTCCAGATCCACCAGATCCAAGCTGTGTGACCCTGAGAAAATGACTTAGCCTCTCTGAACCTATTCACTTGATTAAGTCCTTCATTTATTCAACAAATATTTAGTGAGCACCGACTGTCTTATCGTGGATGCTGGGGATGCTGCAACGAATGCGAGAATTTCGAGCCTCAGAAGGAAGACAGCAACAAGTCAACAGTTAATACTATGACTTGCGCTTCATGCTAAGAAGTGGAAAATAGGGGTGCAATGGAAGATAATAATTAGGAGAAGGAGATCTATTTAGATAGGGCGAGGATGTAATGAGATCATATGTGTGCATCCCTCAACGCAGAGCCTGGTACACGGGTAAGTGCCAGTGCCTGCTAGCCACTATTGCTAGGGACACAGGAGGGCAGGTGAGGGCGTCAGAACTGGCCTTCAGCTCCAAGCCCAGGCCGGAGGAAGGGGAGCCCGGGGCAGCCGGAGCCTGCTTTCTCCCCCTGCCACAGGTCGGAACTCGGGCCTGGACCCTCTTACGGGTGGGCGGGAATAGCCCAGCTCCTGACCCCGGATGTTCGCTCCACTTCCCAGCATGGGAGAAGAAGAGGGGACCCCCAGGCCCCTCCTCCAATGACTTGCCCGCTGGGTCCAGATGGCAGGACACCACGGACGGCAGGTCCTCACAGCGCAGCCCGTGGGGGATCCAGCCTTTCCAGGTTACAGATGGAATTTTCAAAACCTCTGCTGCCCCGGCCACCCAGGGCTGGAAACCCCTCTGAGATCCTTCCTGGGAGTGGCCGGAGGCAGACACAGGCCCCTCCCACAGGGGGCTTCAGCCCTGCCTCCTGCCTTTCTCCCCCTCCTCCAGCTCAGTCATCGAGATGGTTTATAACCCTCCCTGTGCAGAGCAAGTTCCCAGAGCTCCAGAGCTAGGCGCGGGGGCTGCCCTCTTCTCCCGGACCAGAAGGGAGCAGCTGGCATCTTTGCAGGGGTTCAGAGTTGGGGAGAAAGGGACAGCTGGTTATCAGTTTGGTCCTTCTCTGTGGGGACATCTGCCCAACACCCAAGGAACAGACCATAGAGGTGGGTCTAGTCTCCATTAAGAAACTCCCCTTAGGGCCTCCCTGGTGGCGCAGTGGTTGAGAGTCCGCCTGCCGATGCAGGGGATACGGGTTCGTGCCCCGGTCTGGGAGGATCCCATATGCCGCGGAGCGGCTGGGCCCGTGGGCCATGGCCGCTGGGCCTGCGCATCCGGAGCCTGTGCTCCGCAACGGGGGAGGCCACAACAGTGAGAGGCCCGCATACCGCAAAAAAAAAAAAAAAAAAAAAAGAAACTCCCCTTGCTCCCTGGGGACACACAGTCCCCACCCCACTCCTACCCTCCTCACCTCTCCCAGCGTCTGCTGCTACCCTACCCTCCCACTCCTGGGGCAGCAGAGAGGCATACAGGCCCCTTGAAAGTCATCCCAGACCTCCAGGGGAACCCCCTGATCTTTTCTCGGCATCTCCATTTCATGGGGTCTCCTTCGACTTTTTTTTTTTAATTAATAGACTTCATTTTTAGAGCAGTTTGGGGTTTATGGAAATATTGAGGAGAAAGGACAGAGAGTTCCTATACACTCCCTTTTCCCCTGCACACAGTTTTCCCCGTTATTAATATCTTGCAGTAGTATGGTCCTTTACCTTTTCCCGTTCCCAATTTTGAGCACCAGTGTCCTGCTCTGGTTCTGCTTCCCCCTCCCTGCTATCGAATCTAGGGCTCATCACAGGACTGATGCGCCAGGTAACCAATGCACCAAGTAACCAATGCACTAGGTAACTAATGCACCCAGTAACCAATGTACCGGTTAACCCATGCACTAGGCAACCAAAGTACCAGGTAACAGATGCACCAGGCAACGGACGTGGGTGCCACCCTTCCTGGCACTTGCCTGTGCTCCCCCCGTGCCCAGCTCACATCTCCAGGTCTCCCAGGCTCTACCCACCCAGAAAGGTTGATTCATGAGAGAGAGGGAGGGCCATTGGGTGGGACACCTCAACATCCTTGATCTCCAAGGTCCCCAGCCACCTCCTCCTCTGAGGACCTTAGCCAGGTAAGGGACCCAGGGAAGCACTGGGACTGCGGGAAAAGAACAGAGGAAACACTGGCCTCCCTCTGGTCCCTCTGACTTCTCGTAAGAAGTTAATAAAATTGCAGGCAAGGATTACCCAGAGGACATGATTTACTCAGGCTGGGGAAAAACTTCCAATAAGGTCCCTCCATAAAAGGCCATTAAGGGAGTGGAATAACCACAGGCTAAGGGGCAAGTGTTATGGATTCCAGAGTGGTTTACGCAGAGGAATTAAAGAGGCCTTCAGAGCAGAGAGATGTTATTAATAACCACGCTGGGCTCTTGGAAAGGCTTTTCATCTCAGCGAGCTTCGCAGGCACTAACTCCTCAGAGATCGGGTCTCCAATGGAGATGGAAGAAACGAGCCAGCAGGGTGACGGGCTCACCCCATTTTTTTTTTTTTTTTTTTTGCGGTACGCAGGCCTCTCACTGCTGTGGCCTCTCCCGTCGCGGAGCACAGGCTCCGGACGCGCAGGCTCAGTGGCCATGGCTCATGGGCCCAGCCGCTCCGCGGCATGTGGGATCTTCCCAGACCAGGGCACAAACCCGTGTCCCCTGCATTGGCAGGCGGACTCTCAACCACTGCGCCACCAAGGAAGCCCTCACCCCACTTTTAAGTGGGACAAGTGGATGGGCTGGGCTGGAGTTTTAGAGCTTCAGGGGTCCCTGGAAGATCCTGGGTGACACACTTTCTAATGCTGAGAGATGAGACTCTGGAAGGCAGGGCCTGCCCTGAGGGGGAGGATGGGAGGTGAGGGCCGCATCCACTCTCCAATCTTACTGCCAGGGCTGAGGGGGCCATGTGACATTTACAGTGTATGGGAGCAGAGATTCCACATTTCCCACCCACAGGCTCCAGGAGAGGGAGTTTGCCCCTGAGGAAGAAGAGGCTACTCCTCCAGCCTCCTTCAAGCTTGCTCATGGGCACCCTTCTAGAGCCTGGGCACAGGCCTGAAGAAGCCTGGATCTCACCTTGTCCGTGGGCACCCCATCCCACCTGGATCTCCTGGATCGAAAATCCAATGTCCACAAGGTTTCACCCCTTCCTCCCAACCCATCTTTCAAGGCTCAGTTCAAGTGGCACCTCCTCCATGAAGCCTTCCCAGCCCTCACCCTGCCTCTGCCCCTCTGAGCCACACCTCTCCACTCCCTACTCTCCAAAATACAGACAAGGGCCCCCACTGTCACAAGGTTCCAGAGCAGCAAGCCTCCGACCTAGGTCCAGGGTCACCCCATACAACCCAGTTTCTGCTTTGGGTGTCCCTAGAGGCCTGAGCTCCTGGAGACACGTGGGCACAGAGAGGCCCTCAGAGAACCTCCCTCTGGGGCCGAATTCTGATCAGGCCTGCCTGGTACCTCCACCCCAGCCTCACCCCAGCTCGGTCCTTCCTTGAAAGGTCTCCTTCCCAGAATTTATCTCTCCTGCTAAAATTAGCATTCCTTTTAAAAGTTTTCACACTCTCAAATCTTCCTTAAATGGGCATAATAACTGGGAAAATGACTCGCCTTAGCGACTTCACTCCCCCCACTGCACGTAACACGCCTGGTCCCCTTGGCCCAGCCTCATAAACTCAGGGTGACTCCAGAGCTGTCCCCCGTGCCCAAGGCTTACAGCTGCAGAGGCCCAATGCCACCTGGAGGGCACTGCCCTGCTGGCCTTGATGCCCAGAGGCCGAGACCATTACGTTCTGGGTTCCTCACAGGACCGGCAGCTTCACCTGGGGCCCGTGACCTCCTCATTTTAATGGAGGGGAAGCTGAGTGTGTGAGAAGCTGAGTCACTCAGCCAAGTTGAAGAGGGATTTGAACTCTGGGCATCTGGCCTCCACGCCCTTGGCCACCACACGGCACTCCCCAAGAAGTAGCTTGCAGAAAGAAGGTGATGGGCAGGAGGTGGTCACACCATGTGGCTTGGCCACCTACTGACTGTGTGATCTGAGGCCAGGGCAGTTAGGAGATAAGAGCAGATTTTTTTTTTTAAAGGAAATTTGCCTTTTTTTTTTTTTAATTTATTTATGGCTGTGTTGGCTCTTCGTTTCTGTGTGAGGGCTTTCTCTAGTTGCGGTGAGTGGGGGCCACTCCTCATCGCGGTGCGCGGGCCTCTCACTATCACGGCCTCTCTTTTTGCAGAGCACAGGCTCCAGATGTGCAGGCTCAGTAGTTGTGGCTCACGGGGCTAGTTGCTCCGCGGCATGTGGGATCTTCCCGAACCAGGGCACAAACCCGTGTCCCCTGCATTGGCAGGCAGATTCTCAGCCACTGCGCCACCAGGGAAGCCCAAGAGCAGATTTTTATTTATAGCTCTTCATGTGTAATCATACATTTAATCCTCATCACAATGCTATGAGGTAGATACCATTACTACTGTTCCCACCATTCCATAGATAAGAACGTTGATGCACAGAAAGGTTAAATAACTCGCCTAAGGATGAACAGCTAATACATAGCAGAGTCAGGACTCAAAGCCGAGGAGCCTATCCTCTTAACCTCTGCGTTGTATCGTCCCCTCAGTAACGGCAGGGGAAGCCCACCATGACCCCACTCTTCCAGGTGGCCTCCCAACTATCAGCAACTGGAAGCTTCTTGTCCTGAGTCCAGTGTAGCTTTCAGATCAGACTGCATCTTTGGAGTCTGTACAGCCTCTCATTTGGCCCAAGTGAAGGTGTCAAAGAGCAGGGCTCCCACCCCCTGGCTCTGCCCTGCATCTCACCGAGCCAGCCAGTACTTGGTGAGAGCCCCAGCGGGCGATGGCCATCTAGCACCTGAGTGTATGTGGCTTCATCTTGCTAATTCCTCATGAGAATTCTTTGGGCTTTTCCACCAGGATTGAAACTCCCCATTGGCAAGTCGGGACACCCTTTCTGACTCAGCCTATGTCTAGGAGGCAGGTCAGGCCATGTCCAAGGGGGTTCAGGTCCTGAGACTCTGTCCCTACCAGAAAGATGCCAACAGGACAGGTGACGCAGAAACACCCCTTCCCCCCCAGGCCCCTCTGCTGCTGGGCAGATGTTCGGAAGCCCCTACCATCAGGCTAGACTATAAGAGTGCCTCGGGCAGAGATCTGTCCTCCACAATCTATAGACTGTTCCACCTTCTGCCCCTAATGAGGGTCCTCAGGTCAGTTTCAGGCGGCAGGGACATCAGATTCCTGAGTTTGCTACAGCCTCGGAGGGCAGGAGAGAGACGGGAGAGAGGTGGGCCGGCCGGTGTGTTGCCAGGTCAGGAGTGGGGTCCTGGCTCCCTCGCTGGGACACAGCAGTCCCAGGGCCTCCCTGATGTGATTTACCAGACAATGACAACTTTAACGTCCACTCTGCTATAACCTCCTGTATCTTAATGCAATCTTTTCCTGTTGAACTCTCCAGACCCCAACCGCTCTTTTCAATGGAGGGTTTTTGTTGTTTTTTTTTTTTTACAACTCGATACTGTGATTACTGTCGAAGTCTCAGTCTTTGTGGAGGGGAAATTAATAAGTTTTTCTTAAGCGCTCTGCACAGACACTGCATACTGATTAGGCTGGGCTGCCTCCCCCATGGCCGGAGTCAATTATCAGTCTGGCCTCTCGCCTCCTGAGACCCAACGGCTCTCACTTCTGCAGGGAGCTGGTCATGAGGTGTCAGCACCTCCAGCAAGTGCTGGACATTCCGTGAGGGGTCAGGGGTCCACCCTGCTCCATTCCTGGATGTGTCTTGGGGCAGGAATTATAGATGCGGGATCCCAGAACTAGAAGCGTCCTTAGTTTTCAGCTCATACAGGCCTTTCTCTGCTGCGGCACAGATGGAGGAACCAAGGCCAAGCGAGATGTGACCTGCTCCGGTCACAGACGGCTATAGGTTAGGCTGAGGCTGTCACTCCTAGGATGACATTCTGGGATCTCGCCCTCACTTCCCTTCTAGGAAGATATGTCTTCTCTTTGCTTTCAGTCTGGCTGCAATCCCTCTTGCTGCATTGTTGCCTTTGTCCTGTTCTAACTGGGCTGAAGGATTGACAGGTGAGTTTCTTGTCCCTGACAGGAGAGTAAATGGAAACACAGCCCTATCCCCACCGAACCCCACTCCTCCCAGCACCAGTCACAGTTGGTTTGGTCGAAGGAAGGGCTCCCTCGAGCATCCTGTCAGCCGGCTGCCTGCTCGGGCAAGCGTGGCAGTGAACGAACGAAACAAACAACACCCCGTTCTCCCCTGCCTGTGGCCACCCACTCAGCCAAGCTTGTCACAGCTGCCCCGGGGAGGTGAAGGGCGGGGCGTGACTAAGCAGATGCCACAGCTCAAGGCTAGGGCAGGCTTGGCAACAAGACGGTCCCGGTGCCAGGAGGAACTAGGGGACCCTCTTGGTCTCAGGACTGGCCTGGAAAGTGGAAGTAAGTTCCCCTGAGAAGACAGCCCGACCCTAGCCACCCAGCTACGCTGATGAAGAGCAGTACTGGGGGCAAAGGGAGGGAGTCAGGTTAGACAGCAGGAGAAGACTGCCAATCACAAGGAAGTTTTATCCCTCCCTGGAATCACCAGAAAAATGATTGCAGTCAAAGGAAGCTCTAGTTGGAGGCTTGAAACCATCCCCTAGAAATGGAGACCTGGGCTTCAAAGAAGGCACTGGTCCCTATGTCCTTGCTCCAGTGGACAGTGGGTTCAGATCATCAGGCCTCAACTTCTGTTCAGCCTTGGCTGCATGCTCCTGCATTTCTCAGGCTGCACAATGAAGACACTGGGCCACCTGTCACCTATAGACATCACTTGGGAGGATTGCTGAGCAGGGATTGAGGGAAGAAAAGCACCACCTCCGAGGTCATCTTGTTACAAGGACTGAGGCACGTGGGATGGGGGAGTAAGACCCTTATGTAGTCATTCATTCATTCAACAAACAGAGCACCTGAGAGGGTCCATGTCCTCAAGGGTGCTCATGCTCTGGAGCTGGAAGGTGGTCATGACACAGGAAACCGCATCAAATGACTTCAGCTAGGGTGACTGCCACATAGGGATAAGTCAGAGAGAGCTGTGTGAGGGGGGCGACTAGAGATCAGGGGTCTCTCTCTGCCACGTACAGAGGTGACATGGAGGGATGGAAAGGTCTACCTTCCCCAGCTAGCTGTGGCCCCATAGCCCTCTGCAGTGGGGACAGGGAAGAATTCTCCCCTTGCCACCAGGGGGCAGCAGACAGGTTCCCAAGGTGACATAACGATGGGCAGGCATGTGCCTGGACTCAAGGGAGCCTGGGCCACCAGTGGGCAGGCTGCAAGATCCTGGGTGGGCACATTTTGGGGGAGAAAGGAGGGAGCAGGCACTGGGGCTGAGCTCTGACAGCAGAGTGATAGCACATTACTCTTACTAAGTAAATTAAAGCCATTCATCACTGTAGTTAGCAGAACGGCTCGGCAGGCCTTCAGCCAGGCTATTAACACATCGGCACAGGCTGCCCCCATGGACTGGGTGACCTCCCCACAGCTGACCGGTGCGGGCAGGCTTGGGGACTGGCTGCCAGGCTTGGCAGGAAGAGGATGGAGAATGGGGCCCAGGGAGTGCTGAGCAGGGGAGAGGCCACTGTCCCTTCCACATGTCTCCCTAGGTCATCAAGTTTTCTTTGGATTCAATGAATGGCCACCTTCCACTAGCATGTAAGTGCCATGAGGTAGGGATTTTGCTTGCCTGGTTCATTGCTATAGCCAGCCCCACTGTTTGCCTGGTTCACTGCTATAGCCAGCCCCACTGTTTGCCTGGTTCACTGCTATAGCCAGCCCCAGCAACTAAAAGAGTGCCGGGCACAGAGTAGATGCTGGAAAAGTATTGGTTGAATGAATGGATGATGAATGAATGCATGAATGAATGCTCTCTCACTTCTGGGCATCACAAACTGATCACTCTGCTTGGAACGCTTTTCACTTTGCTGAACTAACTCCTCAGATCCCTCAGGTCTCAGCTAAGATATCTCTCCCCTGAGAAGCCTTCTGTCTCCCAGGCAGAGATTATGTACCTCCTTTTTGCACCTGGAGTCGCCTGTGCTTACACCTGTGCTCGAACTTAACACATAGCATGACAATTGCTTGTTTATGCATCTCTCTCTCCCCACAAGACTGAACACTCCACGATAGCAGGGGTTATCATGGTATCTCCAAAGCTTATCCCAGTGCTTGTACATAGTAGGTACCCACTAAATATTTGTTGAATGAAGGAGTCACTGTCAATGAATGAGGAATGGGAAACCAGCTGCTGGGCTGCTCTAAGTCGCACATGCTCTCCTCTGATTCCGAGTGGGCACGAGCATCAGGCGTGGACGGGGCAGAAGAGGCAGAGCCTGAGCCCCCAGCCCTGGTTGCTGGGGCTCCTTTTCCAGCCATTTGCATCTCCCCAGACCCGCACTTTAATAAGGGAGATGCTCAGTCATAGAAAAGAGTGAAATAATGCCATTTGCAGCAACATGGATGAACCTAGAGATTATCATACTAAGTGAAGTAAGTCAGAAAGAAAAAGACATTAAGTATCTTACCTTAGAGATTACTAAATCAGACAAAGACAAATATTATATTATCACTGATATGTGGAATCTAAAAAAAATAATACAAAGGAACTTGTCTACAAAGCAAAAACAGACTCACAGACATGGAAAATGAATTTATGGTTACCAAAGGGGAAAGTGGGGGAAGGGATAAATTAGGAGTATGGGATTGACAGAAACCTACCACCATATATAAAATGGATAGACAGCAAGGATTTGCTGTATAGCACAGGAAACTATGTTCGATATCTTGTAATAACCTATAATGGAAAAGAATTGGGAAAAAAAGAAGATAGATAGATAGATAGAGATAGGGAACCAAATCACTTTGCTGTACATCTGAAACTAGCACAATATTGTAGATCAGTTGTACTTCAATAGAAAGAAAGAGAGAGAGAGAAGGGAGGGAGGAGGGAGGGAGGGAGGGAAGGAAGGAAGGAAGGAAGAAAAAAAGAAAGAAAGAAAGATGCTGTTCTCATAGTCCAGAGCCTCCCGGTCTCCAGGTGGGGTCATTCCATCAGGACATCCTGTCTCCAGAAGACTGTTGGCAAGGCATTCCCAGGGCTGTTCCCGCTACCCAGGCCCCACCTCTCAGCACCCTGTAAAGGCACAAGGCCACACTGGGAGCTTCCCCTAGTGGCAGGCAGGCCCCTTAACTCAGCTTGAGCTTGACCTTCCTCCTGAAATGAACAGGCAGGTGTCCTGGGACCATGTGGTGACCTCAGGGCCCAGAAGATGTTCATCCTTTGAGAACACAGGAAAGTGCTCAGGAAACTGGAAGATGCCACCCAGATGTGAGTGGAAGCAGAGGAGATGGTGCGAGATGAGGTTTCAAGAGGGTTTGCTTGCTCTCTAGGGGTGGGCGGGCTGGAGAATGGGAGGCCAGGGATCAGAAAATGAAATCGGGTCCACGCGAGGTTCCTAGTTGGGCCTGTGAGCGGTGGCTCGGGGATGCCTCTGTGGCCTCAGGGTCCTGTGGGCTCAGAGGAGGGCCTCTTAAGTCAGCACACCTGAGCAAGCATATTTCTCTTACTGAATTTCTCTGAGCCTCAGTTTCTTCACCAACAAAAGGTGATAACACCTACCTGGCAGGTGTGGAGCTTAAATAAGACAAAGCAGGGGAAGCTCCTGGCACGTAACAAGTACTCAGTGTTTATGACACCCAATGAAGCCCCCACCGACAATGGGACCAGGAGTCCCACTCGGTACCTGCTCCCCGACATGGACACCACTGACTCTCCCCTACACCCCATCATTTTTCTTTTTCCCCAAACTGAAAGTCAGACCGCATTGATCTTGGGTAAACCGTCCTGACCCCTGACCTTCCTGAACAGGACCAGAGGGAGTTTTCACCTGTGATAGGCCAGCGGCAGACACTTTAGGGACACCATGACCCACTCCTCTCAGATTATGGGCCCCAGGCACCTCCCATTGCAGATGGGAAGGTTATTGGTCAAGGAAGAGAAGGACTATGATTTTCCTAGGATCCCACAGTTTGGTGGATGTCAGTTATTTCTACAGACTAGTCCTCCTATGTCTTCTGAGAAACCACTCCTCCATCCAGGTGGTCCTGGTGAGGCTGTCAATCAATGCCCAAAGGGATGGGCATCTGGCCCCGCTAGGCCAATCACAGTATCCACTCATTCCCTCGGGCAACAGTGATTGGTCCAGGTGTGGTCACATGACCCAAGCTAAGCCAATTGGATTCCTTACCAGAATATAAGCTGCAGAAGGGCAGGGAAGTACCTGTGCCCTATGATAGGGGTTCCATAAATATTCACTGAGTGGATGAATTTGATGGAGTTGCCAAGTTTGGGGATGGGGGTGCTGGTGTGAGGCTGGCCTTGGGCACCAGGAGATGGGCTCAGGATAACCTGTAACCTATAGAGCATCTTACATGTATTAGGAATAGGTGAGTCTCCCTAGTAGATGAAATTAGAAAAGTGGCCCTCTGGGCCAACACTGCCTTGTACCAGGGCACAGAGCTTGGCAAGCAGAGCTTTGGATGCATTTCAGCTCCCACTCAGCCCCATAGGTGGGAGCCTTTGAGCAGTGCCTAAACAGCCAACATACAAAGCCCCCATCCTCCCTGCCCTGAGGACAGAAGAGAGAACTGTTGGTGAATGAGGTCAAGAGAGAGTCAGACTGGCAGAGCCCTGATGACATCATTTGATCCCTAGATCCACCCCTGGGGTCCCCTTTCACTGACGCAGATAAAGCCCCTCTATTTTAAACTACTTATATTGGGTTTCTATAGCTTGCCACTGAAATATCCTGATCACAACACACAGCCATGTCTTGGCCTTACAGTTCCTGGGATCCTTAGGTACCTGGGATAGTATCCCTCCAAAACCCATCCCTCCCATGGGCATGAAGGTCATCAAACCAAGAATAACCATGGCTTTTAGGAATTGGGCATGAACCCGAAGAACTGGACCTGATTTCTAGCTCTTCCACGTGGTCCCTGGTGCCAGCTAGCCTAGATTTGATCCCAGCTCCATTACCTTCAACCCCTATAACCTGGGGCAGTTACCTAACCTCAGTGGGTCTCAGATTCCTCAGCTGCAAAATGGGCATAATAGCTGTATCTACTTCATAGGTTGTCAGAGAATTAAATGAGCTCACTGAGTAGATGTGACACATGGCAAGTAAATGCAGTAAAGAAATGTAAGCTGGTAGTGTTATTACTAATTATGGACTCACCTTCCCCATCTGTAGAATGGGAATAAGATTCCCAAACTCAGAAGGTTGTTAGAAAGGCTAAATAGGATGGTGTGGGCAAAGTTATGGGCACAGGGCTTCCCACACAGTGCTCAGTTAACGCTCATTGAATCTGAATCTTCGGCTGCTTCGCTGAAATCTTTGAGCCGAGTTCTCCTGCCGGAACCTAGCGGAAACAAGCCTGCACTTCGGCGGGAAGCCCAGCAAGGAGGAAATAAATCCTCATGCAGATTATTCCTGAGTAAAAGTTCTCCTGGGACACTTTTTGCTAGGAGGCTTCTCGTTCCACATCCAAGACGCAGAAAACACTGCAGCAGTTTACCTCCGGCTGGGCGCTTGCTGGCTCATCCTCCAGGGGCAAGAGAAGGGGAGAGGGAAGGAAATTGAAGTCTTTGATTTGTTGAGCCTGCCGGCGCTGCGCCAGAGTAGATCACTGAGACTGAGGCCCTAGCCACCTTGTTCTCTGTCAGTGCTTCTCTGCTATTTCTTGTAATTAGTCTGTCTGAGCATTTAGGGCAGCCCGGGGGCAGGGGGTGGTGCGGGGGCGTAGGGGATGGGCAGGAGCTCCCGAGCCGGGGGCTGCAGAGCAAAGCAGAAGAGAAGCAGCTGAGAGGACCCCTGCCCAGCAGTGGCGACCCACGCCCTGACATCCTGTCTGGAGACACTTCCTTCCAGAGTGTTCATCGGTGCTGGCTAAGCTGTCTGCTGGCCTTTGATACCACAGTAGGAGCCAGGACCTGCTTGCAGGCTGCCTAGGCATCTACCATCTGTGTGATTGAACCTGGGAGGGCAGGAGAGGGCAGGGCTGAATTTCCTCATCTGTAAAATGAAAATAAGCAACATTTGCCGAGTCTCCATGAGACATGGTAAAGACACCATGAAATCAAAGGTGTGGACATCGTCCTGAAAGCAACAGCTTCCCTGCCTTTTGAGGAAGTTTATCTTCCCCCAAAGTCCCAGGCTTGGTGCTCCTGGGTTGGCTCACCTCTCACCTCATGTCTGGAGCACAGGGTGGGCTGGAGCTGGTTCTCTATTTTAGAGATGAAGAAACTGTGGCAGGGAAAGGAGAACGTGACATTGTCAAAGTCATGCCCAAGAGAGGCTACCCCTGGGATGTGGAGCAGCTGTGTAGGGTGGGGTCAGGCCCGAGCCCTGCCACTGTCATCTTAGGCAAGTCACAACTTCTCTAGGCCTCGGTTTTCTTATCTGTAAAATAGGAGGGTAACAATAATAAATCTTTTTTTTTTTTTTTTTTTTTTTTGGCCACACCTTGTGGCATATGGAATCTTAGTTCCCCGAACAGGAATCAAACCTGTGCCCCCTGACCACTGGACCACCAGGGAAGTCCCAGTAAATCATTGATAAAATACGCAGCACATAAGAAATGTCCAAAATAATAGCTAATACATACTGAGAATTGTCTGCGTGGCAGGCACTGTTTTAAGAGCTGTAGTCATCACTACTATTCTCATTAGCAAGAAAAAGGCCCCGTCTTCTTTTCTTGTTTCTGGTGAGAGCTGAATTTTAAAGCTCCTCTGTCTGCTCTCCTGCTGCTGCTTCAGTTTCTTTCTCTCCAGAAGCACCTTCCAGAGAGCTGTTTCCCTGAGCCCTCTGCAGGTAACTACACGGCCAGATACAAGATTTGCAGCCTCCAGGCTTGGAGGTGCCCCAGGAAAGGGGAGGGCCGTTTGGTTCCCTTTCTAATCCCTTCTCGGAGCCTCTGACTGTGTTTTCCATCCAAGGACATGAGGCCAGAAATCCAACATCAGCTCAGAAAGGGAGTAAGAAAGCAAAGCTCCCCAAGTGAGCTGCTGCGAAATCCTATAAAAACCCTCCTTCCATTTCCCTAATTTTCAGAGATGATGATTTATGGAGACATCTGTCTTCCAGCTTAAATCTACTTCCTAGGACTTGAGCCGTCATCGATGTAAAACTAATGAAAGGTTTATGAATTACTGAGCTCCAAGTACTATTGATAAACTCCCTTTCATGCCCTTGTTATAGCTCATCGTTTGCACAGCTGCTGTGGGCCTTTGAAGCAGAGAGCAAACCTCAAAGGTGGATCATTTTAATCCTCCCCTCAGAAGAGGAAAGCCTGTTTGTGCTGTCACCCGTCCCGCCCCTGCCAGCAGAGGGAGGGGGTCCAGGCTGTCAGGAGAACTGGGGGTCAGCAGAGACCTCAAGATGCCATGAAAAAGTTCTGGACGTGGTTGATGATGATGATCGTGCAACTTGTGAATGTGCTTAATGCCACTAACTGCACTCTTAAAAATGGTTAAAATGGGGCTTCCCTGGTGGCACAGTGGTTGGGAGTCCGCCTGCCGATGCAGGGGACACGAGTTCGTGCCCCGGTCCGGGAAGATCCCACATGCCACGGAGCGGCTGGTCCTGTGAGCCATGGCCGCTGAGCCTGCACGTCCGGAGCCTGTGCTCCGCAATAGGAGAGGCCCGCGTACCGCAAAAAAAAAAAAAAAAAAAAAAAAAAAAGGTTAAAATGGGAAATTTTATGTTATGTATATTTTACCACCATTTTTTAAAATTAAGAAAAGAAAGACCACAGCCCTTTGGCCCAGCTGCTGCCTGAGTGCTCACTGCAGTCTGGAAGACCCTATTTCCTGAACATACGCAGGGACAAAGCTGCTCTGAGGCCTCACAACTTGTGGCCTGGAGCGCCTTCCACGTGTCTGACCTCCATCTTTCTTGCTGTACTGTGAACTCCCATCTCTGTCTGATGAGCTCTGGCTTCCTCATAAAAGAGAATGTTGCCTCACATCACAGATGCAATACATATAAGGTTAGCAGAGTGGGCTCTGCAGGCAGATTCTAGCTCTGCCACTTAAGGACTGTGTGGCTTTGGGCAAGTTACTTACCCTCTCTGTGCCTCTGTTTCCCCATATATAAAATGGTAGTGGGGGAGGGACCTACCCCATTGAGAGGCTGTAAGAAGTTAGCACTTTTACCATGCTTGGTACGAACCTAACACATAGTAAGTACTCAATAAAAGTGGGCTGTTAATTGTTCCCAGTTTTCCCTATGCTCCAATCACTGCTGATAGCATCTTCTTTGGATATGAAAGCTGTAGCAGTTGGGGGGAGGGGGTGGGATAGCAGCAAGCATAGGGTAGAAATGGGTGGAGGGCACGGGATGGTGGCAGAGCTGGGAGTGGGTGTGCAGCAAGGGTCTGCCTTCCCAGACTGCAGTTGCTCATGTCATGCTTTCTGAAAAAGAGTCACAGGTACACTGATATCACAACTCTTAGGGACTGGCCACTCTGGAGGCAGACACAGCCACTCCAGAGACCCCCAGCAGCCACACTACCATCTGGAATGTAGGGGAAAGTGGGAAAAGTAACTGCCAGCCTTTATTGACTGTTTGTGACTTCTGAGGCAAGTTCATGAAAAAAAGAAAACACGGTGGTTTCTGCCTTGTTCTCTCTTGTATCACTCACTCTGGGGAAGCCACCACCATGTGGAGAGGAACTGAGGCCTCCCACCAGCAACCAGCACCATGGGAGTGAAGCATCTTGGAAGTAGGTCTTCCAGCCCCAGTCAAGCCTTCAGATGACCACAGCCCTGGCTGTCATCCTGACTGCAGCCTTAAGAGAGACCAGGGTAAGCTTGCTCCCGAATTCCCAGTCCACAGAAAATGGGAGAGATAATAGATATAAATGTTTATTTTTATTTTAAGCTGCTAAGTTTTGGGGTAATTTGTTGTGAAGCACTGAGTAACTAATACAGGTGAGGAAAGAGATGGGTGGGCAGGGCCAGGGGTATCTCCCCGGGGGTGTGGAACTGATGGAAGCAAAGACATTCTCATGTATCTCCCCTTCACTTCCACCCTGTTTTTTTTTTTTTTGCAGTACGCGGGCCTCTCACTGTTGTGGCCTCTCCCGCTGCGGAGCACAGCCTCCGGATGTGCAGGCCCAGCGGCCATGGCTCACGGGCCCAGCCGCTCCATGGCACGTGGGATCTTCCCGGACCAGGGCACGATCCCGTGTCCCCTGCATCGGCAGGCGGACTCTCAACCACTGCGCCACCAGGGAAGCCCCCACCCTGTTTTTAGCCAAGTGAAATCCACTTCTATGTTTTGCTGCCTCCCAAACACACCCTGCCTTTCCCATCTCTGTGCCCCAAAATGCTGCTTTCTCGATGCCTTAAGGCTGGGGTCAGGGGCTCAGCCCTTCTCACCGCAGAGCTGGCGGCCAGCTGGCTGTCTAATAGAAAGATTGCAGCGCTGCTTGCGGGAGAGGCTGTGCAGAGCACAGGGAGCCCTGTAGATTTTAATCCTTTCCCTCTTTAATCTTTCTTCCACCTCCTTGGGTTCATAGGTTTCCACATGCACTGCAGTTTCCGAAGATAAGTCCTCCTACCAGACATGGCAAACCACCCTCCTGTGCTCCAGCGGGAGTGGAATTCGGTCAAGCAGGAAACCACAGGATCTCCGATTGCCTTCTGGGAACTGGAGGAGCCCATGGGTGTCAGGGACCCAGGAACCTCCACCCCAGGCAGTCATTTCCTTCAGCTTCTGGCTTAGTTCTACTGAAAATGCACAAGGCCCCTGGATGGTCTGGGAGCTGGGAGGGGAGGGGCTGCGTGACCCCTGGAGCGGTTGTGCTAGGCTGAGACAGTGTGACCTAACGGTCAAGTACAGGGGTCTTTGAAGTCAGACAGGCCTGGGAGCAAATCTCAGCTCCGCCACTTCCTGCCTTGGGACCTCTGACAAATGACTTCTTTCTCTGGGACTTGATTTTGCTGGGCACTCAATAAATAGGTGTGGCCAGCAGTAGGACTAGGGTCTGCAGGTGACCCCTCCCTGATCTCAGTCCCCCTCAGCCTTCCTCTTAGCAAACTGGCAAGCAAGGCATTTCTCCCACCTCTGAGCACCAGCCAGGCTGGGATACCATGTGACATAAGGACATTAAGCAATCCTTCAGGCCAAAGAATCCCCACGTAACAAATTCATTCTGTGCAATAAAGAACTTGGCTGCACCTCTGCTTGGGTGTTTGAGATCCGAATTACTGCCTTGGCACTTCAGAGACAGAGAAAGGAGAAACGAGCTCAGGGGCTCTGGGAAAAGACCTTTAGACCTGTTTTAGAAATCAGATTTGTCTCCAGGTTTGGATGAAGGGAAGGTGAACTCTGGAGGGCTGCCTGTTGGGCATGGAAAACAGAGAGCGGGGAAGGGCAGGGATCAGGAAAGGTTTGACGGGGACACACAGACACAGGGGCCTCCCAAGCGATGCCCCTTTCCCCGACCCAGGGAAGCTCTGGGGGCGGCCAGAGGAAAGAGCTCTCTCATTGGTGTTAGGATGAGCAGACCTGAAACTTACAGACACAGACCGATAACCAGCCTGCACCACTTCCATTCACACAGGCCAAGCTCTGCCTTCTCCCCGCTCTGCAGACTTCACGTGGACACTTTCTTCCTCCCCAAGATGGCCTTGGATGTTGCTCATTCATTCATTTACTCATTCGACACCCTTGTATTGAACATCCCCTGGATGCCAGTGAACATGGAAGGAGGGCAGAGTTGATTAATGAAATTCAAGTTCTAAACCCCAGCCAGAGCTCACGGAACCAATCATTATAGCTCAATCCACTCAGATAGCCATTAAAAAGTAGGGTATCACGGCGGGGGTGACAAAGAAGGTGACAAAAACTGCCCAAGAGAGACTGGGAAGGCCTTTCCAGAGGAGGGCACATCTGAGCTGGGTCTTGAAGCCTGGGTAGGAGGAGTTCATCTCAGGAGGAAAAAGAGAAAGTGGAGAAGAGACAGAGGAGGGGGAGCAAAAAGGGGATGGATTCCAGGCAAAGAAAGTAGCACATTCAGGCACAGAGGTGGGAAAGGCGAGGCGTCTGGGGGAAGCAGCAAAACAGAAGAGGATTTCACTTGAATTGTGTAGAGGAGTTACAAGGCGGGGTCTTCCATCCGCTCCACACCCCACGTGAGATATCCCTGGCCCTGCCCACCCATCTCCTTCCCCATCTGTATTAGTTATCCAGTGCTGCATAACAAATTACGCCAAAACCTAGCAACGTAAAACAAGAATAAACCTCTATATCATTATCTCTAGCGGTTTCTATGGGCCAGGAATTTGGGGGCAAGCTCACCCTGGTCTCTCTTAAGGCTGCAGTCAAGATGTCATCCAGGGCTGTGGTCATCTGAAGCCTTGACCAGGGCTGGAGGACCTGCTTCCAAGATGCTTCATTCCCATGGGGTTGGTTGTTGGAGGGAGGCCTCCGTTCCTCCCCACATGGGCCTCCCCACATGAGGGTGGCTTCCCCAGAGTGAGTGATGCAAGAGAGAACAACGCAGAAGTTGCCTTTAAAAAAATTATATATATATATATATATATACACACACACATATATATATAAATATACACACATACACATATGTATGTATATATATAAAAACTGGCCTCAGAAGTCACAGTAATTTCTTTAATATCTTATTGGACCCTCAGATCAGCCCTATTCAATATGAAAGAAGACCACACAAGGGTGTGAATACCAGGAGTTGTTGATTCTCGGGGATGCCGCCCTGATAGCCCTAGTCGGGACAAGCTCTGCTCTGTAAAATTTCAGGAAAGCCAACAGACTCTAAGGAAGTCTTTTCCATCAGTTTCCATGAGGCTCTTCAAGACGCCTTCCAATAGTGACTGGCCAGTGGGTGTGCTGCAGGACAGGTTCCCTGGGGGAACGGGCCTGGGGGCCAGGAGGACCATCTGTGTCTCTCATAGCACGCCAGCACATAAGACAGAACCTGTCCCTTGTCCAACAGCCCACGTGGCTTCTGGAGTGGTTATCCTCGAAGCAGGCTCATAGATGTGCCCTCCAGCACATTCCTGAGACACTGCCAGTTGGAGAGCCCACACCAGGCAGGGGCCAGCCATGCCAGTGAGACCCACTCGGGGGTCTGGGACCAATTCGTAGGTTAGTTGGTAGTTGGGTCACTGGACAGCCCAGGTCCTGGACAGCTCAGACCTGCCAGCCCCTCAGGCTGTGCAGGCCTTATATAATTGGAATGCCAGGCAGCACCTACAGACAAGTTTATCACACTCTGTGTAATGTGTAAATACCATTAAGTTGGACAAATTTTCTCATTAATTCTCGGTCCCGGTGACAGGCCAGGAATTAACACAACTGATTTTCCAGTCCCTACTCATTATCAGTCATCCCCCAGAACTTAGTCCTATTTCATCTGTTCCACCTGGGCCCCAGCACCTATTTGGAGGCTTCAACATGTATTAAACTAATGAAGAGCGATGGGCACTGCTGTATCTGCCCTGGAAACTGGTGGGGGTGTGCGAAGAAAGAAGTCTTGGGCAAAAAGTTATTTCTGGGGCTTATGGATGGAAGAATGCACAGCATTCGAGGGCACAGTCCTGTCCCCTGGGACGCTGGCATCAGCCAGCAGGTGCTCAGGCAAGGGTGTTAGCAACTGCTTCCGTTATGAATTGCTGTGGCTTGGAACTACAACAGAGGTATTTGCTCGTGCTTCTGTGGGTGGACTACTTGGGCTGGTCTCTCCTGGGCTCGCTCGTGTGCTGTCAGCTGGTGGCTGGGAGGGCCAGAGGGTCTAAAACTGGCCTCATGAACACGCCTAGTGGTTGGTACAGGCTGCCGCCGGGTGGGTGATCTGGGAACGTCAGCTTAGATGGCTCATCTCTGCTTCGTGTGGCTTCTCACCCTTCAGGAGGCCAGACTCAACCCCTTCACCTGGCAGTCTCTGGAGAGCCCCAGGTGGAGGAGAGCAGAAGCTGCAAGGCCTACCGAGGCCTGGGTGGGGACGTCATAAGGCATCACTTCCGTCATCCTCTATTGGTCAAAGTAAGTCAAAGATCAACCCAGATTCAAGGGATTGGAAGGGGCTTCCCCGGTGGCACAGTGGTTAAGAATCCGCCTGCCAATGCAGGGGACACAGGTTCAAGCCCTGGTCCGGGAAGATCCCACATGCCGCGGAGCAACTAAGCCCATGAGCCACAGCTACTGAAGCCCGCGCACCTAGAGCCCATGCTCCTCAACAAGAGAAGCCACCACAATGAGAAGCCCGCACACCGCAATGAAGAGTAGTCCCCTCCCGCCGCAACTAAAGAAAGCCTGCGGGCTTCCCTGATGGCGCAGTGGTTGAGAGTCCACCTGCCGATGCAGGGAACACGGGTTCGTGCCTTGGTCTGGGAAGATCCCACATGCCGCAGAGCAGCTGGGCCCGTGAGCCGTGGCCGCTGAGCCTGCGCGTCCGGAGCCTGTGCTCCGCAACGGGAGAGGCCGCAACAGTGACAGGCCTGCGTACCGCAAAAAAAAAAAAAGAAAGAAAGCCCGTGCGTAGCAACGAAGACCCAACGCAGCCAAAAATAAATAAATAAATAAATAAACAAATAAATTAATTAATTTAAAAAAAGGGATTGGGAAGGAGACTCTGCCTCTTGATGAGAAGAGTGGGGCAAAGGCACACTGCAAGGCGGGCCTGCCACAGGGAGGGGCTTGTTGCAAACAGGGTGTCACAGTCACCAGTCCGGGATCAGGCTCTCAGACCTTCCTGCTGTGGGCAGTTTCTTCCTGATCCTTCATGCCAGGAGGAGGTGGCTTTCATTCAGGAGCTGACTTTGGGGCTTCCCAGGTGGCGCAGTGGTTGAGAGTCCGCCTGCCGATGCAGGGGACATGGGTTTGTGCCCCGGTCTGGGAAGATCCCACATGCCGCGGAGCGGCTGGGCCCGTGAGCCATGGCCACTGAGCCTGTGCGTCCGGAGCCTGTGCTCTGCAACGGGAGAGGCCACAACAGTGAGAGGCCCGCGTACCGCCAAAAAAAAAAAAAAAAAAAAAGAGCTGACTTTGGTACCCACCAAAGCAGGAGAGAAATGTGGACTGCAGTGACCTGAACAGTGACCACACCCAGCACTGAGGCAGGGGATAGCAGGTGGAGCACGTCAAAGTCCGTCCTGCCTCCATCTGACTTCACTGCTACCGGGATGCTTCTGGACCACCCAGGGCCGAATGGTATGTATTCAGAAATTGCAGTTAATTTTACGCACATATGTGGAACCTAGAAAAATGGTACAGATGAACCAGTTTGCAGGGCAGAAATAGAGACACAGATGTAGAGAACAAACGTATGGACACCAAGGGGGGAAAGTGGCGGGGGGGTGGGGGGGGTGAGATGAATTGGGAGACTGGGATTGACATGTATACACTAATATGTATAAAATGGATAACTAATAAGAACCTGCTGCATAAAAAATAAATAAAATAAAATTCAAAAATTCCAAAAAAAAAGAAATTGCAGTTAATTTTAATAGCAGCAAGAGCATGCACACTTACAGAAGCAAATCCTTTGCAACCAAGTGCATGTTGTATGTGAGGCACTCATTCCAAGTCCAAGTCCAAAATAATTGTGGATTATCCACTGCTTTTGACTACCTGTTCCATCCTACCCTCACAGAGATTATTTCGATTATTTTATTTCAATGATATAATTATGGTAGTATTAACAATCTCTACTTGACAAAGGGCTTTTAGGGGTAAATATTTTATTGAGGTGTAACATCCATTCAGAAGAATTCACAAATTTTCCCAAAGTGAATGCACCTGTGTAATCTGCACCAGGAAGACCCCCCCTCGGACCCACCCACCCCAATAAAGGGCAACCACTCTCCTGACTTTTTCTTTTTTTTTTGGCCGCGTCTTTTGCGGCTTGCGGGATCTTAGTTCCCCGACCAGGGATTGAACCCAGGCCCTGGCAGTGAATGTGCCAACTCCTAACCACTGGACTGCCAAGGAATTCCCTCTCCTGACTTTTGATGCCATAGACTAGTTTCGAAATGTTGTGTATTTGTTTTGAAATGTTGTGCGTTCATAGAGAACACGCTTTCAGGAGACCCATCGGCCCAGCCTGGGTCCCGGACCTGGGAGATGACTAAGGCATAGTCACCGCCTTCAGGGCTGTTGGATCAGGAATCCCTGCTTGGGGCAAGGAGACAGTTTTCCAACTTCTCAGGGCTCCTCTCCATCCTAAGTCCTGAGTGTCGTCCTTAAGGCAAAGCACCTCTTTTGCCGCACCAGATCCGAGCATGGGAACAGGAGTGGTGGGAGAGGGGGTGGGCAGAGGTGAGTAAGCCTTCCAGGGCTCTGGCCAGTTTCCTTCCATCTTCTCCCAGACAATGGTCCTCATCCAACCCCCTGTCACTGGGGAGTACGCAGCAAGCTGTTGGATGGTGTGGAAGGCAGGTGAGCTGGCAGGGGTGAAGTGAGGAGGGGAGGGTGGGAGGGCCTTAGGAAACATTCAGCAGGCTCTTCCTGAGTGCTTCCTAGAACAGGACACAGTGGTGGGGCCCCAGGGGGAGGGGGCAAGCCCCCCTCAGCTCTCATATTCAGAGCTCACCTAGAACCACCACTAGGCAATAATACACGTCTTTATGGAAACAATTTCGGATGAATTCTTTTTTTTTTTTTTTTTTTTTTTTTTTGGCTGCATTGGGTCTTCGTTGCTGCGCACGGGCTTTCTCTAGTTGCGGCGAGCAGAGGCTACTCTTCATTGCGGTGCGCGAGCTTCTCATTGCGGTGGCTTCTCTTGCTGCGGAGCATGGGTTCTAGACACATGGGCTTCAGTAGTTGTGGCACGCGGCCTCAGTAGTTGTGGCTCGTGGGCTCTAGAGTGCAGGCTCATAGTTGTGGCACACGGGCTTAGTTGCTCCGCGGCATGTGGGAACTTCCAGGACCAGGGCTCGAACCCGTGTCCCCTGCATTGGCAGGCGGATTCTTAACCACTGCGCCACCAGGGAAGCCCTTGGATGAATTCTAATGTGCCTTATTATGTGACTTTTTTAGAAGTTCTGCTACAGGGCGGTGAAATAGGTTCTGAATATTAAGTAGTAAGAGGTTACAAAGGGCATCTCTGCCTGGTGGGCACCTCCCTGGTTAATCAGCCCCCTAATACCCATCAGGTAAGGGGGGATGGCAGAACAGGGCCTCCCCGCCCCCACTCAAGGATTAGCTTCTCTCTTCTCTTGTCGAAGTTGTCCGGGTGGACCAGGGCACTCTCTGCTGGGGCCTGAGCTCACCTGCAATCAGCCCCTAGGCCCCAGCTAGGGGAGGAGACAGGTGCAGAGCAGGGTGTGGCTCGAGGGGGGGCCACAGGGGCGTGAGAGATGGATGGGACACTGGGGCCTCCATCCACCCCATCTCTGCCCCTTATACCCCACTTGGATGTGGATGAGGCACCTGTGGGGACAGAGGTGGCCCCATCTCCGAGCCTCCAGGGTTTGCGGGTCAGCACATTCCAGACAGAGGCAGAAGGGCTGGGATAGTTCTTTAGTCTTACACCATCCGTCTCAAATCAGAATGGGGCATCCGGTGATGTGTGGAACCAGGTCCCTCTGAGAACTGCTCCCCCTAAATCCGTCTCTCATCCAGCCCCTTAGGCCCTCCCTCCCAGGGCAGTAGCCCATGGGCTGGACGTTTCTCTTCTCATCTGTCTCCCATCAAAACTTACCCATCTTGGGCTTCCCTGGTGGCGCAGTGGTTGAGAGTCCGCCTGCCGATGCAGGGGACACGGGTTCGTGCCCCGGTCCGGGAAGATCCCACATGCCGCGGAGCGGCTAGGCCCGTGAGCCATGGCCGCTGAGCCTGTGCGTCTGGAGCCTGTGCTCCGCAGTGGGAGAGGCCACAACAGTGAGAGGCCTGCGTACCGCAAAAAAAAAAAAAAAAAAAAACCTACCCATCTTGCGTAGCATTCATTTTGGGCCCCGTGCTCTGTTCGCCATGGTGACAGGCAGTATTTTGTTTTTTTGTTTTTTGCTCTCTGTGAGCCCTCCTCAGTTATACACTTATATTTTAGCACGGACCTTTGGGAGATATAATGCCTTCATTCACAGGACTGACTGACGATGGAATTTGAGGCACCAGGTTTCTGCAGAGCTATTTAGGTGCAGGAGAGCCTCTGAGCTCCCATTAAACCATAGTCACGGTGACCTGATATAAGAAGATATACGGTTCTTCCCATGAAAAGTTTTCACCTGCAAACCAGCATGCTGCTGTCAAGTGCAGAGTTCAGCCTTTAAGAATGTGCTCAGCAGATCACTGAATGAATGAATGAATGAATCCCAAACAAAAATGCAACCCAAGATTTTGATCTCATCAGCCCCTGACCTCATCCAGCCTACCAAGTTCTGAGAGTCAAGGTAGAAGGCCAGAGGTCCCCATCATCCCTTCTCCTGACATCAATTTAGGGTCCAGTCCAGGTGGTGGACCTAGGAGAGAAGGCAGGCACTTCCTTCCAGAACCAGTCCTCAGCACCCACTGGCCTGGCCGAGGGGCCACCAGGGCAGTTCCTCCCCAAGTCTGGCCCAGGACCACTCAGGGCAAGGGAGGAGGTCCTTCCCTGCACCCATTCTATCCCAAACTCCAAGTTCCATAGAAATGCAACCTTCCAGAAAGAGCCTGAAATGGACACACAATTCTGTCGCAGTTTCTCCATTCCCCCTCCTGCACTAAATGCCTATTAGGGACAAAGGGACGGGAACAGAGGACAATAACATGTTTTTCCAACAAGCCGGTGACAATGCAGATCTGGAGGCGGAGCTCACGTCAGCGCCGGGGCCCAGATGCAGCCCCCCAGCTGCAGAAGCAACTGACACTCCATCATTTCCCAGAGATTATCTCCCATTCGGCGGCTCCTGCTGTTTGCTTTATCCTCACCCGGGGAGCTATCGCTGCTCTCCACAGGATCAGCCCTGCCCCTCTGCTTGCTTTTCATCTCTGTCATGGGCTGGGCCCCTGCCTCAAGAGGAACCTGGAAGCCACGAGTCCTCCAGTCTTGGTGCTGCCTTCTCAAGGCCGGGACCAAGGTCAGGATGCGGGACCACACCACAGAGCCTGGTGGAAATAGCACTGGGTGAGGAGTAAAGGACCTGGCTTCTAATTCCAGTTTGGCCACTGGCTCTGTGACCTTGCATGGATGAATCTGTCTGGGGACCTTGAGAGCAAGGTGTTCAACCTTGCTGCAGGAGCCTCAATTTCCTCATCTGTAAGATGGGCATCATATATCATAACTTCATCCTAGAATTGTGATGAGTCTCAAAGGTGATATACACGTATGTGAACCTAATTCAGCCCAGACAGCAGAACTGAGGAACAGCAGAACTGAGGAAAAGGGTCCTGAGACCCTGCAGCGTGGGTTTCTGTAGGCAATTTTGTCTGAGGCTGTTCACACTTAGAGGTGATATCTAGCAAATCTGCTGGAGCCATGCTTTCTACTCCAGGTCAGAGGGATGACTGAGATGAGTCTGGGGGTCAGACTGCACAAAGCAAATAGAAGCATCCTCCCCCCTCAAACAGTGGGAACCCCAAGACCCTCTCTCTGATGTGTTCCTCAACCCTACCTCTTCTATCTCTCCTTCAACAAACACCCAGGGCAACCAGCGTGAGAAGCCCCCATGTGCAGGGGGAGCTCAGGGGGAGCCGGGAGAAGGGTTAGGGAGGGAAGCGGGAGGAGAGACAGGAAAGAAAATGGAGAGGAAGACAAAGACGAGAGAAGCAGCTGTGGTTCTTTCAATATTTTAAAGGAGATTTCAATTGAAAATGAGATTTATTAAAAAAAAAAAAAGAAAAACACTTTCCACCACCCTGTCTTTGTAAAGAGAAGCATTGAAAATGAAAAAGATTTTTAACCAAACGAGTGCTGCATTTAGAGTCAGAGAAGAACCGATTCAGGTCAAGGATCTGCCATTCTGTGGTCCTGTGACCTTGAGCAAGTCACCTGCCCAGCAAGCGCACCTCTCAAAGCTGTGGGGGAGGCCCCGCGGGGAGAGGGTGTGGGGATGGAGACTCTGTAAGCCTGGGCGGCGTGGACGGACGGTTCCACACCCAGGGCTTCGACTCCAGGGGGTGAACGTGAGGACGCCCTCCTCCTGGCAGCCCAGGCCACTTCCAGGAGCGGGTCATCAGACCCTCCAGGAGGGACTGGAGCACGAGGACTACGGATCCCCCCGGCCAGCAGTGGGGTTTCTGGGGCAGGGCCTGGCCTCTCCCAGGAGACGGGGCCCCACCTGGGGAAGCAGGTCTTCTCCCAGCTCTCAGGCAAAGCAAGATTAGCTGCACCTGATGGCCCGGGGCACGGATTACACAGCAGTCTTCCCCACCTGACTAACTCGGTTATCTTTGTTTGAGACCATGGTCCCCCTTGCTGTCCCTTCTTGAAAAAGGAATGGCTCTTCTCAGGACAGCAGCCCGCCCCCCCACCCCCGTGCCCCACCTCTGCTCTGAGCTCCATCTCCCTGCCTCTGCCCGAGCGGCTCGGGGCTATCATTTGCTCACAGCCCCGTGGTTTCCGTTTATCCTCTCTGCAATTGCACGGAGATTGGTTATCTGGTAATTGAGATTGTTTTACAAGGTGTCGCTCATTGCACTGAGTTTCATTAATTTTCAGCTTCTCTGAACACCCAGAGTAATAACTGCCCTGTTGGCGAGGAAGCAGGGGAGTGGGTGTCCCACACGTACACAAGTGCACACATGTGCAAGTGGGCAAATTTTTTTAACATAATGACAACCCTGGTAAAACAGACTTCAGATGTTTTTTGGATATCCTTCCCTGGTTGAACTTTGACAAGAGCCCAAGGAGATGTTGTTACCTGTCCCCATAGCACATTTGGGAAATAGGACCCCCTTTAACCTAGAGATTTTTTTTATTATTATTTTATTTACTTATTTATTTATTTATATTTTTGGCTGTGTTGGGTCTTTGTTGCTGCGCGCAGTCTTTCTCTAGTTGCGGCGAGCGGGGGCTACTCTTCATTGTGATGTGCGGGCTTCTCATTGCGGTGGCTTCTCTTGTTGCGGAGCACGGGCTCTAGGCGCGTGGGCTTCAGTAGTTGTGGCTCGCGGGCTCTAGAGCGCAGGCTCAGTAGTTGTGGCGCACAGGCTTAGCTGCTCCGCAGCATGTGGGATCTTCCTGGACCAGGGATCGAACCCGGGTCCCCTGCATCGGCAGGCGGATTCTTAACCACTGCGCCAGCAGGGAAGCCCCTAACGTAGAGATTCTTGAAGCCCCTTTGAATGACAGGCCATTCACAACCATACATAAGACCACCTGTCTCTCTATCCAACTCTCTCTTAGCACCTGCTCAAAGGTCAGCCTCCCAGGGCCATAAGGCATTCAAATAGGAAGCCACCTTGACAGTCTCGAGACCCCAGGCCAGAACCTCAGGCATACCGGGCTCTGGTAGGGGGAGGGGCAACTTTCCCATGGTCACCCCACTGGGATTCCAGTCTCCCTGAAAGGCTACAAATGGGTCCTGCCTAGGTTTCCTCATAGAACCTCGTGTGGGTGCCAGAGCAGAGCCCCCCAGGAAATCACCAAAGGGATCCCCCCAAACACACACACAGAGTTTCACAATGAATAGTTTCTTTTCTTTTCTGTCTTCCTTACTATTTTATAAGCTCTGTGAGGGCAGGGACCTGATCTTGTTCACCTTCTATTTTTAGTTTTTAACACAGTGCCTGATTCTTATCAGGTGCTCAATGAATGTTTGCTGAGTGAAATGACCGTACTGGGCATTGTGCCAGCACTGTGAAGAACACCATCGCGTCAGCCAGGGATCCTCTGCCCTTTAGTGCGGAAGCCTGATATTATACAGAAACGACCACATTCTGAAATATTCATCAGTAATACAGGAAAGGGGACTCATTTTGTGAGGTGCCTGTTACATCCCAGGCACCGTGCTAAGTACTCTCTGAACATTTTAACTCAAAACTATCCTACGAGGCAAATATTTTCATCCTCCTTTGTAGAGAAGGAACTGGAAGCTCGTAGGGGTTACATAGCTTGGCTGAGCACATCCAGAGGGCGAGTGATACAGCCTGGAATTAACTGAACCCAGTGCTGTCAGACTCCATGAGTGTTTCACTAGTTAAGCTCCATGAGTGATGTCAGGAGTGCCTGTTTGTCTGTCTTTCCTCTGGGACTGTAAGATTCCTGAGGATAGGGACCAGGTTCCATTCACCATTATACCCCAGAGCCTAGCCAAGTGCTGGAACATAATACTTGCTCATTTAACTGTGAATGACTAACTGGTCTCACAGCCACCTGTAGGTGGCGCCAGAGAACCAGAGGCGAGACAGAGGTCTTTGTCATAAACTGTGAATTGATTTGGGTCTGTGACAGTGGGGCGGGGAGAAATTAATCTCTGCTGCCCTCCTTCTCCCACAGCCCTTTGTGCCTCTGTTATGACACTTGAGATGGCATCAGAATAACTTATGTATGTGCGCTCTCTTCCCCAGCTTACTATGAGCCCTTAAAAGGCAAGGGCAAGCTTATTCATTTTGAGTCCTAGGACAGAGCTGGCCCAGAGTGGGCTCAGTGAGGGTCTCTGGCCCTGGAAGCATCAGCTAGAAGGCCCTCGTTGGTGACCTCTGATCCCCTCAGCACGTCCCCTGCATCTGTGCTACTCCTCGCCTGCCATTCCCCGGTCTCAGTGCAGCCCGGAGGGAGGCGGTCTTCCCATTCCCCTAACACGATGCCTTCCCTGGACCTCGTCTCTCAAGGCCATTCATCTTGATTAGGTATTGGCAGCCTTGGCTGATTAAATGTCCCATCATCCCCTCCTGTTTGTTTCTCAGCAAGGAGGTGTCAGGTTTTTTCATTCTTCGGGCTTTGACCTTGGCAGTGGTGCGAAGGCCCATAGCACACCTACCTCGATGCTGCAGTCTTGTCTGGCCGCGCTGCCAAGGAGGTTGATTAAGGAAAACTTCGCCCACGCTCTCAGGCGGCAACCGAGGGACTTTCTCCAGCTGGGTGAATTGGGGACAGCCACCCACCAGCACCTCAGCTTCTGAGGAAACCATCACCCTCATGGCCACCTCCTCCTGGAAGCCTTGATCGCAACTCCTCATCACCACTTCCTGGAAGCCTTCCTGATTAGCTCCATCCGGCACCCCCACCCCTACCCTCAATGCAGTGGTTGTCAGGGTTTATTCAACAGTTGGCAGGCGTCAGCCGCCTCTCACTGAACCCAGAGAGCAAGTCTCCTGTGTCCCAAACACGTGTAACTCTCAGCTCCAGGCACTGCTCACCCTGAAGGTAGGGAGGGGCTCTTTCGGTCTCCCCGCAGCCACGTGCTCAGGAAGCAGAGTCACCATTCCTGATGTGGGCACTCTGACTCAATGGCTGGGTGAGGACTGCAAGAAGGAGGGAAAATGAAGGCAGGCAGATGGGGGAACAGGAGGAGAAATTTAACCTGAGGACGCACCTTGCTGTGTTGTTGTGGGCGGACAGGAGCCACTCTCAGTTATTCAGGGATGCGAATATTTGACCCAAAACCTTAGTCCACGCAGCCGGAGCAAGTCAGACAAGTGGGCTTAATTATTATCTCCATAGAGCCGGCCTCCTGGGGGCACAGGGCAGAGGGTTTGAGGGGGCCTCACCTGGCAGACCAGAGGGCAGCAGCCCAGTGCCAAGGCCAAGGGCAGTGCCCAGCCCGTGGCACCTCCTCTCCCTCCAACTGCTTGTCTGTCTCTTCCCCCAGGTCACAGGCTCTCTGCTTCCTGCATGAGCGTGCCACCAGCAAGGAGGTGGCTGTCCCACCTGGATGGGAACCACATCCCCGGCCCTGAGCCACCTCTGTGGGCCTGCACTAGCCCGGTCACTTGCATTTTCTTGAGAGCAACCCCAGGAGACCCTGCCTAAGAGCACTGGTGGGACCAAGGAAGTTGTGAAGGCTGTGTCACTTTCGACGCTTCTGACACCCACTTCTCAGGCACACACCGCCAGCAGCCGTACTTCCCTGTCTTCACCACCCTCCCACTCCCGGGGCGGGCCAACTGACTGAGCGCCCAGTGTACGAGCTGCTGCAGGACATACAAAGACAGGGAAGGGAGAGAACTTGCACTGAAATAGTTCAAGGTTAGAATCATGGCTCCATCACTTAGTAGCTGGGTGACCCTGGGCAATCATAAGACTCTCCCTCAACTTCAGTTTCCTCTCGCATGAAAAAAAGACCTTAATACACCAATCATGGGGTTGTTCTGAGGCTTAAAAGAATGTTTTTAAGCTTTGAGAACAATGCCTGGCACACAGTGATGGTTTTATTACTGTCGTTCACTCAGTCATTCAGCAAACATTTATTTAGAGGCTTCCACGTACCAGGAAGATGAGCTGGATCTTAAAAGATCTTAAGGGGCTTCCCTGGTGGTGCAGTGGTTGAGAGTCCGCCTGCCGATGCAGGGGACACGGGTTCGTGTCCCGGTCCAGGAAGATCCCACATGTCGCGGAGCGGCTGGGCCCGTGAGCCATGGCCGCTGAGCCTGCGCGTCCGGAGCCTGTGCTCCGCAACGGGAGCGGCCACAACAGTGAGAGGCCCACGTACCGCAAAAAAAAAAAATAAAAAAGCTCTTAAGAGTTACTGCCAAGTTTCCCTTCCTCTCCCAGCCCCTTACCGCTCAGGGGCAGCAGATGTGATGCTGTGGTCCAAACTCTTAACACCTGTCGGTCAGCCCTACAAGTCTTGCCGCCCCCAGAGGTGGCTCAGTCCTTCAGCACCTGCTCTGAGTCCCAAGCCCTGTGCTCGAGATGACTTAGGATGGTGAGTAAAGCACCCTAGTCCTCCCACCTCCTGGGGGTGGCTGACAACAGACATTTGACAAACTAACAGATGTGTAACACCCACACCATGCCCGGGCCTGCCCTGCTACACCAACTGTGACCCTAATGTGGACAATTCTAAGGCAGGCTGGGGGAGAGAGGGACAAGGATATGGCAGGAGTGCAGGAGTGTGGACTTGGGGTGCTCCTAGAGTAACAGCACGCAGAGGGCTGCCTCTCTGGATGTACCGGCATCATAGGAGGGCCCCAGGCCAACTTCCCTTAGCCTTGAAACCTGGTTGAAATCATGTGATCAAGACCCTCACTGTCCCTCTCAAGATGCTCAGGACCCTCCCAGAACTCCCGCATCTTGAGGTAGGTCAGGGGGGGTTTGCCCTGCAATTACAGCCTTTCCCCCACCCCAGGAAGCTGCCTGTAGGCCCTCCTGAAGAGCCAGGCTCAGCCCCTGTCACCTCTTCAAGCAGGGGACCTGACTCGGTTTATACCACTGTTTGGCATCCTGGCTTTGTCGCTCATGGTGGGAGGCCTGTCCCAATTGGAAAAAGGGCAAATCACAAATGTCAACTGGCTGAGACCCAAGTGCCAGGTTCTTTCCAGAGGCACTACTTTTACACCAGCCTGCACAGTCTGGAGCCTGTAATGAAAGAGGCTGACAGTCCATTAGCAGCAGAGTAGTCCGCGGGGCTTGGAGGAAAGGAGCTGTCATCCACCTCCCTTCAAGGGCTTTCAAGGAGGAAATCAACTCTGTGTGCATGTGCATCCGTGTATGTGCGTGTATAATCTTAAGAAAAAAAGAAAAGAAAGTAATATCAATCACAGCCGTGTCCCTTAAAGTCGGCAGACAACGATCTGACATCACAGAGAACTGTCAACGTGTTTTTCGTACTCTGTCCTCCCAACCCCTGGGGGCAGGTCTGAGAGATGATCCCATAATAATAGAACACCCATATCACAGTATGGGAAGACCCTTAAGGCCTTCTCATATACCCCCCTCTGATGGCCAACTCTTCACTTCAATGTTCCTGACAAGGAATCATCCTTTCGCTTGAATGCCTCTAGTCACGGGGACCTCACTGCCCACTGGGACGTGTCAAACATCTCACTTGCCGATTCCTCTAATGGTTAGAAATTTCTTCCTGACCTCAGAGCTTAAATTTGGGATCAAATAACTTCCACCCGTTGGTCCTAGCTTTGCCTTTGAAGTTTCACACACACACATACACACACACACACACACCCTCCCACCCCAATCCCTTTTCCCCAAGACATCCCTCTCCTTTCTATGCTGACATGGTTTTAAGTGCCCTCGCCAGTCTGCCTACTGCTTTCTGGACAAGATCCAGTTTGTGAATAACACATCTTCAGAACGTGGTGCCACACTGAGACGTAAAATCTCTGCCGCAGCTGTTACCAGTGTGAAGACACACGTGTGTGCAGGTAGAAATGAAATTCCTAGAGCTGTATTTTCATGCATTCCACATGTCAGCCCATATTGTTGAACGCCTTGCTGAAATCCCAGTGTATTACATCCAAGGCATGCTCTTGATTTATCATCACATTTGCTCTATCAAAAAAGGAACTAAGAGGGACTTCCCTGGTGGCACAGTAGTTAAAAATCCACCTGCCAACGCAGGGGACGAGCCCTGGTCCGGGAAGATCCCACATGCTGTGGAGCAGCAAAGCCCATGTGCCACAACTACTGAGCCTGCACTCTAGAGCCTGTGAGCCACAACTACTGAGCCCGTGCACCTAGAGCCTGTGCTCCACAACAAGAGAAGCCACCACAGTGAGAAGCCCGCGCACCGCAATGAAGAGTAGCCCCCACTCACCACAACTAGAGAAAGCCTGTGTGCAGCAATGAAGACCCCATGCAACCAAAAATAAATAAATAAATAAATAAGGAACTAAGAGGACTTCCCTGGTGGCGCAGTGGTTAAGAATCCACCTGCCAATACAGGGGACACGGGTTCAAGCCCTGGTCCGGGAAGATCCCATGTGTCGCAGAGCAACTAAGCCCGTGCGCCACAACTACTGAGCCTGCGCTCTAGAGCCCGTGAGCCACAACTACTGAGCCCTAGTGCTGCAACTATTGAAGCCCACACTCCTAGAGCCCGTGCTCTGCAACAAGAGAAGCCACCGCAATGAGAAGCCCGCACACCACAACGAAGAGTAGCCCCCGCTCGCTGCAACTAGAGAAAGCCCACGCGCAGCAATGAAGACCCGACACAGCCAAAAAAATAATAAATTTTTTTAAAAAAAAGAACTAAGAAAGAAGGGAAAATGCCCAGGAATGGGCCCGGCCCACCAGCCCACCAGCCCACCACGTGTGGTTGACAGCACAGGGATGGGCAGGACCTGAGCCTTCCTTGTTCTGGACACTAATCTATTAATTCCACCTCGGGTCACATTAACCAACATGGAAGCCAAAGCTCATCACTGACTCAAACTGTGCTTTGGGCCAGGTCACAGGCTCAGCTTTTGGCTTAAATAAAGGAGTAACAGAAGAGTTGGTAAGATAACATACGATGTATTTCACCACTCCACTCCGGAAGAGGCCAGCATTGAGCTTCTAAAGGCCCCTGGGTGGGATTTTGTGCAAAGGTCCTGCAAGGGCTGAGGAAGGAGGGACATGCTCTGAGTAGGTCAGGTGGATGAGGTAGTTCACAGAGAAAGTGGGAGCTTCCCCCAAGACTGGGCAGAAATGGGGATGGAGTGACAGGGACAAGGGCTCTCCAGGCCCACAGTACTCGGCAAGGAAGGCTGCTGTCAGGGGCATTTTGAACCCTCCTAGAGCAGAGTATCCAAGAAACAAGGGTAGATTCCAGGGCCGAGCCCCAGCATGAAGCAGCAAGGAAGCAACCTTACAGACAGCGAGCCCACGGAGCAAGGACCCAGCAAGTATCTCTGGCTTCTGCCCCACGGAGGCCCAGGGGTCCTGGGTGGTCCCAGGGAGACAGAAGCAGGCCCAAGAGGTGAATAAGGCTGCATTGCCAGCCACCCCCATTGGGGAGCAGGATAAGTCTGACTCACAGAAATAAAGGCATGTGATGCTCTACTGCAGAGCCATCAACACCCACCACGCCTGCAGCTCTCACTCCACGGATCTTCCCCTTCTGATGTTATATTGGGCTGGCCAAAAAGTTCGCTCGGGATTTTCCATCAGATGGAAGAAACCAAACAAACTTTTTGGCCAATCCAATATATTTGGTTTGGGGGACCCAGGTATATTGTTTATATAGTAAACCCCCCTACACACGAACCTTCAAGCTGCGAACTTTCAAAGATGCGGACGCGTGTCCAGTCACGTAAGTTAGTTCATACGTCTGGCGTACACTGTCGCGTGCGTGCATCCTCTACAGGTGGTTGTGCTTTTGTGTACTTTACTGTACAGGACCGTATAGAGTGCAGCAGTGCAGTATCTTTATTTCAAGCCCAGGATGTCCGGAAGCAAGCGTAAGAGCAGTGGTGATGTAGCTGGTACTACTGTACTTTTCAAGGTACCGTACTGTAAGATTAAAAATGTTTTACTGGGGCTTCCCTGGTGGCGCAGTGGTTGAGAGTCCGCCTGCCGATGCAGGGGACACGGGTTCGTGCCCCGGTCTGGGAAGATCCCACATGCCGCGGAGCGGCTGGGCCCGTGAGCCATGGCCGCTGAGCCTGTGCGTCCAGAGCCTGTGCTTCGCAACGGGAGAGGCCACAACAGTGAGAGGCCCGCGTACCACAAAAAAAAAAAAAAAAAAAAAAAAAAAAGTTTTACTTTTCTGTGTTTGTTATGTATTATTTGTGTGAAAAGTATTATAAACCTATTACAGTACAGTACTATATAGCTGATCGTGTTAGCTGGGTACCTAAGCTAACCCTGTTGGATTTAGGAACAAATTGGACTTACAAACGTGCTCTCGGAATGCAACTTGTTCGAATGTAGGGACTTACTGTATTTACTCATGGTAGTTTTCCTTTCACACATCAAAGCAGCCTTTTCAGTCTCCCAGAAATTCACCTAACTAGACTATTATCCATTCCACGTATCTCTGCTGTGTTCATGAGGACATATCGTCAAATGCCCAGCAGAAACCCAAATGTCTTGTATCTGCTGCACGTTCCCAATCTATCAGCAGTGACCTGCTCAAGCAAAAGGAAAGTAGGAAACGACAGAAGGAAACAAGGTTAACCTGGCCTGCCTGGCTCTTGGCAAATCCACACTGGCTCAGAGGGGTTCCTACTGTCGCTCCTAAGGGCTCATCAAATCTGGTCAAACTCACCGCCAAAGATCAGGCACCCCACACCCTCCCCACTAAATGTGCCCGCGCCGGTCTCCTGAGGTTTATGAATCCGAGTGCACAAGCAGACGATGAGGCAAGCAGCAGGAGAGAGCACAGGGAAACGGGAAGCCAGACCACTGATAAACATTTTCCTTTTATTAATTAAAAAAATTTGTTTATTAACAAGTCTAAAGAAAACCTTCATTGAATCAGGGGATGTAATACAAATTACAGTGACCTGCATAGAAAACCTGGCATCATATTTGGCCTTTTAGAAAGATTTATATATAAAAATATGCATTAAAACCTGCACCAGAACACAGTGCAGAGGTTAGGTGACACCCCCGAAGGGAGGGCTTACCAAGGTGGTCTGGTCTGCGGATGCAGGGAGCTCTCGGTCCGACGGCCTCAGGGGTGAGCCTTATATGACAATGGCCTGCTGGGAAGGAGCCCGAAAGGCTTGTCTCTTTGAAGGCAGGACTCCCGTGAGCACCAAAATGCCACTAGCCTGGCATAAAACAAAAATGGTGCTAGGAGAAGACAGACAGGAGAGAGGGCTGTCCTCCTTTTCCTTATTACTGGGCTCCGACCACTATTTGAAGATTCTGGAACTCTGCAGACAAACCACCTTTAGAGGAACTTTTGCAATTTCCAAATATGTTTTTTCCAAGTAAGCTACCCAATTCTAACTCAAGGAGCCAAATCATAATTGGCCTGATTTTAAGGATTAAGAGCTAGTTCTGATGTCATTTTCTGCAGGCCAAGACCCTGAAATACCTATCAGAATGGCTATAATCACAACAGAAAAGCATGATGACGATGGTCTCAATCTATTTTGGTCTTGGACCCAATGCAACCAAGCAATGCTAGCCCAGAAGTTATACTTCACAGGCACTGAAACAAGCAGCAGCTTTGACCAACGCTTTGATCAACCCCAGCTTTGATCAACCCCATCCTGGGTACAAACTATCTCTGCACAAGGCAACTGAAGCCTTTGGGAAAAGCCGGGTCAGTATTGTATATCTGTCCTCAAGGAGGAGGATGCAGTTTCTTCACTGATGAGCCTGTCATTTTGGCTGAACAGAGTCAGGACTGTTTGTCCATTGGCTTATTCACTCATGGAGGAGCTGCTGTCCCTGGTCTGCTCGTCCTATGGCTCTGTGGACAGGGGCAACCATCCCTGACTCAGTTGCTAAGCTGCTGCCCAAACAGCAGGGCTCCCCACGGATGGGAGACACACAAATGGGGACCTGAAAGAAGTGGAGGGCGGGCATAGGGGAGTGCGAGGAAACACGATGGGGGCAGGCGAAGAAGCGGCCTTGTGGGCCTTCAGTGGTCGGCAAGGACAGCCGGGGTCTCTACAGCTTCAGAGTGCTGCGAGTTACTGAAAGGGCTGGGAGTCCTCCCTGTCATGCCAGCGGGCTCTACAAGGGGAAACCAGCCGCCCTACCCGTTTCCACCCAAAAGCAGAGTGATTTTCTCAGCTGCCTCCAAGGTGTTGTTTTTTGTTTTTTGTTTTTTTCCTTCCAAGCCCTCGGCTCCACTGTCCTGCTGCAGGGTGATCTGATGCGTCTCCTCAACTGTGGCAATAAGTGAAGTGAGGACAAAGGGGTCTGAATCACAATTTAGGCAAAAAGCCTAGAGCCCAGTCGGGCTGTTAATAAGGGACTTTCTCTCTCAGGTAGTGTATTTCAGGATCCAAGTGCTCAGGGTAAGAGACAGGTGCTCCTTGTCACTGGGGATCATCAACGCATCCTGCCAGACCAAAACAGCAGAGGACACTTGGCCCAGTGACTATGGCCCTTTCAGGACAGGAGGCCAACCTGGGCGGTTCCTTCACCAAGCCTTAGGGCATCGTTGTCCACTAAAAGTGACCGGACAACACCCTCTAGTGGAAATTATAAATAAAACAAGGGCCATGCGTCCAATTTACCTTGTTCTGACGCCAGAGTGGTTTCAAGAGTCCCCATAAAACGGAATAAAATAACAAAACCAAAACATTCTCTTTAAGAATGTAATAATAAAAAAAAGGTGGGCGTTCACAAGCCATCCTGAAGCCCCTCACTGCCAAATCACCTTCCCTCCTCAGACACTCTGCCTTCAACACATTCTAAGAAAGGGGCACGTGTTGTGGGGTGTGGCTACTGGTCCCCTTAGAGTTTGGGCAGACTGCCTGCTGGTGCCAGAATGATGCTGGAAACGTAGAAGAGGCCCAGCAGAAGGTTGAGTTTGGCGGTCCTCTGGGGCAGTTTGTTGAAAGTCTGGCTTCGGAACTGTCTCTCAAGGGAAAAGGCCATGGGAATGGTGAGCAGGGGCAGCGCCAGGCTGATGCTGCAGCGCACGGCCAAGATGCTGAAGATCACGTAGGGCAGGAAGAGCAGCGTGTTGTAGAGCACGTAGGAGAGAGTGGGGCCGATGAGGATGGCAAGCGTGACGATGCCAGCCTCCCGGTCGGACTCCATGTCCCTGGTATTGTTGGAATGGAGGATGGCCTCGGTGCTAAGGGCGAGGGGGATGGCGTAGACCAGCGGGAAGACCGCCAGGGACCCCACCTGGACGGCGTAGGCGAACATCACAGCCAGCGGGCCAAAAGTGATGAGGATGATGAGGTCTCCCAGAGCCAGGTACTTGAATCCAATTCCTAGGCCAGAAAATAGAGAGTTGCTGTGAGATCAGGGGCTGGAAACCGCGGCAGTCAAAAGGCAGGCTGCTGTGGCTGCACGGGGCATATTCTTAGGCTGGGAAGCGGGGCAGTGGTTGCATTCCCCTCCCCTCCAGGGCAAAATCTGATTTTTTTTTTCTCCAGTGGCACAGAGGGACAGAGAAGACTTGTCGTTTAGCACCCAGTTCAGTCTCAGAGTCATCCCTGAGTTTTCCTTCCTGCTGTCCCCCAACAAAGCCCTGCCACAAAGAGCGGGGGCTTCCCAAACTAGTGGCTACCAGTGGGGAAGAGGGTAGAGGGGGCAAAACAGGGGTGGGGAGTGGGAGGTACAAACTACTGGGTGTAAGATGGGCTCAGGGATGTGTTGTACAACATAGGGAATACAGCCAGTATTTTGTAATAACTGTAAGTGGAAGGTAACCTTTAAAAACTGTATAAAAAATTGAAAAAAAGGGTTTCCCTGGTGGCGCAGTGGTTGAGAGTCCACCTGCCAATGCAGGGGACGCGGGTTTGTGCCCCGGTCCAGGAGGATCCCACATGCCGCGGAGCGGCTGGGCCCGTGAGCTATGGCCGCTGAGCCTGCGCGTCCGGAGCCTGTGCTCCGCAACGGGAGAGGCCACAACAGTGAGAGGCCCGCGTACCGCAAAAAAAAAAAAAAAATTGAAAAAAAAAATTGAAAAAAGTTGAAAAAAAGCAAAAAGAGCAGGGGGTTCCGAGTCACAGACAGTTCAACGGGAGAGCCCGTGAAGGATCTCACGGGTCTCACAGGCCAGGGCTTGCGTTTCTTTCATCCTCCACCAACCCCTGCAAGACACTGCTTCTGTCAGGAATGCCCTGAGACCAGCCCCTCACAGAATATCCACCCCAGCCTCTTACTTTTCAGCCACAACCTCTGGAAGCATCTTCCAGTTTTGAAAATCTCCAGTTAATCTCAGCGAAAAGTTCAGGGTTCCCAAACTCCACACAGAGCAACTTTCACCCACAGAATGAGTAAAACAGCTAAGACAGGGAACTTATCACACTGCTTCCCCTCTCTGGTTCCCATTAAGTTAAAACACTAAATAATCCCTAACTTTTCCTCCCGTACTGCTAATCTACTTCACATCCTGTCTAATCCCCATCTTTCAAAGTGGCCCCATTTCTCCAGCCCCAAATCCAAGTCAAAGTCATCTTATGCCTGGAACACTGCGACACCCTCCCAACTGACCCCTCAGCTTCTGTTCTCATAACCACCTCCCCTCCCCATTCCTAATCGCACCTCCACAATGCAGCCAGAATGATCCTCTCAAAATACTAAGCTGGTCATGCCCCGCCCCCAACATACACCTGAAAACCCTTATCAACAAGTTGTCCTCCGGATAAAAAAGCCCCAGATCTTCCACCCAGCTCACCTCTGGCCCTGCCCTGCTTCCCTCCTGCCTGACTTTGAGCCCTCCTCCCCTCGCCACACATATTTCTTTCAGTTCCTCAGGGCCTTCAGACACTCCCCCAACCCCGGCCCCTTGCCTGGCTAACTTCTACTCATCTTTCAAGACTTCTTAAAGACCATTCCTCAAGACAGCCTTCCTCAGCCCCAGACCACATTTGGTTCCCCTTGCAATATGTTCCACAGCACCCTGACTTGCACTTTCATAAACTCCATCACACTTCTAGTTTGGGGGTTTTTTTTGACTGCACCGTGTGGCATGCGGGATCTTAGTTCCCCGACCAGGGATGGAACCTGTGCCCCCTGCAGTGGAAGCTCACAGTCCTAACCGCTGGACCACCAGGGAATTCCCACACTTCTAATTCTTAATCTGTCTCTCCCACTAACCTGTAGGTTTCAATGAGGGCAGGGCCTTGTGTCTGGCCAGTTAACAGCTGGCTCCCCAGCGCTTGACACAAAGGATGAACTGAACACAGAGCTACAGTAACAAGCACCTGGAATTTGGAACCAAGGTCATGAAAAATGTCCCACTTGGATTGAAACAGGCAAAGCAGCATGGAAAGGGTGAGAGACACCCACTCAAAGAGGTGATCCACACATATATTGCTACAGAAGCTTGGGAAACCTCTGATCTAATCAAGCTACCAAGGCATGGCCTCAGGATCAGAAAATCTAAAAAAAAAAAAAAAAACTATTGGGTCACCAAGTGCATTTTAAACAGCCTAAAATGATAAGGGACAATGATCTGTAAAAGATCTAAAAGCATGGTAGCCAAAGAACAAGACGCAGCCCAAGTTTACCTCCACACCTAGTGGTTGGGATTCTTTAGTGCTAAATGACCACCCTTGATTCCTTGGAATGAAGCATCTCCAGGAAAGGGTATAACAGGCATGGCCCCTGATACCCCCAACACACAGCAAACTAATTCTGTACTTCCCAGGCAGTGTTTTGATAAATAATTTGGTTGTCTGAGGACATGCCCTCCAGGAGGAAGGTCTCTCAAGCAGCACCTCGGCTCCAATCTAAATTAGGAAATCAATGTCTTGTGCGGTATCTCACACATTTAGGCAACTACCCCTGTCCAAGGAAGATGCCAGGCAGGAATGCTCCCAGCACCAATCTAGCAAATTTCTCCACCAGCTGTCTGCTCTTCTTCTGCATTTTTTCTCAGCTCTCCAAGCAGACTTCGGGGCTCTTGACCTCTGGCAAGAGTACCCAAGAACACCACCTTAGATTGCCTGGCAAAAAACAACATGAGCAAAGCTTCTTGAGATTATCTGACACCAGAAAATGACAAAGCCCTTGAGCAGAAGGCCCTGTTTCCTGAGTGTCCAACCCAAGGCTCATGTGCTCCACCTGATTCAGAGATGTGGCCCACCTGGGAGTTTCCTTTTAGGCACTCCCCTCCTCCCAACACCATTTTCCACATGACCCAGCACAGTGAAACACTGGGCTAGTTCTCCACACAGCAGCCAGAATGAATTTCTTAAAACATAAATCAAAATGTTGGCATCAAAAGGATGTGGAGTAACTTGGACTCTCATGCCTCGCTGGTGGGGAGGTGAAAGCAGTAGAACCACTTCAGAAAACACTTTGGCAGCTTCTCATAAAGTTAAACATCATCTACCCTATGACCCAGTAGTTCGATTCCTAGGCATTTACCCAAGAAAAATGAAAACAAATATCCACAAAAGACTTGAACACGAATGTTCAGTCATAATAGCCAAAATATGGAAATAATCCAAAAGTCGCTGAACAGGATAATGGATAAACAAACTGTGGTATGTCCATACAATGGCTACCTCTCAGTGATACAAAGGAACTATTGATACACATGACAACACAACAAAACTCAAAAACAGGCACAAGAATTCATACTGAATGATTCCATTTACATGATGTTCTAGACCACGCAACAGTGGTTGCCTCTAGATGGGGTGGGAAGAGTGGGGTTGACAGGGAAAAAGCACAAGGAAGCTTCTGGGGGTGACAGAAATGTTCTGTATTATGGTAGGGGTACGGGTTATACAGCTGTATGTATTTGTCAAAATTCATCAAACTATAATGCTTAAGATCCATGCATTTCACCACACGTCAACTATATATCGATAAAAGTCAACGTTAAAAAAAAACATAAATCAGATTATGTCATTACCCTGCTCAGTACATTTCAATGTCTCCCCATTTGTTCATTCAATAAATATTAAGTACTGACTACTTGCCAGGCACTGTTCTGGGCACCATGGAGAGAACAAAGAGACTAAAATCCCTACCTCCAGGGAGTTTACAGTCTAAGGGGGAAGATAATTAACAAAGTAAGTACTTTATGTGGTTAGAATGTAATATGTGCTATGAAGAAAAAGCAGAGGAGAGCAATAGGGAAGGCACTGTAGGGGAAACACAGGGTGTGTGTGTGATTTTATTTTTTTCAGCTGCTGCAGAAAAAAAATTGTTATTGTTTTGTAATTTTAAATAGGGTAGAAGCTGACATTAGAGCAAATGGGTGGCAGTTAGAAAGCAAATCAAACACACATATGGGGGAAGAGTGTTCTAAACAGAGGAAACAGCATCTCAAAGGACCTGAGGCAGGAGCATGCCTGGTGTGTTCCAGAAACAGCTAGCAGGGCAGTGTGGCTGGAGCATGGTGAAGAGGAGAGCAGGTCGGAGAGTTGGGGGGGTTGGGAGTGGAGCAGATAATGTCAGACCCTGGGGGTCATTGTAAAGACCCTGGCCTTTACTCTAATGAGGTGGGAGCCACTGGAGAGTTTTGAGCAGACGACTGAGACTGACATAGCTGCAGGATTATTCTGGCTGTTGATCTGGGAGCACCAGGAAAGGGACAAGGGTGCATGCACAGAGACGGGTAAAGAATCAGCCGCAATAATTGAGGGAGATGACAGTGGTAGTGGTGGGAAGTGACGAGAACTGGTCCAGTCCCAAGTGCATGTTAGAAGTGGAATCACTACAGTCCTGCAGCCTGTGGAACAAAAACCACATTCACAGAAAGATAGACAAGATGAAAAGGCAGAGGGCTATGTACCAGATGAAGGAACAAGAAAAAACCCCAGAAAAAAAACTAAATGAAGTGGAGACAGGCAACCTTTCAGAAAAAGAATTCAGAATAATGATAGTCAAGATGATCCAGGACCTCGGAAAAAGAATGGAGGCAAAGATAGAGAAGATGCAAGAAATATTTAACAAAGACCTAGAAGAAATAAAGAACAAACAAACAGAGATGAAAAATACAATAACTGAAATGAAAAATACACTAGAAGGAATCAATAGCAGAATAACTGAGGCAGAAGAACGGATAAGGGACCTGGAAGACAGAATGGTGGAACTCACTGCTGCAGAACAGAATACAGAAAAAAGAATGAAAAGAAATGAAGACAGCCTAAGAGACCTCTGGGACAACATTAAACGCAACAACATTCACATTATAGGGGTTCCAGAAAGAGAAGAGAGACAGAAAGGACCTGAGAAAATATTTGAAGAGATTATAGTCGAAAACTTCCCTAACATGGGAAAGGAAATAGCCACCCCAGTCCAGGAAGTGCAGAGAGTTGCATACAGAATAAACCCAAGGAGAAACACGCTGAGGCACACAGTAATCAAATTGGCAAAAATTAAAGACAAAGAAAAATTATTGAAAGCAGCAAGGGAAAAACGACAAATAACATACAAGGGAACTCCCATAAGGTTAACAGCTGATTTCTCAGCAGAAGCTCTACAAGCCAGAAGGGAGTGGCATGACATATTTACAGTGATGAAAGGGAAGAACCTACAACCAAGATTACTCTACCCGGCAAGGATCTTATTCAGATTCGATGGAGAAATCAAAAGCTTTACAGACAAGCAAAAGCTAAAAGAATTCAGTACCACCAAACCAGCTCTACAACAAATGCTACAGGAACTTCTCTAAGTGGGAAACACAAGAGAAGAAAAGGTCCTACAAAAACAAACCCAAAACAATTAAGAAAATGGTCATAGGAACATACATATCAATAATTACCTTAAACGTGAATGGATTAAATGCTCCAACCAAAAGACACAGGCTCACTGAATGGATACATAAACAAGACCCATATATATGCTGTCTACAAGAGAACCACTTCAGACCTAGGGACACATACAGACTGAGGGATGGAAAAAGATATTCCATGCAAATGGAAATCAAAAGAAAGCTGGAGTAGCAATACTCATATCAGATAAAATAGACTTTAAAATAAAGAATGTTACAAGAGACAAGGAAGGACACTACATAATGATCAAGGGATCAATCCAAGAAGAAGATATAACAATTATAAATATATATGCACCCAACATAGGAGCACCTCAATACATAAGGCAACTGCTAACAGTTATAAAAGGGGAAATCGACAGTAACACAATAATAGTGGGGGACTTTAACACCTCACTTACACCAATGGACAGATCATCCAAACAGAAAATTAATAAGGAAACACAAGCTTTCAATGACACAACAGACCAGATAGATTTAATTGATATTTGTAGGACATTCCATCCAAAAACAGCAGATTACACTTTCTTCTCAAGTGCGCACAGAACATTCTCCAGGATAGATCACATCTTGGGTCACAAATCAAGCCTCAGTAAATTTAAGAAAAGTGAAATCATATCAAGCATCTTTTCTGACCACAATGCTATGAGATTAGAAATCAATTACAGGGAAAAAATGTAGAAAACACAAACACCTGAAGGCTAAACAATATGTTACTAAATAACCAAGAGAGCACTGAAGAAATCAAAGAGGAAATCAAAAAATACCTAGACACAAATGGCAATGAAAACACGACAATCCAAAACCTATGGGAAGCAGCAAAAGCAGTTCTAAGAGGGAAGTTTATAGCAATACAATCCTACCTCAAGAAACAACAAACATCTCAAATAAACAATCTAATCTCACACCTAAAGGAACTAGAGAAAGAAGAACAAACAAAATCCAAAGTTAGTAGAAGGAAAGAAATCATAAAGATCAGAGCAGAAATAAATGAAATAGAAACAAAGAAAACAATTGCAAAGATCAATAAAACTAAGAGCTGGTTCTTTGAGAAGATAAACAAAATTGATAAACCATTAGCCAGACTCATCAAGAAAAAGAGGGACTGGGCTTCCCTGGTGGCGCAGTGGTTGAGAGTCCGCCTGCTGATGCAGGGGACACGGGTTCGTGCCCCAGTCCGGGAAGATCCCACATGCCGCGGAGCGGCTGGGCCCGTGAGCCATGGCTGCTGAGCCTGCGCATCCGGAGCCTGTGCTTCGCAACGGGAGAGACCACAACAATGAGAGGCCCACATACCGCAAAAAAAAAAAAAAAAGAAAGAAAAAGAGGGACAGTTCTCAAATCAATAAAACTAGAAATGAAAAAGGAGAAGTTACAACAGACACCACAGAAATACAAAGCATCCTAAGAGACTACCACTCTCTTAGTAGAGAGACTAAGCAACTATGCCAATAAAATGGACAACCTGGAAGAAATGGAGAAATTCTTAGAAAGGTATAACCTTCCAAGACTGAACCAGGAAGAAATAGAAAATATGAACAGACCAATCACAAGTAATGAAATTGAAACTGTCATTAAAAATCTTCCAACAAACATAAGTCCAGGACCGGATGGCTTCACAGGTGAATTCTATCAAACATTTAGAGAAGAGCTAACACCCATCCTTCTCAAACTCTTCCAAAAAATTGCAGAGGAAGGAAAACTCCCAAACTCATTCTATGAGGCCACCATCACCCTGATACCAAAACCAGACAAAGATAATACAAAAAAAGAAAATTACAGACCAATATCACTCATGAATATAGATGCAAAAGTCCTCAAAATACTAGCAAACAGAATCCAACAACACATTAAAAGGATCATATGCCATGATCAAGTGGGATTTATCCCAGGGATGCAAGGATTCTTCAATATATGCAAATCAATCAATGTGAGACACCATATTAACAAACTGAAGAAGAAAAACCATATGATCATCTCAATAGATGCAGAAAAAGCTTTTGACAAAATTCAACACCCATTTATGATAAAAACTCTCCAGAAAGTGGGCAAAGAGGGAATCTACCTCAACATAGTAAAGGCCATATACGACAAATGCACAGCAAACATCATTGTCAATGGTGAAAAACTGAAAGCATTTCCTCTAAGATCAGAAACAAGACAAGATGTCCACTCTCACCACTATTATTCAACATAGTGTTGGAAGTCCTAGCCATGGCAATCAGAGAAGAAAAAGAAATAAAAAGAATACAAATTGGAAAAGAAGAAGTAAAACTGTCACTGTTTGCAGATGACATGATACTATACATAGAGAATCCTAAAGATGTCACCAGAAAACTACTAGAGCTAATCAATGAATTTGGTAAAGTTGCAGGATACAAAATAAATGCACAGAAATCTCTTGTGTTCCTATACACTAATGATGAAAAATCTGAAAGAGAAATTAAGGAAACACTCCCGTTTACCATTGCAACAAAAAGAATAAAATACCTAGGAATAAACCTACCTAGGGAGACAAAAGACCTGTATGCAGAAAACTATAAGACACTGATGAAAGAAATTAAAGATGATACCAACAGATGGAGAGATATACCATGTTCTTGGACTGGAAGAATCAATATTGTGAAAATGACTATACTACTCAAAGCAATCTACAGATTCAATGCAATCCCTATCAAATTACCAATGGCATTTTTTATGGAACTGGAACAAAAAAATCTCAAAAGTTGTATGGAGACACAAAAGACCCCAAATAGCCAAAGCAGTCTTGAGGGGAAAAAACGGAGCTGGAGGAATCAGACTCCCTGACTTCAGACTATACTACAAAGCTACAGTAATCAAGACAATATGGTACTGGCACAAAAACAGAAATATAGATCAATGGAATAGCATAGAAGGCCCAGAGATAAACCCACACACCTGTGGTTAACTAATTTATGACAAAGGAGGCAAGGATATACAATGGAGAAAAGACAGTCTCTTCAATAATTGGTGCTGGGAAAACTGGACAGCTACATGTAAAAGAATGAAATTGGAACACTCCCTAACACCATACACGAAAATAAACTCAAAATGGATTAGAGACCTAAATGTAAGACCGGATACTATAAAACTCTTAGAGGGAAACATGGGAAGAACACTCTTTGACATAAATCACAGCAAGATCTTTTTTGATCCACCTCCTAGAGCAATGGAAATAAAAACAAAAATAAACAAATGGGACCTAATGAAACTTAAAAGCTTTTGCATAGCAAAGGAAACTACAAACAAGATGAAAAGACAACCCTCAGAATGGGAGAAAATTTTCGCAAACGAGTCAACGGACAAAGGATTAATCTCCAAAATATATAAACAGCTCATGCAGCTCAATATTAAAAAAACAAACAACCCAATCCAAAAATGGGCAGAAGACCTAAATAGACGTTTCTCCAAAGAAGACATACAGATGACCAGGAAGCATATGAAAAGCTGCTCAACATCACTAATTATTAGAGAAATGCAAATCAAAACTACAATGAGGGATCACCTCACACTAGTTAGAATGGGCATCATCAGAAAATCTACAAACAACAAGTGCTGGAGAGGGTGTTGAGAAAAGGGAACCCTCTGGCACTGTTGGTGGGAATGTAAATTGATACAGCCACTGTGGAGAACAGTATGGAGGTTCCTTAAAAAACTAAAAAACTAAAATTAGAATTACCATATGACCCAGCAATCCCACTATTGGGCATATATCCAGAGGAAACCATAATTCAAAAAGACACATGCACCCCAATGTTCATTGCAGTACTATTTACAGTAGGAAGGACACGGAAGCAACCTAAACGCCCATCGACAGACAAATGGATAAAGATGTGGTACATATATACAATGGAATATTACTCAGTGATAAAAAGGAATGAAATTGGGTCATCTGTAGAGACATGGATGGATCTAGAGACTGTCATACAGAGTGAAGTAAGTCAGAAAGAGAATATAATATTGTATATTAATGCATATATGTGGAACCTTGGAAAATGGTACAGATGAACCGGTTTGCAGGGCAGAAATTGAGACACAGAAGTAGAGAACAAACGTATGTACACCAAGGGGAGAAAGCGGCGGGGAGGTGGGGGGGGCATGTGATGAATTGGGAGATTGGGATTGACATGTATACACTAATATGTATTAAATGGATAACTAATAAGAACCTGCTGTACAAAAAAATAAAATTCAGGGCTTCCCTCTTGGCGCAGTGGTTGAGAGTCCGCCTGCTGGTGCAGGGGACACGGGTTTGTGCCCTGGTTCGGGAAGATCCCACATGCCGTGGAGCGGCTGGGCCCGTGAGCCATGGCCGCTGAGCCTGCGCTCTGCAACGGGAGAGGCCACAACAGTGAGAGGCCCGTGTACAATCAATCAATCAATCAATCAATTCAAAAATTAAAAAAAAAAAAAAAAAAGAAGTGGAGTCAACGAGACTAGCTGATGGTCTGGATGCAAGACGTGAGAAAGAAGAGTCAAGGATGATGCCCATGATCTTCAGCCTGAAGAACGAGAAGGATGGAGTTGCCATCGAGTGATATGGGGAAAGCTGAGGGTAGAGCAGATTTCTATGGGGAGCAGATGAAGAATTTGGTCTCAGACGCGTCAAGCTTGAGATGCCTGTAACCTCTCAGAGAAGTTACTGAGTAAGAAGCTGGATCTGAGTTTGGAGTTTAGTGGAAAGATCTGGTCTGGAGGTAGAAGTTTGTCACCAGCTTAATAGATGGCAATAGAAGACACGAGACGGACTAAAATCCCTAAGGGAGTGAATGGAGCTGAAGAAGAGAGGTCCAAGGACTAGGCTTGGAGGTTGGGAGTGAGGAGGAACCGGCAGAGACTGAGGCCCTATGAGACAGCGTGATCTAGCCCCTGCCTGCCCTGACAGCCACATCTCAGTCTTCCTCAAGCTGGCCTTTCAGCAGATCCTAAAAGATGCCAAGTCTTACCCTACTCCAGGACGTTTGCATTTGCTGTTCCTTCATCCCTGAAGGACCCAAATCAGACCCCCATTCTACCCATGGCTGGCTCCTTATCTGTCAAGTCTTAGTTTAAGCGTCACCTTCACAGAGAGGACCTCTTCCATCCACCACTAGCTGATACATTCATTCTATTTCAGCACCCTGCTGATTTCCCTCATTGAACTTTTTACAATTGGCTGCCAGGACACCACAGTCTCTTGCTTTTCTTCTTTCTCCTCCAGATGCTCCACTGCAGTTCCCTTTGCCTTCCTTCTACTCTCCCCACCTCTTAATGTTGGAGTGCCCCGGGGCTCACCCTCAGGTCTATCAACACTGCCCCGCTCTGGGATCTCCCCCAGTCGTACAACTTTATCTATGTGCAAGACTCCCAAAAGTCTCTATCTCCAGCTCAGACCTCTTCCCCGAACTCAGACTCATATCCAACTATCAATTTGACACCCCCTTGGAGATCTAATACATTAAGATGTCCAAAGTCAATTTCTCATCTTTCTCTCCACAGACCTATCTTCAACCTTCTCTCTCTCACTAGACATCAACACCACTATTCCAGTTACTCAGGACAAAACCTTAGAGTTATGTTTAATTTCTCTGTTTCTCTCCTGCCTCACATCCCAACTATCAGCAAACCCTGTTTACCTTCAAAATAAATTCAGAATCTGACTACTTCCCTCTCCACTACTCCCACCCTGATTCAAGCCACCAGACATCTCTTGCCTGGTTTACTCAACAGCCTCCTTCTGGGTGCTCCTGCTGCTACCCTTACCCCTCTTTATCCATTCTCAGTACCTTAGCCAGAGTGATTCTTTTAAAGTGATTCTTTTAAAACATTAAGGCTTACAGCATTTTTGTGCCACCCTGTCCCCCACCCCCCAACGAACTTCTCTTACTTTTCCTCCTTTTACTCTCTCCCTCATTCACACCCTGGACTCCATGCTATTCCTCCAACTCTTCAGGGACACTCCTGCCTTTGGCAACTGCTGTTCCAAGATACTCTTCCTCCAGATATCTGCTCAGGCAACTCCCTCACCTGTCACCTCTTACAATCTTTGTTCACATGTTACCTCTTTTACGAGGCCTACTCTGATCAAACTAGTTAAAGCAGTCAGCTGTGTCCTCCTTCCTTGCTCTCCTTCTTTTCCCTACAGCACTTATCTTCTTTTCAGGTACTGTAACCAAGGTACAAATTCATCCTGGCTTACCAGGAACTCTCCTGGTTTCCAAAGCCCCACATCTTAGGAACACTCAGTGCTGAGCAAACCAGGATGTTGGTCATCCTACCCATAATTTACTATTTTTATTTTCTGTCTCTCCTCATGATATATAAAATCACTTCCACAAGGGCAGGGACTTGACTGCTGTGTTCACATAGAACAGAGGCTGGCACATAATAGGTGCTCAATAAATAGGGCTTAACCACCAGCCCATCACTACCTTAATCAGCCTGCTGCAAGGGATCACCTAGCAAACTAGCTGAAAATAATCAGGTGTATACTTTGAGCTTTTCAAATTTAATTACACTAAAATTTGAAACTGTGGCATTATAAGGTATGACCAACCAGTGGAAACTAGACACAAAAAATTTCCATATATAAGTTACTCCTAACATCCATAAGCCAAGCCAGGAATGCTATCCCCCAAATCCACACGACCCAAACATTATAGATTTCACATAAAGTGGCCTAATTCAGAAAATAACCTTTGAGGACTTCCCTGGTGGTCTAGTGGTTAAGACTCCAGCTTCCACTCCCAGGGGGCGCCGGATGGATCCCGAGTGGGGGAAGTTCCGCAGGCCGCGCGGTGCGGCCAGAGGAAAAAAAAAAGAAAAGAACCTTTGACACCTCTCCACTAACCCTATAATTCCTATGCAAACCGCAGTTTCCAATACCTGCAACTAAGACCTGCAGCACAGCAAACAGGCCAATTCTTACCTCCTGTGTAGAGAAAGGAGCCAGACAGGCCTCCGAAGTAGATGAGAGCTAAGTGCTCCAGTTTCAGCGGGGACAGGTAGTAGAGGCAAGCAGCACAGACACAGCCCAAGGTGTAGAGGAAGACTCCAAACCGGACGACATCCTGGGGCTCCAAGATTCGGTCCACCAGGGTCCTGTCATCACTCTTTTTGTGGTCAATGCCCTTGGAAAAGTCGTAGTAAGTGTTGACCAAATTGCCAGCTCCGTGCACAGCGAGGACAGCTACGGCACAACCCACCAGTAGCCTGGGATCCAGGACGCCCTGGGATCTGTACGCCAGGGCACTGCCCAGGGCCACCGGGGTGAGTGAGGCACTGAAGCTCCAGGGCCGCAGGGCCAGAACATAGGAGGCGCACTTCTGCCTCCACGAGCGGTGCGGTGGTCTCTCCTGCTCGGGACAGCCGTTGCCCAGCAGGTCCCTGCCCCCGACCTTGGCCGTCTCTCCTGCCTGGATGTTAATCTTCTCCCCCGGGACCTGCGAGGCCGCCATGGAGAACGCACTTGGGTGAAGTCAATGCTAAACAGTGAGCCACCCACACACAGCGTCCGCCCTGAGGCGAGGACGGGCGGGGCGGCAGACCTGACCTTCTTCGGTTCCACCCGGGGGCAGGGATAGGGAGGCGGCGGGGCCCGGGGACTGCAGCGAGCGGGCCTGGCACCCCACGAGGCCCGGCGGCGCCTCCTCGACCTCCTGTCACCTGGGCAAGGACTGCTTCCAGACGCCCGCCTCGCCCTAAAGCCCGAGACTGAACCGCTGCCGCCTCTACGGAGCTGCGGTGGCAACCATCTTCCGCGCCCGCCACTGCCGGCCCGCCGGGAAACAGGGACCGGCTGCGCGGGCCTGGGCCGGGGCGGGGTTGAGGGCGGGGCCAGGCTGAGGGCGGGGCCGGGGCTTGGGGCGGGGGCGGGGCCGGGGCAGTGCAGCGACCCAGCGGTCCAGCCCTTCGTCTCCCCGACGGTCCGCGAGCGGCAATTGCTCCCGGACTTGCTGGAAACAGCCTCACTTAGTATCTCAAGAAGGGCCACGAATGCGTGTCGCTTTACGACTTACCAAGAGCTTTCTCTCACGGAAATAGGACTCATTCATTTTTTTCATTCAACACGCATTTATTGAGTGCCTACTGTGTGCAACAAGATTTACTGAACACCTACTATTGCACGCAACAGTGAATAAAACGGATAAAAATCAGGGAGCACATTGAGGGTGATAAGAAAGGTGTAATTAAACTTCCTTTCCAAATGAGAAAACCGAAGCTCTGAAATGGGAAATGACGATGTCTAGGAAATTATTAGCTTAGCCAAGACATTGAAGCAACCTAAAGGTCCATCAACTGATGAATGGATAAAGATATATATAAAATGGAATATTACTCAGCCATAAAAAAGAATGAAATATTGCCATTTGCAGCAACATGGATGGACCTAGAGATTATCATATGAAGTGAAGTCAGACAGAGAAAGACAAATATTATATGATATCACATATGGAGAATCTTAAAAATAATACAAATGAACTTTTTTATAAAACAGAGACTCAGAAACAGAAAACAAACTTATGGTTACCAAGGAGAAAGGGGGGAGGGGTAAATTAGGAGTATGGGATTAAAAGATACACACTACTATAAATAAAATAGATAAATAAGGATTTACTGTACAGCACAGGGAACTATATTCAATATCTTGTAATAACCTATAATGGAAAAGAATCTGAAAAAGAATATATACATATGTATCTGAATCACTTTGGTGTACACCTGAAACTAACACAATATTGTAAATCAACTATAGCTCAATTTAAAAAAACTAAACTAAAATTTAAAAAAAGAAATTATTAGCTCTGGTAATAATAAAAACAGCAATAATTTCCACTTTTTATTATGCATATTCCATATACTGCCCTGACTGCCTTTTTATCTTTCTTCTAATTTATTTACTTATTCATGCACAGAACTGCCCTCCTCCCCACCCACCAGTTGGCCAGCTTTGTGTCTCCATTTCCTGCCTTCTGGGAGCTTATGGTCCATATCTGTAGCTTGTTCTGGCTGGAGAGAGCCAATTGTTAAATTTTTAGGAATTTTGTGAGCAGTCATTAAGCAAAGCCATTATTAAAATTAAATTATACAAACTTACAAGTAGATCCATTATATTAAAAGCCAAGGTAACAAATACTCAAAACTCATTACTTCCTAATTATTTCACTACACATTACCATTTATGCTCTTCAGGTTATTTATGTCTATTTCAACTGCATTCAAATACATAATGATGTGCAGCTGCTTATCTCTTCCTATCTGTTCTTTCAGTGATATCCGCTGGTGGTTTGAAATCTGCCATGATGGGAGTATTCATACCACACAAATCAGCAAATGCTTCATAATTGTTTTGTACATCATCTGGAATTAAGAAAGTGATGCAGAAAAGTTAATAATGCAGATTAAATTTTGTGTGTCAACTCTGTAGCTGTTTCGTTTTGAGTAGCAGCAAAAATTTGAGGAAATATACTTCCAGTACTAGAATATTATCCAATTCAGCAAGGAAGCCATTCATGTCATTGATGAACTAGTGAAGTTCAATGTATCTCAATTGTTTCACTTTCCACCTACTCCTTAACGTAAAAGATAATACTGGGACGTCCCTGGTGGTCCAGTGGGTAAGACTCCGCGCTCCCAATGCAGGGGACCCGGGTTTGAGCCCTGTTCAGGGAACTAGATCCTTCATGCATGCTGCAACTAAGGGTTCTCATGCCGTAACTAAAGATCCCGCATGCCACAACGAGGATCCCACGAGCCGCAACTAAGATCCAGCACAGCCTAAATAAATATTTTAAAATATATATGTTTTTTAATTTAATTTGATTTGATTTGATTGATTTATTTTTGGCTGCATTTGGGTCTTCATTGCTGTGGGCTCTCTCTAGTTGCAGCAAGCGGGGGCCACTCTTCATTGCGGTGTGCAGGCTTCTCATTGCAGTGGCTTCTCTTGTCCTGGAGCACGGGCTCTAGAGCACAGGCTCAGTAGTTGTGGCGCACGGGCTCAGTACTTGTGGCACGCGGGCTCAGTACTTGTGGCGCGCGGGCTCTAGGGCGTAGGCTCAGTAGTTGTGGTGCCCGGGCTTAGTTGCTCCACAGCATGTGGGATCCTCCCGGACCAGGGCTTGAACCCGTGTCCCTTGCATTGGCAGGTGGATTCTTAACCACTGTGCCACCAGGGAAGCCCATATTTTTTTTTAAAAAAAAAAAGATAATATCAACTAACAGTCATGTTGGAACTACACTCATTGGTCAATGCAACCATACAGAGGCTACACAATATCAAAGAAAGCATACTGTTAGAATCAACTGGCTATATGGAATTTATAGTAAAGAGTATCGTGTATTTTATTATTATTTGTAAGTTTTGTGCTACACATTCTTCGTATTAGTGAACGTTATAATACACATATAACATATATGGACACAGGACTGACTACATGATTTTGGTGCCCAGTGCAAAATAAAAATGCAGGACCTCTTGTTCAAAATCATTAAGAATTTCAAGACAGAGCATTCTGACCTCACAGGTCACACATGATGAAGGAAGCCCAGTATATACATACATGCCGCCCTCCCTTCCCAGCTGGTTGTTAAACATTTACAACTCCACCACCCAGCACATACTTGCCATGCTGGCCAAACCTGAATAGCCAATGCTGCCGAATCAGACAAGAAGAAGCAGCAGATATATTCAAATCCTGGCTCTACACTTACCAACTGTATGACCCAATTCCTCTGGACATCAGATTACTCCTATACAAAGTGGGAACAATATGAACTGTCTCATTCATAGAGATGTTCAGGAACAGCAGTGACAGCATTTACTGACTGTGCATATGTGTCATACAGTGTTTTGGGTACTTTACATGTATTAGCATTTAACCCACACAATACCGCCTACCGAAGTAGGTACATTATAATCCTTCTAGTTTTATAAATAAGGAGATAGGTACATAAGTGCTTTCTCATATAGTCAGTAAATGCTGGAGCTAAGTTTCAGAATCGGTTAGTTTTGACTCCAAGATGCTTTTAGCCACTACTCTATAATGTCCGCCAAAACGCCTGATAGCTTGTAAGTAAGTGCTCAATAAATATTAGTTATTATTTTAACATAATGGACAAGAAAGCTCTTTGTAAACTGAAAAGAGACCTATAAATGCACTGATTACTATATATATATTTTATATTACTATAAAACCATCTTTGATTGTTAATTAGAAAACAGGGCCATACCACGTCTTAGGGAGACAAAAACCTCATATATTGCTGGTGGAAATGAAAATTGATACCTCCCTTACAGAGATGAATTTGACAATATCCATCGAATTACACATGCATTTACCCTCTGACCCTATAATCGCATTTCTGGTACTATTTTGTATAGCTGCCAGGGAATAAAATTATATACCTACAAAGGCATTCATTGCAGCATCATTAGTAATAGCATGAATTTGAAAATAACACGTGTCCATCAACAGAGAAATGGAAATATAAATTATGATATATCCATGTGATGGAACACTATGCAGCTACAAGAATAACAAAAGAACAAGGAAGCCTTATATACACTAAGAAAGATCTCTAAGATACCGTAGAATTTTTTTTTAGAATTTTTTTAAAAAATAAATTTATTTATTTTGGCTGCCTTGGGACTTCGTTGTTGCGCGCGGGCTTCCTCTAGTTGCGGCGAGCGCGGGCCTCTCATTGCGGTGGCTTCTCTTGCTGCGGAGCACAGGCTCTAGGCACGTGGGCTTCAGCAGTTGCAGCACGCGGGCTTCAGTAGCTGTGGCTCGCGGGCTCTAGAGCGCAGGCTCAGTAGCTGTGGCATACGGGCTTAGTTGCTCCGCGGCATGTGGGGTTTTTCCCGGACCAGAGCTTGAACCCATGTCCCCTGCATTGGCAGGCAGATCCTTAACCACTGCGCCACCAGGGAAGCCAAGGTATCCTAGAATTCTAAAAAGTACAGTACTGTGTATATAGCGTAACAAAAGAGGGAAATAAGAATATATATTTATATTTGTCTTTTATTTACATAGAAATGTAAAAAAATGTAAAATCTAGGGATACATAAGAACTAAGAAAATAAGTAGTGAAGGGGCAGGAGCGGAGCAAGACATAATGATAAGCATAATTTTTAATTATTTTGAGATTTGATAGTGAATGTATTACATATTCAAAAATGTTTAACGACTAAATATAGAGATGTTGAAAACAAGTGAAAAATGTGAAATTCAGAGGAACAATTATTTCACAGAAGAATCAATGTAAAGATTCTAAACCTAAAGAAGTAGTCATGGGACTTCCCTGGCAGTCCAGTGGTTAAGGCTTCACCCTCCAATGCAGGGAGTGTGGGTTTGATCCCCTCAGGGAGCTAAGATCCCACATGCCTCATGACCAAAAAAAACAAAACATAAAACAGAAGCAATATTGTAACAAATTCAATAAAGATTTTTTAAATGGTCCACATCAAAAAAAAAAAGTAGTCATAACTTCTTTTTTTTTTTTTTTAATTTATCTATTTATCTTTATTTATGGCTGTGTTGGGTCTTTGTTTCTGTGCTAGGGCTTTCTCTAGTTGTGGCAAGCGGGGACCATTCTTCATCGCGGTGCACGGGCCTCTCACTATTGCGGCCTCTCTTGTTGCGGAGCACAGGCTCCAGACGCGCAGGCTCAGTAATTGTGGCTCACGGGCCCAGTTGCTCCGCGGCATGTGGGATCTTTTCAGACCAGGGCTTGAACCCGTGTCCCCTGTATTGGCAGGCGGATTCTCAACCACTGCGCCACCAGGGAAGTCCCATAACTTCTTTTTCTCTTAAATCTGCCAAAGCGTTTTTTAGCCACAGAATATTACCAAACCTCTTTTATTTGGTAATTTAGTACTTCTGGAAACTCACACCTCTTCAACAAACACTTTTTATTTAATTAAAGTAAAAAAGTAAATGATGGTAATGTGTAAAGAAAAAATATGCCTTCCCCAAATTCCATTACATCTTAGTTGCATATTTTCCCCATGTGAACACAGATACATAAGAAACATATAAATTTTTAATAGGTTATATTATACTTACATGGTATAATTGTGAACCCTTTTTCTTCTTAGCAAATATTCATCTACATTACGATTATTAATGGCTACCTACATTTTCCTTAATATAAATTACTATATTTTATTTAATCTGACTCCTATTGTGAGGTATTTAGGAATTTTCAATGCTTACTATAATAAACAGACCGTGATTTTTTAAAAAAAGAGATGTAGTCAAATTCCATTTTTGCTATTGATTTTGGAAAGGATGTTTTTTAAATGATACTACTTTGAACTTATTTGTTTACGAGCACCTTATTTAGCTAAAACTTGTCTACGGTTTTTCGCGAATGATCTTGTGAGCTAGATAATTTTGGAAAAGTGGGGAAATCTAAAAACGCTTTCAAATGCGTATTACATTTCACAAAAGAGAAATCACGGATGCTAGTCCGAAAATTCCACTTCTTTTGCTCCAGTGATTACAAGGCGCTGGCATCGCTCACACTCTGGTCTCGAAAATTAAATCCGGCGGGGTCGCGAACCTCCGTTTACCGCCTCGTGGTTCCATTCCACGGTACCCAGAGAGCGGAATGCGTACCTCCACAGCCCAGGTGCAGAGGGGAATTATAGTAGCGATGCACCGGATGTGTGCGTGGAAGTGACTGAAGTCAACTCATGACCGATTGGTTCTCCCGAGGGGACCTAAGCCTCCTTTCGCCTGCCACTGGCCATGGCGTTTGTCTATTTGAACAGTCCCCGCCCCCTTGGGAAGCCGGGTCCCGAAGCCTCACTTCTCCTTAATGACTATTGGCCGATGTTCCACTCCATCTTCTCCTTACGCCCGTCGATTGGTCCTTAGGGCTGGGAGCCCGCCTTCCCTCCCGCCCGGCTTAGAGGACAGCGGGGAAGGCGGGTGGTGGGGCCGGGGGCCTGAAGCGGCGGTACCGGCGCTGGCGGCAGCAGCTGAGGCCTTGGCCGAAGCCGCGCGGTGAGTCTGGGACCTGGCACCGACCCCTCCAAGGCGGCGGAATTTCCAGACCCACGGTCAACCTGGTCCGTGGGGGGACCCCGGGAAGTCGTCCGTCTGGGACGTGGGTTCCCCTCAGTACTGGCCCCCACGGAGTTGGGCGCCGCCTGAGCCCTGGACCCGCACCCCCGAGGCAACGCCCACCTCCTCCCGAACCCGCAGGAAACCACCGAACCCTTTAGCCTGCTGTGCGTCTCTGGCGCCACGAAGGCCGGCCCATCAGCTCCTGTATTGCTGGGGCGCCTTTGGGTCTCCTTGCCCATCAGTCACCCCTTCCTCAGAGCCCCCTACAGATTGTCCTCAAAGAGGACCAACGTCAGTGTCAGCCCCTTGCGCTCCACCGTGGAGGCCTCTCAAGAACCCATTCCCCGGAGCTGAGCTTGGTTCCATCCCAGAGTTTCATACTCTCTGCTTCCCCCGACCCCACCTGACTTTAACTTCAGTAAGCCTTCGCCAAGACCCTTCGGATTTAACTTCTAGTATTTTAATTGAATTCTCTCTGGAGCAGATGGCCTGTGGGCCTTAGACCTTATAAAGATGTGCTGGTTCCTTCCTGAGACTGGAAATTCCTTGCTAGCCTTCCTCCCCCAGACAAGCGCACACACTCTGTGGTTTTCTCATCTGGAGTCCTTGGGTTTCCTCTCCCCTGAAGGCTGACACTTCCTTCTGCACTCTTCTCGGCACTGGAGTATTTAAAAGCTTTTCAGAACCAATTATTCCTTGCTTTTTTTTTCTCTCTCTCTGCATTTCACAAATTCTTTGAAAAATAAGAAATTTTGAAAACTTGATTTTCTAATATAATCTGGACATACCTAGGATAGGTTCATGTGTTACTGCCATAGCAGTCTGCCAGAGCGCTCTCATGGCCACTTTATTGTGGTCGCCTGATTATTTGTATTTCCCCCTAGACTGTAAGCTTATTGAGGGAAGGGACAGGGCATAAGTGAGGAATGAATGAGTGATCTCGGAAACGAATCAGTCTCCTTTAGAGCACATTCCAAGTCCTAATGTTCTATAGAACTGCGCTGTCCTATACAATAACCATCAGCCACGTGTGGCTTAGAGCACTTGAAATGTGATTGGTCCAAGTTGAGATTACCCTAGGTGTAAAATGCACACTAGATTTTGGAGACTCAGTACAAAAAAGAGAATAGAAAAATAGATCAATAATTTTTATATTGATAACATGTTGAAATGATATTTGGGATGTATCGGATTAAATAAAATGTATTCATTTTGCCTGTTTCTTTTTACCTTTTCGATATGGCTACAAGGAAATTTAAAGTTATTTTTACATTTGTGGCTTCTATTTCTATTGGGCAGTGCTGCTACAGAATAATAACCAATTTCCCGCTTTAAATTGAACTCCTGGAGGAAAAGGACAGTCTTAGGCATGCTTTATTTTCTCTCTACCTCCCCACCTCTAGTACCTGATTCTGTGCCATGTACATAGTAGTCATAATGATAATCATAGCTAACAACTATTAAGAACTCACTGTGTGCCTGGCACTATTTTAAGCACTTTTTAACTGTTTAACTGTTTAGTGTGTTAACTCATTTAATCCTCACATCAATCCTGTGAGTTAGGTATTGTTATCCTCTTATTACAGTTTAGGAAACTAAGACATTTTAAGTATCTTTCCTCAAGGTATATAATTTTGGACTGGATTCACACCCAGGTAGTCTGGCAGCACAGCCCATAATTTGACCCTCTCTCCTATGCTGCCTCTTTTAAACATCAGTCATTGTTGAATGGATCAAGTCTCTCTGCATGTTCTTTAGTGAGGTATCCCAACCTTTTTAGGATCCCCAGCCTAACATGGATAGGGTGAAGATCTGTGTTGAGGAGCTGGGGCCATAAATGAGTTCATCGCCATGGTTTGTTATTCAGAATATTAAAGGCAGCTTCTCTCCGAAGAACCTCAGGGCAAGATGCTTGGAACCGGCCCTGCCGCCGCTGCCACAACTACCACCGCATCCAGCAATGTGAGCGTCCTGCAGCAGTTTGCCAGCGGCCTGAAGAGCCGGAATGAGGAGACCAGGGCCAAAGCCGCCAAGGAGCTCCAGCACTATGTCACCATGGAGCTCCGAGAGGTTGGGATTGCTGTGGTTCGGGGCCGTTCATCATGGAGTGTTGGGGTTACATATACCATCCCTGGTTTAGATGCCTCTTGACAGCTAAGTGAGGATTCGAAAAATGCAGAGGTTCCATTTTAGAAAGGCACCGATTTCTCATGTCTGTAGAATGGGCAGGTTCCTTTGCAGTTACACATTTCTGTGGCGTTTCCTATGTTGTGATATTTTAGGAGTCGGCTGCTTCTTTTCATTTTTTTTCTTTTTCGTGCCACATTCCAGACCTTCCACTCTTTCTGCCTGATAACAGTGGTTGGGATGGGTTTGACGAGTTGGTTGATTGGGGCTTTCTTTCTTTCTTTTTTTTTTTCCTTAATTTTTATTTATTTATTTTTATTTTTGGCTGCGTTGTGTCTTCATTGCTGTGTGCAGGCTTTCTCTAGTTGCGTTGAGCGGGGGCTGCTCTTCCTTGCGGCGCGGGGGCTTCTCATTGCTGTGGCTTCTGTTGTTGCGGAGCTCGGGGTCTAGGCACGCAGGCTCAGTAGTTGTGGCTCGCGGGCTTAGTTGCTTTGTGGCATGTGGGATCTTCCCGGACCAGGGATCGAACCCGTGTCCCCTGCATTGGCAGGCAGATTCTTAACTACTGTGCCACGAGGGAAGTCCTGGGGCTTTCTAAATAGAGACCAGACTTGAGGTCAGGGACAATGTCTTGTATTCTTATACCCTTGGTACTAGGTAGACTCTAGGACAGGACATGGCCTGCAGAGGAGTAGATACTCGATAAGTATTTGTTACATACACTGATGAACTGCTCTTCAGTTTAAAACTATAGAAATAGGCAGTAGCCATGTCATCTTTGGCTGGAACTGTACCTCCTGGCTGCCTCTCAGGTCCTAGTCTTTGGAAGCCACCCCACCACCAGGGAGACATTAGAAACTGTTCTGAGTACATCTTCTTTTGTAGATGAGTCAAGAAGAATCTACTCGCTTCTATGATCAGCTGAACCATCACATTTTTGAACTGGTTTCCAGCTCAGATGCCAATGAGAGGAAAGGTGGCATCTTGGCCATAGGTAAGGACAGAGTTTCTGGTAAGGTGAGAACTGGGAATAAAGGACTCTTCAGCTTTGTGTCTACTGCACCCTGGGTCTGCTTCTTACTGGACACTTAGTTCACATTTGTTTAATGAATTTTAAGGAGACTTGTGGCTTTCAGTGTACTTATCCAGCTGTTAATTCTAGCAATAGTCCTGGGACATCGACAAAGCAGGTTTTTTCAGATATGGAATCTCAGAACTGTTAAGCGACTTTTCTAGGGCCAGTGTGCCTGAACTGAAACTAGAAGCCTGCTTTCTCTCCACGGCAAAAATGCAGGCTCTGGTTTCTCTGTAGAGCAAAGTTTGGCATAGTGGGGCTTACGAATAGAAAAGTAGAGTTGGGGTGCAGTGAATGAAAGGCAGGTAATTTTCAACCTCCAGGGACTGGTCTTCCATCCTGTGAACTATTATTCAGTCCCAGTTTGTTTTCCTTTTCTTCTTGGGAAAACAAATTATATATACTAAAATGAGGTTATTTTGCTTTATATGAGTAGTTCTGGCACAAATATGAAATCTGTTGGTTAAGATGAAAATTATTTGCATCCTTACTGTCTGGAAATTGCAGTCTGCACTTAAAGTAAAAGGAAGCGGTCACTGGCTAGCTTTCGTCTGAAGGCAGCATACTTTCCTGGACAGCGTGTGCCCTTCCTCACCTTTTGCTTTCCTCTCTTTTCCAGCCAGCCTCATAGGAGTGGAAGGTGGGAATGCCACCCGAATTGGAAGATTTGCTAACTACCTTCGGAACCTCCTCCCCTCCAATGACCCGGTTGTCATGGAAATGGCATCCAAGGCCATCGGTCGCCTCGCCATGGCAGGGGACACTTTTACCGCTGAGTATGTGGAGTTTGAGGTGAAGCGAGCCTTGGAATGGCTGGGTGCTGACCGCAACGAGGGCCGGAGACATGCGGCTGTGAGTGCATGGCGAGTGGTGGCTCCGTGTCGGGGTCCCTCACGCGATGTGCTCAGGTCCCTGAAAGGCAAAGAATGACAGGGGACGCTCCAGGCAAAGGCACTGGGCTTCTTGGTGGCCTTCGGTTCTGTCCTGAATCCCTTTCTCTCTTCACCCTGAGCTCCGTACCTGGAGAGGAGGCTTAACGTTCTCTTTTGTTGCTTGAGAGGCAGCCCTATGTGCAGTGCTTATCCTGACCTCCAGTTTTCCAGAATCAAAAATGCCTCCCAGGCAGAAGGCACCCCCTCAGCCGTAGGCAAGAAGAAGCCACAAGCCAAGAGGCTTACAAAGCCCCAGGCAACCGCGCTGTCTGCAGGATCCCTCTGTCAAGGTCCTTCCATATCCTGTGGGAAAATGGGAGTACTGGGCTGAAGAGAAGAGCAGGGGAGGGGCTCACTCCCCGCGCTGGGGGAGTTGGCCTGCCTTCTCCCAGGCCTTTCCTGTTTATTTTTTAGTCATTTATTGATCGGTCGGTACGTAGTCCAGACTTCCTCTTTCCCGTTGGCTGTTCTTCATTTGAGGAAGTGGTGGCTTCGTATCCTCTTCTTCTAGACGCACATACTCATTGCTTTCTGAGGCTCATCCCTGAAAGAGCCTGGTGTGATGGGCTAGGAATCCAGGCCGTGAGGTGGGGGAGAGTCTGTCCTTAAGAGAGAATCTAGGAATGACTGTGATGGGGATAAGAAGCTTCAGTTGGATCCTTTCCAGTCGGTTCCCTCTTCGGGGACAGCAGCGCGAGGAGGGAGCCTGCCTGGGTGAGGGGCCCCCGCGTGGACCCTGGTGCTACTTCCTCACTCTGTAACTTGGGGCCGCCTCCGAACCTTCAGTTTTTCCAGGGTCAGATGAAGCTAATAGCAAGACTAAATATTAAACAGGCTTATTCATTCATTCAATACAATGTTTATTGAATGCCTGCTGTATTTCGGGCACATTCTAGGCTATCAGTAGAGCTTGTACAAAGCATTAAACACGTCTGCCCCTTCAGAACTTGTGTCCTAACATGGCAAGCATTCTGCTTCTAAACACCCTGGGATAATGGACACTGAGATGTTGGATCAACTTCACTCTCCTTCCTAGGTCCCCAGAACTTCTGAGCTAGAAGAGTGGGCAAGTGTGCTCCTCTCCTAGTGTATGTAGGCTCTAGGATGACAGGAGGCTGTGTTCCTGAGAGAACAAGACTCTGACCCAGATGAAAGTTCTCTGTGCCTTTTCTCCCAGGTCCTGGTTCTTCGGGAGCTGGCCATCAGCGTCCCCACCTTCTTCTTCCAGCAAGTGCAGCCCTTCTTTGACAATATTTTTGTGGCCGTGTGGGACCCCAAGCAGGCCATCCGTGAGGGAGCTGTGGCCGCCCTTCGTGCCTGTCTGATCCTCACCACACAGCGGGAGCCGAAGGAGATGCAGAAGCCACAGTGGTACAGGGTGAGGAGATGGTTCCATCCCAACCTCCAGCAAAGCACATTTGCGTAGAGTATCATCGGGCCTACAGGGCAGCAGCGGGCCCCTTGTCAAAGAGCAAGTATCCTGTCTGCTTTGGTCTCCCATGGTTTGTTGGTTTTTTTTTTTTGCGGTATGCGGGCCTCTCACTGTTGTGGCCTCTCCCGTTGCGGAGCGCAGGCTCCAGACGCGCAGGCTCAGCGGCCATGGCTCATGGGCCCAGCCGCTCCGCAGCATGTGGGATCCTCCAGGACCGGGGCACGAACCCGCGTCCCCTGCATCGGCAGGAGGACTCTCAACCACTGCGCCACCAGGGAGGCCCTCCCATGGTTTTTTAAGCTCAGTATGAATCAGTAGTTATTTTCACGAAAGCGAAGATTTATCGGTAGCCACACCATTGCTTTACGTACCACTAAGAGTGGGACTATAGTGCCCGTTAAACTCACTGCCTTCTTATCAACAATTGTAAGACATTTTTTTTCAGAGATGTTAAAGTATAGAAATATGGGCGTCTCTGGAGAGATGCCGGTGCTCCTCTAGTATCGTGAGTCCTGTGCTGACTGCCGCTGCCAAGTGAACCTGCTAAGGACCCTTGTCCTACACAAAGAGCCCTGAACATGGGAACCTGGGATTGAAGACCTGGGTTCTCGTCTTGGCCACTCTGTGACCTTGGACAAGTCACCTAGCTTCTTTGAGCCTCTTGTTTTTTCTCTATTAAGTAGGGGTACTAGTGGTATCTCCCTCATGGTATTGTTGTGAGAGTTGAAGCTAAATGAAACGAGAGAGCTCAGTGAGTTAGGATTGTTGGTGACACCGGCACGAGGCCCTTAGCAGGCGTGGTAACCTCAGAACCCCCCATATAGATGGGTGGGGCTGCTTTCTAACTCTGGACGTTGGGTCATTTAGGCATTCTGTATCTCTCCATAGCACACGTTTGAGGAAGCAGAGAAGGGGTTTGACGAGACCTTGGCCAAGGAGAAGGGCATGAATCGCGATGATCGGATCCATGGAGCCTTACTGATCCTCAACGAGCTGGTTCGCATCAGCAGCATGGAGGGAGAGGTGAGAAGCGCGCCTGAGGGGGTCCCGTCTTCTCACGTGCCGTTCTGGGAGCGAGACAGGCGAGATCCTTGTCCTCGAAGAGCTGACGCTTTGCGGGGGGAGCAGGCGGTAGACCAATAAATAGGAACATTGCAGGTAGCAGCAGGTTCTGTGGGGAAGTGGGGTGGTGGGTGACGGGGGTGCGGGGACTCCCTCCCTGAGGTTGGTGCCGTTTGAGCTGAGACCACGTGACATGGAGGAGCCAGCCTTGCAGCGGGCAGGGAGGTGGTGCTCCAGGCAGAGACTTTGAGGTGGAAGAGAGTTTGATACGTTCAGGCGGGAAGGGAAGTGTGGCTGGTGCACCGCGAGCAAGGGAGAGGGCGGGAGGGGCCGCACCCGGGGCCTCACAGCTCGTGGCCCCTACTGGCTCCCGTTCTCCTCACAGGGCTGTGTCCACAGGATGACGTGATGGCATCCATCTTTAACAGTCGTTGGCTACTTGTGGGGAAGAGCTTGTGGAGAGGCAGGAAGGGAGGCAGGGAGGTGAGGTAGGAGGTGTGCTGGCTCAAGAAGCAGCTGCCGAGATGGGCTTAAAAGTGCAAGGACTGTATTAGGGAAATGAACTTTGAGAGAAGATGGGGAGGGAGCTGGGAGAGGCTGGGAGAACCATCAGGCCTCAGTGCGTATCCGACCCTGAGAGAACAAGAGCGGGAAGAACAGTTGGATGGAAGCACCCTAGTCTGCTGTGCGGAGCCATCACAGGGTCCTCAGGCCAGAACTGGCCGTCAGGCGGAGGCCCACCGTAGCCTTCCTACCGTGTTCGTTGTCGGCTGGAAGCAGCTCGTGGAAAGTGTGGCCTTGGCGCAGACGTGGCCATGGATTTCAGAGTGGCAGCTGGGGCCCTGGGTCGGTTACACTCCTTGTAGCTAGAGGTCCTGTCCTCACGGCTGCCCCAGGAGGCGACTGCAGTCACCTGGGCGAGCAGTGGTGGTGGCTTCGACTGGTACTGGCAGTGTAGACCCAAAAGTAGGTTCAGGGTCAATCTGCTGGCACCAGATTCAGGGTGTATCTGGGAGGTAGAGCCCCACCTGTGAGTCTTCCTGTGGGGAACTGGTTGGTGTGGACTTTCACCCCAGGGCTTCCTGCTTCCCTAGCCCCAGCGATCATTTGGTGATGGCTGTGCCCTGGATGTGGGAGCGGCGTGTGCTGCGGTATGTGTAGAAGCACAGCGAGTCTGGCTTTGGATCCCCGCTCCTCTCTATACTGTGTGACTTGGGTAAATTACTTCCCCTCCTCATTTTCCTCAATTTTACTGGGGATTTTATCCACCTCATTGGGCTTCTGTGAGGTTTCTAAATACATGTGAGGTGCTTAGCACAACACCTGATACCTAGTGGGCGTTCCGTAAGTGGTCACCCTCAGAGTTTTCCCCACCCAAGTATAATGTGGTACTTTCCACTGTACCCCACACCGCTCTGGGATCTTTGTTTTCTTCCAGTAAAACAGGGCAATATCACCTAACTGACAGGTTTAAATGAAATAGTACTTGTGGTGGCGCTTTGTACATTATAAAGAACTATCCAAATGTAAGGTGTTATAATTTCATCACGTTTTCATTCATTCAACAAATACTAATTGAGCACCTACTATGGGCCAGCCATACCGTGTCCTGAGAGCTAGAAGAATAAGGCAGCAATGAATAAAACAGTACATTCTAGCAAGGGGAGGCAGACAGTACATAAATAAGTAAAAATACATAGTGTAGCATATGGTGGTAAGCGCTGTGGAGAAAAGTAGGGCAGGGAAAAGGAACAGGGGTTACTAGCATGGGTTACATTTTAAAATATGATGGTGTTTGGACACAGCCACGGAGGAGGTAAGAAAGAAGCCATACAAACATCTGGGGATGAGCTTTCTTCCGGACCACTGGTCCTGGAAGCATGAGGCCCCGTGTGAGGAGCGTGCTGCTTTATGAAGGGAGCAGGACTGCCGTTGGGACAGAGCTGAGTGAGAGGAGCTGGGAGGTGGGGCTGGGGGAATCCCTGGGGCAGGGAGGGGGCTCGTCACCTAGGGTCTCAGTCGCCCCTGTACAGACTGTGCTGGGAATGGATTACGGGAGGGGCCAGGGCTGAGGCCAGGAGTCTCGTCAGGGGGGAACTGCAGCATCTCAGCAGTAGTGGGAGCTGTCGGGGTACAAGGGGGGCTGGATTCTGAATTTGGGATTTGGAGGTCGATAGGAGAGAAGGAAGGGTCAAGGTTTGGGGCCTGAGCAACTAGAAGGGTAGAGTTGCCATCTACTGAGATGGGAGGAACAGGTCTGGGGTAGAAGGTCAGGAGTTTGCTTTTGAACGTGTTAAGTTTAAGATGCGTGTTGGGCGTCTGTGGGCGGAGTTATTGAGTAGCTTCGGGGAGAGATCTGAGCAAGAGAGACAGATTGGGGAGGTCATTGGCATATAGATGTTATTTCCAGTCGTGAGACTGGATGAAGACCCCCAGGGAGCTAGGATAGTTGGAGGAGAGATGGGGGCTGAGAACCTGAGGTCGGGAGGTGAGGAAGAACCAAGGGAGACCGAGAAGGAGCCGCAGCAGGGGTGGGGGTGGGGCGCCAGCAAAGCTCAGGGTCCAAGGAGCCAAGGGAAGAAAGGGTTTCAGGGAGGAGGAAACACTAAGTTGGATCAGATGCTGCAGACCATTCGATTTAGCAGCCTAAGAGTACTGGTGACCTTGACAAGAATAGTGGATAAGATATTCTGAAAAATGAAAATAGCTGTGGAAAGAGTTTAGAAGTTTGGAAATTAATTGGTTTATATCTTTCTCAATTTGGAAAGCTGGAGAATGAGTTATTGAGCAGCCCTTTGAATAGGTAAGAGATGGGGGTTCTCAGCCAGTCAGTGTCCTCCATGCCTCGTATGGAATTCCTAGGACTCTGAGAAAATTAACTTGCCTCAGTTGTCTCTACCTGGGTTTCCGGTGAGAAGAGGGAGAGCAGAGCGTCCTTCGCAGGACGGGCCTGGGGCTGCCCCTCGACCTCGCGGGAGGCACCGTTGCTAGATCCTAGGTCTGTTGTCACAGCCATCCGCAAGCAGCTTTCCCAAACCAAGGGTGGGGTAGGGGGTTCTTGGGGGCCAGACCCCTGCTGCTTCTTCATCGTTCAGTAGGTGGTGCTCTTCTGCCTAAATTAGAACAGGTTCAGGCCCCCTGCAAGGTTCTGGGGAAATCGAATCCTAGAGATGAAGAGTGGCCGCCGCCCACTGTGGGAAGAGTTGCGTTTCAGGGTTGGGCTCGTGTTGTCGGCAGACTCCCTGGTGCCTAGGCAAATGCCACTTGTAAGTAAACGTGACTTTTCCCCCACGTATATAGCGCCTGAGAGAAGAAATGGAAGAAATCACACAGCAGCAGTTGGTACACGACAAGTACTGCAAGGATCTCATGGGCTTCGGAACGAAACCTCGTCACATCACCCCCTTCACCAGTTTCCAGGCCATGCAGCCCCAGCAGTCAAACGCCTTGGTGGGACTGCTGGGGTACAGCTCTCACCAAGGCCTCATGGGCTTCGGGGCTTCCCCCAGCCCAGCGAAGTCCACCCTGGTGGAGAGTCGCTGCTGCAGAGACTTGATGGAGGAGAAATTTGATCAGGTCAGTGGCAGGAGGTCCGCTCCCTCTTCTCCCAGGCTCCACGCCTCCCTTTCCTTTGCCAACCCTGTGTGTTTCCTGTCTCAGGTGTGCCAGTGGGTGCTGAAGTGCAGGAATAGCAAGAACTCGCTGATCCAAATGACAATCCTGAATTTGTTGCCCCGCTTGGCTGCCTTCCGACCGTCTGCCTTCACAGGTGAGGATGTCCATGGACGTGTCATGTCATTACCCATTCAAGGGTAATTAAACAGAGAAGACGAGGTGCCAGAAAGTTATGTCTGCTTCTCATTTGAAGCAGTGCCTGCTGAGGGGCTAGTCTCTGGTCTCTTGCCTCTATCCAGCTTCAGTGGCATCTAGTTCAGGTTTTCTGTAAATGTCTGAGGCAGCAAACACAGGAACAATGCGAATGTGCTGGCAGAGAGGCACTTCTAGAGCCAGGCAAGTTCTCGTGTGTGGAAGCCAGCACATTCATGAATGGCCTTCTGAGAGACCACAGGAAGGGCAGTTTGGGTTTCAGTGGTGTGCAGCGTCCAGTCTGTGGGGCAGGGAGGATCCGGGGACAGTCCTGTGTCTGTTCCTGAGGTGGGCATCGGGCTGCCGCCCCCTCACAGGGAGGAAGGACCGGATGCTTCAGAGGCTGGTTTCACGGGTAATAGACTGGGTTCCCGAATTCCTGAATTCTTGCCCTGTTCCCACTGGGCGGTGTGAATTCCTGGCTCCTGAAGCTGGCCCAGCTCAGACACTGGTTTCTCCCTGAGGCCTTGCTGGGTCACTCTAGCTAGAAACGTGCTTTTCCTCTTCCGTTACAACCCCCAGCTGTGGAAAGGCTTTGGCGTCATCAGACCTGGGGTGAATCTTGCCTCTGTTCTTAACTGTGAGGTTTGGGGCAGGTTATTTGACCTTCCCGGGCCTCCACTTCCTGACTTGTCAAATTAGAGTGACAGTCCTTGCCTCACAAGATGAGCTGCTTTAACGTCTAGGCACCTCTCTAAGTGCCTGACACAGAGTAAGCTCCAAGAAATAGAAACCATTATTGTTGCTGCTTCCCCTAGCTATTTCAAAGCCATTTTAGAAACAAGATAAAGGTGAAAATTATAATAATACTCCAGTTGCCTGTTCATACTTAGTGTCCTTGTCTCACCTCCCTCCTTGCTGAGTGTAGAGACCCCGGCCCTCCATCTCTTTCCTCTTCACTATGGTGCATGCTTAATAAGCGTTCAGGACCCGGTGAGAGGCAGGATGGGAAATGAAAGGCCAGCCTGACCCTCAGCAGGTGCCGTTCCCTAGCACAGACTCATTTCACACCACCCAGCTCAGATGAAAGCAGAGAAATGCAGCCGGTGAGGTGGTAAGTGTGCTGGGTGTGAGAATAGGTGTTACGAGAGGATGAGACGATTAGCCACATAAAATCACTGAACCAGAGAGAAGGGATATAATGAGAATCACCCATATTTTTTCAGTTTTCCATTCTTCTCACCTGGTACCCAGCAGCTTTTCTCTTTTTTAATGAACAGACATGCCCCTATTCAGTAGAGCTTTAAATGATCTTGGTTTGAAAGTCTGTGGCTCAAAAGAGAATAATAACTAGGCCAAATTTGATCAAAGTCTGGCATGCTGTAGAGGCGGTTACCTCAGTAAGTTCAAAAGACGGCCTAGCAGCAGGACACAAAGGCTCAGAGGGGCCCCTAGGTTTGTTCTTTTGATGTGAGTTTTTGTTGTTTTATTAAATAATATACTAAAATATGTTCTGGAAATTCAGCCTGGGCAGCCTCCATAAGTACAGTCTCATTGGGAAAGCGCCACTTTTTTAAAGCTTGCAGTTTGGAAGTCACTGCGTGCGCTTCCTGATGATGCAAGCTTTGGGAATATCAAAAATACTCCCCCTAGGATTGGGCTGGAATCTCAAGCAATGTCAGATTCCTAATCTCTTGGGGTGCTAAGTCTGGAAAAGGAAATTACCTTCTTGATTTAAGATCATTTCCTGCTGAAACGCTGTCCTGCCCTGCAAAGGTCCCATTTTTCTCGTTGGTGCGCTCTGATTTGAGAGTTGTATCCCCTTGGTCTCTGACTGTTTTCAAGCCCCAGCGTGCTTCAGCGGCATTGGACCGTGAGCTGTGAGAGAAGACGTTTCTCGATAGCATAAATGCGGTGCTGTATGTGTGCTGTCTGGGAGTCTAGTTCACTGTCTCCTGAATGTGGGCCCGGTGGCCTTGAACACCCCTCACTTTCCACCGGACGCGTGGTCTTGCGTGTATATGCTGCTGGTGCACGGACTTGAGGCCAGAAAGTCGGAAGAGAAGAAACGGAAGAGGGGCAAGAGGCAGGAAATACCAGCCTTCTGAAGAGTCGTAGCACTTTAGCTTAAACTGCCCAAGAATCACCTACCCACGCACACTGGCTTTTGTAAACTTAATGAAAACACATATGTGGCTTTCCAAATTACAGACTAAATCTTGTTCTATTAAATATAACTGTAACAGAAGTCCCTAGGTGATAGCAAAGTGACTTCTAGGCCTAAGCTGAATGGAATAGCCTGTTTATTGCAAACAGTTTTCAATATTACTTTAAATTTCCAGATAATATAAAATAGCTTAGATGATCCTCTCTTTGTTTTTAACCAAGGTTTAACATAGATTTCTTAAACAAAAGCGTGTAATCTGTCCCTCAAAATATAATGCTAATGGGGATAATTAATGCAATATTGTTTTGGAGACACTTTTAAGTTTTTGTGTTTTTTTTAATTAAAGGAAAAACAGCTTATATTTCTAATATTTCTAAAAGCTCTATCAGAGGAGTGATTATCAAGCAAAGAGTTTGGTTAGTGCATTCTCTAAATTCTTCTTAATATCTTTCCAACACGCTTTCTTAATTTATTCTTAAATTTAAGTGTTTCATAGGAACTTTGACCTTTCATATGTAGACCACCCCTCACCTTGAGCCATATACACTTTGTCGTTTCTGTGCTCAGATACCCAGTACCTCCAGGATACCATGAACCATGTCCTAAGCTGTGTCAAGAAGGAGAAGGAACGGACAGCAGCCTTCCAAGCCCTGGGGCTACTTTCTGTGGCTGTGAGATCTGAGTTTAAGGTCTATTTACCTCGTGTGCTGGACATCATCCGAGCAGCCCTGCCTCCTAAGGACTTTGCCCACAAGTAAGCATCTCTATTATGATTTCATCTTCCACCCCATTTGGTTGGAGAGGGAGGATGCTCCACCCCAGTTTCCATGGAGCTGAAGCCTGTTCTCTGCGTCATTAACCAGCAAATCATATAATGAATAGCCCTTCCTCAGTTGAGTTCCAGCCTTTCCCAGATGAAGTGACATGGATGTAAATATTTGGGGAGGTTGAATACCTGTGAACGTGTTAGATACCGGTGCTGTTCTCGATATTATTTACTGGGAATCTCCTAGTTTTGTTCTTTTCTCTGGCTTTCAAAGGTCTGATTTTGATAACAACTAAAGGGAGGGTTCCTAGACTGGAACTGAGGGGACCTAATGGTCACCTTTTTCTTTATCATTGAAGTTGGATACATTATCCTACCTCTTGAAACGTCCCAGTGAATAAAATATGAGAAAGACCTTCAGCACCCTGCAAGGTGGCGAGGCTGGGGAATCTCCTCTAAGTCTTAGGAGGTCCGTGTTCATTAGAATCTTGTCTTCATTGTTCCCTGTGTGTTAGTAGCGAGGCTTGCGCTGGTGAATTAATGAGCCTCGCCCGTTTCAAGCCCAGCCTTCTCCCCATAGGGAGAAGAATTTCTTCTCATGATGGCTGTGCCCTGCACTCGTGGTCCCCAATGTGCACGTTGTTCAGTTTGCTTCCTAAATAGGGACCTTGGCCAGCACCACACTAACCCACGTGGTGCCTTTTGTGTGAATTCTGAAGTGGGGCCCCTTCCTCAAGAGACTTTACTGCCATCTGCTGGTCATTTGTTTTAAATATCCAAGTCTGCAGTGACTACAGTGTGATGGGCCCCTGGCCTGTGCAGTAGTAGGTAACCTGCACACCCACATGGGGTGGCCCTGCCTGGGTAACCTGCCCTCCTTGCCCCAAGGTAATTTGGAGGTAGGGTATCACAAAATGCCGTTATGTCTAAACTAGCCACTCTTCGGTTCTCTGCAGGAGACAGAAGGCAATGCAGGTGGATGCCACAGTGTTTACCTGCATCAGCATGCTGGCCCGAGCGATGGGGCCAGGCATCCAGCAGGACATCAAGGAGCTGCTGGAGCCCATGCTGGCGGTGGGACTGAGGTGGGTGTCGGGCACCTGAGCTGTCCCCGGCTTGGGTAGTATGAGGCTTGAGCCACAGTCCTGGGTCTGTGTTGAAAGAGCGAGGTGTGGCTATTTACACATTAAATTGGATAGGTAGGATAGCTCACACTAAACTCATAGGCTAGTTTCAAATCCAGGTTTCATCACTATCTAGCTGGGTGATCGTAAATAAATTATTTAACTTCTCTGAGCCTCAGCTTTCTAGTCTGAAAAGTGGGTACAGCAGCAGTTCCTATGGTCTAGGTTTGTCGTGGGGATTAAGTGAAAGAGTTCACGAAATAGCCACTCTTAGTACAGTGCAGGGTGTATAAGAAATGCACCACTGGGAATTTCTTGGCGGTCCGGTAGTTAGGACCCAGTGCTCTCACTGCCCAGATCCGGGTTTGATTCAATCCCTGGTTGGGGAACTAAGATCCCACAAGCCATGTGGCGTGGCCAAAGAAAAAAAAAAAAAAAAGTGCTCCGTTAATGTTTGCAGCTATCATTTATATTATGATGGGCAAATTGCTTAAGCTTCCTACACTTTTGTTCTCTTCATCTATAAAATAAGGACGATGCTCTCAATCTGCTTCCCAGATTGTTTATTGAGACTTGGTTTTCCATAGGGACTGAATTACAGTAAACAAGTTCTCTCAAGGCAAAACCCAGAAAATCATAGATTGTTTTGAAATATGGGATCAGGCCAAGAGAGTTTAAGGTATATATTCTATTTCATTGTATCCTTTCTGCTTTAAAGACTAAGCAGGGATGGGGCCTGATCCCCTTGCTGGACAAGAAGGGCTGTTTCTTCCCAAGACCAGACCAAATGTCATATATCCAGCCCCTTATGTGACTGGTTTCCTTTTCCTCAGCCCTGCCCTCACAGCTGTGCTCTACGACCTGAGCCGTCAGATTCCACAGCTGAAAAAGGACATCCAAGATGGACTCCTGAAGATGCTGTCCTTGGTCCTTATGCACAAACCCCTCCGGCACCCAGGCATGCCCAAGGGCCTGGCCCATCAGCTGGCTTCCCCTGGCCTCACGACCCTCCCTGAGGCCAGCGATGTGGGCAGCATTACCCTTGCCCTCCGAACTCTTGGCAGTTTTGAATTTGAAGGTAAGAAATTGTGATGGTACAGATGAACCGGTTTGCAGGGCAGAAATAGAGACACAGATGTAGAGAACAAACATATGGACACCAAGGGGGGGAAAGTGGTGGTGGAGGGGGGTGCTGGGATGAATTGGGAGATTGGGATTGACATGTACACACTGATGTGTATAAAATAGATGACTAATAACCTGCTGTATAAAAAAATAAAATTAAATTAAAAAAATTTTTTTTTAAAAACTAAGAAATTGCTGTGGCTCTTGCCAGGATAGTCAGTGATACTGGGAACCTCGAGAAAAGAATGAGGGTGCCTAGAATTCCTGGCTCTTGTCCTGGAGACAGGGTAGCTGATTCTACAGCAGCTCATCCTTTTATAGTCTTTCCGTATATGGTTAATTCCTACCGTTTGTTTCTTTGTCCCATACAAAGACAAAGGAAAAGGGGGTGGGGGCAGATGGTGTTGAGGAAAACTATGCATTGATCCAAGGAACTAATGCTGCGGAGATGGATCCCCCTCACCTTGTCACCTGCCTTTGGCTGAGATGGTATTGAATTCTTTAAAATGTATAAGCAGGGCTTGGGGGTATTTTCATTCCAGTGGGGGTGTGATTTCCAAGACTGCTGTACTGTGTAGTTCAGTTTGGAATTCTAAGCTACCGATAAACCCACATTAATGCCTTAGGGAGATAGGTTTCAGTAGAGAAAAATGGACACTTTTGCAATGTAAGATTGTGTAGGTGGTATTGGTTAAGGCTCCAGGGAAACAAACAAGTACAAAAAGCGTAGACGTGCTGTCTGAGTACTTGAAGCATCAGTAGTTTCCCTGTTGCAGTTCCTCCATTTACACGGATTAACACCCGGGATAATCTGTTTCTTTTCTCTCTTTTTTTTTAACATCTTTATTGGAGTATAATTGCTTTACAATGGTGTGTTAGTTTCTGCTGTATAACAAAGTGAATCAGCTCTACATATACATATACATATATCCCCATATCTCCTCCCAATCTATTTCTAAGGAATAGAAAGTAGCTATATTTAAACCCAGCCTATATCAAACTCTCTTTTTGGTATTTAAATCTGGGAACTAAAATAGACGAGGTAAATTTGATCAAAAATTGTTTTACTCTCTGAGAGTATAAAGGGCTGGGTCCAAATAAAACAAAATAATTCACTTTTTGAAGGAAATAAAGGATTGGGATGGAGGCAGGGAGGAAATGCCTTTTGTATGTCTCCCAGCTCCTTTTCCACCTCCCTTCTGCCTTTCTGCTCATTGGAAGATCATTTTTAAGAGAAGAGTTTGGGGTCAGTATCTTGCTGGTCAGTACCTTGTTGAAAATTAAATTAGTGGCCATGGAATGGAAAATGCAGCTAGCGAGTTGCAGACCTGCTGTCCAAAGCAGCAGTGTTTATTCTGTCTTCTCTCTGCCTTTGTATCCAGGCCACTCTCTGACCCAGTTTGTCCGCCACTGTGCGGATCACTTCCTGAACAGCGAGCACAAGGAGATCCGCATGGAAGCCGCCCGCACCTGCTCCCGCCTGCTCACGCCCTCTGTCCACCTCATCAGTGGCCATGCTCACGTGGTTAGCCAGACCGCAGTGCAAGTGGTGGCGGATGTGCTCAGCAAACTGCTCGTGGTCGGGATAACAGATCCTGGTAAAGTTTGAGACGGAGGCAGTCTAGGGAAGTGTAGGTGCCTGGGGCAGTTGGAAGTAGCCAGTTTCCTTTCATGGCCTCAACAAGCTGATGTCCAGCATTTTCTCTGGCAAAGCCTTAGGCTTGGCTACGCCAGCCTGTTGCTGTAAGATAATCGGCCTTAAATTCTATTATCTTGGACTTCCCCGGTGGCGCGGGGTTAAGAATCCACCTGCCACTGCAGGGGACATGGGTTCGATCTCTGGTCCGGGAGGATCCCACATGCCGCGGAGCAGCTGGGCCCATGCGCCACAGCTGCTGAGCCTGCGCTCTAGAGCCCGCGAGCCACAGCTGCTGAGCCCGTGTGCCACAACTACTGAGGCCCACGAGCCTAGGGCCCATGCTTTGCAACAAGAGAAGCCACCGCAGTGAGAAGCCCACACACTGCAACGAAGAGTAGCCTCCTCTCACCAAAACTGGAGAAAGCCCGCGCACAGCAACGAAGACCCAGCACAGCCAAAAATAAATAAATTAATTATTTATTTTTTTAAAAAAATTCTATTATCTTTGCTCCTGTGAGTAGAGAAAAAAATGACAGGTTTGGTGAGAGAAGGGTATCTGGAATCCTCTCCCTAGGCTGATGGCAGTGGAAGCAGAAACTGGGAAAGGACTGGAGAGAGGAGAGGAGTGAAGAGGCACTGAAAGGCTCAATTGCTCTTGCAGACCCCGACATCCGCTACTGTGTCTTGGCATCCCTGGATGAGCGCTTTGACGCACACCTGGCCCAGGCAGAGAATCTGCAGGCCCTGTTTGTGGCCCTGAATGACCAGGTGTTTGAGATCCGGGAGCTGGCCATCTGCACCGTGGGCCGGCTCAGCAGCATGAACCCCGCCTTCGTCATGCCCTTCCTGCGCAAGATGCTCATCCAGGTAAGGATGTGACGGTCACACCTCGTGGTAGTGGGGAACGCACGTTCATCGTGAGTGCGCTTTGGGGAGCGAGAGTTGAGGAGGAGGAAGGGAGAGAAAGAGCGAGATGCCTGGTAGAAGCCACATGTGGCTCGAAGAGCCCGCGTGCTTTCCCGGCTTGGTAATTGCGGTTCTAGTGCTCATCACCTCATAAGCCCCTTGTCAGCGTGACTCGCAAGCTAACCTCTCACGCGGCTCTTCCTTTTTCCTGGGCCGTCACCAGCGAGCCCGTTCCTGCCCCTCTTCACCGCCTCTGCTGCAGGTGGTGTGAGTCTGCCCAGCGCCTCGCGATCCTTCCGCTCCTGCTTCTGCTGATGCCAGGCCAGGCACGGGGGCCAGATACGGGAACGGTTCCAGCACTGCTTCTCGTCATCCTTGCCCCTGGTCCGTGGTCCCTGGCTGTCGTTCCTAAGTAATGTGACATGCCAAGCTAAGCTGCTTGGACTAGAGCCTCGGGTAGATGCGGGTTGGCATTGCTGCCGGAGCTGGTGGGATTTCCATTTCCTGCTGAAGCCTGTCTTCTGGTTCTTGTCTTCATCCGGCCGAGTAAGTTCTCTGGCTGCCTTGTGGACGATGCACAGAGTCCAGCCCTTCCTGCCTCAAGTTATTTCCACCCACCTCTTCTGGGTCTCAGTGTGGCGCACCTGGTCATCTGCTGTCCCCCGACTCCATCCTGTCCCCACCACATCCTCTGCCTCATGATCCTCCCCATGGTTTCTTTTGAAATAAACACTTTTCATAACATATAAAGAACTTAAACATAGAAAGTTATTAATATAACCTCTACCCTAAAGAAATGTCATTTATTCACAGTCTATCATAATTAAAGTGACTGTGAGGGCTTCCCTGGTGGCGCAGTGGTTGAGAGTCCGTCTGCCGATGCAGGGGACACGGGTTCGTGCCCCGGTCCGGGAAGATCCCACATGCCGCGGAGCGGCTGGGCCCGTGAGCCGTGGCCGCTGAGCCTGCGCGTCCGGAGCCTGTGCTCCGCAACGGGAGAGGCCACAACGGTGAGAGGCCCGCGTACCGCAAAAAAAAAAAAAAAAAAAAAAAAAGTGACTGTGAGTTATATCATCAGTGAACAAATTAAAAGATTATACTTATGTTGGCACTTGTGTTTTTAGCCTAATGGTTCACTCCTTAACTGCTGGCCCGTGTTAGGAGTGCCTATCCTTTTAAGTCTTTTTGAAATAGCTAACGTTTGGGGAAGGAAAAGAAATCATTGTTGAGCCTGCCGGCTCAAACCGTGCTAAATAAGCTTGATAGAGAAATATCTCCTAATGAGAATATCAGTACATTCATTCAGACAACAGATGTTTTGAGCACCTTCTGTGTTCCAAATACTGCTGGGTTCTGGAAGCATGCCAGTGAACAAGGCAGGCATGGGCTGTGTCCTCAAGAAGCTTATAGTAATCTATCAGGCTATCCGTTTTTCTGATACTGGAAATTGTGAAGCATCATTAAATGAATTTACTATGTACTGAGCTTAGCCCTTGAAACTCCAGAATTTTATTTTATTTTATCTTTTCTGTTTTAACAGAATGCAGCAAATCTACAAACACTTTACTAACAAAGGGAATGAATAAAACAAGTACAGCTTGGGAAAAAATTTTTAATAATTTTTCTTGTTTTTAAACTTTGATACAGATTTCCCCAAGTTGAATTGTACATTTTCATGCCTTGGTAAGGGACCTTACCTAAATGTGCTTTGATCTATTCTTGGTGTCTTGCTCATCAAGGTGGGCATTGGGTATTGTTATTAGGGTGCAGTGGCGCTCTTTGGCTCTGGAGTAAATTGGGGGCTGTTTGATCTGGCCCTGCACTGTCCCAGAGAGTTGTGCTCTCCTCACTGGTACCCATTTCCCTGCAGACAGCCATCTCTTGAAGTTATGCTTCTGTTCTCAGAATCCTTCTCCATCCCCTCTCACTGCTGTATGCTGTGACCAGGTGAAAACAGACTGCCAAGGGGGTCCAGGAAATCAGGATTATTAAATCAATAATGTGAGACAAAACATAACATTAAATTGGAGACGACTCCTTTGGGTAGCTGAGTTAACACGAGCTTTGTTTCTCACTTTTCCCACTGTGCAGAGATTTCCTTCTGGCAACTTCAGCTCTCCAGAAGTCTGTCTATATTAAGTTGTTTATGTCTGTGTCACCAGGAGCATAACGTGCTGATTTCAGCGTGTCAGTTAGATCGCACATGTTATCTCTGTTCATTAAGGTCCAAGGGGATTCTATTGATATGATCCCTAACTGTTTGGGTTTGTCTAGAGGTGCCCAAAACCACAACTGAGCATCAGTATTTCTTTCCACATCACAGCTGTTCTGACTAGTCTTCGATTCCATTGTCATTATTTATATGCACTCTGAGTGATTTGCTGTCTGTACAGATATTTTTCTTGCAGAGAGCCCTTCCTTCATTGTTTTTTTTTTCCAATTAATAAATTATTTTATTTTTTGGCTGCATTGGGTCTTCATTGCTGCACGCGGGCTTTCTCTAGTTGCAGCGAGCGGGGGCTACTCTTCGTTGTGGTGCGCAGGCTTCTCATTGCGGTGGCTTCTCTTGCTGCGGAGTGCTGGCTCTAGACACGTGGGCTTCAGTAGTTGTGGCACGCAGGCTCAGTAGTTGTGGCTCGCGGGCTCTAGAGTGCAGGCGCAGTAGTTGTTGCTCACAGGCTTAGTTGCTCCACGACATGTGGGATCTTCCTGGATCGGGGCTCGAACCCATGTCCCCTGCATTAGCAGGAGGACTCTCAACCACTGCGCCACCAGGGAAGCCCCCCGCTTCATTCTTTATTTTTGCAAAACCCTGCTCACAGCCAGCCCTGTTGGTTTTCTCCGTCTTCTGTGACTGTCTACACTGTTAAAAGCTATGCTTTGCAGAGGGCTGAGGGACCTTGGAGTACTGTGACAGAAGGAGAAAGGGCCAGTTTCAGTTTTTCCTCCAGTCACTGCTGTATCCAGGACTGTTCTGTGAGCTGCAGAGATGGCCTTGCTTGTGGAGTATCTAGCAGCTCCTTGATCCGCAGTGGAGTTCTGGTTCCTTCATCTAGTCCCGCGCCTCATTCTTGCTTCAAACACACAGTCCCTCTCGAATTTCCTCTGCCGTAGTCGTAGTAAGCCTTTCTTCCCTACAGATTTTGACAGAGCTGGAGCACAGCGGCATTGGAAGAATCAAGGAACAGAGTGCCCGCATGCTGGGGCACCTGGTCTCCAATGCCCCCCGGCTCATCCGCCCCTACATGGAGCCTATTCTGAAGGTAATGTGCAACAGACAGAGACTGGTACTTTCTCTCCAGGATGTCTTGGGATGATGGGAGTGTTTCGGTGCTCCCTGGTACACTGAACAAAGTAGCTAATTTCTTTGGTCCCAGGCTCACAGACAAGGGCCACATCAAGCACCCTCAGTTCAGGAATACCAGGGATCTCACCAGTTGCAGGAAAGGGCTCTCCTTCTAAGAGATAAGATATGATGTTTCAAGCACCTCATCCAATGTGCTTGGAGAGGAGAAGTAAGATAGCGGCATAAAGTAGCTCCCCCAAAATGAAGAAAAATTGAGCTTTAAAATCTGAGTCAACCTTCAAGTCTATGTTAGACTTATGTGAAGTCTTTCACAACTTACGTGAATCTGGGTACATGATCACACAGATACAGTTTAGAGAAGGCATGGGAAATGTTTGTAGATCATGGCACTTCCCAGTTCCATCATATGTCAGGCTTGTGTGCAGTATGGACAAAGGCTTAAGAATCCACATTCCAGAGGAATCCTGGATTCATAAAGCCTTAGAAGTAATTTATCTATGACTGCGATGGTCTCTTGGGTGAATTTTACTTATGTGAAAAAAAGTTTTCTAGTAGACTCTAACCAGCATTCATTTTCTCATACCTTCCTTCCATAGGCTTTAATTTTGAAACTGAAAGATCCAGACCCTGATCCAAACCCAGGTGTGATCAATAATGTCTTGGCTACAATAGGAGAGTTGGCTCAGGTAAGGGGACAACGGCTTTTTCTATAGGATGGGAAGAATTATTTCACCTCTGATGAAGTCAAAATACTTCTTAATGCCATAATTTCTAATGCTTTCTACCACTTCCTTTTTCATTTTGTAGGTTAGTGGCCTAGAAATGAGGAAGTGGGTTGATGAACTTTTTATTATCATCATGGACATGCTCCAGGACTCCTCTCTGTTGGCCAAAAGGCAGGCGAGTACCACTACTTTGTGTTTGAGAAGGATAGCCCCCATGAGGCCAGGGGCCTCGCCTCTCTCAGTCACCTTAGTGTGCCCAGCCAGTAATGCCTAGCGCTAGTAGGTACTCGGAAGTACTTGTTGACTCTGAGTAAAAAGAAGAAAGACTTGCAGCTAGAATTAGCTTTCATCCTGACCCAGAGTCACTGTCAGTATCAGGGCTGACCAGTGCCATTTCCTCTAGACACACACAAAAAAAGATGCAGGTCATCTATCAGAGCCCCGGCCCCTAAAGGGAAACAGAGAGTCTTGGCCTCTGGTTGTGGAGGGAAGTGGAGCTTCAGCTCACCCTCCCCCGGCCCTGGCTTCGCTTTGGTCATCGAGGTCATTAGGTGACTAGACTGAAAGTAAGAACAACCTTAATTTCCTTTTGAGTCCGATTTCTCCTGTCAGTCATCCGGGGTATAGAAGAACTATATACTTCCTGAGAAAGGCGGGACTGTTCTTTACCTTTGATCCAGCGATTGTTGTGTGGGTTTGTAGCCTTGTTTTTATGTCCCAGCTCTCAGGATTTTGGTTTATGGTTAGTGCCTTTACTGGGCATTCTTTTCTTGTAATAGCCTCTAACACTTTGTTATAACCATTTAATGAAGAGTACGGAGTATGCTTTCTTTTCTCTCTTACTGGTGCTACAAACCATGTGATCTTTTGCCTGTCCAGGTGGCTCTGTGGACCCTGGGACAGTTGGTGGCCAGCACTGGCTACGTGGTGGAGCCCTACAGGAAGTACCCCACATTGCTTGAGGTGCTGCTGAATTTCCTGAAGACTGAGCAGAACCAGGGTACACGGCGAGAGGTAGGAAACACCGCAAACTTGGTGTTTAAAGACTTTGCTGGGAGAATGGAGAGACGTTTGTGTCATTAACATGCTCTGACAGTACTGATGCGGCTTCCTGTCCCTCTCCGTTTTGTCCCTGCAGCTGGTTGTGGGATGTGAATTGGGCATCATGGAACATGAGTATCCATGAGAGCTGTGGTAGTCGGGTGCTGTGGTGAATGTGTTCTTTTCCCCTCCCCTTTCCCACGCAGGCTATCCGTGTGTTAGGGCTCTTGGGGGCCTTGGATCCGTACAAGCACAAAGTGAACATTGGCATGATCGACCAGTCCCGGGATGCTTCTGCTGTCAGCCTGTCAGAATCCAAGTCAAGTCAGGATTCCTGTAAGTTGAGGAGAACCTTGAGTGGCTTGCCAAGTTCTTGCCTCACTAAGCCCTCACTGGCTGTGTTTAGAAAGAGCCTTGGGATGGATAACTGTGAAATTATTGCATATTGACTCACCTCGTGACTTTTGAATGGAACGTCAGTAGTTTCCTCTTGAGTCACAGCAGGGGCGCTGCTTCCCAGTGTGTCCAGTCTTCCCGTTTGTCCAGGTTCTTTGTTAAGGTCAACAGGCTATGTCTGTAGTCACTCTTTGGTGCTGATGAGAGAGACGTGAATTATCACCCCATCACCCTTGTTCATCTGTCATTCTTTGTTAGTGCATCTTTGATGTTTTCTATTCCCATGGCACCCAAGGAGGAAGAGGGTAGAATTTATTCTCCTTGTTTTAATTGATAGGGAAATCTGATGCTAAGGCTCAGAGGGTGTGGAAAAACTAGTAGCAATCAGGATCCAGGGCTCTTTCTTCCATCAAGTGGTCTAGCCTGGAGCTCCTTTGTCTTTAGATAAGTAGCCTAAGAGATTGGGTAGGGTGTGGGGATGCAGGTTTAACCCAGTGTCCATCAGGGCAGGCATATTTCTCAAAGTGTGAAAGTTCAGTAGGGGTTCTCCCATCTAGTTCAGCAAAATGTTATTTTCCCCAAATAAAATAATTTGTTTCTGAACTCTGTGGATGGGATCATACTGCTTCCAGTTTGTTCTGTATATGAGAGAAGTGTGCCTGCAATGTTAATCCTGTCAGACCCACAGCCTTCGAGCAGAGCCTGAGCCACATCCTCCAGCCTTTCCTCTGTCCTCAGCAGTGCCAGTCATCCAGTCTCTTGGATGTTCTGGTTCTTAGCGTCCTTATTGTGCTGTTAAACCTCCACCCACCCGCATACCCTCCCCCCCTTCCCCCGCCTTCCATACCCTCCTCCACCCCCAGTCCTTGAGATCCTTGTTGTTCAGGTCAGGTAGCATTTGTTGTTAACTTCTCTGAATTCCCTAGGGGAACCAAGCAGCTGCTGAACAGATGTTTGCCTAATTTAATCCCCTTTATTTTCATTTGGCGGAGTAACTTTTTATTGATGGTTTCAGCTACTGAAGTTGTGAACTGGAATGGTAAGAAGCTAAATTAAACATAGCAATTTAAAGAAAACCCGTCATGTACTGTGTTAGGCTTTTGTAGTTTAGATAATAGACAAGCCAAAAACTGTTTGTCCTTCATGGTGAGAGCCTACTCACTGGCTCCTAATATACCTGGTATTCCCAATGGCGTTAAGAGTATACCAGGCAGAGAGATATGAATGCTGGTGACCATCAGGAGGTTTTTTTGTTTGTCGGTAACCATGCTTCGTACAAAGTCAGAGTCATGTATAGCTCGTGATCCTCACCTTTGTTTGGTCCTAGCTGACTACAGCACCAGTGAGATGCTGGTCAACATGGGGAACCTGCCTCTGGACGAGTTCTACCCAGCCGTGTCCATGGTGGCCCTGATGCGCATCTTCCGAGACCAGTCCCTCTCTCACCATCACACCATGGTCGTCCAGGCCATCACCTTCATCTTCAAGTCCCTGGGGCTCAAGTGTGTGCAGTTCCTGCCCCAGGTCATGCCCACATTCCTGAATGTCATTCGAGTTTGTGACGGGGCCATCCGGGAAGTAAGTGGGTAAACCCCCAGCCCTTGCTCCCCCCTGCTCCCTGCTCCGTGCTCCGAGCCACGCCTGCATGCAAAGTCCATCTGTGCCCCAGCTTCCTAATAGTGTACTCTGCTGGCCGTTATGCCTAATGCCTTTCCTCCCCCTGAACTTCTAACACCTAAGTGTACAGGTGTAATCAGTTCAGCTCAACTTCCTGTTTTATACCTCAAAATGGCTAAAAGATGAGTGGCTGGAGGGGAGGCGGGGGGACAGTATTGTTATTCTTCATAATCTACTGTGCAGTCCAATAATCTGGTGGAATATCCCACAGTGGATTTCTGGTTGCTTCGGCATGATGAGATTTAAGTCAAACGCTTAGTGGGAATACTACAGAGGTGCAGTTACAATGCTTCATAATGTCAGTTTGTCCAATTATTGTTGGTCCTAAGTTTGAGCACATGGTGAGGTTGGTATGTATCAGATATCTCCATTGTAAAGTTACCTTTTTTCCTTAGTCATTAAGTAATGTGTGGGGTGATACTTTGAGACTGTGTGACTGTCCTATTCCCCAGCTACCTTTGACCCAATGATTTTAGCCACCATTGATGATCCTTGCTGGAATCAATTATCACGTTGGTTGCAAAATAATGACTTTTTAAAATTTATTTTTGGCTGTGTTGGATCTTCGTTGCTGCGTGTTGGCTTTTTCTAGTTGCGACGAGCGGGGCCTACTCTTTGTTGCGGTGTGCAGCCTTCTCATTGCAGTGGCTTCTCTTGTTGTGGGGCACAGGCTCTAGGTGCGTGGGCTTCGGTAGTTGTGGCTCATGGGCTCTAGAGCGCAGGCTCAGTAGTCGTGGCGCACAGGCTTAGTTGCTCTGCGGCATGTGTGATCTTCCCCAATCAGGGATCGAACCCGTGTCCCCTGCATTGGCAGGCGGTTTCTCAACCCTTGCGCCACCAGGGAAGCCCCTCCTTCTATTTTTAATAGCTGGCATTTTTCTGTAAAGAAGAATTTCCCTCTTGCTCTCTCTTGCCCTCTCTCTCTTTTTTCTTTTTTTTTTCTCTGAACCATAGAGCACGCACGGTGGTTCTGTGATTACCATATCTGTACCACTACCAACAGTGATCCTACTGAATACAGTTCAAGGTGGCTTTGCAGTTCCTACTATTCTTAGAAAGTATTCCACAAGGTGTATGATCAGAGTACTGCATTTTAAGGATCCTGGAATTAATTATTTTTTCTTCTGTGATTACATACTCAATTTGAGGTACATTCAGAGGAAATAGTATTTTTTTTAGAAAGTATATTTTCTAATTTTCTGCCTGGAATATACAAGCGCATTTTATTTTTACATAATCAACCTCATTGAATTCTTATTAATCCTAATAATTTACCTGTACATTTTCCCAGGTTTTCACTCTAGCTAATCATATAGTCTGCAGAAAATAAAAAACAGTTTTGGCTTTTTTGTTTTGGTCGGTAAAGCAGTTGTTACTTTTCCTTACTGCTTTCCTAGGACCTTCACTGCAGTGCTGATTAGCCTCTGTGATAGTGGAAACCTTTAATCTTGTTCCTGATTTTAATGGGACTAGTGTTAAGATTTCATCACTAAATATAATGTTTGCTGTAGGTTTTTTTTTTTAATCTTTATTGGAGTATAGTTGCTTTACAATATTGTATGAGTTTCTACTGTACAGCAAAGTGAATCAGCTATATGAATACGTATATATCCCCTCTATTTTGGATTTTTTCCCATTTAGGTCACCAGAGAGCACTGAGTAGACTTCCCTGTGCTATACAGTAGGTTCGCATTAGTTATCTATTTTATACATAGTATCAATAGTGTATATATGTCAATCCCAGTCTCCCAGTACATTCCACTCCACCCCCCCCTTCCCCCTTGGTATCCATACATTTGTTCTCTACTAACATCTTTATTGGAGTATAATTGCTTTACAATGTTGTGTTAGTTTCTGCTGTATAACAGAGTGAATCAGCTATACATATATCCCCATATCTCCTCCTTCTTTCGTCTCCCTCCCACCCTCCCTATCCCACCCCTCTAGGTGGTCACAAAGCACCGAGCTGATCTCCCTGTGCTATGCAGCTGCTTCCCACTAGCTATCTATTTTACGTTTGGTAGTGTATATATGTCCGTGCCACTCTCTCACTTCTTCCCAGTTTACCCTTCCCCCTCCCCGTGTCCTCAAGTCCATTCTCCACATCTGCGTCTTTATTTCTGTCCTGCTCCTAGGTTCATCAGAACCATTTTATTTTATTTTTTAGATTCCATGTATATGTGTTAGCATATGGTATATTTTTTTTCCTGTTTCTGACTTCGCTCTGTATGACAAGTCTGTAGGTCCACAAGGGTTATAAATGTTCCCTTTCAGTCTTATTTGCTAAAGAGTTTCTATCATGAATGCGTATTAGATTTATCAAATACCTTTTCTTTATCTCTTGTAATGATCATTTGGTTTTTCTCTTTTAACATGTTAATATATTTAATTACATTGATATATGTTTTAATGCTGAAGCATCCTTGATATCTTGTATCAAAACCATTTTGGTTATGATACAGTTTTTTAATACATTGATTTTATACCTAATATTTAATTTAGAATTTTGCATCTGTATTCCTGAGTGGAAGTAACCTGTAATTTTTTTTTAAACTATAGGTTCAAAGATCTGTTTAGCTTTTCTGTTTCTTCTTGAGACAGTTTCAGTCACATTTTTCTAAGAAATTATTTGTTTTATCTAAGTAATAAACCTATTGGCATGAACTTGTTCACTATTCTTTTACTTTTTTTTTTTTTTTTTTTTTTTTTTTGCGGTACGTGGGCCTCTCACTGTTGTGGCCTCTCCCATTGCAGAGCACAGGCTCAGCGCCCATGGCTCATGGGCCTAGCTGCTCCGCGACATGTGGGATCTTCCTGGACCGGGGCACGAACCTGCATCCCCTGCATCGGCAGGCGGACTCTCAACCACTGTGCCACCAGGGAAGCCCTGTTCTTTTACATTTTAATTTCTTGCTAGAGATTTGTCATCATATTTTTCTTTTTCAAAAAACCAACTTTTGCCTTTGTTTCTCTTATCTCATATCTTTGTTTCTGTGTCATTAATCTGCTCTTTACTATTACTTTCCTCCTATTTTCTTTTTTCTGCTTTTTTAAAAGAATTATTGTTTGAATATTAGCTCATCAACGGAGGATCTTTCTTCTTGCCTAAATGTAATCTGTTAAGGCTGTAAACGTAACTCCAAGTATTGTTTAATTGCATTTTAAAACTTAATTGAGATGAAATTTACATACCATAAAATTTACCCTTCTTAAGTAAAATTCAGTGATTTTTAGTATATTTACAGAGTTGCAACCATCACTACAATCTAATTTTAGAAAATTCCCATCACCCCAACAGAAACTCCCTACCCATTTGCAGTCATTTTCCATTCCTGTCCCAACCGTAGACAACCACTAATCTACTTCCTGTCTCTGTAGGTTTGCCTTTTCTGGGCATTTCGTAGAATTGGACGCATACGTAGCTTTTCGTGTCTGGCTTCTTTCACTTTTGAGATTCGTCCATGCCGTAACATGTGTCGGTAGTTCATTCCTTTTTTATTGATGAAGAATGATGTAATATTTTCATTACTGTTCAGAAATAAGTATTTTTCCAATCTTTGTTATGATTTCTTTCATCATTGCGTTATTTAGAAGTGGATATTTTAATTTGCAAACATGGGATTTTAAATTTCTTTCTTGGATATCGGTTTCTAACTTAATTGCCTTGGGTTTTTGACTCTTTGATGTGTGCCAAAACTGCCTTAACAGTCTAATGCTTGATTGTTTTTGGTTAATATTTCCTTTATGCTTGTGAATGGGGTGTGTTTGCTAATGTTTTACACAAGATTTTACATATGTTCATTAGATTTGAACTTGCTGTGTTCAAATATTTTGTATTGTTAATATTTGTTTGCTTAATCTATCAAGTACTGAGAGAAGTGAGATAAAAATCTCCTTTTATAATGATGGATTTATTAATTTCTCATAGTGTAGTCAATTCTAGTCAATTCTTTATATTTTGGGGATTATATTTTTAGGTGCATACACATTTTAAATCATCATATCTTCCTGGTAAACTGAATCTTTTATCATTTTACAATGACCCTTTCTATCTTTAATAATACCTTAAAATTTATTTTGCCTTATGTTAATTTAGCTATACCAGCTTTTTTTGGAGATGTATGTCTTTTCTTATCCTTTCACTTTTTTTTTTTTTTTTTTGGCTGTGTTGGGTCTTTGTTTCTGTGCGAGGGCTTTCTCTAATTGTGGCAAGCGGGGGCCACTCTTCATCGCGGTGCGCGGGCCTCTCACTGTCGCGGCCTCTCGTTGCGGAGCACAGGTTCCAGACGCACAGGCTCAGTAATTGTGGCTCACGGGCCTAGTTGCTCCGTGGCATGTGGGATCTTCCTAGAACAGGGCTCGAACCCGTGTCCCCTGCATTGGCAGGCAGATTCTCAACCACTGCGCCACCAGAGAAGCCCTATCCTTTCACTTTTGACTGTCTTATGACTTTTTGCTTTAGATGGGTATTTCATAATAATTTATATAATAATATAGCTAGATTATCTTTTTAATCTAATTTGAAAATCTTTGTCTTTCCATCAGTGCATTCAATCCAATTACATTTATTGTGATTGCTGATAAATTTAGGTTGATTTCCATCATCTTACATCGTGCTTTATTTTTGTCCTACTTTGTGTATTTCTTTTCTTTCTTTTCTGTCTTTTTTGGGCTTGATTGAGCTTTCATTTTCTTTTCTTTTGCCCTCTACTCTTTGGCCACCTTTAATTTCATTAAACATTTTGTAATGGAATATTTTAACCATAACAGATAGTAGACAATTTATATCAAATTCTCATACTCATCAACAATTATTTTATCAGTTTGGTTTCATCTTGTTACCCCCTACCCCCAACACACACACACCCACACACACACACTTTCTTTCTGGGGTATTTTAAAGCAAATTCCAGATAACATATTATTTCACCATTCAATTCTTTTTTTCCTTATATAACCACAATTACGACACCTACAAAATTAATGAAAATTCTTTAATATAATCTAATACCAATCCTTCTTCAGATATCCTTGTTTGTCTTAAAATTTTTTTTTACATTGGATTATTCAGATCAGAATCCAAATAACATGGCATTTGGTTGACATGTCTAATTCTCTTTCTGTATCTTCTCCCTTTTCCCTCACTGTTTTTCTTTCCGTGCCATGTGTTTGTGGAAGAAACCAGGTCAGTTGTCCTACATAATCTTCCATTCTGGATTTGGCTGATTGTATCTTCAAGATGTCTTTTAAGTTTTTTTTTTGTAAACCGGTTAAATTTAGAGGCTTGATTAGATTCAGGTTCTATTCTTTCGGCAGGAAATACTTCATAGGTGGTACCATATACTTCCTATTTCAACATTTAATAAGCAGATATTTTCTAAATGATCCACTTCTAGTGATGTGAAGGTTAACCAGAGGATTCAGGTGCTGTGATTCTGCGTTCACCATCAGCCTTTCTCCCAGTCATTTTATCGTTTATTGTTAATTGTTTCCGAGAACCATTATTTGAATAGCAACTGCAAAATGGCGGTTTTCTAATTCTGTTATTCCTTCTGGATTTATAAACTAGAAATCACCTATAAAGGACTCTGTGTCATCAACTGTTTAGTTAATGTGATGGATAGTTTGTGCAGGAAAGGCAGAATAAATGCATGATTCTTTCCTTTTATTCATCAGTTTTTCAGATTAATGAATCAAGTCCCTTGCAACCTCTTAAAAGTAACCCAGGCACCCCCTCGACCCCTTGCCATTTTTTGGAGTATCATTAACAACTCATGGATATCTGTCCATCTATCTAGTGTTTCTATTCATTGAAGACAGTCTTCTTTTTTTTTTTTTTTTTCTTTTTGCGGTATGCGGGCCTCTCACTGTTGTGGCCTCTCCCGTTGCGGAGCACAGGCTCCGGACGCGCAGGCCCAGCGGCCATGGCTCACGGGCCCAGCCGCTCCGCGGCATATGGGATCTTCCCGGACCGGGGCACGAACCCGTATCCCCTGCATCGGCAGGCGGACTCTCAACCACTGCGCCACCAGGGAGGCCCCGACAGTCTTCTTTTAATGATCTAATCATCCCACTCAACCTGGCTCTGTGTTCTTTTAACATTGCCCAGTAATCTTAGTCTTTGATCACTTTCTTTCTTTCTGGCAAAAAAAAGCTATTTCAGACTTCGCAAGTATACTTCACTCAAGCCTAGACATAGCCACTTCCAAGGAGCTATGGTTTCTTCAAGTGAGAGATGGAACTTAGAGACTCTGCAGTTTGTGTGCTAGGGTGCTCATTGCTGCTGGTGTGTCATTGTTCCTAGGTCTTCTCAGTGAACAGAACCAGAAATATGTAATAATTTTTAAAAAGGAAAAAGTAATACATAACTTAATACTGATATTTCCAATTCAGATTTAAGATTAAAGAGTTTTTACTTCTTTGATTTTATACTTGTATCTCTTTTCTGTTACACTGAAAACCTTGATTCCTTGGTTCTGCCGTCTCCGTAATTTCTTGCTTTATCTTGCAAAATATATGTATTTTTGTATACATATAAATAGTATATGACCAGTATTAGTATTAACAATATGAGTACTGAATGCAGTTCAAGGTCTTTTGCTATTTGTTATTGTTTTTAGGATGTGTCTTCTTGGGGATATACACCAAGATACTGTGTTCGAAGGCACTTGAAATAATTCTTTGAGTGATTGTGCAACCAACTTGGTTTATAGTTAAACTCATTTGTTCCTCTCTATTTTCAATTTTTAGAAATTTCTTGTGAGTTTTTCTAATTTAACTTTCATTCTAGTTATGTAAGACGTTAGCATAACTCAAGAGTCAAAACTATAAAATAAGATATATTCAGCAAGGACTACTAGCTTCCCTCCCCATTCTTATACCTTGTTTCTTCCTTCTTCTATCATTTACTATTGCTGCTATAACAAATCACCACCAATTTAGTAACTTGAAACAACACAAATGGATTATCTTACAGCTCTTTAGGTCATAAGTCTGGCATAGATCATACTGAACTACAGTCAGGGTGCCATTAAGACTGTGTTCCTTTCTGGAGGCTCTAGGGGGAACCCCTTGCCTTGCTTTTTCTAGCTTCTAGAGGCTGCCTGCATTCTTTGGCCTCCTTCCTCCATCTTCAAAGTCCGCAACATTGTATCTCTTTGACTCTCCTTTTTCCCTCAAATCTTTCTCTCTGAACATAACCAGGAAAGGTTCTCTGCTTTTAAGGACTCCTGTGATTAGATTGGGCCCACCCGGATAACCTCCCCATCTCAGTCCTGCTCCCTAATCACATCTGCAGAAGTCCCCTTTGTCATGTAAAGTAATTTATTCACAGGTTCTAGGGATTAGGACATGGACCTTTTTGGGTACCGAAATTCTGCCTACCACACTTCCCCCTAAGCTAACCAGTTTTATCAGTTTTTAAATTTATCTTTTCAGTGTTTATTTTTGAAAATATAAGGGAATATATTCCCCCACCTTCCTTCCTTAGAAGAATAACATAGTATAAACTTTCTGAATCTTACTTTTTTCCACTTTCACAGCAGCATATCCTGGAGTTCATGCCATAGCAGTATAGTGAGAATGTCTTCATTCCTTTAGAGGCAGTTGGTACTTCATTGTGTGAACATGCCACAGCTATTTGACCAGTCCCTATTGATGACTGTGTTTTTCCAGTCTTTGATATTTAAAATAATCCTGCAGTGAAAAGCTTTGTGTATACATCATTTTCACCTCTATTTCTTCTTGTACTTAAATGGCTTCACCTTTTACATTTAGATCTTTGAGCTCTTTGGAATATGTCCCAGTGTACAGTATGAGGAATGCATCCAATTTTATCTTTTTCACCCATAAAAGTTGACTTGCATACCTTATTTAACAAAGTCTGAAATTAGTCATTGTCTCCATCCTTTCCCTGAACAATATACAAAACTTAGAATGACTGATCAAAGTATTATATCTCCCTTCCCTCTTATGTTATTATCTAGTGTCACTTTTTTTTAACTCCAAATTAAATGTTACTGTTATTTTATGCAGACAGTTTTTATATTTATCCCTTTTGCCACTTCATTTCTGTGTCCTATCTCAGAGCTTCCTCCTAGGACCATTTTCCTTCTCTCTAAGGCAAATTCTTTTTCTGAGCATCCATCAAAGTAAATGCTCTGTTTTTGTTTATCTGAAAAAAATCTTTATTTCACCCTCTTATAAAATCTTTATTTAGCTGAGAATACAATTCTGGGTTCTCCTTCAGCTGTAGATATTATCCCACTGTTTTCTGACTTCTTTTGTTGCTGTTGAGAAATTATGGTTCCTTTTCATGTAATCTCCCTTTTCTCTATGGCTGTTTCAGATCTTCTCATTTTTTTGGTTGTCCTGAAGTTTCACTATTGTAAGTCTAGATATGCATTTCTCTTTCTTATCCTGATGGGGATTTGTGGGCTTTCTGAATGTGAGGATTCCACCCTTCTATTTTTTCCTTCCAGAATTAGATTCAACATTTAGAGCTTCTCACTCTGTCCTTAATGTCTCTTAGTTTCTTATCCGTGTTGTTCATCTTTGTCTCTCAGAGATGTATTCTGGATATGTCTTCACATCCATTTTCTATTCACTGATTCTTTAGCTATGTCTTTTTGACCTGTCATTGAGTTTTTAGTTCCTACTACATTTTATAATTTCTAAAGTTATACTAGGTTCTTTCAAACATGCCTAGTATTTTTGATAGTATCTTGTTCCTTACTCATTTTTAAAAAATTTTTATTTATTTATTTATTTTATTTTTGGCTGCATTGTGTCTTTGTTGCTGCATGCGGGCTTTTCTCTGGTTGCGGCGAGCGGGGGCTCCTCTTCATTGTGGTGCGCGGGCTTCTTACTGCGGTGGGTTCTCTTGTTGTGGAGCACGGGCTCTAGGCACACGGGCTCAGTAGTTGTGGCCCACGGGCTCTAGAGCGAAGGCTCAGCAGTTGTGGCTCGTGGACTTAGTTGCTCTGCGGCATGTGGGATCTTCCCGGACCAGGGATTGAACCTGTGTCCCCTGCATTGGCAGGCAGATTCTTAACCACTGCGCCACCAGGGAAGCCCCCTTACTCATTTTTTTTATTCTCTTATTCCTTTAAGCATTTTAAACAGGTTTACTTTATATTTTCTATCCAATAATTCCAATATACATAAGGTTTTTGATGAGTCTAATTCTGTTGTTTATTGTTTCTGCTGAGGCGTACTCACAGCAAGTCTGTAAGTCTGTCCTTATGTGTTTTACAATTTTGGATCATGCATCATATTCAGCTGGACTTCCCCTGGAGCAGTTAATACTGGAATATCTGCTCTGAAGTTACGTCTCTCCAGAGAGGGCTTGCATTTGCTTCTACCAGGTGGTCTAGGAGAACTTTTAGTTAGTGTCTTGGCTTAGAGTTTCTCAGGCCACACAGGTAGTTAAAATAACACCCTAAACTCATATGAGAGTGGCCTGAAATTACAAACTCTTAGGAAGGCTTTTTTTTCCTACCTAGACCTCACATCAAGACTCACAGATTACATTGTCTCCTTTGCCAGTGGACAGATTTGGGGGTAGGAGGTTTCACCATTTTTCTTGATATGTAGCTTTTTGAAGGTCTGGCTTTATGTGAAAGTTTCAGTTCTGATAATCTAATAACAACGTTTATCTTTTATGCATTACTTTTAGGCTTTTCATAGCAAGGGGATTTAGGAGGGCATCTAACCCACCATATTTTCAGGAACAAAGCTATGTGTTCTTTTAAAATACTAATGTTCAGGAGGGAAAAGAGAAAAAAGCTTGTGAAAGAATCTAAGGGAGAAGAAATGAGGTGGCTACTCGGGCCCCCTCCCTGGGGATGAGGCACCTGCCTGGGTGTATCCACTGACCCTTATGAATCAGCCACCGAGGCTGCCCCATGGACACCTCATATGAAGTGACAGCAAGGATCAGGAGGCTTTTGTCCTTTTGTCTCAGGGTTTCCCCTGACCTGCCATCCCCGATGCCCTGCTTTTCCTCCAGTTTAGATTTTCTACCTTCTTTCAGGTTCTGCATAACAAACATTTATCTCAAAAACCATTGTATTTTAGAGTCTCCTGTCCCTTGATCTCTGTAATATACTTTCGTAGGGACCATTTCACAAAAACTGTCAGCAGTGATTCCATGAGGAGGTACCCAGGAGATAGGTAGGGGTGGCTCTACTGAGTTGAACCTGTATGCCATGTGAGACCAGGTTCTAACCCCCTTAGAAGCCACTGGTGTCCCTGTCCTTAGAAATTAGTCCAAACTATCTTTGAGCCCAGTCCTATGTGTCCTGTCAGTCTCACCTCTCCAGGTAATGAGTTCTATAAGTCCATTACTCACTATTTGAAACATACTTTTTATTTTTCCCCAACTTACCCAAGTTTTAAAATGTGGATAAGGGTGAAAATACATATGTACGAAATTATTCTTGTTAATGGAGGGCAGCAAAGGCATAGAGAGCTATAAAAATTGCGGGGGGGGTGAGGGGGAAAGGGAGGTTTACAGTATGATTTGCGACTTGATATTGACATGTAGCACTATCTGAGGATCATAACAAAATAAAAACTACACCCTGAAGACATCTTTAACCTGGAAAGGAGTTGGGATTTCTCTTACCTAAGCCGTCTTTATTCCCAACTTTACTTCGTGAATGGCATCTCTTAACAGTTGCAAGATACCAACCTAAATAGAATCTCCTAATCCCAGCCCTCTCTCAATTTGCTTGCTGTTTTGGTTCACAGTTTCTTTCTTTTTTTTTTAAATTAATTTATTTTATTTATTATTATTTTTTTTGGCTGCACTGGGTCTTTGTTGCTGCACACGGGCTTTCTCTAGTTGCGGCGAGCGGGGGCTACTCTTCGTTGCGGTGTGCGTGCTTCTCGTTGTGGTGGCTTCTCTTTTTCCGGAGCATGGGCTCTAGGCGCACGGGCTTTAGTAGTTGTGGCACACGGGCTCAGTAGTTGTGGCTTACAGGCTCTAGAGCCCAGGCTCAGTAGTTGTGGTGCACGGGCTTAGTTGCTCTGCAGCGTGTGGGCTCTTCCTGGACCAGGGCTCGAACCCGTGTCCCCTGCATTGGCAGGTGGATGCTTAACCACTGCGCCACCAGGGAAGTCCCCACAGTTTCTTAGAGACACAATTAACTAATTAATTAAGACCTAATTAATTGAGTTAATTACTATAAGTGAACCACAATACCCATAATAGTTAGCTGTATTTATTTTAGAAAGTAAGTGGTAGTGAATTAAGACTGAATAAACAAAAGATACATCTACAGTTAATTAAAAATTTCATGTCCATTTTTAAGTTTTCAGTGACTCCAGAAATCCTTCAATGATAGATGATGTTCACTGGACATTTAACAGTATTTGTGTCCCTGTCCTAGTGCTTTCCAGGTATTAGCCCAGTTAGCTCTTACCACAAGCCTATGAGACAAGAACTGTTATCTCCCATTTTCCCACAGAAGAGGCTGAGTGCAGAGAGATTAAATGAAGGTCACAAAGCTAGTAGGTAACAGAAACAGTTCAGAACAGCTAGTCTGGCCCCGAAGCCCCTGCTGAGCAGAAACTGCCTCACCTGGTGAGTAAAGCCACTGACATATTTTTCAGCCCTCACCACCGTTACCACCGATGGTTTTAAGTCTCATTCTTTGAAGCTTATTCTCAGAAGAAAGGGTGGTGCAGAAACCGATTCCATAGTTGTCTTTATTCATTAGCGTGCACTTGGGGTAAGCCTGGGAGTTCTACCTCCTTCGTGGTGCCAACTTGCTGACCTCTTCTCTGTTTCAGTTTCTGTTCCAGCAGCTGGGAATGTTGGTGTCCTTTGTGAAGAGCCACATCAGGCCTTACATGGATGAAATAGTCACACTCATGAGAGTGAGTAGAAATTAATGCTTTGGCCTGTTCCTCACTGTTTGGGTCCAGGAGCATTCAGCAGCAGGTTTGGATGATGTGGACGTTTTTTTCATGGGTCATCATAGAGCCGTTATAACCTGAGGATAAAAAGTGGAGCAAGGTATCCCACTGGATTATGAAAGGGGGTGGAGGGGCTCTCTCTACAGGCTCCCAGGTACAAGAGTTCAAGCTGTAAAGTCTGAGGAGAAATCCTGAAGGAATTGTCCTGCCAGAAATAAACTGGAGTTCTTTGCCTCGCACACAGCACAGCAGTTTCACTTTAACATCACAACAGTGCTTTACTGTTCTCTCAAAAGTCCTCTTCCTTCCTGCCTGTAAAACCGTGGCCTTAAGAGCGGATTGGGGATTGGGTTTTCCTGGGGCCATTAAATACGATGGACTGCTGTCAGGCTCTGAGGAAGAAGGTGATGCTTTTCCCTGCTACCTTCAAAAGCATAAATGCCGCCTTCTGACTGTAATAGTGTTGTGGTTTTTTTAAGTACATAAGTTTATTTATTTATGGCTGCGTTGGGTCTTTGTTGCTGCTGTGCAAGCTCTCGCTAGTTGCAGCGAGCTGGGGCTACTCTTCATTGTGATGCGTGGGCTTTTCATTGCGGTGGCTTCTCTTGTTGCGGAGCACGGGCTCTAGGCACGACAGCTTCAGTAGTTGTGGCACGTGGGCTCAGTAGTTTTGGCACGCGGGCTCAGTAGTTGTGGCATGCGGGCTGTAGAGCGCAGGCTTAGTAGTTGTGGCACACGGGCTTAGTTGCTCCATGGCATGTGGGATCTCCCCGGACCAGGGCTCGAACCCGTGTCCCCTGCATTGGCAGGCGGATTCTTAACCACTGCACCACCAGGGAAGTCCCTGCAACAGTGTTTGAGAAGAGGCTCTCGTCCCCAGTTTTTTTTTTAAACATCTTTATTGGAGTATAATTGCTTTACAATGGTGTGTTAGTTTCTGCTTTATAACAAAGTGAATCAGTTATACATATACACATGTTCCCATATCTCTTCCCTCTTGCATCTCCCTCCCTCCCACCCTCCCTATCCCCACCCCTCTAGGTGGTCACAAAGCACCGAACTGATCTCCCTGTGCTGTGTGGCTGCTTCCCACTAGCTCTCTATTCTACGTTTGGTAGTGTATATATGTCCATGCCACTCTCTCAGTTTGTCACAGCTTACCCTTCCCCCTCCCCACATCCTCAAGTCCGTTCTCTAGTAGGTCTGTGTCTCCATTCCTGTCTTACCCCTAGGTTCTTCATGACTTTTTTTTTTTCTTAGATTCCGTATATATGTGTTAGCATACTGTATTTGTTTTTCTCTTTCTGACTTACTTCACTCTGTATGACAGACTCTAGGTCCATCCACCTCACTACAAATAACTCAATTTCGTTTCTTTTTATGGCTGAGTAATATTCCATTGTATTGCCATTGCCACATCTTCTTTATCCATTCATCCGATGATGGACGCTTAGGTTGCTTCCATTTGGTACATGACTCTTTTTGAATTATGGTTTTCTCAGGGGTATATGCCCAGTAGTGGGATTGCTGGGTCGTATGGTAGTTCTATTTGTAGTTTTTTAAGGAACCTCCATACTGTTCTCCATAGTGGCTGCATCAATTTACATTCCCACCAGCCGTGCAAGAGTGTTCCCTTTTCTCCACACCCTCTCCAGCATTTATTGCTTTTAGATTTTTTGATGATGGCCATTCTGACCGATGTGAGATGATATCTCATTGCAGTTTTGATTTGCATTCCTCTAATGATTAGTGATGTTGAGCATCCTCTCATGTGTTTGTTGGCAATCTGTGTATCTTCTTTGGAGAAATGTCTGTTCAGGTCTAGGTGCAAAGGACTCCCCATTGATGGCAGTATCGTTTTTCTGTATTGGGGGTGAGAGGCTGCTTCCTACTGTTCTCTATCATTTCAGTGTCTCCGCTGGGGAGATTGCTTTGCAGAGATGGCTGTGTCCTCAAAGAACTGGAAGACAATTATTCCAGTGATTTTTGTTCTTCTACACCAGACCTTTGTAGTTAGCTTGGAAGAAGCAGCAGGACTAAAATGAAAGTGGCTGCCTTCAAAAACGGAACTTCCCCGAAAATGAGTCTCAGAACTGAAAAACTCCTATATGTATAAATAAGTAAAAGCTGCTCTGTTCTCTGCCTCCTGCCACAGGGGCCTCTGTACAGGAAGAGTTAGGCAGGATGCTAAAGAGCCTGCGGGTGGTGGTAAGGGAGTTGGGGGTGGGGCGGGGAGGGAGGAAGCAGTGCGCTCGGGGGGGTTGAAGCTGAAGTAATCTGTGACTTATTCCCCAAAAATGACTTACGACAAAACATATAGGGGGTTGAGGCTGGGAGCCTTACACCTGCAAAATACAGCTTTCATTTCCTCCATGATAGAGAAGGTACCAACAGGGCTCTTCTTTGGCTCTTGATCCTGGGCATTTTAGTGAGCTCCTCCGAGCCCAGGAAGAGCTCGGGGCTTTGTGAACAGTGATCCAGCCGACATCCCTGGGGAGGCTGCCTGGTTTCTTTGACATAGAGAAAACCCTTTGTGAGGAGCCCCGATGACCCTGCAGTGGAAAGGTAGGCGGGCTTTCTCTAAAGAAGGCAGAGTGTGGTCCCACTGAATGAACATCAGACAAACCACGGAGGCCATAAAATTTGTAGTGTTTCTTTGTCGAAGCTTTTTATCTAGAGAAAATAGCTTTTTCAAAGAGAATACCTCTCTCCAAGCAGAGAGAAAGAAAGTTTTACCAGCACCTTTTAGTATAGATTTTTTTCGAAATATTTTTACTTTCTAAGGTACTATGATTTAAGAACAATTTTTTCTAAATAAAAATACCTTAGGCTTCTTTTAAAGCCTTCCATCTGAGGAGTTATCTTTTTTTTTTTTTCCACTGACTTCTACTCTGCATTAAATGGGGGCCCAAGAGTATTAATAAGCATATGTTGCCATCATTAAGTCTCCTACTCTGGAGGTTTTAAAGAAGGCAGTAGGCCACTGTCTTTCTGAATTGATTTGAAATGACAGCTTTTCCTGGAGTGAGAGACTTGGACCAATTTGCGTTGCAGTACCGAGACAGGATCTGGAGCCAGTTGGCCAAGTTTTTATTTTAGTAATTTATGTGGGATATAATTAGATGAATGTAGAAAAATGCTCCTCTTGTGGCACTCTCCAGGCCCGAGAATGGTTTGGGACAGATGTCAGATGCTGTTGAGCAAAGTCTAAATCCAAAAGGGCAGGAAATCTTGTTAACACTGAAGTCACCCTCTGGCAGAGCCCAGGCGCTACCCAAAGTGGGACCACCCCTAGACGGCTGGAGAGCTCCTAGAGTGATGCAGGCCTGGTCGTTCGTTCATTCTGCCAGATGGGTGTGGGTGGCTGGAATACGCCAGGCGCTCTGCTAGATTCAGGGAGACAGAGATGGATCGGAGGGTTTCTTGCCCTTAACCAGCCTACAGTCGAGTAGAGGGAAGGCGGCAAAGAAAATTAAGTATTACAGGTGCTAGAAGAGAGCAGAGTAGAGGGACCCGCAGTGGATAATGGAAGGAGATAGGAGCGCCTTCTTCTGCCAAGAGAGGCTTGAGCCAGGCCTGGAAAGACAGATGGGCTTAGCTCAGCAAGGGGTGGGATTCTAAGCCGAGAGCAGCATGACCAAAGCACGGGGGAGCCCTGTAGCCTGGTGCTTTGGGGGAAATGCAGTTTAGTTGCTCACCGTGACTGACGTGGGATGCAGGGAGGCCTGGGGAGAGGAGGATAAGGAAGGAGTCCCACGGCACAGACCACGCTCGCTGCATTTGTGCTTCGTTTTGGCTGTCTCAGTTCCTTGGTTCATATTTCAGCAGAAGGGCCCCCGACTTTGCTCCTCTGTCTCTGCCCTCTTTATAGGAATTCTGGGTCATGAACACCTCCATCCAGAGCACGATCATTCTTCTCATTGAGCAGATTGTGGTAGCTCTTGGGGGTGAATTTAAGCTCTACCTGCCCCAGCTGATCCCACACATGCTGCGAGTCTTCATGCATGACAACAGCTCAGGCCGCATCGTCTCCATCAAGGTGAGTAACCCGGGACATCCTCTGGAGAGATTTCCAGAGTCCATCAGAGTCCCTGGATGATCATCTAAGAGACCCTGTTCTGAGTGACAGGGATGCTCGGTCCGTAAGACTGACTCTAAAGAATACTGTAGTACCTGATGCGTGCAGTGTACGGTTTACAGAATGTTTCTAATCCTCTCTTGATTATCCTTATGTTTTGTCTCTTTTGATGGATTATTCTTGGTAAATATTTTATTTAGCATACCAGTTTTCTCTATTATCCAGCAATTGATTCCTTACCAGTTGAAATAAGTTCAGAGAAAGCAAAGTAACATGTAAGTGAAATAAAATGACGGGGAAAAGTGCTGCCAAGAGAATGTAATTCGGAGCCATTTAATAAAGGCTTTTCAGAGTCCCCAAAGAATGTTGACTGATCCATACCACTGCCGCCCTTCAGGCACTTAGAGCCTTGATACCTGACTGTATTTGTTCATCGCCGTGCCTTTCTCCTTTCTGCAGTTGCTTGCTGCAATCCAGCTGTTTGGCGCCAACCTGGACGACTATCTGCATTTGTTATTGCCCCCTGTCGTGAAGTTGTTTGATGCCCCTGAAGTTCCATTGCCATCTCGAAAGTGAGCACCTACTCTTTAGGACTAACAGTTATCAAGCTTTGAATGTTTTGTTGAAAATGCCCTTTTCTTAAGTCCCCAGGCCATCTTTCTATTTTTTTGTTATTTCACCTCTCATTAGTTTAGTCCAGATATGTACCAGGTTTATGGAAATCTTCACTGTCCCCATCCCACAGGAATATGTGTTAGATCTCTGTACCCAAAATAATGTCAGAAGCCATTCCTTCCCGTTGGGTGCTGATTGTTAAGGTAGCCCTCAGCCACTTCTCTTACCCTTGGGCTGTGTGTTAGCAATTACTGTATGTCAGCGATTGTCGTAGGGCAGCGTTAGAGACAGTGGACCGCCTGACGGAGTCCCTGGATTTCACTGACTATGCCTCTCGGATCATTCACCCGATTGTGCGAACGCTGGACCAGAGCCCAGAACTCCGTCCCACAGCCATGGACACGTTGTCCTCACTCGTGTTTCAGCTGGGGAAGAAGGTGAGGCAGGAGTCCTCGACACGCGCGCTCTTCTGCCTTTGCAGACTCCTCCGCTTGTTAGTCTGTAGGCCTCAGTCACTGACAAAGAGCTAGGAATTGTGCCTTTTTTTCCTTCTTTATTCAGCAAGTATTTATTGAGCCACCAGTGTGGGCTGAGTGCTGTTCTGGGGATAACGCTGTAAACAGAAAGATGTCCTTGTTCTCACAGAGCTTACATTCCAATGAAGCAAAGCTACGAGACATAATTTATCTCATAAGAGGGATGGGAGGGAGTAGGGAGAGATGCTGTTTCTTTAGAGGCAGACCTCTCTGATAAGGTAACATTTCAGCAGAGACCTAAGTAAAGGAAAGGCTCAACGCCAGGGAGCTGGCTGCAGGCAGAAGGATTAGCAGAGGCAAAGGTGCGAGATGGCAGCGTGCTTGAAGGGTGGGGGCAGCAGGAGGGCAGTGACTTCAGGGGAGGGAGCCCGGGGAAAGGGCTTGGAAAAGGGCATAGAGAGAACCTCGTAGAGGCTGTGCTGGCGGTAGGCATGGAAGCTAGGTATTGTGGCCAGTGGTCCTCAGAATGTGACCCCAGGACAAGCAGCATTAGCATCTACTTAGCTGGGTGCTCCTTAGAACTGCAGATTTTCACGCCTCACCCCAGACCTACCAAGCCAGCGATTCTGACTGTGGAGCCCAGCAACCTCTGGTTTCATATGCCTTCCAGGTGGTTCTGATGCCCACTAAAATTTGCACATCGCTGTTGTAGGCCATTATAGTTGGCTTTCTTTTCACTCTGAGCAAGGCTAGAATTCTTTGGAAATTTTGAGCACAGGAATACTGTGATCTGACCTAACATTTTTAAATGATTATTCTCAGTGCTGTGTGGAAGAATAGAGTGGGCCAAGAGGGGAAGCAGAGAGACCATTAAAATAAGAGGCTGTTGCAGTGACGCAGATGGAAGGTGATGGGGATGAGGATCATAGCACAAGGGGTAAAAAGTACCACAGAGCTAGTCCCAAACCCAGAAGTAGTAGCTGTAATGTGGTAGGGGTAATATTCTTTTTTCTATTTCCCACTCTCCAAAGTAATGGTTTCTGATCTGCTTCCTCTCTTGTTATAGTACCAAATTTTCATTCCAATGGTAAATAAAGTTCTGGTGCGACACCGAATCAACCATCAGCGCTATGATGTCCTCATCTGCAGGATTGTCAAGGTGAGCTGCGCTTTGTTTCTGTTTCCAAGTCCTGCATTGTCTTTCTCAATTGGTATTCTTGTAATCTTAGCAGTGGGGGTATATCTAGCTTTTTAGCTCTGAACTAGAGATTGGCAAACTTTTCCTGTCAAGATGGTAAGTTTTTTCAGCTTTGTAGGCTATGTGGTCTCTGATGAAACTACTCAGCTCTGCCACTGCAGCCTCTAAGCAGCCGTATGCATATGTAAACGAATGAGCCTGATTGCGTTCCAGTAAAACTTTATTTATGGACACCAGAATATGATTCTCTAATAATTTTCACATGTTGCAGAATATCAATCCTCTTTCAATTTTTTTTCAATCATTAAAAAATGCAAAAACCATCCTTGGCTCTCAGGTCCTTCAAAAACAGGCGGCAGCTCCTTGCCGGCCCAGCTCTTCGTCATGTTTATGACTCACGGTTGTCTCACATTTGCCAGTTGCATGCTCATACTACTAAGTCAGTGCTTGTCGGTGGCCAGGAGTGACCAACACAGACTGGTCTCAGTGCGGAATACAGCCCACCTATGATTCATTCTGTCCATAGGTGGAATCGTAACCTAAATCCTGGCTCTTCCCGAAGGTGTGACCCTCCCAAGGTTTAAGGATGTTTTCTAAACGGGGAGCAGCTTGTGGTTCTCTAAATCTCTGGTTGCAGGGATACACCCTTGCTGATGAAGAAGAGGACCCTTTGATTTACCAGCATCGGATGCTGCGGAGTGGCCAAGGGGATGCCTTGGCTAGCGGACCAGTGGAAACGGGACCCATGAAGAAACTGCACGTCAGCACCATCAACCTCCAAAAGGCAGGTCCATCATTTCCTGGGGGGGCTTGGAAAGGAGAGCCCCTGCTCTTCTCTTTTGTTCAAAACTTTCAGCTCTTGCTGTCTTCTGTTTAAAACAACCAAAAACCAAGCATCTTTCTGAAAATCTAGATACCACGAACTTAGGTCATTTTATTTTTTCTCCAAGTATCTGAATTATACAGTTATTTAATAGAAGGAAAATAAAGAACAAGGTGTCCTTTTGTGTCCCCTTGGAGCTTTGACAGTGGAATGCATTGTTGCAAATAGCATTCTCATTTTTTACAGGACCAGGACACAACCAGTGAGCCTCCTGGTTAGCACTGAGCCTGATGCAGGCCCTTTAAAGCAGTGCTTCTCAAACTTCTCAGACTCATTGGGCTTACCACATGCTGGGGAGCTTGTTGTTAAAATGCTTGTTCTGATTCAGGCCCAAGCTCAGGCCTTGATAGTCTCCATTTCTGACAAGCTCCCAAGTAATGCAGATGCCAGTGGTCCACGGACCACCCTTTGAGTAGCAAGGTTTTAGATCTCTGCAGATCAGTACTGGATTCTCTATGCTGACCAAAGCCTGGGATATAACCAGCTTCTCATCATGTATGCCACCAGCTATGCACTTAAAAACAGGCAGTTTCAAATCATCTCTAATGGATGGATCTAAACAGAGTAATCATATACTTCACTGACTTTTAAATAAATATACCAGGTTGCTTATTTTCCACATTTTGCATTAATCTTTAGTACTTCTAATGACTGTAAGCAGCTCCCAGTTTGAATTTCAATGTGGTAGTTTTCTTTATTAGCAGCTGATGCAACACAGCTGCATTTCATGTGTAGCAGCAGATAGAGGTAAAGAACTGGGCAGGGCTGGGTCCTAGTTGACTTGGTGTCTTCTTTTGGCCAAGCCCATAACGATTTGCACACAGACCTGTGTGCGTGTGCTCACCCACAGCTTTGAAACACTGGCCTGTACTCCTGACATCAGTCTTTACCCACACAGACAGCTGCAGAGTGACCACTACTGAGAAACGTTTGATGATTTAAGATGAAAGTGGTAAAATACCCCTGGGTCATGAGCGCTGATGCTCTACCTCTGTGTGTTTTGTAACTGCTAGTCCAAGACTTCAGGAGGAGAAAGGTCATCAACACCTGGCATTCCCAAGCAGTTGTTGAGGCCTCCATGCTGACACCTCACATTTGAGGGAGGGGCCAGACAGGGAGGCCAGATGCACATTTCTACCCAGATGTTTTCAGCCTGCCTAGGTTCAGAATGTCCTTCCAACCAGGCAGCTGTCCACTCAGCTTTAGGGCTTTGTTCTCTCTATTTTAGGAAATTCCCCAGTGGTCTAGTTTGCTTCCAGAAAGTTTTGCTTTCTACCCAGGACTTGGAAAGATAAGCATAACCTTTGCCAAACAGAAAAAAGAATCTCAGTCTGTCTCACCTGAGAGAACAGATCAAGTTAAAAAACCTTAAGTGGGCTTCCCTGGTGGTGCAGTGGTTGAGAGTCCGCCTGCCGATGCAGGGGACACGGGTTTGTGCCCCGGTCCGGGAAGATCCCACATGCCGCGGAGCGGCTGGGCCCGTGAGCCATGGCCGCTGAGCCTGCGCGTCCGGAGCCTGTGCACCGCAGCGGGAGAGGCCACAGCAGTGAGAGGCCCGCGTACCGCAAAAAAAAAAAAAAAAAACCTAAGCCAAGCTCGCCCCAGCTGACTCTCAGATCCATTTCATCGAAAAGTGAATTGTGCTTCTACATACTCATGTGATGATAATTAAGGATTGGTGTATTTGTCAGTTTTAACCAGCTTTCAGAAGAAGAATTTGCCACCTCAGTCACCTTTCTGTTGGCTATGCTAACAGAGGATTTACATAGTACAGAAAACATACAGACCATTTATGTGAACCTCTAGGATGCCTTCCAAGATTCTCAGCAGCTTTCCTGCCTCATGATAATCTATCCGGGCTTACCTTCTAAATGAGTAAGCTGGCGTTCCATCAGCGTGCCCCAGTGTAACCAGATGAGGCAGTCAGCGGTGGGTGGGTGAGGAGAGGAAACTGGCTGGAGTTTCAACAGTTACTGTAGAACCCAGAGAATTGAGAGTTGACTATGTTTTAAATTACAGAGCAGTGGGGAAAGGCCCAGGTGAGGGACACATCCTGTTTGATAGATTGTGCGGTTGTTCCTTAAGCTGGAATTTTTTGAAGAGCCTTTTGCTACCATTTATCAAATGGTACCGATGTTAATGATAGCACTAACCACCAGCACCAGTTGTTGAGCGCTTCCCACGCGTCAGGCGCTGTTGTGAGCACTTTACATGTATTGACTCATTTAATCTTCACAGTAACCCTGTAAGTTTGACGCTGTCACTAGTATCCATCCCTCTTTTATGGATGTGGACATTGAGGCACTGAAAGCTTAAGTAATTCGCTCAGTGTCAACCAGTAGATGGTGGAGCCAGGATCTGACCCAGGTATGACTCCAGAGACCAGTCTCTTAGCCACTGTGTTGCATTGCCTTCGCCTTACCCAAGCTCAGCCTCATATCATTAGAGGGCAAAAGATATTAGTAATGCTTCCCTGTATGTGTCTGACTTCTAAATGCCTTGCAATACAGCGCCGGTATCCAGAGACTCGCTGTATAGGAAGGAAACCAGAAATCTGTGGATCGAAAAGGACTTGATGTTCCCATTTCGTTCAACAGAACAAGGTCTAAAAGTCTTTGGTATCTTCTTCTAGTTCAGGGGTTCTCATTGTATGGTGAGTGAGAATCCTTCACATAAATTTTTAATTTGTCTCTCGTAGTATCTCTACTTCAGTTTTTGACAAAAAATATTAGTTTATGTAATGTTACTGCTTGGTAACTCATCAAAAGCTATAGCAAATCTCCATTTATCCCAGGAGGTGATGGACTGGGTCATTGATGCTCAGGTGGTGTAGCACATGGGTGTCTCTTTCACTCCCTGGACTACTTCACTTGAGAACTCTGCTTTAACTTATCTGATTTCCCTATTTAGGGAGGATTAACATGTCAGTTCTGCCAGAAAAATGTTTTAAGAATATATTTTAAAAGTTAGGGATTTAGTAGTTAGGGCTAAGCCAATTCAACGAGATGTCATTCTGATAATACAAGCCACCATGTTTTGCTCATCTATTCCAGCTAGGCCCTTTAGCTGCATTATCCCTAAATGAGGAAGATTAAGACTCAGACAGCAGTGTACAAGTAATTTGCCCAGAGTCCTTACAGCAGGTGAGTGGCAGGGCCAGGGTTCCAACCAGGTGTTTCTAACTTCAGAGTAGCAGGCACTCAGCATAAAGCACTAACTTGTGCTGAGCACTGTGCTAAATCTGTTACACATATTAACTTAGTTAATCTTTTTTTTTTTTTAAATCTTGGCCATGCTGTGTGGCATGCGGGATCTTAGTTCCCTGACCAGGGATTGAACCCGTGCCCCATGTAGTGGAAGCATGGAGTCTTAACCTCTGGACTGCCAGGGAAGTCTCTAACTTAGTTAATTAATCTTTAAAACACCCTCTGGGGGCTTCCCTCGTGGTGCAGTGGTTAAGAATCCGCCTGCCAGTGCAGGGGAGGCAGGTTCGAGCCCTGGTCCAGGAAGATCCCACATGCCGCAGAGCAACTAAGCCCGTGCACCACACCTACTGAGCCTGCGCTCTAGAGCCCGTGAGCCACAGCTCCTGAATCCCACACGCCTAGAGCCCGTGCTCCGCAACAAGAGAAGCCACCGCAATGAGAAGCCCGCACACCACAGCGAAGAGTAGCCCCTGCTCACCACAACTAGAGAAAGCCCGCGCGCAGCAACAAAGACCCAACTCAGCCATAAATTAATTAATTAATTTTAAAAAGAACACCCTCTGATGTGGGGACTATTATCCACACTTTTCAGATGAAGAAACTGAGACACAGGGAAGTTAAGTAACTTGCCCAAGATCAGACACCCAATACGTTACATACGTGGGATTTGAACTCCAGCCACTGAGCTCCACAGAGTGTGGCTGCTGACCACTCCCCTTTACTGCCCAGGTCCAGGGCCTGGATCTTTCCATCCACCTCCCTAAGCCGCCCCTGCTAGTACCTCTTGGTGCCTGGAGAGCTCAGAGTTTTGAGGAAAGTTGGAGGGGATAAACTACAAAGTAAAAATTCAGTCTGTTCACTCCTTTTGTCTCATTCCACCACACTGCCGTGTACTCGGGCTCAGTGCTCACCTGATGGTCACACTACTGAGGATGGTGTCAACCTGAGCGCTTCCCCCTCTCTGGGTGACTCTGCGTAAGATGAGCCAGTGTCCCACTGCAGGGTGTCCCGGGCCCCTCACACACTGCTGGAGGCCATTACGCTGTGTTGGATGCATTCTGAGTGTGATGGTCCCCATCCACTCTGGGGCTGTAGAGCTCTCTGCTTTGCAGATAGAGTCCAGCGCAAATGAGGTGTAAAACAGGCTTTCTTTATATTATGAGAGTTTGCTGCTTTTGTTTTATGGCTTTAAATATTACTCTTTTGTATTTGTGCTCGGGGAATTTTATCATGAGAGGTATAATTTTATAAATCAAAGAAGTGGAATAATCATTAGATAAGCAAGGGCTCTTTACAATTGGCCCTTACAGTTGATGGTTTTCCTTTGTCGCCTGTGGCATGATAGGCCTGGGGAGCTGCCAGAAGGGTCTCCAAAGATGACTGGTTGGAATGGCTGAGGCGGCTGAGCCTGGAGCTGCTGAAGGACTCCTCCTCGCCCTCCCTGCGCTCCTGCTGGGCCCTGGCACAGGCCTACAACCCGATGGCCAGGTATGGTGTGTCAGGGCTCCCTTCCTCCCAGCTTCAGATTGGGATCAAGAGGGTCAGCACGTAGAAAATGTTGTATAAGAATTAGTTTTTATTAGCAGTAATAGTAAAAGGTTTTTTTAATTTTGTTAACCTCTGGGGGAAAAGATAAAAAGGCAAATTAAAGAAGCTCTTATTATAGGAAAAACATCCATCTTAACCTTGCTAGTATACCTTTCCTTAGTAGATCTAGGTCCAAAACTTTAATTACAGAGTCATTTATAACTCTGAAAACAACTATGTAATAGCTTAATATAACCTGTTTTCCAATAATAGTGATACTCCAGTTATTTATTGCTGCATTACAAATACCCCAGGACTTAGTGGTCTAAAACAATAGCAGTCTAAAAAAATTACTTATTTTACTCACAAATCTGCAATTTGGGCAGGACTTGTGGGAACAGCTTGTCTAAGCCCCACACAGTGTCAGGGGTATTTGTCCAGGGGCTAGAAGAGCCACTTCCAAGATGGCTCATCCATATGTCTGGTAAGTTGGGGCTGACTATTGGCTGGAAGTTCAGCCCTGGCCAGGGGCCTTGGTTCCTCTCCACGTGGATTGCCCTATGGATTGCTCAGGCTTCCTCACAGGAAACTGGCTGGGTTCAAGAGTGAGTGTCCCCCAGGGAACGAGGCAGACGTGCACGATGCTTGTATGGCCTAGTCTCGGAGGTCACATAGTGCTACTTCTGTCCCGCTGCGTTGAAGGCAGTCACAGAGGCCTACTCGGGCTCCGGGGGAGGAGACGTGGGTGCCACCTTTTTATAGGGGAGCGGAAGGCTCCTAGAAGAGCGTATGGAACAGGAGCTAGTGCTGCAGCCATCTTCGGAAAACAGAATTTGCCGTAAAAAATACTATAAACCTTTAACAGCGAATCTTAAATAGTCATGGAAAATTTGGTTTATAAAAAGCTTTAATGCATGTAAAAGATTCATAGTATGATGTAAGTGAATAAGATGGAATACAAAATGGTGTAAATGTGTGATTTCAACGATTAAAAATATATGTACATAGGAAAAAGATTAGAAAGTAATACAATAATGATTATCTCTAAGTAGGAGGATTGAAGGAGCAATTCTTTTCTTTTTTATTCTTTTCCTTATTTTCTAAATTTTTCTACAATGGACAGTTCTTATTTATAATGAGGCCTTAAATGGTGCTTTAATTAACAATGCTTTTCATTAGCAAGAAGCAAAAAAATGAGGTATTCCATTTCACTTTCATCCGCACAGCTGGTTTGCTATTTGGAGCGTATTTAGCAAGAATAGCGATGGTCCCTGAGGCTGTTGCTTGGATGCCGTGATTTAGTTCATCTGATTTCTTTCAAATATTTTATAATGCTTAAAAATCATTCCTAGGACTTCTCTGTTTCCATAGTGTGCAGATTTCACACGCTCGGCTACTGTAGCGTACCTTCATCTGCTCCAAGTCCCTTTTGGGCACACTGTCATCCAAAAGAGGCTTGTGATAAATATATACATATGTGTCTGTCCCCTTAGTGCCAAGTATGTTCATTTGGCCTTGGACCTAGATCAGAAAGCTTACTTCTTAATTTACACAGGGTTTCTTTTGATCTTCATGTTATCCTTTGAATTTCAAATTTTATTTTCTTCCATCAGATTCCAAAATTATATATACATCGATCTGACTTAACCTTTTAAAATATGTAATGAAAAGTAGATGTATAAGCATCAGATGCTTTACCCCATACATTATCTAGGCATATCCTGTAGTTTCCAACTCCCCTCTCCACATATTCACCAAAAAAAGAGAGGGTAGGATTAAAATTCAGATGTCAGGGGTAGCAAATATATTCACCCACGTGGTGCTGTAGTGATTTTAAATAGTTGTAGTGATCTTAGAAATGATACCTCTGCTTCCAGGTCTTCCCAAGGCCCCAGCTGTTAGAGGTTTGGCTAAGAGAATCTTTTAAGACTTGTGGATTTGGATTCTGTTTTCTAATACTGCTAGTTTCTTAAGTTCTGTTGTCATTTTGTTTATGACCATCCTACTAAAGGTTCTGCTTATATTTTGAAAAGCAATAGCACATGCTGCCTTTGCCACTTCTGACCTTAGGACTTTGGACATTGCCTGAGAAGAAACATCCCAAGAATCATTTGAAGATTATTGTTTTCTGAATCTTTTATGTCAACTGCTATGTTAGAAGTCCCTTTCTGTTCATCCCCTCCAATGAAGAGAAGTGATGCAACCACTGTGGAGACAAGTTACTTTTCTCTGCTCTTTCTCCCCACACGCCCCGCCCCCACCCCTAGTTCCCTGTACCTGCGCTGTAAAATACAACAGTCACTAGCCACGTGTGCTTATTTTAACTTAATTAAAATTAACTAAAACTTAAAATTCAGTTCCTTAGTCACACTTACCAAAGTTCAAGTGTTCATTGACCAATGGCTACCATATTGGACAGGGAAGATATAGACCATTTCCAGCAAGTTCTTTTGGACAGCCCTGGCCTGTATAACCATAATCAGTGATGCCGGGAGTAGATTGGTAGGTGTGACTTTGTGGCACCAGGCAGAGGCGGGAGAGGCATTTCCAACTTTGTCTTCACTCCTGTCTGCCTTCAGGGATCTCTTTAACGCTGCATTTGTGTCCTGCTGGTCTGAGCTGAATGAAGACCAGCAGGATGAACTCATCAGAAGCATCGAGTTGGCCCTCACCTCCCAGGACATCGCTGAAGTCACACAAACCCTCTTAAACTTGGCTGAATTCATGGAACACAGTGACAAGGTGAGACTTTGCCCAATTGTCCAGATGGAGCCTGACAGGGAACCAGCTGGTGAGAGGGGAGAAGCACCCGCACAGGCCACTCTTGCTTGTGCCCCGTCTGCCATTTTCCTATGCTGTGGGGTTCTGCTCTTCTCCAGGGCCCCCTGCCATTGAGAGATGACAATGGCATTGTTCTGCTGGGTGAGAGGGCTGCCAAGTGCCGAGCATACGCCAAAGCGCTACACTACAAAGAACTGGAGTTCCAGAAAGGTCCCACCCCTGCCATCCTAGAGTCTCTCATCAGGTAGGCCATAAACCCTTTTTAATTGCTGCCTTCATCTAAAATGACCTCTCTTCTCCCACTGCCTGGTGACAGTTCACTGGAGGCACTTGGAGACCTCTGCTCTGTGAAATCTGCCATCAGGCCTGGCCAGCACGTTTACATGAGATGTGGTTGCAGATGGCTCTCCCCAGTATTCTAGCCAGAATTGTCATTTCTGTTGACCCTTAGCACCTGGGCTTCTGTTGTTTTCCAACCTGTGCTTACTTGTCCCAATGAAATTAGCCTAGAAGCAGTTCTGTGGACAGAGCAGCCTAGGAAAGACAGATTTTACATCTGGGTTAGAGCGCGCTCTCTGGCTTGGGATTAGGAGCTGGATTCTGTGCCTCAGAGACCACCCGAGGGCAGGGTGGGTTTTTATTGGCTAAATATTTTGGTGCCTGAGTCTTCCTCCTTGGAGTTCTATGAATGTAAAAGACAGAGTCTGAAATTCCATGGTCTTTTCCCCTCATTTGCTTATGTTCTCTCATAAGATGGTTTTGAGTCTTCTGGGTATGGAAAAAAATAGGTTGTTTAATAAATTTTTTGCTGTTATGAAATTACAAGCAGCCTTAAATGTTAGCTCCACAGCTCCTAGAGAACTGTTCACTTCCCCTAATGATCATCAGAGAATATTAACTTCAGGATCTAATTATCTTCATGTAAATGCTGACATGGTTGATTATTTCACTACAGATAGTTTAGGAAAAATCACCCAGCTAATAAGTACCTCCACTGTGGCTGAAACAGCCTGCTGTGTATGGTGCTTCCTTCATTTGAAAGGATAATCAAATAACCAAGTTCTCTGCTAGCTCTGCTTTTGAGTACATGCTAAAAAGTTTTCCTTTAAACACTTTAAAAAGTGACCAAAAAGATAGAAATAGAATCATGTTTTTGCCCAAATAAGTTGGACTTCGAATGTCGATTTCTAAAATACCACATATGGTGACATTTTTTTTGACATTAACCTTGTCACAAAAAGTTTAGATGTCATTCAATTGTGTATCTATAAAAGTATGAGTAAATTTCAGCAACTATAGGTTTTGATTAATGTAATATAGATGTTTTGTCCCCCCAACTTTATTGAGGAGTAATTGACAAATATAATTGAATATATTTAAAATGTACAGCATGATGATTTGATATGCATTATGGAATGATTACCGAGATCAAGGTAATTAACACATCCATCACCTCACATGGTTAGCTCGTGTGTGTGTGTGTGTGTGTGTGTGTGTGTGTGGTGAGAATGCTTAAGATCTACTCTCGGCAAATTTCAAATATACAAAACTATATTATTAGCTATAGTTGCTATGCTGTGCATTAGATACTCAGAACTTACTCATCTTACAACTGAAAGTTTGTACCCTTTCACCTACATCTCCCTGCTTCCCCATTCTCCCATCCCCTGACAACCACCATTCTATTCTGTTTTTATGAAATCAGTTTTTTAAAAAATGATTCCACATATAAGTGATACTTTACAGTATTTGTCTTTCTCTGTTTTACTTTACTTAGCATAATGCCCTCTAGATTCATCCATGTTGTCACAAATGGTAGAATTTCCTTCTTTATGGCTGAATAATATTCCATTATGTGTATATTATATGTGTGTGTGTATGTACATATATATATACACACATAGTATATATATACATAAACTATATTTCACATTTTCTTTATCCATTCATCTTTTGAAGGACATTTTAGGTTGTTTCCATATCTTGCCTATTGTGAATAATACTGCAGTGAACATGGGAGTACAGATATCTCTTTGAGATAGTGATTTTGTTTCCTTTGAATATATATCCAGAAATGGAATTGCTGGCTCACGTGGTACTTCTGTTTTCAGTGTCTTGAGGAACCTCCAGACTGGTATAGTGGTGTGGTGGCTGCAGTGCACAAGGGCTCCCTTTTCTCCACTTTCTTGCCAACGCTTATTATGTCTTGTCTTTTTAATTGTCATCCTACCAGGTGTGATATCTCACTGTGGCTGTGCTTTGCATTTCCCTGATGATTAGTGGTGTTGGGCACCCGGTCATGTACCCACTGGCCATTTAGATGTCTTCTTCAGAAAAATGGACTGTTTAGGTCCTTGGCCCATTTTTAAATTGGATTATTTGCTTTTTTGCTATTCAGTTGTGTAAGTTCTTTATATTTTTTAGATATTAACCCTGGGTTATGGTTTACAGATAATTTTTCTCCCATTCTGTAGATTGTCTTTTCAATTTATTGATCGTTTTCCATTGCTGTGCAGAAGCTTTTTAGTTTGAGGTAGTCCCACTTAATTTGTCTTAGCTTTTGTTGCCTAGAGCCTCGATTTTCTTTAGTTGTGGGGTGTATAGCTGATGAGAGAAAATTATTAGCTACTTCTGCCCTAGGCATCTTGTGCTCTTCCTTCTCTTCATCTCCTAACCCCCAATCTTTTTCTCCTCTCTCCAAGCAGATGCCCATGAGCATCTCAGATCCCCTCCCTGCCTTAGGAAGTTTCTGTCTGACTGCCTGTCCCATGGGAAGCCCTACTCCAGTGTACTTCTTCTCTACTCACTTTACTTCTTTGAAAACCCTGAGGGTCTTGTTTTTAAGGTTAAGTAGGTTCCCAAACAATCAAAGGACTATAGGTACAGTAAAAAATAGTGAGTTCGAGAATTATGCTTACCTTACACTGACTAGTTCAAGTGAATGGTTCTTTTTGACAAGGAAAAATTGCTTCCTGAAGGTCAAAATTATTTGACATCTGTTATGGCTAAAGATGTTTCTTTTCCCTCTGCGTGTATGTAAGTTTGCTCAAGTAGAAAGTAGGAGTGTTGGTTTGCAAAGTGTTTTGAAGCCAGGTGGTGGCACTGGCCTCTGTGGCGGTTGGGTGGAGGTCAGACAGTCTGACCTCTTCCGGTGGATGCCGCCGCCCTTTTTGTCCCTCGCTCTTTCGTCTTTGGCTTCCTGCTCCTCCCTTGGTTTCCCTGAAGACTGCAGCACACTCCGGAGTCTCTTTCTCACGGCTCACTCTCTGATTTTTCACTTCAAACTTTCCACCATGCTCCCAGTGGTAACAGTAATCATTTTAAAAGGAACGAGGTTTAAAAGAGTTTATTGTAGAAGGAAGAAAAAACTTTGAAAGTTTAAAACAAACTACAGTATTGTATTTCTACAAAGCAAAATGCTTATATACAGCATGAATTATTTCTTAACCATAGTGCCATTTACCTTCCTGTTTCAGCCATTTTTTTATAGATGAGATAAAAGAGGAAGCCCTTTTCTTACAAAGTAAATAAAAATAGACATATCTGTATTGACTGTGACTATTTTAAGGCAGTTTTTTGCAGGCGTCCACAGGGACTTATCTTCCCCTCCCGCTGGAGCTCCTGCCACCGCTGCACCCACTTCCTGCCTCTCCGTGCTGGGCCCTGATCGAGGCCGAGCAGGGGAGGTGCTCAGAGGCCAGCTGCAAGGCCCAGAGCCCTGGAGTTTCCTCCAGTCAATGCCAGCCTGGGTCCGTTCACCTCCAGCAGAAAAATTTTTGTCTTTAAAAAAAAAAATTGTGTAGACTGAAGATAATTTCATTGGATTTAAAAGCAGAAACTCCTGTCCTCCACCACCCTCTTCACTCCTTTGTCTAACACCCAAGAGAATCAAAATAATGTGGTCCTTTTCAGCAAAGGGGTTTATTGTCCGCCCTCACATAACCTAGGCCTTAAGGAAAATGGTTAAAGTGAACTCACAGTTATTTTTCTTTCACAGAAAAATCATGTGGAAAAGAAGCTGCTGCTATGTCAGGGATCACAGGCAGACAGCCCACTCAGGGCAGCCCCCTGAGAAGTCTGTGTCTGGACCCACTGTGTTTCATTAAATACTTCCATTTACTGTAACGTCCTCAGTACATAGTGTTTTCTGTTCTCCTAAGAGACTTGCTCTCTCACTGAAGAGGATAGGCCATTTTCTGTCCCTGCCCTTTCTAGACTCCCTTCCTCTCCTCCTCTGCCTTTTCCCAGCCTCCGTTTGTCTCCATTTCTCCAGCCCTGCTCCAGAGCAGGCTTCTTTTTACGGCTGGAAGTCTTCTGGGCGGATTTTCATCTCCACTCGTTTGAGGGAGTAACTAGACCCATGCCAGCCGTACCAGGTGATGCCGTCCGGGTGCTTGTTGTGCTCCCCAAGGCGGTAGTAAACGCCATTGAGGTTGGAGTCTGTGCAGCAGTTGTACCAGTATCCACCTGGGGCAGGAAACAGGTCAGTGTTAGGATGTCCTCGGAAATAGCCGATAGACTAGGCAGCAGGGATTTGTGATGTTCTTTAAACTGTGCCTAAGCCATTGGGTCAGTGTCAAACGGGAGTACCAAAGCCAGAATACCAGCTGCAGTTACAAATTCACTCTTTCTCCTCCAGTGGGACTATGGCCTTGTACCTGAACTCCCACCTCCCAACCCCAACTCTCACCTTTCCGGAGCTGGGCACACTTGTCTAAGCAGTTGTCATTGTCCTTGTCCTTGGTGCTGAAGGGTGTGTTGTTGTGATAGACAAGGGCATCGTTCCCCACGTTGCCGCTGTAGTTCCCCAGGAAGAGGCGGTAGCTGTTCAGTTCATTGCCCAAGACAAAGTGGCTGTACTCAGCGTAGCGCATGTTGCCCTCCCAGTCCTGTCCGGGGGGCAGAGCCTTAGAAAACGCAGCAGGGCCTCCTTTCATACCATCCTGCACCTCTTCCCTCTCCCCAGCTGCAGCCATACACCTTTTTACTACTTTATTACTTGTCTACCTCTAGTTTAACACACTAAGCTGGGAATCAGAAAACAAGGGTCCTAGATCAGACTTCTCTCCTGGGTCACCCTATGGCCCTGGTTAGTCTCTCATTCTCTTCCCCTTTACATCCCTGTCTGTAAGATGTACACGTGTGTGTGTGTTGCTGTATCCCACTCTGAGATGTCATAAGAGTAACTTGAGAACATAGTGACGCTTCAGGGCCTTTGATGAGGGTCACCAACCGATACCAGTAAGGTTTGCATGTAGAGGACCTCATGCCCCAGGCCAGGGCAGGGACCACAGTGTTTCAGCCCAGCTGACTGTTGGATTCCTCTGCTCTGGCCTGAGTCTGGCCTCTCCCTTGTACCTGCAGCCTCGTTTTTGTGAAAAATAGGGAAAAAAGCCCTATTCTTCCTCAACTGTACTGCAACCTGCAGGAAAACCATCTTAACGAGTACACCAGCCAATGGTGAACAGGAGTAGGAATGACGCCCAGGAGTTGCACACGGTTGGGCGTGGCGGCCCCGGTCTCGTGCTCACCTCCATCTCCACGCGTAGCCGGGTTGGCCGCCTGGAGAGCCGGTGGATGTGGTCGTTCCCCAGCCAGAAGTCCCCACGGATGCTGCCAAAGCCCTGCTTGTACTGCTTCCAGTCCCGGTAGAAGGAGACAAGGCCACTCTTTCTCCTCTGAATGGTGGTCCAGCCACCACCTGCAGTCTCCATGTCACAGAACACCTGGAGCAGAGGGGATGCCCCCCCTGGTCAGGACGTGCCGAGGCAGGCAGCGCGAGCCTGAGCGTGGCTTCCCACCTTTCTCCCAGCCCACAGAGCCAGGGGACGTGTGCCCTTCCACAGCCATGCTGGCTCACTAGGCAACGATTCTGCCCCAGGGTTGGCAAGCTGGGCAGGCTGGTGGTTTACTGAAATCAAAATTGAGGATAAGAACAAGTGCACGGAGAGTCTGAAAGGAAAAAGTCCAGGTCCTTCTGACACACTCCCTATATGTTCTCTTTTCTCCCCAAAGAGTCACTGCCCTAGGATGTGGCAAGGGATCGCAGCTAGTTAGGTGGTGGTTATAGCATTATCTAACTATGTGAGAAGGTTTAGTGTTTGGTTGCTAATGATTTGAAGGAGCAAAACAGATGCCTGGATTTTTTCCCCCCATAAATTGAGTGTTTAGATAGCTCTCTGGTGTTGATGTGTTTGCTTCTCTGTCTTGAGCTTCCCTCTCTTTAGACTGTGACTAGCCCTGTTGTCCCCAGCCTTTGAGGGGGTGGAGGATAGATGGTAGTACATGGGCCGTGATGACCTCACCTCCAGCTCAGGGCTGCCCAGGAAGTCATCGGGAGGAAGCTTATACACTCCAGAGATGCGGTAGTTCTTCTGGTAGAGAGACGAGCAGTCATAGATGGCATCTACAAAAGGAGAAAACCACAGGCTGAGCATCCAAACCCCGGGGCTCTGTGGCTAGCCGGCATCCTCGCTGCATCTAAATTGAAAGTTTAGGAAGGGAGACTTCATTTCTACCACAAAATTCACAGGAGTGTTCATTGCTGGGCAGTGTCTGGACTTGGGAGAGGTGGGCATCAGGAGGCCAGGAATGGGTGTGTTTTGGCCTCACTGGTGGTAGGGCTGAGGGCTAGGGAAACCCTTCACCTGGATAACACAACGGTACAAACAGGTGGCTTCAGGTTTTTGCTGAAATAAATGATCCTCCTGTAGTTCTAGGGCATGAATTCTGGAAACGTTACAATGTGTGAGGGCCACTAACAGATCCTCCTGTTTAATAGATTCAGCTTCTGGGACAGCCAGCCTCTAGTCCTAAATAAGTCATGAAGATCTCATAGGGTCTGGTTTTATTGTTTCTCGGTTTGTTTTTCTTGCTTTTCAGAGGTAATGGCTACTGCCTACTAGGTCCCTTATTAGCAGAGATTTATAATTTTATCTTTCCCTCCTTAATCCAACACTGCTAGACAAATGAAAATGCAAACACCCTAAGGAACCCTTGGAGGCCTTCCCCTGACACCATTATTAAAACAAGGAAATGAGAGATTTGGGCAGGCGGGCTCTCACTCTGGGGTTGATTTTAACGTTCCCTCAGCTGCCCTGGGGTCTCGTGCTTTATGAAGGACTTTGTCTCCTTGTCGTTCTAAATATCAAAGAGGCTTGTGGAAGGGAAGCCTTTCCAGGTAGGATTCAGGGAGCAGGCGCTCTCGCCTGTCTAGGAGATGCCTCCTGCCCACTGTGTCTTGGGATCCTTTTCTCGGTGACCGCTGCACCGGACCTTCAAGAAGAGGACACAGTTGGCAGTTTCCCGCTGTGGGAATTGTTGAAGACAGAGCACTTTGGGGAGGGGAAATGGGAGACCCTTGTCTTCCCTATCCGAGGTCATCACTTCCTCTTACTGATGAAAGCATCAACTTACTGCTTTCTCCAGGGGGCTCGCTACTCACAGAGTATAAAGGTGACCCCACACCTGGTAGCAGAGAAGAAAAGTAAGGAATGAGGGCCTGGGCAGGAAGAGTAAGAGGCCCGGCAAGAGAGCTGCATTTGACTCCCAAGAAACTCCTTGCTGGGAGATGAGAAAATCCCGCTTGGAGGAGCAGGACATGGCATTGGTCAGATTCCTCTGTCTCGCCTGGTCTCCCTGTGTGTCTGGTTTCATCACACAGACCAAATCAGGACTCACTTGTCTGGAAAATGGCCTGAAAAGACCTTTCTAGTCCCAAACTGAGAGTCAGGAAGTACATGCTTAGAAAGTCCCCTCCCTCGTGGACCTCCCTCCCCCCCATCCCCTATCCCACCCACCTAGGTCATCACAGAGCACCGAGCTGAGCTCCGCGCACTCTACAGCAGGTTCCCACTAGCTCTCCATTTTACACGTGCTCGTGTATTTATGTCAAACCTAATCTCCCAGTTCATCCCACACAAAATTTTTAAGCTTAATTTCATGTTAAAACTTTTTCTTCATTTGAGTTGAGGATAACCAGTAAGACTTACTTTGCTCTTTATTCTTGGCTTGGTTTATAATATGACCAAAAAGATTTTCTTTTAAGTTTTTATATCAGCAAGAAATGACATATCTATAGACTCTGCTCCTTGTAACTAATAATTTCCTGATAATTTCAGCAAACCAAATTTCTGTCTGAACAATAAATTCACCTTGGCCTGTCTAAGCTAAGTAGAAACTGAAAATTGTTTTGGAAAAGAAAACAGTAAGCGTGTCTTCTTTTCGACCTACTAAAGATGTAAATTTCAGCATTGCATTTTCCTGTATAACTGGGGAGAATTTTATTTGCAATTGTGGGAAAAAATAGAAATACCAGAATTGCGGGACCTTGAGGAGTCAGTCCTTTTTGAACCTGAAGGAATCCTTCAGATGGCTCCGGGCAGTGTCTGTGCACTTAATTCTGAGCCAGTGAGTATTAGGTTGGCAGACAGGACACCGAAGTCCATTAATGCCCATTCCACTAAATCCCAGGGACCCGAGAGAACTGTTTTTGGCAAAACTTTGCTTCTAGAGACGTTATGATTTGGGTGTTCATTCCTGCTTCCTTGGGACTGAGGGTACAAGCCGGTCAGCTCTGGGTAAGGAAGTGGACTAATCAGGAAAACTTGAACCCAGTTTCTAAGACTTGCTTTGTGACTTTGAGCAAACCGCATGGTCTCTCTGTGTTCCAAGATGGTAATTCATGCCTTCAGTATGCCGAAACATTGCAGGGATAAAAAAAAAAAAGCTGGGTAAACGTACAGAACCTTAGAAATCAAAAGAAATACTTCGTAAGCCTTTGCTAAAGAGAAAATAGAGCTGGTGGCACGTACCCAAGAAAGTAAGTTCCATAAGAACCCCCAGGGATCGTTCTGACGACCACGTCACCTAGAAGCAACGCTTCAGACGGGAGGCGCTCGACTACGTGAGGGGGAAGGTGGTGAGTAGCGTGAGGACACGTCCTCCTTACCTGCCAAGGTCTGGGTGACGGTCTGCGCTGCCTGCAGCTGCATGATGCCGATCTGACTGTTCATCTCGGAGTACTTGCTCTCGGCCTCTGTGAGCCGCGACTCCACGCGCTTGGAATTGCTCTCCAGCTCCATCACCTGCATGACCACGCTGACCCAGTCCCTTTCCTGCTTCCTGCTCAGGTCGCTCAGCAGGCTGCTTAGGTTGGCAATTTGGGCCTTGAGCTCCTTCGCCTCCTCACAGCAGCCGGCCACGGTGAGCTCTGCAGGTGTCTTGCGCTTAGGGGGCTTCTGTGCCCACACTGGGTGGCTGACAAAGGCCACGGTGAAAATGCAGAGCCAGGCCACGGCCGAGAGAGTCTCTTTCAGCATCTTGGGTGGGCCCGGTTGAGGAAGGCTCTTCCTCTGGGGGAATCCGGCTGTGTCCAGCTGAGGTGTGCAAAGCTGCGGCAAATTAGAACCTAGCCCTTTCGCTCCTGGTGGACTTGCCACTTTGTTGATCTTCCCCCCTTGCTCTTTCTTAGCCTTTCTCAAAACTTGAGTTTCTGAAAGCGCAGCTTCATTGGGTATCCTGTAGCTTTCCTTCCCAAGACTGAATGCTCCACAAACTCAGCATCTTAAATATTGTTTGCTGCCTGCACCTCCACCCCTACCGTGGCCGTGCATAGCGCTTTAGCCCCTCCCAGCTCATCTGGGAGGGTCAGGTGCCTGTTGGGTGAAGTCAGTGTAAACTTAGGCCAGAGGAGGGGAGGAGAGAGACGGGGGCAGTCTTTCTTTCCTTGCCTGCACAGTCTCTGGGCTAAGACAAGAGGACTGAATTCGTGTGTTTCCAGTTTTGCCTATTAGATTGTACCCCTGCCAGCCACTGGCTCTGCTCTATCAGCAAGCAGGGCAGGGTCAGAAGAATTTCCAGATTCCATTCTAAAGGTTATATAACCGTGGGGTGAGCATAAGGTAGGCAAAGAGAGTTGGGAATAAGACTCTCCACTCACAGGGAGACCTGTTAATGCAATCCACGCTGTTTATACGAGGCTCTAGTCTGTTTTGGCCTCCTTCTGAATGTGCTTTTAGCAAGGCTCATTATTCCTTTCTCTGATCATCATTCAGTGTTTTACAAAACCCTCTTTGGGCCTGGATCTAACGCTATCTCACATTTGAAAATTTCCAACTTAGAAAAGCTTTAGAAATAGAAGGATAGAGGAAATCTCTTAAGAAACAAAAAAGAACTTGGTAGCTTGTACCCACAGGCTTTACCGAGTTCTTTCTTTTTACATACTTTCTCCTTCAATAAAGAATGGGCCAGTGTTCGCCTCTCACACTTGACATTTGGCATGGAAGTGGCAGAGGTGGCAGCAGGGGTGAAAACGCAGGACCTGGTCCCGGGATGGGCACCTGCACGCCCATCAGTGTTCATGCAGAAGAGAGAACAGGCACAGCCACGGCCCATGGTTCTCAACCGGGAAAGCGTGTTAAAACGCAGAGAAAAACATCCCCGTTGCCTAATAATCCATGTCTAGAGCCTCATTTCCCTTTTCCTACGGAATATGGTTTGCAGATTTATCCTCTATATATGATATATATATCCCTGACAATAGCGATATTGTAATTTTTCATGTACTGTATTTAAAGGAGATTCCTCCTTTGAAAACAAGTGGGGGAAAAACCTGGGTTTTCAGCAAATCTTAAATCCTTAACATGAGCTTTTCACTAAGCAGGTAAACAAAGTTCCCTCTGTCCATACGCGGTAACTGTCTTCGGAACATACTCTTGCTGTTTCCGGGTGCAGTGCTTATACTGTTGCTATTCCGTATGGGCCCCTCACACACAAGCCTGAGGCCTGGCAGCCCTCCTTCCCACCGTGACCCCCAGAGCCTTTTTCCAGTCAGGGCTTCTGCTTCTCAGAAAGTCATTTCTGTTCAGGCAGCTGGAGTTACCAAACACTTTTTTTTTTTTTTTTCCTGTAAATCAAAAAGCAGGAGTGGATCAGGTGGATCAGGGTTTGTTTGCTAGCCTGCTCATCTTCTTTGGCTGCTTAGGAGTGAGGATGTTGCTGGAGTCCTATAGCAGCTTGTCATTCTGCTCAAAAGGGTCTTTTTAGAATTGGCACTGTCAGCCGGTCCCTGCTCTCTCTTTGCAAATGTCTAGTCCAGCCGGGCACTGCAGCCTTATTAGCTCACGGAGCTCACTTCACTAAGGCGAACCTGGCCCCGACCGCCAGCATCCGACAGGGTCATTTAGCGGGGTCTGCTAAACTCCATGAGGATCTTCAAGATGATCTCCTACCCAGCTTAACCGACACCGAGCACTGAGCTTAAACCGTGCGGCACACAATTGTATGTAGCATCACACATGATGCTGCTGTCTTGGTAGAGAACATCATGGAACAATGGCGCTTTATGGATTCCTGGCCGGCTTTTTGTTTGTTCTTTCCAGTAACCATTTCCTCTGCCCAAACAGAAAAATGTTGTTATGAATAGATTTTCATATCTGGGCAGAAAATGAATCGATCATTCATATTTGCGACCCGTGTAGCAGTCCTTTCCAGGAAAGGTAGGAAGGGGTTCCTAAGCTTGGATCAAAAGCATCTAGCTTTTAGCCTGAGTGCCTACTCTCTGACATTTGTTTTCTGGAAACTTATTTCTAACATAAGGCTTAAGTTGGAGACAGAAGCTTTTTTTATTTGAAGATTTTCTTAAATTGTCTAATCTGCCCAAATCTTCAACACCCCCCCCCATTTTGAGAAAAATTGCTAATTAAGAGTATATCCCATGCCAGAAGATTATCTGTCCTCCAAAACATCTACAACCCTAGGGTGTCCTAGATTCTGAATTTCAGAAGGAAGGAAAAATAAGTCCTTGTTTTGAGTACAGCTAAGCCAGTAGAGGAAACCAGGACAAATGGGGAAGACTAGAGCAGTTTTCCCTTCTCTGAGAGGCTTTTAATCCCTTCTCTGCCCTTCGGTGAACAATGTGACCATAAAAAATGGGAATTAATTGAGAAAATATGGAAAACCTGTGTTGGACACCTTACAGTTTTTCCTTTTCTCCATTTTGCTGGTGGTGAAAGAGGGTCAGCTTGGAGCTCCTGAGACAGATGTTTATGAAAATAAAGCTTATGTTCTTTTGAGAAAAGCCAGTGAGCTTTTACTTCACAGTCTGGGCTCTGCTGCCTTAGGCTGGCACCAAGGATTGGATGTGTCCGAGCAGCCTGGGAATTCTAGAGCTGAGAAGGGCCAAGAGCTGGTCTTTGCTTCTCCCCCAATAGGGGCGTCATGTCTCATTTTCTTGACAATGTTCCTGTTGGAGCGACTCCTCGTTTTCCAGTGTATTCGTGCCCCTGCCTGCTCTTACACCATCCTTCCAGACTGGTGAGGGAGGAACAGCTGCCCTCGGTGCCAGGCTCTGTTTGTTGAATGAATACATCTCAGAAGAATCTGCCTTGTTGTTAGTTTAGCTGTGTGTTTGTGGTCATATTTTACTTCCAAAGTCTTCTAATGAGCCACAGCTGCCTTACTACATGTGGCCATTTAACCCCTGACCCTTCTACCACTCAGTCCTACTTCCATCTCAGCCCAAAGTCCAGGTCCATCGCAGAAGGTATTTGCACCTCTTCCCTAAGCCTTCTAGTTTGCCACTTCTCCCAGAGAGTGTGTCCTGGGCTTATTAGAAACCATTTCTTTCAGGCCTCCTCTTAGCGTCTACTGTTTAATTATAGCACCTAGCAAAAAAGTCTGTCTCTGAACCCTCTTAGGAATTTGTAGCCTCAGGTGCCTCGCAGGCTAGGTGGAGAGACAGACAGCTGAACTCCAGGACAATGTGACATGCTGGGGTGGGGGACACAGCAGAGGGGGAGTGCCCAACCCAGATGAGGTTCTGGAAGGTCTCCCGAGGGAAGTGATACCCAGGGTTGTTGTTTTTGTGGGGGGTTTTGTTTTTTTTAAGGGAAGAAGTAGCCAGCAGTGGGAGAGGGCATTCTGAGCCAAGGTGCAGCTGTATGAAAAGCCTGGGCTTATAGAGCCTAAGTAGTCAAGTGTGGTGTTAAGGGGCAAGAAGGAAGAGGAGTGGTGGCAGGAGTTAAAGCTGGAGGAATGGAGGCGCGTTGGGCCTGAGCGCCCTTGTGCATCCCTGCGAGGCCGTAAGTGTTGCTTGGGAGACAGGGGGCTGTGGAAGGAAGCCAGGAAGCTTTTACTTCTTGCTTTGTTTTTTTTTTTTGAGTCTCACCAGGACAGTGGCTCTTTGTAGTTACCAAACAAGGTTTTTAACTGGAAGTGGGTGGCTTAGAACATCAGAATTTCTTAAAACTGTAATGCATTCACATTAAATGCCCTGAAGGGCTCATCTGGCTTGAGGATTAAAGAGGTGGTATCTGAAGGACTTAAAGTAATTAGGTCTAGAATCAGATAAATCTGGGTTCTAATCCCTTCCCATCACTTGATAGTTATATGACCCTGGGCAAATTAATTAACTTCTCGGAGTTGACCAATCTGTGAAATGGGCATAAAAATTTTAACTACTACTGGACTTCCTGGCGGTCCAGTGGTTTGGACTCCGTGCTTCCACTGCAGGGGGCACGGGTTTGATCCCTGGTTGGGGAACTAGGATCCCACATGCTATGCAGCACAGCCAAAAAAAAAAAAAAATTATAACCACTTCACAGGATTTTTGTGAGGACTAAGTTAAATATAGCAAAAGATTAAAAATAGCTAAGGCATTTTTGAAGAAGAAAAATAAATTTGGAGGAATTACCTTATTAGAAATCAAGATTTATCTTAAAGCTACAGTAAGTAATTAAGGCATTGTAGTTTTGGCACAAGGATAGACAAATAGATAGATGGAGCAGATTTGAATGTCCAGAAACAGACCCACACATATATGAACCCTTGATTTATGACAAGGTACCACTATAGAACAGTGAGTTCCTCTGGGTAGGCTAGATAGCCTTATGGGGGGATAAAGGTTCTTGACGCTTACCCCATACCACACCCAAAACCTCAAGTCCAGGAGATTTAAATTCTAAATCGGAAAACAATAGGGCTTCTAGAAGATAACATAGGAGATTATCGTCAGCATCTTGGGATAAGCAAAGATTTCTTAAACAAGATTTGAAAAACACTAACCATAAAGGAAAACATCATTAAATGCAATAAAAGAAGTCATTTCTTTTCACTGGAAAACACCATGAAGAAAGTGAAAAGGCAAGAAGGTATCTCCAGTACATACTTCTGTGTATACTGTATACAGAGCATATATAGAACTCCTAACAAACAAACAAAAGCTAGCCAATTAAAAGATTGGCAAGAGATGTGAACAGGCGCTTATTTCACAAAAATTATGTCCAAAAGGCCAGTCAACACATGAAAAACTGCTCAGGCTCATTAATCATTATGGAAACTCAAATTTAAACTATACGGTGCAGGACATCCCTGGTGGCGCAGTGGTTAAGAATCCGCCTGCCAGTGCAAGGGACATGGGTTCGAGCCCTGGTCTGGGAAGATCCCACATGCCGCGGAACAACTGAGCCCATGCGCCACAACTACTGAGCCCGCGAGCCACAACTACTGAAGCCCGCGTGCCTAGAGCCCGTGCTCTGCAACAAGAGAAGCCACCGCTATGAGAAAGCTGCCCCACCAAAACAAAGAGTAGCCCCTGCTCACCGCAACTAGAGAAAGCCCACACATAACAACGAAGATCCAACGCAACCAAAAATAAATAAATAAAAATAAAAATTTTTTTTAAAAATGTAAACCAGAAGGTGCAACTTACACACCAATCAAAATGGCTGAAATGGAAAACACTAAATTCCAAGTGTTGACAAAGATGTGGAGCAACTGGGATTTCCATACCCTTCTGGTCGAAATGTAAAGTGGCAGTTTGTCAGTATCTTCTGAGACTGGAACATGCCCCTGTAAGCGAGCAATTCTACTGCGAGATTTGTTCCCACCAGAAATGCGAGCACACACGCGCCAAAGACACATGTTTGTCCGGACTTCCCTGGTGGTCCAGTGGTTAAGACTCCGCCCTTCCAATGCAGGGGGCGTGGGTTCGATCCCTGGTTAGGGAACTAAGATCCCACATGCCACATGGTGCGGCCAAAAAAAAAAGGAACGTAGTAACGTGACTTACCATAGCCCCAAACTGAAAACAGCGTAAACCCCCATCAACAGTAAGACACATAAATTGTGGTATGTTCATACACTGACATACTGTTCAGCAGTAAAGAGACAAAACTACTGTGGCATGCAACGACATGTATGTGTCTCGTAAACATAATGTTGAGTGTTTATATTATAGAGTTCAAAACCTGGTGAAACTAACCAATTGTATCAGAAGTGAGATAGTTGTTACCTCTTATGAGTTGTTACCTCTGGGGATGAGAAGGGAAGCCGTGATTGGGAGAAGGCTTGGGTGCTTCTGGGATGCTGGCAGTGTGTTGTGTTCTGTTTTTTGGTCTGGGTGGTAGTTATAAGGGTGTCTTCACTTTGTGATAATTTATCAAGCTGTACAGTTAGGTGTGTACTTTCCTGTGTATATATGTTGTACTTCAGCCAGGAAGCTTATTTAAAAATAGATAATGCACATAAAACACTTTGTTTTTTTTTTAATTTTATTGAAGTATAGTTGATTTACAACGTTGTGTTAATTTCTGCTGTACAGCAAAGTGACTCAGTTATACACATATATATATTCTTTTTCACATTCTTTTCCATTACGGTTTATCACAGGATATTGAATATAGTTCCCTGTGCTATACAGTAGGACGTTGTTGTTTATCCATCCTGTAAATAATAATTTGCATCTGCTAATCCCAATCTCCCAGTCTTTCCCTCCCCCCACCGCACCCCCCCCTTAGCAACCACAGATCTATTCTCTATGTCTGTGAGTCTGTTTCTGTTTGGTAGATATGTTCATTTGTGTCGTGTTTTAGATTCCACATATGGGCAATATCATATGGTATTTGTATTTCTCTTTCTTACTTCCATTGGTGTGATAGTCTCTAGGTCCATCCATGTTGCTGCAAATGGCATTATTTCATTCCTTTTTATGGCTGAGTAATATTCCATTGTGTATATCTATACCACATCTTCTTTATCCATTCGTCTCTCAGTGGACAAATTTTAGGTTGTTTCCATGTCTTGGCTATTGTAAGTAGTGCTGCTGTGAACATAGGGGTGCGTGTATCTTTTCAAATTATAGTTTCGTCTGGATTTATGCCCAGGAGTGGGATTGCTGGATCAAATGGCAACTCTATTTTTAGTCTTTTGAGGAACCTCCATACTGTTTTCCATAGTGGCTGCATCAGTTTACATTCCCATCAACAGTGTAGGAGGATTCCCTTTTCTCCACACCCTCTCCAGCATTTATTATTTGTAGACTTTTTTTTTTGAACACTAGTCCTTTGTTTGTTTGTTTTTTAGTATTTTTTAAAATTAATTAATTAAGTTATTTTTGGTTGCATTGGGTCTTCGTTGCTGTGCGCGGGCTTTCCCTAGTTGCATCAAGCAGGGGCTACTCTTTGTTATGGTGCGTGGACTTCTCATTGTGGTGGCTTCTCTTGTTGTGGAGCATGGGCTCTAGGTGCATGGGCTTCAGTAGTTGTGGCATGCAGGCTCAGTAGTTATGGCTCATGGACTCTAGAGCACAGGCTCAGTAGTTGTGGCACACGGGCTTAGTTGCTCCGCGGCATGTGGGATCTTCCCGGACCAGGGATCGAAACTGTGTCGCCTGCATTGGCAGGCGGATTCTTAACCACTGCGCCACCGGGGAAGTCCCTTACTTGTAGACTTTTTAATGATGGTCGTTCTGACCAGTGTGAGGTGGTACCTCACTGTAGTTTTGATTTGTATTTCTCTAATAATTAGCAATGATGAGCATCTTTTCATGTGCCTATTGGCCATCTGTATGTCTTCTTTGGGGAAATGTCTATTTAGGTCTTCTGCCCATTTTTCGATTGCGTTGTTTGTTTTTTTGTTATTGAGTTATATGAGCTGTAAGACACTTTGAATTGTGTCTGACACATAGTCCATATCTAGCAAATATTAAGTAGTATTGATATTTAGGTAATCGATGATCATTTCATCAGAAAAACCTCCCTGTCCACCTGAATCTAAAATAAGTCCCCTGTGCCATTCTCCATCTCTGTGCTCTGTTTTCTTCATGGTGTTTACCTCCACAGCACTTACTTCCATTTGTGTTTTGTATATCTACTTCACTGACCTATAAGCTCTGTGAAAGCAAAGACCGTACCTGTCTTATCTACCATAGTAGCTCTAGCAACCAGCACTTAGCACAAAGCCTGAGACAAAAGAGATACTGCATTGGAACTTGTCAAATGAAAGAATGAATTCCCAGCAGAAGGTTCTTTTCTCCTAAATAAACATCTGACATGGAGACTTAGAGTCTCTCTCCATGGTCATTGCCAGTATTTTATCATGGTGAGCTCTTCATTGCAGGGGATTGCTTTCTCTCCTGCTTTAACATTTTCTTCCATAGATTTTAGTTATAGAATCAAAGAAAGTGAGAACTGGAAGAGTTGAGATCATTTGGTTCAGCCTTCTTTTTTTTAACCAGTAACTTGAGGTAACATCCTGATTGTATGATCACTTTGTATCTCTGGAAACCATTGATTTGCATCTCACCCCTGTTTCTTTACATATGAAGACTAGTGAGAGGGCCACAGAGCATTGTGGTAGGGTTTTGTACCCCCCAGCCCCCCACCCCCGCCGTTGATTCTGGAGGCCTGTATGAATGGCATATCCGATAACTTGACCCTGCATCGACCTGTCGGTTAACCCTCATCACGGCCTGAGGGGCCACATGCAGCAGCTCATGTTGAAGACAGAACACAGAAAGTAACATGTCATGTCTCTGGGCAGCTGTATTCCCCGTAATTAATCCAGGAACCCAACAAATCTTGTCTGTCTCCAAAGGGAAATCAAACACCCATTACATTGCAATTGCAAAAAATCACTCTTAGCCAAAGACGGATTCCTGCCAGGGTGCAGGACAAGATTTCAAGTCCGTGTGCAGTTGCCCTGGGACTGAGGAGCTTCCCGTCAGCCTGGGTCTTAGCCTCCCTGTCTTAGGCAGCACTAATGGGGAATGGCCTGCAACTCTTTGAGAATGTTAAAGAAATTGAACCCGTTTGTGCCTGAGCAACCACTTAACAGTGAGGGTGACTGGGCTTTACAGCCTACAGGCAATGGGCTAGATGGACGAACAAACCCACTCTGTGTCTTAATTCTAAACACATGTTCCCAAGGTGTCTCTGTTGCGTGCTTGGAAGTATGAGCCCAGCTTTTACAGTTGTTTCCAGGCTTCCAGAAAAGGTACACAGTCTTGTTCTTTTCCCGCACCTCTGCTGGAAGAGAAAACGCTCTGTCCAGAGGGGAAGGATTTGCTCAAAGCTTCGCACCTCTCAGTAAAAACACATTCCAAACGTCTGGACTCATGCTGCCTTCAAAAGTGCCAGTGTGCCCCGAGGAATCCATACCCCTCTAGAAAAGCTCCAGGCAGCAAAGAGTGTGCAGATGAAGGAAACCCCTGTGTAGCCCAAGCACAAGCACAGATTATATCTTTCTTTTTAGCCCCATCTTCTTCTTTAATGCCCTTTTACATCCAGCCATTACCCAAGAGGCCCGGTCCCTCACCAGTCATCAGTAGAGCTTAAATTTATTTCTGGCTGCTCTAAAGACTTCTTACAGGTTCACTTTACAACAGCTTGCCTCTATAGAGCATCTTACAGACTCCAAGGAAAGCTGCTTTTCAGTGCAGAAAGCTGACCGTGAGTGAGGAGTTGTACAAAGGGAAGAGTCCTGGGGTTTCTCCTAAAGCTGACCAAAAGGACAGAGGGTCTTTCCTTGTAACCCAAGACCACTCTAAAGGGCGCCGCTTGCCGTCAGCCAGTAGTTAGCCTCTGCCCCTCCACTACGTCTAGCTCATCCTCAGGAATGGCTGGAGGTTTAGCAAAGCTGCTTCTGATTTTCATGTACCACTGCGAGGGGGAACAAACTGCTGCTGGCAATTAAACTGGGTCACAGCACTCTGAAACCTTGAATTATAAGCTGTATCATGGTTTCAGAGCTGTTAAAGCGTACCTCTTAGAATTGATGAAATACGGTAGGTGCCCCATGGCCACCTCTGACACAGTCTGTCCCAGTGACAATGAAATGTATCAGTGGTAACACCATTGATCTCTCCAGATTCTTTTGGACATCTCCTTGGCTATGAATCTTGGTGATTCAATTACAGTATGTTATGGTCCTCGTCTGTCAGCTTTTCCTTACTAAAAAGGTAGGCATCTTTTTTCCTTTTCCTGATCCCAGAATGGGCATCCGTATTTCTACAATGTGGCCTAACTCCGTACTGGAGTACAAGGCCAGCGCACATCTGCTCACACAATTATAAGCGTGGAGAGTTCAAAGCTGCCGAGTCACTGGATGCCGGGTCATTTAATTTTGTTTCCCAACTTCATCCACGTAATAGACTGAGTCAGAGCTCTTGGACATGCAGAAGCCAAGAAATCAGGATTTTACCCAAAATATCAACTCTATTTTGAGTCAAGGTAGTTGAAAAATAAGCTTTGGGCTTCAGTCTGTCAGCCCTCCCCGCTTTGTTGTTTCCTGACAGCTTCTTCTTCCTAATCGTCTCTCTCAGAGCTCTTCATTTCACTCTGGATATGAGGAAGCAGAAAGGAGGAGAAAAACCTCCAGGCATCACCAGAAAAGGAGCAGTGCTCACTGTTGTAGAATAAAAAGATAATGGCCAATTTGTCAAGAAGTGTCGACAAGAAAGATGAAGTTGGCAGTAATTAACTGGCTGACATGCTGGGAGTGATGCGCCTGCCAGCGGCTCCCTAAATCAGCCAGAGCCTTGGAAATGTGACAGCCATTCATCACTGTTACAGCACGCCGCTGACAGGCCCCTGGGTTGGAAACCCGACCAGCACAAATCGTGTGCTCTGACACTCCGGGTCTCTGCGACCTCTCAGTGCCTTACTCTGGTTGTGCTGGGGAGCCCGGGCCCCGCATCCAACCAGGAGGGGCCTGGAGGTGACGGGTGAAATGGGCCCGCTTACCCTACTTGTTGCTGAGTGCTGTGCTCATCCTCAGGGAGGCCGCTCGGATTCCCAGGGCTGACCCTGCAGATGTCTACAGGACAGATCACCTGTGAGCAGAGAGTGTGAGCTCCTGCCGCGCTCCTGGCGCCCTGGTGGCTTAGCTAGTGCTGCTCTCACCCAGCCACGAGGGTGCACCCACGAGACGGGTTTGTATGTGCGATCCAGCAGCAGGGTGACATTCTTATGCAGCTGTTAGAAATAATTATGAAGGGGCTTCCCTGGTGGCGCAGTGGTTGAGAGTCCACCTGCCGATGCAGGGGACACGGGTTCGTGCCCCGGTCCGGGAAGATCCCACATGCCACGGAGCGGCTGGGCCCGTGAGCCATGGCTGCTGAGCCTCCGTGTCCGGAGCCTGTGCTCTGCAACAGGAGAGGCCACAACAGTGAGAGGCCCACGTACCGCAAAAAATAAAAAAATAAAAATAATTATGAAGACTCTGGATAAAGTAGGAAATACCTGTGATATGTGAAAGAGCAGAATCCAAAACTGTATGATCACTCTAGCTAGCACTGTGTGTAAAATATGTATTTATACAGAATATGCATGGGCAAAAGTAACATTCTAATGTCGTGGTGAACTTCCCTCCCCCCAATTTTTCTTAATTAAAAAAAAAAAAAAGATATACTTCCTACTACCAGTCTCGAAAAGGTAGTTTTTGTCTCTCCTTTCCCTAATCTACACAGTTGTTAGCATTCTATCTTTTTTATTCTTAAGGCCCCACTTTCTCACATACAGATCTAGCAAGTCTTCTAGATATCATGACAGATGTGTCATTTACACTGTGAGCAGACAAAGGAAAGGGTGAAGACAAAGTAAGAGCTCATTATCCTTAAGCCACTGTGGTCTGAGACGTCAGGAACCCATTTGATTGTCCAAGGCAGTCCACCCACCTCTTGCACCAAATTTTTTTTGTCTTGGTGCCTTAGCTCCCTGAGGGTGCCAAGGACACCAAATGTCCCAGCTTTGAAACCGTCTAATGAGGCCAGCCTCCTTTTCTTAATATGTAGAAAAGGAGTAAATTTACTCTTCCTAAGTTTCTGAAGCAAGAAAGGAAAGTTTGACCTGCCAGACCCTGGGGTGCTATCTTCGTGCCCTGACTGTGGCTTTAAGGGGGGGACCCTAAGGCCTGCCAGTCCCCTTCGCTCTCCCCACCCCTTCCCTCTCCTTACCCACCTGCATTTGAATTGCCCCTCACCGCCTTTCTCCACTGCACATTTCGGATGTTCTCACGTTGCCTTCTGTCTTCACTGCTGTCCTGCTCGAAAAGAGACTGTCACACCCTTGAGCTCCCCAGAGTCCCAGGGGAACTGCCTGATGAAAAGACATCAGGGCCCCACCAATCCTGGATCTTCCTGGCTCTGTACAGGAATCAAGATGTTTTGTTTTTAATCATCCGTTGGACACAGAGCTAAGTCTTGCTGCTGGAAGAAGTAACAGGGATGGACAGAAGCAGCTACCGCTCTATAAGAGAAATAGGAAAGACTGCTTGGGGGACTTCTCTGGTGGCGCAGTGATTAAGAATCTGCCTGCCAATGCAGGAGACACGGGTTCAAGCCCTGATCCGGGAAGATCCCGCATGCCGTGGAACAACTAAGCCTGTGAGCCACAACTGCTGAGCCCACGTGCCACAGCTACTGAAGCCTGTGCGCCTAGAGCCCATGCTCAGTAACAAAAGAAGCCACCGCAATGTGAAGCCCACGCACTGCAACAAAGAGTAGCCCCTGCTCACAGCAACTATAGAAAGCCCGCACGCAGCAATGAAGACCCAATGCAGCCAAAAATAAATTAATTTTTTAAGTGCATTAATTAAAAAAAAAAAGATAAAGCAACAGAAAAAATTCATTAAAAAAAAAAAAAAGAAAGACTGCTTGATACAGTGGTGAGGACCCAAAGCAGGGTCTATCTGGGCCTCAACTTGGCTGTTCAGGAGCTCCTCAGCCAGACCCGCCCAGGTCCGCTGTCAGCCGTGTTGTGTGTGTCACCAGCCCAGCACCAAGGGAATTCAGAGTATTCTTGCTTGACAGAGAACCAAATAAAACGTAGACTACAGTCTGCACTAGAAATAGGAGAGAGAAGGCCCAGAGCCATTTGGGACGCAAGTGCATGACGTTCTCATAAACTTCTGATGGGAGCCCTAGGACAGTCTGAGTAGTCCCCCAGATGTGACTGCAGATGCTCCTCGTGTGACCGGCTTTCCAACGGGCTCCAGCTCGTGTTGAGTGATCCTGCATCACTTTGCTCTTAGTAGCCGAAGGTCATCAAGGCACCAGGGCTAAGAGATGAGGTCGATAACCAAGTGAGCCGTACCAGGAGGAATTACCAGGCCAGATGACATTGGATTTGACATCAGTCCAGAAGCCCATGGAGCAATGACTTAGGAAACAGCACAGTTCCTCAGGTTTCCCTTCAGGTGGTAGGAGTGGCATTTGGATGCCCAGCCGGAGACTCTCCTATTGGTTTGCTAATGGCTCAGCTTTAGTTAGGATGTGGAGCAGTTAATGACCCGCTGTTTCTTCAGTCTCATCCTCAGTGAGACTGGTCACCACTTGCCTGTGAAAAGCACTGAGGAAAAGATTGAAGGGGCGAGTCACGGGGAAGTAAACAGTCCCCACCCCCAGCGCTAGCTTCTCAGCCTTCGCTCTTGGACAAGGAACCCACCAAGGCAACGAGGAGCTCCTTCACATCTGAGTCCCTTCCTCAGCTTACACGCTTTCCCTACGTCTGGAAAGAGAGTTTCAGATAGTGGAGGAAAGATGCCTGGTGTAATCTGTTTGGTGTAGGAGGCATTGAGGCCATATCTTCTTCTTATTTGTTAATTCGACTCAACTCTAAAAAGCGTTTCCCTCAATTGCCAAGAATTTCCCAGTTTCAAGCTCTTCAACTCAGCTTCCTTTGATAAAAATTAAATCTTGGAGTGAGAGAGGGGAGGTGGGGAATGAATGAGTGAAGATGTCTGAATAATTGCCTTTTCCCCTCTTGATATCCTAATTCGTTGTGTTTCCCTGTCTGTCTCTCTTCGTTGTATTTCTAACACCAGGTTTATTTGTGGGCTCTGCGTTTTGTTCTGTGGGTGGGCAGCTTCTGTTTGCTCTGTCGACTCGCAGCCATACAAGAGCTCAGCTGGGTGTTCTCACTGCGCAGTGAAGCAGGATACAGATCTGCCCCGACACCCATGCCAAGACAGCACTGGGACGGGATCCCCTAGCCTAGAAATTCTTGCGCCGCAGCCGTCTTTTCCTTCTGGCCTTGGTGAGCGTGGAGAGGAGACAGGCTATCTGGTTGACCTGTCATCCTGTGCACCGTTGTCGTGGGCACGTTGCTCCCTAAGCCTCCATGTCTCTATACTTGTTTGTTAGCGTCGGTGAGGTCTGGTTTGTGTTGTTAAGCACTCCTCTGCTGTTGGGCTGAGCTTTGAACAGTTTGCCCTTTATAAGCCTCCAGCATTAATACGGAAAGACCCTGGGACACACAAGGGAGCATTTATTGAACGGGCTGTAGAAAACTCTCAGCTGCCCCATAAAGCGAGAGCGCCTCATTTGGGGGCCTTTTGAGCAAAGGTGGTTTCTGCACATGAGCCACACATACGGTCGCTCCCTTCAGTCTCATAAAACCACATCTGAGTTTAAAAAGGGAGTATTTGAACGGACAGTCTTGTGTCACCCAAGCAAGCAGGAGACTGGGGCCTTAGTATCTGGGAACTACTGAGTTTCCACAGAGGCTTATTCATCCCCCACTTAGCAGCCTGGGCTCTGTCTGTAAGCCTGGCAGCCTCAAACAAGCTGCCTCGGAAAAGCCCACTGTGGCCGCATGCTGACTGTCCTGCTGCGAGGTGTGGAGGCGTTGCCAGTGGCTTCTGAAAGGAAATAAAAAATAGGAAACGGGAGCTTAGGGGTCAGAGCAGGGTGTTAGCCATGGTATTGGTGAGGAAGCTAAAGTGAAGGTGCATTACAGCTCCTTTTTCCCGTACAGCAGATTATATACAGAGTTCACTCATGGAAACGTCCCATGCCATGCTTTCAGTCACTTATTTTACACGTATTTGCTCAGGCCCACTGATGCCAAGAGTAGACAGCTGACATGCTTCTCTCCCACTGCAGAGCTGTACCCTTAGTTATCACTTCAGATCCTTTTAATGGTACAGTTTCAAAGGGAAAGGATGACCGGCTGGGCCACGGTTTCTGTATACGTAAAATGGGAGTGTTAATAATGTCTATCTCGTAGGATTAAGATGACACGTATCAGCAATAATCAGCATAGCGCCTGGCACCTACAGTGAGCTCTCAGTAAATTTAGGTATTTTTTTGTTGTTATTATAATCCATTGCCTCCCGTGATGGAGTGCCAGAAGCCGTGGAGGAAGGAGAAAAAGGTAAGGTCCCAGACAAGATGGTAGACTCTCTTGAGCACCAGGAGAACCCCCAGAGCCTCAGCCCCCGCAGTTGCGTTCTCCGGCAGCCTTGTAGGCACACATGGGAGACTCACGGAAGGAAAGAAGAGGGCAGTGCATTTAGGGAGAAAGTTCTGCGGGAAGGAAGAATGCAAACAGGGAGGAGGAAAGAATAACAGGATGAGAACAGCTGGTTAACTTGAAATCTCTCCTCTCTGAACTGTCAGAAGTAGGTGTGTACGATCTCCTTTACTTTCAAGTCCTCAAACCAGAACTTAATTTATCAAAGGGACCCTTTCTCTCTGCTCCCACTCATTTTTCATGGGTTTGTTTTAGTCCATTTAGTTAAAGTTGTCATTTTTCAGTGACTGTCCTTACTGTTGGACAAGAGCTTGTCATGCATCCCAAGGTGCACCCCCGCTTTTCCTGGCCATTGATGGAGGCCTGGTCAGTGTGGGTCCGCAGGGAGCCCAGCCCCCCTTTCCTTCCCACGGGGCTCTGTCTGCATCCTCACCTGCCTCCACACATATTCATGCGGGAAGTTCTGTGCAGGTGACTTATGTGGACTTTCTCTTAAAGGAGTTGGGGCCATGTGATGAGTTTTCTTTTTAAGTTTGCAAAGCTGTGTTGGTCTGTCCTTAGAGGAGGTATGCCAAAGCCATAGCAACGTTAAGGTAAAATTTATATTTCTCCTCTCAAGTCTCTAGTCACAACTTCCTGATTTTGATCAGTTTCTTGTAAAATTCTCCTTTTTATGTGTAACAAATGGGAGAGTGGGGGGGTGACTTTTGCTTGCTTTTGTTTTTGTGTTGCTTTATTCCCCAGAGTGAGGCAAGTTTTGGTAATGTTTATAATTCGTTCTTGAAAATTAGAGTATGTTCCAGAACATAAGATTGGAAGACAGTTATTAGAACTCCTGGATTTTTATGTCTGATTCTTAGAGTTAACTTCTTTTGGTTCAGGCAAGGAACACTTTCCTTATCTTCCTCATCAGAACACTTTATATTCCTACCAGGACCATCCCAATAGTCCACATTAGGACTAAAAATAATATATAGACTATATCACTATATATAGTTACATATGATATAGTACATATTTGAGTATAATATAATATATAGAATATATACTGGCTTTCTTTTTTCCTGCCTTCTTATGCTTCCAAAATCTTTATTTGGGCTCAAGGAGCTAGATTATCACAAATCTATACCCAGTAATATTAATTATTAATACGGTTTACTCAGCCCCATGTGAGTGAGCAACAAAGCTGAGAACCTGACTTAGAGGCCAAGAGGAATGGGAAACTGCTTCACAATGAGCATGCAGTGGAATTAGTCCCTCTGGACTTGGCTTTTCATTCTCAGCTTAGAAAAACTCTCGTAGGGCTTCCTAAAGGAAACCATGATGTTACAGCTTCACTTTGAAATTAAAAATATTTCTGAATCCTGCAGCAGAAAACTTACAGAGAACATCTGGGCTCATTGCTTTGCTTAGGACCCACACAGAAGCACCAAACAGTCCGCCCAGTAGATCCCACACGAGGTTGCCCATCTGCTCCTGTAAATAAAGGAGAGGGATGTCTGTGCAGTTACTTTCGCCTCTGGTTGCAGAGCCTGGAGCCTTGAGCTTGGACACCCAGTCTAGACTCCCAAGTTGGTCTGTCACATTTTGCTCCCTGCCTGTGAACAGATGTAGTCATTGTTGTCCTGTGGTTTTCTCAGTCCTGCTCCCTCCCTCCCTCTCTTCCTTCCTTCCTTCCATAACTCAAGCTTATGTTTAGTGTTGGGTTAGTTGCTGCTTACCCTCTTACATAGGTCCCTGTTGGAACAAGGGTCTGAGCCTTGCAGCTCCCCTACTTTCAGGACCTCTTCACAGCCTCTCTGATGAACCAACTTCAGGCAGCAAGCCTTCCAGCTTTCCTGCCCAGTTGCCCCAATACACTTACAGTTCTCCAGCTCCAACTGGCCATATGCTGCCCACAGATGACATCAGCAAAGTTGTGTGTTGTTATGAAAAGCATCTCTCCGCCAGAGAGACCAGGCAAGTGACTTGGGATGCGGTCCCTTCACAGCCTGCTGCAGAGGGAGGGCATGGTCTTTTTTTTTTTTTTTTTTTTTTTTTTTCCTTTTTGCGGGCCTCTCACTGTTGTGGCCTCTCCCGTTGCGGAGCACAGGCTCCGGACGCGCAGGCCCAGCGGCCGTGGCTCACGGGCCCAGCCGCTCCGCGGCACATGGGATCCTCCCAGACCGGGGCACGAACCCGCATCCCCTGCATCGGCAGGCGGACCCTCAACCACTGCGCCACCAGGGAGGCCCTAGGGCATGGTCTTTGAAAAGGGACTAGGGAAGCATCTGAATTTGAAAGAGATGGGCCCCGTCAGGGGAGCAGTCAAGACTGTTGCTGGGTTCTCTGTCATTGACGTGGATGACCCAGCCTCAGTGCCACTTCTTTGTCACCCACAGAGCCTGATGATTTTTATTCATTTTGGTTATTCTTATCACCAAGGGCAACTGATGAGAAGAAGTAAGAGTTAAAAGTTCAGAGGTACCTCATCTGGTTGTGTTCTACAACACGAACGGTTCTAGAGCCAGGGCTTCTAGTTTAAAAATAGGCATGTGCTGCCTGACGTATGATATCTGAGAGGAAACCAGTCTGCTGCTTGGAGGAAGGGCCCCAGAGCAGGCAAGGCCTCCTGTCCACCAAATGCGGCCCCTTCAAAATTAGGAGTATGAGATCAAGATGAAATCATTCAGGCCGAGCTTTCTGGGTGGTAATAGATCACTGATGCTCTTTCTACATCTGTAAGACATTGTCCCCAGCATGCTGGTGAGCCATCTGCCCACAAATGACCCTGCACCTCCCACCCTCTGACATGCTGAGTGTAACCACCTCTTCCTTTTGTTTTCCCAGCATTAATAATAAGCTACAGCAGCCAGAGGCAGCTGCCGGGGTATTAGAATATGCCATGAAACACTTCGGAGAGCTGGTAAGTTGCCTCATTCCTTTTAGAAGAGCAAGAGGTAGCCACCTGGCTAGGGAGGCACTAAGCCACGACCTTGAGAAAGCTACTTTCCTTTTCTGTTTTTTTGCCAATTGTTAAAAATCTGATGCTGACTTACCTATATCTTGAGGTTGAAGGAGACAGTGGCTGTATGGAGTATATTCAAGCTAAACAGAGATCGTGAGGGCAGAATCTAAAAAACAGTAATAACTTGTATTTATCAAACTCTCAGCATGCACCTAGCCCTTTGCTATGTGCTTTATGTACTTCATCTAATTCAGTCCTCCCTTTGAATGTGTACTATTGTTATCCCATTTTACAGATGAGGAGACTGTGGTCCCAGCAGGGTAACAACCTTACCTGAGCTGACAGTGAATAAGTGGCAGAGCCAGGACTTGAACCCCGGGCAGTCTGGTGTCAGAGCCCAGGTGTTTAACCCTGACCAGAGTTGTCTTTGTGTCGTCTATGACAGCCAGCATTACCACTGGCCCATAGTTAAGGCTCAGTACCTACTTCAGAGGAAACCATGGGTAATTCTCCAGAAAAAATATGCCATAATTTACACCTGATATTGAGGGATTGTTCCATCTCATTACTGCTTATATAGCTTCTTGCCTCCTGCCATCTTTGCCCAACTGATACTGAAATGATTCCGTTACTCTCTGTATTCCTGGGAGAGTGCTTTGGTAACTCCTAACCATATATAAGGCATCAACTTAATCAACTTAACATTGACTTCCTGGAAGGTCAGGAAGTTCTGGGTCCATATATTTGATGAGGAACCTTTTATTAGTCAAGTAGGTCACTTACTCCAGTCTGCCTTAATCAAGAGCCCAGTGTGTCAGAGTGAAGCAAAGTGACTACTTCACGGGCTTTTGCCTTCTACAAGGGCTGGTCAATTGGACTGAAACCTTTCAGGGAATATTTGGCCATCTTGAGCACATATCTATGACTAGACTAAGAAAGCATCTCCAGATGACAAAACAGAAGGGACTGTGTCTCCTCCACCTTTGCCACAATCCGTGTTCGCAGAGGGAAGAAGGTCAGCCAAGAGGGCGCTTCATGTACTCCACCCAGAGATGTCCTCTCCTGTGATATCCTTAGCGCTTAGACCGCAGTAATTGAAACAAGGATTCCACAGACGTCTGGTATTCAGGCGATTTTATACCCCGGTGGCTCAGAGTACCAACCTTAAATGAAGAGTTGCCCCGTCTCCAGGTTCTAAAAGTGGCCATTGCTCCAGGATGGCTGCTAAACCTATGGTGGATTCTCTGTTATATTTAGGTGGCTGAGTCACATTAAGCTTGACAGTGGTTGCTTTTTCTTGGCAGGGCCTGCGCTTTCTCAGCGCAGGTTAGGTAACAGCAATCTCATTAGAATTTTGTGTGATTCATTGCTTAAACCTTACAGTTTCTGCAATCTGTTGCAATTCAAAATATCCTGCCCCCTACGTGACCTCCATACGCCGCTCCCCCGGCTTTCTGCTTGTTCATACTGAGTGTGTGCCTTACATTAGTCATGAGCCTTTGTTTCTTTTCCACCCAGGACAGAAATTCAAAATGGGAAATTTACCAGTGTTACTTTTTAATTTCAGAGTTTTTAATTGTACAGTCTCTGCAGTCACTGTATTCTCTGTAAGTTTTTGCTTTCATATTTAGGCGTAATAGAGCGGCATGATTCTAGACGAGCTTGGGAAATGGAGCTTAGGTGGTTTTACCCTCCACAGAGTCCATTTTGGCAAACCTCACTGTACATGGACATTGGGGAAAGGGCTGTTGTGGCTGCAGAACTAGGCCAGGGGAAGCAAGAGGGGGCTGGCTCTGCTGAAAACACACGGGGGGGAAGCAGGCACAAGTTAGCTACCTAAAATAGAAATGACCTCCTTACAGAGGTTCAAGAAGAAAAGATTCTGGGCTTCCCTGGTGGCGCAGTGGTTGAGAGTCTGCCTGCCGATGCAGGGGACGCGGGTTCGTGCCCCGGTCCGGGAAGATCCCATGTGCCACGGAGTGGCTGGGCCCGTGAGCCATGGCTGCTGAGCCTGTGCGTCCGGAGCCTGTGCTCCACAATGGGAGAGGCCACAACAGTGAGAGGCCCGCGTACCGCAAAAAAAAAAAAAGAAGAGCTTAGCACACAGTAGCTGTTCGTGTACGTGCTGCTCAAATAAGAGTTTCATTTAGAAAGGAGAGGAAGGTAATGGGGGAAGCAAATGTGGGCCCTGCATTATATCATACACATTCCACTGCAGGATCGTACTGTTAAATAAATCCCTGGAGAGCCACTCCCCTGGCCCAGTAGAGAAATGGTCATTTACCAAGCTGGTGATGAAGAAGCCCAGAAGACAGACTGAGATGGAGGGCAGAAAGAGACATAAAACAGTCCCTGGGCCATTCAGAGAGCTGTAGACTGCAGCTTCTAGACTGCAGCACCGCTCATTCACGTGGCTGGCACTGAACTGCAGCATGGCGCGCCATCTGCCGGGTAATGGAACCCGTCCTTTGGCCCCTGCCACTGGTAAAGCTGCCAAGTGCTAAGCGGGAGGGAACATTGGATGGGGGAGACTCTAGAAGAAGGGAGGAAGGTTTTTCCAAAGAATTTTAAGTGGCAGTATTATATTGTATTTTAAATTATTATTTCCTGAAAGTTTAAAAATGCATTAAGAAGCTCAGAGAATCGAGAGCTTTTAAAAAGCGAGTGGTTTTCCTCCAGCAGATATGCAGATGTGGCCTGGTCTTTCTGGCCTCATCAGGAAAGCAGCTGCCATCCCTGCCATGTGGCCCACTGTCAGCATTCCAGCAGATCGAGGCCTTGGCATCCTTACAGGAGCCCTGGTTGGGGCTTCCTGCCGTCCTAAATGATTTCCCCTATCCCCGTATCCCCACATGCTGGAGTTCTGCTGACTTCTGTGTCTGGGCTGGAAGTGATGGGGGGAAAGCATGGCCTGACATCTGCTCTCAGATTATCCCAGGGTTGTTCCATCACTGTGCCAAGGAACCAGCATTCCCACTGTCACCAAACATACCTCCGGATATTCTGAAGTTCTTTTCAGTCCAAGCCAAGGCATACTGTGATGGGTGAAGTGTCACGCATACAGCACGGCACACTCAGGAAAGAGAGTCTGTGGATTAAAAAAAATGTACCCCTGTGTTCTCTGTGCCTCCCAACAGTCCTCTTTCTTTTCCACTTGGCAGGAGATCCAGGCTACCTGGTATGAGAAACTGCATGAGTGGGAGGATGCTCTTGTGGCCTATGATAAGAAAATGGACACCAACAAGGATGACCCAGAGCTGATGCTGGGCCGCATGCGCTGCCTCGAGGCCTTGGGGGAATGGTAAGCTGTAGCGGGCTGATGGCCGAGTTGCATTTGAAATGCTTCTCCCGACCAGAGTTCTCATCTAAGACTCTCATTTTTGTTTCACTTGGTTATTTTCCCAGGAATCATCTATCACTTTGGAATGTTTCTCTCTCTGTTCTGTCTCAGTGCTAAATAGAAAAACTCTTTCTTTCTTTCTTTCTTTCTTTCTTTCTCTCTCTCTCTCTCTCTCTCTCTTCCTTCCTTCCTTCCTTCCTTCCTTCCTTTCTTTCTTTCTTTCTTTTTTAACTTAAACTTTGTAATGCTCTGGGACAGGACAGGTGTGGGTGTGCTCCTGGCATCTACATCTATTTTCTCTCTGCCTCTTGACCTTGACTGACTGATGAAGACTTCATATTCTTACTCTGCAACCTTGATTTTTTTTCTTTTCTTTATTACCTCTTGCTAATGATTTTAGGAAAGAAGAACAGATGACTGCTTTCTTCAGGTCCTTCACCTTTATTAAATGCTTACTACGGGCTCAGCACTTATGCCAGGCTCCAGAGATTAAAAAAAAAAACAACACACACAAAAAAAGAGGCCTCTTCCTTTGTGAGGCTGATGAGACAAGCACGTTGCAGGCAGTTACTAGAGCCTGAGAGCCCAGGGACAACGAATGGTCTGAGCACACAGCTCTGAAAGACCCAAGTGGGGCACGGGGTGATCTTGCAGTTCTCCCTGGAGGAAGGCCTACGGCTGGGAGACAGGCGAAGGAGAATGGGGAGAGGGAAAGGGCATGCCAGGTAGAAGTGACAGTAATGCTTGGTTTAGAACACTTGCCTGCATCTTGGCCTGGGGAGTTGTTAGGGGACGTTAAAGGAAAAATGGTTCCTGTTCCGTTTTCCAGCATCAAGTGCAGTTTTTTAAAATAGTTAAAGCAAAATGCCATCCTGCAGTCATGAACTAGTTTAACTACAGTTTTAACTAACAAACAGAAGGCCGTACTGCCTCCCCAGGAGCAGATTATCTCAGCTTCCTCTCGCATGTGGGACTGAGTGCCCCATTCATTCATTCAGCCAGTCGTACTGAGCGCTTACTCATTGCCAGGGTCTGTGCTAGCTCAGGGGCTAGACACAGCCCCTGCCTTCCCAGAGCTTACAGGGCAGACGACCAGGCTGCTGTAGCACAGAGTGAATACAGTTTTAAAGGAGAGGAGAAGCCCAGGGCCTGTGGGATATCAGAAGGGGCCCTAATCCTAGCTTGGAAGGTTCTGGAAGGCTTCCAGGAAGAAGTGATACCTAACTGGGACCCAGACAGTGAGGAGAGGTCAGCACATCATTATGTTTAGGGTTCTGAAAGTTCAGTAAGGCTGTGGGGTCGAGTGTGACGCAGAAAAGAGGTAAGAGGTGAGGCAGGAGAGCTAGGCGGGGGCCAGATCAAGTGGGGCTTATGCTCCACGTTAAGAGTTTGAACGTTAACCAAAGGGCTATTGATCGGCCATTCTCCAAGCCCCCCAGAAGTTTTTTTCTTTGCGTTCTTCCATTCAGTGCCCTGAAATGCTCACCTCCTCTTCTCCTTCTTCTACTTTTTGAAATTCTCCCCTCTTTCAAGGTCCACCTGAACTGTTTCTCCATCCTTGAAACCTTTCCTGCCCTCCCCGCCTTTCATAATTAGAGACAACCACTGTCCTTAGGTGGGTTAAGTAGGGTTGGCTTGGATGCGTTAGAAGAGACTTTACATGTGATTTTGTTTAATCTCCATGTGTGACAGTTGGGAAACTGAGGCTCGTAGAAGTTGACATAACCTGCCCGAGGTCTCCGGAGAGCAGAGTCATCCGGGTCTCCTGACGTTGCACTGCCCAGGGCCATCTACCTCTGAGCTCTTGAATTCGTTCCAGCTTGATAATTACCTGTAAAGTATAAGCGGCTAGTGATGCTGACCAAGGGGTTTAAGAATGAAGTAGGCTAAAAGAGATTTTAAAAAGAGGTGAAAGAAGTAGAATTCTTTTCCTGATCATATGCAGGTTTTTTATATGGTTTATTCAGCCAGTTCTATTTAGAGTGCAACTTCTGGATTGCTTTTGCTTTGGGTTAGTATCCTGAACGTGCCCGAGGCAGGTGTTCACCGGAGGTGGCCCTCAGGAGTGATCCAGGGTTACCAGTGAGCTAAGACCCCCTCCCCATGCTCAGCCCCTGGGAGCTGAGTACCAGAGACAGCCACCCCCTCCCCCAGCTCCCCAGCCACACCTGCAGCCCCTTGAACCTAAGTCAGCCTCCTCCCTGCACTGTTCCTTTCATGGCCTCTGGGTCCTTGAGGACAGATTCCTCAGGAATGAGGTCATAGACAGCCAAGTACTTTTAGGCGTTGCCAATTGAAGAACGCTCCTTACACTTTTTGCTGCTGCACTGGGTGGGAAGTCAGAGTTTTGGAGGACCTTTTACCCAGTCCTCCCTGGTGTCGGTGAGAGGTGCCAAAGAGCCTCCTAGTAGTTGCCCCACGGACAGTCTCATACTTTTTATTTATTTGATTTTGTTCACCCCCGTGCCTTTGAGAGTTAGGACTCAGTATATTCTGCATCCTTATTTGTAACAAATGTTTGTGGGAGAGGAACCCCGCCTCTGTGTACACCGACCAGGTTCTGACAACTGTTGACACAGCCTCAGCTTGAAGTCGGTGTCTGTGTCCCCTGGCGGAGCTGCCTTTCAGGATGCTGCTCCTGCACTGCTCCCTGCTTTGTCTCTGGAGTTAACAGTTTGTGGCGTTTCACACTGAACTCGCTCCCTGCCTCGAGATGAAGAGGAAAGCTAAATCCCAGACCTGTGACACAGAAATGGGGTGTCCTGATGAAACAGCAGAGGGAGGCTGAATTGCCTATGGCTACCAGCTGTACAAATTTGAATTCCAGGGTTGGAAGGAGCATTCAGAGATCATGTCGCTTTCCTTTACCTCCAGACAGGACCCCAGCAAAAAATGTGCTGCCCGGAGGAGCTGTTCTATGCTCTGAGCCAGTGGGTCTCAAACTGTGGCCCCTGGATCACAGCATCACACCTAGAAACTTGTTAGAAATGTACTTTCTCAGACCCCAGTTCAGACCTCCCGAATCAGAAACTCAAGGGATGGCACCCAACGATCTGTGTAAGGAGCCCTCCATGGGATTATGATGCACATAACAATCTGAGAACTGCTGCTCTAAGACAACCTCCAGCAGGACCCAGAGTGAAGGTTTCTCAGTTTAGACGGCAGGAAAACAACACTGAGGTTCGTCTAGCTGCTGTCTCTGAGCTTCAGTAAGTGCACAAGGCAGGATGGCTGCCCACTTCCTCTTCCTCTTTTTTATCTTGGCTGTGTATTGAGCTAGAATGCTTGCGTCCCTGGCTCTCTTGACCTTGTGGCAGAGAGACAGTGAAAGGTAATGACTGCCAGGCCACGATGCTGGATAATGGCCCCGAGCAGTTCTCCTAGATGTGGTCACCAGTCAGCTTCTCGGTGAGCTCAGCCCAGATCCCTTCAACATCTTTATCTCCTCCCCCCTCCCTGTCCCCCATGTCACCTGATAGTGCAGTGTAGCTCATGTCCCACGAGGCTTCTGAGCTGGGCCACTTGGAACTTGTACCTTTTCTCTTGACTCCACTCCCAATACCAAGTTAAAACATCCTGCAGAGCATCTCTTTCAGAAAGTAGGAAAGATTAAGGAGTCTCCTAGCTGAGTCTTGAAGCTCACATGAAAGCAGGAGCTCATATTTGCCCTGTAGCAGAGTTTTATTTCCTTTCCTTCAGAAGTGCAGCATGCGAGGGAAGCAGTTTTAACAGCCAACAGGACATCTTTTCTTGAGGGCTTCTGCTCTGTGTACCAGAGTCTGCTGAACACCATACGTATCTCAGTGTCTCCTGGTCATACCCACACTCACGTAGTTGTGCGCAATTCTGAGAGTGAGCAACATCTGGATTTCTGGTAGATGTGACCGTTGTAGCACCTTCTTCCTCTGTGCAGACTGATTTCATTTGAGTTTCATTTCAGACTGCAGCCATTGGTATAATACTTTTAAAAGCCAATTCTCCCTATAGCTTGGAACCCAAAAGAATGTCCAGATGTGTCTCTTCCGATGGCTTTCTCTGTAGGCCTGCCAAAGGGAAAGAGCCCAGAGTTCATTGGCATAGGAGAAAAGTTATTTAATATTTATGAAGGGGGCCAGATGTTCACATTTCACGTCACACCTAGTTAGTTAGACACGGTCCCTATCTTAGATAAACTCGCTCTCAGACAAATTATGAGCCACCAGGCCATAGAGACAACAAATGGCCAGTCACTTCTCAATTATATCACACAGTCAAAAGTACTTTTTCTTTAAAGGCTCACGGTTCAAGGCAGGCCCCTCTCCTCCAGTTCCTCCGCAGCCTCCAGCTAATCTACGGGGCTGGAGAGAACGATGGAGGTGACATCTGTTAACCCGACCGTATAATTCTTTCCCTTCAGGGGGCAGCTTCACCAGCAGTGCTGTGAAAAGTGGACCCTGGTTACTGATGAGACCCAAGCCAAGATGGCCCGGATGGCTGCTGCAGCCGCATGGGGTTTAGGTAAGGCCCCCCTCCCAGGCACCCGGTCCCGGTGAGGACAGTGAGGCTGGGGCTCGCATCTGAAACGTACGGCACTGTGGCTGCAGGCAGAGATGTCAGGTCTATAGAAGCATAAAGCTGTTCATGTCCACTTCTCCCTCCTCCATCCGTCCTTTCTACCTCATGACTTTGACTAACTTTGCTAGATGTGTCTAATAATGGCTCTTCACAGGGAGGCCAAGGAAAACAGTGAGCAAAGCATCAACACTGAGATATTTAGTGAAGTTGGTTCGTCTTCTGGCTCCATCATCATTAGCCTTTTTCCATGTTTCTGCTTTGCGTGGGGTCGCCACCTCATGATCCAGTATGGTTGCTGGAGCCCCACCAACATGTCTTTATCCTACAGGAATAATGAGAGAAGTCAGCTGTCTAGCTCCTTTTATTTCTTAACTTTTACCATAGAATCTTCCCAACAAATATAAAAGTGACTAGTATAATGAACCCCGATATGCTGTTCACCTTCTCCAACAGTTAGGAACATTCTGGCACTTTTGTTTTCTCTGTTCTCCTCCTTGCTGCCCGACACTCAGCCACCTTCCTCCCACTCCCTGAGTGTTTTCAAGCAGCAATTTCCTTTTAATCCCCACAGACAAGTGTCGTTTTCTGACATCAGACCCCAGCAGAGAGGATTCCCAGTGTCTGTTCCAGGGATGTTCTCAGTAAGAGGGGAAAGGGCCCATGGATGTCCCAGGTGGAAGCTGCACCTGTGGAGTCCAGAGGAAGGTTACATAACATCCACCTCCATTCTCACCCTCTGAGTCACACAGCTTATATCCTTTCCTTTCATGAGCTCTGAGCTGGATCCAGAACGTTTTTCAAAACCAAACTGCTTCCTGAGGAGTCATCATTTGTTATTTGCTTTTGCCCAGAGGCATAGAGAATGGATGCACCAGTGGTCTGGAGTGAAAGGCAGGAAAAGGCCTCGTAAAATCAGCAGCCCTGCAGTCTGCGGCTAATGAAGCTGGTATCTTTCCTGCAGATGGTTTTGGAAATCCTGGCATTTGATACATGCTCACCCCACCAGGGGAAGTGACTGTGTCTTTCCAGATGCCACCATTTCCCCAGTCTGCCCTGATATGACACTACTGTGCTATGACCTAGCCCATCTTTCTGTTGTAACAGAGCCTCTTAAAATATTTATCTCCTCCCTCTGAGGCAAAGGTACTGCCAGAGTGAGCCAAGCAAACTGTTTGTCTCATCCTGTCCCCTGTCTGGATAACGACCATATCAGTTGTTTAGGGGGAAATGTAATGTCCAAGGTACCGTTGAACTGTGAGATCCTCCATTGGTTGGGAAGAAAGCTCTTCCATCTCAACCAGAGAAAGCTGGGCGAATTCTCTAGGTTAATGAGGTACTGCGTGGCACCCTCCTGACCTGTGCTTATGTGGCTCCTTCCACCTTTCATGGAACTCCCTGGGGCAGCAGTGGAGGCCTGTGTTTGGAAGACAGATGTGGCCTTGTTAAACTGGCTCTCAGCCTCACAGAGTCTAGAGGCTCTCTGCAGGATTCGGGTACAGCAGGCTCAAGCATGTCCTATTTGAACCCCAAGCTAAATTCAAGTAACAGTGACAAGGCCTGTTTGAGATGCTGCCTTTAGCCCAGCAAGCTGACCACCCTAATGCTTTTCTGTGTGTGTGTGTGCACGCGTGTAGGTCAGTGGGACAGCATGGAGGAGTACACCTGCATGATCCCTCGGGATACCCACGACGGGGCATTTTACAGAGCCGTGCTGGCACTGCATCAGGACCTCTTCTCCTTGGCGCAGCAGGTACAAACCTCCATGTACCCACACCACCTACAACGGGAAGGTAATCACGTGCACCGTGTCCGCGCCTAGCACGTGGCGCCTGTGTAAACAGGCTGTTGTACTTCAGCTCTGGCGTTTGGCTCTGTGGCCTTGTTAGAATGGCTTTGGAGCGCAAGGCTCGGTAAGAAGATGACTCCCAGCATATCAGCCAGGGCCACTTTCTGCTCTGAGAGAGGGACGTGTGTTCTGGAAGTTACCATTTAGATTGCTTTTGGAGTTGGCTCCTTGGGTCATCGTTGCATCCTTTTTACCATGTTGCTTTAGCACTGCTTGTAGTAGAGAGAAACTGTTTTACCAAAGGAGAATTCAGAGAGCAGCACACCCCTCCTGCAGCAGAAATCAGTCACGAGGTTCTTCTGGCTCTGCAGGCGTGTCACACACTGGTTACCTTCTAGGAAAGTTAGCACTTGATTTGGAAATCCTGTGCTGACTTGCAGGCTAAAATAACGAGGTAATCACATCCAGCCTGTCAGGCACCCGACTGTCTTGGGTGAGGTGCTTGGGTAAATGACCTGAGCGCTACCGGACGGGGACATAGTCATACTAACCTTAAACATTCAAAAAAGAAAAGCTCCACGTGCAGGGGTTTTAATTGATGAAACAGAGAAGACTCAAACTGCAGTCCTGTGGCATCCCCACCGCCCCAAGCTCTGATTCACACGATGAGAACTGAGACCTGGGTCATTCCCGTCACGGGCACAAAAGCTCCCATTTACATGGTGAGGGTTGGCATTCTTCTGCCAATTTCAGAGGCACTCCCTCAGGAGGACAAGGTGCTTAAAAGCCAGAGACAACCAGCTGGGCCATTTGAGTGCTTGCACAGTCTGTTCTTACCAATATGCCCAACATGGAGAAGTTGAAAGAAGGTAGATCCACAAGTTGTCCTCGAGCTGCAAGAAAACAGTGGCTCTGTTTCTAAGCACGAATTTCCCTTCCTTTGTTACCCGGCATCTAAGATGTTAAGTTTTGGCTGCCATACATTTCTGTCTTTTCTGAGAAATCAGATAATGCTCTTCTCTAGGCTTTCAAATCTGGTAAAAGGTTTCTTCCCTCCTTCAGTGAACTTTTCTCTTCATCACTAGGATTTCAGTGAGACAGGTAACTTCTGCAGCTAGTTGGGAAGCCTGAAAATCACAGCCCTCCCTCCCCTCAGCTCCCAAGTCCACAGCTCAGTTCCAGGGCTTCTCTTTTTCTCTTCCAGTGCATCGACAAAGCCCGGGACCTGCTGGACGCCGAGTTAACTGCGATGGCAGGAGAGAGCTACAGCCGGGCGTATGGGGTGAGTGTGGACCGTCTGCACGGTGCAGGGTTGGAAGCACATTTCAGTTCTTTTTGCAGAGTGGGCTCGTGAGGACACACAGGCTGCCGAGAGCGTGCCTGTGGGACCAAAAGGAATGACTGAAATGAAGCCTGGCTTTCGGATTGTTCGCGCTGTGTTAAGTTGGAATGCGATTTGCTTCCATCAGGCCATGGTTTCTTGCCACATGCTCTCCGAGCTGGAGGAGGTCATCCAGTACAAACTTGTCCCCGAGCGCCGGGAGATCATCCGCCAGATCTGGTGGGAGAGACTGCAGGTGAGCCTGGTAGAAAGCCCCGCTTAGCCTCACAGAGGTTCCGTTTGCATTCAGGGCAGAACACCCAGAGGCTTCTCACCGAATAAGCCTCTAGCTGCGAGAGAATGACCTCTTTTTCGGCCTCCTTTTACCCTTCTCTAGGAAGAAAAGAAAATATCTTTTTTTTTTTTTTTTTCTTTTTTGGCTGCACTGCACAGCTTGTGGGATCTTAGTTCCCTGACCAGAGATCGAACCCGTGCCCCCTGCAGTGGAAGCGCAGAGTCCTAACCACTGGACCACCCGGGAATTCCCAAAAGAAAATATCTTTAATAAGTGACATTATGGCCAGCCAGTTGAGAATCTTGTCCTCAAAATCAGTGGTTCTCAACTTTAGCCACACAATAGAATGACCTGAGAGCTTTTTTTGGCCTTTTTTTTTTTTTAATAAATTTATTTTGTTTATTTATTTATTTATTTTTGGCTGTGTTGGGTCTTCGTTGCTGCACACGGGCTTTCTCTGTTTGCGGCGAGCAGGGGCTACTCTTCGTTGTGGTGCCCGGGCTTCTCGTTGCGGCAGCTTCTCTTGTTGCAGAGCACGGGCTCTAGGTTCGTGGGCTTCAGTAGTCGTGGCTTGCGGGCTCTAGAGCGCAGGCTCAGTAGTTGTGGCCCACGGGCTTAGTTGCTCCACGGCACGTGGCATCTTCCCGGACCAGGACTCGAACCCGTGTCCCCTGTATTGGCAGGCGGATTCTCAACCACTGCACCACCAGGGAAGCCCCCTGGAGAGCTTTTAAAAATCTGGATACTCAGACCACTTCCCAGACCAAATAAACAAAATTTCTGGGGATAGACCCAGGATCAGTATCTTTTCAGCCTTCCCAGATAATTCCAGGATGTGACTGACACTGAGAACCACTGCTCTAAATCCACCTGCTGACCACCTGCATCCAGCCCTTTAAGTGGGGTGGCCTGATGTGTTCAGTTACTAACCCCTGCCGTTTACAGTTCCTCAGCTCATAGTCACCCCATAATCTCTGTGCAGACTTTTTTCCACTGAAGTTTCCCCTCATCGAGAAACTTCTCCAAGTCTTCCATCAGTATTTTCGTTGTACATTCTGATCATTTTAGCTTGAGGAGCTGTCAGTTCCAGATCTGGGAGTCAGGAGTCTTAAGTGTCCTTGGAAAGGACAGTTCTCCCATTCCTTGAGTCGGGAGGAGGAGAAGTTTGTTGGCAAAGCCTTCACTGCTCCAGAAGCCACTTTTCCCCCTGCTTGTCATAATCAGCCTTCGTCAATTTTAAGCTGTTTCCTCTTGACCCAATCCACACTTAATTCCAGATTCTGTCCCCAGACAAGTTGAGGTTTGTGCTTCCAACTTTTCAGTAGGCTGTGGCAGAGCCTTTTGACTCCAAGTTGCATTCCTGTCCACGAAGTTCCAGGCACATTCCACTGGAAAGGAAAAGAGCTGGGCAAAGGATTGCCTATGAATATAGTCGTTTATGCTCTGAAATGAGCACATGCAGTTCTTTCACATGTTTTATTAGCAGTTATGAAGTGCCCAGTGAATGTTTTGATGGAAAATTGTCCATTGAACCCCAGAAAGGAATTCCACAAAGCCAGAATTTCCCACTTGACTTGTACACACCCTGGTGTTTTTAAGTGCCTGTAATGAGGTGAAGAGTTTCCAAATCAGAGATCTGATGAATCTTCTGCCATTCTAACAAGTGGGCAAAATAGAGACTTGGAAGGGGGTAGATTAAATGAGTCTCAGAGAGAAGGGACCCGTGTTTGACTTTACTGTGTCCAAGATACCATCATCATCTTAGGCCCTCATGACTTTCCTACCTTAAGACAGGAAGATGCTTTTTGGTTTCCAGGGGCCAAGTGATTTCAGCATCTGGGAGAAACTAGCAGATGATGAGAAGTCACCAAAACAGTCACTCAGTGTACTTTTTTCTGTTTTTCTAACTTTCCAAATTACTGTTGTTACACATAACAGGACAGAAAATTGTGGTTCAAGGCCTAAGAATACAGCATTAACTTTGTGGTAGGAATTTGGCTCTTGTGGATGGCTTGCTGTCAGAACACTCAGCCAACTGCCTAGGCTGGAAGAGTGCCGTTTTGCGATCAATTAAACTGAACTCCCCAGCCAGTGGCTCCCGCGGGGCAGTTTGAGAGGTCAACCTTACTTGCATTGGGTCTTTTCTTGCCTTGGGTTCTTTATTCAGTCTCAGATTGTGTCCCGTCATGTTTAAAAGCCTGCAACCATTGTCGCTAGACTTTTAGACTTACCTCCATGGAGGACAGCTCGTTGTTTGGTTTCGTGGAACTCTCTGATGAAGTGAGAGATATCAGAAACCCATCTCCCCTGGTGTTTGTCTCTGAATCTGACTTATTCTCAGGAAGGTGGAGGAGGAGAGGCTCGCTCTATTCTCAACAGTCTTTTGATATAAAATTAGCTTAGCCCCTTTGATAATGATTAATTCACTTTGTTTCTTTTTAATTTAAAAGAATTTATGTGTGTGAATGAATGAGTCCCTTTCCCTTCTATGTGCAGTTTTTGATCTGAGATGAATAAAAATGTAGAGGAAAGACAAGGTCAAGATCTGAGTGCAAGTTTAGGCTCTGATAACTTCAGAAATATAAACACCACCAACTTACAAACAACATCAATTGAAAATTTAATTATTTCAATTTTTTTTACACTTAATTAGTTTTTTAAATTTTGAATGATACATTTTAAATGTAATTTCTTTGTCAGTGATAGGCATCTTCAACCAGAGAGACTGAAGCAAAAAATTAAAGCTAAAAGTACATTATTTACAATTCAGAAAAGAAATTTAAATAATTTAGTTCATTTAAGCCTCACCATGGCACCATGAAGTTGGTACCATTTTTATCCCATTTTACAGATCAGTCACAGAGAGGTTAAGTAATTTGTCCAAAGTCACATAGGTGGTACAGTGGACGGGCCAGGATTCAGGTTCCAGAGTTCTTGGTGCACTGCTTCTCGAATTTTGAGAAGTTCCTAAGAGGCGTTTCACTCACAGTACCCTTCACTTGAGAAAGTTGAGATTATAAAAATGAATCTCTTTTTTGTTTCAGGGTGGGTTTCACTGTTGCTTGTGAGGGGTTAAGTTATAGCAGAGCACGTGTCTAATCCTCGCTTCTGGACGTTCCAGGGCTGCCAGCGTATTGTGGAGGACTGGCAGAAAATCCTCATGGTGCGGTCGCTAGTGGTCAGCCCTCACGAGGACATGAGGACCTGGCTCAAGTATGCAAGCCTGTGTGGCAAGAGTGGCAGGCTGGTGAGTGTCCCCACCGTGTGGGTAGGGTGGGAGTCTGGGGGGTGCTCCTGGCCCAGTTCTGTGTATAACCCCAACCTCTTGTTTTGAAGGCTCTTGCTCATAAAACCTTAGTGCTGCTCCTGGGAGTTGATCCATCTCGGCAACTTGACCACCCTCTGCCAACAGTTCACCCCCAGGTGACCTACGCCTACATGAAAAATATGTGGAAGAGCGCTCGCAAGGTCTGTGCTAGAATCCCGCAGGAGACCACGTTTCTCCAGAATGCTCGCCTAATCTGCTTCTCACTGCCTCCTCCAGGCCCGAAAGGAAACAGCGTCCAAACCACCGTGCCAGGGAGTTCACTCCCATCAGGAGGCTGTTTGGCCTGATTTCAAAGAGTGAATCATATTCGAGGAGATGCACGTATACCATTGATGAAACCAATGAGTGCGATCACAGTTCTATTTACTAGCAGCTAGAATATGCTAAAACATAGAAAATATTTCTGGGTTGTGTTGTTTTTCCCCCTAAGAGAAGTACCCAAAAAAGCATGTCTGTGAGAACACAGACTGAAACTTTCGTAAGACCAACTTGGTTTTTCAGACTTCTCGTCTCCTCTCCTGTCGTTAGTTTGGGATTCAAAAGCAGCAACACCCAGAGTCTGATGCTGAAACCAGTGGGGAAAGTCACCTCGAAGCCAATGTAGAATTCCTCTGACTTTATTTACAGACAGGTCCTTGGGAAATAGATGTGGCTTCTTTTTTGTTTTTATTTTTTAAAACAATCTCCCTGTACGATGGTGATGATTAACAAAAAGTAGGCCCTGGAGGCAAAATCAGCACCTGCTTTGGCTCCCCCATCATCGTCCTTATGAAACAGAGGAGGGAGTCCCAGCTCTCCTCTCCCTGTTGTTGTCCCCACAGTGTCCCTGAGATGAGAAAGGAATGCAGAGCAGCCACTGGAGCTGCGGCTGTGGAAGATGTAATAAAATAGCAGTGGAGGCTTGGCTGAAGGCTTACTTGGGAGATCCCTGGACTGTGTCAGAAGCTGATTTCTTTTGTGGGTGCTGGATTCTGTGACTCTGAATGCCACCCAGAGTGGGAGCCACAGCCCTGCACCACGCACTGGGTCTTTGATTGGGGCATACTTCAAATATCATGGCCCAAGTGTCCTTCTCCAAATGTGCAGTTTGGGGTTTTTTCTTTTGTTGTTGTTTTAGAGGGGGTGGTTTGGTTTAGTCTCTGTGAGCCTCCCAGGCCAGAGCACTTCTGATTCAAAGCCTGACCTTCCTCCAGGCAAATGAGAAAAACAGAAGGTGCTGGATCTGAATATAATCTGGTTTCCTTCCTATATGTAGCCTCCAAGTCTTTGAATGTCCTGCCGAAGGCAGGCGGAAGGAGTGTTTTGGCTAGTATTTCAACCGAGGAGTGGCTTCTTTCAACATAGGACCACAGCCCGACTTCTCCACAGATTATGGCCTTTTCTTAGGAACCCAGATTCTGGAGGGAGACCATAAAACCACATGGATTAAAGATTTAGAAATCTATTTAAAATTAGGTGCTTGAACGTCAAGCCCGGAGCTAGAGATGCCACATCTTCGTAAGAGTTCAGGAGCTACTCCAAGAAAACTGACTACTTAATAATAATTGTGCTATTGAACAAGTCACTTTAGTTCTCTGAGCACTGTGTTCTTCCTCCATAAATAAGGATTGTACTCTCTGCTTTGCCTAAGGCAGATGGAAATGGGGAAAAGCAGATCCCGTTCTGCAGGAAGACATCAGGCAATAGGTGTATGTCCACTGTTTTTCTAGACAAGACAGTTCACAGAACCTAGAGGCAGGCTGGTTCCTTCTGTGAAATTTCACTAAGCCGAGAACATAGTTCTTGCCCACAAACCACGCAGGCAGTCAAGAGCCAGAATAGTCTGCCCAGCTTACACTCTGGGCCTGAGAGAAACCCCTTCCTCCAAGCGAGCAGTCCATCATCTGTAAGAGAGAAGGAATCATTTTTCCCCCTACTCACTTCCTGGGGATGGAGAAAAGAAGGAGGTTTTTTGTTTGTTTTTTAATTTATTTTTTAATTTATTTATTTTTGTCTGCATTGGGTTTTTGTTGCTGCTAGTTGTGGCTCACGGGCTCTAGAGCACAGGCTCAGTAGTTGTGGCGCACAGGCATAGTTGCTCTGCAGCATGTGGGATCTTCCCAGGCCAGGGCTCAAACCCGTGTTCCCCTGCATTGGCAGGCGGATTCTTAACCACTGCGCCACCAGGGAAGCCCAAGAAGGAGTTTTTGATAGAACATTTTCAATTCCTTGGAAATAAGATGCCTCCATGCCACAGAGTAGAAAGATACTAGAGTCTCCCATGCTGGGTAAACTGACTAAACCTAACATTGGGCTTCAAATCCAAACTAATACTCAGCCTTCCCAGTTTTGGCAGTTTTTGTTTTGTTCTTGTGGAGTCTCCCGAAGAGAATTTAAACTCTCTCTCGACAGTCAGTGACACGTAACCTGTGGGCTCTGAAAAGCACCTGGCATCCGAGTTCCTAGTTCATTTCTTACCTGCTTGATGTACACACTAACCACCATGAGTTATCTTCCACCTTTTTCATGAGGGATCATTTAAGGACTCCCTCCCAATTCTTTTTTTCTCTTCCTAATCAGATTTAAGTCTAGCCAGTGTAGTTCCCATAGAAGAAAAACTAAAGGAACGCTTATCACTTCCCAGGTGCGAGATGCTGATATAGCTCATTTTTCAAAGCCACTGGTGAGGAGTGGAAGTCTGAAGACAGATGTCTGAGGGAGACAGGTGTCTTGGTAATTGTTAGAACATCTGTGTGTCTGCCCTGCCCTCGTGTGGATTAGCTGCCTGGTAAATCATTGTCACGTCATTCTGCCTCTGGGTTAAGCCCTCTCGATGCCAATTAATTAATTAATTCCTTATATATTCAAAGTATCTGAGGTTGGTCCTGACCCCCAAGCCAGGGAGTTTCAATTTTCCTTCAGGACCATCATTACTGACATGTTTCTATTCAAAAAAAGAAAAAAAGACTCTTACATGATTTACAGTAAGGAAATCATTCTGACATTTATTTGAAGTGTTGGGGTTTTTTCTCTCCTTTTCTGTAGCAAAGAACACATACTCTCTTTTTCACATTTATCACGATGCTGGTATGTGTGGACACGGCAGGCTGATACAAATGGCTTGTAACTGACTCTCAGATCTCTGACTCTGTCTCTGCTCTTCCCTAGTTCCACTATCTGTTACTAACCCAGATGCCTTCTGCTCACTTTGTATAAAATCACATAGTGTAAAGAGACGTAACTGCTGGAGGACGCTCTGCAGATTTTGCTCCTAAGCCACCCTATTCAACTAAATGTTTGCTTGGGTAGTGTCCCCCCCATGCCACTTGGATGTATGAGGGGCCTCACCCCATCTCTCTGTTCTATTTGGGTACTGAGGGTTCTGTCAGATTTTTAAAAATATTTTATTGAAATACAGTTGATTTACAATGTTGTATTTCTGCTGTACAGCAAAGTGATTCGGTTATACATATATATACATTCTTTTTCATATTCTTTTCCATTATGGTTTATCACGGGATGTATCACATTTTTTTAAACTGTAATTTTTGCTATGCTAGTGTCCAAGGTACCACAGTGTTTTAAACACATGCTAAAGTTTTACTAGCCTGAAACAATTCCCCATGAGCCTGATTTCCCCCAGGGCAATATATTGATAGTGAAGTAAGCAGTGGTTTGAGATTACTTCATATGAATTGTTTTTTGGGGTAGTCAGGCGAGTAGTTTTTCTAAGGCTTATTAAGACTTGTAATTACAGTTGGCCAAGGAGAGCTAAGACTTGAATTGAAAACATGTGAATCTTCTTGAAAAGCCCAGCCATCTCTCAGCGTCACGCCCCGGTCCTCCATCCTACGGGGTCCTCACCCAGTGTTCTAGGGTGTTCCGTTGGGAGAGGGTTGGCTCAGGTGCCTGTGAACCGCAGTGCCTGTCTCCTGAGGTTGGGCCCAGTACCAAGTGGTTCCCCGTGCCTTTGTCCTGCTACAGATCGATGCCTTCCAGCACATGCAACACTTTGTTCAGACCGTGCAGCAGCAAGCCCAGCGCGCCGGCGCCGCTGAGGACCAGCAGCACAAGCAGGAGCTGCACAAGCTCATGGCCCGGTGAGCTCCCCACGGCCGGCCCGCCGTGCGCAGCCCTGTCCCGCCGGAGGCCGCTGCTGCGAGGGCGCGCTCAGGGCTCCCGGAGCAGCCGGCTGCTGACGTCTCTCGCACCTTCTCCAGTAGGGGTCCCGGGCAGCCGTCAAATCACGCTAGTCCAAAATCTCTGCCACTTACTCTCCCAGGATTCAGCAGCCCAGGAGCACCTGTGTGCTGTTCTCCTGGTGTCTGGCTTTAGAGTGTGATGCGCTGCTAATTTGCTGTGTGACTTTAGATAAGTTACTTAACCTCTCTGTGCCTCGGTTTCCTCGTTATATAAAAAGTGGATAGTGAGAGTTCCTTTTTCCTAGGGTGGAATGAAATGGTGTGAGGATTAATGGGAAGAATACATCAAGCCTTTAGCACAGAACCTGGAATAGCTTAGCAATCAGTAAAAGGAAAAAGTAAGGGAGAAGCTATATAGCAATCGAAAGAGAAATTGCTCTCAACAGCTACCACCCACCATAATGAATTTGGGGGAGACAGGTCCATTCAGACCTCCGTGTGCCAGGTACCTGGTTTATGCTAGCATTGAAAGACAGGGGGCAAGAAGAAGAGACCATCCCTTAAAAAAACTGATCCCCAAAGCCTGTCTTTTCCTTCCATGTGGCTAAGAATTCTGATGGTTCCCTCATGTTGCTTCCCGAGAGGAGGAATAAATATCAGGGAGGCTTTTGTGCTCCTGTGACGTAATTCATTGTTCTCCTTGGAAGGGCTCTTCTGAGGAGGGGGCAACCTGGGGTCTCGTTTCTCTGTTTTCAGATGTTTCCTGAAACTCGGGGAGTGGCAGCTGAACCTGCAGGGCATCAACGAGAGCACGATCCCCAAAGTGCTGCAGTATTATAGCGCCGCCACGGAGCACGACCGCAGCTGGTACAAGGTAACCAGAGACGGGGACCTCCCGCTGCCTCCTCCAGACGCCTGCCTGTGCACCCCAGTGGCTCGTGCTTTACAGCAAGGCCTTGGTGGCCTGGTCTGATACCGCGAATTGGCTTCTTTGAGTGCTGGGAGCCAGTTTGTTAGAGGCCCTTTCCACGTCTAATTGATAGATTCTTTGACTTGAAAAAGACTTATTATACCGTGAGTGTGTGCGTGGCTCTGGGGATGCTGTTGTCTTACAGACTCTTAGCGGCTTGTTTTCCTAGAGCATCTGGACACATGGTTAGTCTCTAGAACTTGTATCTTCCCTTGGGTCATCTGTCCCTTCCCAGCTTCTTTCTGATTCGCATCCCTGTCTGCTCCTCATCTAAGAACTGAACTTTCTGTTTTTATTGGAAAGCTCTGGGTAACATCCTGTTATATCATAGGAAATTTTTCAAGAAGATAAACAGAATTAGAAAATGTATAAAAGATGTGATTGACTGGGACAGGACTGAGTCTTGGGCATATACGTCTTTGGTGAGAGCACACATTCTCATGTTTTTCTTTTCTGAGGGGCCTCCTGGTAAGAGCTACGTGGTGTGGCAGGTGTCCTCCATTTCTCTCTGGTGTCTCCTTAACCGGCTGATACTGTGTGAATTAATCCCTCTGGGATCCAAACCTGCATCTGGAGACCACAGAAACATCTACAACGAAATTCTTAACTCTGCTTTAAGCATGCTTCAGTCTAATCTGAAAAATGCTCATTTTGTGGAAGCAGTAGTGATCATTCTCTCTAGGACAGCTTCAGTCTGAGGCTGGAAGAATGTGGCCAGTGAACCCCTGGTTAGTTGGAACCTTACTGATTAGAATTGTGTCCTGACCAGATTGCTTTTCTTCATTCAGCTTTTCAGAAAGAAACAAATCACAAGTAAAAAACTGGCTCCAGGACTTTCAGTTTTAGTTTTTTCCTAGCATGGGCCCTTTTGGGTCTATACTGTCTTGTACCATCAGTTGTGTATGTTAGTCCTATGCGCGTGCGGGACTCTTTCTGTCTTGTTCAGCGGGACCCCCAGCTCACAGTACATATATAAGAGGTACTTGTTGAATAAACAAAAGTATGGGAAAACTGAACCTGGGTCATTGTAGGATTCTTATTCACCAAATAGAGGTTGATTATGATCAGTCTACTCTGCTTAGCTGGGGAAATGGACACTTCCATGTTAAAGAAAGGTTTTTAGCAAGGGATGCAAAGGAATTTACTGATTATCCAGAAAGTCCAACTATGAGTAGTTTTTTTTTTTTTTTTTTTTGGCTGTGATGGGTGTTTGTTGCTCTACGCAGGCTTTCTCTAGTTGCAGTGAGCGGGGGCCACTCTTTGTTGCGGTACGCGGGCTTCTCATTGCAGTGGCTTCTCTTGTTGCGGAGCACAGGCTCTAGAGCACAGGCTCAGTAGTTGTGGCTCGCAGGCTCAGTAGTTGTGGCTCGCGGACTCAGTAGTTGTGGCTCGTGGGCTCTAGAGCACAGGCTCAGTAGTTGTGGCTCGCGGACTCAGTAGTTGTGGCTCCTGGGCTCTAGAGCACAGGCTCAGTAGTTGTGGCACACGGGTTTAGCTGCTCCGTGGCATGTGGGATCTTTCCGGACCAGGGCTCGAACCCGTGTCCCCTGCACTGGCAGAGTATTCTTAACCACTGCGCCACCAGGGAAGCCCAATGAGTGGATTATTTAATGTCCTCCTATCACTGCAGACTTACCAGGTCCCAAATCAAACTCTCCCTCATGCTCTGTACCCCAGGCAATGCTATTCCATAGCATCACTGCAGCTCAAAGCGTCAGAGGTGTGAATGGTTAGCACCAGAGGCTTCTTCGGGCAAGCAGTCGCTGAGCACTGGCTCTCTGACAGGCCCCGAGCCAGGTGCGAGGGATGAACAATGACCAAGAGTCACCCTCCGTGGTGGTCCTGTGCTCTCAGTGTGTCCCCTTCCCCACTGTCCTCTGGCCTGGTTAAGACCTTCACCCTCACCCCCTGAACCTCTGCCCTCTTAAATAATCTGTTTTATATCTGCTACCAAAGGAATGTTTGAAGCCCAGCTTTTAACTCAGCTTTAAAAACTCCATTTCCTACAGAATGAGATGGGACGCCCTTGGTCTCACGTGCCGGCCGCTCCGTCTGAGCCCGCCGCCTTGCTGGGCTCCCCCTCGCTGCTCTCCTGCGTGTGCCCTAAGCTTCAGTCACATCTGCCTGCTTGTTTCCTGTGAACTGTGCCGTGCTTGCCCAGCCTGCATCTCTGTCCCTGTTCCTCCTCTGCCAGGATGCCCTCCCTGTCGCCCTCTTGTGCCGTCCTTGCCCATCTAAGGCTGCTCAAGACCCACCGCAGTCTCTCCTCTGTGACGCCTTGCCCGCCCGTCCCTGGCATTCCCGTTGTCTGTCTCTCGTTGCCCCGGTTGTGTTCTGCCTGTTTTTAGGTTTTTGAGTAACCTACTCTACTAGATTAGCAGGTCCCTGAGGCAAGGCCCATAGCCTGTTCCTCCTCATGTGCCCCCCACCCCGCCCATGGCACTCACCATAGCCCCCGATACAGCAGATGCACCCCAAAATGAATGAATTGCATTGGATTTAGTAAAATGCCCCATTCCCCAGTGTTCCATGAAGTGAGGATTTGCTCTACTGACCACTGAGAAGAAAGGGCGGCCCGCACTCTTTCTCAGCTGTGGCCTCACGCCCCTCAAGGCCCTTGATGCCTGAGCTTCCTGCCCCTGCTGATGTCACAGCCCTGATGTCTGTCCTCTTGTCCCCGCCCACAGGCCTGGCACGCGTGGGCTGTGATGAACTTCGAGGCTGTGCTCCACTACAAACATCAGAACCAAGCCCGTGATGAGAAGAAGAAACTGCGTCATGCCAGCGGGGCCAACATCACCAATGTGGCCACTGCCGCCACCACAGCGGCCACGGCCACTGCCACCAGCACCGAGGGTAGTAACAGCGAGAGCGAGGCTGAGAGCACTGAGAACAGCCCTACCCCGTCTCCTCTGCAGAAGAAGGTCACTGAGGTACCCCTCCTTCCTCCCCCATCAACTGACCCAGGCACCAGGCGCTCTGAGGGATGGAGGCTGATAGGAGCCTGAGGCCCTACTCGGAAGCTCTGGTTGAAGCCAGAAAACATGGTTTGCCATCGGCATTGTTAGAGACAGTCCTTTTGTTTATATATTTGGGTTTGGGGAACTGACGTAGCCCCTGCGCTGAAGAATGAGGTCCTCGTCATGCTTCCCATGTGACTGAGCTCATTCTCCTAATGCTCTGCACTGGTGTGAAGGCAGCCTGCACATCTTCGGGCCCACTCTGAGCACAGAGCCCGGCAGAGTCCATCCCCTGTCTTTTTCTCTCCCCTTCCACCTCCCCTGAGGCTGTCGGTTCAGGGCCTGGGGCAGCTGACCAGCCCAGAGATCAGCATGTTCAGGGCCTTGGCCCCACCTCCTCTGCCACCCTGTTCAGGAAGCCACTGTTAGCCCAAGATAGTAACAGTGACGGCACCATTGCCATTACTGAGTGCTTGCTCTGTGCCAGGTGCTGATCTAAAGGCTTTCTGTGTATTAGCTGATTTAATCCTCATAACCACTCTTTGAAGTGGATACTATTTAGTATGCTGTTATGCCCATTTTACAGATGAGAAAGCTGAGGCAAGAGTGTCACTAACATACGTGTGTTCCAACAGGATTTGTCCAAAACCCTCTTGATGTACACCGTCCCTGCTGTCCAGGGCTTCTTCCGATCCATCTCTTTGTCACGAGGCAACAACCTCCAGGACACGCTCAGGTATCAGGGAAAGGAAGGGAAGCCCTGGTGGGCCATGTGGATGGCAGGTCACAGAAGTCACACATAAAGTCCTCTTTCCCTACCCACCCCGATGAGCACGTCCCAGAGTCGCAGCTGACCAGGCCCCACCTGTGCAGGTGAAATCTGCAAAGAGGAGGGAGCAGTGGCCCAAGGACTGCCCGTGTGTGGCTTGTTATGTGGGAAGGAGAAACGCAGCTGTTTCTTACAATATCGCTGAAATTCCTTCAGCTTTTGGAGGCAACTCTGAGAGGCCTAAACAAATGGCACAGGCCAGCCAGTCCAGAGGCTGTAGGTGACCAGCCCTCCTGCGTTTGGGGGTCTCCACCGGCTAAGTGCCAGGTTTCCAAGTTGCTGCTGTGCTACAGGCAACTCTTTCTGCACGTGCAAAGCTTATCCATGGGCTCGTCTGTTCGAGTTATGAGCTGATGCCATGGTGACCCCTCTGTGTTACCTGGAATGAAATAATCATTCACTTGGAATGATCTTCCTGTGTTTGGCCGAGCACCGCTGACCATCCCCACCCACCCACTCCCAAGCAGTCCCAAGACCAAACACATTGGAGAGCCACTGATATGGAATTCTGCCAGTTCTCTTCCCAAGAGTCTTGAAGATGAAAAAACAGAAAAAAGCTGGTAAATTAAATTTTCTATGACTTTCATTTTTCTTTTCCAGAGTCCTCACCTTATGGTTTGATTATGGTCACTGGCCAGATGTAAACGAAGCCTTAGTAGAAGGGGTGAAAGCGATCCAGATTGACACTTGGTTACAGGTGAGGACACTTGGTTTACAGGTGAGGGTACTTGGTTATAGGTGAGGCTGCTTGGTTACAGGTGAGGACAATTGGTCATGGGTAAGGCTACTTGGTTACAGGAGAGGGTACTTGGCTACAGGTTGGGATACTTGGTTACAGGTGGGGACACTTGCTTACAGATGGGGATGGGTCAGATCTTGCTCCTCGTCTGCCGCCTCTTAGAATCATACACTGTTGAGAATAGCAAGGAAGCATGTGCTGTACGGTGGTGAGGAAGTAGGGATCGACCCCAAGGTCAAGACTCCATATTTTCTTCAGTTCCTTTTAGAGAACTGAAGAGAATGAACCATTTCCAAGCCCAACAGCATCTACCAAACAAGTCATAAGAGCTGTTCGTGGCTCAGAAGAATAACCGGAGTTGTTTCCACATCTCATGCTGCACACTGTGTCTTTCTGAATATCAGGTTATACCTCAGCTCATTGCGAGAATTGATACGCCGAGGCCCTTGGTGGGACGTCTCATTCACCAGCTTCTCACAGACATTGGTCGGTACCACCCCCAGGTACGTGAAGACCCGGGGCAGTTTCTCATCTAACTGCTGACCTTCTGATTTGGTGGTCAGCCTTTCCTAAAGCTGCTCTAGAAATGTGAGTGCCACTGGGAGCCAAGCGTCCTGTCCTGCCCCTGGGAGGGCCTGCCCAGCTGGCAGGCTCTGGGACCCAGGGGCCTTCCAGGAAAGAAAGAACCCCCGCCAAGATCGAATAGCCCCTGCCTGGTAGACTCAGACAAGTGTCGGTATCATATTCTTGTCATCCTCCTTTCACACGAGTTTGCAAATGTTCCTTCTGTATTTGCTTCAGGCCCTCATCTACCCACTGACGGTGGCTTCTAAGTCTACCACCACGGCCCGTCACAATGCGGCCAACAAGATTCTGAAGAACATGTGCGAGCATAGTAACACCTTGGTGCAACAGGCCATGATGGTGAGTCAGGGCCGGGGCAGACTTCACGGCCTCTGGTCACCGAGCAGACATCTTGAGTGAGGTTGTCTTTCTTCCTCATGACAGGGCTGCGTACTCCCTCTGGCTGCCAGATAGAGTACCTTCTGTTTCTCCGAGACAGGCCTTCCTGAGCTTAGCTTATCCTTGGTGCTTCCCTCCTTCCCCTTTCTGATCCAGGTGAGTGAGGAGCTGATCCGAGTGGCCATTCTCTGGCATGAGATGTGGCACGAAGGCCTGGAAGAGGCCTCTCGCTTGTACTTTGGGGAGAGGAACGTGAAAGGCATGTTCGAGGTGCTGGAGCCCCTGCATGCTATGATGGAGCGGGGACCCCAGACTCTGAAGGAAACATCCTTTAACCAGGTATGGGATGAAAAAGCGTCAACTGGCGGGACTCCAGAGCCTTTTGCAGACGCCTTTCCCTCTAACCTCTTTACTGACTTGAAGAAAATGTATTCTGATGGAGGGAGGTCATAGGATATAAAACACCAGAAATTTATTTGTCATTAAGTTACAAGAACCCTCCTGAAACTTTAATTGGAAAACTGTGGGATTCCTCACGAGGCCATCTCATCTCTCTTCCAAACTTACTTTACCTGAGAAGCCATCCTGAGGTTGGGACTTTGAGGCTGGAATACTGCCAAGCTTCCCTGCTGAGCGATCCAGGCCAGTGCCTTCCGGCCAGGGTGCGATCCCAAGGAGTTCTGCTGTCTGCTTGGGGACTCAGCCTTGTGGCTTAGTCAACACAAATGACAACTTGCAAATTTCCCCTGCATTCCCTCTCAGGCGTATGGTCGAGATTTAATGGAGGCCCAAGAGTGGTGCAGGAAATACATGAAATCAGGGAATGTCAAGGACCTCACCCAAGCCTGGGACCTCTATTACCACGTGTTCAGACGAATCTCAAAGCAGCTGCCTCAGGTAGGATCTTGAGGCTCCAGTAGGGTTAACGGTCATTATAGTCCTTTCTGTTTTGTTGTCTGTGAACATTCTAACACTAACCCCCCCAGCACCTGGTTCCACTTCTACCTGCAGACTTTGGGACAAGTCATCGCTATTAGCAACCCATTGAAAAATACTTAAATGGCATTTAAATTCCTCCCTGAGGCAGAAAACTAAACCCTGTGGTAATTATTCACAGCTCACATCCTTAGAGCTGCAATACGTGTCCCCAAAACTTCTGATGTGCCGGGACCTGGAATTGGCTGTGCCAGGAACATACGACCCCAACCAGCCGATCATTCGCATTCAGTCCATTGCACCATCTCTACAAGTCATCACATCCAAGCAGAGGCCCCGGAAGTTGACGCTTATGGGTAAGGACCATCGTGCGGACCCGAGACTCGGGTAAGGACCCAAGTCTCCCTCTCACCCTGGTGGACCCCTCCTCTCTCCTGAAACAACTGCTTGCTGTCCACACGACTGATCTTTCTCCCGTTTATTGAGAGCCGAGTAGGGAAAAGTGCGTTTCTCCTTACTGTCTCCTCCCTGGGACCCCTCGTTGATTCATACAGCCGGGCTCACTTAAGTGAAGCATAACACTCCTCCCCACCGTCCCCCCCACCCAGAACAGGTGGAAGGGAGCTGTGAAGGCCTGCGATGTGGAGGATGGGTGGGTGGGCAGCTGTCAGGGAGCTGCTGAGGCAAGAAGGAGGCCCCGGATGCAAGCACGGCAGGTGACAGGCCACGTCGAAGGAAGGGCACCGGCCTTGAGTGTCCCTGTTTACTCTCACATTCTCTCTTTGTGGGAAACACTGTGTAAAGTGAACAGACTGAAGTAGAAATCAGTTCCAACAGTGAGGTTTGTTCCCTGGGGGTGTGGTTTCGGGAGGCCTGAGTGCTATGCCGGCGCTCTCAGCTCTCCCGCCTTTAACAGTGCTTGTGGTTTTTAAGCAGTGATTATTCACCGTCAGCAGCGAATGGTGACCCACGGGTTATTGTCTCTCCGCGGCTGGCCTTTTCTAATACTAAAACACGTGTTGGTCAGCTTTCAGCAGCGTCTAACTAAAGAGACTTTACCGAAGGACTGTTTCCGGAGGTGTGGCTGAGTTAAGAGAGCCGGTAGTGTGAAGTTAGTACTCACCCCCAACCTCCAGCCCGAAGAGGGCACAGAGCCTGGCAAGGGCTGTAACCTGGACAGAGAGGCCGTCCCCTGGAAGCTGTGGCTCAGTGGGAGGGAGCTACTTCCAGAACCGTAGCCTGGCCAGTCGTCAGGGGCAAGTACCCTGACCTCTCCCTCTTCCCACCCTCTGACCTTCTGCCACCGCCCCCATTGGCCAAGCACACAGGGGAGCCCAGGGGATGTGGTCTCTAGGGGTCAGGCTTCTCGGGTCAGAGCAGGACAGAGAAGGACAGAAAGTGGGTTGGGGAGGGGACATGTAGAGTGACCATCTTTGTGCAGACTTGTTCCTGGCCCTTGAAGACAGAGTTTATAAAAAATTTTACTTATGTTGATTTGAACAACATCTCGTTGGGGGACCATTAACAGGAGGGCCATTCTTTTCATCCGTTCTAGGGAGTGTTTCTTCTCTTTGTAGGGACAGTACAACTGGGTAAGTTATGTGTCCACAGACTTGTGAATGCAGTGGTGGTCCACCAGCCAGTGGGATTGAGACCCTCTGATCCTTGCTGACTGCTCCCCCCATTCTTTACAGGCAGCAACGGGCACGAGTTTGTCTTCCTCCTGAAGGGCCATGAAGATCTGCGGCAGGACGAGCGAGTGATGCAGCTCTTCGGCCTGGTCAACACCCTTCTGGCCAATGACCCAACATCTCTTCGGAAAAACCTCAGGTATTCAGGGTGCCATGAAAATGGCACTGATTTGAGAAATCTTCTAGTTATTTCTTAACATCTCTCCAGGTGGTCGTGTACCTTTGCCAAATAAATAATTACATACCTGACAGGAAGTCATCAATAGCCAAGGTGTCAAAGAGAAGAATTCTCCAGGTTTTTAGAGTGTTCTCATGGGAAGTGCCTTTGATAACCTCCAGAGGATTCAGAAAGGAATACTTTGTGGCCTTTAGACTGGAGATTCCACAAATTCAATGTGTTCTACCCTTACAGGATGACAGCCCTGCCAAGCCCTTCCTGTCCTCAGTCTTCTCTTACTCCTCTTTCTGTTAAGAACATAGATATTGGGCTTCCCTGGTGGCGCAGTGGTTGAGAGTCCGCCTGCCGATGCAGGGGACACGGGTTCACGCCCCGGTCCGGGAAGATCCCACATGCCGCGGAGTGGCTGGGCCCGTGAGCCATGGCTGCTGAGCCTGCACGTCCGGAGCCTGTGCTCCGCAACGGGAGAGGCCACAACAGTGAGAGGCCCGCGTACCGCAAAAAAAAAAAAAAAGTTCTACTGTTTGCTGCTCAATGACCCTGCTTCCCCTTGGGTTTTAGCATCCAGAGATATGCTGTCATTCCCTTATCAACCAATTCGGGCCTCATCGGCTGGGTCCCCCACTGTGATACGCTGCACGCCCTCATCCGGGACTACAGGGAGAAAAAGAAGATCCTTCTCAACATTGAGCATCGCATCATGCTGCGGGTATGTGATGCGTCTGCCAGGCCCAACTGTTCAGTGTCTCAGAGGCAAAACTCACCAGTCAGGGAATCTGTACAAAGCTGCTTTTCTCATTCTCCTGTACGTGTCCATCACTGAAAAATCTGTTTGAGGGAATTAGTTGTTGACGAAGGATTAATGATGTGAGTCCTAAAGCAGATAACCTTCTCTAAGAAACGGAAGGACCCTGAAGCTCAGAAATTAGGTTTCCATCACCCTCCGTGAGACTGGACCGCATTATTCATCAGGCAACACGTATCTACTGAATACTAACGATGTATACAGAGCGCTGCCTGGCCATATGGGGAAATGGTGCTTAGGAGGTGTGTGAGTGAGGAGAACGAGAACTGTTGGTTACCCGAATCCTTGAACCTTCCAGTGTTCTTGTTCATACCGGTAGGCTGGTACTGAGGCAAGGCCCTGGCACTTCCTGTGGTCATTGGGTTAGAGTGGCCACTGCTTTTCCTTGTTTCCCTTCTCCTTTTGGCGGTGGTGGGGAAATTAGAACCCAGCACTGCCTGGTCACGGAGCCTTGTTTCTTCCTGGGTGTGAGCTGCCTGTCTCAGGCCGCTTCCTCACAGCCCTTGTGTCCTGGTGCAGATGGCTCCGGACTACGACCACCTGACTCTGATGCAGAAGGTTGAGGTGTTTGAGCACGCCGTCAACAACACGGCTGGGGACGACCTGGCCAAGCTGCTGTGGCTGAAGAGCCCCAGCTCCGAGGTACGGCACCCCACCGCACCCTACCCCACTCGTGCCGCTGCCCTTTGGTGCACCCCCTCTGGTCAGGAATGGTTTTCTCGTTTGTTCCTGTGCACCTGGTGGACGAGTCTCTGTAATGATTAGCTGTGGATGATGGGCAGTCCTTTAGAGCAGAAACTGAATGGGCGAGCCATGCAGTCTAGCAGTAGTTAATAGTTTCAAGTTTCACCCATTGCTTTATGATAGTATTTTATTAAGGCTGTTCAATCTTTTTCATATGTATTATAAATTTCCTATTTATTTGGTTTTTCAGTTTTGTTAACAGTATGTTTCTCGGTTTGAAATTTTTGTTTTGGTTTTGATGTGCATTTTTAAATGTTAGAAGTTAATAGATTTTTAATCCTTTTCTTTAAAGTCTACCTTTGGCTTTATATTTAGAAAGTCTCCACCTCAAGATTACTTATCTTTTCTTGTACTAATTATAAGATTTGTGATGTGATATGATACTGCTGTATGATAAATATAAAAGATGTTAAGAGAGTAAATTACATAAGTTCTTATCACAAGGGAAAGAAAAAGATTTGTGTTTACATTTAAATCCTTAACCCAAGTTGGAATTTAAAGTTAGGGCATATATTTTATTTTTTTAAGATGATTAAGCAATATTTTAGTATTACCAAATCATCCATCCTTTCACCACTATTTAAAAGAGTCAATTTTTATTATATACTAAATTCTTATATGCCTTTGGATTTCTTTCTAGAATTTCTATTTCATTGATCTTTCTGCCTGTTTCTCCTCAAGTATCCCACTGTTAATACAAGTCTCTTCTCATTGGCTATTTACATTTTTTTTTTTTCCGGATAAATTTTGGGATCATTTTGTCAAGGTCCCCCAAAAACGTGCCAATGAATTTTTATTGAAATTACATTAAGTGTATTAAATAATCTGGGAGGATATTACATCTTTTCAATCTTAAGTGGATATCCTTAAATGGATATTTTCACTTACTCAAGTCTTTATATTTCTAAGCAAAGTTTAATTTATTTATTCATCTAAGTTCTGCACATTTCTAATTAAGTTTATTCTGAGCATAGTTTATCTGTGTAATTATGAATGTGATTTTGGTTCCCTTATACATTCTAACTGGTTATTGATGGACTATAAGCAAACAACTGATTGGGGTATAATTATGTTGAAACAAGTTAGTTTCCAGAGGCTTGGTTCACGTGTGCTCCTGTGTTCTAGGTGTGGTTTGATCGAAGAACCAATTACACCCGCTCTTTAGCGGTCATGTCCATGGTTGGGTATATTTTGGGCCTGGGCGATAGGTGAGTGAATTTGTTTCTTTGAGTCTTGTTTCTTGAATGGCTTCATTTTGTAGCCATTGTAGTTTTCTTGAATGGCTTCATTTTGTTTTCCAGTGAGATTTATGACCGTTTGGTAAATATTTGTATTTTGTACTTTAGGCGCTTTTGGGGGCATCAACCTTAGTCCCCTATTTATTGTCATGCCAACAGAACAACACATCAAACTAAAGAGAAGAAAAACAATAGTTCAAGGGTACTACTTTCTCCATAGGTTGGTTTAATGTATTAAAACCCATTTTAAATCCAGTTGATTTTATTGATTCCATAAACATTTATCAATCACCACCATGCTAAGATAAATAATTCTATTTCCTTAATTGAAACCAACCAAAGTAGATCCTTCTGATATTCCTACATAATAAATTTCATCCTAGTGTACTGACTGAAAAAGTAGTTTAGGAATGTTCAGAAATTCAAAACAAAATAAACCAAAAGAAACTAGTATTCCGACGTCTACTGTTCTTCTCCTGAGATCATGTTTCATGCAATTATTTGAGAGTGAAAAAAATTTTATCCCACAGAAATAATAACTTCCTGTTTTTAAAAAACTCAGAGGGACTTCCCTGGTGGTCCACTGGTTAAGACTCCGTGCTCCCAATGCAGGGGGCGCGGTTCAATCCGTGGTCAGGGAACTAAGATCCAAAAACTACTTAGTAAAACACCTGTTGAATTGGCTCAGGGGCTCAGGGAGATGAGACCCTATGATAGGTGCCACGTAGCGGAGATGGAACCTTGTCACCCTGAGATGCCACCACTGCCGGAAACCATGTATCCTGTGACCACAGACCTTGGGAAAGCAAAGTGTCTCGGTATCGTGGGGCAGCTTGTGATTCACACAGATAAATTCTCATTTGAGCCCTAGGGCAGGGGTCGGCAAACCTTTTCTGTAAAGGGCCAGATAAGAAATATTTTAGGCTTCGCTGGCCATACGATCTCCGTCACAACTACTCATCTCTGCTGCTGTAGCATAAAAGCAGCCTGGGGCTTCCCTGGTGGCGCAGTGGTTGAGAGTCCGCCTGCCGATGCAGGGGACGCGGGTTCGTGCCCCGATCCCGGAGGATCCCACATGCCGCGGAGCGGCTGGGCCCGCGAGCCATGGCCGCGGAGCCTGTGTGTCCGGAGCCTGTGCTCCGCAACGGGAGAGGCCACAGCAGTGAGAGGCCCGCGTACAGCAAAAAAAAAGCAGCCTGAAACAATATATAAACAAATGAGCGTGGCTGTGTTCCAGTAAAACTCTACTTAGAAAAGTTGGAGGGGTGCTGCTAGATTTTGCCTGAGTTCTGTAGTTTGCCAGCCCCTGGCCTAGAGTCTCACAGACTTGGGGATTTGTTCATCTGTGCTGCTCTCTTGACCTCCCCCGGTCTCTCTTCTGTTTCTCAAAGACACCCATCCAACCTGATGCTGGACCGGCTGAGCGGGAAGATCCTGCACATTGACTTTGGGGACTGCTTTGAGGTGAACACGCGTTCCAGAACACCACGTAACCTCACCTTCCCGGATGACCACTTTCCACCCACCTCCAACCATTTAGGCAAACTTAAGCCCAAAATGCAGTATCCTCACCCCTGCCTCTCCTACCAAGGTGATAGAAAATCAGTCTAATAAATGAAATCCATGCTCTTTGATACTTGCCATAATTGGACTCAGAAAAAGGGGGGTGGGGGGCACGGTTCACAACCCTCCTTTGTTTGTTTGTTTTTTTCTTTTCGGCTGCTCTGCGCGGCACATGGGATCTTGGTTCGCCGACCAGGGAATCAAACCCATGCCCCCTGCATTGGAAGCGCAGAGTCTTAACCACTGGACCACCAGGGAAGTCCTTTTTAATTTTTTTTTTTAAGTTTTTTTTTTTTTTGATGTGGACCATTTTTAAAGTCTTTGTTGAATTTGTTACAATATTGCTTCTGGGTTTTTTTTTTGTTTTTTTTTTTTGATGTTTTGGTTTTTTAGCCGCAAAGCATGTGGGATTTAGTTCCCTACCAGGGATCAAACTCGTACCCCCTGCACTGGAAGGTGAAGTCTTAACCAGGGAAGTCCCCACACACCCTCTTTAAATGGAGGAATCCCTTATCCTCGACATGGCCTGCTGGTCAAAGGCCTGGGCGTGATGCACACTTGTCTTTTTCTCTCTTTTTCTCCCTCTCTCTTTCCTCTCTCTCTCCACACCCTCCCTCTCCCCCTCTCCCCGTTTCTCCTCCTCTCCCTCTCCCCCACCCTCTCTCTTTTATTTTTAGTTGTCTATTCGATCCCAGTGACAAGACCCGTCACTAAACTCAAGCTGCTTCCTTTCTGTGCTCTAATTGAAGTCGGTGCTGGTGATGCAAAGGAAAACCACCTGCCTGCCCCTGGCTTCAGCTGAGGAAAAGTCTAACCAGTGGACTTGGTTTTTCCCTTTATTATCCTTAGGTTGCTATGACCAGAGAGAAATTCCCAGAGAAGATTCCATTTAGACTAACAAGAATGTTGACCAATGCTATGGAGGTGAGTTGATACTGGTAATGAGCTGATCTGAAGTGGGACCAATACAGTTCCAACCCTCTCTGAGGACAGACTTCCTTCCTTGTTAGATCTCTAGTTCCCCAAATGCCCAGGTTATTCTGTAGTCGTTTCCTGGTATTTTCCATTGTGTTAGAAATGATCAGTCTTTGAAAGTCTTACCAACCTTTACTCCAGGCCTTGTTTCATATGAATCACAGTCCTGACCTGACCCTTTGCTCTGAAGACATTCCCAGCCTGGCCCATCAGTAATGGGCTAAGTCGTCTTCCTGAGTGGAGGTGACACGCCCTCTTGACTGCCTGACTTTCGGTTGTAAGGCCTTCAGGGGCCATTGTTGGTGAGCTCTGTGGTGAATAGCTCTGGCCCGTCTGCAGGTCACGGGCCTGGACGGCAACTACAGAATCACATGCCACACGGTGATGGAAGTGCTTCGGGAGCACAAGGACAGCGTCATGGCCGTGCTGGAAGCCTTCGTCTACGACCCCTTGCTGAACTGGAGGCTGATGGACAGTGAGTCTTAGCAAGTGCCTGGGAACTGGAGTCCGCACCCTCCCAAAGTGGGAGTATCTGACACATTCCATTTCACGATCCGGTCCCCCTTCAAGCGCGGAGCCCAAGACACATTACTAGGCTACTGCATTACATTTTCACAAAGCAGCTCTGGTGGCTGGAAATGAATTTCAAGTATTTTTATTAACTAAGACAGAAAACTCCAGTCATCAGTTTAGATACTAACTGAAACCTTTTTCAGGGTAAATTAAGTACTCTAATGATTTTTGTTTAGGTTTCATGTTGAGTAGCAGATGGAATTTTGACAGGAGTTGCGAGCAGTTGTGGTATCTCAGCAGTATCTCAGTCTATTCTTTTTTCCTACCTCCTTAGAAGGTGTTTACTAACAAGAGGCGTCTCTTCCACTGTGCTTGTCATACTTGCACCTCGTTGTCTGGTTTACATTGTCTGAATCCAGCTCAACCATATAAAGTGTCCCTCAGGATGGGATACCTGTGCTAACAGCTACCCGTTTTCTCCCGAGCAGTACGTCTTTGGTTCTCTCTTAGGGGTTATAGCTTTTGGGAAAATTATATTTTTATGATTGTAAGAAAATATATCAATCAAGTTGTTTTCAAGTCAAAGTTTGAAGCACTTTTTAATCCTCCCTTTATTTCTTTCCCTAGCAAATACCAAAGGCAACAAGCGCTCCCGCACGAGGACAGATTCCTACTCTGCTGGCCAGTCAGTAGGTGGGCACATCCCCTGAGGGTCGCAGACTCTGTCCTTTTCTGTCCATAGTGTTTCTAGAAGAGGGTGAGCTTGGTTACTGCCTTTAGGAAGCATGGCTTAAAGTAGTAAGCACCTAACGTGTGTTTTCTTTAATGCCTCTCAGGAAGGAGTGGGTAGCTAAAGCTCAGAAATTTTGATCAAACTATCCAATCTTAATCTACCTGTAAAAACATAATTAAAAGTATGTCTGACTATTAGCCTGTATTTAGCCTGCCCTTTAATGGTGCCTGGGTTGTGATAATTACTAGCTATAATACCTTAATCCTAAAGCTTTGTTAATAGCTCAGAAATAGGAAGATGGAAGCAGCAGAAATGTACTGACACTGCTGCCTGAGGAGCTGGGAAACCACATGAAACATTGTTTCCAAGAATGTGGTCCACAGAACAGGGTTCCAAGAAGATAATGTCCTTCCAAGAGTCAGAACAGGGTCGGCATATTAAATGCTCTGAGACGTCTCAGAGTAAAGCTGTTTAACTTTATTTACGCTTGCCCTTTGCTCCCTACCCTGGGCCCAACCCTTTGACCCCCGCATCTAGCAACATCCCACACAGTCATCCTTTAGGAAGTACTGTCAGGGTGTATAACAGTAAAATATTCTCTACAAATACTTACGGAACATTTGCAACTAGTTACTTAGCTAAGCCAAATAGTGTTTAGAGGTGCAGAAAGAATGTGAGATACCGAGAATGCCCTGAAGAAGCACACAATCCCATTATGGAATTGACCGGAGTATATATGAAATAATAAAGAGAACAGGGCACTGCACAGGTACCACATAATTTGGTTGGTAACAGAGGGATGGTGGGCCTTAGAAAGGAGATATCACTCTGAACTGCAGTGGTTTAGGGAGATCGTGGGCTGGTGGAATTTAAGCTGAGCCTTACTGGATGGATGCAATCTGGATGTGTAGAAAGGAAGAGAGTGTTCTCGGCACGAAACTGGGATCCTGGATTGGTATCATCTATGAATAGCTTGGACTCTACACTGGATATCATAAATACCTGAATCACCCACGGTGTCTGGGGGGCCTCATACAGATGACTGGCCTCACCCAAATTACGTGATACTTACTGGTTTAAGTCTCAGGGTCCACCTCCTTAATACATTATTGCAGAGGGGAATTAGGACAGCCTGTTCTGGGGGCACCAGGTGCTGGTGGACCTGGTTGTTTTTATGTGGCTTAAAAGTTAAGTTCCAGGGACTTCCCTGGTGGCACAGTGGTTAAGAATCCGCCTGCCAATGCAGGGGACACGGATTCAAGCCCTGGTCCGGGAAGATCCCACATGCCGCAGAGCAACTAAGCCCGTGCGCCACAACTACTGAGCCTGCGCTCTAGGGACCGTGAGCCACAACTGCTGAGCCCGCGTGCCCCAAATACTGAAGCCCGCGTGCCTAGAGCCCGTGCTTCTCAACAAGAGAAGCCACCGCAGTGAGAAGCCCTCACACCACAACAAAGAGTAGCCCCTGCTCGCCGCAACTAGAGAAAGCCCGCTCACAGCAACGAAGACCCAACACAGCCAGAAATAAATATATAAATATTTTTTAATGAAGTTCCAGGGACTCATTAATAAAAGTATTATTATCACTAGCTTCAGCTTGAAGGCCTGTGATGTCCAAGGACAGTGTGTAAAGAACTTCATGTTCTGATTGTAGACTCTGCTCTCCTGAAGGCCACAGTCATTGGAGGGCAACCCTAAAGCTTGTGGACTTTTTCTCCCCAGAACTGATGTATAAATTCCTCCAAGGAATAACATTTCAGTCATGTATGTGACCCATTGAAAGCTAGTTTTCTTTATGTTATTACCAGTTTTTGTCCAACCAAATTTTGTTACCGGATCTTTGACTCGTGATCCTATTCTGTATGTCAGAACATTTTATTAATGCTGTATGTTTGCAAATTCATGCTTTGCAGATTTTAAAACTTTTTTTTTTTTTTTGGCTGCACCCTGCAGCTTGTGGGATCTCAGGTCCCTGACCAGGGATTGAACCCGGGCCACAGCAGTAAAGTCGCCAAATCCTAAACACTAGACCACCCAGGAACTCACTAAAAACTTTTAAATACATAAAGAGTAATATAACACTTCCTTTCTCCTTTCCCCTCTGAGATAGATAGGGCAGGTGTTAAAGGGAATATAGTACATGAAGAATTAGAGCTAATACCTTGAAACAGTGGCTTCTTGGTGTTTGAATTTTCTGCTAACTGATTTTTTTCCTCCTAGAAATTTTGGATGGTGTGGAACTTGGGGAACCAGCCCATAAGAAAACAGGGACCACAGTGCCAGAATCTATTCATTCTTTCAGTAAGTCCAACCTCTGAGGAATTGCACCAGTGACTAGCTCATTAAGAAAATAGCAGCTGTGTGCACCATGATGAGGGTCAGTAAGAGGAAGCAACAAAACTGCCTTTGAGCAGAAAAGATCCTGTGAATTTCTCGTTATATTCTGAGGACAAAGATAGACAAAGAAGAAGAATTACTCAACATTTACAAAGTGAATATTTGAGAAAAACAGGGGCATCCATTGAACCTGTTGTGATGATCCAATCTTACTGTTATTTCTACTTTTGTGTATTCCAGTTGGAGACGGTTTGGTGAAACCAGAGGCCCTAAATAAGAAAGCTATTCAAATTATTAACAGAGTTCGAGATAAGCTCACTGGTGAGTGTGTGTATGTGTTTACTTGAAACGGACATAAAATCTCCTTTAGTGGGTGGTTGGCCCAGTTTCCAGTGGTGTTGGTGCCTAAACTTTGACCCTGTGCTGCTAACTGGAGTGTCTCTGAGGCCATCAGTTAAGGACCCTCTCTGATCCTCTAATGACCAATAAACTTTCTTTAAGTAATGTTGTTAAAACAGTGAAGTTTAACAGTAAAGTTCTGTTGGGTCCAGAGCCAAATTCAGGAAAAACTTTTTTTATCGTCATGGCTTGATATTAGAGCAAATCTGACCACTTGATTCATTGCCCATCTGTGCTCAGGTAACTGTTATTGAGTGGAGAACATGGAAGGGGAGAAACACATACTTTTGAACAGGAGACATGTCACATTAACCAGATGGTGTGACTTGGGGGTGGGAGGCGGGGAGGCAAAAGACCCCTCAGAAGGCGGTGAGGATGAACTGAGACGTGGGAGGCCCAGCACTGAGCATAGGGCCTGGCACATAAGCTTTGTCGTCAAGGCATATTGGTTTATTGAGCACCCACAAGTGCTAGATGCTAAAGAAACGGTGTTGGTAAAAACAGGCAGCTTCCCTGCCTTTGTGGGGCTTAGAATCTAAAGAGGAATACTGTTGTGAGTGAAAGAGAGAGACTGAGGCTCTGATGCCGATAACAGGGAATTTAAGTTCAGGAGTTCAAGAAAAGCTTTCCTCACCAAACTACCCATGAGCTTAAAATCTGAAAGAGGAGTTGATTAGGGCAGATTGTTCCAGGTAAAGGAGGGAGTATAGCAAGAAAAAAGGTCCAAAAGCCTGCCAGTCTTAACTGCCCCAGAGAAAGGTGGGAAGAGCCCAGTGCAAAATGTTTTGACTCTGGGTAGGCCAGGGCCAGATCATACAGGACATTATATTTTTATCCTATGTCTTATGGGCAGTGGAAAAGCACTGAAAGGTTTTAAGGGGTTGGGGGGCCTGGGCAGGTTTGCATTGTGAAATCCTGCCTGCTCTGGCTACGGGTGGAGCAGGGGCTAAGGGGAGGAAGCAGTTGCCACAGTCATGCAGGCTGGACAGTTGATTAGACAAGGCGGCAGCGGAGGTGGATTCAGGAGCCGTTTAGAAGGTAAAGCCAAAGGATTGATGATGGGGCATGAGGGGTGGGGCGGGATCAAGTGTGGCTCCAAGTCTCTGGTGACCTTCTGAGAGCTGTGATGAGCCTGACAGCCAGACTAAAGCAATTGAAGAGAATGTGAAGTGAGAGAGAGAAGCGAGGGAGTGGAGACAAGTTTGAAAACTCCTGAGAAGTTTGGCTGTGCAGGCAGGAGAGAGGATGAAGCTGGAGAAGGAGCAGTTGGAGAGGCTTTTTTTTCCTTCAGTAGGAGAGGAACGTGTTTACATAAAAAGTGAGAACGTGAGGGGGAGAGTTTGCAGGTATGAGTGAGAGGCAGGAGAGTTGACGTAAGGCTCCTAAGAAAGTGGGTGGTGGAGCCAAGTGCAGGTGATCTCGGCCTTAAATGGGAGGAGGGACAGCTCTGGGGGGTAACAGGAAGGAAGGAGAGGAAGCCAGCACCTTGAACACTGCCCGACACACTGTGCGCTAGCGAGTCCATTAAATCGTAGAGGGGAGATGAGGGCGCTGGTGAGGGCGAGGCGCCAGAGGAGAGGCTGGGACGTTCAGGTAAAGCCGAGGACTCGGAGTGGCCCTTGCGGAGATGGGAAGGCGCACTGCCAGAGAAGCAGCACGGCCGGCCAGGCAGCGCTGAGTGCCTGAGTGAGGTGGGAGAGTGTAAATGTGTGATGAAAGCAGGCGGCCCTGCGGGAGGAAGAACTCGAAGGGGAGGCTAGAAGGATCGAAAAGAACCGGGTTCCTCGGCCACTTGCCCAACTCAGGGATGATTATGGACTGGAAGAAGGAGTCTTCATAAGCCCATCGGCCAGACCTTCGCCACTCCTGAACTCAGCCGACCATAGGACTTTACCCTCCAGAACCGAGTATGTATTAAGAGGAGACCGGTGTTTACCCAAGTCACGTGGAGGAGAATTTAAAATCCAACTATTGTATAGCCTTTATATTCATGTATGAGGAGGAACTGATCTGGGCTGCAGGAACAGTTAAGCCAAACAGGGGGCAAGGACGGATAACCGGGTGCAGGCTGGATGCTTTTGTTTCTCACGTCCTAGGTCGGGACTTCTCTCACGATGAAACGCTGGATGTCCCAACACAAGTTGAGCTGCTCATCAAACAGGCAACATCCCATGAAAACCTCTGCCAGTGCTACATCGGCTGGTGAGTGGCCTGTCAAAGCACCTCTGTTCAGATAAGCAATCAGGACCCCACCCTGTGCCCCAATCCCAGAGTCACAGAAGAAGATTTGGGCGGGGTGGGGGGGGCAGTATCCATAAAGGGAAATCGTGTTATGGTGTTTCAAATCTCTTTTAAAAAAAGTTTGTATTTGCCGTGTGTGCTCATTGTTCCCAAAAGGAGAAAATGGAGAAATGCGGATGTGTATTTGGAAGGTAAACACCAAAATAAATTAAAATTACATTTTATATTGGTTTAGAAGAATAGGTGAGGCCCCCTCATTTGGGGTGGGGGGGTTCTTTGGAGATTTTTGCTGTCGATTCAGAGATACAGGAAGGGCAGGAGAAGAAACCAAAGCAGAGACAGAGAGAAGGAGATGAAAAGACAAATTTATCATCCAGGATTGTAACCTCAAGGACCACTCTGGGGTCTGCTTTGATTAATCGCCCGAGGCACGCTTGAAGGTAGAAACTTGAGAGAGAGGGTGGTGGGGAGGCGTCCTTCTGGGACCCCAGCAGGCGTCAGCCCTGGACTGGAAATTATGAGCGTGTCCTGCACAATTAGTTGTGAAAATCTCAGGGAACGTCCCAGGGGTTGTCAGACCTTGCTCTTTCCATTTTCAGTGTATCCACGTAAAGCTCTGAAGAAGCCCAAATTATTAAAATACTCCTTTTCTCTCTGTCTTCTTAGGTGTCCTTTCTGGTAACTGGAGGCCCAGACATGCCCACAGCATTTCTCTTGAGGCTTTTGTACTTTGGTGTACGCTTCCACTAAACTGAAGCCATGGTCAGAAAGTTCAGCTCTGTTAAATATTTTGAAATGTAAATGAAAAGAACTGCTGTATATTAATAGTTGGTTTGAACCAACTTTCTAGCTGCTGTTGAAGAATATATTGTCAGAAACACAAGGCTTGATTTGGTTCCCAGGACAGTAAATGCAGTAATACTACAGAAATCAAGCCATTGATTTTGGGGAACAGATTTCATAACTTTAGAAATACGGGTTTTGACTTAACTCACAGAAGAACTCATAAGCGTTTGCTGACAGAAGAATGGCCTAGTCGATCCTCTCCACATGGACACAGCAAACTCAGCACAGTCAGGAAGCCTCAGGTCCTGGAGGACACGGCTTAGGGTTCTGAACTGTAAGGAAGCAGGAGAAGCTGACGTGTTCACCCTCGCCCATCTCATTACCTCACTGGTCCGTGGACGGCAGCAACAACCTTTGCAAGATGGGCCAAAATGGGTGGGAAGGGTCTGTCTTCTGCCTCACCTGTGATGCTGCACCGTACGCACTTCAAGACCGGAGCCACTCGGAGGGGAGTTTCTTCAGATCGCCGGGCGGCCTCGGCTGAGCAGATACACGGAGCGGATCACAGAGCAGTAGGAGGCTCACACTGGCCTCCCCCAGCACGGTTCTGGGATGTTTTCAGTGAGGTCTGAACGCTCTGTGTTTAGAGCAAGGCCTTGGGATACAGGAATGCTGTCATGGAGGTGCTGACACAGAGGGGGAAAGTCTAGTACATGTTGGGAATTAGGAGCAAAAGAAATATTAAACTAAATGCACAAAATATAAAGTGTAGCCATGTCTAGACACCATGTTGTATCTGAATAATTTTTGTGCCAATAAATGACATCAGAATTTTAAAAACATGTATATGAGTGGCTTTTTATTCCTACTTATTAGTTCATAAAGGAAGCAGTTACTCCTTCAACATTCATTAACACTGAGTACTGGGACTGTGCAGGACAAAGGTCTACGTGACGTGGTCTCCATCCTTGGCTTGTTCACGGCCAGACGAGGGGGAGCCGGCATCTCAGGAGTGGACTGATAAAGCCACCGGGCTGCGTGGTGAGGAGAGCCACGTGCAGGGCGCTAGCCTTGGGTGGGGTCACTGATTCCACCGGGTGAACCAGGAAAGCCTCACAGAAAGGGGGGACCCTTGCCAAGGGTCTTAAAGGAGGAGTGGGAGTTTGTCAGATGAAGCAAGTGAGGACGTTCTCAGCAGAAAAGAAGTATGAAAGCACAATACCGTGCAGGAATGGCAAGTGTTAACTTGAACCATATTAGACTGTAGATATTCGGCCATTTTTATACGTGAAACAGCAGTTTCACACACTTGGACCTCATGGTTCAGCATGTCTGGCTCAGTGGTCAGTGGGAAATAAAAGGAATAATGGGAAAAGGAATAATAGGAACTGAAAGGAGGCTAGAACGTAGAACCAGGCCAGACTGGCCTGCCTCGCAGTTCAGCGGCAAGGAGTGTGAACCTGATGCCGTGGACAACAGGGCGGGAACCACGTGAAGTTTTAAAACAGAGAAAAGGACCTGAGTAGTGTTTTTAAGAGAAACTGGTATCAAACAGGTGGAGAGAAAATTAAAAGCTGTAAGGCCGGGCTTCCCTGGCGGCGCAGTGGTTGAGAGTCCGCCTGCCGATGCAGGGGACACGGGTTCGTGCCCTGGTCTGGGAGGATCCCACATGCCACAGAGCGTCTGGGCCCGTGAGCCAGGGCCGCTGAGCCTGCGCGTCCGGAGCCCGTGCTTCGCAACGGGAGAGGCCACAACAGTGAGAGGCCCGCGTACCGCAAAAAAAAAAAAACAAGCTGTAAGGCCTAGTAAAACCGTTGGAATAATGGAGAGGAGGGAACTTGAATATGGAACTGGGAAGTACTAGACACAGATTCCTCTGAAGAGAAAGCAGCCTACAGAGTTCTTCCAAAGAATATTGGTTTTAGTTGTTGAACTAAATTTCTTGTTCTAAATTCCTGTGGGCCACAGCTACCCAGTAAGAAATAATGAACCATAAAAGCTGTTTAAGGAACTTGTAAAATGGACCTAGAGATTCTCATACTAAGTGAAGTAAGTCAGAAAGAGACAAATACCATATGATATTACTTCTATGTGGAATCTAAAGTACAACACAGGGACTTCCCTGGTGGTCCAGTGGGTAAGACGCCAAGCTCCCAATGCAGGGGGCCCGGGTTCCATCCCTGGTCGGGGAACTAGATCCCGCATGCGTGCCGCAAGTGAGTCTGCATGCCGCAACGAAGATCCCAAGTGCCACAACTAAGACGCGGCACAGCCAAAAATAAATTATAAATAAAATAAAATACAACACAAACGAACATATCTACAAAACTGACACAGACTCACAGACTCACTCTGTTCACAGAGAAAAGACTTGTTTGCCAAGGGGGAGGAGAGGTGGGAGAGGGAAGGATTGGGAGTTTGGGATTAACAGATGCAAAGTATTATATACAGAATGGATAAACAACAAGGTCCTACTGTAGAGCATGGGGAACTATATTCAATAACCTGTGATAAACCATAATGGAAAAGAATATTAAAAAGAATATATATATGTATAACTAAATCACTGCTGTGCAGCAGAAATTAACACACTGTAAATCAACTCTACTTCAATAAAATTTTTAAAAAAAATTTTGTAATAGGGGGAGCAAGAATATTATAAGGCCAGGAACCATATCCTGTGGGAATTCACATCCCCCAAATCTGCCAGAAGATCAGGCCCACAGTAGTGCTCCATAAACATTTGTTGGGGGACTCCTCTATTAAAAACAGAGGGAACTCCCTGGTGGTCCAGTGGTTAGGATTCCACCCTTCCACTGCAGGGGGCACGGGTTCAATCCCTGATCAGGGAACTAAGACCCTGCATGCCACATCGAGGCCAAAAACAAACAAAAGATGGATTTAAATCTCAACAGTGATAAAACAGTTTTAACCCTCACAGCTAGAAAGTCTCATACCTTCAGATTTTCTATAACTATCCTAAGCTATGTATCAACTATTTTGCTCCTGAAAATATGATCAGATTCTATATGAAATAACTATCAATGACTACAGCGATACCATTCACAAAAGATAAAGGCCATGGGAAAGAACGGACTCAGGAAAATGGTGGCCATTAGTGGTAAGGACATACTCCTTAGGACAGGAGAGTCCTTGGGATTAAGATGTTTGGTGAATCCAATGGTTTTTTTGTTGTGTTTTGTTTTTTCTTTTTGGTCACACAACTTGCAGGATCTTAGTTCCCCGACCAGGGATTGAACCCATGCCCCCTGCAGTGGAGGTGCAGAGTCCTAACCACTGGACCGCCAGGGAATCCCTCCAATGGGTTTTAAGTTATACCTAAGCAAAACCTCTGACTTTGTTGAAATGAGTTACCAGAGGAAGGTGAGGTGCTAACGGAGGCCTTAAAAGACAGTCTAATTCCCCTATCAATCCAGGATAGTTTCATGTAAGCTGTGTGAAGGGAGGGCCTTAAATCTCTTGGAGGCAGGTAAAGCAGTAAGAGTCAAGGCTGTGGTATCCAATTACCTAGTTTCAAATCTCAACTCCATCTCATCCTATCTGTGTGACTTTGGATAAGTTACTTAATCTCTGTGTTTGTTTCCTCCATTGAAAATGTGGATCTACCCCAGAAGGTTGTTTTGAGGATGAGCTAATCCATGTACAGCACTCAGCACAGCCTAGGTTGAACTATATGAATTAAGTGCTCAAAATATTAGTTGTAAAAATGAACTAGGCTAGCTAGCCTAGGCCTTTGTTCGGCCAGGGTACCTGTGTACCTGAGGTACACAAATGGGGGGCAGGGAGAATGAAAAACAAGCATTCTGTTAATAAGATATTCTGATTAACAGCTAACATGGGAAGTCCCTGCTGTCAAGTGGTTAGGACTCCAGAGCTTTCACTCCTGGGGCCCGGGTTCAGTCCCTGGTTGGGGAACTAAGATCCTGCAAGCCGTGAGGTGCAGCCAAAAAAAAAGATAACAGCTAACATTTACTAAGCCAAACAAATTGTATTAAGGGTGTGCCACTCCTGATCTTAGGAAAGAGGACACACCCTACCGGGTTTCCAAAATCCACCGCTGCCAACCTCCTAACAAGAGCTCTTCCAGGCATTCATGTAAGAAATGTTTGAGTTCACACTAAGTGCCTTAAGACGTGGATGGGGAGGAAACTTTGATTGGAGGCGTTCCAGAGAACTGGAGGTAACTACAGTAGGAACATATAGACGCCTTTTCTAGTAGTTTACCTATAAAGGGCAAGAGGAATGTTACAGTGGTTGGAAGGAGGTGTGGGGTGGAGTGTTGTTTTCTATCTTGTCTTTTATTTGGGAGAGATGCCAGCATACCTGTAGTTTGTTAGGGATGAACCAGCAGCGAGGGAAAAGACAGATGACGCCAGAGAGGGGATAACTGCAGGAGTCAAACCAAGTGAGTGAGGGGGCCACGGAACCAGAGCCTGGGAGGAGCAGGCTTTAAATATAAGAATAATTGGGTCCTCCAGGTCTTACCGTAAATTACTGGGTTGCTGTCATGAAATAATATGAGGTTAAAGAAAAACGTCAAGTTCCCTGGGTGAGGGTACTCAGCTGACACCGCCCCAACTCAACAACAGCCTTCGCACATGCGCAGTGCGTGCACGTCGCGTTGGCTGAGGCACTCTCGCGAGAAAAGCCGTTCAAGCCGGAAAAATGGCGCTTCCCAGTCCCCGAGAGTCCAAGGCCCAGTCGGCGACAAGCGCTACCACGTCTGACGGGGAGATGGTGCTGCCCGGCTTCCCCGATGCAGACAGCTTCGTGAAGGTGAGTTCGTGAGGCCTCGGGGGCACAGGGATCCGCCCGCGCCTGACCGGAAGCAGGCGCGGACCCTCTCGGAGGCCGCCCACGCGGCCGCGTGCACGCTGCAGCGGAGCCTCGGGCGGGGGTCTAGGGGTCGCTGCCCGCTCCGGGCACAGTCTTCATTCTCCGGGGGTGGGGCCTCGCACGCTGACACTGGGGGACGCCACACTCCCCAGGATCCTTGATCTCCCGTTTGAGCCCATGCAGTCCCGAGTATGGAGAGCCGTCTCCGCCTCTTGGGAAGGGCTTCCTGGTCACCCTGATGTCCCCAGCCTTCGCGACCCCGCCCCCGCCCAGGCCTGAGCCACCCGACCAACTCTCCAGAGAGACTCGGCTGCTTTATGCCTCCCGCGGCCGGGATGACCCTTCTTCCCTCTCCTGAGGTCCAGTCCTACATAATCCCAAACCCTGGGTTTAATGTCACCTGTTACAGCTGCCACCGAGTGTCCCTCCTGGAGGTGCCATAGAACATTTATCAATGCCTCCTCGAAGGAACATAGAGTTCATTTAGATTATTTGTCTAATGGTGCTTAAATATGAACAAACAAACCTGGGATTAAACACCTCATGCATAGCTCTTCCAAGACCATGAAACTAAAATAGTTTGTAAGTTAGCACTACAGATCCTCCAAAACGCCACTCACATTATATCTAATTTATCATTAGCAGATGTTGTTATTAATTCACTTATTTGGTTCTGAATAGTTCCTGGGCCACTAGCCATGGTCCTGATTGGGTGGCTCAGCGCTACCATGTACCCCACCATGATTCAAGTTCCCATCTTTCTCTCTCTCTCTCTCTTTTTTTTTTCTTGGAAAACATTTATTACACAACTCCCAGTAATGTCAGTTGGCCTTGATATGACCGTCATTTACCTATGACAGCCACCTCAGGTTTTTTCTCATTATCACACAACAATTAAAATAGAGACCTACTTGGCACCGAGCCATAAACACTAGTCCAGTTGTGGACAGTAGCCATTCTAAATTGCTCATCCAAAAGATCTAGAATATTCTTATATTGTTTTTTTTGTGTTTTTTTTTTGCCGCACCATATGGCTCATGCCACACCACGTGGCTCGTGCCCCTTGCAGTGGAAGTGTAGAGTCTTAACCACTGGACCGCCAGGGAAGTCCCTTATACTTCTCTTTTTTTAATTATTATTTTTATTTATTTATTTATTATTTTTGGCTGCATCGGGTCTTCATGGCTGCATCGGGTCTTCATTGCTGCACGCGGGCTTTCTCTAGTTGCGGTGAGCGCGGGCTGCTCTTGGTTGCGGTGTGCGGGCTTCTCGTTGCAGTGGCTTCTCTTGTTGTGGAGCATGGGCTCTGGGCACAGGGCCTTCAGTGGTTGTGGCACGCAGGCTCTAGAGCGCAGACTCAGTAGTTGTGGCGCACGGGCTTAGTTGCTCTGCGGCATGTGGGATCTTCCCGGACCAGGGCTCGAATCTGTGTCCCCTGCACTGGCAGGCGGATTCTTTTTTTTTTTTTTTTAATAATGAGAGATTACATCTATTTATTTATTTACTTTTTTGGCTGCCTTGGGTCTTCGTTGCTGCACATGGGCTTTCTCTAGTTGTAGTGAGCGGGGGCTACTCTTTGTTGTGGTGAGTGGGCTTCTCATTGCAGTGGCTTCTCTTGTTGCGGAGCATGGGCTCTAGGCACACAGGCTTCAGTAGTTGTGGCACGCGGGCTCAGTAGTTGTGGCTTGTGGGCTCTAGAGCGCAGGCTCAGTAGTTGTGGCACACAGGCTTAGTTGCTCCACGGCATGTGGGATCTTCCCGGACCAGGGCTCGAACCCGTATCCCCTGCATTGGCAGGCAGATGCTTAAGCACTGCGCCACCAGGGGAGTCCCCCTTATGCCTATTTTTCAAAGGAGGAAACTAAGGTTCAGATAAATAAAATAACTTGCCCAAGGTCACAGTCCATAGGTAGTAGAGCCAAGACTCAAACCCAGGCTGTTTTGAATATTAGTCCTATTATATATGTATTTGTTCTTCTCTCCTACTCTCCCAAGAATGTAAGCTCCAAAGCTTGGTTTCATGTTCACTGTTGTATCATAAGGGCTTGGTGTAAAATCGGCAGTAAGTGAATATGTGTGGGATGCATGAAGGTCTTCATCATCTAGCACAATTCATTATATATAGCAGATCTTGAAAACAATGAGTTGCTGAATGAATGGTGATCCGTGTCTAAAACATGCTTGTTTTTCTGGTTTTTGACAGTTTGCTCTTGGGGCAGTGGTGGCAGTCACCAAGGCATCTGGGGGCCTACCACAGTTTGGTGATGAGTATGATTTTTACCGAAGTTTTCCTGGCTTCCAGGCATTTTGTGAAACACAGGGAGACAGGTTGCTTCAGTGGTAAGTACTGTATATTGGTTTCTCATGTTGAAAGAAAAAACTATAAAGAAGTAGATGATTTTTCCTGAAATTTGTTTTTTTCTTACCATAATTTTCTGTGCTTTAGAGCTATAAAATGTAAAAACGAGACAGTGGGAAATGTTAATTAGGGAAATGTTACTTGGTAAATTGTGAGTTTTACTTTTAAAATATATATATTGACTATTGCAGCTATAGACAATGAATCTTTTTTAATTAATATGGGACTTGAAAACCTAGATCCAAGATTCTCTCACACAACTTGGAAAGTCACAAGTATTAGCTTTCTTTTTCTTTTTTTTTAAATCTATTTTCTTTTTTAGTAATAACTTTCTAATAAGTGTATTAGGACAGGCATTACACAAACATTGATTTCGTTTAACTGTTGCATGACAGAATTAGAGAATCTGTTTTATTTTTTTTATTTTTTATTTTTTATTATTATTATTTTTTATTAGTTTCTGCTTTATAACAAAGTGAATCAGTCATACATATACATCTGTTCCCACATCCCTTCCCTCATGCATCTCCCTCCCTCCCACCCTCCCCATCCCACCCCTCCAGGCGGTCACAAAGCACCGAGCTGATCTCCCTGTGCTCTGCGGCTGCTTCCCACTATCTATCTACCTTACGTTTGGTAGTGTATATATGTCCATGCCTCTCTTTCGCTTCGTCACAGCTTACCCTTCCCCCTCCCCATATCCACAAGTCCATTCTCAAGTAGGTCTGTGTCTTTATTCCCGTTTTACCCCTAGGTTCTTCATGACATTTTTTTTTTTTTAATTCCGTATATATGTGTTAGCATACGGTATTTGTCTTTCTCTTTCTGACTTACTTCACTCTGTATGACAGACTCTAGGTCTATCCACCTCATTACAAATAGCTCAATTTCGTTTCTTTTTATGGCTGAGTAATATTCCATTGTATATACGTGCCACATCTTCTTTATCCATTCATCCGATGATGGACACTTAGGTTGTTTCCAGCTCCGGGCTACTGTGAATAGAGAATCTGTTTTAGATGTCACGTTAAAACAATGAATGCAGAGTACATTATTTACATAGTGTTGTATGTGTTTTTTTAGAATTTAAAGGGAGCTTTGGGATAGTTTCTTCCACCCCCTCAACTAACAGATGAGAAAAATAAGTCTTAGTGAGATTTAGTGAATTGCCCAGTGCCATACAGCTAGCAGTGTTTTTTTGGCTAAAGGTGCAGGTTTTATTAGTTTGATCAAAAAGTATTGGGAATAGTCTGAGCCAAGCCTTGGGAGCTTTCTCCTAGATTGTAAACAAGTGAATAAAAGTATACAAGCTGATTGTGGTTTTCCCGTCCCTTCTAGCATGAGTAGGGTAATGCAGTACCATGGGTGTCGAAGCAACATTAAGGATCAGAAGAAAGTGACTGAGCTGGAGGACAAGTTTGATTTGCTGGTTGATACCAATGATGTTATTCTGGAAAGAGTGGTGAGTATTTCACGTTACTCTTAAGGTTACTAACAAATGAAGAGCTTTCGTATTATTAAATATGAAAAGAAACCCAAGCACCTTAGGAAATGAAAAGAAAGGAAGTTTAGCATTTCTGGCCTGTAATGACATTCCCTCCCTCTGCTAGTTGGCTTCTTTTTCCCAAAAATAACACAGTTGTCTTCAGATACATCACTTCAGAGTATCAGTGCCCCGGGGGAAGGCTTTTTTTTTTTTTTTTTTTTTTTTGCAGTACGCAGGCCTCTCACTGTTGTGGCCTCTCCCGTTGCGGAGCACAGGCTCCGGACGCGCAGGCTCAGTGGCCATGGCTCACGGGCCCAGCCGCTCCGCGGCATGTGGGATCTTCCCAGACCGGGGCACGAACCCACATCCCCTGCGTCGGCAGGCGGACTCTCAACCACTGTGCCACCAGGGAAGCCCAGGGAAGGCTATTTTTAAAGTTCCATATTAATAATCTGCCTTCCAGATTTGCGAATCCCATTTTGTTGCAAGAGAAGAGGCCTCTGGATACAGATCCCAACCAAAATTTAGTCTATTTTTACTATTATCCACAGTCTGCTAAACACCCTGACTTGCATAATTGGAGGGAGATGTGAATCATTTGATCTAGCTGACTGTCTCCTTAACACCTAACGCTACAGCATAACATCCTTTACAGAAATACACACAGATTGTCCAAAGCACATCTAACTCTCAGCCGTGTGACAGTCCTGCAGATACTTAAAACATGCTCTCCTGTCCCTTGAAGTCATCTCTTCCACGGTCTAAATGCCCACAGGTCTTTCAGTGGTTTCTCATACTTCATGATTTCAAATCCTGGCATTTATCAACTGGGTGCACCTCTGTTAATGGTGCCCAAACTGAGATTCCACATCTTTACAAAGTAGATCAGGACACGCTTCATTCTCACTCTAAATACCGTACCTCTATGTTTAATACAGTCTAGGGTCTTTTTAATTATTTTAGTGGGCCACAACATACTGTTGAATCACTTTTGAATTTTCAGCCCAATTCAGAACTGTAAAGAGACTTGATCAAGGGTAGGGAGTGCCTGATTACAGCCCTGTCTTTGAGCAAATAATGCTTCAGTTATTTGCGATGACTCTCTAATCACCTCTCCTACAGTGATCCACCCTTATAAGTGTGTACTCTCGCACATAATTCTCTGAATGTATTTCATAAAAATTTTAGGTAATTAGCTCTGTTAACCCTGAAAGGAAGATACTAAATTAATCTCTCTTTTACTCTTAGGGCATTTTACTGGATGAAGCATCAGGTGTGAATAAGAATCAACAGCCTGTCCTCCCTGCAGGACTGCAGGTCCCTAAAACCATAGTGTCCAGCTGGAACCGGAAGGTGAGGGCTGCTTTTCAGGTGACTAGAGCTTTCAGTGTCAGCTTTGCAGTAGGGCCCTTGCCCATTCTGATTTGCATTTCTGTTTTAACTTATTGGACACAGAACTGGCCACTGCCTAACTTGTTCTCATAAATAGACACAACCTAATTACGCCCTCTTGTCTAACCCCCCAGTCTCACACACACATACATTCTTATATGAGTGGTCTTTGGAAGGCATAAATTGGAATTTAGTTTTCTAATTCATCAAGTTGCTGTGTTATAAAGTATTTATATTTGTTGATCATAGGCAGGAGAATATAGCAAAAAAACAAAATGTGAAACATTCCGGCTGCTTCATGCAAAAAACATCATCCGACCTCAGCTTAAATTCCGAGAGAAGATTGACAATTCCAACACACCATTTCTTCCTAAAATCTTCATCAAGCCCAATGCTCAGAAACCCCTCCCTCAGGGTAAGTGGTGCCAACTCTGCCCAACAAAAACAGATCAAGGGGAAAAGGTATCCCTCCCACCTTCCTTTCTTCAAATTCAGAGGGAGCCAGTTAACCCTCCATAACTAGACAAGATGTGAATGTGTCTTTGTCACTGCTTGCGTCTCCAGCACTCTCTAAAGAAAGGCGGGAGCGCCCACAGGACCGACCTGAGGACTTGGATGTCCCCCCTGCCCTGGCGGATTTCATCCACCAGCAGAGAACCCAGCAGGTGGAGCAGGACATGTAAGTGTTTGCCTGTCTGAACGTCCTGCCCTGAGTCCTGACCCTCGTGCCGCATTTTCACTCTGTGTCACTTTTGTAAAATGTGTGAATAAGAACAGAATCTGAGGAGTGGGTGACTTTGTTCACCTTACCCTGACGTGCATCTCATCGATTAAACCTCCTGCTTGTGTTCGCAGAGGGCCTCGCACAAGCACCGTCTCACATAGCCCTCACGCAGTCCTGAGAGCTGCCAGTTGCTCTCGTCCCCACTGGACAGATGAGAAAACAAAATTAGGGATGCTAACTACCCACAGAACTAGAACTTTAAGCCCAAGTTTTCTTAAAATTGTCCTCCCTTTGTACCACTCTGCCTTTCTTGTTAGGTGTGGACGCAAACAAGAAGGTAATGCTTACCAATAAATTCAGTACGGAAAAGACATTTCTCACTGGCAGGATAAGCATCTTGGAAAAACTTTGCTTAAAACAGACAAGAGGGGCTTCCCTGGTGGCGCAGTGGTTGAGAGTCCGCCTGCTGATGCAGGGGACATGGGTTCGTGCCCCGGTCCGGGAAGATCCCACATGCTGCGGAGAGGCTGGGCCCGTGAGCCATGGCCGCTGAGCCTGCGCGTCCAGAGCCTGTGCTCCGCAACGGGAGAGGCCACGGCAGTGAGAGGCCCTCGTACCGCAAAAAAAAAGAAAAAAAATTTTAAAGAAAAACAGACAAGAGGACTTTGATTTCAGTTTAAAGAAAAACGGTGATGAAAACTTCGTCAGTGTTGGTCTTTTTCTCACACGCAGCCAGTGTCTGAGCATTTGTGCCTCAGCCCCAGCTCTGCACTGTGAGGGCACTAGCTGAGTGCTAGAGAAATAAAGGTAATGAAAGGCAGCCCTGCCCTCAAGGAACTCAGAAACTTAGGATTTTTATGCAAGTATCTGATAGAGGAACTGAAAAAAATACATCATTTGGTATATGACCAACTGAGGTATTGACCACCCTCTCTCACCTCACAGGTTCGTTTTTCCAAACCACAAGGAATTACATATTTCACCTTTCTGTATCATCCACAACAGCAACCATACAGTGTTTGGCCAATTAGTGCTCAAATCTTTATAAATGAATCGATTTTGAATTATCATACTTTAAGGGTGAACACGTTTCACCCAATTTTTTTTTTTGATGCACTTGAATCGTCGTTGAAACGATGCTTTTAAAAATATTTTCACAGTGGTCTTTTCTTGTTTGTTTTTACGAATTGGATTAAAGCAGTTGTTCTTCCTTGAATCATGGAATTAATCAAAAATATTTTTCTTTTTGTTTTATTGATTCAGGTTTGCACATCCTTATCAGTACGAACTAGATCACTTCACTCCACCAGACTCAGTCCTTCAAAAGCCAGAGCCTCAGGTAAGTGCCCAACCTTAGCTGATGGATGGTACCCAAGTAGCCCAGGAAGACTCAAATACATAGAATTACTGGATGTAATTTTGGCTTTCCTTAAATATTTTTAAAGTAGAAGGTTATGACTTTGGATTATTTCGTGAACTCGTAATTTTGGTACTTTCATGAAAGATGATTCTTAACAGTCTTCTCTTTCTGCCCGTACTTCTGTGATGCAGTTATACAGACCTGTAGGAGAGACACCCTGCCACTTCGTGTCCTCGCTGGATGAACTAGTGGAACTCAATGAAAAGCTCCTGAAGTGTCAAGAATTTGCTGTAGACTTGGAGGTAACTTGTTAATGACCTGGAATGAAATTTTTACATTTCCTGTGAGTTCACCTACTCAAGAAATATAAAATTAATACTAACTTAAATCTACTTTTTGGTAAAAATTAATTGTATTACTCTGCTTTATAACTGACTTCAAAATCGGTAAAGGTAAGCCTGGTAAAATCTTTTTTCTCCTGTTCTCCCTTCTTTCTGTGTGTTTTAGCACCACTCTTACCGGAGCTTCCTAGGGCTCACCTGCCTGATGCAGATTTCCACCCGGACAGAAGACTTCATCGTTGACACCCTGGAGCTTCGCAGTGACATGTACATTCTCAATGAGAGCCTCACAGACCCAGCTATTGTTAAGGTCAGCCAGCCTTTTCCCACTCTTGCATGTGAGTGCAAGATTTAGGTGCTTTTCAGTTTACTGTTTTCGTCATTTCAACGTAGACCCAATAAAGTTGAGAGAAATAACAGTAACTTCACACTAGGGTACCACATGCTAAACTGCTTTTGTTTCTAAACCCCTGTTAGAAGAGCTAAGGCTTAGCTCGTTACCACCCAGAAAAATGTTAAATGACTTTGATGAGTACTACAGTGAGCCCATGCTCTCAAGATTGTTTGGACTTAATGACTACCCTTGAAGCTAGCAGAGCAGCTTTCTTAGAATCATCAGCTGTTAGCAGTTACAAGTATGCAATTAGGAGTGTAGAAGGCTGTGGCCCAAATTAAAAGAGGCATTTAAAAACTGAACCCATCTTAATCTTTATCCTGGCTTCTAATTCCAGTGTTCTAATAACCTAGGGGCAGAGTTCATTTCAGAGTATAAGTGGCCTTGTGCCACTGTACTGCCTGATTGTGGTTTTGTTTTCAGGTCTTCCATGGTGCCGATTCAGACATAGAGTGGCTACAGAAGGACTTTGGGTTGTATGTGGTGAACATGTTTGATACCCATCAGGCGGCACGCCTTCTTAACCTGGGCAGGCACTCCCTCGACCATCTGCTGAAGCTCTACTGCAACGTGGAATCAAACAAGCAGTATCAGCTGGCCGATTGGAGAATACGGTTAGTTTGTTCTTGACCAGGAAATGGGGATGGCGGAAGAAGGCCTGGGCGTTCATTAACTCCCACTCCTGGAGACCCTTGTTCAGGCTGTAACACCATTTGGATCTTCAGTTGAATGTCGTTGGGCTTTTCTCCAGTTGTTTTCGGTGGCATAAGGACAACTGGAAGGTTTAGAATAGCAATGAAGTTTATGTTGGGCTGATTATGTTACATAGAGGGGAATGTTAGTAAATTTCAGTTTAGTTCTGTAATGTGAAGAATTTAAAACTTTTTAAATGGATTGGTTAAAAAAATGCTTCCTATTTGAAAAAGCTGGGAATTACTGTCTTAGAGAAACGAATAGTGCACTGTGCTTCATGGAAGTAGTAGTTGAAAGAGCCACACCATGTCAGCATTCGTCCACGCCAGTCTCTTGTTTGTAACTCACATCTCCCCGGTAGGGATGCTTGTGTATGTGTGAGGTGGTCTCCCATAGGTGTGAGAGGATTCTAAGGAACAGAGCTGACTTAGCCTTAGAGTCAGTGTTTACTGTAGTCAAAGGCTGTAACAGAGTCTTGGCCATGCTTTATGGGATTCTTGCTCACCTTGGTCATTTTCCGACGGCCGGTTTCCTCTCTGAGGTTGCAGCTGTTGTACGGAGAAGCACCAAGCTTTTCTCCACTTCTCATGCCAGAATTTCTAAAGAGAATCTAGTGAAGTCCAAATGTAAGATGAAAATGATAAAATCTAAAAACCATTACCTGTTATTTCACCCATGCCCCGTGCCATACACTGGGCTAAGATTCAAACTCAGGAGGGCAGGGCCCTCACTTTTAACCGCATCATCGCCCTGCCGCCCTTTCTGCCCAGCTGTGAAAAGAGCGGCTCGTCATATGAAGATGCAGGAGATGCTGGCAGAACTGTAGCGTTGGCTGGGAGAGAATCTTTGATATCAGAAGGAGCCAAAAACGTCTCAGCTCCAGCAGCGTAGACAAGTTGAATTGCCGCCCAGGGGGAGAGGCGTGAAACAGTGTTCTCTGTTGCAACTCTAGACCTCTGCCCGAGGAGATGCTCAACTATGCCCGCGACGACACTCATTACCTGCTTTACATCTATGATAAGATGAGGCTGGAGCTGTGGGAGCGTGGCAACGAGCAGCCCACGCAGCTGCAGGTGGAGTGGCAGCGGAGCCGTGACATCTGCCTCAAGGTAAAGCCCGACACCCGGTTCCGCTCAGGTCCCGCTTGTTCTTTGCTTTGCTCTTTCCATTCATGAAGAGAGCCCAGGGCACAATAGTGATGCCCACTGATCTTGAATATTCGCTGATATTTTGCAGAAATTCATCAAACCTATCTTCACGGATGAATCTTACCTGGAACTGTATAGAAAGCAAAAGAAACATCTCAACACACAGCAGCTAACGGCCTTTCAGCTGCTGTTTGCCTGGAGAGATAAAACAGCTCGCAGGGAAGATGAAAGTTATGGGTAAGAGACTAGAGATTCTTTTAATCTTGCCAGGTCTGGTAACAAGCAAATAATCGACTTTTTTTCCTTTTTGCCGTGAAAGTTGGTTGTTTTCCCAGGGTTATAGCATATAGTGGAAATTGTTGGCTGAATTTAATGTGATCCCGTTGTGTGTTTTATTCCAGATATGTCCTGCCAAACCACATGATGCTAAAGATAGCCGAGGAACTGCCCAAGTGAGTGAGACCTGATTCATATGCTCGCTGACTTTCTCAGTAGAGAAAAGTTGTCCTTCACAATCCAGCTTCCCTGATTGTTGTTGCCTCAAGGCTGTTTACTCAGAGAAGATCAGTGCTCCAGGAAGTTAGCGCCAAGGAATGCAGCATCTCTGCCCTTGGGCTGCCACTTAGGCAGTAAAACTTCTGAACTGGAACTGTTTCAGTGGATATGCCTTATACTGAGTCCCATGTAAGTCTCTGAGCCTATGGCATCCACTTACAAGGAAGGAAAATGTCTGTACCTTCTTCCAAATTAAGCTGTCTTACGATTTCAGATGTTGTATGATGTTAGTTGAAGTATAAGCAGAGAATCAAAGTTCATAATCTTCTGTCACCTCCTTGCAGAATCGCAGTACAGCGGAGCTGCAGCCCTGCTTTCCAGCCCTCCCTGTTAGCAGGAGGCAGCCGTAAGAGGCTTTCTGCTCAGGGCTCAGGGCAGCAGGGAGCACGTCTGGGAGCAGCTGGCTGGGCTGCCCTGACGTGACGGTGTTTCCTTGGTGTTCACCTGAGCTTTCCAGTGCTCTGGCTTTATCTGGGTATCGTTCTTTCCTGGAGCCTCTGAGGGCTGTGTCCCTAGGCGATGAGTTGAGTGTGTTCTCGCTTTGCCTTCAGGGAACCTCAGGGCATCATAGCCTGCTGTAACCCTGTGCCACCTCTTGTACGGCAGCAGATCAATGAAATGCATCTTTTAATTCAGCAGGCGCGAGAGATGCCCCTGCTCAAGGTAAGAAAGCTTTTCTGCTAAACGTTCCCAACTCAGCAGGTTCTCAACCCTGTCTGCCAGTGTCTTACTTCTTGTGGTGTCCTATGTACGTGAGCTGGTCTCCATTCTAAAAAAATCCTGAAGACATAATAGGATTTAGGAAATCCAGTGGGTGTATCTTTATGATAATCAAAAGCTAAAACTCATCCTTTTTTTATGACCTTATCTTTCATCATCCAACGGTCCTTGATGTCTAATGATGCCTAATGGGCTGGTTAGCTGTTGTTCGGAGGCAGTTAACCTGGAGGCGGGATAAAATGGAGTGGGGATCTCAGCACGGGGAGCTTGTTTTGGAAAACGGGCAGTGGTCCGGAGTGAAGTGATAGTGCCCTGATGAGTGTGTTGGTCACAGAAATGGAAAGCAAAGGATGGGTACAAGAAGCATCTTCAGAAGAAAAGATCGGTGGGACTTAACTAACAGATGGAGACAACAGCTGCCATCTCTTTTTTTCATTTGTTTGGCTGTACCATGTGGCTTGTGGGGTCTTAGCTCCCAGACTGGGGATCAAACCTGGGCCCTCAGCAGTAAGAGCGCCGAGTCCTAACCACTGGACCGCCAGGGAGTTCCCTGCCATTTCTTTTGGAGCACCATGCTAAGTGCTTTAGAGGTGTTCCCCGACTGGCAAGTGGATTTGAAAATAACGGAGGTGGAGTCAAGGACAGTTCACTCCACGTATAAAGCCGAGGTGATGGGAAACATGAGAACCTTGGATAGAAGAGGGGAATTCGGAAAGAGCTAACTGTGAAGGAGATGCTAAAGTTCAGGAAAATTTAGATGAAAGCAGGGTCCCCAGCCCATAATCCAGATCCATACGTTACGTCTGTATGTGCGACGCATGGGCACACACACACACCAGCACGCCTCTGCTCTTGTGTAGATAATGCAGGATGTCAGGTAAATTTGCATGTTTTGATTTGTGTTTTATTGGGACCATTTTTCATGTTTTGTGTCAGTGTCAGTATGTGGTAAATCATGTTTATAATTTTTTGAAAGATATATTGATTCCAGAAGACTTAAAATCAGCCCCTTTGGAAAGGTGAAAAAGAAGAGAATCTGAGGGCTTCCCTGGTGGCGCAGTGGTTGAGAGTCCGCCTGCCGGTGCAGGGGACGCGGGTTCGTGCCCCGGTCCGGGAAGATCCCACATGCCGCGGAGCGGCTGGGCCCGTGAGCCATGGCCGCTGAGCCTGCGCGTCCGGAGCCTGTGCTCCGCAACGGGAGAGGCCACAGCAGTGAGAGGCCCGCGTACCACAAAAAAATAAAAAAATAAGAGAATCTGAAGATAAACACATTTACTGTCTTCATGTTAAAATTTCTTTCTTGGCTCTATACTTTTTCCAAGTAAAGAGAGAAACTCTGGTGACAAGAGAAGAATCTTTATCAAGCTCTTTGGAATCCTTCCACATTGTGCCTTGTTACGATAAAAGGTTTTATTCTTTCATCCAACAAATAATTATTGAGCACTAAGTAATTATAGTGCCAGGCACTGGAAGGGCTGAAGGGATGAGAGAAAATCTCTGGGTTCTTGAGAAAAACACTGTCTAGGGAACGGACCCGTCTGCGCTGAGGGGGAAAAAATGTGTGTATCATCAAATGTAGGGAACTTTCCTCAAATTCTCTTTGTTTTTACTTTTCAGTCTGAAGTTGCAGCTGGAGTGAGGAAGAACGGGCCACCGCCCAACCCTGAGGTACCGTGATGTGTTTGTTGTTGCTTCTTTGGGGAAGACATGAGTCAAAGCCAGCGCGGACCCAACCTCCCTGACAGACACCAGGGCCTGACCCCTCGGGCCGAAGGCTGCCCCCTGCTTGCAGGTTGTTCGTGCCAACCTGGTGCTTTCTTTTTGATGCAGAGATTGGAGAATGCTCTCTTCGGCCCCCACGACTGCTCCCACGCCCCGTCAGACAGCTGTCCTCTCATTGGAACCAATGGTAATGAAAAGCCCTCTGGAATATCCTGGACAGCTGGGGCTGCCTGGTGTGCCATCCCACAGGCTTCGACCGTGCTGACTTCCCTCCCTGTAGGGCCTGTGCCGGTGCAGAAGCAGGAGGGCCTCCCCACTGCCCGAGAAGAAGAGGAGGCCCTGCCGGACACCGGATGCCTTATCGCTACCGCCGTCATCACGTTATTTAACGTGAGTAACATCTTCAGGGAGGGGAGACAGACCGGGGGGATGTACTGGGTTTATCACACAGGCTGTCTGCCTGGAGTGTCGTGGCCACCTCTGAGCCGAACACCAGAAGTAGAAGCCAGCGGTGGTGGGAGTGGGCGTGGAGGCCATCAGCCAGATGGTGTTTGCTGCCCTGACGAGGGGGTCTGTGAGAGGTGGCAGAGGATTCTCTGTGCGCTCTGCATGAGGAGATCCTCAAGGGAGGGTTGACATCTTGATACTCACCAGTGGCCCCCCAGGGAAGCCGGTGTGGGCTCCAGGGACGCATAAGCAGGGACTTTTCCCGAACATCCACGGTCAAAGGACAGTTCACCCTGATTCCCAGAAGGGATGGAGTGATCTCTCCGATGAAGAGTGTGTGCTGTGTATACCTTCCTGACAGCCGCCAGCACCACCTGTATGCGCTTTGGATGAAAAAGAGAAGATTTAAAGAGCATTTCTCCGGTCTGGCTCGTTAGAGGAAGTGAGCTGCGGGAAATCAGGCACCAGGAAGTGGGTAGGAGCTTGTTCCCCATCCCGGAGAGAGGCTGAGTCCTGGTAGGTAGTGACTCCATCCAGTGTGGAGTCCCAGCGTGGCCCGCCTGAGCCCAGCCGTGTTCCTGGAATCGGGCTGGGATGCGACAGAGCTTATCCCGGTCTATCCCACTCAGCACGCTTCTCCTTTCCGCCAGTGACTTGAGCTGCAGGTTCTTTGCACAAGGAAGACCAAGGTGCATTTGTTGGTCAGGATGGACAGATACTGAAATGACCAGGGACAAAAGGAAAATGCACAGATAAAATTCTGAATACAGCAAGCAATAGATGTGGTAGAAAGGAAAAACCATAATTTCTAGAAAGAAGGAACTGAGAAAGAGAAGCAAGGATACTGTCTATATGGAAAAAGACAAGTGTCGAGCTTAGCAGATGTCCAGATGGCTAAGAAGCTGGTGGTCCAGTAGGTACGGGGTCTCCGTTCACACTATCCCACCACACTCGGGTGCTGGGCCAAAGCCAGGGAGGCGAGGTGCCACCTGCGAGATGCACCTCCTGGGAGTGAGCTTGCCTTTTCACTTAACTACATACATTTAGTCTTGCTTCTTGCGAAAAGAAGTCTAGGAGCTTTAGTTGACCGCAGAATTCATTGAGCCACAAAGTGATTAGGCAGCTAAAGATGTGAGCGTGAACTTGCGGCTGTGTGGATGTGTAAGCACCGTGCCTGGTCTAAAGGATGCTGGATCCCCTCGTGCCCTGTGTGGCAGGGAGCCTAACTACAGAAAAAGCCAAAGGGTAGCACATGCTGATGAACTCAGGTGGAAGCAACATTCTGTTGCATAATTTCATTGGTTACCTATAAAGGTGTATGATTTTAAATTTCAGGTAATTTCAGGTTACAACCCCACATTTTAGAGGCAGCCAGACCTGGGTTTAAATCCTTGTTCTGCACCTATTAGCTGCAAGGCTCTGGAAGACTTTCTTAACTTCTCCCAGCCTCACTTTCCTCATCTGTAAGATGGTGAGAATAATGCCACATAGCTCATGGGTTGTAAGGACATGGTGAGAATTCATTGATTCAATAGATATGTATTAAACACCCTACTGTGTGCTAATATAGGTTATTACAGTGCCTTATACATAGGGGAGGCTTTTAAAAAATAGTCGTTAATACTGTAAATCAACTATACTTAAATTTTAAATTTTTAAAATAGTTTTTTGGGTCTTTGGGTTTTGGGGGGATTTGTTTCTGTTTTTTGTTTGATTTTGTTTTCTTTTTTGTTTGGTTTTGGTTTTGGTTTTGGTTTTTTTGCAGCTTACTCTTAGTTCCCCAACCAGGGATTGAACCTGGGCCACTACAGTGAAAGCGCCGAGTCCTAACCACTGGACTGCCAGGGAACTCCCAACAAAGTTTTAAATAAAAAAAATAAATTTAAGTTATTCCCTGGTGGTCCAGTAGTTAGGGCTCCGTGCCTCCACTGCAGGGGGCACGGGTTTGATCCCTGGTCGGGGAACTAAAATCCCCATATGCGGCATGGCGTGAATGAATGAATGACTGTCAGCTGTTAGTATCGTTACTGTTACTGTCATTCCTCTTGCTTGTATCTTAATGTCACAGAACGATGACATGAGTGATCATTTTCTGTCCCTGCAGGAACCTAGTGCTGAAGAAAATGGAAAGGGTCCATTAACAGTTGCACAGAAAAAAGCCCAGAACATAATGGAGTCCTTTGACAATCCATTTCGGATGGTAAGTAATGGTTGTGTATGTTAAGGGCTGACAGAAGATGCAGAGCTTTCTGTAGCTGTAGGTGCCTTTTGCATGGAAAAGAAGCCGAGAGCGTGCAGAGACTGGAAGCCGCAAAACTGTGAAGTCGTCCCCGGCGGTGGGTTGAGACCTGGGGTCAGGTCTTTTGAGACAAAGCCGAAAGGAACACCCCACTTGAGGGCCAGGCAGCTGCGGCCAGGCTGATGCTTTGCACTGAGGCCTCCTAAGATGGAACCAGCAAGAAAACTCCCATCTCCGCGCCACCGACCTCTGGGTCCGGATTCCATTTCTCAGCGGTTAACGTGACTGTGTCTCCGTCTCTCCAGTTTCTGCCTTCACTAGAATCCCGGGCTCACGTTTCTCAGACAGCAAAGTTCGATCCATCTTCGAAAATCTATGAAGTAAGTGGATTTGTCACCCTTTCTAAGAGTGACTTTCTAGGAAAAGGGGACTTCTTAATTTCTTAAACCAGGTTTCTGTTTTAAATAAGCCCATCTGTGAAACTCCCTGAAAGTGAATGCAAGAAACACTTCATATATAAGCATTGTTTCCAGAGAGAGCAGCCAGACTTTAATCAGATTTTCGAAAGCATTGGGGAACTTTTTAAGAAACAGGTCTTTGGTTTTGGTTTTTTTAAATTGAAGTTTAATTTACTTGGTGTAAAGTACACAGATGTGAAATGTACAGCTTGATGCGTTTTTATATATGAATATGACTTTAAGGTTCTTAAAGGTGACAGCTTAAATTTTAAAACACTCTGTCGTATATTGTGTGGTTTGTTTTTAACAGCATTATGAGTAAGAATGAGAGCACATCTTCCCTGGGTCCCCATGCGATGTTCCCGGGAGCCCGCACGTTAATTGTCTGTTAAAAGCCCTCTTCCTCCCTGCAGGAAGTAGCGCTCTGGTCAGATGGGTGGCCTGCCCTCCTCTGGTCCCAGCACCACTCTTTCTTTAGGCAGGAGAATCAGGCCGACACCCTGATGGGCCTCCGCCCTGTCACTGGTGGTTAGCCTGCTGCTGTTAGACGGGGAGTCAGGCAGGGTTTCCCCCCACTGGTCGTGGCACACTCAGCAGCCATCCGTCCCTCCCCGTGCTTGCTGCTTCCTGTCACCTAGATGCGTTCTAAGGCCGCAGGTACAGGCGGTGTCATAAAGAAGCACGTCAGACTTGCAGGAGGCCTGCCTTGAATCCCATCTCCGCCATTTATTAACCATGCCCCTTGGACCAGTTATCTAGCTTCTCCGAGACTGTTTCCTGTCCGTAAAGCAGGGGTGATGTTAATGCCACTGTCCCGGGATCGCAGAAGGGACTGAATGAGATGGTGGATATGCGAGCATCCAGCCCAGTGCCTGGGATACAGCTGTACTTTGTCCTTCTCAATAAGTAGCTTATAAATAAAGCCAGCCTGAGGTTTTATTTTGTGTGTCGTTAGATATGGAACTTATAACCTAGAATGTATATAGCTGCTAGGTTAGCATGCTCTGCATCACCTCATTAAAAAAAATAAAGCATTCCTAGGTGGCTGAGTTCTGGAGTTTTTTTGTTCTGTTTGTTTTCATTATAGATCAGCAACCGTTGGAAGCTGGCAAGCCAGGTACAGGTTCAAAAAGAATCTAAAGAAACTGCCAAGAAGAAGGCAGCTGAGCAAACAGGTAGCGTAGCATTTGCTTCCTCAGAAACTCAGCGCATTTGTTAGAGAACGGCCCTTGCACATCGTTCTGTCGATTTAATCGTTCAGCGAAGTGCCAGATACAGCAAAGCAGACCCGGCCCTGCCCTCCGCAGCCTCCCCCCTGCTGAGGGATGGCGGACAGTCAGCCGGTAGATGTGTGAGCTGTCAGGGCAGCGGGTACTTGCTCAGAGAGCGAGGTAGGAAGTGCTGGGGGGTGGGCCTGAGGGGGCGCGGGGCTACTTCCGTACGGCAGTCAGTGAACGTGGCGCTGAGCAGAGACCTGCAGCGATCGGGGGGAGAGTACCGGACCGGAGGCCCAGCGAGGCCAAGGCCACAGCTCGCCGTGCTGCTCAGCATGGCCAGGAGGCCCCGGGGGTGAGGAAGGCGGGAAGGAGGGGAGGGCAGAGAGCAGGAGTCCATTGTCAGGACTTTTATTCCAAGTGAGTTGGGAGCCTTGGACGGTTCTGAGCAGAAGAGGGACGTGCGCTGAATTAGGCTGTGGAGGCCTCACCCTGGAAGCCGCGCAGAGGGCAGGGGCGGAATGTGGGTGCGAGGGGACATTGGTGTGGACAACCTGGGGTCAGAGCAGGTGGTGAGAAGTCAGAGCCTGGGTGTGGCCCGTAGTGAAGCCCACAGCGTTGGGTGAGGACTCAGGTGTGGTCCGTGGACTCGAGAGGTTTCGTCCTGAGTGCCTGAGGAGGAGGGGCTGCCGTCGACAGTGAGGCTGAAGAGGGAGCCGGTTTGAGGCGGACGAGGTTTGGGTTCTGGTCCTTCATGTGTCACAGTTGAGATCCCGGCGCAGCACCCTCAGAGGTGTCCCGTAGGCCAGTGCCTGCGGGGCAGGTGTGGGTGTGGACTGAGAGGGCAGGTGGTGAGAAGAGCATCTGGGCCCGAGCCCCACTGCAGCCACCCTGTGGGGATTTGGGGAGGTGGGGTGGGACCAGCAAAGGGGGCTGAGGGGCAGGGAGGGTGCGCTCAGCTGGGGCGACCGCTGTGGGCAGAGGAGGGCAGAGGCCTGCACAGAGATGGTTCTCTCTCTTGCAGCTGCCCGGGACCAGGCCAAGGAGGAGTGCAGAGCAGCAGCGGAGCAGGCCGTGCCCGTCCGCCAGCAGGCTGCCGTACGTGCTGGCTTTTCTGCGTTCTCTGGTTGTGGTCAGGATTCTTCTCGAACGTCAGGAGGGCTTACCCTCAGCCTTGGATTAAACGCCTGCTTCTTCCCAGCTCACGCTGGCTTGTCAAGTGGTGCTTCCTCGTGCCCCTTACGAAAGCTGACATTGTCATCCCCCTTCGATGTGCCTCCCTCCGCGTTTGGGATAAGCATGCCCCTCACCTGTAGACGTAGACAGGCCTTCAAGCCCGCTCTGTGTCCCACCCCTCCTGGGAGCTGTTTCACTCCCCGGCACCCAAACGCTCTGGAATGCTCAGCCCCGGCCTTTCGAAGTGGCCTGATATCATTGTCCCTCTGGGAGCTGGTCTCTCTCGGTCCACCTGGCAGCAGCCCCGCCCAGGCTCCCCGCCGGCGCTCCGCTCCCCATCACCGCATCAGTTGTTACAGCCCAGGAGGCGGTGGGTCCCTCGCGATGTGCTCTCTGCGGGGCACGCGGGGCGTGCTGCTCTCTTACGGGTCTGTTCAATCCACAGCTGGAGAACGCTGCCAAGAAGAGGGAACGAACAACAAGTGACCCGAGGACGACAGAACAGAAACAAGACAAGAAACGACTCAAAACCTCCAAGAAGCTGAAAGACCCAGATCCACCAGAAAAAGATTTTACCCCATATGACTACAGCAAGTCGGATTTCAAGGCTTTTGCTGGTGAGACCAGACCTGGTGCCGTGCAAGGACTACCTGCCACGTCACATGGGAGGAAGCTGTGGGGTAAAGAAACAGCGGGCCTTCGGCGGAGCTTAAGCTCTGCCCGAGACCTGGCACGAAGCAGGAGTTGTGAGGGCAAGACAAGGACACGGTGGTGACCGGACAGAAACCCACCTCCCTCAGCCCCTGGGACTGACTAGGAGCCGCTCTGGTGGTTCAGCACGATGGTGTCTGTTCTAATCGTGGCTTCATCCTTCTTCACAAGAGCTTGTGCCCAGAAACACGTTTTCTCACAGACAGACAGATACACACACACACTAAAGATTCGGTTTGTTGAGAAAACCTGATGCCCAGGAGCTGAAGCTCTGTGCTTCCTGAGCCAGTGAGAGCCTGTCTACCTTGAAGGGGCTGTAGCTGGCATTCCTGACTACAGAGAGCCTCCTTGGCAACACAGCAGTCTTTTCTGCAGGAATGTCACCTCTGGTCCCAGTTTACTGACAGTGGCTTCCTCCTGCACAGAAACCAGATAGATTTCCTTGATGTAAAGTGGCCAGTGCTTTAGCCACCTGCCCCTGACCTAAGAATAGACCTGTGAGAAATGAGCCTTGGCTCCAGGCTGCCCTTAGCTACTGGGAACATGATCTGTGAAGTTACATCAGCCAGAAGTTTCAGTAAAGGGGTAGTGGACTGGCAGCCCACACTTCCTGAATGTTGTGTCCCCAGCCTGGTAGTAAGTCTGTTGTGTGTATTCACTCACATGATCACCGGCGTCTCTTTTACCTTTCAGGAGACAGCAAATCCACACCTTCTTCCCAGTTTGACCCAAATAAGCAGCCACAGTCTGGCAAGGTAAGTAATAGACTGAGAACTCCAGCATGCTCGAGGTGCGTGTTTGCTGACCTCTTCCACTGCTTGGAAGACAGGTCCATCTAGGAATCCTTTTTGCATATCTTTTCCCTCACCTCCTTTCTTCCCAAGTACAGGCAATACCCATCAACTATTCTCGCAAGAAAAAAATGTTTTATTAAAGAGTCTATAGAAGTGGGTGTGTGGTTTTGAAGGGTGTTACTCTGTTTGCTGCCATGGGAATTATAGCCACAGGCCGAAACCCTCCCTGTGGCTGCCGGCACAGGCCTGCCTTTGCCCCCCGTGGGCGTTGCTGCCAGTCAGAGCAGAGGGTGGCTGGACGTCTGGCATGGTGGGGGGGGCGAGGCCCACGTGGAGCCCTGCCGTTTCTTCAGTAGCTCATATGTCCGGCCTTGCCTTCAGAAACACCCAGAAATGTCCAGTTGCAAGAAAACCAGAGTCATACCAGTGGCGCTGGAGTCCTTGATGGGCCGTCTGAGCTCAGGGGTGTTTTCCTGTGCGTCTTGCGGTCATGGTTGTCACTCAGCTTCAATGGCTTCTTTTCAGAAATGCACTGCAGCCAAAAAAATTAAACAGTCGATGGGAAACAAAAGCATGTCCTTTCCAACTGGAAAGTCAGACAGGTACGTGCCAGACGGCCGGCATGGCCCGGGGAACCCGGTGAGCAGCTCCGAGGCCTCAGGTGGAAAGACTTTCGAGGGCCTCTCCCAACCCGAACCCGCCCTCTGTCATTTGGAAAACTAGCTGGGACAGGAGAGGTGATCGCTGGATGCCAGTCACAGCCACGGCCTCCCAGGGCTCCGGTCACCCTCAGCGCTCTCCCGGTACCATACGGTTTCCCAGGGGCACCTCAGAGCAAATAGTCTGTTTGTTTGCCTAGATCATCTTGTTTCTGAGGAATGAGAAAAATGGTCCGTAAGCAAATGTGGGTTGTCATTGTTCAGGAATACTTTAGTTCGAGGCGTGAAACCCTGATCCTTGAGGCAGACCCTGAGGTCAGAGGACTCACCCCCAGGCTGTGGCTGTAAAGGAGGGACCTGCCTGTAGATCTCGGTCAGCTCGGCCGTCCCGGCCCCGCTCTTGTCCGCTGGAGTTCCGGGGCACATTGCTGCCCCGCTTAGTCCTCGCAACCCCCAGACAGTCCATTTTCCCTCAGTTCTGCATGATTAAGGTTCGCAGCGTTTTATAAACTGGCTGAGAGCCGACGTTCAGCCAAACTGGAAGAACTAACTCTCTTGTTTCCGTGCTGTCTCTACAGAGGCTTCAGGCACAATTGGCCAAAGAGATAGTGTTGGAAGAGACCCTGGGGATCGTCCCATGGACTGGAAGCACCACACGGTGGTGCTGCTTTTGTACGAACTCATTTTTAAACCATTAAAAATAATTCTTACTGGAAGAAAGCTGGTTCCTGACTTTTCTTTTGCGGCCACCACGGCTCTGGCAGGAGAGAGCAGATCTCATCCTGTCCAGATCAGTCGTCAGTGGCCTGGGGTAAGTGTGCCCTTGGGGCGTGGTTTCTGGAGAAATCCAGAACCACCTCCGGGGGGAATGCAGGAGGGTCTCCTGTGACTCAGGAAAGGGAGGCCTGGAGCACAACACTCACCCGACTGTCCATCCCGAGAGTTCTCACTCGTTCACACGCCTTCAGGTCACATGAATGAAGCCAAATGGCGGAAAGTACATTCGGGAGGGACCGTTGGGCACCTAGAACCAGCGGCGCTTCACAAGGGCCTGGTCTCTTTGCTTCTTTCTCTTTTCTTTTTACACTTTTTTTCCCAGTTATAAAAGTAATAACATGTTTATTGTAGGAAATGAGGAAGACAGATAAATGCCAAGAGAAAAATTAAATCATCTTTAATTCTACCACACAGAGATAACCTTTAACATTTTGATAGAAAGGCTTTTTACCATGTACATCTTTTTTTTTTTAATAAATGCATTTACTTTTGGCTGTGTTGGGTCTTCATTGCTGTGCGCGGGCTTTCTCTAGCTGCAGCAAGCGGGAGCTACTCTTCTTTGTGGTTCACGGGCTTCTCATTGCGGTGGCTTCTCTTGTTGCAGAGCATGGGCTCTAGGCCCGCAGGCTTCAGTAGTTGTGGTGCGTGGGCTCAGTAGTTGTGGCGTGCGGGCTCTAGAGCACAGACTCAGTAGTTGTGGCACATGGGCTTAGCTGCTCCGCGGCATGTGGGATCTTCCTGGACCAGGGCTGGAACCTGTGTCCCCTGCATTGGCAGGCGGATTCTTAACCACTGTGCCACCAGGGAAGTCCACCATGTATATCTGTAACTTACAAACGGCTTTATATTTCTATAGTCTTTCACCTTTTTTTTAATATTTATTTATTTATTATTTATTTATTTGGTTGTGCCGGGTCTTAGTTGCGGCAGGAGGGCTCCATAGCTGTGGTATGCATGCAGGATCTAGTTACCTGACCAGGGATCAAACCCGGGCCTCCTGCATTGGGAGCACAGAGTCTTCTCCACTGCGCCACCAGGGAAGCCCCTATAGTTTTTCACCTTTAAAGTTTATATTATGAGACTTTTCTCATTCTAAAATTCATTTTAGAATTATTAAACATTTTTAATTATTAAACATTTTAATTATTAACCATGTACTTTTTTTTTTTTTTTTTTTTTTTTTTTTTGCAGTACGCGGGCTTCTCACTGTTGTGGCCTCTCCCATTGCGAAGCACAGGCTCTGGACGCGCAGGCTCAGCGGCCATGGCTCATGGGCCTAGCCGCTCCGTGGCATGTGGGATCTTCCCGGTCCGGGGCACGAACCCGTGTGCCCTGCATTGGCAGGAGGACTCTCAACCACTGCGCCACCAGGGAAGCCCCTATTTTTGTACTATTTTTAATGCAACACTGAACTTGTATAAATTTGTGACCCCAGTCTGATTATTTCCTCAGAATTCCATTTGATTTTAATCCTGAGATGGGCTATCAAATAAAGCACAGAATGATACCATTATTTTTGGGGTTTTTACAAATATTTAAGCAAGGAACCTATTGGAAGTTTTTCCCACGAGTTACTGAGCGGGCTGACTGCGTGTGAGCCCTACAGGGCTGCCAGGCCAGACGTGGCTGTGCCACAGAGCAGTGCCCCCAGGACAGCCAGGGTCTGTACAAGGTAGGGCTGGTACGGTTGAAGCTGACAGAAAAGCCAAACGATCGGTGGCTTGCCCAAAAAGATGTTTTTCCTCTGTCTCTTCTGTAAATACAGTCAGCCCAGAGCTGGTGCGGTGACTGGTGGTCCTCAGGCCCTGGCTGCTGTCTTGTTGCTCTACCGTCCTCAAGTCAAACACAGGGCTGCCACCTCATGGGCCTGGTAACTGCCCCAGAGCCACCCACTACCTCCTCATTCTGTTTAACTGGAAGGAGGGGAGATCAGCCAACGTCCACTTCCCATTGGGCAGAACTTAGCCACATGACCACAGCAAAGGATACTAGGAAAGTCGTTATTTCAGTGCCCAGCTGAAAGTCCTGGGTACTATCATTGTATAGTCAGAATTTGGAAAGAATGGACATTGATACACAGTGAGCTGTCTGCCAAAAAATGGCAGAGTCAGCTATGAAAAATAGACAGATGGGGCTTCCCTGGTGGCGCAGTGGTTGAGAGTCCGCCTGCCGATGCAGGGGACACGGGTTTGTGCCCCGGTCCGGGAAGATCCCACATGCCGCGGAGCAGCTGGGCCCATGAGCCATGGCCGCTGGGCCTGCGCGTCCGGAGCCTGTGCTCCACAACGGGAGAGGCCACAACAGTGAGAGGCCCGCATAGCGCAAAAAAAAAAAAAAAAAAAAAAAGACAGATGCAGGGGGGCGGGGGTTCCCTGGTGGCCCAGTGGTTAGGATTCTGGGCTTTCACTGCCGTGGCCTGGGTTCAATCCCTGATTGGAGAACAGATCCCACAAGCCATGTGTCACGGCCAAAAAAAGATAGATGGGAATGTTTTTAAGCAAGAAATTGTATTCTACTCAGGACAGCCTGAGGAGGCTTCCTGAAAGGTGCATCTGGGTCGCACTTGGAAGACTAAGGGAATAAGTGCAGAGAACCTTGTAGCCAGTGCTACTCAAAGAGTGGGCCTCTGATAGAGACCAGCTGGAAGCTGGTTAGAAAAGCAGATCCCCAGGCTCCACCCCAGACCAGCCCTATCAGGATGGAGGGTTGGGCCCGGACACCCGGTCTGAAATCTCCAGATGGTTCTTTTATGTGTGCTTAAGTTTGAGGACCACGTGCTATAAGCAAGGCAGTGGGCCCCAGACTGCGTTTAGTGGGCTTACCACTGGTCAGAGGTGAAATGAATGATGGAGACAATGTATTAAGTTTCTCGCAGAGGTAAAATGATTCCTTGTCCTGTATATGGAAGTTATCCTTGCTCGTTTTGTCTCTGGTTTTGTTTTTTAATAAGATGGAGACCATAGACCATAGGAGTGGAGGTCTTTTTTAGGTGTCTTGTCTTGCAAAAGAAAAACTTGGCAACCGACGTCAGTGCCCAAATGTGTGTTTGAAATTTGGCCCATGGAACCCCAAAGTCCAGGACCACTGAGCCATGGGATAGAGCCAAGAGCCTTGGGGGTTTGGAGAACAGCTGTAGTTCCGTTTCCCTGAAGCATCAAGTCATGGGGAGATTGCTCGGATCCCCAAGGACCAGGGAGGATGTGCCAGTGTATGGAGGGGCACATGTCAGTCAGTCGGGAACTGCTCAGTGATTCTGAACCCTCAGTGATTCTGAACCGTGGAGGCTGTGACGGGACTTGTGCTCTGGGAAGATGATCTGGCAGGGCCGGGTGGGGTTGGAGGTAGAGAATTTATGAGTAGAAGGGCTCTTTGCTCCAGGAGGTACACTGCTGTTTGTGGTCCTTAGGAAGCTTGCCATAAGCATTTTCAACCAACTAACACCACGTACTGGCCAAATTCCCACTCATAACCACAGCTGGCTGAACACAATGCTTTAAAAAAATGACTCCAAGTGCTAATCAATGACAGAAACACATTCCTGCTCTGTGGCAGCCCCATTGCCTTGAACGGTGGCTGTTCACCCACCTCTTGTCCTCTTATAAACTATCTACCCTTTAGGAGGTTGGGACAGTTGACCCACTGGAGAGTAAGGCTTTACAACTGAATTGTAAATGCATACTGGCCTAATTTGGAAAAACGTTTCATATACCTTGGTTTTTTCCATCCTGATTTTCCCTATCAGCTGTAGATTTAACTGGGCTGTATAACGATGGCTACTAATGGCAAAACCACAGTTCTTCCTCCTTGCAATCTGAAGTTGGGTGACATTTCTGGGCTCAATGTCCCGTACATCTGGGGAATTTTTGCTTGAAATGTATTCAGGGCCGTTTTCTTTTAACTTGGAAGGTCTGACCTGCTGCTATACATACCAGCCTAGAGGTCCTGTTTGCTGTTGGCGCTTGAAGCCAAGACCACAGCTTTACCTCCTCTACAGGAGGGCCAAGGGTGTCATTTATTGTCCTCGCTTCAGGATGCACATGCTGGAGCAGCTTTGTTCAACTTGGGGGAGGGATGGGATAGACTTGATCTTCCACTGCCCCACCCCCGCCCCGCACAGTGCCCCAGGAATGCCAGGGCCCCCATCTGGGCTCAGCTGTGCAGTGCCTGGAAGAAAGCCAAGGCAGCTGACTCCACTGGGTGCCTGGACCCACATCCTGGCCTCCCACGTCCACTCAGCCTGTTACTCAGTGCTGCCAGCTACAGGCACCGTCCCTAGTCTCATGGAGCTTACAGTCTGGCTCAGGGTACACAGAAGTGAGCAGGCTGTCACAGCTCGGAGGCGTAGACGTCTTGATGTGCAGGCTGTGGTGTCAAGTACACGGCTGAACCCAGTCAAGCCTGTAGCAGCTGATGTATTGGTTGATGATCTCATCTGCTGTGTGATCCTGACCCTGGGTCGGGTAACAGTTCCGTGGGAGCCACCTCCTAGCAATTCTTTTACTGCCTTGGCTCACTTCCCCTTTAAAAGGAGTTTAACCCAACCAAGGCTCATTGATGTAAGGCTTGAGGCTTGCACTAACTGATAAACACCAGTGTGTTTTTCACCTGCGGTTAAGGACACAGGCTTCCCAACTCCAAGCAGAGGTTGCAAAACATCACCCAAAAAACATCCCTGTCATAATGTCACCAGTAGCTTATTACCAATTTCATCTCCCTTCCCCGACATGAGAAGAATGAGGCATGTAGAGCAATTAGCATTTAATATTTGGTAATTAGCATGCTTAATGTGATTCAGAGAAGTTCCTTGACATTTTCATAAAAACAGAAAGCACATTCCCCACCCACCCACCCTTCAAGGAGCGAGGCCTAGTTTGGCAAAAAAAAAACAAAAAACAAAAAACAAAAACAACTGTGGGCCAGTCCTTTTTGGTGCTGAATATGCATGTGTTGGCCTCTTTCGGGACCCTGCTGGTAAATTTAGAAACTCGTTAAGAACTTTCTCATTCAGCAGCCATACGCTCATGGATCACAGAATCTAAGGGGAAATGGCTAAATCGAGCTTAAGTCGTGGGGCTGTGATGGTCCTTCTCAAGTAAATAAAACCCTCCTTATGCCCCCGACAAACCACACACACTGCTGAAGTCCAACAGGGAGTCAAATTCGGGGACGCGGTGAGAGATAACATTCTACTCCGTCGCTCCAGCGCCAACAACGTAACTCTTCGCCGGACAATGTAGCCGCCCACTCCGGAGTCTCCAGCCCGAGGGTTCAAGCCGGCGGTCCGCACGTGCCGGCGGTCCGCACGTCCCGGCGCTCGGACACTCCGCGCCGAGCCCGAGATGTCAGCTCAGGTTTCCCCTCCGGAGTCGGGTACCCCTCGCTCCCTCTCCGCGCCCGTCGGTGCCTCCCCAACCCCGGCCCCACGTGGCCCCGGGAAGCAGGTCGCACTACCCTGCTGTCGCCGACTGACAGCCGGCCGCAGCCACCGGGCGCCGCGCTCCAGCGAGACGGCCAATGAGCGCGCTCGGAGTGCCGGCGGGGCGGGACCGCCGGGCCGCCGAGCGCTCGCGCCGCCACTGGAGGGCTTGGGGCCCGCCCCTGGCAACAGGCCCCGCCCCGCCGGCAGGGTTAGGTTGCGGCGCGGGCGGCGGGGAGGAGTTGGTCCCGTTGTGCTGCGGCTCCGCGCGGCCTGCAGTCCCGGGCCCGCGCCCCGCGCCGCCCGCCCTCCCGCCGCCATGGAGCCCGGCCTTGACGGCCCCGCCGCCTCCGACCCCGCTGCCATCCGTGAGGGCTGGTTCCGCGAGACGTGCAGCCTGTGGCCCGGCCAGGCCCTGTCTCTGCAGGTGGAGCAGCTGCTACACCATCGACGCTCGCGGTACCAGGATATCCTCGTCTTTCGCAGGTACCCCCGCCCGCCCGGCCCCGCGCCCCGGAGCCCCGGCGACGGCTCTCAGCCCAGATCGCCGGCTGCCAGCTGCCCAACCCCACGCAGCCCGCCGGGACTCCTGCCCCGGTCTCGGCCCAGCCCGCCCCTCTTCCTGCCGGACCCCTGTCTTGCGCCCTTTACCTCCGGACGCCCCCGGCCGTCTCTGCCCGCTCCTGTCCCTGCAGAACTGTCAGAAGTTCTCGTAACTAGGCCCGTCTCTTCCCTCCGTCCCCTCCCCACCCTGCATCCCGTCTCGCCGGGCTTGGGGGGCCGGCGTTGCGGGCGGTCCTCTTCGGCGGGGAGGGAGCCGGAGTCTGCGCCGACCCGACGCGCCGAGCTCCACGTGTCAGTCCCGGACACGTCAGAGCCGGGACCCCGAGTCCAGCCTCCACCTAGCGGGCCTGCCCGCCGATCCTCGCCACGTGTCACCCCTTAGGACTCACCCCTGGAGCCCCTCTGCAGGTTGGGGGAGATTCTTCTCACCCAGGGCGAGTCGGGGCACGTTGCCCCTTTCCCGGGGAACCCAGATTCCTGACTGTCACTCCCACCCGCAGTAAGAGCTACGGTAACGTGCTGGTGTTGGACGGTGTCATCCAGTGCACAGAGAGGGACGAGTTCTCCTACCAGGAGATGATCGCCAACCTGCCTCTCTACAGCCACCCCAACCCACGCAAGGTACTCCCATCCCACCCACATCCAGCCCTGAGGCCAGTGATAGGTCCCACAGAACAGTGCTGGGGGCCGCAGCTGCGCTCAGTGCTCAGCTCAGGTGTTTCCCAAACGGTTTTCAGAGAAAGTGCTAGCAAGGACGAGGGGGCTAGTGGGGAGAGAGCCACCCATTTTACAAGGATTGGGGGCTGACAGCCTGGCTGAGGCCTGGAGCTTGAGAAGGAGCAGTGCTGGAGGGAGTTTCCAGGAAAGGGGGACACATCGTGCCAGGTTCCTAGGGCCGGAGAGCTTTTCTAAGAGTCGAAAGTGAAGTAATGAGGCTTGTGGAACAGAGCAGCGGAGAAATTGTTCCAGGTGGTTCTGTCTGCTCAGCGCAGTTTGGGGGGCAGGGAGGCCAGCCACTGAGTCCTGCTGGAGCCTGTTTGGTGGGGCTGGTGCCCAGGGCCCCGCTCCTGGCTGACTCTTCCCCTGGCAGGTGCTGATCATCGGGGGCGGGGATGGGGGTGTCCTGCGGGAGGTGGTCAAGCATTCCTCCGTGGAGTCGGTGGTCCAGTGCGAGATTGACGAGGTGAGTACGCAGAGCTGGGCGGGGTTTGGATTCAAGTCCCAGTTCTCCCTGAATTGGCTGTTTACCCTTGGGCAAGTGGCGTAACCTTTCTCGGCCTTGTTTCTTGGTCTCAAGAACACCTTGGAGGATTCAGTAGGAACACCAGATAGTAAAGCACCTGGCACAGAGTAGGTGTGCCACTGATGCTAGTTCTTAGTGAGACTAAGAGCTGGTGCTTCAGAGAAGAAGTCCCAACCACTAGTGCACCTGCCCTTTACAGCAGCCTGCTTCAGGGAGCATCTAGGTTCCGGGTTCAGTCCCTGCCTCCTTGGAGCTGATATTCTAGTTAGGAGGCGATATCAAAGGGTTATCTGATAAAGGAATGTGAGAGAAGGCATAGTGGTGAGGAAGGTCCCTAGGGTGTGGGTTGATGCTGAGGTCTGAATGAGAAGCAGCTGGCCACGTGGAGACAGGGAAAGGCTCTCCCGGTGGAGGCTGGAATTCTAACCCTCTGACATAGCAAGAAAGCCACTCAGCTGTGGTGGCTGGGTCTGGGGAGAGGTAGCAGGGGTGGCGGAGGTGTGGGCCGGGCTGCAGGCCGGAGCTAGCCCTCCGGGAGGTACCGGACTGCTCTCTGTTTTACAGATGTGGAAACTGGGGTTCCACAAAGGGAGTGGCTTGTCCAAGGTGACCGGGCTCTGAGAGGGGGTCCCACTCAACTCTGTCTGGCTCCAGGGCCCCCAACCCCCGTGGCCCAACCTGTTCCCTCCTGTCTCCTCCCCAGGATGTCATTCAAGTCTCTAAGAAGTTCCTGCCGGGCATGGCCATTGGCTACTGTAGCCCAAAGCTGACCCTACACGTGGGTGACGGTTTTGAGTTCATGAAACAGAACCAGGACGCCTTTGACGTCATCATCACTGACTCCTCAGACCCCATGGGTAAGCAACGGATGGCCTGGGGCCTCTGGCAGCCACCAGAGGGAAAGCCAGCCTCCCCCGCTGTGTCCCAAGTCTGAGTTGCGGAATAGAGGACACAGGGGGCCCCAGAATTAGTGCAGCTCTTTTCCCTTCTAAGTTGTCACCTCCCCACTCAAACATGGCTCAGCAGAATAGGGGGACTGGGTGACTGCACAAAGTTCACCAGTTGGTTGAGGACCTGGAAGAGAGTGGGGCTCTGGGCTTGGGCCACTGAGGCCCCAGTTTCCTCTTCAGCCTCCTCTCTGCTCTTGACAGGCCAGCATCAGGGTGTGCGGGGTATCTAGCCTTAAACCAAGGCTCAGGGTGGAGATTCCCCTGATGCAATGCCTATGAGCATCCCCCCAGGAATGGGATTAAAATGTGGAGCCCCCTCATACTAGGGTACTGGATCCCTGCCCCTCTCAAAAGCACCCTCTTCATAGTTGGTTTCTGAACTCTACAGACCTGGCTTCAGTTCTCAGCTCTGCCCCTGGGCAGCTGTGAGGGTCTGTGTGGTCAGGTGACAGCGGCCCTTGCCGCCTCCAGAGCCAGGCTCAGGCAGTCTCAGCCGGAACGTTCCTTGTCCCTTATCCCCTACTCCCCTCCAGGCCCTGCTGAGAGTCTGTTCAAGGAGTCCTACTACCAGCTCATGAAGACCGCCCTCAAAGAGGACGGCATCCTCTGCTGCCAGGGTGAGCGGGCCACCCCGTGGGAAGGGGCCGGCTGGGGTGGGAGCGCGGCGGGGTGGGGCGGGGGGGAGCACCGCCTGCCCAGTGCTGATGCTGCCTGACCGGCCCCCAGGCGAGTGCCAGTGGCTGCACCTGGACCTCATCAAGGAGATGCGGCACTTCTGCAAGTCGCTCTTCCCCGTGGTGGACTACGCCTACTGCACCATCCCCACCTACCCCAGTGGCCAGATCGGCTTCATGCTGTGCAGCAAAAACCCAGTGAGCTGTGGGCTGTCCTGGGGGCGGGAGCAGGGCAGGTGGGCACGGAAAGCGCTCTCCTGAGACCCCCCCTTGTCCCCAGAGCACCAACTTCCGGGAGCCCGTGCAACAGCTGACGCAGAAGCAGGTGGAAGAGATGCAGCTGAAATACTACAACTCCGACGTGCACCAGGCAGCCTTCGTCCTGCCCGAGTTTGCCCGGAAGGTGAGCTACCTGCGGGGCAGGGAGACCCAGGGCTCCCTGAAGGACCCCTTTGGCCCCCTCACAACCCAGCACCCTCCTGACTAGGCCTCGTGTCCCACCAGGCTCTGAATGATGTGCACTGAGCCCACGTGCCGCTGCCCACGCTGCCCAGGACCTCGGCCAGGGAGCCTCCGGGGCGCCTGGGCCCCACCAGCCCTGGACAGGACCCCCGCTGGCTCACCCACCAACCGAGTGTTACAGGCCCCAGAACACTGCCCGGCCGGCCCTGCTGGGCGGACTGTCTGTCTTCCTGTGTGTGGAGTTCAGCCTCCAAGCCTATACCAGCTGTGTACAGCATCCACCCACCTTCTGTCGCCCCTCACTCACCAAACACGTGTATTTATAACAAAATGCTGAATCGTGTGTCCCTGGACTTCAAATGGGCCCAGGCAGGGACTGCATCAGCCATTAATGGGTTCCCCTGTGTGCCAGACCCTGAGCTGGCCCTGCTGTCTGGCCTTCAATTGTCTGCCATGGGAGTAGGCAGGCCCGCCTCCTTGTGTAACCGTGGACCGGCCCCTTGAGCCCCATGGTGCCCAGGGATGCAGCGGTCATCAAACTGGACCCAAGTCTGTCCTGAGAAGCTTTAGCCTTCCTTCACCAAGGCCCGCACAAGGCTGGTGGTGATAGGCCCATGGGGCCCGGGCTGGGGGTTGTCAAAATCAAGGGCTTTGCTTTCTCTTGGGGCTGCCCGGCAGGGTCCTCAGAAGACTCTGGGCCAGGTCCCATCCTGGGGTGAGTGCGGACGTGACCCCAGAGGCAGCTTTGAGGAGCATGGTTGAGGTCTGGTTCCCTGGGCCCGCAAGTCAGGTGCCTTGACTCGGCTCAGATTACAGACCTGGTCTCAGATCCTGCCTGCCCCCCTCGTGAGCCTGCCCTCTGGTAAGTTCCTAGAAGCTTCCCCCAAGTGTTGAGAGGTTGAGAAAGCAGGTGTGGGCGGCTACACAAGGACTCTGTGGGCACGTGACTGTCCCCTCTCCAAGGTGCTGAACCGGCAGGCACCTCGGTCCTGCTGACTGCGGGGACTGAGGGTCTGGTGTTGGGACAGGAGCCACCACAACAGGATGCAGGCTGGGGGAGGGGGCCTCCAGCCCCCTCCTAACTCGGGAGATTGGCCCCTGCTCCTTGCAAAAGCCGGCATCACCTCCCCCACCCCACACCTGCCCTCGGCAGGGACGTGGTCAGGGAATGTGTTAACCTGGGAGACTGGGGCTGGCGGGTTGGGGGCCAGCGTGGGTGTGGGAACCCTGGTGGTGGTTCAAGGATACTCCCAACCCCACTCCTACCCTGGACACCCACCTTGGAGGCCCCACTCGGCAGGGGCTAAGACTGCAGTCATAATAGGGGTGGGAACAGGGGTCCAGCTGTGCCACCAACTCCTCGAGTGGCCTCAGGCCAGTCACTCGCCCCCTCTGGGCTTCCCATGCTCCACCCTCACGAAGCCCCTGGACTGTGAGCATGTTTTGGGGTTCACCCCTGGTCAGCAAGTCTGATCCCAAGCTAACCTCCCCATTCCAACCCCCTGGGTCTTCCCCCTCCCGCGGAGGCCCGGTGGAGTCAGGACTTGGCTGGCAAGAAAGTACCAGGCAAAGGAGCACTGGCGACGGCCAGTTCTGGAGCCCTGTCCTGTCACCTGCTTGAATTCCTTTAACCTTGACAAGGAAGGCAGGAAGGAAGATACTGTTAACGCCACACAAGATGAGGTGACATGCCTGAGGCCTTACCAGGCAGCGGGCCTCCCAGGAGCCACTCCGCTCCGTGGGCCTCTGCAGCTCAGCCGGGGAACCCTGGGGCTCCCAGCAGGGGCAGCTGCCTGGACTTCCACTCTCAGTGGCCCTCCTCCCCATGGCTCATCTTACTGACCAGGCTCCAGGAAGGTCCATCATGAGGATGACCCAGGGAGTGAAGGTAGGCAGGGAAGAGGGGTGGTCCCAGCGCTGGGGGTACTGGACCTGGGTCACACTAACTCTGTGACTTGAGCTACTCACAACTCCTGACTCGGTCACCCTGTCTGTAAAATGAGAGCAGTGGTCCTCACCTGTTACAAGGCTTCATTAAGGAGCACATGTCACGTCGTTCTCACTGAGCTGGTGGAAATCAGGATTTCTTCTCAGGGCAGAGGAAGAAGAGAGGGCCCAGGTTGCAGAAGTTGCTGCAGGAATGCCTGACCTGGACTAGAAGGTGTCTGCAGTGTCAGTCCCTCCATTTCCCCAACTTTTAGTGGAGTCTGCGTGCATGTACCCACCTGGAAAGGGTGGGCGTTGAGGACAAGCACTGAACCCCACAGCTGGGTGGATGTGATTTGGACACAGACTGATCCACAGAAGCAGAAGCAAAAGCAGGCGTTCTGTGGGGATGCGACCTGAGTCCTCCAAAGTTCCAGAAATCTGGAAGAGGGCCGTGAACAGGCCCAGTCTGTGGCACGGAGAATAAAATCAATCCTATCTAGAGCTCTGAAATTCAGGTATTAAAATCAGCCCTGCCCACAGATGTAGAGAACAAACGTATGTACACCAAGGGGGGAAAGTGGCTGGGGGGGATGAGTTGGGAGATTGGGATTGGCATATATACACTAATATGTATGAAATGGATAACTAATAAGAACCTGCTGTATAAAAAAATAAATAAAATTAAAGTTTAAAAAAAAATTAGCCCTGCTTCCCCGCCCCCGCCCCTGGTTTAAGGATACAAGTAGTTCCCATGCGGATTGTTAGGAGGGAAATAGCAGCCCTGCTGTGCCTGCTTGTCTCCCCGGAGGCAGCCACGTTTACCTCTTTCAGCTGATCATTTTGGTCACGCCTCTAAACAATACGCTTGTATTACTACTTCTCGATTTGTCAGTTTCAGTCATAATTGTTGATTTTCCACTGGGGAACCTGAGGATTTAGCTCTTTGCTTCCCTGCCCCACCACACTCTCAAGCATTAAACGATAATCTTGGCTGGCTCCGCAGTCAGTGTTTGCACCGTTACAACTTATGCAAATGCCGTTTGCAGCTGAGACTCAGAGAAAATGATAACTTTTTATCTCTGGCACAGCTTCTTGTTTTTCCTGGAGGGTTTTTGCATTCGCTTAATTTTCAATAAATTTATCACTAATTTAGCCCCAAACTTTTACCAAATCGCTAAAGCTCTTAAGATGTTTGGATTCAAAACACTTCCTGAGGTTCTGGTCAATACGCTAATCAGTTTTGTTTTGTTTTTTATTGTGAGATTCTAAGTATTTTACCTAGCCTCATTATAATTATAATTCATGATTATATTTAATGGAATGTTCAGTAATAAGAAACTAATATATATACCATGCATTTCTTTATTATGAGTTGTACCATAATGTATATAACACTTTCATTTAGGAAAAATAATTACTGGAAAAAAAATTTTTTGGAGGATCTTTGGACTCTACTGGTGTCCTATCATTTTCATCTTCCTGAAGAATCTGTTCCAAGCCTCCTGACTACCCCAAGTGGGACTCCCTGTCGGGACTCTTGTCTCTTGGACCCCATATCTTCCTGTTTCTTGGTTTACTCCCTCGTTTTGGTGAAGCATATCCTAGAGGAGCCTTCTGAGAGAGGGGACAAGGGATGAAAGTTTTAAATAACCTGACATGCATGAAACTCTTGATTCCATCTTCATGCTTGATGGATACAGAATTTGGTTTAGTATAGAAATATGTTGGAAATTATCTTCAACATTTTGAGATTTGCTGTTTTCCATTGTCATCATCTATTCCTGTGTTTAAAATTAGCCCAAAATGTAGCAGATTGAAACAATAACAATAAACATGTCTTTTCTGTGGGTCAGGAATTTGGGAGTGACTTAGCTGGTTGGTTCAGTTTAGAGTCATTCATGAAGTTGCAGTAAAGCTGTCGCTAGGGCTGGAGGGTCAGCTTCCAAGATGACTCAGTCACATGACTATCAGATTACGCTGACAGATGTTAGGAGGTCTCAGTTCCTCCCCATGTGGACCTTTCCACAGGGACACTGAGCGTCCTCACACATGGCGGCTGGCTTCCCCCAGAGCGAGTGATCAGAGACAGAGCCAGGTGGACGCTGCGATGTCTTGTATGCCTAGCCACACATAACACACCATCATTCCAGTCATGCCCTATCCATAAGCCCTACTCAGTGTGGGAGAGGACCACACATGAGGGCCTGAATACCCCAATATGGGATTCACTGGTCGCTGGCTTCTAGTTTCCACTGTTATTTCGATAGCTCCAAAATCATTCTTTTCATGATCCTTTGTATGTGATCTGCTCTGTTTTCACTCTCCTCCCCTCTCTCTCTGTCTCTCAGAGTTTGTAGAACATAATTTTTCTCTCTGGTGTTTTGCAAATATCAGGTGTAAAGTTCTATTTTCATCTGTTGTTCTGGGCACTTGGAGGACATTTTCAATTAGTAAACTCGCATTCTTTTCAGTTCTGGGAAATTTCCTTGCATTATTTTGTTTATAATTTCCTTTCCTCTGTTTTCTTTGTTGTCTTTTTCTGGAATTCGTTTGTGTGTGGGTGGGGGTGGGGTACGCGGGCCTCTCACTGTTGTGGCCTCTCCCGTTGTGGAGCACAGGCTCCGGACACGCAGGCTCAGCGGCCATGGCTCACGGGCCTAGCCGCTCCGCAGCATGTGGGATCTTCCCGGACCGGGGCACGAACCCGTGTCCCCTGCATTGGCAGGCGGACTCTCAACCACTGCACCACCAGGGAAGCCCGAATTCCTGTTATTTAGTCTTTGACATACTGTATAGGACTTTACTGCTTTTTTCATTTCTTTTTGACTATTTTTCTGGAAGATTTCTTCAATCTTATCTTCCAAACATCTTATTGAGTTTTTTGTTTCTGTCATATTTTTATTTCCCCAAACTGTTTTTTTGTTCTCTGAATGCTCTTGTTATATAGCATACTGTTCTTGCTTCTTGTTCTGGCCTCTCTTTTTGCTTTGAAGATATTAATTATTGCTTCATTTTAGTTTTGGACATTTTCTTCTCACTGCTTCTTACTGTTTTGTTCTTGTTGTTGGTTGGTTGATTTTTTTGGTCTTTCTCCCTCACGTGTGAGGTTTTCCTCAGTAACCCTTGAATGTTCTGCTCCTGTGTAAGACTGGGGACTAAAAAGCTAATTGGAAGCTCTGAGCGCATGATGGGGGCTTGTCAGCTGACTTTCACTGTGGGTGAGGCGGCTGAGCCATTTGCTTGTAGAACCTTAAGTCAGTGTCTTTAGGTCTTTCCTCCTGAACTCGTCACACTTCCCAGGAAAAAGAGAGAAGCCTGGTGGCGGCCAGGTTCTAGGAGTTGAGTCAAAGGGAGGCTGGTCTGTCTGCTTAGTGCCCCTGTTTTCTGTCTGCCCCTCCCAGGCTCAGCTGGGCCTGGGACTCTCCATATACTCCCTCCAAGAATAAGTCTCCACGTTTCTGCTGAGGTCGGGGGATGGGAAATAGGGATTGGCCAGATTCTTACATGCGTCCAGAAGGACCTGGTGCCACCAATTCCTGGTTCCTGCCAACTTAGAGTTGCTTCCCGGAGAGCTGTTTCCACCTGTCCATCTGTTTCCCCGGCTTCCCAAATGTTGATGCTCCCTCCTCTCCCACATTCCCCATCGTCTGGGCTCCTGTTTTTAAGACTTTTCTCTTCTCTCTTATCGTAGCGTTTCAGGAGGCAAAGGTAGGTGTGTGTGTGTGCCTCCCCCATCTCCACCTAGAAGCCATCACTGCCGAGGTCATTGTCACAGAGACCCTGGGCGACCTCGGAAGTCACACACGGCGGGGGAACCACAGAGGTTCAGGGTTTGTTCCCGGAGCTGGCTGTCAGCCAGGTTCAGCCCCCTGGCTCCTGGAGCATCCTGTCCTCCCTGCCCGGAAGTCTGGGCAGGCAGGAGTCATGGGGTCTGTTCCCAGAATGCCAGGGGCAGGGCAGCTGGGGGCAGGGCCGGCCGCTGGACAAACAGATCAAAGGTGAGGCGCCCTGGGGCTCCAGACCGGGCCTGGCCGAGTGCACCATGAGGTGGGTGGAAGCCCTCGGGGTCTCCCCAGCGGGGGTGAGGGGTGAGACTGGGCCTCACCGCCCCTCCCCTGCTCTGCCTTCAGGCTGCTGGTCATCCTGGGCCTGCTGTGGGGCTCGGCAGCCACCACGTCCTCGGGCCCGCAGTGGCCCAAGCCCGTGTTCGGGCGCCTGGCATCTCCTGGCTTCCCGGGCCCGTATGCCAACAACCACGAGCAGCGCTGGGCCCTGACGGCGCCCCCCGGCTACCGCCTGCGTCTCTACTTCACTCACTTCCAGCTGGAGCCCTCCTACCTCTGCGAGTATGACTTCGTCAAGGTGCCGGCAGGGCGGGCTGGGGACACCTGGGGGCGGGGGCTGGCCTCAGAGCGGAGGGCGGGAGGGCCGGCAGGCCCGGGGTCTCGCCTTCCCCCCGTGACCCGCAACCCCACAGCTGAGCGCCGGGACCACGGTGCTGGCCACGCTGTGCGGGTCAGAGAGCACGGACACGGAGCGGGCGCCCGGCAACGCCACCTTCTACTCGTCGGGCTCCAGCCTCGACGTCACCTTCCGCTCCGACTACTCCAACGAGAAGCCGTTCGCGGGCTTCGAGGCCTTCTACTCAGCAGAGGGTGAGCCGAGAGAAGGCCGGTTGGCGCGGGGGCAACTCCGTCTTGGGCCAGAGCAGCCCTCCCTTTTGCCCCGCTCCCTGAGGCTGGACTCCTGCCAAACCAGCAGGAGAGAGTCCCCACCTGGTCTGACATCATCATCACAGTGCAAATATCAGCAACAGACAGGACCTCTGCTCTAGGCTGAGCCCCATTCTGTGCCAGGTGCTGAGCCAGGACATCCTCACGGGCCCCCGTGATGCAAGGACCCAGTGAGCCCATTCACAGATGGAAAGTGATGCCCCCCACTGGCCTGAGCGCTGCATCTGCCTGTGGGCTTCGAGTCTGACATTTGTTTCAGATTCTGGCTCCTGCAGGGACTTGCTGTTGGCCTCGGGCAAGTGGCTCAACCTCTCTGTGCTCACCCTGAGGCTGCTGCAAGAATCTGGTGAAACCCATATAGAGGCCCACCCACTGGGTTCCCGTGCTGGGCGCTCCTTTCACTAGCCTAGTCACCACCAGCAGGACCATTAAACCGTCATTGGTTTAAAACAGATGGTATTTAGGTCTCCCTCCAAGTGCTGCAGGGAGGTCGCAGTGACCCTGGGCCTCTAGCGCTCAGCTGGGCATGAAACACCTGCAGACAAGAGGAGGCTCCTCTCAGGTCAGGCCATGATACTGGAGGGCCCCTAAACCCGAGCCTAGGCCTCAGCGATGTCCCATCTCCTTCCCTGCTGACTGCCTGCCGGCCCCTCCCCCAGACATCGACGAGTGCCAGGTGCCCCCAGGAGAGGCCCCCCTCTGCGAGCACCACTGCCACAATCACCTGGGTGGCTTCTACTGCTCCTGCCGTATGGGCTACGTTCTCCACAGGAACAAGCGCGCTTGCTCAGGTGAGCTGCAGCTGGAGGGGGACCCTGTGCCCAGCCCACCCCCACCCTGCCCAAGACACAGCTGGCTTCTCAAGACCATAGCTGCTCTGCCCAGGCGACTGGAGGGCCCACTGGCCTTGGCCCACTAGACACTTCTCCTGGGTGACGGTTCCTTTTCAGATCTTCTGTCCCCTCTCACCATCCATCCATCTACCCATCCATCCACCCACCCACACACCCTCCCACCCATCCACCCACCCAACCATCCACCCACCCACTACCCACCCATCCATCCACTCATCCACCCATCCATCCCCATCCATCCACACACCCATCCACACACCCATCCATCCATCCATCCACCCATCCACCCACCCATCCATCCATCCACCCACCCATCCACCCACCCATCCATCCATCAACCCACCCATCCACCCACCCATCCCCATCCATCCACCCATCCATCCACCCATCCATCCACCTATCCACCCACCCATCCCCATCCATCCACCCACCCATCCATCCATCCATCCACCCATCCATCCACCCATCCACCCACCCATCCATCCATCCATCCACCCATCCATCCACCCACCCATCCATCCATCAACCCACCCATCCACCCACCCATCCATCCATCAACCCACCCATCCACCCACCCATCCACCCATCCACCCACCCATCCACCCACCCATCCACCCATCCATCCACCCATCCATCCACCCATCCATCCACCCATCCACCCACCCATCCATCCATCCATCCACCCACCCATCCATCCATCCATCCATACACCCATCCACCCACCCATCCATCCATCAACCCACCCATCCACCCACCCACCCATCCATCCATCAACCCACCCATCCACCCACCCATCCATCCATCAACCCACCCATCCCCATCCATCCACCCATCCATCCACCCATCCATCCACCCATCCACCCACCCATCCATCCACCCATCCATCCACCCATCCACCCACCCATCCATCCATCCACCCACCCATCCACCCACCCATCCCCATCCATCCACCCATCCATCCACCCATCCACCCACCCATCCCCATCCATCCACCCACCCATCCATCCACCCATCCACCCATCCATCCACCCACCTAAGCACTCATCCATCCACCCACCTAGGCACTCATCCATCCACGCTTTCCACTCCTCACCTGCTTCCACCCTGTCCGTGGTTCACTCTCACTCCTCTCCAGCTCATTCACTTGGTGAGCATGCGGTAGGCCCTCACTGTGTACCTGGCCAATCAGGACTCATCCTCCTTGGGGGGCTTCAGGATGAAGGAGTGGGGGCCCTAGGCCTGCCTCACACAAGCTTCCCTCCATGAAACTTCAGCTCAAAGCTGCCGGTTCAGCCCCCAGCAGACCAACCCCTTTGGCCTCCACGGCCCGGACTCCCCTCTGCGCCCCTGCCAGGGGCCTGGACGGAAAACCAGCTGGCGCCCTGAGAGCGAGCAGCCCCCACCCTCGGTGCTGAGCCTGCTCCCCTGCTCAGTGCCCTCCCCCGTGTCTCTCCCCGTCTCTGTTCTCTCTTCCAGAGCAGAACCTCTAGCCTGCCCTCCAGCTCCGGTCTGGCTCGGGCAAGACCGCTGCAGCCTGCAGCCCCCATTGACCCCGCCCATGGACCTAACAATAAACTCGGCTCCACCTCCACCTGCTGCGTGTCTCTGGCGGGGGAAGGGTGGGGGGGGGCAGCAGTGTGCACTCTGGCCCCTTCCTTCCCACCCTCATCTCAGCCCGATGGGCCCTAGTTGGTGGGAGCCGCCTCTGCGGGGCCACAGGCTCCTTTGCCAGAGGGGCTTTCTCTGTCCTCACCCTCATTCTGATGATGGGGCACCGAGGCCCAGAGGAGGGCAGGGGGCTCACACAGGGGAGCCGAGCTCTTGCTCCTCCACCACCAGGAATCCAAGGACTGAGCTCAGAGCATCCTGGGGTCCACCTCCTGTGCAGAGGGTACCTCAGGTCCTGGGTGTGCTGGGCTGGGGGAGTCTGACCCCGAGCAGAGAGGCCCAAGGAGGTATCGATTCACTGAGGGGCAGTCTGGTCCCCCACGTCCGGGGGTGACTCCCTCTGTCCCATGGGAAGCAGCCACGTGGAAGAAGAAAGGCAGTGCTGGGACTCCTCACTTCCCGGAATGCCTGTGTCCCCACCTCTGCCACCGGGGGGATGGGGGGTAGAACCGTCCTACGAGGGATGCCAGCAGACATTCCCTCTGCAAAGGCAGGATCAGCTGTTTCCATGGGGAAAGTGGGTACCAGACTCACGATCAGTGTGGACTTGAACTGCCCTCAATTGCCCCCCAGGGCAGAGCCTAGACCCAGGGATGGTGGGCAAGGGGATGCCTTCCTGAGTGTTCCTGGAAGGGGCCCAGGGGAAATTCCTCTCCTGCCACCTCCCCACACCCAATTCCTGGGAACAGGAAAGTCCCTTCAGTTCTCCTGGTGCCCCTTTCCCCTGGGCAGACCCTGACACGGCTCACTCCCCGCACCCCTGGAACTGTGGCTCTGGCCCAGGGTTCCCCGAACCAGGAGCCTCAGCTTAGGGCCTCCATCCTCCCTAGGGGTGTGAGTGGGGCCCCTGGAGAAAGTACCTCCAAGTGTCACTTGTTTCAGCTAAATCCTGGAAGCCAGGGAGACCTCTCCCTAAACTGTGCCTTCAGCCACTGGGTGGGGCGTTCAGTCTTGGGAGATGCCTCTGGGGCTGACGAGTGACGGTGGACAGGTGGCCTGAGCCACGCCGCCTGCGCCTGGCTCATCCTGCCCGTCCTCTCCCCTCTCCCCAGCCCTGTGCTCAGGCCAGGTCTTCACTGCCCGGTCTGGGGTGCTCAGCAGCCCTGGATACCCTCAGCCGTACCCCAAGCTCTCCAGCTGCACCTACAACATCCGCCTGGAGGAGGGGTTCCATGTCACCCTGGACTTCGTGGAGTCCTTTGACGTGGAGATGCACCCTGAGACCCAGTGCCCCTACGACTCCCTGAAGGTCTGGTTCCCCTGGCCGCTGCCTCCCCCTGGCCCGGCAGGTCCTGAGGTGACAGGGGCCTCTCCACTTTCAGATTCAAACAGACAAGGAGGAATATGGCCCATTTTGTGGGAAGGCGTTGCCCGGCAGGATTGAAAGCAAGAGCAACACTGTGACCATCACCTTTGCCACCGATCAGTCGGGGGACCACACGGGCTGGAAGATCCACTACAACAGCACAGGTGAGGGCAGGTGGGGCTCCGATTTGGCAGGGAGCTCTTCCAGAAGCGTCAAGGAGCCACATAGGATGGAATTCTTCCTGGCTGGGCCTGGGAAGTTAGGGGAGGGAAAAGTTTTCCTTAACCCTCTTAGTGTCCCTGGCTGGGTCTGAAAAGCAACCTGACAGGTTAACAGGAAAAAAAAGCATACATGTTTATTTCATGTAAATTTTATGTGGCACAGGAGCCTTTTTAAGGAAATAAAGACTCAGAGAGACAGCTGGGCCTGTGTACGTTTGTGCTAGGTTTGCTGAGGAGTGTGATAGGCTGAGGAATATGAAGTAAGGGTGGTAAGCGGGGTGGGGGAATTTAGCCAGGCCTGTTTGTTAGGATTCTTCTTGGCATCCTTCTGTCTTTGGTGATAAGGCTTCCCTCTGGGTGTAGGGCAGACACTTGTCACATGAGGGTCTTATGACCTGCTTCAGGGAGGAAGGGCAAGAGGCGAGGAATCAGAGTGACCTTCCTGCTTCTGCCATTTTCTCAAACTCCCAGCTTAAAATCGTCAACATGGGGCTTCCCTGGTGGTGCAGTGGTTGGGAGTCCGCCTGCCGATGCAGGGGACATGGGTTCGTGCCCCGGTCCGGGAAGATCCCACATGCCATGGAGCGGCTGGGCCCGTGAGCCATGGCCGCTGAGCCTGCAGGTCTGGAGCCTGTGCTCCGCAACGGGAGAGGCCACAACAGTGAGAGGCCCGTGTACCGCAAAAAAAAAAAAAAAAAAAAAAAAAATCATCAACATGCCAAGGTGCCGTATTTTGAGGTAGTGTGTCCTGAACTCCATCAGAAGACAGGCCAGGTTTGAGTGGGGTCATCTGTGAGGCAGGGGTCCCCTATGGGAAGTGCCACCCCCCCATTCATCCACCCACTCACTCACCCCTCCATCCAACCATCCCTCCTTCTACCCATTTACCCGTCCACACAGCCTTCCTTCTCTCCTTCCCTACCTCTCACCCTCCCCTCTGCCATTCACCCAGCCATCCAACCATCCCGCCTTCCATCTGTAGGGGAGGAAATAATAATTTTCCCTCTGCCCTTCCAAATTCTTGGCTGGGAACAAGAGACATTAACGAGAGAAAAAGAAACAAGTTTATGAACATGGATATCTCGTGCATGCGTGGGAGATAACCCAGGGGAAAATGAGTCTCAGCGGTGGCTTAGAATTCAGGCTTAAACATCTTCAGCTAAAGACAAAAGAGAGAAAGGGTACAGGGAAGTCCAGTTATGAGGAGGTGACCAGGAAAAGCATGGTAAGCAAGAGTAAGATTCGTTATGCAGATTAAAGACTCTGTCTTCTTTTTGCTTTTGAAATTTAATTTTAGTAAAAAAAATTTTTCTGTCTTTTCCTTTGTTAAGAGTTTCTAGTGATTTAGTCATCCTCCTCCTGGTACAGAGTGGGAGACACTCTTACAAATGGAGATTTCCTCTGTAAACGTAAATTTCCCTTAGAGAAGGGTAATTTCTACTCTGTTTTCAGAGTCTCTCCTGTGTCTGCTGTTTCATAAAATAATCAGCTCAAAATACAGTTGGCTCCCCACATCCGTGGATGTAGAACCCATGGATACAGATGGCTGACACTCTGCCTTTTTTTTTTCTTTTGGCCGAGGAGCTTGTGGGATGATGTTAGTTTTCCGACCAGGGATTGAACCTATGCCCTCGGCAGTGAAAGCGCTGAGTCCTAACCACTGGACTGCCAGGGAATTCCCTCTGCCATTTTGTATAAGGGACTTGAGCAGCCGCAGGTTTTGGTATTCACGGGGCTCCTGGAACCAATGCCCCGCAGACATCACGGGACAGCTATAATCCTTATGCTAAGTCATGTTCATGCCACCCCTCACACACATCCATCTGTCCATCCTTCCCTCCTTCCATCCATCCATCCATCCATCCGTCTTATGGATGTGCACCGGGCCCTGTGTGGGGAATACGTAATACCTCTGCTGTCAGTCCAGTCTAGTCACAGCAACATGACCACAGCCCTGTGACAAGCACAGCCGAGCACCAGACACAGTGAGAGTCCAGAGGAGGGACCTGGCCCAGGCAGGGGCTGGGTGCTAACAAAAGGGGCCCGGGACAGGAAACATACGAGATTGGATTGAAAGGATAAGTAGGTATTGGAGGAAGGTGGAAGGGTGCTCCAAGTGCAAGGGAAGTGTACGTGCAAAAGCCCAGAGGCTCCAGCTTTCTTGGTGTGAGCTGTAAGAGGGTGTGATGGGGTAGGCAGAGATGGGGGCTCCCGCCTGACATGGAGGGTTTGGACAGGGAGTCTGCACGCCGCCTCTCCAACCCTCCACCACCTCTTCCTCGTGACAGACCCTCAAACGTAGACGGTAGTTCTTGGTGCCACCTCCTGAGACACGAGTCCAAGTCCCCCACCTTCTGGGCACTGACCTCTGGACGTATCTGTCCCTCTCCCCACTCTCAGCCAACAGGTCTTTCAGGATGTTTTTGGAAGGACAGAGTAACTGAGCTGGAGAAGCTCCAAAGCAAAATACCCAAGGCCCCAAGCCGTGCTCAGAGTGCAGGCTGGGTGTCAGACTGTCCGGGTTGGCGTCCGGGCTGTAACGCATCCTGTTTCCTGGCCATGTGACATTGAACCTCTTAACATAACTTTTCTGAGACTTAATGTCCCAATTATCCAATGAAGGACAATATCTCCTTGGAAAGGTGGGGATTAGTGGGCTAACTCAGAAGACACCGAGTGAGCATGGAGGAGGTACTGAGTAATTTAAAAAATGAGATTGAATTAGGAAAGATATTAACCTTTGGGCCAGCTCTGTGGGAAAGGGTGAGAGATGGGTCAGGAAGGGAGAGACCAGCACGTTGGGAACACTTCACGGGCCTCTTGTTCATTTTTAAAAAGCCTTTTGTTTTCCCGTGGGTTGAAGTAATAAAACTTCTAAAACTGAAGCACTGGTTTCAGAGTGAGTCAGAGGGAAGAGTCAGGTTTGCCAGGCTGGTGGGTGAGAAGGAGCCAGGGCAGAGCCTGGAGGTGTGTGTGAAGGGAAGTGCCAGCAGGGCCCTGGCCTGGGTATGAGGTGGCCTCGGGAAGCCCTGGGCCCCGACAGGGCCATCTGGAACATCCCTGCAGATTGGTTCCAAGAGGGGAGACTCTGGGGCCTGCCTGGGACTGAGAGTCACTGCAGGACACAGGAGTCAGCTGCTGGAGGAAGGAGGGGACTGGGCAAATGACCTGTGTGGGCTGAGGGGTGGCCTTGGGGGATGGGCAGCCATGGGGGACTGGCTGAAGCCTTGGGGTGACAACAGGCCAGGGTTTGGGGGCCAAAGTGGAAGCCAGCCCTGGGCACGTGCTCACGAGGGACGTACGAGGCTTCCTGAGTGCCAGTCTGGCCCTGAGCCCCGGTGCCTCTCTAAGCCACAAGGGCTGCTGTGAGGGTTCACTGGCTGCAAACCCCCATTGCCCAGCACTTATTAGCAAAGCGATTTCCTCTGTGCTTCACATTTGGTCCTCGCAGCAGCCCTAGAAGCTGAGCAAACGTTCTTATCACTCAGCTTACAGATGAGGAAACTGAGGCTTTCCTGTGATTTTAACTCACGCTGTCCAGCTCTTCCCGCCCCCCCAAGTTACACTCCCCCAGTTTTCAGCAGTGTGTGTGAGGCCCCTGGCGTGGAGCAGATTCTCCCTTTGCCATGACCTTGCTCCCTTACCACATGCCTGGCTTTCTTTTCATCACTTTGGCTGAAGCCCAGGCCAGGAGACAAATCCTAATTTGTACGATAAGCAGCCGAGACTTTAATCTTGCCTTTGGTTTTAAATCTTAAGAACTCTACCCCACTGTGGCAAGCTCTCTTTACACGTTAAGTGTTTCATTTATAAACCAAGAACTTCTAATTGCTAAATTCAGACTTGCTGCTATAGAGCTAAACCCCCGACATCTGGTTTCCTTGTGCAGCTCAGCCCTGCCCTGACCCGACGGCACCACCTAACGGCCACATCTCCCCTGTGCAGGCCAAATACATCATGAAAGACCGCTTCTTTGTCTTTTGCGAGTCGGGCTACGAACTTCTGCAAGTAAGTTAATACAAAGCTGTTTAAGTGCACCACAATCATGACGGTTTTTGAATGAATACATATTTATATCAGCAAGTATGTGAAAGGAAAATGGGGAAACAGCCGTTGTCAGCATGGTGGTTTACTTTGCCTATGATTAAACAATAAAATTCAAAGAAATGATACATTTGCTAAGAGAAACGGCTACAGAGAATTTTCTATTCTTAGGAACTCCAGTTTAAAAAAATTTTTTTTAATTTATTTATTAGTTTTGGCTGCGTTGGGTCTTCGTTGCTGCGCACGGGCTTTCTCTAGTTGCGGCGAGCGGGGCGCTACTCTTTGTTGTTTCGGTGGCTTCTCTTGTAGAGCACGGGCACCAGGTGTGCGGGATCCAGTAGTTGTGGCACGTGGGCTCAGTAGTTGTGGCTCCTGGGCTCTAGAGCACAGGCTCAGTAGCTGTGGCCCATGGGCCCAGTTGCTCTGCGGCATGTGGGATCTTCCCGGACCAGGGCTCGAACCCGTGTTCCCTGCACTGGCAAGCGGATTCTCAACCACTGCGCCACCAGGGAAGCCCGGAACTCCGCTTTTTAAAAAAGCTCTCTCTTTTTTTTTTGGAAAGCTGGCGGTTAAAATGTACACCTTTTCTCTGTCCACACATTACAGCAGCTCTTGGTAAAGCAGCTGAAATGTTTGTCATGTGCTCTGTGTTATCACCTTGCATTAGATCAAACTCCTCCTGGTCAAATGACCTTTACATGAAACAACTCCTGGGCCTACAAAAAAATTAAATGGCCCTTGGAAACAGTATATTCTGCAAAGTTATAAACAGCGACCACTGTTAAGGGAGAAGGAGGATAATTTCAAAAAATGCTTAGTGTGTTGCTTTAGGGGCACAGGTAAGCGATTAACATGTCCTCTTTATGTTCTTCAAAATGTCACTGAATCCCAGTGGTAAAAAGCAATAACACTGAAAAGATAGCTGGTTATGCAACCAGTCCTGTGGAGGCACAACCGCCCCCGCCCCCCCAAAAAGTGAGACACTTTGCTCAACTTGTAAACTTCTTGGCAGGCTCTTTCCACAGCAACTTGGACCGCAAGCCGGTTCAGTTTCTGAGGAAAAAAGAAGTCATCCTGCTCTCCTTTGAAGCATAAAGCTTCAGTCAAAGCCACCTTCTTTCATTTTAAAGTCTGATTTTAGAAAAATATTTCAATAAGTCAAAAATGTCCCGCTAAATATTAGCAATGGAAAGTGATTGAGAACACACATGTGAAGCTTCTGAAAATATTGATATTTTAAATAACTTTCCTCCAGTTAATAGCCGCAGGCTAGAAAAATCCAGACACATTCACTCCATGTCTGATCAGGCTGATCTTCCCCAAACTTTTGACTGTCACCCTTTGGCACTTTACATAAAGAAATGGTGGGGGCTTCCCTGGTGGCGCAGTGGTTGAGAGTCCGCCTGCCGATGCACGGACACGGGTTCGTGTTCCAGTCTGGGAAGATCCCACATGCCGCGGAGCAGCTGGGCCCGTGAGCCATGGCCGCTGAGCCTGCGCGTCCGGAGCCTGTGCTCCGCAACGGGAGAGGCCACAACAGTGAGAGGCCCACATACCGCAAAAAAAAAAAAAAAGAAAAAAAATGGTGGAACACCAGCAGGAACTTGTGAGAAATCTGACGTATTCTTGGATTAAGTGGATATAAACTGCTGCACAAGTCAACATCTTTAAAAATGAGATACACACATAGGTGACATCACCAACAAGTACACACATGTATCAAGGCAGTTGGGCTGCGTGTCCAGTCGTGTGGATGCATCACCCCCTTGGGAGCATCTCTTGAAACACTTGAAGAAGAACTACTGTGGGAGCAGAGCTTTGGGGAGTGGTTTCATAACATAAACAAGGAAATTAATATTTTCTCAATTCCTCTTTAGGGTTATTTGCCCCTGAAATCATTTGTTGCAGTCTGTCAGGCAGATGGATCTTGGGACCAACCGATGCCAGAGTGCAGCAGTACGTATGTGTGACCACAACGCCTGTAGCTGCTTCTGCTACTACTGATGCTTCTGGTCTTTTAAAAAAATGATTTATCAGGGCTTGAATTCCAAATTTGCTTCTCATCCCCAGTCTCTCAGAGCACTTTTAAGAGGTTAAAACAGAACCAAGCTACTAGGAAAAGTATTTGCTTCAGAAAAGTATGTATTTAAAAATATTTTTCTAAGTATAAAATACTCAAAGAAGATGGGAAATAGAGAAAATTACAAACATTATAATACTCATAATCCCGCCGTATCAGAGTATAGTCACTCTCGTTATTTTGGTGCCTAGCCCTCCAATTCCATATATCACACATGTAAACATGTAGAGGCTACTGTTTGTAGGGGCATATATGCATCAAACTGGGATAACGGTGTTCACTACCATTTTGTGAACTAAGAATCACGTACCTTATTTTTAATATTTTTAAAATTATGATAAATGTTAAATGGAAAAACCATATAAATTCACAAAAATATACAGTGAAAGCCTCTCTTGCCCAAATCCTCAAACTACCTGTAAGACACTGGGGTCCATTCCTTCATACTCTTTATTTCCTATACTATTCATACTAACATATCTCACTATTACATACTTTTGAACTAAATCTGACTGCAATGTACTCTTCCCCCCAACATTGTTGGGATATCTTTCCGCAACAATCCAAGCACTCAGAGAGCTGCTCGTTCTTTTTAATGACTGCATAGTATTCCATCAGAGGACCTATGCTTTTTACTTCATGTGATTTCTAGTTTCCAGTTTTTTACTATTACATACGCTGCCATAGTTAACACCTCTGTACGCATATTTTCACATATTTTTAAAAAATAATTTAGTTTTTGGCTGCATTGGGTCTTCGTTGCTGTGCGCAGGCTTCCTCTAGTTGCACTGAGCGGGGGCTACTCTCCGCCGCAGCATGCTGTCCCCTCACTGCAGTGGCCTCCCCCGTTGCAAAGCACAGGCTCCAGGCCTGCAGGCTTCAGTAGTTGTGCCACGTGGGCTCAGTAGTTGTGCCTCGCGTTCTCCAGAGTGCAGGCCCAGTAGTTGTGGCACGCGGGCCTACCTGCTCCGTGGCATGTGGGATCCTCCTGGACCAGGGCTCAAACCTGCGTCCCCTGCACTGGCAGGTGGACTCCTAACCATTGCGCCAGCAGGGAAGTCCCTACTTTCACATATTTTGTGCAAGGGTTTCTACAAAATTCCTAGGGGAATATTTTTATTTCAAAATTTATATTCCTGTGAGACTACTAATTCTTTAAGTTTAAAAACCAGTAAAGAAGAGCTGGCACCGAAGGACTGTTGGACTAAGGTATGGGTTAGAGCCCTGATTCTGCCACTTGTCACTGGGTAGTTACAGGCATCTCATCTGTGGAGAATTAAGACAACGTAGACAACGCACTTGACACAAAGCCAGACACACTGCTATTAAGTTGCTGAAAACTATTTGTTATCTTTTAATATCCACAGAAATACATCAACAATTTTTAATGTCTGTGTACAAAACTATGACTTTTAGACTGGTATCATTTTGTCTCACAAATTGGTTAGTTATGTCACATTAAGTAATGTCCTAACAGTTGTGAATTCTAACCCAAACTCAAGGTATTATGACTTCCAGGTCTTCTAAAAAGGTCAACTTAGGAAAAGGAGCATAAGAACAAGTTCTTCAGTCTTCTTTGTATTGTTCTATTTTTAAGGATAACCAAATTGTACCATTTAACATCAAACCAGACTGTACAGGCATATGCAGGCTGTGCTGTTTCCTTTCTTTTGTGAGTGCTAAGGAAGTCCAAGTAGTTTCAAATTCCCTTCCTTTAGGGAAGGCATCATACAACTCCTTGCCCAGGGTCTTCACTTCAACCTAGCCATTTAGTTAGGAACAGAGATGAGAGTGATGCTTTAAAATCACACTAAGGTGATTCCATTTTCAGAGATGAAATGATGTCCATCTTGAATATGACTTCAAGTTATAACACACAGCACAACCACCTATCAGACTCCACATCGTTTTAATGTTAGGATTCAAAGTATAAACTGACTTCCCTCTCCCATGTTTATTAGTTGTTGACTGTGGCCCTCCTGATGATCTACCCAGTGGCCAAGTGGACTATATAACGGGTACCGAGGTGACCATATACAAAGCTGTGGTTAAATACCGCTGTAATGAGTTCTACACAATGAAAACAAATGATGGTAAGCAAATTGTTCAAAGCTGGGGGTGGGTGATATTTGGAACCTAAGCCCTCATGATCTGAAAATAAACTAATCCAGCATTTTTGGCTAAGACTAGACAAAAGATTACAAGGCACTTCTTCCACCTGCTAAGTAAAATAATATAGCTGAAGTGACTTTAATGTCAATTTGCAAGAATCTGAAAACAGATCTTATCTAGTAAATGACTACTACAAACACACAATATATTCCAAATGGTTTAATTTAACAAGTCAAAACCTTATCATTAAGCACTTAAGATCTTGATACATATTCAAGTTACACATCTAAAAGGTTTCCACTTTGCAAGCATACATGGTAATGCAGAGACCTCCTATTTATGAAATCATGTAAAATGGTTATTCAGACACCTCTATTTCCGACTGATGCTCAAGAATCTACATTTTCCAAGGGGGGTATTCAAGCAGATGACAACCACCTTTTCATATGCAGTTAAACATTTTTGCTCTTTCAATGATTTGCAGGTAAATATGTGTGTGAGGCTGATGGATTCTGGACGAGCTCCAAAGGAGAAAAATCACCCCCCGTCTGTGAGCCTGGTAATGGATACATTTAGACACGAGATTCATAACTGATGGAAAGTAGAACTGGGTAGCAGACAGTAAGTAGTGCTTCAGCTGTGTAGGCAGAAACGTAACTTCAGCACTTGGCTCTTAGACCAACTGATTATTTCCAAACAGTATGTTCTCATTACCCTTTCCATATGGAGAGGTCGTTGGTGCTGACTGTATCAGTCATTTGATTATTTTTGACCTTACAACTAGGCAAGCATAAAAAATTAAATGATTTTTTAAATTATCTTGAACCATTTATACATTTATAAACATGATTTCTTCTCTTTAAAAATGCTATTAAAACCCAAAGCTAATAACCTCATTATTTCCCTAAGCAATTGTTTTCAATGACATCTAGTTTTTAAACATTAATGCAATTTGCCTTTTAACAGTACTTAAAAAAAAGTTTTACCAGAATCGGCTCTGAAGATATAGTTGAATGATTTTTAAAAAAAAATCAGAAAGGTAATAATATATTCATCACCCCTGTGTTATCTGGCTTAAATCAGTCTTTTTAAAAAACCTGCATCTTAGCTGACACAATGTTTGTAAGCTTTAATAAGAGTATTCTGCCGCAACAGGAAGTATATTTGCTACATTAATGAGCATATTTAGTTAGCAATACATAATAAAGTTTAGTGTTTGGAAGAATCAACTAGACCAAAAATAATTTCTGAACCTGAAGGTTCCTGGCTACAACTGCAACATTCTAATTTTTAAAAACATTTTAATGTACAAAGGTGAAAGTAATTCTGCAAATCCTATAATAGCGACCTTAGTTTCTGCTTTCCCAGAACTACATGGTAAATACCCCATTTTACAAGTAGGAAAACAGAAGCAATGAAAAGGTTCTCACTTCCTACGCACATCAGCTCAGGCAATTCCTGTTTGCCGTATTAAATATCTTCCCAATTGTGAGACCAAATTATTTTAGCAAAACAGTTTCTAAAAGTTAATTTTCACTCACCTCATTTTCTGCGGAGCTAAAAAATACCAAATGGTTTTATCAGGTCTTTGAACAGTGTTTTAAGCAGTCTCACTTGCCTGTTTAGGTGGACACCCACCAAATTATGTGATGCAATTTTTGGTTGACATTACATATACACAACTCCAAAGTGGTAATAACTGGAGAAAAAACACCATCGGGTTTCTATAAAGGCTCTATACATCTTTTTTCCCCCAGTTTGTGGAATATCCACCCGTACCACAGAAGGTCGCATATATGGAGGACAAAAGGCAAAGCTTGGCGATTTTCCTTGGCAAGCCCTGTTATTAGGTAAAACTATAGCAGCAGGTGCACTTCTATATGACAACTGGATCCTAACAGCTGCTCATGCTGTATATGAGCAAAGAGAAGACGCCTCCTCCCTAGACATTAGAATGGGTGCCCTGAAGAGACTGTCACCTCATTATACACAAGCCTGGGCCGAGGCCATTTTTATACATGAACATTACACTCATAATGCTGGTTACGATAATGACATAGCATTGATTAAACTGAAGAACAAAGTTGTATTAAATAGCAACATCATGCCTATTTGTTTGCCAAGAAAAGAAGCTGAATGCTTCATGAGAACCAATGATATTGGAACTGCATCTGGATGGGGATTAACCCAAAGGGGTGTTCTTGCCAGAAATCTAATGTTTGTTGACATACCAGTTGTTGACCATCAAAACTGTACGGCAGCATATGAAAAGAAGTCCTATCCGGGGGGAAGGGTAACTGACAACATGCTTTGTGCTGGTTTAGAAAGTGGGGGCAAGGACAGCTGTAAAGGCGATAGTGGGGGGGCATTAGTGTTTCTACACAATGAGACACAGAAATGGTTTGTGGGAGGAATAGTGTCCTGGGGTTCCATTAATTGTGGGGAAGCAGATCAGTATGGGGTCTACACAAAAGTCATCAACTATATTCCCTGGATCAAGAACATAATTAATAATTTTTAACTTGTGTGTCTTCAGTGAGTACATGATTCTTTGTTCTAAAAAATACCTGTAAAAGACCTCAGCAGCAAACTGACCTGAGAAACATTAACACGACAGTTGCCATTCCACCTCAAAATCAAACCAAACTACAGGTGAGATGTGCCTTTCAGGCACTTCTCCACTTGCCACTTTTCCACCACTTACTCTTTGAAGGGGACATAAACCATTGTAGTGATATTCATCGTTGCCAATCCAATAGAAACTCACTGGTTAAATTTGGATTTACTTACAAAAGTCCAGTGTCTTTTTGTACTGGCCATTTGCATTTCTGGAAATTGCCTGTTCATGTTCTTTAACTGTTTTTCTCCAGTTTTTTGTACTTGTTCTTTTTGTTCTCTGAGAGCGTTACATATTATAGCAGTATTGGTTCAGGAATTACTTTGAATCATGTTTTTCTTGGGTAGATAAACTGGAAATATCAATACTTTGGCCTAGGTATAGACTGATTTCCATGTTAAAACCAATGCTATAATTTTTCACTTCTCAAACTGGCAGACAAAAAGAACATGGAACAGCACTATTTCACACTGTCGAAGACAACGAATCTTCTGAAGGACAATTTGGCAATATATTTCACAAATCTTAAAAGCATGCATAGTCTTTGACCTGGTAATTCCAATGCTAAGATTTTAATTTAGCTGTGAGGATGTTCCTAGCACTTGGAAATAGCCTAAATATTTTATTTTCAAATTAAGACAGTTGAATCAAATGTGGCATTTCCATAAGATGAAATACAACATTAAAAATAAGAGGCGGTATTATTGATAAATCAATCTGTAGTGTTTCTTTCCTTCTTACCACGAACGTGGAATACTTGGGCACACTTAAAAATAGATTACAGATCGTACAACAGCTAAGTGCAGAACTTAAATACACAGTTACTCTCCTAGTATTCAACAACAAAAAAATTATTCTAATTATCACATACATCTTCTGAATTACTAAGTACTCAACATCTGTTTCCTAAGGACAGCATTTAAGCTCTGACTTAACCTTAAAAATCTCATTTCATTTAGTTGGCCATTCCTCCCTAAAAAGTTTTAATATTTAACATTTAACAAAGTTTTTCATTCTAGCCAAACAGTTACCATTATATGTAGAAATTCATTGTGAGTTTTGACTAACTTCTCTTGTGCATATGAAGTGCAACTTCTTGAGACTCACTTTTTAAAGGTAACTTTCCAGCATCTTTGTCACATTAAAAAAAAAAAGAAACTGTGTTTTTCCAGTAAGACTCCAGACACTAAACTGTGGTGACAACAAAAATTTTTATTCAACTGGTTCAAAAAATTTTTTAGAATGAATGCATTTAGATGATCAAATAGACTTTAAAAACAAATCTTTGCCAAATAGTTTACTTCTAAACTTCATTTTCTTTTTTTCTTTAGGGTAGAATTAAATACCCATAGCTATGTAGTACCATAAACATGTTAACAGAAGGCTAGTCAACACTGAAAGCCTTCTAAGACTGGTAACTAGATTTACACAAGTGTAAATAAGGGATCAAAACCATGCCATTGACAAAGATAACTTACCCCTGGGCTCCTTGAAGGCTTGTCAGTTTAGTCTTTGGAGGTCCCCGAATACCATTTTAAGTGTTACCATGTTACTGCTGCTGAGTAATAGTGCAAGTGCTAAAATGCAAAATTCAGATGGTACAGGGTTTGGAAATCATGCAATTTAGATGCAGAAAAAAAAAAAAATTAAAACAACGCAAGATCCTTTTACAGAGGAAACAGAATAAAACAATGTGGCGACCATAAGTCTAAAGGACGATTTCATTTATAAGTTTAAAACATGTAACTTGCAAAATGACAAACCTATTTATCATAATCTAATTAGATAAGGGCATCAGGTAAATTATCAACACAAAAACTTACATTCTTCCATTAGAAAAGGAGCTCAACTCTCATAGTAGTTACATTTTAAGTACAATAGAGAATATATTATTGCTTTTACATACTTAACAATGCATCGTGAGAGTCTAATCTGAGTTTTATAAGCGATTTTATTCAACATTACTCTATTTCCCCACCTTTGGAAGACAAAGCCCATTTCACTTAACACTTCCACAGAGACAACCCACCCTGCTAGTTCTTAAAGCTATCAGGCTTCTTAATGGATTTCAGGCACAAGATAATTTGTGGTTTCTTCTACTTTATCCCTATTGCAATTAATTCCACTTTTCAAATCCCCAACTAGAAAGGCGCTGATATTCCCTTCAATTCATAGGCTTTGCTACAAAGCATTTTAAAATAATTAACATTGTTTTGCCCACTCCTCCAAATAAGAATATTTTTAGAAGGCATGATTTCCCAATGGAGATCTGTAACAGGCCATGTAAATAGAACATAACCCAAATGCACAGAGGCACTAAGAAAAAGCTGGAGGGTACTGCTTACCATTTTAGGTGCGGTCACCCAGACTTATTAAAAACTAGATTTAAAAAGAAAAAAAAAAACTTTTCACTTTGGACAATGCAAGAACAAATAGCAATTAAGTCTGGGTATCAGGTGTCAATGCATGACAGGTGATGAATCCATTTGACTTGAGACAACTTTTCAAATAAGTTTATTTGAAGCAAAATAAACTACTGCCAAGAAACTTTATGAAAGTTCCATCTCAAAAGGGTCAAAAAAGGGGAATTAACTGCTATGAATTCTTTGCATTCAGGGCTGCAAAACAAAGACACATATTATTTAAATCAGTTTTATTTAAGAATTTCCAACATTGACAACTCTTATAAAAAGCATCCAAGCACAGGACACAGAACTGCAGCAAACAGCATTCTTATGGGTAGCTAACAGACATTAGAACTTCCACCCTATTGTGAGACACCCCGAGCTCACTGGTGAACTCTGCTTCCAAGTACTCCTGCAAAGCACACCACAAGCTCAGTCCATGTTCTCAACCCATCAGCTTCAGTTCACATTACCACACTTACAGATCAATAACAGAAGAGAACACACACCATACAGCATTCACAGCAGTTGACAAAGGGGTGGGGAAATACAAGTATCGTTTCACTTAACACATTCAGCTAACGTGGGTTATCTAAGAACAAAACTCACTTAAAGTCTTCCAACAGGTGTGGATGTCCTTTGAATGCAAAAAACATTCGTACGTTATTTGCTATCATTGCTCTCTGCACACTCTCTCACCAAAGCCACAGGGATTGAGAGACACATCTCTCCAAGTTAAAAAATATCCATTATGCACCACCAAGTCTCTGCACGCGCTCTCTCCTTTTCTCGCTCATACTAGCCTTTCATGCCTCGGCACCACCATCAATCCCACACAAGGTTTCAAAAGTTCAAACAGCCTTCTGGTTCCATATCACAGCCTTGCGTTCATAGCGTTGATACGACTCCATGAAATAAAGAGTAGTGGATAAAAATGGGACACCCACCGTCAAAGACACAGCCTGTGCAGCGTGATGGCGAATTCTTGAATGAGAAAGCATGTAGACAGAAGTATTCCTATGGCAGAATATTTACAGCACTACTTTCAATGAAGTGCTTCTTCCATAAACATTTGAAATGAGATGAACTGCAGAGATTAAATGAAGGCTTCATATTGTACTTTTGTATATGAAGGGAGACAAGTGTTAAAAAACAAAAACAAAAAACAAAAGAACCAAACACTGTGACACCACGATCTCCAAAAAGGAGATTTTCCTAAGGAAAAAATCCGTATGGTGGGGTTCAAATTAAAACAAGGAGAGAAGAATGTAGTTCTAACCAATGGTTTCCATTTTGAACATGCAAAGAATTCACTTGACAAGTCCAGGGATAAAATATTACAGGAGAAACCTTTTGATATCAATTGTAGTGTGTTGGTTTACCAATCAGGCAAACAGCAGTTCACTTTCAAACACTCAATATTTCAACCCTTTATGTAACAAAACTTATAAAATTCCTTTAGCTCTTCCTCTTTTTCTAAAGAAAAATGTCAAAAATACTGCTGAATATACTCCACACTGAACAAACCAATTTTGAAAATTCTTAGTACATACTTATTTTACAATATACTTACCATGAGTTTAGAAAAATCTGAATTCCCACCAGTTTATACCAATGATAACCCAATGTCTACATTGCCCAGCCAGAAGATTTAGAATCCATGCTTGAGCCAAAGCCTCCATTAAAACCACTGCCTGACCCTGCATTTGATGCTGATCCCCAACCAATTGCTGCACCTGAATTAGAACCACTGTAAGAGTTATTTCCAGAACCAAAAGCCTGATTCGGCTCCCTCTGCATGTTGCCTTGGCTTTGGTTATTACCTGATGGGCCTGACTGGTTCTGCTGACTGGCTAACATGCCCATCATACCCCAGCTGCTCTGCAGAGCTGCCTGGGCTGCAGCCATCATTGCTGGATTAATGCTAAAAGCACCAAAGTTCATCCCTCCGCCCATATTACTACCTTGATTGTTTCCCAAACCAGCTCCACCCCCTCTACTGTTACCAAATCCACCCTGATTCCCAAAGCCACCTGGATTACCACCAAATCTTCCACTTCTTTCTAACTGTCTATTGCTATTGTGTTTAGGTTCAGCATTGGATATATGTACGCTGATTCCTTTAATGATCAAGTCCTCTCCACAAAGAGACTGGGCAACCTACAAAAAAATAAGGGATGTAAATAAAGGAGATTAAACCACTGACTCATACATCAAAGTAGCAATAAAACTTAGATTTCAAGCCATCATCTAAACTGGAGAAAAAGTAAGCAATGAACACTTATTTATTTAAAACCATAAAATAGCCTTTAGCTTTAGTAATGGCAGCAGGGATTTTTTAGTTCTTTTTCAAAGGACATGTAACACCCCCACTTAAACCTCACGTACTAAAAAAATATCTAAGGGGTTTATCACAAATGTTTAGGCCCATATACCCCACAGCGTACAAGGTCAGAGAGATTAGCTAAGGGTGACAATTAGCTGGAAGGGCAAAGTTCCACAGAAATTACCTAATTAGCTGGGACAAAATTATTAAGAGAAAATACCTGATCATCTGCAAACGTAACAAAGGCAAAAGCCCTGAACGGTTTGGGAATGAAGACATCTACCACTTCTCCGTACTGGCAAAAAAACTGCCGCAACTCATCAGCAGTCATGTCTTCCGTACAACGCCCAACAAACACCTTTCTGCTTCTCAAAGGCTCATCTGGGCTTTGCTGGTCAAATTGAAAGGAAGAAAACCATCAGAAATATTTTATGAGCAATGAAAACAGCATTATGGTAGAGGATGTAATACAACCTATCTGCCTTTTATATTAGGTGAGTCATTAAAAAGTAGGTACATTCTTATTTTTTGCATTAGCACTTCTTCTTGTAAGACTTCAGTGAAGAATAAGTTTTAAAGTTTAAAGTTGATGAAAGTATATACATATGTTTAAACATCTTTGACTATAATTGCTTTACAATGGTTAGTTTCTGCTTTATAACAAAGTGAATCAGCTCTACACATATACATATGTCCCCATATCTCCTCCCTCTTGCATCTCCCTCCCTCCCACTCTCCCTATCCCACTCCTCTAGGTAGTCACAAAGCACCAAGCTGATCTCCCTGTGCTATGCAGCTGCTTCCCACTAGCTATCTATTTTACCTTTGGTAGTGTATATACATCCATGCCACTCTCTCACTTCGTCCCAGCTTACCCTTCCTCATCCCCACGTCCTCAAGTCCATCCTGTACGTCTACGTCTTTATTCCTGTCCTGCCCCTGGGTTCTTCAGAACCTTTTTTTTTTAGATTCCATATATATGTGTTGGCATACGGTTATTTTTCTGTTTCTGACTTACTTCACTCTGTATGACAGACTCTAGGTCCATCCACCTCACTACAAATAACTCAATTTCATTTCTTTTTATGGCTGAGTAATATTCCAAAGTATATATGTGCCACATCTTCTTTATCCATTCATCTGCCAATGTACACTTAGTTTGCTTCCATGTCCTGGCTATTGTAAATGTGATGAACATTGTGGTACATGACTCTTTTTGAATTATGGTTTTCTCAGGGTATATGCCCAGTAGTGGGATTGCTGGGTGGTATGGTAGTTTTTAGTTTTTTAAGGAACCTCCATACTGTTCTCCACAGTGGCTGTACAAATTTACATTCCCACCAACAGTGCAATAGAGTTCCCTTTTCTCCACACCCTCTCCAGCATTTATTGTTTGTAGATTTTTTGATGATGGCCATTCTGACTGATGTGAGGTGATACCTCACTGTAGTTTTGATCTGCATTTCTCTAATCATTAGGGATGTTGAGCATCCTTTCGTGTGTTTGTTGGCAATCTGTACATCTTCTTCGGAGATGCGTCTATTTAGGTCTTCTGCCCAATTTTGGATTGGGTTTTTTTTTTTGATATTGAGCTGCATGAGCTGCTTGTAAATTTTGGAGATTAATCCTTTGTCAGTTGCTTCATTTAAAAATATTTTCTCCCATTCTGAGGGTTGTCTTTTCGCCGTTTATGGTTTCCTTTGCTGTGCAAAAGCTTTTAAGTTTCATTAGGTCCCATTTGTTCATTTTTGTTTTTATTTCCATTTCTCTAGGAGGTGGGTCAAAAAGGATCTTGCTGTGATTTATGTCACAGAGTGTTCTGCCTATGTTTTCCTCTAAGAGTTTTATAGTTTCTGGCCTTACATTTAGGTCTTTAATCCACTGAGTTTATTTTTGTGTATGGTAATAGGGAGTGTTCTAAATTCATTCTTTTACATGTAGCTGTCCAGTTTTCCCAGCACCACTTATTGAAGAGGCTGTCTTTTCTCCACTGTATATTCTTGCCTCCTTTGTCAAAGATAAGGTGACCATAGGTGCGTGGGTTTATCTCTGGGCCTTCTATCCTGTTCCACTGATCTATATTTCTGTTTTCGTGCCAGTACCATATTGTCTTGATTACTGTAGCTTTGTAGTACGGTCTTAAGTCCAGGAGCCTGATTCCTCCAGCTCCGTTTTTCTTAGGATTGCTTTGGTTATTCAGGGTCTTTTGTGTTTCCATACAAATTGTGAAATTTTTTGTTCTAGTTCTGTGAAAAATGCCATTGGCAGTTTGATAGGGATTGCATTGAATCTGTAGATTGCTTTGGGTAGTATAGTCATTTTCACAGTGTTGACTGTTCCAATCCAAGATGTCCCAATCCAAGAACATGGTGTATCTCTCCATCTGTATGTATCATCTTTTTTTTTTTTTTTTTTGCGGCACGCGGGCCTCTCACTGTTGTGGCCTCTCCCGTTGCGGAGCACAGGCTCCGGATGCGCAGGCTCAGCGGCCATGGCTCACGGGCCTAGCTGCTCCATGGCATGTGGGATCTTCCCGGACTGGGGCACGAACCCGTGTCCCCTGCATCAGCAGGCGGACTCTCAACCACTGCGCCACCAGGGAAGCCCATGTGTATCATCTTTAATTTCTTTCATCAGTGTCTTATACTTTGATGAAAGTATATTTGGATTAAGGAAAGTTGATGATTGAGAAATGTCTTGGCAAAGATGATAATGTTCCAAATAAGCAAGTCTTGCTTGCTTGGAACAAGTTAGGCTTTTTAAAAAGATTAACATATTCTAATTGTCTTTATTAACATGTAACTATGTAAGAAATTGTTAAATCACTAAAAATAACAAGAGAAAAAGGAAGAACAAAACGAAAAACATTTTAGTTTGGAGGAGCAATGAACTGAATATTTCAAACAAACATATAAAATATTCAGCATGCATTAAGGTCCTGAGACTTTAACAAGGCAAAAAGATTTCAAGAACACACCCTGCCACTACATTTTCCAACCGTAATGTTTTATTTTACAGTGTCTTCTAAGTAAGTCTGTCAGCAAAAATGGCCAAAGCAGAGAAAAAAAAATAGAGCAAAGTACCTTAGAATTTGGAAGTTTACAGTCACACCATCGTCCATCTATCATATGTCGCTGTGACATTACTTTCACCTGGGTTTCATATTCCGTAAAACGAACAAAGCCAAACCCTTTTGAATGACCAGTTTTAATATCTTTCTTAACCTAGAAACAAATCATTTAAATTTACTAAAACCACACACACACGTAACCAACTCAGAGCACATACGTGAAGGGAAATAGTATAAACCAAATTTCTTACGTATACACATAACAAATATTAAAAATATCATCGGGACTTCCCTGGTGGAGCAGTGGTTAAGAATCCGCCTGCCAATGCAGGGGACATGGGTTCGAGACCTGCTCCGGGAATATCCCACATGCCGCAGAGAAACTAAGCCCGTGTGCCCCAACTACTGAGCCTGCGTTCTGGAGCCCGTGAGCCCCAACTACTGAGCCCATGTGCCACAACTACTGAAGCCAGTGCGCCCAGAGCCCGTGCTCTGCAACAAGAGAAGCTACCGCAGTGAGAAGCCTGCACCCCGCAACGAAGAGTAGCCCCTGCTCGCCGCAACTAGAAAAAGCCCGCATGCAGCAAAGAAAACCCAATGCAGCCAAAAATAAATAAATAAATAAATTTATTTGGGGGAAAAAAAAGAAAGAAAACTTATAAAAAAATATATCATCTACTGAACATGAAAGGCAGCGTCACTAAAACAACAGGAATTCTGGGTGCTCATTCACTGCAAAAGAAAAACCGTTAAATGAAATCAAAGTTTACCTGAACCATAAGAACTTCTCCAAAGGTACTAAAATATTCTTTTAGATCCTGTTCAGTTGTTTTCCACGGGAGGCCCAACACTATTAAATCAGATGTTTTCTGGACTGCTCTTTTCACTTTCACTGCTGATGAAGCATCTGTTTCATCCATTTTCCTTTTGTTATCTAAACAAAATGAGCAGAAACCTTTCAGAACTTTCATTAAACACTTCTTAAGACACACACCCTCTTCATCTAGAAATGAGAAGTACAAACATTCTCAGAACAGTTAAGACGCTGGAAACTTTCGCCAAAGAGTGATGTTAGCTCTCACAGACAGAATAAGAATTGAATAAGTGGCTAAGGTGCTTTTCTGGAGCCAATCCAAGGATTCCAACCTCTGGTTCCATAATGTCTCAAGATTACAACTGTATGTTCTCTCCTCTCAAAAGGTGTATCAAAACAAAAATTACTTCACTTTCACTTTAAAATACATTAAGGAAGAAAAAAAACAGGTTGTATAACTGTGATACTATCTTTGTGCCTATTAAATATATTTGCTTGATTATTTTAAGGCCTATAACTTGAAGACTACTAAAAAATTAGCAACTTTTATCTCCAGCTGTGGATTTAAGGGTGATTTCAATTTTCTTTCTTTTTGTTTTGTTTCTAAACTTTCAGCAATGAACTCGCGTTACTTTTGTAATAAAAAAGAAACCTGGGCTTCCCTGGTGGTGCAGTGGTTAAGAATCCACCTGCCAATGCAGGAGACATGGGTTCGAGCCCTGGTCCAGGAAGATCCCACATGCCGTGGAGCAACTAAGCCCATGGGCCACAACTACTGAAGCCCACGCACCTTGAGCCCGTGCTCCACAACGAGAAGCCAACGCAATGAGAAGCCCACGCACCGCAACGAAAACTAGCCCCCGCTCACCATAACTAGAGAAAGCTCGCGCGAAGCAACGAAGACCCAATGCAGCCAAAAATAAATAAATATAAATAAATTTTTTTAAAACAGAAAGGAAACCTAAGGTTATTTAAAAAAATCAGTATTTGGAAGAGGAACTAAATGACATTCAGACACACAGACCATTTTTTGGAGTACTGTCAGGTTCACAGCAAATCTGAGGAAGGTAGAGACTTCCCATATACCCCCGCTCCCCACACCTGCAGAGTCCCCCCAGCATCAATATCCCCCACCAGGGTGGTACGTTTGTTACAACCATGAACCTACATCGACACATTACTATATAAATGACATTTTAAGTTTGGGTAAATATTAACCTACAGCCAATGGATCAAGAAACTACATACTAAAAAAAAAAAATCAAGTTGATGCTATTAACAATTTTCTTGATATATAAAAAAATTTCTTGACGCAACGTCTTAAATACTGACCAAATAATATGACTTTGTTGCAATATTACGTTACAATAAAAGTAATAGACACGGGCTTCCCTGGTGGCGCAGTGGTTGAGAGTCCGCCTGCCGATGCAGGGGACACGGGTTCGTGCCCCGGTCCGGGAAGATCCCACGTGCCGCGGAGCGGCTGGGCCCGTGAGCCATGGCCGCTGGGCCTGCGCGTCCGGAGCCTGTGCTCCGCAGCAGGAGAGGCCGCAACAGGGAGAGGCCCGCGTACCGCAAAAAGAAAAAAAAAAGTAACAGAGAGATCTACCAACTAGCACACTCCTACTGCTAAAATGTACTCATTTCCCTGGCTCACTTCTACATCATCATGCTTCCTTTTAGATTAAAAACATCATCGATAAGGGGCAGTGAGAATAAGACCAGAACCCAAAATTATAATTACGACTGCACTAATTCAAGGTTTGGGCTACTGCAACTGATGTTCATTTAAGGAGGAAAAAAAAAAAAGATTAGCTGGATGAATGATGTAAGCCTGCAAGGACAAAGACCAAACCAAAATACGGAGGCCCTTCAGAAAAATCTGTTTACAACAGACTGGTAACAACTGCAAAGCATTCTTAATTCCTTAAATTTCGCATTAGCTCAGCAACGTTAGTCCAGATAATTGTTCTAACACAGTTTTTTAAAAATGTCCTGTCATTTCCAATTTTCACTAATTTAAACGAGTGGTCTTTCAAACTTGTCTGACGGTAACACTTAAAGAAACACTTGGGCTACAGGAGACGGTTCACCATGAAGAGGCCATGACCTATGACTTAGAACGAGACACAAACCTCTACTTTATACTTTAGCATCACTGCAAAACCAAATGGCAACAAACCTTTGGGATAGTTGACAACATACACCAGGTTCCCCCAGCCAGCATCAGGGGCGTGCAGAATTCCTTCTACCAGACGGACACCTCTCATACATTGAGACACAGGATTCCTGTAGCGAAGCCCACATGCCCCTGGAAACTGGGCTGTAACTGTGGACAGCAGCACTGTCCCATCGTCTTCTGATGGTATTTCAATGGGCTCGTCATTCTCATCTTCGGTTACCCGAATATATTCGGACATCTTTGCTTGTCTTGCTTAAATGGAAAAGAGAGACGAATGACCAACACTTGTGTCAAAGTAATTATCCCAGCTAATACCACTACCATGTCATTGTTCTGACTTCCAGAAAAATTCTCCGTGTTTGGATTCTTACAGGTGTGGGTTATCCCTGAAAAATGAGGAGGTACAGGCAAGGATAGCTATTCCTATTAAAATGTAATGCCTTGCTAGTTCATTCATCCATTATTTGATGAGTGCCTACTAACCATCAGGTGCTGCAACTATTAACTGTGTGTGAAACCACAGTCCCAGCTGGCATGCTGGTTGCAAAGGGGGAGATAAGCAGGAGAAAGCAAGCAAACAAGTAATTATTTTATTACAATCGTGATTATGCTACTGGAAAGGAGTAGTCTTAGGGACTGGGAAGAAACTAAACTGGTTGAGATGTGTGTGAGGGGAACGTCAAAGTGGATTTCCCTAAGAAAGCGAGGCAGAAACTGAGTCTGGAGGACTAAATAGGAGCAGTGAACGAGATGAAGAGGACAAGGGGAAAGTGCCTCCCTGTTCCAAATCTGGGGACTTCTGGGGGCTCTCCAAACTTGAGCCGCAATGACAGCGGCGACAGGTCCTTCGCGACGCGGGCCGCCACCTCCCAGAAGCCAGTGCGTGACAACCGTGGGAGGAGTTTTTAAGCGCGGCCGGGGTGGGACCGCTGGGGCACCAGGCCTAAACGCTGTGCTGGCGCAAAGTACGAAGACACAAAACAGTGCCCGGGCCCGGAAGCAGCCAGGACAAACCTCTGCCTCGGGCTGCACGGCTCCGCGGGCCCGGCGTCCCTGCTTCGGCGCCGGCTGCCACCCCGCGCCAGGCCCTAACGTCGCTCCCACGCGAGCCCGCTCGGGCAGAATGAGGCAGGCCCGGCCCCACGGCTCCTTTCCCGGGGCGGGGGCCGCCCCACTGCGGGAGCCGAGGCACACAGGGCATCCTCAGTGAGAAGCGTCTGCGACTCACCCGCTAGGCCGCTGCTAGGAAGCCCGACAGAGAAACTGAAGCAGCGAGGAATCCAAGAGCAGCCCAGCAACCACTTCGCTCCCACAAAATGGCGCTAGGGCCGCCTCCTCCCCCCACCGGTCGTCGTCCTCTCCCACCGGTTTCCCGTCCAGAGGGGGAGGCCGCCGCACAGAGACACAACGACCCCTTTCCCCAGAGAATCAGAACGCCCTTCTCGGAGTCAGAGTATAGGGGGCTGATTTGAAGGCTAAAAGGGGACCAGAATCTGGGCCTGAAAAGCTAAAAATGGAAAAACATCTGGAGGCGTAGGCTTTTAGCTCCCCCCACGTAGCATAATAGATGGCTTCGCCCTACCATCCGCCGGCCCTGGGTCTCGGCCTGAGCTCGCGCACTTTAAAAGTGCGCGAGACTAGCTCAGGGGCCGGGCCGGGCGGGGCGAGGCGGGGGCGGGGGCGGGGGCGGGGCGCCGGGTTGGGGCGGGGCACCTGGGCCCTCCTGACCGTTGCGAGACTGGGGAGGGACGTGGAGGCCAAGACCTTTTTATCTAAAAAGCCAGCCAGGTTCGTCCTCTCTTCTCTCCCCAGCCAACCTCCACACCTGGAGAGAATAGTTCTAAATAATACCAATCATAGTGCCTACTGTGTACCAGGTACTTCCTAAGTCCTCACGTATTTAATTACCCCAAGAGTCATGTATGGTAGGTGCTACTGATGTTATCCGCATACAGGTGAGGAGGAAACTGAGGCGCAGAGAGGCTCAGGATCTTGCATAAATAAGGTCACCCAGGTAGTAAATGGTGAATCTGGGATTTGACCCCTAACTCTAATGCTATTGTATTCCAGCTAAGTACGCTAATAATAAAAGTGTACTTCATCTATTTTGACATATGTTATGGTTCACATTTCTGAAATCAATATGTGATTTCAGTTCCAGTTCCACTGATGATATGTCCTAGTTTAATTGGCAACAATCTTAATTTCCTAGTGTACCAGCGTATCAGATTCAATGAAATGCAGTACTAGCAAAGCGCTCTATACTTATGCATTAACTCATTTAATCCTCAGAATAACCCTATAGGGTAGGTGTCATTGTTATCATTCCTGTTTTATAGATGAGGAAACTGAGGCACAGAGGTTAAGTAACCTTGCCCAAGCTCACAGGGCTGGTAGATGGTGGAGCTGGGATTTGAACCCAGGCAGTCTGGGTCGGGAGATGGTGCCTCCTGCTTCTTATAGCCTCCTAGGGAATAAATATTGAGTCCTGCACATCCATCTCTGATACCTGCTGTTCATATTGAGCAGATTATACCTGAACCAACTTGGGGAGATAGAAAGGAGGGAGTGGAGGCAGTCAGAATGAGTGACCTCTACCCACCCCCAGGGGTAGCTCAACACACAGGGGATGAAGCTGGACAGATGGCCCCTGACGGTCACTAAGGTTTCCAAACACTGGATGAAGTACAGAGGCCTGTCATCACAGTCCACCCACTCATTTTGGGGGAGAAGTCAATTTTACTACTCCCAGAGCAGGGATCGAACCCGTGCCCCCTGCAGTGGAAGCATGGAGTCCTAACCACTGGACTGCCAGGGAATTCCCACTACCCCCATTTTGCAGAAGAAGGAACTGAGGCTCAGAGGCCGTGTAAATTGCCTGAGCATGTCACACTGCCCGTAAATTACTGTCCAGGGTTTGTCAGATCCTGAAGCTGTGCTCTGTCCACCTCCCTGGACCATTCTCTCTGACAAGATTGAGGCTGAGGCATTTAGTGTGGGCGGCTCCGTGGGGCCTGGGATGCCTGCAGCAAGTGGGCAGAGCTGAGTGTGCAGAAACTGGAGAGAGGTCACACAGGGACAAAACCACAAGGTCTGTCCCTTCTCCCAGAAGTTTTCAGGCCAGTTGGGAAGACCAGCAAACACAGTCTTGAGGAAGGTAAGTAACTCCTTCAGGAAGAGAACTGCTAAGGCCAGAGGGAGGCTGGACCCTGGAGTTCTCCCACTCCTAGTGGAGTTCATCTCTGGGTTTCAGCTTGATAGTACTGGTTGTCAAAACTTGTACTTGTTTACACCTGAAACTAACACAACATCGTAAATCGACTATACTTCAAAAGAAAAAACAAAACAACTTCTACTTGTTTGAAATGTGCTTTATAAATTATCTTGGGGGCTTCCCTGGTGGCGCAGTGGTTGGGAGTCCGCCTGCCGATGCAGGGAACACGGGTTCGTGCCCCGGTCCGGGAAGATCCCACATGCCGCCATGGAGCGGCTAGACCTGTGAGACATGACCGCTGAGCCTGCGCGTCCGGAGCCTGTGCTCTGCAACGGGAGAGGCCACAACAGTGAGAGGCCCGTGTACCGCAAAAAAAAAAAAAAAAAAAAAAAAAATTATCTTGCTTTGTTTCCTTGTTGGTTCATATCCCTTACACATTAAGCCCAAAGATTGTTAGAAGGCCAAAAAGTATCTGTTTATTCATTGCTTTCTGAAAATAATGGATCAGAAATGATATATTGAGCTTTTATGCCTTATTCAGCACTGTGCTAAAACCATTCTGTAAAGACATGCAAGAAAACTGGAAGCCAGTCATGGCCTGGATGGAATGGTCTAATCCAGGTGAGGGTGATGACAGAATAATTGGAAAACAATCCCAAGAGGTATAAAGCATGTGGGTGCCAGTGCTGGGCAGATGCTGAGGGTCTGATGGGTTCCCCAACCGCTCTTTGGGGAGCTGGCTTCCATATAAGAATGAGGAGTCTCACCTGGAAAGAAAGGGTACTGGCCAGAGAACCAGAGTGGGAACAGACTTCAGTTTGCAACCCGGTCAGTTGGGCACGCATGCCTTCGCACCTTCCAGCCCCTCTCTTGGAGTCCCATTTCTGCCAGCTCCATGAAGTCAAGTATTCCTGAAAGCTAAAAGAAATGCCAAGGTAATAAAAGTATTTAAAGAAAAGTAACTTTATTTTATCAAGATTTAAATTTTTGGGACTTCCCTGGTGGTGCAGTGGTTAAGACTCTGAGCTCCCAATGCAGGGGGCCTGGGTTCAATCCCACATGCATGCCTCTACTAAGAGTTCATGTGCCTCAACTAAGGAGCCCGCAGGCTGCAACTAAGACCCGGTGCAACCAAAAAAAAAAAAAAAAAAACTTAAAAAAAAGATTTTAATTTTCTGTTAATCCCTACATTTTTAGGAACTGCCTCCCCAACTAGTCTAGGTCTAACTTAGATTTTCCTAAAAAATTTTTACTCTGAAATAATTTAAAACATGACAGAGTTGCAAGAATAGTAGACAGAACTCCTGTGTACCCTTTGTCCAGATTCACCAACTGATAAAATTTTGTCACATTTGCTTTATCACTCCATGTCTCTCGAAAGATATATAAAATAATAATAATATGTATAACCCAGTACTGTGCTATTATCAAATTCGGGAATTTTAACATTAATATAATATAAATTTTTGGCAAGAATACCACAGAGGCAGTGTTGTGCCCTTCTTGTACTGCTATTCTCCACTGTAAAAATATCATTTTCCCCCTTTTGGAACTAATAAATAATCTATGGGAGGGAATTCCCTGGTGGTCCAGTGGTTAGGACTCTGCGCTTTCACTGCTGAGGGCCCAGTTTCAGTCTCTAGTCGGGGAACTAAGATCCTGCAAGCCGTGTGGAAAAAAACAAACAAACCTATGGGTAGATACACTGAGATGACCCCAAATATCCTGTTTGTTTTCAAATTTTCACCTACTGGCTTTAGGATCCATCGATGACGCTTGCCTAATTAGTTGCCACTCGAATGGTTGCAAAATGATGATTTTCTAGTTCCATTATTTCTTTTTTTTCCCCCATTATTTCTTCAACAATTAATTTTTAAACTTTTAATTCTGAAAAATGTCAAAGTATGGAAAAATTGAAGCAACAGTCCAGTTGAAGAACATCAACATGGCCACAACTTAGATGCAACAACTGTGACTATTTTGCCCTATTTGCTTTATCTATCTGTGTATATAGCTAACTCTCTACTTTTGCTGGACCATTTCAAACTAAGCTGCAGTCAGGAAATACTTCAACCTGTATCTCCGAAGAACAAGGACATTCTTGGGACTCCCCTGGTGGTCCAGCGGGTAAGACTCCACACTCCCAATGCAGGGGACCTGAGTTCGATCCCTGGTAGGGAAACTAGATCCCACATGCATGATGTAACTAAGAGTTTGCAACTAAGAAGTCCACATGCCACAACTAAGAGTCTACATGTCTCAACTAAGACCCGGTGCAGCCTAAATAAACAAATAAATAGTAAAAATAAAGATAAAAAAAGAACAAGGACATTCTCATACATAACCATAATACCACTTTTACACCCGAGAAAATTAAGTTATTTCCTAATATTATCTGATATCTAGTCCATATTCAAAATTTTCACAACATAGTGTCTTTTACATTTGCTTTATTGAGTCAGGATCCAATTAACATATTACATTTGGTTATTATATCCTTTAGTCTTTTAAAATCTAAAATAATCTCCCCACCTAAGGCACTGGCTTTTTAAAGAGATCTGGTCAGATAGTTTGTGGAATGTGTACAGCTGACCCTTGAACAACACAGGTTTGAACTGCATGGGTCCACTTATACATGGATTTTTTTTCAGTAATAAATATTACACTTCTACATGATCCTTGGTTGGCTGAATCTGAGGCTGGGGAACCACAGATACAGGGGAGCCACGAATACAGAGGAACCACAGAAACGGATTATAAATTGTACTCGGATTTTTGAGTTTTTGGAGGGTCGGCACTCCCAACCCCTGTGTTGTTCAAGGGTCAACTGTACATTCTGGATTCATCTGATTGGCTCCTCATGGCATTATTTAGCTCATTCCTCTCTCCTCTATTTTCCTGCATAGTGGAAGTTGGTCTAAACTCATGGTCACATTCAGGTTAGAAAATGGCCAGAACACTTTGTGGGTAAAGCCGTGTACGTCCCATTGCACTCCATCGGGAACACAATGACTGGTTGTCTCACTTTCAGCAATGCTAAATTTGGTCTTTTTTTTGTGTGTGGTACGTGGGCCTCTCACTGCTGTGGCCTCTCCAGTTGCGGAGCACAGGCTCCGGACGCGCAGGCTCAGTGGCCATGGCTCACGGGCCCAGCCCCTCTGCGGCATGTGGGATCTTCCCGGACTGGGGCACGAACCCGTGTCCCCTGCATCGTCAGGCGGACTCCCAACCACTGCGCCACCAGGGAAGCTCCTAAATTTGGTCTTTTGGTTAATATTGTGACCACTGGATCCCTCCACAGAAAAAGTATATTTTCCTTCTTTGCAGTTTGCAAGTAATCTCTGGATACTTTGGCACAAGGAAATATCCCATTTCCCTACAACCTTTTACTTAATGGTTTTAGCATCCACTAACGATCCCTGCCTGTTTCAGTTACTTCACTGGGGGTTGCAAAAAGACAAAATTTTAAATATATCATTTCTTCTACATTCCTTTGTAAAGAAGAATTTTCCTTCCTTAACTGGAGATGAACTACAGTTCCCCCTAAATGCTTAACTTTGTATCAAGTTTCAGAGTAGGTTGACATCATAGTCATCTCCAATGGAAACAAATTAATTTTATTTTTTTCCTGTTTTTTTAGTCACTATGAACTCTTGGAATTTATTTATTCAATGTTTTGCAATAATTACAGTCATTCGTGTTTTTAATGATCAAATTGTCCTAATTATGGCCTGGGGAAACCCTTTAAACTGGCTTTGTGTTCTTTTGATGTGTTCTCTTTAGTCTTTTTTGTTTGTTTGTTTGTTTGTTTGTTTTTGCAGTACGCGGGCCTCTCACCATCGTGGCCTCTCCCGCTGCGGAGCACAGGCTCCGGGCATGCAGGCTCAGCGGCCATGGCTCACGGGTCCAGCCGCTCCGCGGCACGTGGGATCCTCCCAGACCGGGGCACGAACCTGCGTCCCCTGCATTGGCAGGCGGACTCTCAACCACTGCACCACCAGGGATGCCCTCCCTTTAGTCTTTGAGTACGTTCTTGCTTTCTGGCACAAGAAAGTGTTCCAGACTCACCATATACTGTCCCTGCGCCAGCCCTGGAATCAGCCATTCCTCTAAAGAGCCCTGGTTCCTTTTAGTCAGGAAAGACATTTAGAAACTAGAATCTGGTCATTAGGTGTGCTCATTGCTGCCTTGGTTGTCAGAAGCATTTTTGAAAGGTAAAATAATATAATACCAAGGCAAGCCATTTTTATTCGTCATGACTTACTTTCCTTTTCATTGAAGTGTCTTAGAACCTTCCAAAATTAAGATCTGCCTCCCCTATTTAGCCTAGGTCTTAGACTTTTAAAATTATTTTTGTAAAAAGCCAATTAGTGCAAAAACACGAATAGCAAAAGACTGCCATCCCATGTTCTCCCCAAAACCCTCCTATCCCTTTCAGAGGTAACCAACCATTCTTTTAGTTGCTTCTTATGGATTTACTTACATATTTTTGTTTTGTTTTGTTTTGTTTTGGTAGGCGGGCCTCTCACTCTTGCGGCCTCTCCCGTTACGGAGTACAGGCTCCGGACGCACAGGCTCAGCAGCCATGGCTCACGGGCCCAGCCGCTCTGCAGCAGGTGGGATCTTTCCAGACCGGGGCACGAACCCGTGTCCCCTGCATTGGCAGGCGGACTCTCAACCACTGCGCCACCAGGGAAGCCCTACTTACATATTTTTTAAATAATAAAACTATTCTGCTATATTTTGATTCACCTGTTTTAGAAATTATCTGTTGATTTCCTGTATGATCGGTGAGGATTTTTAACTCACACACTCCATTATCATTTCCTCCATCCTCTTAATATACTTATATCACAAATTTTGGTTAAATACACATTCAATGTTTTCATTATTATGACTACATAAATTTTATTCAATGCTGAACCAAGAAGTATCTTTTCTTGTGCAACTTTTTGTTTTTCTTGGAGTTATTAATTCCTTTGTTTTTTTTAAATTTCCCTCCCCTCTTGTTTTTTCATTTGTTCTGTTCTCTTTGAACAGCTACATCTCCCTATACCCTCCAAAAGGTATAGAAAGCTCTTAAGTTTTTCCTTATAGTTAAATCTGTCAGACAATTATCATTTCCATTTTTAAATTTCTTGGAGGTTTCAGACCCCCTTTCCTGGTCACTTTCTGGGACTTGTATCAGCTGTCATCCTGGGACTTCCTTACATGTCTGAAAATGGCGTTATTCCACTCTCACACTTGACTGATAGTCTGGTTGTAGACAGAATTTCAGGTTGAAAGTTATTTTTTCTCAGCCCTTTGAAGATATTTTTCCACTGCCCTCTGGCTTCTCTTGTTTTTGAGAAGTCCATTGTATTCTTGGTCATTCACGTAATCTGCATTTTCTCTACATTCTTGCATAATCTTCTTACCACTTGTATTCTGAAATTGAAGATGATGTCTTACTTTGTCTTCCTGGAGATTTTTTTTCATTCATTGTTCTGGGCCTATGGTGGTCTTTTCATTCTGAATATTCTTCTCCTTTAATTCTGGAAAAGTTTGTTGTATTATTACTTTGACAATTTCTCCCCCACAGTTTTCTTGGTTCTCTCTTTCTAAAAGTCTTTAGTTAGCTATTGAATCTCCTGCAATGACTCACCATTTAAAAAATATTTTTTCCTCTGTTTTGCAAATTTTTTCTACTTTCTGTGAAATTTATCCACCGACCTTACCTTCAGTCTTTCTATTGAATTTTTTGTTTTCTGGAATCTATGTTTTTATTTTCCAAAAGATCTTTCCTATTCTCTGATTTTTTCCTTGATTATAGCAACTGTTCTTGTTTCATGGAGGTAATATTTTTAATTTAACTCTCTGAGAATATTAATGTTAGTTTCTTTGATGTTTTCTTGTGCACAACATTATGTCTGTTTCATCAGAATAATTATTGTCTGTTTGTTTGTTTTGATCTTGTCTTTCATGTTAGATGTTTCCTCAATGCAATCTTTCCTCAAAGCCCACAGCCCAACTCCTTGGATCTTTTGGAGTATTTCACAGGGGATTGTTGGTCTGATTCCTTTTTTAATTTCCCCTGGGGCAGAAATTGTGGGTCCAGAGTGATAACATACTAATGTATAATATTTGAGCACTTATATGCTAGGCTATGGTGTGTTTGTTTCATTGTTTTTTTGTAACCAAATGTTTTTTATGGTGTTAAATACACATAACATAAAGTTTACTATCTTAACCATTGTTAAGTGTACACTTGAGTGGTATTACATATATTCATTCACATTATGGGCAGCCATCACCACCATTCAGCCCCATAACTTTCTCAGCTTGTAAAACTGAAACTCTATGCCTATAAACAATAACTTCCCATTCTCCCCTCCCTATCACCCCAACAACCCCCATTCTGCTTTCGTCTGTATGATTTTGGCTACTCTAAGTACCTTGTGTAAGTGGAATCATAGGTATTTGTCTTTTTGTGACTGGCTTATTTCATTTAGCATAATGTTCTCAAGGTTCATCCATGTTGCAGCGTATGTCAGAATTGCTAGGCTATGTGTTTTTGTTTTTTTTTTTAAATAAATTTATTTATTTATTTTTGGCTGTGTTGGGTCTTCGTTGTTGCATGTGGGCTTTCTCTAGTTGTGGAGAATGGGGGCTACTCTTCATTGCGGTGGCTGCTCTTGTGGAGCATGGGCTCTAGAACGCAGGCTCAGTAGTTGTGGCACACTGGCTTAATTGCTCCGTGGCATGTGGGATCTTCCCCAACCAGGGCTTGAACCTGTGTCCCCTGCATTGGGAGGAGGATTCTTAACCACTGTGCCACTAGGGAGGTCCCTAGGCTATGTTTTGAGTAATTTAATTTTTACATTAATCCTACAAGGCAAGTACTACTATTATTAGCATTGCCCAGCTGAGGAAATTGAGGCACAGGAAGGACACAAGACTTGGCCAAGGTCACACAGCCAGTGCGTGGCAAAGCTGGGGTTCTTGGCTCCTGAGCCTGTCCTCTTAATCACCTCTAATCAATCACCTTATTTGGACCCCTGGGGCACACGTTTCTCTCTATTCTTTATGGAAAAAGACCACTACAGTATAACATTCATTGACCAGACACTATGCCAAGCCCTTACCTGTATGGATTCATTCAATCCTCACAGCAGCCCTAGGAAGTAGGTAGTATATTTAGTTCCATTTTCCAAAGAACCTTTGAGAGGTTAAACTTGCTCAAGGTCACCAGATAGGGTGGGCAGCTTCAGAATTTCAAATGTAGGGCTCTCTGGCTCCAGAGCCCTCACTTTTTTTTTTCCTTTTTCTTTTTGGGCCGCAGAAGTGGAGTAGCGTTTATTACCTTCTTCAGTTCATGATCCACCATTCTGCTCAGTCTGGACGAAGTTTCTCTTATTTCATTATTTTCCCTATTTATTCCCAGTCCCTATTTTCCCCCCATTCCCCTCCTAGACCCTCACTCGGGTGTTTATCTGTCCTTAAATCTGCATGTGTCCTTGTAAAACAGGCACGGGTTTTCACAGTGAGTGTACTCAGCAAAAACCAGACATTTCTGCAGCACCTACCACGGGGCTAGGTGTTATTCCAGACTAGCAGTCAACAAACTACAGCCTTTGGGCCAAATCTAGCCCATTGCCAGATTTTGTATGACCCACAAGCTGAAAGTGTTTTTACATAGTTAAATGGTTGGAAAAAATCCAAAGAAGGATAATATTTTGTGATATGTGAAAATTATACAACCTTCAAATTTCAGTGTTCATCAGTGAGTTTTAGTGGTACCCAGTCTCACTCCTTCATTGCTGTGTTGTCTCCGACTGTTTTCATGCTGCATCAACAGATCACATGGCACAAGGCCTAAAATATCTACTATCTGGTCCTTTATGGGGAAAAAATTGCCAACCCCTGCTCTACATGCTGGGGGATACACAAATGAACGTATGTTTGTAATTTATATAACTAGGATGATGGTTTAACTGGGGAAGGTGACATGTAATTCATCATCCAGTCTGGGATTTTTCAGAGTGAAAGACAGGCTATTAATTACTGGGACAATGTGGGGTAAACTAGTCTGTCCCTGGAAAATTAGGATGTATGGTCGTTTCTCTTTAACCCTTATCCTGCCCAAGATCACCAGGTTTGTTGATTGGATTGTGTTTGATTGTATGTTGCCGACATACATGTAGAACAGCAAATTATGGACCCTGAGAGAAACCTGGGCCCCCGAAGTTTTTGTGCAGCCTGCAAGATTTTTATTTATTATTTTTTAATTAATTTTTTAGTTAATTAATTAATTTTATTTATGGCTATGTTGCGTCTTCGCTACGGTGCGTGGGCTTCTCATCACGGTGGCTTCTCTTTTTTTTTTTTCTGTTCTTTTTTATTTTTTATTTATTTATTTGTTTTGCAGTACGCGGGCCTCTCATTGTTGTGGCCTCTCCCGTTGCGGAGCACAGGCTCCGGACGCGCAGGCTCAGCGGCCATGGCTCATGGGCCCAGCCGCTCCGCGGCATGTGGGATCCTCCCGGACCGGGGCACGAACCCGTGTTCCCTGCATCGGCAGGCGGACTCTCAACCACTGCGCCACCAGGGAAGCCCACGGTGGCTTCTCTTGTTGCAGAGCACGGGCTCTAGGCGTGCAGGCTTCAGTAGTTGTGGCGCATGGGCTCAGTAGTTGTGGCATGCAAGCTCAGAAGTTGTGGCCTGCAGGCTCTAGAGCACAGGCTCAGTAGTTGCAGCTCTCAGGCTTAGTTGCTCCGCAGCATGTGGGTTCTTCCCAGACCAGGGCTCGAACCCGTGTCCCCTGCATCGGCAGGCGGACTCTCAACCACTGCGCCACCAGGGAAGCCCACGGTGGCTTCTCTTGTTGCAGAGCACGGGCTCTAGGCGTGCAGGCTTCAGTAGTTGTGGCGCATGGGCTCAGTAGTTGTGGCATGCAAGCTCAGAAGTTGTGGCCTGCAGGCTCTAGAGCACAGGCTCAGTAGTTGCAGCTCTCAGGCTTAGTTGCTCCGCAGCATGTGGGTTCTTCCCGGACCAGGGCTCGAACCCGTGTCCCCTGCATCGGCAGGCGGATTCTTAACCACTGTGCCACCAGGGAAGCCCAACAAGCTAAGATTTTTAAATGCCTGGGGGGAAAATACCCAAAAGAAGAAGAATATTTTGGGACACGTAGGAATTATATGAAATTCACATTTGAGTGTCCATAAACGGTTCTGTTAGGACAGCCACGCCCATTCATTTACAGACCATCTAAGGCTGCGTCAGAGACCCTATGGTCTGAAAAGCCTACAGTATTTATTATCTGGCCTTTTACAGGAAGGTTTGCCAAGCCCTGCTCTGGATGATCACTTCTAACTACTGCAGCATGTTCTATCATGTGGCTCTCCCACATTGACTCGCTTGTTCCCTGTGAATGTCCCTGGATTGTCCCCTGGTTTGTTACCCATCGTGAACCAGAGGAGGAAGTCTCTGAGATACATCGAAGTGAGATAGCTGGCTCATGGAGTGGACAAACTACTTAATTTTCCTTCTTTCCGTATTGTCCCAATTTCCAAGATTTTTAATTTTTCACTATTTGATGTTTCATCAAGTAGTGGTGAGATATCGCCTTCTCCCCATATCATTTGTAAATGCATTCATTTATTCAACAAATATTAATTGAGCACTTCACTTACTAAGTTCCCACTTATTCTAGGCACTGGAGATACAGCCAACGAACAGAGAAAAGGCCTTGTCTTCCGGGAGCTCAGGCTTGCCTGTGCTGTTTTCATGGAGCCCTTACGGGCACAGGTGCCCTTGCCAGCCCTTGGTGTCATTAGCTGTTGGAATCCTCGCAACAATTCTATGAAATAGATAAAATCACCTCCATTTCCAGATAAGGAAAACAGCGCAGAGGTGCCCGGGTGGGTGTGACTCCCCCCCAGACTGGTTGTGGCACCCGGGCTCTTAGCTCTATGTCCTCCTGCCTCTCTGCGTGGTTTTGCAGACACTCCTCCTCTCTCATGTCCACCTCCCTGATTTTTGCTATTCTGATGAGTGTAAATCCTCTCTTGTAATGTTGTTTTAATTTGCACTTCTCTGACGTCTAGTGAATTTGAATATTTCTAGAATCTGGGCTCCTAACAGTTAATTTGCTTCTTGAAAGCAAACCAGTTTATCTTCTACACAAGGTGAAGAAAAAGTTTTAACAAAGAAACTCAAAGACATTTATGTGCCTTCCTCCCTTGTTGCAACTTGAGGCTTGTGTCCTAGAAAGAGGACTCACAGATCTTGGCCATGATGTGCTCCATGCAGACCACCTGGGGTCAGAGTTCAAGCTACTCACCAGCTGTGTGACTTCTTGCAAATTACTAACCACTTTGGGCCTCTGTTTCCTCTTCTGTAAAATGAGGGACAGTAGTAGCCCCTGCTGCATATGATTCCTGGAGAATTAACATGTTTGGTGCAAAGAAGGTGTCAATAAGTATTAGCTACTGTCATTTATTTTTTATTTTTTATTTTTTTTAAATATTTATTTATTTATTTTATTTTTGACTGTGTTGGGTCTTCGTTTCTGTGCGAGGGCTTTCTCTAGTTGTGGCAAGCGGGGTCCACTCTTCATCACGGTGCGCGGGCCTCTCACTATCACGGCCTCTCTTGCTGTGGAGCACAGGCTCCAGATGCGCAGGCTCAGTAGTTGTGGCTCACGGGCCCAGTTGCTCCATGGCATGTGGGATCTTCCCAGACCAGGGCTCGAACCCGTGTCCCCTGCATTGGCAGGCAGATTCTCAACCACTGCGCCACCAGGGAAGCCCTGTCATTTATTTTTTAAATTAATTTTTATTTGGAGTATAGGTGATTTACAATGTTGTGGTAGTTTCTGCTGTACAGCAAAGTGAATCAGTTATACATATACATATATCCACTCTTTTAGAAGTTCTTTTCCCATATAGGTCATTACAGGAAATTGAGTAGAGTTCCCTGTTATTCGTTTTCTATTTTATATATAGTAGTGTATATATGTCAATCCCACTCTCCCAGTTTATCCCTCCCTCCGCTTCCCCTCTGCTATTACCTCCTAATATTAACCCCATCAGTGCTCATAAGATAGGGAAAAAGAATCGTTATGCGGTGATGTCGGAGAGTTTAGCATTTTCCAGGGGGTCTCTCATGACACCAGTGTGAATAATCTCAGTTCTTAGTTTTCTCAGGGGGAAATTTTGCTAGACTAGAGCAATTACAAGGCCCAAATTTTATATCAGGAGTTAAAGCATGTGATTGTTTGTCAATATGACTTCAGAGAAGGTTCAGGAATCACTGCCCTCTTCCAGCTATTAGGTGAGGATGAGGGTATTCTAGTTGTCTGCTCACAGACTTGGGGGTATAATGGGGTGCACACTCCCCACTGTCCCAGATCTCAGGGTTTAGGTAACTTAGGAGACATCCAGGGGTCCCTTTGTGTCTCAGATGTCCTGGGGTCCTCACTAGGGAGTTGGACAGAGGTGAGTGAAGACCCAGACAAAAGGGGCACTGCCTGAGAAGTGGGAGTGGAGAGAGTGCTGGACTTTCCTCCCACAAATGGTGACCCATGCCCTGAACTTCAGTGCTGGGATGTAAGCTACCTCCGTTCCCTTCACAGTGCTCCTGGAGGGTCTCTCTGGAAAAACACCAAATGTCCATTGAAACCAGAGTCTAAGTCATTGGCAGTGAAAGGGAAGTCATACCATAGAGGTGGGCTCTGGATTCTGACTGAGCTGGGCTTGACTCCCTGCTGGGTGACCTTGGGCAAATGTTTTAACTTCTCTGAGCCCATTTCCTAATGTCTGTCTCACTGAGCTTCTTCAACTTTTGTGTATTACACATGGATCCCTTGGATGGTTGGTGAAGCCAATGGACTCCCCAAAATTACGTTTTTAGGGGCTTCCCTGGTGGTGCAGTGGTTGAGAGTCTGCCTGCCGATGCAGGGGATGTGGGTTCGTGCCCCGGTCCAGGAGGATCCCACATGCCGCGGAGTGGCTGGGCCCGTGAGCCATGGTCGCTGCGCCTGCGCGTCCGGAGCCCATGCTCCGCAACGGGAGAGGCCACAACGGTGAGAGGCCCATGTACCGCAAAAATAAATAAATAAATAAAAGAACGTTTTAAAATGCATGTAATAAAATACATGGTATAACAAAGAAATAATTATGTCCAACCCAAGTGTCCATCGATGGATGAATGAGTGAGCAAAATGTGGTACATACATACAGTGGAATATTCAGCCTTAAAAAAGATGGGAATTCTGACACATGCTACAACATGATGTTATGCTTAGGATGTTATGCTAAGTGAAATAAGCCAATCACAAAAGGACGGGGACTTAGGACTTCCCTGGTGGCACAGTGGTTAAGAATCCGCTGCCAATGCAGGGGACATGGGTTCGAGCCCTGGTCCAGGAAGATCTCAGATGTGGCAGAGCAACTAAGCCCATGGGCCACAACCATTGAGCCTGCGCTCTAGAGCCCACGAGCCGCAGCTACTGAAGCCTGTGTGCCTAGAGCCCGTGCTCCACAACAAAGAGAAGCCACCACAATGAGAAACCCCTGCACCGCAACGAAGAGTAGCCCCCGCTCGCCACAGATAGAGAAAGCCAGGGCGCAGCAACAAAGACCCAACACAGCCAAAAATAAATAAATAAAATTTAAAAAAACCCAAAAGGACAGGTACTTGGGACTTCCCTGGCGGTCCTGTGGTGAAGACTCCATGCTTCTAATGCAGGGGCCGCGGGTTCTATCCCTGGCTGGGAAACTAAGATCCCGCATGGCATGTAGCATGGCCAAAACAAAAACAAAACAAAAACAAAAGGACAGATACTGTATGATCCCACCTATATGAGGTCGCCTAGAGTAGTCAGATTCATAGAGACAGAAAGTAGAATGGTGATTGCCAGAGGCTGAGGGAGAGGAGAATGGGAGTTATTGTTTAATGGGTATAGAGTTTCCGTTTTGTAAGATAGAAAGAGTTCTGGAGAAGGATGGTGGTGATGGTTGCCCGATATTGTGAATGTAATTAATGCTATTGAACTGTATACTTAAAAATGGTTAAGATGGTGAATTTTATATTACTACGTGGTTTTTACCACAAATGAAAATAATAAAGGTGTTTTACAAAAAAATTATATCAAAATTCAGTTATCAAAATGCTAAGCTAATGTATGACGTATGACATAAAAAGCACAGCTTTATTAGGATTTAAATGGCAGCAGGTCAATTCACTATTATAAAAAAAAAGTAGTGATACCTGTAAAAGATCTCTGGAGATATCTGTAACAGCTGTCACATGGTACAAAAATACCTGGGATTTCCACTGAGGACAGAGTCACAATAATGATGAGGCTTGTTGCCTGGTTTCATAACAGAAACAAATGCTAAATTCCATTTAGAAGTTAGTGGGAATAAAGATGTGATATTTTCCCCTCATCCAAATTGAAGGGCCCTCCAGATTCTATACATGTATCCTTGGGGTGGACCCTGGGTAAAAATCCCCGAATTAGATGCTCTGTGTCTTAGAACCATGTCTAATTCTGGAATCACTTGATAAATGGCGGTTCTTAGCAGCAGAAAAACGGGCTCCCCTTTTGGAGGGAAGGATAATCAAAGATTTGAATTCTGTTCCAGGAGGAGAGGGAACTCCTCCTGAGAATGGATTAAATTGCTGCTTCTAACGGAGCAAAGAAGAAAGTTGGGTTTCCTTATCACAGTCATTGACCATTCATTTCCTGGTTCCCAGGGTGCCGTGTGGGTTTTGTAACTGACTATTCAGTAGCTTTCTAACAAGGCTGGTAATCATTTGGTTAAATGTTGGTTTCCTCATTTATAAAGTGGTAATGATGGTGCCAGATCTGAGATGGGCGAAATTAAAATGCTTTGGAAGCTTGGCAGTTGGAGTTAATATATTTCATTACCATTTGATCTCTAAGTATCAAAGGAAACTAGTGAGTGGGTCAGTGGTTTCTGCTTTTGAAAAACCAGCTTAGTAGGTATAAGAGCCCTTCGTTTAAAAAGGATTTCACAATTTCTCATTTGCAAGAGAGGGAGGGTGTTAATAAATAAAACCGTGGTGAAACCGTGTGGGGGTTGTGATTTGGCCATTTCCCAAGGCATCCAATCTATTGAGTAAAAGCAATTTTGAAAATGTGATTTTTCCCAAATGGAGAAATGAAATTTGAACACGAGTGAAAAGATCCCAATGAAACTGCTTTCTTTAAGAATGTCCAACACAGGAGCTGCGCGCGCGCGCGCGTGTGTGTGTGTGTGTGTGTGTGTGTGTGTGAAGGGCATATGTGTAAGGGCTTGAATAGGGGTGTGTCTAGCTATGTGTGTAGGGGTATGTGTGTAGGAGGAATGGACTTTGGATTGTCAAATAGGGAAGAAATTTGCTTTTCAAATACTGTTTCCTCTTCTCTTTTTCAGGTTTAAACAAAGACATAGAAAACAAACTTGTGGCTACCAAAGGGGAAAGGGGGGAGGGATAGATTGGGAATTTGGGATTAATAGAAACACAACGGACCTACTGTATACTATATATAAAATAAACAAGAACCCACTGTATAGCACTGGGAACTATATTCAATATCTAGTAATAACCTATCATGGAAAAGAATCTGGAAAAAAATATATGGAATTGAATCACTTTGCTGTACACCTGAAACATTGTAAATCAATTATACTTCAACAGGGACTTCCCTGGCAGTCCAGTGGTTAGGACTCCGTGCTTCCACTGCAGGGGGCACGGGTTCAATCCCTGGTTGGGAAACTAAGATCCCCCATGCCAGGCAGCATGGCCAAAAAACCCCTGCAAAAAACAAACAACTATATTTCAGTTAAAAACAAGATATAGGGGCTTCCCTGGTGGCGCAGTGGTTGAGAGTCTGCCTGTCGATGCAGGGGACATGGGTTCATGCCCCGGTCTGGGAAGATCCCACATGCCGCGGAGCGGCTGGGCCTGTGAGCCATGGCCACTGAGCCTGCGCGTCCGGAGCCTGTGCTCCGCAACGGGAGAGGCCACAACAGTGAGAGGCCCGCGTACCGCAAAAAAAAAAGATATAAACAAGAGCTCGGGGCTGGTCCTCGTAGGTTCTCTTGAGTGAGATGAGTGAGCTGTGTACGGGGATACTGGCCTTGGCATTCCTGGGTGAGGCCTTCTGAAGAGGCCGGGGCCTCCAGAGAATACTTGTGAAGGTTTAACCAGCTGTGTGTTCTGCTCTTGTTTGCTTCTGCTGGGTGTCGTGAGGGCCTTCCATCCATGCATGAACAGACTCTGGTGACGAGCAGCCTTCAGGTACCGCACTGGGTCCTGATGTCCAACCCCATGTTTTCTCAGGTGGCTCACGATAAATCCAGAGCAACGTGGGATTAAGGAAAAGTTGATCAACAGACCGATGAGTCAAAAGAAATAATCCAAAATAGATGGAGCAATAGGTCAACAATCTAAGTAGAATCTCTGTGGTGGTTACATAAGTGTTTATCTACACTTCCGACTTTTCTGTATGTTTGAAAATTATCATAATAAAATGCTGTGTAAAGGGAGAGTCCAACTGAAAAAGAAAAGGTCTTGTTATCCCCAGACTCCCAACTTTTTAATTTTTATGTAGCTGGGATAATTTTCTTCCAGCTCAGTTAAAAAAAAAGAATCTGAAAATGATTGACAGAATTAATTGGATTCCTACAGATATCGAAAACAAACTTATGGTTACCGAGGGGAAACGTGGGCAGGGATAAATTAGGAGCTTAGGATAAACATATACACACTACTATATGTAAGATAGATAACCAATAAGGACCTACTGTATATAGCACAGGGAACTCTGCTCAATACTCTATGATAACCTATAAGAGAAAAGAATCTGAAAAAGAATGAATATATGTGTATGTATTACTGAATCACTTTGCTGTACACCTGAAACTAACACAACATTGTAAATCAACTATACTCCAATAATAATAAAAAAAGAATTAATTGGATTCTAAGAATGAAATGGAGAGGTAGATTCCTGACGTTTAAATTCTGCTGCAATCTTGCTCACTCTGAGTGGGCAAAGCAAGATGGTGGCTTTTGTGAGCTGGCTTGTGTCCTCCCAGAAGATGTGTTCAAACCCCCGGTACTTGTGAATGGGACCTTATTTGGAAATACAGCCTTGGCAGATGTAATCAATGTAAAATGAGGTCATCCTGGATTAGGATGGGTTCTAATCCAGTGACTGGTATCCTTATGAGAAGAAGGAAATTTGGACCAGAGACATACAGGGAGAACGCCATGTGAAGATCAAGGCAGAGATTGGAGTGATGCGTCTCTAAGCCAAGGAACGCCAAGGATGCTGGCAACCACTAGAAACTAGAAGGAAGAAAGTATCCTCCCCTAGAGCCTTCAAAAAGAGCATGGCCTTACTGACAACTTGATTTGGACTTGTGGCCTCCAGAACTGTGAGAATCAACCTCTGTTTTTGTAAGTCACCAAGTGTGTGGTACTTTGTTACGGCAGCCCTGTAGTAGAGTGGCTGCTTTGGGCTGTAGCTGAAACAGAGGAGGAAGGCCCTGTTCACCTCTGGGCCAGATCCTGGCACAAAGTAGCTCATCAATAAGTAGTTGGGGCTGACTAACAATATTACATAATTAACTTCTTTTTTTGTCTTTATAAATTTATTTATTTAATTTATTTATTTTGACTGTGTTGGGTCTTTGTTGTTATGCGCCGGCTTTCTCTAGTTGTGTTGAGCAGGGGCTGCGCTTTGTTCTGGTGTGTGGGCTTCTCACTGTGGTGGCTTCTCACTGTGGTGGCTTCTCTTGTTGCGGAGCACGGGCTCTAGGCACGCGGGCTTCAGTGGCTGCGGTTCGCGTGCTCTAGAGCGCAGGCTCAGTAGTTGTGGTGCACGGGCTTAGCTCCATGTGGGATCTTCCTGGACCAGGGCTCAAACCTGTGTCCCCTGCATTGGCAGGCAGATTCTTAACCACTGCCCCACCAGGGAAGCCCTATTACATAATTAAATTTTTTATGTGCTTATGGCTTGTTCCCCTCCCCCAATACTAGAATGTCACCTCCAGGAAGGCAGGGAAGACAGTTCCTGTTCACCATTGTGATCCCTGCACCTAGAACAGGGCCTGACACATAGTAGGTGCTCAATGAACATTTGTTGAATGAATGTCCACTATACTTCACAGAACTAAGGGCACTCCCTACTACTTCTGCCCTGTTGTTCCTTTTTTCACTCAGTGAGCATTTATTAAGAGCTACTGTGTGTCCAGCTCTCTGCCAGAATTTTGAAGCTCCTTGATTTTCAGTGATGGCAACTCTTTGGGGGGGAAAGAAAGGCATATGTATAGATAAAATAGAACAGTGGAATCAAAACTGTATATTTTTTACTCGCAAGGGTTCTTAGGAGCCTTGGGGTCCTAAGCCCTCATTTTGCATGTGTATTAGTCTGCTGGGGCTGCTGTAACAAAGTACCACTGACTGAGGGGCTTCAACAATGGAAATTTATTTTCTCACAATACTGGAGGCTAGAAGCCCGAGATCAAGGTGTCAGCAGGGTTGCTTTCTTCTGAGGCTTCTCTCCTTGGCTAGCGGATGGCTGTCTTCTCCCTGTGTCTTCACGTGGTTTTCTGTCTGTGTGTGTCTATGTCCTAACTTCGTCTTATAAAGATACTAGTCAGGTTAGATTAGGGCCCATCCTAGTGACCTCATTTGAACTTAGCTACCTCCATAAAGACTGTAACTCCAAATAAGGTCACATAATGAAGTATTGGGGGTTAGGACTTCAACATATGAATTTTGGGGGGACACAACTCCGTCCATAACAGCATATGTGGAAAGGCAAGCACAGGAAAATGAAGTGACTCACCCGAGCTGGTTAGCAATAAAACTGGGGCCAGGGGCTTCCCTGGTGGCGCAGTGGTTGAGAGTCCGCCTGCCGATGCAGGGGACACGGGTTCGTGTCCCGGTCCGGGAGGATCCCACATGCCGCGGAGTGGCTGGGCCCGTGAACCATGGCCGCTGAGCCTGCACGTCCGGAGCCTGTGCTCCGCAACAGGAGAGGCCGCAGCAGTGAGAGGCCTGCGTACTGCAAAAAAAAAAAAAAAAAAAAAAATCATATCTCCACACCAATAATATCCAACTAGAAAGTATAGTGGAAAAGGTATGCTTTTCATCATAAAACTATATAAATGGACTTCCCTGGTGGTGCAGTGGTTGAGAATCCGCCTGCCAATGCAGGGGACACGGGTTCAAGCCCTGGGTCGGGAGGATCCCACATGCCGCAGCGCAACTAAGCACGTGAGCCACAACTACTGAGCCTGCGTTCTAGAGCCCACGAGCCACAACTACTGACCATGTGCTGCAACTACTGAAACCCAGGTGCCTAGAGCCTGTGCTCCGCAACAAAGAGAAGCCCCCAACTGCCGCAACTAGAGAAAGCCCACGTGCAGCAACGAAGACCCAACATAGCCAAAAATAAATAAATAAAATAAATAAATTAAAAAAAAAAAAGAACCTCAGGTCAGTTCACGTCCCCCCTCCATCATGATTTTTCTCACCTGGGCTGGTTTATTCATAAAGTCTCCACTCATCCTCTCAGACTCCCTCCAAGCTTTGCCAGCTGGTGCAGCTGCTCCCAGCTGCACTTGAACTCTGCTGGGGTGGGGGTGGGACCCCTGGGTAGGTTTCTGGGAAGTCGGGTCAAGAGAACGTGGCTGTTCCTCAGGTTAAACTTGACTTCTCAGCTTCTTTCCTTCACTTGGCCTGGAGAGAGCTGACAGGTTCAGGACACGTTACGCCAAATACGGCACCTTGGTGTATTGGTTATTTTAAGCTGAAGGAGTTGGAGAAAAACAGCAGAAGCAGAAGGACTCTGTGACTCTCCTTGGAAGCAGGCCATAAACCCTCAGGTGAGAGGTGCCCTCCCTGTACCCAGAGGAAGAGAGCATCCTTTTCTCTAAGACAGAGCGACACTGAGAGGAATCTCAGTGAACAGGCCTTGCTTTGTCTCCCCCAGTTGACTACACTCAACTCACACCCTTTGTCCTTGCTTTCCACGACTTCTCACTCTTCCTCAAACCTAGCATAGAAACATTCAGATTGGACCATTTTTTGGGTCTTCATTTTCTTATGAAGGCTCCTGAGTCCAGTAAAATTTATATGAAATAGGGACTACCCTGCTGGCGCAGTGGTTAAGAATCCACCTGCCAATGCAGAGGACATGGGTTCGAGCCCTGGTTGGGGAAGATCCCACATGCCACGGAGCAACTAAGCCCGTGCACCACAACTACTGAGCCTGCGCTCCTAGCGCCCGTGAGCCACAACTACTGAGCCCACGTGCCACAAGTACTGAAGCCCGCGCATCTAGAGCCTGTGCTCCGCAACAAAGAGAAGCCACCACAGTGAGAAGCCTGCGCCACAAGGAAGACCCAACACAGCCAAAAATAAATAAATAAATAAACTTATTTTAAAAAACAACTTATATGAAATAAATGTGTATGCTTTTCTCCTGTTAATCTGTCTCGTCAGTTTAATTTTGAGACCCCACCAGGGACCCTAAGAAGGTCTAGGAAAACTTTTCTTTCCTCCCTACACAGGCTTCTCCTGCAAACTGAAGTTGAGGCCTTACCTCTCAGGGAAACCGACCTATTGTCATCTTTCTGATCCCCACTCTTACTTGGCGCCCCCAGGGCTAAAGCAGAAGTTGGGAGAGCCCAGGGCTAAAGCAGAAGTTGGGAGATGCTGATGCCTACCTGTGCTTTCTGAGTGACCCTTGAGATCTGTACTGGAGGGGACGGGGAGAGGCTGGCCATTCATTTATGTGCTTGGAACTGCTTCCGGGTAAATTCGTCCAGCGCAGGAGAAAGCTGCTGAGCCTGAGGACACAGGGGTCCCCAGGGGTGGTCTGATGAGTGTCCCTTATCCAGGCTGTCCCCAAAGTTCTCACCTTGTTATTGTGGGACTTGGGGAGGCTGGTGGAGTGCTGAGCACGGCTTGGAGCAGAAACCAAATATTTTGTCAGAATTCTTTTTAAAAATGATTTGATTTTATTTTTTTTGGAATTGTTAAATATTTAATTTAAAGGAAATATATATTTAAATAACTCAATTTTTACAAAACCAAGTTTGTACAGGGATAATCCCAAAGAAAAGGAAACGAATAGGAAAAGCATTGGAAATGAAATACATTTTTTACCTAAAAACATGGTAACTTAGAGGCTGAAAACTCTTCAAATAAAAAAGTCATTTATGCAATATGTTTTCTTTTTTTTTATTGGAGTATAGTTGCTTTATACTGCTGTGTCAGTTTCTGCTGTACAGCAAAGTGAATCAGCCATACGTATACGTATCTCCCCTCTTTTTTGGATTTCCTTCCCATTTAGGTCACCGCAGAGCGCCGAGCAGAGTTCCCTGTGCTATACAGTAGGTTCTCATTAGTAATCTATTTTATACATAACAGTGTACATATGTCAATCCCAATTTCCCAATTCATCCCACCACCCCCTTCCCCCTTGGTATCTATACGTTTGTTCTCTACATCTGTGACTCTATTTCTTTTTTTTTTTTTTTGCGGTACGCGGGCCTCTCACTGTTGTGGCCTCTCCCGTTGCGGGGCACAGGCTCCGGACGCGCAGGCTCAGCGGCCATGGCTCACGGGCCCAGCCGCTCCGCGGCATGTGGGATCTTCCCGGACTGGGGCACGAACCCGCATCCCCTGCATCGGCAGGCGGACTCTCAACCACTGCACCACCAGGGAAGCCCTGTGACTCTATTTCTGCTTTGCAAATAAGTTCATGTATACCATTTTTCTAGATTCCACATGTAAGCGATATTATACGATATTTGTTTTTCTTTGTCAGAATCCTGAAACCTCACATCTCAGTGGGAAAAGGGGCCCCAATGTGTGAGGCTTGACCAGGTCTGGGCGTGCTTTGGGAGCGGCTGGGCTTCTGGGGTGATGCCCAGCCACAGTTGCTCCCACCTTCCTGGGGCTCCTGGAATTCGAGTCATTCTGTCTTGTGAAGGAGAAAGCGCAACACTCCTTGTTTTGCTTAGACGGTCCTTAAAACAAGTTAGGGTTCACGATGCCTGAGAGATGCTTGATTTCAAGGAGCTTTCAAATGGCAGGGGCCCTGGTCACAAACTAGGGAACGGTGAGGATATGGAGAGAATCTCATTTGCATCAGCAGCACGATTGCTGCTTCCCTTCCCCAGCTGAGACCCACTTTTCAGAAGCACTTTGAAAAGCTCCTGTGAGTGGGAAGGGAGGCCTCCAAGGACCGGCTTGAATGTCAACAGTAGCTGGCTGTTGTCACTTCCCCCCGGGGTGGGGCTGGCAGTTGGCTGCAGGGCTTCTGTTTCAAGTTTTGTGAGCGGAGGAGGCCAGGGAGGAGGCCTGGGCTCTGTCCCCTGTGAGGTCCCCAGGACCCACCCACTTCTCACAAATGCCCAACGAGGGGGCTCAGCTTTGGGAGAGGGCGTCATTCCATCTCGAAGCCGCGACGGGAGTTTTCAGGAGCCGCCTGAGCTGGGTTGCAGAAGTGAGGGGGCAAAACCCAAACCTGCATCTTTCTCTTAATCGTTTGTCAATCTTCAGTGGGTCGGAAGCTCAAGGAGGAGTATTGGAGTGGGTCGGGAAGGAAGGGTGGCCGCCCACCCCGGCAGCCCCCAGCCTCCTGCAAGGTCAGTTTCATGTAGCTTTCCTTAATGTAAAGGCAGATGCAGGAATTTCCCTTGGAGGATGGGGCCGAATGTCAGAGACAACGCTTCTCCTTCCCTGGTTTATTTCTCCGTTCTAGTTCCAGATTTACTCGCCCTTAGAGAACCTTACTTCAAGCCCTATTGCCCCAGCCAGGTCTTTGTTTTCAGAATTAATCAAATAACAATAGCGTTCCCCCCTGCCTGGGGCCAGAGGACGCAGCAGGTTCAGCGAGGGGGGAGGGGCCTGCCTCCTCCAAGGGAGACCTCTCTTGCTGGTGAATTTGGTGAATGAAGTTAGGCTCCCTCAGCCTCCTGTTCCTCTGGCTCTCAGGCTTCAGGCTCGGCTCAGATTCCCGGCCAGGGAATTGCCCTGTCATTCTTGCCAACCCACTCTGGGGAGCCTGGGGGCCTTGGCAGTTGGCTGCCCCATCCCAGGGCTTGATAACAGCAGTCTTAGATGGAGCCACAGCACCCTACCCTCCCTGCCCTTTTATCATTTATTTTTTAATTAATTAATTTATTTTGGCTGAGTTGGGTCTTTGTTGCTGCACGCAGGCATTCTCTAGTTGTGGCGAGCAGTGCGGTGCGCAGGCTTCTCATTGTGGTGGCTTCTCTTGTTGCGGAGCACGGGCTTCAGTAGTTGTGGCTCATGGGCTCAGTAGTTGTGGTGCATGGGCTTAGTTGCTCTGCGGTATGTGGGATCTTCCCGGACCAGGACTCAAACCCGTGTCCCCTGCATTGGCAGGAGGATTCTTAACCACTGCTCCATCAGGGAAGTCCCTGCCCTTTTATATTTAACTTTTTAAATTTAACTTTTAAAATTGAAGTCTAACACACAGACAGAAAAACCTATAGATCTTGTTAAATGAGAATTTTAAAAAATGGTATAATCATGACTTTCATACAAATATAAAATGAACATGTGGAGACTTCCCTGGTGGTCCAGTGGTTAGGACACCGCACTTCCATTGCAGGGGGCACAGGTTCGATCCCTGGTTGAGGAACTAAGATCCCACATGCTGCACAGTGCGGCCATTAAAAAACAAACAAACAAAAACACATGTAGAGATCTTATTTAACCCATTAACTAACAAGAGAACCAGTAACACATTACAGTCTGTTCAAGGGCAATCTAAAGAGCAGACACACGTATAGGCAGTCAGGAATGCTGGAATGAATTTGCTTAGTAGATACAAAATTGGTCAGTATCCACAAGTCAGTAACCAACTGCAACCCCACTGGACACAATATATGCATTTTTCTGGACAAGAATCATTTGTATTATTATCGATATTTAACAACTTACAGAGTTGTAAAGTAGCTCAAAGGTGATGAAAGGTGCATAGAATCAAATAATCCCAAAGAGCGCACTAGACAACTCCTGGTTTTCTATTAAAGAAACCTAGGAATTTGGGAGATCTATTTCAAAGGATTTCAGTTTTCCCTTCAGCTAGTGTATGGCCCCATTCACTGTTCCAAAGCAAGCACTTTTGTAAATACCATCCAGGACGAGAAACAGACCATCATCATCTCCTTGGTGGCCCTTCTTGGGCTTCTTCTCATTCATTCATTACTCTTGTCTTCCTCCCTGTAGGTAACCACTCTCCAGATTTCCAAACCCAAGGGCTGTTTTTTTCTCTTTTTGAACTTCTATCAACGTAATCAAAGACTCTTCTATACGTGGCTTCCTACCCTCCTCAAAATGTTGCTGAGATTCATTCGTGCTGTTGTACACATCAGTAATTTGTTCCTTTTTATCACACGACAGCTGGATGAACTGACCCCTATATCCATTCTACTATTGATGGGCATTTGAGCAGTTTCTAGTTTTAGGAAATAATAGTGCTGTGGTGAACCATTTTCTCTGTGTCTTTTGGTGCCCATGTGCTCGCACTTCAGTTGGAGTGGAATTGCTGGAGGTCAGAGGCTGGAGGAGGAATGTTCAGTTTAGTAGATCCTACCAGGCACCCAAAGTGGTTGAACCAATCTCATTCCCAAAGCTCGTTGCGGAGCACGGGCTCTAGGTGCGCAGGCTTCAGTAGCTGTCTCTTCCTGTTATAGTCAGTCCTCTCCAGCTTCTGGCTCCAGGATTGCTTTCTGAACTTCCCTAAGGAAAATTTCCTCCCAGGAAGCTTAGGCTCTTCCCTACAGGTCATTTTTACTTTATTTATTTTAAATTTTTATTTATTTATTTATTTTGGCCATGCCGCACAGCTTGTGAGATCTTAGTTCCCTGATGAGGGATCAAACCCGTGCCCCTGCAGTAGAAGTGTGGAGTCCTAACCACTGGACTGCCAGGGAAGTCCCTACAAGTCTTTTTTTTTCTCTTTAACATCTTTATTGGAGTATAATTGCTTTACAATGGTGAGTTAGTTTCTGCTTTATAACAAAGTGAATCAGCTATACATATACATATACATATATCCCTATATCTCCTCCCTCTTGCTTCTCCCTCCCACCCTCCCTACCCCACACCTCTAGGTCATCGCAAAGCGCCGAGCTGATCTCCCTGTGCTATGCGGCTGCTTCCCACTAGCTATCTGTTTTACATTTGGTAGTGTATATATGTCCACGCCACTCTCTCACCTCGTCCCAGCTTACCCTTCCCACTCCCTGTGTCCTCAAGTCCATTCTTTATGTCTGCATCTTTATTCCTGTCCTCCCCTTAGGTTCTTCAGAACCTTTTTTTTTTTTTTTTTAGATTCCATATATATGTGTTAGCATATGGTATTTGTTTTTCTCTTTCTGACTTACTTCACTCTGTATGACAGACTCTAGGTCCATCCACCTCACTACAAATAACTCAATTTCGTTTCTTTTTATGACTCTGACTAATATTCCATTGTATATATGTGCCACATCTTCTTTATCCATTCATCTGTTGATGGACACTTAGGTTTCTTCCATGTCCTGGCTATTGTAAATAGAGCTGCAATGAACACTGTGGTACATGACTCTTTTTGAATTATGGTTTTCTCAGGGTATATGCCCAGTAGTGGGATTGCTGGGTTGTATGGTAGTTCTATTTTTAGTTTTTTAAGGAACCTCCATACTCTTCTCCATAGTGGCTGTATCAATTTACATTCTCACCAACAGTGCAAGAGGGTTCCCTTTTCTCCACACCCTCTCCAGCATTTATTGTTTGTAGATTTTTGGTGATGACCATTTTGATTGGTGTGAGATGATGCCTCATTGTAGTTTTGATTTGCATTTCTCTAATGATTAAGGATGTTGAGCATCCTTTCATGTTTGTTGGCAATCTGTTTATCTACTTTGGAGAAATGTTTATTTATTTAGGTCTTCTGCCCATTTTTGGATGGGGTTGTTTGTTTTTTTTTATATTGAGCTGCATGAGCTGCTTGTAAATTTTGGAGATTAATCCTTTGTCAGTTGCTTCATTTGAAAATATTTTCTCCCATTCTGAGGGTTGTCTTTTTGTCTTATTTATGGTTTCCTTTGCTGTGTGAAAGCTTTTAAGTTCCATTAGGTCCCATTTGTTTATTTTTGTTTTTATTTCCATTTCTCTAGGAGGTGGGTCAAAAAGGATCTTGCTGTGGTTTATGTCATAGAGTGTTCTGCCTATGTTTTCCTCTAAGAGTTTTATAGTGTCTGGCCTTACATTTAGGTCTTTAATCCATTTTGAGTTTATTTTTGAGTATGGTGTTAGGGAGTGTTCTAATTTCATTCTTTTACATGTAGCTGTCCAGTTTTCCCAGCACCACTTATTGAAGAGGCTGTCTTTTCTCCATTGTATATTCTTGCCTCTTTTATCAAAAATAAGGTGGCCATATGTGTGTGGGTTTATCTCTGGGCTTTCTATCCTGTTCCATTGATCTATATTTCTGTTTTTGTGCCAGTACCATATTGTCTTGATTACTGTAGCTTTGTAGTATAGTCTGAAGTCCAGGAGCCTAATTCCTCCAGCTCCGTTTTTCTTTATCAAGACTGCTTGAGAAAGGTCTTTTCATTGCTATTTGAGGTCTTTTGTGTTTCTATACAAATGTGAACATTTTTTTCTAGTTCTGTGAAAAGTGCCATTGGTAGTTTGATAGGGATTGCATTGAATCTGTAGATTGCTTTGGGTAGTATAGTCATTTTCACAATGTTGATTCTTCCAATCCAAGAACATGGTATATCTCTCCATCTGTTTGTATCATCTTTAATTTCTTTCATCAGTGTCTTATAGTTTTCTGCATACAGGTCTTTTGTCTTCTTAGGTAGGTTTATTCCTAGTTATTTTATTCTTTTTGTTTCAGTGGTAAATGGGAGTGTTTCCTTAATTTCTCTTTCAGATTTTTCATCATTAGTGTATAGGAATGCAAGAGATTTCTGTGCATTAATTTGTATCCTGCTACTTTGCCAGATTCATTGATTAGCTGTAGCAGTTTTCTGGTAACATCTTTAGGATTCTCTACGTGTAGTATCATGTCATCTGCAGACAGTGACAGCTTTACTTTCTTTTCCAATCTGCATTCCTTTTGTTTCTTTTTCTTCTCTGACTGCTGTGGCTAAAAATTCCAAAACTATGTTGTATAATAGTGGTGAGAGTGGACAACCTTGTCTTGTTCCTGATCTTAGAGGAAATGGTTTCAGTTTTTCACCATTGAGAATGATGTTGGCTGTGGGTTTGTCATATAAGGCCTTTATTATGTTGAGGTAAGTTCCCTCTATGCCTACTTTCTGGAAGGTTTTTATCATAAATGGGTGTTGAATTTCATCAAAAGCTTTTTCTGCATCTGCTGAGATGATCATATGGTTTTTCTCCTTTAGTTTGTGAATATGGTTTATCACATTGATTGATTTGCATATATTGAAGAATCTTTGCATTCCTGGGATAAACCCCACTTGATCATGGTGTATGATCCTTTTAATGTGCTGTTGGATTCTGTTTGCTGGTATTTTGTTGCGGATTTTTGCATCTATGTTCACCAGTGATATTGGCCCCTACAAGTCATTTTTAAGTAGCCACAGTCTCAGCAGCCAGAAAGATTCTTTTGAAACATAAGGGAGAGCCTGTCCCTTCCTTGCTGAGTTCTCCAGGGTAAAAATCTTCATTTTTAAGATAAAATCCTAGTCTGCACTTTTTTGCTCTGGCTGTTGCCTGCTTGTCTCACTTTGTGCCCACCACTTGCTCCCTTGTCACTGGCTCCAGCTCCACTGACCTTCTTTTGGTTCCTTAAACACACCTGACTCATCCCCTACTTTAGGATCTTTGCACCTACTGTTCCCTCTGCTGGGGATACCCCTCCCCAGAGCTTTGCCCGGGACTCCTTGACACACCGTCTTGGCTCAGATGTTACTTTTCAGCAATGTTTTATCTGACATAGAGAGTTTGGAACAAGCAAAAAAGGTTACTGCCTGTCTCCAGTGTTTACAGGACACCCTTCCTGCTATCTGACTCCAGTCCTTCATTGTCTCTGACCTATTTTACAGTGTTGGAAGTTGTGGAGCACCTATGGCAATGCAAGTGTTCCTTGTCTTTGCAAATAAAGTGAGTCCAGGGCAGTTCAATCAACTTCCAACACCCTGCGGAAGAAGCCAGTTTTGGTCTATTTGAAAATTCATTCCAACATTTTTCATCATAAATGTGTCTGTTCTTTGATTTCTCCTTTGAACTGGTTGTAACATCTGCCTGGTTCCCTCATTAATAATGAGTTAGATAAAATCTTTAACATGGGTTCTTTTTTTTTTTTTTTTTAGTCAGTACAGGAGTCATGATGTTACAGCTTTTAGAAAATTATCTTTTAACACCGACCTTCCCCAACCCAAACTCTTTGTATTTCATTGCTTTGTTTTACTTTCTTCAGAGCTGTATCATCTTCTGAGATACTTTGTTCATTTATTTCTTTACTTGTTTTTTTTGTTTGGTTTTTTTGTGTTTTTTTTTTTTTTATTGCGATACGCGGGCCTCTCACTGTTGTAGCCTCTCCCATTGCTGAGCACAGGCTCTGGACGCGCAGGCTCAGTGGCCATGGCTCACGGGCCCAGCCGCTCCGCAGCATGTGGGATCCTCCCGGACCGGGGCACGAACCCGCGTCCCCTGCATCGGCAGGCGGACTCTCAACCACTGCGCCACCAGGGAAGCCCTCTTTACTTGTTTTTGGTGGTCTTTCCCTGTCTTGGTCACTGCATGGGGTGGGCACTGCAAATAAATATAATGGACTGAATGAAGGTAGGTAGATCAGTAGCAGCTGTCTCTTACCCACGGCCCTTCTCTGTCCCTCCTCTCCTACAGGTCCGTCTGTCTTGTCTGTGTTCACCTGTGGTGTTCCCAGGGATCCTCCCCTTCAGATCAAACAAAGACAGGCCCATCCCTGCGCTTGAAATTTCAACAGGTATATGAATGACATTTTTATGGCTTGCATCAGGCTTCAAGCATTTCTCCACTGAGCAGACTGATAAGTGACCTGGTGATTCTGGGTCACTTGGAAAGTGAGAAGCCTTCTGCAGAAACCTGGATTTCAGTCTCTTGTTCTCCCAGTGAGGAACTGGGAGACCAAGTGCCGGTGGTCACGTGGCTGGCTGGTGCCTGAGTTGGGGTTGGACCTGGATCCTCTGACTCAGAGTTCAGCACTTGTTTCAGTAATACAAACCAGTGTGGAGCATGTGTTGTGTGCCAGGCCTGCCTTCAGGGATTTGTGTCCATTGACCCATCCTTATGACAGTATGACTCGTAGACGAGGAAACCAAAGTCCAGGGGAGGGACTGGCTTGTCTGAAGTCCCATAGCAGTGAGCCAGAGGATTTCACCCCAGGCAGGCGAGCTCCAGAGGCTCTGCCACCACACCAAATAGAAGACACTAGAAAATAGCACATCTTTATTGAACACTTATTCTGAGTGTTGTATGTACATCATCTCATTTTATCTTCTCGGTACCCAAGGAGGGAGGTGCTGGTTTAGGAGTCCCCAAGACCAACCTCTCTTTTGACATCAATTGTTTTTTAAATGAATTTATTTATTTATTTAGGCTGAGTTGGGTCTTCGTCACTGCGCGCGGGCTTTCTCTAGTTGTGGTGAGTGGGGGCTACGCTTTGTTGCGGTGCGCGGGCTTCTCATTGCGGTGGCTTCTGTTGTTGTGGAGCACGGGCCTAGGTGCGCAGGCTTCAGTAGTTGTGGCACACGGGCTCAGTAGTTGTGGCTTGTGGGTTCTAGAGAGCAGGCTCAGCGGCCATGGCTCACGGGCTTAGTTGCTCTGTGGCATGTGGGATCTTCCTGGACCAGGGCTTGAACCTGTGTCCCCTGCATTGGCAGGCAGATTCTTAACCACTGTGCCACTGGGGAAGCCCATTAACGTCATCTTTAAGTTCAGGGGTCCCCAAGACCACCCTTGGTTTGGTCATTCATTAGAAAGACTCATAGAACTCAGAAAAGCTGTTATAGTCATGGTTCTTGTTAACTACAGTTAAAGGTTACAGATTGAGATGAGCCGAAGGAAGAGGTGCACAGGGCAGAATCCAGAACAGATCCAGATACAAGCTTCTAGACATCCTTTTCCAGTGGAGTCATGAGAACAGAGCTAACTTCTCCCAGCAATGATGTGTGACACTATGTCAGGGTATTGCCAACCAGGAAAGCTCACCTGAGGCTTGGTGTCCAGAGTTTTTACTAGGGGTCAGTCATGTAGGCATGGCTGACCCCCTGTGGGATGACCTCAGTCTCCAGCCCCTCCAGAGGCTGAGCTGATACCACAAGGTTCAAAGCCCCCCACCATATATCACACAGTTAATACAGATTATCCTGTGTGGTCCAAGGCCCCCAGGTAGACAAAGACACTTATCAGGTGAGATATTCCAAGGGCAGTGGGGAGCTATTGAAGGGTTCTGAGAAGGGACTGACATGAGTTTATTTACTTTTTTTTTTTTTTTTTTTTTTGGCCACTCCATGCAGCTTGTGGGATCTTAGTTCTCTGACCAGGGATCAAACCTGTTTCCCCTGCAGTGGAAGCATGGAGTCCTAACCAGTGGACCACCAGGGAAGTCCTTTATTTACACTTTAAGATCCCTCTTGACTGCCATCTGGGGTGGATTGGGGGTGGGGAGCAGAGGTAAAGATAGGGTGTCACCAGAACACTGCACACTGCCTCTCACCTCTGGCTGTGCCCACTAGCTAGAGTCCTCAGCTGAGTTGCAAAGCTCCAAGAATGCCCTGGTTTCCCCCTACTTCACTTTTATGAGTTGAGTGACTTGTAAACAAGCTCCTACTCAGGGCCAATTCATACCTTTAAACTGCACATGCCTATCATGTACCTGTGTTGGACAGATTCAGCCCAGAGCCCCCATTTTCTCTAGCCTCCTTGTAGGAGGCTGTGTCTACAACAATGACCTTGAGGCCAGCCAGCAGAGGAACATCACATTGAGTTCAGTATTGATTCAGGGTCATGTGCGTTCTAGTGTTTATTCGATTTCTCTGACATCCTAATTTATGGACTATGAACTGCAAAATGATGGTAGGAATGTTTAGGCACCTGGTCCTGCTGCTCCGTGACTATGTACAAGTCCTTTAATCTCTAGGTGACAGTAATTATCATTGTAAGAGCTGTCATCTTTAGGCACCGCTCTCTGTGATGAGCATTCCGTGACGATCATTGTGTGCATGACCTCATTCAAGTCTCACACCCACCCTGTGAAGTTCTATCACCACCGTCATCACCATTATCACTACCACCATCATTACCGTTTTCACTACCATCATCACCATCATGACCACCACCATCACCATCACCATTATCCCACCATCATCATCACCATCATCACCATTGCCACCACCACCATCACCATCATTACCATTATCACTACCATCATCATCACCATCATCATCCATATCTCTACCACTACTGTGACCGTCATCACTGCCATTGTCATTATACAATCAATTTACAGGAAGAAACTAAAACTAAGGAACTGGTACACACACACACACACACACACACACACACAGAACAGACCCAGGTGCTCTGACTCCAGATCCCTGTTACCATTAAGTCACATTGTTCTCCGTCTCCCCCTGTAAAACACAGTGGTGAGATTTAATGACCTCTAGGATCTTGCTACTCAAAGTGTGGTCCCTGGACCTGCAGCATTGGCATCACCTAGGAGCTTGTTAGAATTGCTGAATCTCAGGCCCCACCTTGGGGCTACCGAATCAGAATCTATATTTGAAAAAGACCTCGAGGTGATTTGTAGGCACCTGAAGTTTGAGAAGCTGCAACCCTAAAACATATCTCCTCTGACACTGTTCTGTGACCTCTGCATGGTGTAAAGGGTCTTTCTCATTGTGACAATATGACTCCATTGTGCCTCTTCCTAACCATTCCATTGAAGTAGGGCTTGGAGGAGAAGTATTTTCTTGTTCAACAGACGAGGTTGAATGCTTCTCCACTACATGCCCTATGGGTCCCAGGAGCCACATGGAGGGTTTGAGGCAGTGGCTGAGCAGATCCTGCACGTGCCAGGTAAGGGACTGTTGTTGTCTGGGCAGGGCCTTCACCTAGGGAGAGAGACCTGTATGTATACCTCACCCAAGGGCCTTTGCACTGCCTTTCCCCTGCCAGGAATATTTCTCATGGCTGGTTCCTTTCTGTCACTCAAATCTCTGCTCAAAGGCCGCCTCCCCAAGAAGCCTTCCTGACTCTCCATCAAAAGCAGTCCCCACCCACTCTTGTCACAATCTTATCCCATTGGCTTCTCAGCATTTATTACTTAAATGATCTTAAAATTATCTTCTACAATGTTCACCTGCTGTCATCTTTGCTCCCCTCTGACAGATGGGCTCTGTGAGGGCAAGGCCCATGTGTTTCTGGTTTATTCCTGTGTCTCCAGAACCGAGAACACAGCCCGGTACTTAGTATACACTCAATAAATATTTGCTGAATGAACGAACAGCCTGAAGCTCTTAGAAGAAGTGCCCATCTGGTGCCAATATGTTTCACAATCTAAATTACCCAGAAAAATAAATGGATGATTTATTTTATTTATTTATTTTTAAAATATAATTTTTTAAATTAATTCATTTATTTATTTTTGGCTGCTTTGGATCTTTGTTGCCGCCCACGGACTTTCTCTAGCTGCAGAGAGCGGGGGCTACTCTTTGTTATGGTGTGTGGGCTTCTCATTGCAGTGGCTTCTCTTGTTGCAGAGCACGGGCTCTAGGCACGTGGGTTTCAGTAGTTGTAGCACTCGGGCTTAGCAGTTGTGGCACACAGGCACAGTAGTTGCGGCACTCGGGCTCAGTAGTTGTGGCTCGCGGGCTCTAGAGCGCGGGCTCTAGACCGCAGGCTCAGTAGTTGTGGCGCACGGGCTTAGTTGCTCTGCGGCATGTGGGATCTTCCCGGACTAGGGCTCAAACCCCTCTCCCCTGCATTGGCAGGCAGATTGTTAACTACTGTACCACCAGGGAAGTCCCGGATGATTTATTTTAAAGGGGTTATTCTTACACACTTGAAGTAGGAAGCCATCTCATACTTAGTGGGGGAATTGTGCCCCGAAAATAGCAAAAACAGGGGCATAGTATCATGGAAAACTTTCAGCCATAGGCTTGCCAACAGAAGAAGGGGTGATGGGTACAACCAGATGGGTACCTGGAACCTTCCAGAAGGAACAAGGATAGTAATGTATAACTTGTCTGCTTCCCTCTGTGCTCTCCCTCGGGCATTGCAAAACAGGCCCCCGGAATACCTCTTGTCTTTTTCACAAAAAGAGAGAAATTGAGGAGAGGGGCTTTCCAGAGAGACTAGAAAAATCTCCCAGGGCCCCTGGTCATTCTGGGAATCCTTAAAGCACCCTCTGGGACTGGTAGAGCCTAAATCTGTCCTGGGAGGGTCAGCTACCTAATGGCCGGCCAGCCCGCGATGCTTTGGGAGCGGCATTTATGTCTTAAAAGGCCACTTTTCGAGGAGAAATGCTGTGGATACATTAAGCTGTCGCCCGTTCTTTGGAGAGCCATTATTAATGGAAAACAATAGATTAATAGTTTTAAAACGCTTGTTCAATAAGTAATTTTTATGGCTCTGGATAGAGCTCATTAAACATTTCTGTGTGTTATTATAAAGAAGTTTTAAGCGTAAAATCATAAAGTCAATAATCAGAGAATTAGTCACAGCGGCCAGCCACAGGCCATTAGTTTTAGGCGCTGTCAGAGACACCTGTGGCTTTCGCAGGCGAGTTTCCTTTTCACACGGCCAGGCTGGCAGCGCCAGCAGCTCCAGGTGGGGTTGGAGAAACGGCAGTGCCTGCTGCCTTCCATAAACTTGAGGGGACAGCAAGCAGGTGTGAGCAGCGCGGTGACAGGCAAATATTTACAAAGTGCAAACGTGAATGCAAAACTAAAACGATCCAGGTCAATTTGCACATCCAGGCTAAGACACTTTATTTCCCCAGTGATCTACCTTTCAGAGCTTCCCCCTGCCAGAGGCAGGGCCGTGATCGCTTGCTAAGATAGAGGTGGAAGCTGCGTGCTTTTAAAAGAAAAGGCATGTCACCGGAGAATCTCCTCCAGAAAGGCTTCCAGAGCTGTTTTTTGAAATAACGCATTCATCTCCTATCAAGTACACAACTGAGTCAAGCATTGGAAAAAGAAACCATGAGCTTTTAAAAATGACTTAAAAAAATCATGACAAAGCAGTATGTGATAATTATAGAAACTAGAGAAAATCCAAAGGAGATAATGAAAATTACCCATAATCTCTCTACCCAGAGACAGTCCTCTGTATATTTCACTCATTCAACAAATATTTATTGACAGCCGTCTATATGCCTGACTGCTCAAAGCACCAAGGATGCAGCGATGAGCAAAACAGACTCCCTGGCCCCATGGAGCTGACCTTTGGGTGGGGTGACATGAGCCTTAAATATAACAAATAAGGTTAGAAGGTATCAGGTGCTACAGAGAAAGGAAGCAGGGCCATAGGATAAAGCAGGTCAGGGTGGGCCTCACTGAAAAGGAGACTTTTTTTTTTGAATTTTATTTAATTTATTTTTTTATACAGCAGTTTCTTATTAGTTATCTATTTTATACATATTAGTGTATATATGTCAATCCCAATCTCCCAATTCATCCCACCCCACCCCCGCCCCCGCCACTTTACCCCCTTGGTGTCCATACATTTGTTCTCTGCATCTGTGTCTCCAATTCTGAAAGGCAACATTTTTGCAAAGACTTGAAGGAGGTGGGGGAGTGAGCCATGCAGGCATCCAAGAGAAGGAGTTCCACACAGAGGGCACAGCCAGTGCAAAGGTCCTGAGGTAGGACTGGCATGTCTGAGAAAGGGCGGGGAGACCCGTGTGGCTGGAGCAGTGCGGCTGGGAGGGAGATGAGGAAGTGGGAGAGGAGGTCAGGGAGGTGAGGGGGCAAATCACTGGGGCCTTCAAGGACTTTGGCTTTTCCTCAGAGTGAAAAATGGGGAGGTTTGAACAGGGGAGGCACGAGCTGACTTAGTTTTGAACAGGATCCCATGGCTGCTGTGTGGAGTGCAGACAATTAGGGGTGAGGGGGGGAAGCCAGGAGACAAGGAGCAGGCAGCTGCAGAAACCCAGGACCAGAGTGGGGAGATCGGGGAGGATTCTAGATATATTTTGAAGGTAGGACCAGTGGGATTTCTTGTTGGGGTATACCTTTCCAGACTTTTTCCTATTACTGCTATTTTTTATTTATTACCAGTAAGGAGCTTCTAGGCAGAGCAGCCTTTCGGTTTCTATCTGGGTGTCTGAGGTTTCTGACCTTGCAGAGAAGCAGCCTGAGCAGAGGCTCAACCCATGTTGCTGTCCCCCTCTCATTACAGGGACCTTCAGGACCCCCAACAGCCTGGATTCTTTTTCTGCCAAATGGGGCTACTTCCTGCATCACAGTCCTGATGGTAATTTCATTTTTCGAGCCTGATACTTCGCCTTCTGCACGCAGAAGGAAGTAGGCTTGGGAAACATCAGACTCAATGATGTCTCTTGAGATGCTTCCATTCTGGGAGACACAAGGAGCTCAGCCTGAGCTCAGGTGTCCAGAAAGGGGACACTGTGGCCCTTCCTCCACATGAAGTCAGCCGAGGGAGAGGGGTGAGACCAGGCCCTGCCCTCTCAGAGTCTATGGGCGCAGATCTCAGAAGACTGCTGAGGTTGTTAACCCAGCTCAGATGATGCCTCCTCCAGGCCCGCAGGCAGTCTTCCTAATAGCTGATCTCTCCTCCTCTGTGCATTGTACCTGCTTCTACCTTGGCACCTGCCACCCTGATTAATAACAGCTGCTCACACCGCATCTCCTGCTAGATCTGCAGTGTCTTTGGGGTAAGGGAGTCCCCCCCACAGTGTTTGCCTTATGGCCTGGCACACGGTAGGTGCTCAGTTAGTGCTCAGTGAGGTGAGTAAATGCTGATTGACCATGGATCTGACAGAGCATAAACCCAGGGCCCCTCAGTCGCATAGCCCATTACATGCCTACAAGACCATATGACTCTGTAAAATTTGCAAAAGTAAGATATTTTTATATTCTTTTTCTTAAAGAGGTCCTTCTCCCAAATTGCATGAGCTGCAGGCCCCATACAACATGGACCCCATCCAGGGAAGCAGGTTTCAAATCTGGGGCTGGAGGGGTGGGCTCATGTCAGTCAGAGGGGGAACTGATGCTTCTTTGGGGGCCAGGAGGACAAGGAGCCACCCTGATTTAGGCAGCGGCTGAGGGACTGGGGGCTGGAGGGTTGCAGCTCCCTGGGCACACCTGTCGCTTTATTCCACCGCCTGGCCCCCAAGACGGTGTGAACAGCTCCATGGACCCTCATGTTTTCCTCTTCTCTTTTTCTCCTCACCTCCATTTCCTCTTCCTTCATTTCTTTGTCTTCCTCCCTCAATCCAGCCCAGAATTTCTACCGAGGGGGTTGTGGTCCATAATGGGGGAGAAATTTCAGGAATTATCCTCTTTCTTCTCTTTCTCTTCCTTTCTGCAATCACCCTCCTCTTTGACGTTCCCCACCTCCCACCCCATCAGTACACACTCTTCTCAGTCCCCACCACAAAGCCTCAAATTGGGTTCATCCTCTGTGGCTAAATGAGGTCAGTCCCAGCATCCCCTGTGGGACCCACTGGTTTGACATCTTTGAAGCTCAATCTGGCACATGATGGAATGAGCCAGGCAGTCCCAGAGTGGCCACATGCCTTTGGCTTAGTATTTACCTCCTCTGAGCCTCAACTGCTTCATCTGTAAAATGGGAATAAGAAAGCCTACCCTATGGGATCTTTGTGAGGATCGAGGGAGACAAGTTGTGAGCAGATGCTTGACACCTGTCAAGGGATGTTCAGGCACAAGCTCCTGTTCTGTCTGGACAGGTTGGACCTTCCTGAAATCCACTGGCCCTGAGGGCTTCCCTGGTGGAGGCTGAACTGCTGGATTCCAGAAACTGAACCCAGGTTTTGATCCCCGGCAGCCTCAGCTCACTTCCTAGCCTCTTCCATGAGAACTGCCCAGCTTCCAGTGGGTTGATGTTAATCATATTTGCTGTGAATAGTCACTGACCTATAATTGCAGCCTATTAACTGTGTTTTCCTCTTTCATTTGCACACAGGAATTTTGTCCTACTTCTAGAAAGCAAATTACAGGTTGGAAACCAGAATATTTCAAAGGGGAGGTGAAAAGGTTGGAGCAGAGTGACTGCTACGTAATGAAGTGTCCAGTGATCACGTCCAGGCTGGGCCAAGAGAGTGTCCACTGCTGGCCCACATTCATTCAGCTAATGGGCTCAGAGGCCTGGGGGTGGGAGTAGGGGTTCCCAGGCTGGGCTTCTCTCCAGAGGCCATGGCTCCTGAGCTTCAAGATGTGGCCGGGCCCACAGGTGGCAGCTGGAGGTGCCGCGTGGCATGGTTCTTCTGAAGACATTTGTGGGCCCTGGCTGGATGCCCAGGTCCGCTGGGCTGTTGTCTGAGCAACCTGGGAGGAGATGGGATGGAGTGGGAGTGGGACTATTAAAGGTTCTGAACTAATATTCTCCACTTCCCATTGTTGCTGGCACTGGGGACAGTGGGAGGACGGGATCATCACCAAATCTGCAATATTATGTCCTTGTGTTCTTTTTCTCTCCATTGAAAAAAGTTGCCAGTTTGCATGCTCCTTCTTGACCTGGGTAGTGCCGAGGAATTATAGACTTTTAGTCATAAAAGTACCTCTGTTACAATCAGGTATAATGCCTCCATTTTAAAGATCAGGAGACAGGAAAGGAGACATGAAAAGAGGAGTTTGGCACAAAAAGCCTGCTAATGACAATCACCATTCATGCAACAAGCATTTAGTAAGCACCTACTATATGCCAGGTGCTGTGCTGTTGCTAAGGGAACAGATTTGAATGAGACGTGAAGCGTTTACCCCAGGAAGGCTTTATAGCTGTGTTCTCATCTGGTCTGAATTTTTTTTTGCGGTACACGGGCCTCTCACTGTTGTGGCCTCTCCCGTTGCAGAGCACAGGCTCCAGACACGCAGGCTCAGTGGCCATGGCTCACGGGCCCAGCCGCTCAGCAGCATGTGGGATATTCCCGGACCGGGGCACGAACCTGTGTCCCCTGCATCGGCAGGCGGACTCTCAACCACTGCGCCACCAGGGAAGCCCTGGTCTGAATTTTAAAGCAGGTGTGTCTGGCAGGGAGCATTCCTGGACCACGGCTCAGAGGACCTTAGCTCCTCCAACTCTGAGCCCAGCTCACTGCCATCTTGGGCCAATGGGCAGACCTCTCTGAGATTCCTTTGCTTCCCAGGCTTCCTCTGCCTACTTGCCTTTTTAGTGGCACAAGTGGCCACACCAAGCCTGGTGCTGGTCCTCCTAAGAATCGCAGGGTCGGACCCCAGGATCCCCAAACATTGCCACCAGCACGTTCCTTTGACATTCCGGCACTGGTCACTCCTCCCTCTGCACTGGGCCTGTAATTCTGGGAGCTGCCGCCAGGGGGACGGCGTTGCCCGTGTCAAGCGACATTGGGCCGCGTGGCTGAGAAAAGCAGGACCCGCCCCCGGCCCAGGGGCCTGCTTTATTTCCAACCACCTGCCTTTGAAGCCCTGATACCCGAATCCCAGCATCCTTCATCAAGCGAGGTATGGGCGTGTGCGGTGGCCCCAAGTCCTAGAGCACAGATGCAGAGAGGTGGGCAGCAAGTACTCAGCAGAAGACAGGTCTCCGCAGCCCAGGCCCCCCTCCTCGCCACCCCCTTCCCCCACCTAAGAACCTCATCGAATTGACTGATTCATTCCTGGTGACTTCTGCAGCCGCGGCTTCCGTGTCTGCACCTTGAACTTGCATTAAGTTTTAATTAAAGCCGTTTCACCGGCCTTGCCCTTGGCTAAATGCAGCTGTGGGCACAGGGCACATAGATATTTAATACTCTGCCTCTCCCCGCTGAAAGCGCAGGGTGCCCAAGGGTGTACCCAAGCCGTGCCCGCTCCCAGCGATCCGGCGCACTCGCTTAAGTGTGCCCACAGGCCCTGAGCAGGAGGCCGCGCAATAACTATTCATTGCCCTGGGTTAAGTGTGCCCAGGGGCACCCGTAAACTCAATGCAGTGATTAGCGATTGCTCCCAGGAAGGCTGCCCGAGGTCCTGCGGCCCTAAATATAGCCTCCGCGTGGGGCCTTAAAGGGCCGTGCATTTTGCTTTGCTCTTGATCTGTCTTCTCTTCCTTCCTGGAGCAGAACTGTCTCCCTCTTCAAAGCTCAGCCTCCGGGGGGCTTCCCTGCCTTCCTCCAGGTTGCAGTGGAGGCCAGGAGTGGGAACGACGGGACAGCTTTGGTGGTGGCAAAGGCAGATGCCGAATCCTCTCCATCCTCTCACCAAACCTCAGGCATCCGTCCCATTCCTGCCCCTTTGCCCCACAAGTGAAGGCAGCACCTCCAAAGACAAGGAAACAGCCAGGCTCACTCAAGGAGCTCCCCGTGGGCCATCGTGAACCTGCTGCCAGGAGGGGCTCTCAGGGCCAAGGAGCAGCAGGGCTGGGGAGCTGAGAAGGCTGAGCTGCCCGGTCCCTTTTGCTTCTTTCTGCTGCAGGGAGCCCCTCTCTGTCCCTCCGTTTGGAGGAGTGGGAGTGGTCTTGGATGGGGGCATCATCAAGGCAAGCCAGTCCCCTCTGGCCTCATCCCTTCCCACATTGGATAGGGAGGGGTGTTGGTCACATGATCTCCGAGGGACCCTCGGCTGGTCTGTGACTCCTTCCTTGTGCCGAGACTTCCCTGCCAAGGTCTGAAGCAAATGCAAAGTGGAGCTTGGAGAAAGCAGAAAGAACTGAGAGAAGGGCAGGGTGGAGGCTGTGGGCTGCAGCAGAAGCTCCAGGAAAGGTGCCCAGCCCACACCACCACCTTCCCCTCGTCTGTGCATTTCTCAGATGACCGTCTGGGAGAACGGTGCCCCTCGTGGCGTGGCTGCGAGATTCACAGGCGGTACGGTGACCGACCATCCCAGTTTGCCTGGGCCTTTCCTGTTTTGGCACTAAGTCCCAGGGGGACCTGTTCAGTCCCCAGGAAACTGGGTTGGATGGTCACCCCAAGTTCAGTGCCGGTGGTGAAAGTGTCCGCCCTTGGAAGCCCTCCCTCCACCATTGCTTTTTGGATCTGAAAAGGAAAGAGAAAGGGCGAGGGAGAAACGGGTGAAATGGGGAGAAAAACAAGCTGGGAGGACTGGGAGAGGACCATCCCGGCTATGCGCCTGCGCTCTTGGCCTTGCCAGCTGCTCCCAGGACCCTAGCTGCCCCCTTGGCCAGACCCAGGATGGCAGCTGAGGCAACGACATTTCCCTGGGCCTGTTGACACTGGAGTCTCAGAACATAAATGATGTTCTTGTCTTAATGAGCAAACAACCCAGCCGTGCGGGCCTCCTGCTGGGGTAATTGTCAGCGCTTCTGTGCTCAGACAGAAATGTTTACTCTCACCTTCCTTTGCTGCTTTGCCAGGACATGTTGCTTCCTTTTTGTTCTGCAGGTCTCCCTGCCCCTACCCGTGGGAAGCACCAGTGGACAGGTAGGTGGGTCAGGAGCAACTTGCTGGAAGGTTCTGCCAGGCCTGGTGCCTGGGGACACCCTGAGGCAGGGGGTTTTGGTTTCTGTTCTCCTTTGGGGAGTTGGTGGACAAGGCCAGCTCTGCTGGGCTCGTGTCTCGGCAGCCGAGGCTGGAAGCGTTCCCTGGTGTCCTGCAGGCAGAGGCCATCTGAGAGGAAACCTGAGGAGGGGTCCCGGCTTTGGGTTGAAGGCCTCTGAGGTCCTCCTCGTGCTAAGATTCTCTCTGCACAGTCTCCAGTGATGGGGAGCTCATTCCTTTGCAAGACCACCTGTTGCCATATTGCACAGCTGTTTCCCCAAACTTTCCTTCTGCTGGTCCTCTGTTCTCCACAGCCCCCCGGAAGGAGCCGGTCCCTTCTCCATTTCATGGCCCTTTGAATATTTGAAGTCAGTGAGCTTTCCCTTCCTCAAGTCTTCTGAATTCCTCTTGCTATAGTCCCCCTAGGATAGGGGCCGGGGACCCCTCTCTGTCCCCCTCCCGCCCTCCAGGCACCCGCCTTTATTCAAGGCCCCGATGGCCAATGTCCCTCTGGAGCATTGCAAAGGGAACCGAGGCCAGGACTCAGACTGGGCAGAGTGTGGGTCACCCTTTGGCCTTGCTAGTGGGGGTAACGGCTCATTGGATCTTTCAGCCCCGTGGCGCACCTACCACGTGCCCAGTGCTCCTGCCAGGGGTCTCCTTCCCTGGCGCATAAGGAGCGTAAATGTCCAGGTTGCCTTCCTCCCTCGTGGTCCTGCCTGTTCTCCCCTTGGCCCTGTCACCTTCCTGAGTGTTCTCTCAAGTGTGCCTTCTCCTTGAACCCCTAGCAACCCCATCTCCTTGGCCAGACTGTTTATGAGTACCTGCTGTTTGTCCAGACCCCATGGCTGCTGTCCATCGGAGGGGAGCCAGTGGCTTCTCTGGGGGACGCCAGCCTGATGGGATTATCAACAGCACGATGATCAGCGTGGACATCACCACCACCCTCACCATCCAGAGCCCATGGACAGCCCCAAGGCAAGACCCTGTCCAGAGGCAGGAGGTCAGTGGTGGGCAGCACCCCTCCCAGGCGGGGAGCCTCAGGGCGTGGCACCCTCGGGGAGGCCCCGGAGAGCAGTCTGCCAGCGCTCCAGTGCCGATTCAGATGTCCACCTGGAGACTGGACAGATTTAGGCAGGCAGCTTCGAAAATTGGGCTCCATTAGTGTCAAGCGCTCTGCGTGGCAGATGAGCGGCTCCTGCAATCACGCATTCAGCTCGTCGTCCTGATCATGGTGGCAGGAGCGTAATTACCATCTCTTTAAATAGCCCAAAGTTGCCGTGTAAGAGAAGACGGCTCACATGACATTTGCTCTCAGCTCGCTTTCCTGCTAAAAATATCCCGGCTAAATAATATATCCTGGTTGCATTGGAGAACCGTCCCTGACCTGAGCTCTGCGACCCTTGGGGGTTCAGTCCACAGGTTGGTGCGAAGGTGGGAGGGGGGCCCTGTGGAGGGAGTTTGCTTCAGGAAGGAGCAGTTTTGGAGGCCACGGGGAGGCACCCCTGCCTCAGCAAGAGTTGCACACCCCACAGGCCCCCTGCTGCTCGTGGGGAGCGGCTATGCCTTGTCTTTAGGAGCCGCTGGCCCACAGGGTAAGACCCAAGAGGGCCCCCAATGCCCATCCTTTCTGGCTCCATCGCTCCCTTGTCCCTTCTGTGTTCCTCCCTCCTCTGGCACCTTATGTCCGTGGTCCCACCCCATCTCGCCTCTTCTTAGCCCCAACCTTGGCCGTACGTTCCTGGATTGCTTGGGATAGAGAGACCTTGGCTCTTTCTGGCGGGTACAAGTGTGTGTGGAGCGGGGGTGGGGTGTAGAGAGTGGATGAAAAGTGGAATCCTCCACTTTTCCAAACCCGGGCTCTTTGAACTCCTGGGAATTCCCAAGATGGCCTCCAGGCGGTCCGAGAACAAAGATGAGAGAGGGTCTGCAGTCTTCATCAGGCTCTTGAGGGCTCCATGCTCTGACAGAGGTTGGGACCCTTGATCTAGACCTCGTATGTGATAAGTATTTCGTTCAGCTTGTGGTGTGATACAGAGAGGCCCGGAATCTGGAAGACCACTTCCTACCTCCGGGAAATTTAAATTCTAAGGAACTCTGTATGCACAGTTAGGTACATCAAAGGCTTCATCCTGGGCTTCCCTGGTGGCGCAGTGGTTGAGAGTCCACCTGCCGATGCAGGGGACACGGGTTCATGCCCTGGTCCGGGAAGATCCCACATGCCGCTGAGCGGCTGGGCCCGTGAGCCATGGCCGCTGGGCCTGCACGTCCGGAGCCTGTGCTCCGCAACAGGAGAGGCCACAACAGTGAGAGGCCTGCGTACCGCAAAAAAAAAAAAAAAAAAAAGCCTTCATCCTGAGTGGGTAGGTCTGAGATGACTAAGACTTGACATTTGTATAGAATTTTATCATGGACGAGGTTTCATGGTGGGGCTCTGGGGAGTTTAGGGCATTGAGGACGGCCTCACCAAGCCCCCAAACATCCCTTTCCTTATTCATGATGCTTGAAATCCTTTTACGTGGAGACAGATGCTTTCATTTAGCCACTGCAGAGCTGGCTTTAAATGCCCCTGTGAGAGGGCTGACACAACGAAATTCTTGCTCAAGTGTAAACAACTGATACAAGCTTTATTTCTTAAGAGCAGCTTTGGTAATGGAAGGGGCACGAGGCTAGGTCACCGAGCTGAAGACAGTGTTGGCAGAGACATTTCTGCAACTTCCACGGGCAGCCCTGCTCTTAGCATCTGCTTCCTCACAGGTCTTTGCAAACAGCGGGCTCCCCAGGTGTTTGGGGATGGCCTTTCCTTCTCTTCCGCATCAGTGCGGTCACGTTCCAGCCCAGGCAGTGACACCAAACACTGAGTAATCTCATGTCACCAATCCCGAAAGTGCCGGCCATGGGCGTGGCCCCTGGCTGAGGTCCTGTCACCACCCTTTCGTCCACGTGCCTGCAGAGTGTGCATTTTTCTGTGTCATGTGTCCTTCCCCATTCCAGTGTCATCCCAGCCAGAGATGGAGGTCTTGTTCACATCCCAAAGCAGAGACTGGATCTGGTCAAAAGAGGTTCCTACTTGGAGGAAAGTCTGAGCCTAAAATTCCCGAGTCCACCACTTCCTTACCTTCACAGTGACCGAAAACAGGGACTTTGCGTTGGTCGGCATCCTGGCGGCTGGGGTGCTCCAGGTCCAGGTCAGGGTCTTGGTGGTGGCATTGGCTGTCCTGCCCCTTCTGGAGACCCCTTCTCCTTGGGCCACTGATGCCATGTGGAGTCAGAGACGTGACAGCAGAGCTGTGGAGCCAGCAGAAAATGGACCTTTGCCACTTATAGCCCGGAAGCCTGGCACTCTTGCCAGGGTGGCCCCATGGGAGGGAAGCCACAGGACACAGGATGCACCACCCTGCCACACGCGACTAACTCCTTGTTGCCCCACAGCAATGCCAGGAGGCCCAAGGAGCTCTGGGGACGCAGGCTTTCTATAGGGTAGTCCTGAGCCTGGGGTTTGCTGAGGTGGCCGCCCCCATCCTCTGGACGGTGGAGAGCTCCTTCCACTGTGTGGGTGAGAGTCACGGTGAGGGTGTGCCTGCAGGCTCTGCCTGTGGTTCTTTCTCCCACGACAAGGCTTCCTTTCCCCGGCCTGACAGGTCTCACACCCAACCCGGGGAAACGATGGTGTCAGGCACACTGGTTGGAACTGGCTGGGGAGCAGGAGGGCTGCGGGAGCTAAGGTGGAGTCAAAGTGCCGGGGAGGGGGCGGGGGGCACATCAACTTTCTATCCAGCTGCAGGACCTGGGCGACTCACTTCACCTTGTTAAGCCTCAGTTTCTTCCATCTGCAAAATGGAAAGAGCCCGGGACTTCCCTGGTGGCGCGGCGGATAAGACTAAGAGCTCCCTATGCAGGGGGCCCGGGCTTGATCCCTGGTCAGGGAACTAGATCCCACATGCATGCCGCAACTAAGGAGCCCGCCTGCCGCACCTACGACCCGGTGCAGCCAAATAGATAAATAATTTTTTTTTTTTAAGTGGGAATACCGCTACCTGTCGTGAGGACTGGAGATGATGGAGTTAGGAGCTCAGCAGAGTTCCTGGCACAAGATGAGCCACTTCTGTTTCGATCATCCAGCGATCTGGTGTGAGCTCCAGTTCCACGGGTCACCTACCGCAGGGATCCCCAACCTCCGGGCCGCGGCCTGTTAGTAACTAGGCCACACAGCAGGAGGTGGACGGCAGGCGAGCGAGCAAAGCTTCATCTGCGTTTCCTCATAGCTTGCGTTACCACCTGAACAATCCCCCCGCCTTCCGTGGAAAAATTGTCTTCCGCGAAACCGGTCCCTGGTGCCTACAAGGTCGGGGTCCGCCGACCTACGGCGCGGAGAAGGCTCCTTGGCAAAGAGCACTATGCGAGGCCACTTATTTATTTTTCTTTTTTTTTTATTGGGGTATAGTTGCTTTACCACTTATTTCTTAACCAAGACAAACCCTCCTCTAAACGTGGTGTGTGTCCTCCGTGCCAGGATGCTGCGATTCAAGTCTTGAAAGGCGTTTTTGGTGAAAGCACAGCTACCAGACAACCTGGTATTCACAAAATCACTAGGAGCAGAACCCATTGAAATACAGCATAAGGAAATACACATAATTCACAAATGATGTCGATCACTTTCATCTTCGACTTCCTAACTGTCCTCAATAGAAGACAGACGCAAAGGAGATTTAACTCAGATGTTAATAGTGCAAGAATGCCCCGTTACCAGGATATGATGTTTCGGTGCTGCATAAAAATGTAATTATATTCAGAACTATATTTAAAGATTAAAAGGGGGACTGCCTACCATCCAGCCCCAAATTCAGAATTAGAAACAAAGGAAAAGGCGGGGCGGGGATGAGTTCTAACAGTCTGCTAAAAATGGAAATGTTTCCTGAAAGTTTTTACACATTTCGGCTGTTTTTATTTTAACAGTTTCCTGCAGCGATGACATTGATTTTGGAAAGGGAGGGCCAGAACTTTATCCAACAAATATTCACTAAGCATTTGCCATGCGTGAGGCCCCGTGGGAGGGAACAGAGGCCACCAGATTTGGTCCTTGCTTTCAACTCGTGGCCTGTCTGGAAGGGGAGAGAAGCAATGTCCAGAGAGTTGTAACGAGGGCAGGCGGGCTTGAGGAAGACGCCAAGGAGAAGGTGACCTTTGTCCTGGGCTTTGAGAGAGGGTAGGTTCTTGATAGGGACATAGTACCTAAAATACAAAAATAGCTGCGGCGACAGCAATAAGAACATTTTAGAAAGGCGTTTTGGCCTCTCTGGAGAGATTTACACGGGGAGAGAATGTTCTCTTCCTCGTTTTATTAATTTCATATCAGCAGCGAGAATTAACCTCTCCCTTCCCTGGTTTCCAGCGCACCTTCCCTGCACCTCCCCTGCAGCTTCTTTTCTTAGTGTTCGTGGTACATGCTCTCGGCTCTCCCTGTGGTCTGTGAACTCCTTGCCATCAGGGGCCATGCCCTATTCAGCATTTTACTCTTCAGGGGCCTTATCATACTGCCGTGCCCTTGGTAAGCACTTCATACATGCTTGTTGGATTGAATTTTCACCAGGCATCTTTTTTTTTTTTTTTTTTTGCGGTACGCAGGCCTCTCACTGTTGTGGCCTCTCCCGTTGCGGAGCACAGGCTCCGGACGCGCAGGCTCAGCGGCCATGGCTCACGGGCCCAGCCGCTCCTCGGCATGTGGGATCTTCCCGGACCGGGGCACGAACCCGTGTCCCCTGCATCGGCATGCGGACTCTCAACCACTGTGCCACCAGGGAAGCCCCACACCAGGCATTAAAAAAAAAAATGTTTTAGACAAAGAACATTTCTCTGCGATAATATGTGGCGAATATGTTGGAATATTAGGGCACCAGGATTGCCTAAGCACTTGGTGGTTACAGATTTTTAAAAATCTCCTTCCTCTCCGCCAAAAAGTGATTAGAACCTGTGGGAGAAATCCTAATTATGTAAGGTTGGAGGTGTCAAGAGCAGTGGAGGCAATGGAGTGCCCAGCCTGAGAAGAAAAGCCAAGAGGGTGGTTTAGCTCCCGCTGTTTTACACTGTAAAGCAGGGGTTACTGGCAAAAATGCCTCTAGGGGTCAGGCAGGGAGTGTAAAGGAATGAGGGTAAGAAAACCCATGGCCCAAGGGTAGGATGCCAAAGCTCAGTGTAGGAGCCAGTGGGGAGTGGTGGGGACTCCAGTGGTGAACTGGCAGCCACCAGACCCCTTCTTTTTCTTTTATTTTTGTCTGCATTGTGTCTTCGTTGCTGTGCACGACTTTCTCTAGTTGCGGCGAGCGGGCGCTACTCTTCGTTGTGGTGCGCGGGCTTCTCATTGCGGTGGCTTCTCTTGTTGCGGAGCATGAGCTCTAGTCACCCAGGCTTCAGTAGTTGTGGCACGCGGGCTCAGTAGTTGTGGCTCGCGGGCCCTAGAGCCCAGTCTCAGTAGTTGTGGTGCACGGGCCTAGTTGCTCCACGGTGTGTGGGGTCTTCCCGGACCAGGGCTCGAACCCGTGTCCCCTGCATTGGCAGGAGGATTCTTAACCACTGCGCCACCACCAGGGAAGTCCCACCAGGCTCTTTTCAAGAGAGTAGTCTCATTTACAGGAGCCGATTCCTGCCTTGTAGGGAGGCAGGCCAGTGTGGCCAAATCTTCTGACTTTCCAGGAGAAGCTGGAAAATTATAAAATTTTGTCAGTTAATTTTAAAATATTTAAAACCCTCTGCAGGCCAAACCAAACATGTCTAAGGGCTATATTTGACCCGTGAGCCAGAATTTGCAACTGGGGGTGCATTTTTGCCTCCCGGGGGGACACTTGGCAATGTCTGGAGACATTTTTGATTGTCACGACGCAGGGGGACACTACTAGCGTGTGGTGGGTAGAGGCCAGGGATCCTGCTAAACACCCTACAGTGCACAGGAGCCCTCTCCCCGACACAACAAAGAATGATCTTGCCCAGGATGTCAACAGGGTCGAGGCAGAGTCTGGGTCTGTGTGGTTCCTGGGCTGGGTTGATGGATTTGGCCTCAGAATAGGGAATGGCTCAGAGACGACACCGCCTGGTGGCATCAAGCAGAGGCAGAGAGTCAGGGACAGGTGCTCTTTAGAAAAAACCTGAAATTCTGTGATTCAATTTCAGAAATAGGGACTTCCCTGGTGGTGCAGTGGCTGGGACTCCACGCTCCCAGTACAGGGGGCCCGGGTTCGATCCCTGGTTGGGGAACTAGATCCTGCATGCATGCCGCAACTAAGAGTTCACATGTCGCAACTAAGAGTTCACATGCCACAACTAAGAGTTCACATGCCGCAACTAAGACCCGGCGCAACCAAATAAATGAATAAAATGAACATTAAAAAAAAAAGAAATAGATTTTGATGCCTGCATGATCTCAAAAAGGACTTCAGGTCAAAGGTCTGTGAAATTCAGCCAAGGAGGACAGTTCCTAATCCGGTGCTTGAACTTGACCTCTAAAGCCTCTATTTCCCCGTCTGTAAAAAGGAGACCCATGTGGCCCCTCCAGCAGGGTGTTGGGAGGATTCTGCTCCCTTAGGAGGAGGACTGACCTCTGCTTCCTTTCTGGGAGGTTTAGGAAGGGAGTTGTCTGCCTCAACTGCCACGCCGAGGACCACTCCCCAGCAGGAGCCCCTCCAGGAGGAATACCATCTGCTGCCTTTTCCCAGTTCCAAACTGCAGGACCAGCTGCCTTTGGAGGCCTCCGGGAAGGGTTTTCTCAGAGTTTCGCTCACTAGCCTTCCTGTGGACTGGCCAATGGAAGTCCCTCGCCCTGACTTCCACCCACGGTTTCCCTTGAAGGGCGCATCCCCACGAGGCGTCAGTGGACCCAGCCAGGCACGAGGCCCCTCTCTTTCACCACCACTCTACCAAAGGGAGTCCCACTCAGACCTCCGGCCATGTCTCCTCCTCTTCAAATTCTGACCATTCCCCAGAGAAAGCGGGGCTCCCCGAGAGCTCCCACCTGGGCGCAGCCCAGCTGTCCTGCCTGGCTCACAGCCACGCAGGGCCTTGGGACCCGGCACAAGGAGGTGGAGGGGAGGGCCTGCAGCGGTGCACACAGACGGGAGGGAAACCGAGGCACGCTTCAAAGGAGCTGGAGCCCAGGAGCCAGGCCTGGAGAACCAGCCTGAGGTCGCAGCTGCCACAGGCCTTTCCCCGGTCTGCCATCCTCAGGGTGGCCGAAACCACATCCTTTTATTTCTGATGCTTTTTCTCTCTCCACTGTTCTCCCACTGAAAAAGGGGCTTGGACCTTTTCTGCAAACAGCCAAACCTGTGGAAGAAGGTGGACATCTACTGGCTTCCTTTTTCCCTTTCCCAGAGGATCACCTCCCCCAGGGAAAGTGGGGTGACCTGGACCCCCTGCCTTCAGCTGCACTGTCCTCAGTGTCCAGAGTAGTTGTCCAGTCTTCCTGCCCCCTGGGCCTGGACCATGCCTTTGTCCTCAGATGTCTCGTTTCCAGCTGCCTCTCTGGGGGTCCCAATAGTCTCAGGCCATCTGTTATCCTAACTGGCAGTCTAGGCCTGAGCAGAGCCCCGCCTAGCTACCAAGAAGTCCCCTCCTACTGGAAGGTTGTCACAGGGGCATGCGGCTGCCTACTAGCCCATGTGGGGGCAGGCCAGCAAGGAGGTCCAGCCATTGACAAAGCCCTGGATGACCAGCCTGGCTGAAGAGGTGTTGTGTTCCTGCTGCTCCCCTGGACAGCCCCAGGAAACATCCTCCAGAATGGAAGCTGGGGGGCCACCCAGGGAGGGGCCAGAGGGCACCTGGACCTCTCATTCCCAGAACCAAGTCAGGACCTGGAGGGGACTCACCCTCCTTCTGGGGACGGATGCCACAGCACTGCCCCAATGGTGAATACTTCCAAGGTGTGGTGGCGGCAGTGAGGCCCCAGTGCCCATCTGAGGGCCTCAGGACCGGAGCGCAAGGGGAGGCACAGGGAGGGCCCAGCAGCCCCCTGCCAATTCTTACTGCTGAGCAGCTGCCAGCAGAGTGCAGCCACCTGACAGCTCTTCCCGAGAGCCATCCGGCCTCCACCTCCGAGAAACCCACTGCCTCATCTGTGGTAAAGTCATGTAGAGCCTGAGGCCTCAAGTCAGCCTGTAGCTGGCCAGTGGAGCAGGCTGAGAGGGGGGCCACACACACGTCCAGCAACCTCAGAGCCTGCGGGCTCCCACGGACATTTCATCACTCAGCCTGGCCGAGCCTAGAGACCCTTTCACTGCTGGCCAGGATAGACCCCGGCAGGAGCCAGCAGAGCCCACGCTGGCAACCAGCCCTGAAAGGCACAGGCCTCTTGAGCTTCAGAGCATCGTGGAGGGGCTTCTGAGAGACCCCCTTGCTGGGGTGAGTCCTGGAAGCACCCCAGGGAATGCCAAGTGTGAAACAGCGTGGTGGGCAGCATTGGGGCATGCCTCCCACCCGCTTGCACTGCCCACAAGCGCAGGCCCCAGCAGTTTTGTTCTTGCCCTTTCGCTGTTAAATGTGTGAGGCATGGGGGAGAGGAAAGTTTGCAGCCTCTGCAGCCAGGCTGCCGTGGTTCAAGGCCCAGTCCTTTCACTCTTTAGCTGTGTGACCTTAGGCAAGGCATTAACCTCTCTGTGCCTCAGTTTCCCGATCAGTCAAATAGGGGGTGATAATAGTTCTTCCCAATGGGTCTGTTTAGGGGCAAGCAAGAAGAGGGACAGGGCTTCCCTGGTGGCACAGTGGTTGAGAGTCCACCTGCTGATGCAGGGGACACGGGTTCGTGCCCCGGTCCGGGAAGATCCCACATGCCGCGGAGCGGCTAGGCCCGTGAGCCATGGCCGCTGAGCCTGCGTGTCCGGAGCCTGTGCTCCTCAATGGGAGAGGCTACAACAGTGAGAGGCCCGCGTACCGCAAAAAAAAAAAAAAAAAAAAAGAAGATGGACACAGGCCTCTAGCTCAGAACCAGTGAGCCATTCTTGAGGTCAGTACTGCTGCTGTCCTGGCAAATCAGAGAAACTGAACAGTTGGGCTCCCAGGCCCAGGCAGAGGGGATGTTTGCTTATTCCAGGAGAGCATGGAAAGCCTTCAGCCATAGTTCAGACATCCCTCTGAGAAGGTAGGTGGTGATAAGATCCTATGATGTGAGAAGCCCTCTCCCCTGGGCCCCAGGGGGCCATTACCCCAGGTCTCTAAAGAACCCCCTGAGTGTTACTGCTTTGTTTTCATGACTCACCACTCCCTTCCTCTGGTTCCCATGGCAGCAGCTGGTACCCTGCTGGCTTGGACAGCTCCGGTGACCCCTGTTGACCCCCAGGGATGCCACTGTTCCCAGGCTCCCTGGCCCAGAAGCCCAGCTGTGGCCTGAGCTAGAGTGGTACCCAGTGCTTCCCTGGAAGGGTAGCAACCCTACCCCCACCCCCAGGCCGGCCCATCACTGGAAGAGAGATTTGAAACGCAGCCAAGAAGAAGAGGCCTTCGGCAACGCCCGGAACGTGAAACAAACAAACAAACAAACAAACAAACAAATAAATAATCAGGGTTGTCTTGGCTGATGAACGGTCTCTGCCTTGAGGACGACTTCTCTCCCTGCCCGCCCTCCCTCCTTCCTCCTTCTCCGGGCAGATCCATCCCAGGCAAAAGCTTAATAGCCCCATTTAAGGCTTTTCCTTTTCACCACGGAATTGAGCTGCTCCTGCCATTACGAGGTTTTCAGCTTCTCTCTGAAATCAAATTACTGACTCCATTTAATTTTTTAAAAGCTCGGATGATTTCCTTTCTTGAATCGGAGCCGTGACTCCAAGCCCGGCCCCCTCCCCATCCCCCCGCCCCGCCAGGCGTTTCCCTGGGATGGCCGCCCCCATGCCAGGGCAAGCCTGACACCTAGAGGGGAAGCCAGCAGGAGGAGGACCAAGCCTCTGACCGCTGCCCTGGACACCTGACTGGGTGGCCTGGACTGGTGAGGAAGGAAGGCCTTGACCTCCTCTAAGCCTGGCTCAGCTCATAGGAGCCCGTGGCTTCAGGGCTACAAGGTCTTCAGAGGCTGGTGGGGAAGTTGTTTAGAGCCCAGCGCTGAGGTCGTGGGCTTACCGTTGGCTGGTTCCCCGGATCACTTGCCTTTCCGTAGAGCGTCTCCTGGACCCTACGGCTCGGTTACGGAGCACACCCTCTGTGCAGACACCGATCCAGCTTGGAAGGGACAGGTGAATCGGACAGAGAAAGGCCCACGTGCTCGTGTGTGAAGGGGCAGGGAGACTGACAATAAACACACGCGTGGATGTTTTCACACCAAGTGCTCTGAAGAGTCCTAAACATGCAACGTCGGTGGGGGCAGGTTGTGGTCTGCTTTGGGTGGGATGGCGGGGACGGCCCTGCCGAGGAAGAAAATCTGGAAAGGGCTGGGGAAAGGGTATCCAGGCAGAGGCACGGCAAGTGCCAGGGTCCTGGGGAGGGTTGGAGGGACTGAAAGACGGTCATCCGACAGGAGGAAGTAGAAGGGACCAGGGGCCTGCAGGGCCTGAAGGCTGAGGTAGGAGCCCAGCTTTATTCTGGCTTTAAAAGGCTGGACATCAGAGGGACAAGAAGAGCAGCAGGAGGACAAGGTGGGGGGATGAGAGAGGCCCCGTGAGAAGTGACTCCAAGGGGTCCTTGTTGAGGGCTTGTGTGACTCCTGCCCTGCACCTGGAGGACTCGATGGCCGCTGGTGATGTTTGAGACGTGTCACATCTACCCCAACACCGGCCTGCAGTGTTTCTACTAGGACTCAGTCTCTGTCTCAAGTCTGTCTCTCCTCCGCCTCCCAATCACCTCTTCCCCTCTTCGTCTCTGCAGAGACACTCAGCTTGGGGATCTCGTAGACCAGGGGCACATACCCACCCCAGAGAGTCCTGCCAACCAGGCTGACCCTTTACCAATCCCGTTCACGTTTAACCACCCGCGCCCTTGGAGATGAGACGCCAGGAGTGGAGTTAATGAAATCGCCTGCCTTTACCTGGCATAAATGGCTCTTCACCCCCCAGGCGGGCGGCGATTTGCAAGGCTGAGAGGGTCTGGGCATTAACTGTTCTGGGCACTCTTCCCAGCTCAGCGGTCTGCGCAGCTGGAACAAACCACTTTTCTTCTCTTCCTTCCCTTTGCTCCGCTCCGCCTCGGCTCAAAACCTGGACAGTCGTGTTTAATTAGAAAGTGATCGGGGTTCTCCGGAGGTCTCCTGTTCTTCCTCAACACGGGACAACCCCAGATCTGTGACCAGGGCTCCGGGTCCGCCAGGGCCTGGGTGGCTCCTGGGTCTGACCCCCAGTCATGATGTACACGTGCGTCAGTGTTTTCTCTGCCCTGGGGACCTCGGTTTTCCTGTTGAGACCTCCCCGGCCGGTCGTGCAGTCATTTGTTTATGGCTGACAGCTAACATGTCTGTGATCAGTGAAATCCTGGCAGAGGGCAGCTCTGCCACTCCCGGTCAGTGGCCTGCCAGGTGGGATCTCAGGCAACCTGGGATTTGGGGATAATTAGAAATTGCCTCCCCCCTCCCCGCAGCTTGGATCCTCAGCATTCCCCACACGACTCTGTGTGTCAAGTCCAGGGTCTGTGATGCGTTTATTGTCCTTCTCTCCTGTGACAGGGAACAGCCACTGGTCCAGTTTCCCTTTTGGGTTTTCCTCCTTGAGCACAAAGCCAGTTTTCACGCCCTGAAACATCCAGGCTCCTTGTTTTTCCCTCGTTGAAGGTCTCGAATTTCCAGATTTTAGATGCTTCCCACGTCAGACCTCTTCCATCACCACACGCTCTTTCAGCCTTAGCTGCAAGTCTCTGTTGGGTATTTGAATATTACTTAAGCTGGAATTGGAGTCGCCAATTTAGTAATCCTCCAAATTACTGCATAACCAGAGAGGCAGCGTGGTGGGAAGAGCTTTCTTCTGGGTGTCCTGCCCAAGCTGTGTGACCTTGAGCAAATCAGTTCACTTCTCTGAGCTCCTGCTTCAGCATGGGGTTTTTGGAATAGTCGGCCAAGCGACCTCCGCTCTAGGGTGACGTGGGGGTCAACCCCTGAAGATGACAAGTCAGAAGTCTCTAACGCAGCTCTGAGAGAACCCCTCTCCCCGGAGGGTCCATCCTCCCCAGCTCAGCCCACCTCCTGACACTCCTGCTGTTGGTCTGGTCTCTGGGGTGGGGGTGGGGGGCTGCCGGAGACCTCAGGCCAAGCCAGTGGGGGGACAAGATGGGGTGATGTGGACCGATGCTCATTCCCATGGAGCTGACTACAGCCCAGCCCCACCTGGCACCACAGGTGACCTCCCCCCTCCTCCTCATTCCTCTCCTGAGGCCCAGGCTGTTCTGCCTCACATCCCAGATCTCAAAAGCCTCGGAACGGTGGTTCTCAGAGTGGGGTCCCCGGACGAGCAGCATCAGCTTCACCTGAGAACTCGTGAAAAGTGCAAACTCTTGGACCTACAGTTCCAGGAACTCATGGGGTGGGACCCAGCAATCTGTGTTTGAACAAGTCCTCCAAGTAATTCTGATGCACATGGCAGTTGAGGACCACTGCCTGGGAGAATCTGTGCCAGGGACACCTCCCAGAGTCAGAGAATTCCTCTGCCTTCATACAGTAGGAGCGCTTGCACTTCTACAACGTCCAGGTAATTTCCACCTCTCTCTGCTCATGGCATCTAGCACCATCCCTCTGGGGAAGAGAGGAATTGTTCTTCCCATTTTACAGACCGGGAAACTTGGCCTTACCCAAGGTCACCACACAGCTAATAGGAGAGAGAACCAGGGCTCAAACCCTGGCCTCCTCATTCCAAGGCCAGGGCTCCCTTCTGCACACCTTGGGTTTCTGCAGCTCCTTAGACCGAAGGGATAAACACATGTCCATTGGTGAGAAAGGAAATTCCTCCCTACAGCCCCCTCTCCCCAATTTCCAGCTGCAATCCCAAGAGAAGGCATCCAGGAAACATAAATTTTGCCTGACGGCTGAATAAGAGCTCTGAAAGGAGTTACACGTCAGGGAGATGGGACTTTATTTCTCAATGAAATAGCCTTTTTATGGTTGGAATAAAAGTGCCAGCGGGAGCCTAATGCCAGGAAGTAGCGAGCACATTTGATAAACTCCTTCAGCCAGGGGTGGGGCAGCCCAGGAGGGGGTGCCGGAGCGCGGGCCCCATGTTTCCAGATGCGAGTTTCTATTTAGGTTAGAGCCTGGAGGCTCCTGGGGTCCCTCTCGCGGACCCTGCAGCTGGAGACGGGCTGACCCTGGACCGGGCCAGCTCCTTTGCTCAGCCGCTGGGTCCTGAGCTGGGCTGCAGTGTGGAGAGCAGGCAGCAGGGGGCAGCATAACCCACCGTTCCAGCCTGGAGAGTGGCCGCTGGGTGGGGGGCAATAGCAGGGGGGGTCTCAGAGGCTTAGCCCTCAGAGGGGGTCATCAGCAGCCCACTCCCCCTTACCCTGGTTCTCTTCCTCCTCCCTGGGCCCTTCCCATCCTCAGCCTTTTCGAAGGACAGTTTGTCACCCTTACCCTGCCTGCAGCCCCTGCCAGACCCAAATCTTAACTAGGGTGGGCATGAGTGGGGGGTGGGAGTGTCTCCATCCCCATGCCTACCATCCGGCCGGTTTCTAGAAACTTCTCCAAGCTTGGCTTTGGACCTGATTAACCCCTTGGCTTCCTTCTGAGGGACCTCTTGAGGGGTTCAGAGTGTCTGTGTGTGGGGGGGCAGGTGGCTTTTATGGGTGGGGGACCACAGCCTTCATGGTCCCTGGGGGCAGGAGAAAACCCTGAAGGACAAAGAGAAAGTGAGGAGACCTCCTCATTTGAGAATGTGTGTGATTGGCAGGTTTACGGCCTCGGGAAGGTGCGTGGTATTCCGCACAATCAAGTCATTTTTAAAAATAATCTCCCTGCTTAAGTCGTACACGCTGCTAATTGCATTTTAATAAGTCTCTTAAAATCTTGCCATATTTTTTAATATCCTAATATTAGGTAAGTGATTGCGGGGGACACTGGAGGGCACGGGGAGTTTATGTAAGGGAAGGAGGGCTGTAATGAAGCTGGGGGTGGCGGGGGCCAAGTGGCCTGTGATGTGTGTCTGTGTGTGTTTCGACGTGTGTGATGGGGGGCGGTGCATGTGTGTCCATCTGAGAGTGGATATGATGTGTGCATGTGCCTGTGTGTGTGAGTGGGTGTCCATAGACCAGGCTTCCCCTCTGACCCAGTCCATCCTATCCTCTTTTTTCCGAGGATGAAGGTCCTGAGCTCAGAGAGGGAATGTGATGGGCTCAAGGCCATGTAGCGAGAGAGAGACCCATGGGGGAGTTCCAACCCCAGTCTTGTGAGAGCGGGGGAAGGGCCACCTTTGCAGCATCCCAGTCACGGCACCTGTGCACACAGCCTTCCTCACACTGCTCAGTAATATGCAGAGGGAAAAGGTGGGGGGCTTCCAATGGGAGGTCGCGGGCATCCCACAGTGAATAAGTGCAGAGCTGGGATTTGAACTCACAGTCGGCTCATGTGCCCGGGGGAAGCTCTTAACTATGATTGGATGGGAGGCTGAGCTGAGATACAAACACTTCCTGCATCTCCAAGGATCCAGGACCAGTGACGACCAAGTTGGGAGCAGCAGAGGCAACGGACAGAGGCCGGGAGGGAGGTCGACGGTGGCTGGCTGTGGTCTCATTTGCTCACCCCAGCCCTCTGTCACTACAAGGGAGGGTGTCCCAAGGCCGAGGGCAACGTGGCATCTTCTCCTCAGAGCCCCCAGAGGTCAGAGGCCAGGGAAGGCCACGGCTGAGGTTGTGAGGCCTTGGACCTTAGGGAGCCCTGGACTTCTGGAGGCCCCCTGAGGCCCCCACTGGCCTGGCCTTCCTCTCCCCTCCCCCTCCCCATCCTCCCCCTCCCCCACCCCCTCCCCCTCCTCCTCCTGGCTGCATGCCACCGGCCGGGTGGGAGGCACATGGTGAGTGAACTTCTGAACAGGAAGTCAGGGTCCAGGTCGTCCCAAATCCCTTTTCATGTGGTTTCTTTAATCCCCCGGGCTGGGTTTCAGAAGCGTTTTACAGTTTCAGTTTTACAAAGCTACGCTCCCTTTAATGTTGGCGTTTTTTGGGGGGGCGGGGAGAGCGGCTTCAGTCAAAACATGTGTGTTTTACATCAGCCAGCTGTGGGCTGCATGGCTCGGGGAGGGAAGGCGGCAATGTGGCCTCCAGGCTCGGAGGCCCGGGTGGATGCAGCCGGCCAACCGGCTGGGGTAAGCCCTGGAGCCCCGCTGGCCTCTCTCCCTCTTCCCACCTCCCTGCCTGCTTCCTTCTCTCCTGTCCAGGCCTCCATGGGGTTCACCCCAGCCAATGGGGCCAGGGCACCCTGCTTCTAGCACCCCTAGCCACCTGGTATCCTCCTCTCGCTGATGTGGTCATTGTACCAGCTCCTGTTCCCCAGACATGGGCAACTGATATGCCACATCCTCCTACCACCTGTGTTTTTACTTAGTATCATCCCTCAAGTCAACGCACCTTTCTCACTTACGTAGACACCACCTAAGCAAAAATATCGATGAAATTGTGGGTTGGATGCGCTAGTCACATCTCTCTGGTCTAATACACAATAGAACAAATCTCTAAAACCTAAAATAGAAAGAAAAGGCTGAGTACCACCTAAAATCATTCTGCCAGCCATGCATGCTTTGGGAAATCCCTGAAAGAGAAGATGAAGGTCTTGAGGTGAGAGGACCTGCCCGGGGTCCCAGGACTGGTGGGATTGCCAGCCAGATGGTCCATCTCCAAGGCCGGGATTCGTCTGCTCCAGCACATCTGTCTGTAGGGCAGGCTTCTTGGCCCTGGAGTTTCAGGCTTTGGAGGAGCCACCTGGGGCTGCTCTGAGCTGAGGAGAGGGCCTGGCAGTGTGCTTGAGTGAAAAGAACACAAACTTTGGAATCAATCAGACCTGGCTCCAAATCCGGGCTGCCCTCCTTCCTAAGTGTGTGGAAGAGCCTGGACCTCCCCATCTGTGAAATGGGCACGACCATGGGTGAGGGTCAGACGTGTATCTTGGAAGGGCCTGCATCTGCACGCCCGCAAACCCAGTGGTTGCCCAGGAGCGCTCAGGACCTGGGTCTTACCCACTTTGCTCTCCTCTGCAGCCCTGGTGGCACCACGTCTCCTCCCTGACCCGTGAGAGGCAGCAAGCTGTCAAGCAGGAGAGGACCAGGAGTGAGGGGCAGGCCTGTGTGGGGCTCACAGACCCCCTCCGTCCCCTGCCGTGTACTGAGCAGTGTGAACTAGCAATGTGTGTGCAAGGACGAGGTGACCAGGACGGTGCAGCCAGCGCCCTGTACCAGAGGAGGACACCGGTGGGTCTTCCTCCAAGGTGACGTGGCTGGGAGAATCCAGACACTGTCTGGACAGGGATCAGGGCAGAGGACACCCAGTCCATGCTGCCAGGGCCATATGGGGTCTGGGATTGCAGAAGCCACGTGCCTGGGACGGCAGATGTCCTACCCCCTGCTGCTCTGAAGGGCTGTTGCCCCGTGGCCTCCAGTTGCACGCGGAGGGGTCGGCAGGCTCTGCAGGTCTGCCTAGGAGGGGCCCACTAGGATCCCAGATGTGACTTTGCATCCATTACGGCAGCAGGTCCCAGAGCATGACACCTCTGGTCTGAGCCGCCATTCTTGGTCCAGAGACATCAGTGGTCAAGGTCAGTGGTCCTGCTTCCCCCCCAGGCCAGGGCCTGCCCCCAAGGGACCTAGGAGAGAGGAGGTAGGAGCTCAGGCCAAAGCATGAAGGATTAGCCCTGGAGGTGGGCACTCTTCTAGCAGCTGGTTCTCTTCCCTCAGTGCCTGGGAGTGGTTAAGAGACCCTGCAGTACTTAGCAGTAATGATGATGATGGCGATGGTGATGATGCTGGTTGACGTGTACTGAGCTATTTCCACATGCCAGTCACCATGCTAAGCCCTTTACATACATCATTTCATTCCATCTGCTCTGTGAAACATACTAGGAGGGCACTTAGAACAGCACCTGGCACACAGTAGGCCCTCAATAAATACTGGTTGAATTAAAGAGGCTTAGAGAGGTAAAGGGATCCACCCAACTCTCAACCGCCGCCATGCTCTTGTTGCGTTTGTTCGTAAGGCCTGACCACTGATGGTGGACACTCAGGCGTCAGCAGAAGAGAGGTTCTCGAGGCTGCAAGCTCCCCCGCATCCTACACATCACGCCTGCTCCTTCCTCTCCAGGGAAGCTGTCACTCTGCCTTTTGGGTGGGTCCATCTATGGGAGGGCAGATCCCCCAGCACGGAGGATGCTTCCTCTGCTTACGTTCCAAGCCACCCAGGGGAGAAACTCCCTTGGCCTGGGGCCTCTTCTGCTCCCGCCGGGTAGCGCGAAGGCCTGGGCCTGGCCTGGCTGCAGCTGCGAGGGCCCAGGGAGGAGGGAATCAAAGGCAGCCGTGTGGGCCCCGCTTTCATCTCCCGGCTTCAAAGAGGTGCAAACAAACTCTGTCCCCGTGCCAGGCGGCAGCAGCAGCTCCCTCCTCGAGGCCCCAGACTGCTCTCCCCCTCCTCCTCCTGCTTCTTCCTGGAAAGCCAGCAGCGCCTCAGTCCCAGGGGCACCCCAGAGGGGCCTTGACTCCTGGCTGCGCAGGAGGAAAGGGGAGGCTTTGCCAGGCTGAGGGCAGGAAGGCGCTGGGACCCTCGCACCTGTAGGTGTTCCCATTGTAGGCCAGGCTGGGAGCTGGAGGCTTACACACCCGTGCCCTCTGATCTCTATTGAACCTTCCAGTCTGGGGCCGTGCTGTCCAGTACGATGGCCACACGTGGCTACTGAGCAATGGATGTGTGGCTAGTCCGAAGGAAGATGTGCCGGAAGGGGGATGTGCACAGGATTTCTCAGGGCCAGTACAAACAAACGCATGTCAAATATCTCATTCATTATTTTTACATCGATTGCATGCTGAAATGCTAGTATTTTGGAGATATTGGGTTCAAAAAGTATGCTATTAAAATTAATTTCACCTGTTACCTTTTACTCCTTTAAACGGGGCTACTAGGAGATATTACAGACATGGGCCGCTGTATTATATTTGGACCCCTCTGTTCAGACAACATTCACATTTTGCAGATGAGGGGCCGGAGGCTCAGGAGGAGGTTTTGGCACATGACTACCTGGAGGTACTCAGTAAAAACTCTATGGAATGAATGAATGAATGAATGAATGAGTGAATGTCTAGTGCTGGCTTCAGGGGAGGCAGAGAGGAACCCTGTCCCCTGTTCCTGCCCTCAAGGAGCTCCCAGTCCAGAGTCTGGTCCAATCGGCAGGAGGGGTCATGGTGGGATTAGAGACCCCAGCTCACTGGGTGCTCCTGGCCTCTGAGATCAAGAGACTCCTGGGCCCAGATGCTGGCTTCATTACTTACCAGTTGTGCGGCCTTGGGCCAGCTACTTAACCTCTTCCCACCTCAGCTTTCTCATCTGTAAAATGGGGATGGTGATGATGATGATGATGATGATAGCGCCTTCATGGGGTTGCTGAGAGGATAAAAGGAGTTAACACACTTTAAAGGCTTGGCTTATGGTAAGAGCAGTGTGTCACTGATTAGTGATAATTCGGGACAAATGCTACAGAGCATGTATCACCCGGGTACTGTCCTGCACTGGAGAGAGAACCACACTCCCAGCTGATCCCAGAGGTGGGAGTAGAGGGAACTCTCTGACTTTCCCTCCACATCACTCCTCTGGCTCCACATGGGTGGGTGCCTGGAGTGCCTGCTCTCTGGGGTCAGTCATCCACCATCTCCTCTTGTCCCATCAGCTCTTTGCGCCCTGACCCCCCCCCCAACCCACATCCTCACCCTATACAGCTCTGTCCCTGAGGTCCGGCAACCCCTGGAAGTGGCTTTAGGACTATTTCCTTTGGAGAGAAACGCCCTCCAGGGAAACATGCCTTCTGTGGCTCACTCTCACCAAGGACCTCCCAGGGAGGGCTGGGTGTGGGGATGGAGGAGCCCGGCACATTGCCTGACACAGGAGGCCCCTCCCCAGGAGGTGAAGGGGGCAAGGCACGGGGATAGCGGGGCTCCTAGTAGATGTCTGGGTCAGACCCGGTAGGATGCAGGTGGGCATCACCAGAGCCAGGGCACCCCAGAATAATGGCCAGGAGGCACATCTGGGGGGCAGTGAGATGACCCATCACATTCATGAGAGCGGTTAAGGGGGGATCCACAAGGCTGCTGGGGGACTCCTCTGTGCAGGGCTTGCTGCAGGCTGAGGGGAGGGCAGGGGGAGGGGTCTGTTCCCACAGATGGGGGGGCGGGGTGCCCAGAGACGGTAGCAGGAAGTGAGACAATTGGAACCAAACAGGACCAATGTGAACCAGATGTGACTAGGGTTGGGGGCTCTTGCAGGAGGGCTGGGGGAAGAGCAGGGAGCAAAGCATCTGTTCCCACCTCCACCAGGCCAGAGTGGTTCTGCAGCGCCAGGCTCTGAGAAGTAATGAGAGGTGATTTGCGTTACTGCCCCGCAACCATTCTCTGGGGGGCGGGGGGCTGGGCAGGGACCATGCGGGGGTGGGGGTGGGTGGGACCGACAGCCTCCAGCCCAGGGGATGCTTGGGGGTCCCGGATCTGGACTGCAGAAAGTGGTGCGTCCGAGTCTCCTGCTGCTACTGTTCAGCCTTCTCGTAGTCCACACTCCTGCTCTGGCCACTTCCTGCAGGAAGCCCTCCCTGATTCTCTGGTTGGGTTAACACCTCCTCTGGGGTCCCAGAGCTCCTAATGTTTACTGCAGTGGATTATGACCACCTCTTCCAGGGAGCTACTTAGACATCCCCCGCACCGTGCTCAGCATTGGTCTCAATAAGGTAACCCTTTATTGGCCGTACCTTCCAGCACCTCCAGGCCTCTCTGGACCCTAACCCCTCCCGCATGTCCACCCTTTGACCATCCTAGGGTCACCTGAACTTTACATAGGTATGTATTTTTAAAAACTGGTTTTTAAAAAATCATGTGAGTTATCCAAGAACAAGGGCTCATTGCAAAGATTACAAACCATACGGAAGCATAGAGAGTAAAATGTGAAAGACGCCCTTTACCTGCACTAACCCCAGTTCCCTCCCCTTCCCATGGCAACCACTGTTAGGTCTGGTGTAGGGCCTTCTAAATCTTTTTTTGTGTATGCGGTAAAATATACATAACATAAAATTCACCATTTTAACCATTTTTTTGTTGCTGTTTTGTTTTTTTGTTTTTTGCGGTACGCGGGCCTCTCACTGCTGTGGCCTCTCCTGCTGCGGAGCACAGGCTGCGGACGCACAGGCTCAGCGGCCATGGCTCACGGGCCCAGCCGCTCCACGGCATGTGGGATCTTCCCGGACCGGGGCACGAACCCGTGTCCCCTGCATAGGCAGGCGGACTCTCAACCACTGCGCCACCAGGGAAGCCCCATTTTAACCATTTTTAAGAGTGCAGTTCAGTGGCATTAAGTACAGTCACAGCGTTGGGCAGCCATCACCACCATGCATCTCCAGAACTTCTTCATCTTCCCAAACGGAAACTCTGTCCCCATAAAACGCTGACTCCCATCCTCCCTCCAGCCAGCCACTGACAACCACCCTTCTACTTTCTGTCTCTATGAATCTGACTACTCTTGGTCTCTTATAAAAGGAGAATCACACAGTATTTGTCCTTTTGTGACTGGCTTATGTCACTAGCATAATGTCCTCAGGCTTCACCTGTGTTGTAGCATGTCTCCTAATTTCCTTCTAGATCTTTGAAAAAGTCATCCACACGTGTAAATGTGCATACACATGTACAAGTGTGTTTTATCCAAAACTGAAAGCAAACAACACATCTGGCTCTGTGACTTGATCTGCTTTCTCCCCACAACCCCCAAATTGTCCCGGAGATCTCTTCACAATAAAGACTGACTTCATTCTTTTGAAGGGCTGCATAGTATTCCACATTTAGTTGCTTCCAGTTTTTCCAGTGAGAAGCAGTGTGGCAACAAACATCCTCTTTTGAGCTCCTTGATGGGTGTTTTTCCAGGCTGCATTCTTAGAAGTGGAATTGCTGGGTCAAATATTATGTGCATTTTAAAGATTGATAGATGGTGTATAGTAATCATTTCAAATTGCAACTCCACACCTGACCTCCAGGATCAAGAATCTATAGGGTGGAGTCCAAATGCTGTGAATTTGGGAATTCCCTTGCGGTCCAGTGGTTAGGACTTGGCATTTTCGGGCCTGGGTTCAATCCCTGGTCAGGGAACTAAGATCCCACAAGTGCACAGTGTGACCAAAACAAAACCAAAACAAAAAACAAACAAACAAAAATGCTGTCGTTTGGTGTTCAAGGCCCTTTATAGCCCCACGCTTGCTTCTTCCCCCAGATCTATGGCCCCTGCATGCATCTGTGATTTTTAAACTACAGGTCGTGACCCACTGATGGGTCATGACGTCAATTTTAATGAGTGATGACTAACACTTGAAAAAAATAGTAAAACAGGATCAACTAGAATAGAAAATATCGAAGTGCACAGCATGTAGTGGGATATGTACTGCTGTGTGAAATTTTTATTCATTTAGGTATCTGTGTGTGTTACAGGTAAAATGTGTTTCTCACTCTGAAGCTGTGGTCAAGAATTTTGAGAAGCACTGCCTACATTTCTTCACCAGCCAGACACCCTAGCATGCCTTTGCCCACATGGGTCCTCCTAGGAGGTGCCCTCCTCCTCGCTCCCCTTGTCTAAGTCTTTCCCACCCTTCAAAGCTCAGCTCAAATGCCCCCTTCTCCAGGAAGCCTTCCCTTTCCTCCCCATTCCCAGGGGACCTCTCCCTCTGGCTCCTGTAGCTCTCTGTCTCAAGTCCTCCTGTGGCAGCTGAGCACACACTGCCCCGTAGGATGGGTGACCAGGTCTTCCGACCAGATGGTAAGCTTCTCTACGAAGGGGCCTGGCTGACACCTGTCTCCACGTGGGTTCTAACAGTCTGTGTGGCCTTCACACAGAAGGGCTGGAACCAGACTTATAACAATAACTAGGATGACACTGTTGCTGGTATCCGTGGTCATGTGCTGGTGACAGTAAGTGGTGGTCATTGTAGGGGACCGTTTTCATGCTCATGTGGCCACTTTGCATCCTGTAAACTCTCTTCCTAGATTCGAGGTGTCTCCCACTCTACGAGTCCTGCTCCACCAAGGTAGAAATCAGAAATTCGCTTTCCAGGGGCTTCCCTGGAGGTCCAGTGGTTAAGATTCTGCACTTCCACTGCAGGGGGCACAGGTTCGATTCTTGGTCGGGGAAATGAGATCCCACGTGCCACATGGCGTGGAAAAAAAAAAAAAGAAAGAAATTCACTTTCCAGCCTCCCTTGCAGCTAGTGTAGCTGTGTGATCTCACCTCCATCAATCAGATGCAGACACAGGGTTCTGACAGGGAAGAGGAACTGGTAGGCTCAGTGCAGATGAGTTTGTCAGAGTAGGATGGAGAGACAGCCAGAGTCCAGTGGCAGCAGGGGTGGGGTCCCGGAAGGGGCTTCCCTGCCCACATTGGTGGTGGGAGCCGCCATACCTGTATTCAATGACAGTAGCAGAAGCCTCGCCACTAGCCCTGGGTGCTATTCCAGCCTCCAAGTCTGATTCTGTGGCGCCTCTGGGAAGTTTGTGAGTTACCATTATGCCCCTTATTTCAGGTTTATTGAAGTATACTGACATCCAGTAAAATGACCCTGTTTGTATGCACAGTTCTATATATCTTGACAAACTTATACAGTCTTATAGCTGCTGCCATAGTCAAGATGTAGAACATTTTTTCACCCTCAAAAGTTCCCAAGTGCCACTGGGTAGTCGATCCTGGTGGCGTGCTAGAGCTGGCTAGTGCTACCTTGTGAGAGTCAATCGTTGAGTTTTCAGAAACTTCACAAGCTGATTGTTAAACACAGCCCTCATTAAATGTTAAATTATATAAACCTACAAATAACTTATATTAAAAACAGCCGTAATAAACTCATTACTTCCTAAAGATTTCGCTACATTTTACTATTTATGCTTGCAAGATTATGGTTATTACATCAGTTTGGTAGAAATACTATGTAATGATAGCTCTTCTCAACTCTGAATTCAGTGACCTCATGTTGGTGGGGGTATTTGCACCAGAGAAATTGTACTCCTTATACAAATATTAACTCAAAATGGATCAGTGACCTAAACATAAGAGCCAAAACTATAAAACTGTTATAAGAAACATGAGAGTACATCTTCATGATTTCAGATTTGGCAATGGAATTCTTAGATTTGACACCAAAAGCGTAAGCATAAATGAAAAAAAATAGATAAATTGGACTTCACCAAATTAAAAACTTTTGTGCATTAAAGGGCATTATCAAGAATGTGAAAAGAGAACCTATGGAACAGGAGAAAATATTTGCAAAGCATGTATCTGATAAGGTTGTAATATCCAGAATATCTAAAGAACCCTTACAACTCAATAACAGAAAGACACAAAATCCAATTTTAAGTGGGCAAAAGAATTGAGTAGACATTTCCCCAAAGAAGATATACAAATGGCCAATAAACATATGAAAAGACATTCAATACTATTTATCATTAAGAAAATGCAAATTAAAATGCAGTGAGATGGGTTTCCCTGGTGGCACAGTGGTTAAGAATCTGCCTGCCAACGCAGGGGACACAGGTTCAAGCCCTGGTCCGGGAAGATCCCACATGTCGCAGAGCAACTAAGCCCGTGCGCCACAACTACTGAGGCTGTGTTCTACAACTATTGAAGCCTGCGCGCCTAGAGCCCATGCTCCACAACAAGAGAAGTCACCACAATGAGAAGCCCGCTCACCACAACGAAGTGTAGCCCCCGCTCACCAGAGAAGGCCCACGCGTAGCAACAAAGACCCAATGCAGCCAAAAAAAAAAAAATTAAAATCTTTAACTCCCCCCAAAACCCAGTGAGATACCAGTTCATGCTCACTAAAATGGCTATAGTAAAAAAAAAAAAAGGGAAAATAACACATGTTGACGAGGATATGGAGAAATAGGAATCCTTGTACATTGCTGGAGGGAATATAAAATGGTGCAACCACTGTGGAAAACAGTTTGGTGGTCCCTCAAAAAGTTAAACATAGAATTACCATATGACCCAGTAATTCCTTACCTAGGTATACACCCAAGAAAAATGAAAATATATATCTACATAGAAACTTGTACGTACATGATTATAGCAACATTATTCATATAGTCAAAGGGTGGCAACAACCCAAATATCTATCAATGGATAAACTGATAAACAAATTACTGGGGATCTGTACAATGGAATATTATTCAGCAATGAAAAGGAATGAAGTACTGATACATGCTACAACTTGGGTGAACATTGAAAACGTTATGCTAAATATAAGAAGCCAGACACAAAAGGTCACATATTGTATGGTTCCATTTATGTGAAATATCCAGAATAGGCAAATCCATAGAGACAGAAGACAAAGCAGTGGTTGCCAGGGGATGGGGGAGGGGAGGATGGGGAGAATTTGATGAGTATGGGGTTTTTTTCAGGGACCATGAAAATGTTGTGAAACTAGAGAGAGGTGGTGGTGGCACAACACTGTGAATGCACCAAACGCCATTGAATTGTACACTTTAAAATGGTACAATTGTATGTTATGTGAATTTTACTCAAATAAAAAAATATATGTGCTACACATCTTTTATATCAGTAAGATTTATAATAAGCATATACATGGGTATACACATGTATACCTATATACACATATATACATTTACATATATATATATATAATCTCTCACTTGTCCTGAGCTGGTTGTTAAACATTAACAGAACATCACTGATGCTGTTGAATCCCCTTCTCTATCCCCAGCCTCCTACAACCACTCATCTGATTTCTTTTGCTATAGATTTGCCTTTTCTGGAATGTCATATAAATTGAATTATACAGTATGTAGCCTTTTGAGTCTGGCTTCCTTAACTTAACATAATCCTTTTGAGAGTCATCCATGTCATTGCATATACCAGTAATTTGTTCCTTTTTATTGTTGAATAGTATTCCATTGAATGGATATACCATAATCTGTTTATCCATCCACCTGTTGATGGACATTTAGGTTGTTTCCAATTTTTGGTAATGAATAAAGTTTCTAGAAACCTTCACATATAGTTTTTGTTGTTTGTTTGTTTGTTTTTGACAAGGACATATACCTCAATTTCTCTTTGGTAAATACCTAGGAGTGGGATTGGTGGGTCATGTGTTAAGTATATGTTTAACCTTACAAAAAACTGCCTAACAAGTTTTCAAAGTGGATGCATCATTTTGCATTCCCACCAGCAGTGTATGAGAGTTCCAGCTACTCTGCATCCTTGTGAGCATTTTGTATTGTCAGTTTTTAAAAATTTGAACCATTCAAATAGGTATGTAGTGGTATCACATTATGGTTTAAATTTTCATTTTCCTAGTGACTACTGACGTTGAGCATGTTTTCAAGTGCTTATTTTCCACCCATATACCTTCTTTGGGAAAGTGTCTATGCAAATCTTTAGCTCATATTTTTATTGGATTGTCTCTTTTCTTATTTTTGAGTTTTGAGAGTTCTTTGTATATGTGGTTACCAGTCTTTCATGAGTTGTGCATTTTACAAATATTTTCTCCCAGTCTGTGGCTTCTTTTTTCATCTTCATACCAATGTCTTCAAAAGCAGACATTTTAAATTTCGATGAAGTTAAATTCATCAATTTTTATCTTTTATGATCTGTGCCTTTGTCTTAAGAAATCTTTGCCTAATCCAAGGTCTTAAAGAATTTCTCTTATATTTTTTTTCTTGGAGTTTTCTAATTCTAGGTTTTACATTTAGATATTTTCCTAATACCTTTTTATAATACCTTTCCACTTAAATCAGAGTGGGTTCTGTTGTCTGCAACTGAGAACACAGGCTGGTATGGAAATGACGGTGTTGGTGGTTATGGTAATGGCATTGGTGTTGATGGTCTGGCTGGTGGGGACAGTGGTACTGGCAGTCATGATTTGATAATAGTGTTGGTGCTGCTGTTTAGGATGGAAATAAGGGAGGTGTTGTTGATCAGTTTCTAAGTGAAATCCTACTGTGGTGCAAAATCCATGGCAGCCCTGTCCACTCTAGACAGAGTTACTGTTTGTCACCAACTTGTCCCTTCTCATTAAAGATCCATGCAAATTGCAAACTCCAGTTTGTCAATCTCTTATAAAATGAGAGAGATGGAAATTTGGGTGAACCTTAATGTTATTCCCAGGAATGTACTAGAGACATGCTTGTAGAAGTATTCAGAGGTGGCCATATAATGGTGTCTGTTGCATCATTGTCTATTGTAGGAAAAAAAAAAAAACAGCCTAAATGTCCACCAGTAGAAGAATAGCTAAATAAAAAATGGTATATCAATATTGTGGAATATTATGCAGCCTTCAAATAGAATGAGATAGATCCTATGGAATTCCATGGAAAGGTACCCATGATATATTGCTAAGTGCAAAAAACAAATTGTAACAACATATACCATGTCATTTTTTAAAACGTGTATACAGATGTTGGTGTGTTTGTACCTGCAAAGAAAATGTCTGGGAACACACAAGAAACTGTTAACAGTGGTTCCTTCAAAAGAGACTCCTCAACTCACATGCTTCTGATCTGTTTGAATTCATTGCCTTGAGCAATTATTACTTTAATCTAAAAAGAAAACACACACAATCACACATACACGGTGGGGTGGGGAGAGATTATTCTTTTTATTTGAGAAATGCGGGAATAGAGGCATGGGGTGGCGATGTTGTTCTGACTTGCCCAGGTGGGTGGTACAGGGAGCTGGGGGCGGGGTGGGGGGTGGGGGGGAGGAACTGGCTAGACAGGAGTCCTCCTGTCTAGTTTTCCAGTCTCTGCCCGACCCCTGCCTTCCTCAGAAGCCAGCAGTCCTGAATCCTTGCCTGTCCCAGGGCGGAGCTGACCTCTGAGCGCTGGTCAACCACAGAGGTGTGACAGAAGGTTACAGCCACAGCCAGCCACTCTTCAGCTTCGCCTCCGGTCTCCCTCTGTGGCCTTTCTCATCTCCCCAGGTGGAGGTTCCCGGAGCCCTGAGGAATGTGGCCTCACAAGCCCGGTGAATACTTCTCTCGCTGGCTGAGGTGGAATGCTGTGTAGAGGGGTTAGCTGAGCAGCGGCTGAGGATGAGGAAGATGGAGGAGCGTTTCTTGACACGTGGCCTGGGGTCCACCTGCATCAGGAGCCCCTGGGAAGTGTGTTAAGAATGCTGACTCCGGGGGCTTCCATAGTTGGCGCAGTGGTTGAGAGTCCGCCTGCCGATGTGGGGGGCGCGGGTTCGTGCCCCGGTCCGGGAGGATCCCATATGCCACAGAGCGGCTGGGCCTGTGAGCCGTGGCCGGTGGGCCTGCGCGTCCGGAGCCTGTGCTCCGCAACGGGAGAGGCCACAACAGTGAGAGGCCCGCGAACCGCAAAAAAAAAAAAAAAAAAAAAAAGAATGCTGACTCCGGGGGGCTTCCCTGGTGGCGCAGTGGTTGAGAGTCCGCCTGCCGATGCAGGGGACACGGGTTCGTGCCCCGGTCCGGGAGGATCCCACATGCCGCGGAGCGACTGGGCCCGTGAGCCATGGCCGCTGAGCCTGCGCGTCCGGAGCCTGTGCTCCGCAACGGGAGAGGCCACAACAGTGAGAGGCCCGCGTACCGCAAAAAAAAAAAAAAAAAAAAAAGAATGCTGACTCCTGGGTTCCACCCCAGACCCAATCAATGTGAAGCCCTGAAGAAGGAAATAAAATCTTGGGTTTGATGGGATTTGGCAACAGCAAACACTATGTGAGACGCAGCTCAGAGCTCTAGTTCTCAAGCCTGGCTGTTGGTCAGAATCACCTGAGTGCTTTAAAAAATGCAGGTGCCCAGGTGCCGCCCCAGAGACTCTGATTTAATTGGCCGGGGATGTGGCCTGGGCTTTGGTATTTTTTCAAAGTGCCCCTGCCCCCAAAACTGCCAGTCTTCCTTTCCAGTGACACCAGAATCTCTGGGCTGGGACCCAGGCATCCAAATTTTTTCAGACTCCATAGATGAGTTGGATGTGCAGACACGCTCGAGAGCCGTTGGTGTGGAGCCTCGGTACTCAAAGCGTGGTCCTTGTAGGAGCAGCCTCAGCATCACCTGGGAGCTTGTTAGAAAAGCAGAATCTCAGGCTCCAACCCAGAGAGATCCCCTGCATCAGAGCCTGCATTTTATCAGGATCCCCGGGTGATCCGTGTGCACGTTATAGTTGCACAGAATTATAGTTATAGAGAAGCTTAAGAGGATTTAGCTGAAGCAGGACAAAGGCAGGGGTTCCCAACATTAAGACAACTTGGGAGTTTTAAAAACATCCTGTTGCCCACGCAGGACCCAGGCCACTTCAAACCTGGGCATCAGTGGTTTTAAGGTCCCCAGATGATTCCAATGTTCAGGGCTGAGGACCACTTTGCAAAAGGTGTAGCTGCGGCAGGGGTGCAGGATAAGGGCAGTGTTTGAGGAGGTGGTCCCTTCCCAGTTAAGGGCTTCTGTGGGGTCAGCCTGGATTTCATTCCACGTCCCACATCCTGTGACCTGGGGCAAGTTAACTCCTCAGAGCCACAGCCTCCTCATCTGTAAGATAGGGATACCGACAGTGCCTGTCTCCAAGGGTGGTTAGGAAGAAGTGGGGGTAAACCAGGACGTCTGACTCTCAGTAAAGTTCTTCATGTCAGCTACGGCTTTTGTTATTATTTGGCAGAATTTCCGGTATGTTCAGTGGAGCACAGAGGGTTAAGAGCAGAGAGTGGGAAGGCAAACCCACCACGCCAAAGTGTGCAGTGCGGACACATCACTTAACCTCTCTGAGCCTTGCTTTCACATCAGCACAGGGAACTCTACTCAGTAATGACCTTTATGGGAAAAGAATCTAAAAAAGAGTGGGTATATGTATATGCATAACCGATTCACTTTGCTGTACACGTGAAACTAACACAACATTGTAAATCAACTAGACTCCAAATAAAATAACAATAATAGTACCCACCTCTGGATATGGTCACCTCTCACAGGTGTCCGCTTACATCCTTGCCCACCTGGAGGCTATACATCCCAAAAAGAAACAACTCCCTTTCATGTACCAAAAGACAGAGAATATTTTATTAAAGATTTCTTAGTGAGTCAAGGAAGAAGGTCTTCTTGTCATGCCCCCAGTGGCAGCAACTTTTCCAAGCTGTCCACTGGAAACCTCTGTTTTGTTGCTCCAGGTTCCTGTGCCCTGCTGGCCGCCCCTTGTCTCCTGGTCCTCATACAGCCTCTGGAAACCCTTCTGAAGAGCCGTTCTACAAAGCCACACCTCACCCGTCTCCCTTAGCAAAACAAGAGTTACCTGCCAGGCACTGTTCAGAGCACTTTATGCTAAGAATCTCATCCAGAATTCACAGTCATCCTAGGAGGTAGATCTATTCCTATGCCCATTTTGCAGATGAGGAAACTGAGACAGAGTTTTGGAAACTGTCTCAAGGTCACAGCACTTCTAAGTGTAGAATCACCACCCTGATCCAAACTTGCTGCCTGTCCCCTTAGTCCCTCAAATGTCTCCTGTGCTGGGGTCCCTTTTGGTCCACACAGGGTTAGAGTGAGGAGTAATTTGAGCTAATTTCATACAGTATATTCGGGTAACAAATATTTATTGAGCACCTACTATGTGCCAGATCCAGGGACACAGAGCTGAGCAAACAAGATGTGGTCCCTGTCCTCACAGAAACAGTCCGTTAAACTGTTTGAAAAGAAAGGAAAAAGTCCCACCTAAATCAGGAGGGAGACAGGTATTGTTTGTGGACCCTCTAAGCCTTGTGGGGCTGCTTGGCTAGTAGCCAAACCATACCCCCTCCCCACAGTTCACCCACAGAGTCAAGGGGAGACAAGCCCCCTTCTCCCGCCGACCCTGGATGCCGGGATTGGTCTCTGGTGAGAGAAGAGCAGAGTGGGGTCACCTGACAGCAGGATCTTTGTCCTCAGGTGAGCCACAGCCCCAGCCCCAACCTCGGCAACTCTCCGCCAGGATCTGGGTGCCCCCCTTCGACTTCCTCCCTGCCTCCCCCTCCCCAGATGCTGGTAATTGGTAGACAAAGGAGTTTCAGACAGTTGGGGACCTGCGTCCTTCGAGTCCCTGAAAACATGCTATCATTAATTAAAGACTTTGGCTTCTGCGGGGCCCGGGTCTGCCTGTTTCTGGCTGGGCCTCAGACTCATGTCTCTCCAGTACTCTCTTCTTGCTAAAATTTTCAGTGTTTTTAACATCAGACTGATGTTACGTATAATTACCAACTTTGCACCTAAATTATATTTGACGTGGCTTGTGTGGGAAATTAGACCATTTCAGCGCCTACAAATTCACCTGGGGAAGCCAAGGCAGGCATGAGGGCGTGCTGAGGGGAAGTCATTTAAATATTACATGCACCCTTGTGAAAATGCCAAAACTCTTGAAACTGCCAGGAAGAATTTTATCTCCCCCTCCCTTCCCCACCGACCCACCCAACCCCGACTTACTGAGTGTACGGAGGGTCCGGAAGCAGGGCCCTGGGGGTAAGGGGCTGCAGGGGGAGGAGACTTTCCTCTGAGGGGACTCATAAGGATGGCCTGGTTTGTCAGGGGAGGGGCCTCCAGGGATGCCTATGGCGGCCCTGGTGTCACCTCCGTGGGGAGGGCCCATTGGGGTGCTGTCTGTCTGACTGTCTGCCTTTCCCCTCTCTCCCTCCTGCCTCTGATCCATCTGTTCCTGTACCAAGGGGGCCAAAGCTCCCCCCCTCACCCCTGCCCTGGACGTGGAGGAGGGTAGGGGTGGGGAGATGGTGGGGTGTGGGAACTCCTGGGGCATGCCCAGAGCCCAGGCCCTCCCAGGATGCTAAGGCGGGGACCCCATGGGCCAGTCTAAACAGTAGCCCATCTCTAAAGTCCCCTTTGGGTATTTTTGTGTGTTTTGTTTTGTTTTGGCCATGCTGCGTGGCATGAGGGATCTTAGTTCCCTGACCAGGGATGGAACCTGGGCCCCCTGCAGTGGAAGTGCAGAGTCTTAACCACTGGACCAGCAGGGAAGTTCCTGAAGTCCCCTTTGGACCAGACGGACCCTCAGGAGTTTTGCTTTGTCATTTCAATTCAATAGACCCTAAATACCTACTATGTGTTGGGCATTAGGGACCCAGAGAAGAATGAAACTCATTAATTCAACAAATGATTATTGGGTACATACTGGGTATCTGTGTGCCAAGCACAGTGCTATGCACTGGGAATATAGACATTGAAAAGACTCATTCATTCGTTTGTCCATTTAGCGTATGCTAACTAAGAACCTACGATGTGCCAGGTGCTGCGCCGGGTCACAGAGATGAAGCAGGCTCTGCCAACCCTTAACCGCTCACCGTGAACTTGGGAAGACAGACTTCCAGGCAGGTAAACCCAGACTCACTGTGTTTATCAGCCTGGAAGGCCAGACCCTGCCCCAGCTCTTTCCTTGCTGATGGAGGCTGCCCGCTGGAGGGAGGGAGACCCTGCCGGCTGCTGACACTGCCACCTGGACCTGTGAGTCTGACGACAAGGCAGGGGCTCTGCAGCTGACAGGCCACCCCTGTCCCGGCCCATGAGGGTGGGGAGATGCAGGGCCCAGCCTGGCAGCGTCTGGGAGGGAAGCCTCCTTTCTTCCCCCTTCCTGCACACTGATCCCTGTCTTAGACTGCAAGAGGACAGCTGGCCCTTTTGTGAGGTTTACCACCTGCTGGGAGGCATCCTGGGCTCCTTCAGAGGCAGGGGTGTGAGAGCAAGGATGGGGGAGAAGCAGGCTTGCTGCTGCTCCCTTTCACCAGTGCCTAGGCAGGTCCAGCCCCTGAGAAAAGGCAGCCAGAGGCAGGGACCCTCAGCCCGGAATAAAGGGGCTCCATGGGGATACCCCACCTGTGCCTCAGAGCCTTCCAAAGTTACAGAGGGGCCCTGGAACCCCAGCCTTGGGTGCATGCAAGGAGGGCTGGGTCTGGGCAGCATCCTTGGTGGACCATCCAGGAAGTCCTAATCCAGGGTATCAGCTTCGGCCCCTGCCTGGCGACTGGACCCCCAAGGTTTTCTGTCTTCTTTTCTCTCTATTCTCTGCAATCCTTTTCTTCCCTCCTGTACCAGGGGAAGTCAGCCCCATTAGCCCAGTATTCAAGATGTGCGTGATCGCTGTAGCCAACTGTGTTTTCCAAATACGCTGCCACAATGTCTCTCATCCCACAAGTTCTTACAGTGTGATATTGACAGTCCTCCCAGTGGCAGGGTCTGTGTCCCTCCCCCTGAATCTGCGCAGACTTTTGTGATTGCCTCGACCAATGGAGCATGATGGCAGTGACAGTGTGTGACTTCCGAGGCCAGATCATTAAAATTCCATGCACTTCTGACTTGTTCTCTTGGGACACTAGCCTTTGGAACCTAGCCCCACCATGCAGTGGGGAAGCCCAAGCTAACCCACGTGGAGAGACCACATAGAGAGGTCATGTGTGGGGTTCCGGCCAAGAGCCCAGTGAAGGTCCCAGCTTTAGTGGTCAGTTTTCCCCACCACACTGCAAGCTCCTGGTGTGCAGGCCACAGGTCCTGTTCTTCCCAGGTACCCTTGCCTCCTGCCCAGACCATCACCAGCTGTGTCTGGCACAGAGGAAGTGCCCAGGAAAAGCTTGTTGGACTTATTGGAAGGCACAGAGAATGCATGCTCTTCCCAGGAGCCTGGGGAGCCCTCCCTCAAGTTTGGGTTCCGCCCCCTGCCTGCATCCTCTGAGCTCTCATTGTACAGATCACTGTTGGACAAGTCGGCCTGATTTGGATGCTGAGTGACCTGGGGTTGGGCTTTTCCCTCTCCGGGCCCCAGTTTCCCAATCTGTGAAATGAGACCGTTGGAACTGGAGGGTCCTCCAGCTCATTTGCTCTGGGATCCTTCGAGAGGGGTGAGGCAGCTTCTCCACCACTGACCTAATAACAGGGAAGGAGGGGAGATGTGGGGGGAGAAATGGGGTGTAATGAGGAAGTTCTGCCTGGCCATCTTGGTTCCTTTTCACAGCCTTTGTTTGAAGCCTGGTGACCCTCAGCAAAATCCAGCCCTGGAGTGCTGAACTGGGGCAGGATGGAGGGTCCCTTGGGATCAGGAGTGCTCCAAGGGCAGGGCCTGGACTGCAGCAGGGCAAGAATGCAGGTTTGGAGTCTGCCTGCATGCATGCAAGTCCTGCTTCTCCCCCTCACTCATTGTATGACTCAGGCAAATCACTCCGCTTCGGCAAGCCTCAGTTTCCTCATCTGAAGAATGGGGGTAGCAATAAAGCAGCCAGCGTGGAGAACTCCTGGGAGATTTGAAGACTGAGGTGGGACAGGCAAAGGGCTCTGCACGGTGTCCACATGCTCCATGGCCAGTAACAAAATGGAAGGCCCATTAATGAGAACCTGCCAAGTGCCATGGGCCAAGCGTCACACATTCCCGTGATGTCAGTTCCCACCAGAAATCCTGCTGTTTTATAGGGGAGGGAATAAGGTGCAGAGAGGTGGCATGACTTGTCCAAGGCCACACAGCCATGAAGAAGTGGGGCTGGAAATTAGAACCCAGTTCTGTCTGACCCCAGAGATCCTGTGGCTCCTGTCCTTGGGTACCTCCATGCAGGGCAGGGCCAAGAACTGCAACAGCTGACACCACTGCATGAAGAGCCAACCTCAGCACCGCCCATGATTTTGTCAATGGAAGAGAGGAGTGCGGCCTCCCTGGGCAGACTCTCCAGCCCCAGGGCGGAGCCCCTGCTGAACTCTCCAGGAGGATCTCCGAGTGAGCACCAGGATGGCACTTGACAGGCAGCGGCTGTGACAGGGGTAACCCCGCCAGGCTGGAGACAGGCTAAGAGGGGCAGGTTTTCCCCTAAGTAACTTCCCCAGGCAATTGGTGGTAATTACAGCCCTCGTCAGGGCCCTCCCCACCCACGAGCACAGCCCTGCTCCTGGCAGCCTTGACCCCCACGCCAGGTATACACATGGGCGGACCCCCAGCCCTGTAGACACATCGGTACATGCATAGCTGTGTTCACAGGCTCATGTGTGCATGCCCACCATGTATGAGGATGCACAGGTGACTCCCTGGGCTGGGTATCCACAGGCACGCGTGGCCTTGCACATTCAGGGCCTTGCACACCTGTCCAGGCTCAGCCCTGATTCCTGAGACCACCTGGGCATGTCTACGTGGATATGGCCCCTGGTGTTCCTGGTGTGTGTGTGTGTGTGTGTGTGTGTGTGTGTGTGTGTGTGGTGAAGAAGCTGGTGTGGGGTCTTGAGAAGCAGATGCTCCTGGAGCTGACGCTACTATCAGAGCCACAGATCCTCTCTGTGTCTGAGCCTCATTCTGTCCTGGGGTCAAACCCACTCATCAGGTATTAAGATAGTAGCTCTTATTATTCCTCATTTCAGCAATGATGAAACAAGAGGCCCAGAGAGGTTAAATAACTCACCCAAAGCCACACAGCTAGATTAGAGTCAGGCATCTTGGCAGCTCAGAGCCCAAGGCCCTAACCACCAGGTGATGCTGCGGCCGTGGGTAGGCCCTCGAACCCTGTTCCGTCACAGCCTCCCCTGCCTGCCCTCCCCTCTGCTTTGCAGCCCTCAGTACTTTAACATTCTGTGCTGGTTAAACACACCGTGAATTCTTGCTATTTGCTTTTCTGCCCCTTCCCCTCTCTCTCCCCACCTGTCACCACCCCAGTGCAAGCCCACTGACTTTCAAGCAGGCATTTGTCTTGTTCCCTCTGTATCCCCAGTGTCCTGCTGCATGGAAGGGACTCAACAGATATGTGTTGCGTAGAAGGACTTGATGCCTGAATGGACAGGGTCATCTAGCCTTGACATACAGGACCTCTTTCTGCCCTGGGTCCTGAGGAGGGACAGGATGTGATGGGCAGGAGGCTGGGGCCACCTGAGGGCTGCAGATGACATTCCTAGCTCCCCTCTCCGTAGCTCTCATTCTCCCTCAGTGAAAGTGAAGGCATCTGAGCTGTGGCTAGTGGGCCTGGCTGGGGACCCCTGAGCTGGCACAGGGGGCCCTGGAGGTGACTCCTCTCGGTTCTGTTCTCCCAGGAAGGCTGCCATGCCTAAGGCGGGGTGGACTCTTGGGTGTATGCTGGCCCAGACAGTGCCCAGAGAGACAGGTGGATACCTGTGCCTGGCCACTTCTCCCTTCTCTGGTATCCCTCATGCCCCATAGCCCCACCCTGCCCCTACTAGGTGCCCTGGTGACCCCACCCACCACTAAGTGGCACCAAGAGCCCTGAGACAATGGGGAACTCTCCCAGAAGGGCTCAGGGGCGGGGCTGGGTGGAGGGGCTTCCATTTTGGCACTGGCTGGACCTCCTGCCCCCATGGTCCTTCCCTTGAATGGCATGGCAGCCTCTAAGCCGTGTAGTAAAGGATTTTCATTCATTACCTTGCATTCCCCCACAAGCCTCACAAAGGCCCAATGAGGTAGACACTATTTCTGTCCCCATTTTACAGATGAGGAAACTGAGGCATAGAGAGGTTAAAGCAATGTATCCAAGTCACGAAGATAATAAGAAGGAGAGCCAGGACTCAAACCCTGTCTTCCTGGTTCCTTTTAGCTACTGCTTCCCTAAAGCTCTCTCATAAGGGTCAGTGGCCCCCAGAGTGAACCATGGGGCCCCAGAGCTAGCTGACCAGAGGCTCTGAGGAAGCCTTCAGAGTAGGGAGGCTGACTTGGAGGATTGGGGTGGGTTTGGGAGGGGAGAAGCTAGGGTCTGAGAGCGGGATGGAGGGGAGGTTGATGGAAGAGTCGTGCTCCCCGAGCAGCTGCCTGACCAGGGGTCCAGGAAACGGAGGAGAGAATACAGGAAAGGCCTGGAGGGGAAACCCAGGGTGGGGAAACAGAACCAGCTTCCCCAGAGGGCCAAGAACAGGTGGGAGAAACTTGGGGAGCAGGAACAGGATGGGGGAGAAGCTGTCCCAGGTGTTAGAGGCAGTGCTGGGTCCAGATAGTGCTGAAATCCGGAGGCCCTGTTTTCAACTGTGCAGGCTGCGGTGGGCCCAGCCTAGGTTGGGGCCCCTGGATCTGGTGGGGTGGTGGAACCCCCAAACACAGGAAGCTGGGCCTGCCCTGGGAACTCTGGGGATTGGAGCAGGATAAGCCACAGGCTCAGATGTGCTCCAGCCTCAGCCCACTGTGACAGCCAAGTGGCAGTGCTGTCCATCCATCCATCCATCCTCCCATCCTTCCATGTGGACTGTACATGTGCCAGGAGCTAGGGACACTGCAATGAACAAGACCAATAAGGTCCCTGCCTTCCTGGGACTTATGGTCTCCTTTGGGGGAAATAGGCAATAAACAAGTAAATAAAACACAGAGAGATAAGACAAAAAGGGGTGCAGGGTCAAGTTTAGATCAGGTAATCCAGGAGGACTTCTCAGAGGAGGTGGTATTTGATGTAAAGGGCCAGAAAAGACTTCCCAGGCAGAGGAAACAGCAGGCGCCCAGGCCCTGAGGCAGGAGTGAGCTTAGTGGCCTGAAGATGCAGAGGGAAGGTCAGTAGATCTGATGCAGAGTGAGCACTGGGCAGGGGGTGGGAGAGGAGGTGACAGAGGAGGGCAGGACCAGATGGAGGAGGACCCTGCCAGGGCCAGATTGTTTCCTAAGTAGGATGGAATATGCTTGGAGGGTGCTAGGAGAGGCAAGATTTGGTTTGCATTATGGAAGATTATACTTGTTGATATTGGAGAATGGATTACAGGGGGCAAGGGTGGGGCAGAGACATCACCCCCAGGGAGCTAGGGGCCCACGCTGGCACCTCAGTAGCTGGTATCAGTGGAAGGGGCACTGAACTGGGGCTCTGCTGCTCTGCCCTGGATTCTAGTCCTGAGCACATCCCTCACTGGCTACGTGACTTAGAGATAACTGTCCCTCTCTGAGCCCTAGTGTCTTTATCTGCAAAATAGGGGCAAGAATAGCTTCCTGGGCTCCTTCCCCGAGATGCAGTGAGGGTCAGGGTTGGGGAAGGACAAAGAGCCAGAGCTTTATAAACCACAAGGTGCTAAGGTGCATCTAGAAGGTAGGAGTTCCCTGAGCCTGGGGCTACTTTGGGGGACAGATTATTCCTGGGGGGAGCAGAAAAGGGGGTGACACTGTGATTGAAATCATCACTGGGCGTCAGCCCCCACCCCTGCTCTGGGCTCCCCAGTCTTCCGGGTCTGGGATCCCAGCTCAACTCTGATTCCCAGAGGTTGCCCGCACCCCACCCCCACCCTCTGTCCCTCGATGTATTTTTTTCTTGCATCTTCTTTTTAAAATAAAAACGCCGACCGCTCGCAGCTCGCTGATGTTTATGCCTCAGTAATACATTATGTATTATTTTGTTTTAAGCACAGCTTTTGCATCCTGACAGTAACAATAAAATGTGACTATGGGATTGCTAATACAGACAGACTAATGTTTCCATCGCCCGCCTCTTTTTTTTGCGTCCTAAGCACTTTTGAAAAGGCTCCTTTTATATTCCTAATAAAATTATAGCAAAATACATCGATTTACTGGAAAAGAGTTTAGGGACGAGGTTGAGTTTTTTTCTCCCCCTTCCGCTGTGTGGGCTTCTTCCCCCCTTCCCCAAAGGCTGATGAATATTCTGAATCAAAGCTTCTAAGTGCTTTTTGACCCTTGACCCCAGGTTGCATCCACCCACAGTTGGACAGACTGCACTGATCACCTGGCCCCCAGCCAGCTTCAGGACAGGGCTGTGCGTGTGCTGAGGACTTGGGGTGTCGGGAAGTGGGGGGGTGTATCTGTGCCGGGGCATCCATGTGTTGAGGTGTGTGGGGCTATGTTTAAAGATGATTGCGGTCTGACTGTGTTTGAGGGTGTGTGCTAACGTGTGTGCCCGTGTGATCGTTTCTACGTAGGGGAGTTGTGGGTGTCGAGGTGTGTGTGCTTGTGTGTTACATTATTGGCGGGGTTCCGCTGGGTGCGGGATGTGGTGAGTTCCGGGCTGTGGGGTGTTTGTGGGTTTATGGATGGGGGCTCATGAGTCTATTTGGAAGACACTGTGGCCACTGATCATTAGAGTCAGGATTGCGTGACAGTGCGGGTGGGCTGAGAGGTATCAACTTAAGTCAGGGATCGTTAACTGTATTTCTGTATTTGGTTCTTTTCAAATGCATGTTGCATGTCTTCCAAAAGACTACAAATCCAGGAGTCACTTTCCATCTGAAAAATGGGCTGTCACCCCAGCTGGCCACTGGTCCCTTTTCACTCTAGTGGTGTGTATATGTGCATGTGTGTGTGTCTACACAGGGCTCTGTAAGGTCTCGGCGTATATGAATGGAGCGTGCCAAGGGGGTTCCACATGTACGGGGACCACTGCCAGCTGTGGCTGTGCCGGACTGGGGTGCTGCCTAAGCCGACAGGCAGACATCAAATCTCTGGAAGGATAAGGAGGGGCAACCCTACAGCTGCAGGTGGCCTTCTGGCAGGGGTGGCATCGGGGCAGCAGCCAGGGGAAGGGTCCCGGGCCACACGAAAGAGAAGCTGTGGATGAACAGAAGGAAAGGGGGCTCAGGGAGGGTGGGGGCTGGCACACTCATCGCCTTGGCCAACATCAGCACCCAAGTCTGGGCAGTAGGTCCTGGTGGCCTGAGCAGCAGGAGGTGGCCTAAACCTGCCCTGGATATGCACCTGGGGGCCCGACCCAGAATCTGGGGGCAGGGGCAAAGGCTCTCCTTCTAGCTCCTTATGTCTTGGTTTCCTGGGACCAGACCCCACCAGCTTTCACCCTGCCCCCAGAATCAAAAGTCTGGGAAATAAAGAGACCTTCATACACCCACCTCCCCAACCCCCATGGTATCTCCCTTTAGGGAGTCTCAGCAGCAGATTCCTTGAGACCCTCAGGAGTCCCCTGGCCAGAGGGCTGCTTCCCGGGCATGGAGCTCAGGGGAGGAGCCCACAGAGAAGCCTGGATCCCCGGCACCTCAGCCTGGATGAGCTGAGTGCCCACAGCCCCGCCTGCCACTCCAGCTGAGCTGCCTGCCCTCCCTCCCCAACCCTGCCCCACCGCCCTCTCTGAGTGTATGTGGATTTGCACAATTCAGAAACAGGGAAGGAAAAAAAAAAGGAATTGGGTTTTGTGTAGTAAGCACTTTTGAGGGCAATCTGGGGCCCCCTAATCCAGAGGTTTATAACCTCCCCAGCTAATGCTCTCTGACACTGTGTTTTGATATCATTACTACATTATACTCACAATTTTTGAGTGAAAAAATACAGTACTTAGAAAGTCGAAATTCATAAATAAATTCATGTCAAACCGCACTTAATATTGATTTTGTTAGTGTTCAGATTCAATAATAAGGTACTGCGTGCATGAATATTTAAATATAATCATCATTTCTGCATCTCCTAATGGCCTCTGCTTCTCTACACTCAATTTAAACACAATTTAAAAACTATAATGTATTGAAAAATACTAGGATTTAGCAATAAATCATCATCGGGAGATTCCAGGCCTCTTATAGGGTGGCTCGATATGGGTTTCTCCGGGGACTGTACAATTAGATTCATGTTTTTAAACTTCTCAATTATCCATATACCATAATTTTATGTGAAAGTTTGTTTCGCTTCCCCCCCACCCCGCCCCCACCCCCCAGCCTCTCTCTGTAGGAAGCGGTAGGATATCGCTTAAGTGTTCTCTTAGCCAGAGTGGAGTGGGGTCAGAGGTGGCCGTCCTCAAACTGAATTAGAGGCCAGGCCTGCCAGAGGCAGCCGGCGCTGAGTCACTTAATCACATTATTTGGGAAAAATATAGGGGGGAAAGAGATAAAATGACTTAAAATGAACTTGCCAAGGAGGAAGTGGAGTTTTTTAGATTTACTTAAAAAGCAATCCTTGGCCTGATGAAATAGAGGCAGGGCTGCGGCAGGATGTGGTAAGAGCCAGCAGACGGGCTGGACGGGCAGGACGGGCGGGGGCCGGGCTGTGGGAGCACAGGGCCTTCCAGCCTGGTCCCTGGGCCCCAGGCCTTCGTGAGGAGCCCCTGGGGATGCAGAGAGCCCTGGGGTGAGGATAAAGGGGGTGCCCTTGGGATGGGGGGAAGCTTCTGGGGTCCCTGCATCTGAGAGCCTGAAGGTGGGCTGGGGCAGTCAGCGGGGGAGGACAGGGTGTGGCGGGGTCCCTGGGACATCTGGGGCCCTCAAGGTGCCCTGGTGGCGGTAGGCAGCAGCTGGTGCTGACAGATGGCTGTAGAAGCGGCCCAGCAGCATTGATTGATGACAGGAGTGGATGGGACCCAGGGACCTGGGGGTGGTGTCCGCTGGCTCAGAGCATTGAACTGCACCCCCAGTCCATAGAACCGGTCACCCTCCACCCCACTTAGCCAGCACCTACTGGGTGCCTGGTGCTTTACATATAGCCCATGTGAGTCCCACATCCACCGTGCAATATGAGGCATGGTCATGCCCGTTTTACAGATGAGAAAGCTGGAGTTCAGAGTGGTGAAGGAATTGGTCCAAGGTCACACAGCTGGGACAACAGGAGGATTTGAACGCAGAGCCAGCTCACTCCAGAGCCAATGCTCTTTTTGCCTGGCTCCATGTTCGCTTGGAAGATACAGTTGGAGGGTGGGTACAATGTTGGCCCTGAGCCATGGCCTCTGACACTCTCCAGGGTTGCTGTGCAGCTGTTTACAGCCCAGGGAGAAAAGACCAACATCTGCCCATATGGTGAAGGGGCAGGGACTTGGCCCATCTTGATTCTGGAAACCTGTCTGGTCCCTGGGGAGCCAGGGAGGGTCATTCAAGGGATTCCGGAGCTGGACCTCTGGCCTTGTTGCTAAGGAAACCCACGTGTTGGACAGTGAGGGATGCCCTATGACAGTGATGTCCTTGGGACCACTCTGGAACCGACGGACAGGCAGCTGATGGGAGTGGACACCTGGTATTCTAGGTGAGGCTTTCCACACTGGACAAAAATGCCAGGACAGCAGCTTGAACTGGGGAGGGGAGGGCCACAAGAGGAGTAGCACCCTACTGCTTCATGAGCCCGGAAAGGACTGGCAGGAGGATCCAAGTTATCACGAGGGATGTTTTCCGGTACATGGGATGTGGTCCCAACCTGCCTCTCAGTCTCTGAGTCCTATTCTACATCTGTGAAATGGGGAGAAAGACAGCACTTCCCCGTGGTGTATTGTCCTGGAGAGCAAATGACACAAGCATGGTGCGTGGCCACAGTAGCCGCTATTACGATGTCATATCTAGGATCCGACTTGGGCTCTAGACCCCCAGAGAACAGGGTTTTTTTTCTGCTGGTTTGCATTGCCCCGGTCCCTTTGTGTGGGTTTGGGGCTGTCGGGCTGAATGCCAAGAAACCTGGCCTCCGATTGGGTGAGAGCCATGTTCCCACCCCTGTCAGAGGCCTTTGCCACGGGGGAAACCCGTAAGGCTGTGTCAGCAGCTTGCCTGCTCCCAAGCTGAGGGCACAGGGAAGCAGGGGGGTCAGGAGAGGGGGCATCAAGGGCCTGAGTGCCTGGACCCGTGGCTCAGCCTCTCCAGCATCCCACAGCTGCTGAGGCCATTAGCTCATTCATTCATTCATTCATTCATTCACTCAATCTTTCAGCAAATACCTACTGTAATCCAGGCACTGTTCTAGGGACAGGAATATACAGCGAGCAAAGCAGCACTCACAGCCCAAGACAGAGTCCCTGCCTTTTGCCATGAGCACTCTGCCTCAGTTTCCTCACCACTTTCCAGCTCAACTCCAGCCAACACACTTTCATCGGCTTCCCTCTTCCTGCAAACCTCAGTTTGCATATCTGTCAAGTGGAGCTGCTCAAGCAGAGTCCCTCTGTAGGGCTGCTGGGAGAACCCCACACGGCAGGCAACACGAAGGGCCTGGCGAACAGGAAAGGCTGTGTGGGACCCCTGAGAGCCCCGTGGACGGGTCAAGTTTCGAGGCCACTGACAGGCCACTGAGGAGGCAGGCCATGTCCTGGTCCTCAGCCAGGGGAAGGGCCGGGCGCCTCCCTCCGCCCTGTCACTCTGCATCCAGAGCCCGTTGTTTTCTGGAAAACAAGCGACATTCATCAAGAGTGACAGCCAGGCCCTAATGCAATCTCAGCTGGAGCCATGAATTGTAAATATGCTGCAGTGGGGAGGCTGCTCCATTAGGCCCCCAGGGAGGTCGCACGCCCTGGGCCCCCGGGGGGTGGGGAATGGCTCCTGGTCAGCGGCGGGAACACCTCGCAGACCCGGCGGGGGGTCCCCGCAGTCACCCTGGGCCAGGCCCCAGCTACCTCAGGGTCCTCGGGTCCTTGGGGTAGGGGCAAGGGTAAGGCTCCAGAGTGGGCGGAAGCGGGGGCTGGTTCCTGGTGACTCAGAACCTGCTTTTGTCCCTCTGTGAGATTCACAGGGAAAAAATAAAACACCCAGGCAATTAACTGGAGCAAGTCAGGTGAGTGGGGCAGGGCGGGTGGGGACCTGCCTGGCAATCAAAACGGCCCTGTCCAGGCCAGGAGCACTCACGTGACTGGAGGAGCCCTGCTCACTGCCACCCTGGGGGGCCCTGGGACTCTGCCTCTCACCCCAGAAGACCCTGATCCCCCACCCCCATCTGGCCTCCTTCTAGCTGCCCACACACGCTTGCCCGCATCCTCCACCAGCGAGCCCGGGCTGCGCTCCGTTCCCAGGGCTCTGCCCAGCTCTGCACAGGTCTGTGCTGCCGCTCTCCATTCACTTGCGTGTGCCCGGGCCTCACGTGTGTCCCCAGCTCACTGCCAGCCCAGCCCTGAGTCAGGGCGTGCCAGCCTGCCTCTGGCACCCGGTGTAGTCTGTGTAGATGGGTGGGATTGTTTTTCCCCGTCTGTTTTGGGCTCAGGAAAAAAAAAAAAATCCCAAATTGAGCTCCCCCTAGGGCGCTTTTCCCTGCATTTTTCTGCCCAGGTGTCAATAAAGGGACCGTCATTGTCTGTTTCAAATTCGTTTGCACTTAACTCATCTAGAAGTTTTGCAAGAGCTGTTTGATGTCCAAGAAGCCTCTGAGCCCCCCACCCGTCCTCCCCACCCCTGTAATGAGCCCTTTAAACCTTGGAGACCCAGAGCTGCCATTGAGCCTGAGTCAAAGATCCGCTGCCCCCTCCCCTCCTGGGCAGGAGAGGAAGAGCTCCGGATGGGGTGGGGGAGGCTCTGTCCAGCTGGCCGCTCCACCCCACATACCCACCTGGGCATCTTTCAGCACCCTCATCCCACGGCCCCAGCTCCTGCTGGCGGCAGGACGCAGCTGTTGGGGTTCTGAGCCTCCCCCACTAATTAATGGGTGCCGGTGAGGACCGACCCAATCTGGCACCCAAATTAATCTCAATTACAGCGATTTGGTAACCGCAGCGCTAGCCAGCGCTACTGAGCTGGGATTTCATCACTGAGAATGGAGCCGGGACAGCTCAGCCTCGATGTTCTCAGCGGGGGTGGAGTGGGGGGTTGGGTGGGGCTCAGGGGCTCCAGGAAGCCCAGCCTTTATCAGCACCATCAAATTAGTTCACACCAGCTAATATTCACACTGGCAGCCTGGACGCCCCATGCCCCCTCCTCAACCCAGGATCTGAGGAGGGTGGAGGGAGCTCCCTGTGGATCTCGGGCTGCCATTCTCTGTCGCCACCTCAGCCCTCAAAGCCTGGAGAAGACAGTGATGGGCGAGCCAGATGGGGCTCAGAGGTGTGTGGCTCTGAGACTCCAAGCTGGGAAAATTTCCAGGTTCTACGACCAGGGTCCAGCTGGGTTGCCTTCCTCTGGGCCCAGAGCTGCTAGAAGGCGGACGTGGGCTGATTACTCCTACAGGCTGGCAGCTCCCTGCGGTTTCTAAAGCCAGTTCCCAGCCAGTAACACTGGTTTGGTCCCTGCAACATCCCACAGGGCAGGGCCGGGCAGGGATTATTAACTCCATTTTACAGAGAGGGAAGTAGAGGCCCAGGGAGGAGATGAGGCTTGCTCAGCGAGCCAGTGCAGGATCCAGGGTGCGACCCAGGCTGCAGAACTCCTAGTCTGCTGCTCTTCCCAGGAGAACACATCTCCTGGGAGCTGGTCCTCCCCGCGCCTTCAGCGTCCCACCTCCCGCCACACGCCCCACCCACTCAGGCCTCCTCCCCGCACCTCTAGCTGTTCTAGCCCATTGCCATTTGCTCATTTGTGCAAACAGGTGGACTTCCCTGAGCCTCAGTTTCCTCATCTGTAAAATGGGTGTGAAAATAATAGTGCCTGCTTCCCTGCCCGTCCTCACAGGGCACTTTTCACCTGCTAAAGCCCAGTGTAAATGTTACGTGTTAATCGTGGACTTTATTAATAGTGACGGTGGGAATGGAGGGCGTAGTCGAGCTGACGGCTCCTCCTCTCTTCCCCAACCGCGGGGCATTCCCTGTAACCGAAGAGGAGCGGGGGTGGTCACCCTCCCTGGGGTGGGAGATGGCTCTCTAATGGTAAAATCCAGGCAGCAGAGGCCAACCGCCAACCGTGGAGGAGGTGCCTGGGGCTCTTCCTCCTTATTCCAGCCCAGCCCACACCCACAGTCGAGACTCCTGGGTCATCACCTGCCGGCTCCGGGAGGATAGAGAGGGCTCCTCCGTCAGCCGGGGCGTGGGGAAGACTCCTGAACCCATGAATGAAAGAATCTGATCTAACTTCCCACTGGGGGACACCTAACACGGCTTAAGCAGTTACACTCACCCTTCCCCTCACCTCCCTCCACCCCCGCCTCCTGGGGGGCCTGTTCTGGGTGCAGCCTGGTCTGCCCCACCCTTGGCCACGCCCCCGGGGTAACTCCCACCCACTCCTCTCTTTACGCTCAGGGTCTGGTTCCGCCAGCAGGGAAGGGGCCCAGAGCCGGGCATGCGGGTCTGCTGGGAGTGCTGGTGCCCGTGAGCCCCGTTCACTGCCCCAGTTGGGCTGCCACCCCACTGGGGAGCAGGTACCCTGCAAGCCTCCTGCCCAGCCCCACCCCCCCCCCACTTCCCGCAAACGCAACGGCAGGATGATTGATTCTGCGGGAAGAGCGGCCACAAGGCGGGGCGCCGGGGCGCCTGGGGTCCTCACTGCATTTGCTTGTGGCTGCGAGTCAAAGCTAGGTCCCTGTAGGCAGGGTGGAAGGTGTTCCCCAGCTGCTCAGCTCAGCTGCGGGGGACAGGGAGGGCCCTATGGGACCCACCACAGTGAGTCCTGGACCGTGGGGGGGACCCAGTAGTACTGCCCAGCCTCTGACACCTTGGGCTCCTGGTCAGCCCCTTAGAGGACGTGGCTGGCTGGGTTCAGGGACCAGGTTACGCCAGGACACATGTGCATTGGGAGGGGTGGTCTCTTCAGCCCTCCCTTGCTTGGTTGGAATTTTGTAGTGTCTCTCTGGGCAGGGAGTGGAGGAATAGGGGGATGAGGTTCTGCCTCATGACTCCCTGTAGACCCCAGCCTGGCTGGGACTCTGGCCTTGTGATCCAGGCCCAGAGAACTGCCTCAATAGGGGCCCAAGACACACACACAGAGCACAGCACAGCAGGATTCACAGGGACAGAGTCAGGTCCTCGAGGCATCACAGCCACAAAAATGAACACTTTACACAGATGTGCTCTGTCGCAGGATTGCACTCAGACAGATCCGTGTACCCCAAGAAGACACGTGGCAAGAATAACTGGCCCCCTCCAGACCAGTCTGGGTATGTGCACACAGACAACAGGGCCTTCAATGACTAGAAACAGGATTTTTCCTCCCTGTTGCTACTGGAGATATAGGCAAACTGAAACCTAGGAAAGGAAAGTGATTCAGACTCCAGGTGAGTAAGCTCCGGAAAAACAGGCCAGTGCCCCTCCGTGTGTCACATTTGTCTCGGTGCCCCTGGGCCTGGCACAGGTGTGCATTCAGGGAAGCAGCTCTTTCTAGCAATGACTGAGAAGGGGATGACTTCTGCCTGCCCGAGGATCATGGGGGACTTTTTGAGGAGGGGGTGGGCAGTGGGTCTTCAGAAGGGAGGAGAGCAGGAACTGGGGAATGGGACCCTGCAAGAGTTGGTGTCAGCTGAGTGTCTTGGCTTGAGCAAATGGAGGCACCCTCTGGGAGCGGTGGGCAGCAGGGATGCAGTGGGCTTCCTCATGGGGCATCTGCACCTGTCCAGGCTGTGCTGGGTGCCCTCTAAGACCTGGGGAAGCCCCCAGAGGCAGCCTGGCCTCTGGGGTTCTTGCAGGTCATCTGGGAGGACAAATCACTTCCCTCTTCTAAATACAATCATGAAACCATTGTGGAGGCATTGATAACCCCCCACACCCAGTCTGGTAACTCAGTCCTTGTCACTGGCACTCAAGAGTGCTGAGCAGCCTTAGGCTTCCAGGGGGAGAGAGGCCCTGAGGATGGGTAGGGTTGGGGTTAGTGCAGAGGAAGGACATTCCAGATGGACAGAGGCTTGGCAAAGGGACCAAAAGAGGCAGACCCAGGCCCAGGCTCCAGATCCTGTGTGGGGAGCCTGTAGAGACCAGCACAGAAGCCCCACAGCAGGTAAGGGTGGCACCAAGCCCCCCCAGTGCCAGTTCATACCCAGGGATTCGCCATGAGCTACTGTGCAGCAAAGGGCCCCCTCTTACTGACAGCCATCACAGGGGCTACAGCAAAGGCTCTGAGACGTCCTGCAGGGGTGAAACTGCTTGTACTCCCTTTACCCTACCGTTGTCTCCTTTCTCTGACCCTGCAGAACTTATGTTTCGATGATGACCTATTAATGTGCTATTTGGAAAACTCTGACCTGAATCTTTAAAACCCTCCTTTTTCCTGATTACTAAAGCATTTCAGTTTTTCACTTTCATTGAAAGAAATCTAAAAAATAAAATAAGGAATAGGAAAGATTGTTTAGCTCTTTCAATACCTGATCACCCAGAAGGAACAACTGTTAACACTTCGGTCCATTTCTTTTCAGTCTTTTTTTTTTTCTCTGAATGTGTAGGGGTGGAGGAAGGTGCCTAAAAACATGTAAATCTAAATTGGGATCATGTAGTTTTGTGTCCTGCTTTTTTTCCTGCATTTTTATGAATTAATACATATGAAAGAGTATATGTACATTTTAAAGAACAATAATAAATAAAACAGCCAGATATCCACAACTTAATTTAAGAATTACATCCTGTTTTTTCACTTAGCATTAGGCTCTGAACATTTTCCCATGCCATTAAATATTCTTTGAGAACTTGAGTTTTAATGGCTGCCTGGTATTCCTTCAAAGGGTGTACCATATTTTATTTAACAAATCTTATCTTCTTAGAAATTTAGATTGTTTCCAACTTTTTACTATTAAAAGAACACAGTGATGAACACAGTCATATGTAAATCTTTGCCCATAATCAAAACAACCTCTCACTATTTCTTCATTTCAGTAGATAGAAGTAGAATTGTAGGGTCAATGTTTTAAAATAGTAATAGCCAACATATGCCAAGCATTTCTTTGCCAGGCATAGGACAGCTTTAAATGCATTAGCTCATTCAAATTTACAATTCCACATGATAGGTACTATTCTATTCCCATTGTACAGATGAGCAAACTGAGGGTCAGGGAAGCTAACGGAATTGCCCCAAATCACATGATAGTAAATGGCAAAGCTGGGTTTTGAACACCAACAGCCTGGTTCTAGAGCCTGAGCTCCAAGCCACTATGCCGTGCTTTGGTTTGTTCATTCATTCAACAATGTTTGCTGAGCACCTAATATATATGCCAGGCACTATTACAGATAATAGGTACACAGTAGTGTACCAGACGGATAAAAATCTCTGCCCTACATTCTAGCTGGGGAGACACATGGTAAACACAATAAGTGAAATCCTTAGGTTTTTGGAAGTTAGTAAGTTTCCTGGCCAAAAACAAACAAACAAAAACAATAGAATGGGAACACAGAGGTGGGTGTGCAATTTAAAATAAGGAGGCCAGGCAAGGCCTCACAGAGAAGGGGCATTAGAGCAAAGTCTTGAAGGAGGAGGACAAGGGAGCTAGGCTGGGATCTGAGGGAAGGGCATGCCAGATAGAGACCTGCAAGTGCAAAGGCCCTGAGGCAACAGTGAACTGACTGTCCAGGGAGTAGCAAGGAGACCAGTGAGGCTAGACTAGGGTGAGAGGTAGAGGGTGGGAGCAGTGAGGTCAGAGAGGTAATGAAAGGGGTACAGATCTCAGGGCTCTGAGGGCCACTGTGAGGGCACTGACTTTTCTCTGAGGGAGGTGGGAGCCATGAGGGTTCTGAGCAGAGCAGTGATGTGGTCCAGCTTACATCTAATGAGATCTCTCTGGCTACTGGGTGAAGAATCTCTGTAGGGGGCCAGGGTGGCAGCGAGGAGGTCCCTGTGACAGCTGGGCTGGAGATGATGGTGGCTCAGACCAGGCTGGTGGTGTGGGGTGGAAAGAAGTGGTTTCCTTCTGGATATATTTTGAAAATGGAGTTGATGGGATTTGCAAATCACTTGTCTATGGGATATTAAAAAGAGAGAGGAATCAAGGATGCCTCTGAAGTCTGGAGCTTGAACCCTGGAGAGGGAGAGATGCATTTAGCACAGCTGAGAAAACCCTGGGAGGAATTCGGTTTGGGGAGCTAAGGCAGCCATCACTGCCAGCCTGATATCTTGTTCTTCTCCATTGGGTGTACAGGAGGATGGCACTTCCTGCCCCCTTGAAGTTAGATGTGGCCAGGGGATGGCCTCTGGCCAGAGAGTTGTGGGTGGGAGTGATATGTGTAACTTCCAGGCTGGGGCTTTAATCACTTCTGGCTCTGCTGGTCCCCTGTTGAGACTATCTCCGGAGCTTGGCCGAGGTGGAAGCTCTAACAGCCTGGGACCCTGAGTGACTCATGGGGGAGAGCCCTCTGCCCACCTGCCCTGGACATGTGTCATCAAAAAGAAATAAATGTTTGTTGTTCTAAGACACTGAGATTTAGATGTTGTTTGCGATTTAGATGTTGTTTGCTAATACAGCATAATTTATCCTATCCTGAATAACACAGGCACCTGTTAGTAGGACTGCCATGTAAGGTTGCACAGGTTGTACACTGTAAAACGGCAGCATCTCCGAGGAGGTTTCATTATGATCATAGACTTGTCTAACTGCTAGATCTTGCACACGTGTGAAGGATTATGTCCTGTTGCATTCATGCTCGGGGCATCCCCTGAGGCTGCTCTTCTTGTTTACCAGACTCTCTCAGAGGCCTGATTTCCACTCCCTACCCCCACCCAACTCTAAACAGGCAACAGCCACCTCACAGAGCAGGGGCAGTGGAAGGACTGTACACTGTGTGACTTGCCTTAGCTCCTGGGTACAAGCGAGCAAGAGTGTGGATACGAGCCCCAGCCAGGGCTGTCGCTCCCAGTAAAGTCTTCTGGGGCAGATCCAGGCCAAGCTGAGGGGATGAGCAAGGGGGCACAGCCATGCTCCAGAAGCTTCACTGCTTCCTAACGGGAAGCATATGCTCTGGCCACAGATTTAACAAGAAGTCTGATTTATGGACCTGCCATTCAGATGAATTTAAGCTGGATGCTACTGATTAAACCCCAGACCCAGTGCCCCCTCTGCCTCTCCCCGTCCACCTCTCCAGCTCCTGCCTCTCTTCCCTCTCCTCCCATCCCCCTCCTTTATACACGAGCCAGCCTGGCGTTCGTTGCCTAGCAGGGCCGGGAGCGGGCCAGTGCATTCTGCTTTCTCCTGGCTGGCCTGCCCACAGTTGGACAGAATAATATGTAGTACGAAGTGTTTTTTTGTTTTGTTTTGTTTTTTTTAATTACTTAAGAAAAGCACCTTCTCCTAACTTGCATGGGGCTGTATGAGTTAGAGGCAGCTCTGCCTATTACCCAAGTGAAGATGTTGAGTAGACAGACAAGCGCGGGGCTCTGGGGAGAGGGCTGAGCTAGAGATATACATTTGGGAATTGTCAGCATGTATTGGCGTTTAAAGAGCCATGGCAGTGCGGGGGTGGGGTGGATCACGGAGGGAGGGGGGTACATGGAGAAGACTCAGAAGACCAAGCCTCTGATATTGCAGAAGAGACAGGAAGGCACAGCTAGGGAGAAGGGAGAGAACCAGCGGAGTAAGGAAAGGGTTCCAGGGAGGACAGAGGGACCACCTGGGTCCGGGGCACTGAGGGGCCAGTAAGTCGAGAGCTGAGAACTGACCGTTGTTGGACTTCACGTTGTGGAGTCATTGGTGTTCTGGACCAGAGCAGTTGCGTGGGGGTGGGTTCAAGAGAGGCTGGAAAGGAAAGAACCAGAGAACAGTGGGCTCAGGGGCACCTCTCACGGAATCTTACTGGGTAAAGGGCAGAGAATAGGGTGGTAGTTGGCAAAGAAGTGGTGTCAAGGGAAAAGTGATGCACGGGAGAAAAATGAGGCTGATGAGAAAGAGCCCTAAGAGGGAGAGTCACTGTGGCCAGAAAGTCGCCCTTCCCTGACCCCCACCAGCAGCAGCATGTGAGGATGGCCTGTTTTTCCTGCATGCTCTACACCCTGGTGAAGCATTTCATGCCCTTTGCAGCCACCCCTTATGGGGTTTCCAGTCCCCTCCCCAGCTTGGGTATAGATCTCTGGGGGTCTCCTGTAAGAGCAGGAATTAGAATACAGACCTGGATAAAGCTGCAGATGGGGAAATGGAGGCCCAGAGAGGTTAAATAACCTGCCACGGTCATGCAGCCGTTAAGTGCAGAACTAGATTTCGACCCCAATTACGCCCAACACCGTTCTCCAAGGATAAGTAAGGGGGACAAGAGGTCCTCGTCAAAGGTCCCTGTGGGCTCCGCAGGTTTTGCCTCCTGACTAGCTCTGGTGTTTATTCTTTCATTTACAGGTGTGTCAGTTGGGGCCCCTACTGGTGCCAGGATCCCCAAGATGCGACACAGGGAGAAGCCCCCAAAAGACTCACAGACCACCTGGGGAGGTCAATCCTTGATCCCTGTGACTAGCCCCCAGCTTTCATGGGGGGGCTGTTCAGGAGGTCGGTGCAAAGGTGGGCACCCAACTGGGTCTGGGGGGTTCCCAAGGAATCTAGGCTTCCCTAGGAATCTACTTCAAAGCAAGAGCCAAAGAATGAGCGAGGTTCAGCTTGGAGAGGCGCGATGGGAGATCGGGTCCCTGCAGAGGGCACAGAACGTGCAAAGCCCTAGAGGCTGGAGAGGAGTTCAGGAAACAGAGGAAACCAGCTGTTCGGAGCGGGTCATGGGGCGAGGTGGGGCTTCGGAGGCTGCTGCATCCCCTCCCCGCCAGCCTCGCCCCGCCCACGGTGGTCGTGCGGCCGACCGGCCAGGGCGTCTAATGGGCTGCCCGGCCCGCGTTCCGGGGAGTGGTCCCCGGCCGCGCTAATGTGCGGTCGCCCCTCCCGTCGGCAGCTGGTGCCCCCGCGCCGACCCCGGGCGCAGATCGATACGCATCAGGCGGCGGGCGGCCGGGAGCGCCCCCTTCCCCCGGGCGCCTCTGACGGTTGTTCCGGGGCCTCCCGCGCTGGGGGTGGGGCGGGGGCGGGCTGGACGCGGGGAGGGGCGCCCCGCGGTGGACCTTCGGCCCCGCGCCCGCCCGGCTCTCTCTGTCTCTCCCCTTCTTCGGGTTCCGTTTCCCCCTACATCTCCTATCTCTCTGAGGTCTGAGTCTCTTGGTCTCTGTCTCTCCGTCTCTCCCTGTACAGGTCTTGGGGAGGACGGGTCAACCGTCCCAGGCGGGAGGCTGTGGCCTCTGTCCACAGCCTGGGACAGTGGCATTGCAGCCTCCCACCCCCAGGCTCCATTTTCTAGCCGCTGGGAGCCTGGGAGTCCCAGGGGGCACCTCTGGGGACAAGGGCAAGGCCAGGGGCACTAGTCCTGGGACCCAGGACAGAGACAAGGGTGGGGCGAATGAGGCACTCAGGTGCCAAACTTAAGGAGCGCCCCCAAAACCCCTCAGAAACCAAGATAAATGATACTTTAATGCAATAGTCTTAAAAAGAAATATTAATGCCAAAAATTCAGTGGTGAACAAAATATCAACACTTTAAAGACAAGATCAGTAACCGCTGAACTGAGCCATGTTGGAGCCTGTGACAAATGAAAAATCAGGAATATGATCCTGTTTTATTTAAAATGTTGGTATTTTGTCCATCATGGTTTGTTCACCTTGATTTTGAAGGAGACTGATACAGGGGCTACTGGGACTGTGGGCAAGAGTCTATGGCCATGATCATGGTTAACTAGTTAGAAAGTATCAAATGCAAGCATCTTGATTATCTTTTTTTTTTTAACAGCTTTATTGGGATATAATTTGCATGCCATATGATTTGTCCAATTGAATGGGTTTTGGTATATTCAGATTGTGCAACCATCACCACACCGATTTTGGAGCATTTTCATCACCCCTAGAAGAATCCTTATACGCACTAGCCCCCACTCTCCATTCCCCTCAATTTCCCCAACGCTAGCATCCACTAATCTTTCTAGCTCTATGGATTTGCCTATTCTGTGTATTTGATATAAATGGAACCATACAAGAGGTGGTCTCTTGTGTATAGCTTTTTCACTTAAGTATAATGTTTTCAACGTTCATCCTTGCTGTAGCATGCATCAATACTTCATTCCTTTATATCACCCAATAATATTCCATTGTATGGCTATACCACATTTTACTTATCCATTCATCGGTTGATGGGCATATGGGTTTCTACTTTTTTGCCATAATGAATAATGCTATTACATACATTCATGTACAAGTTTTTGTGTGGAAATAACGTTTTCATTTCTCTTGAGTATATACCTAGAGTAGAATTTCTGGGTCATATGGTAACTCCATGTTTAACCTTTTGAGGAACTGCCAGACTGTTTTCCAAAGTGGGTACACGCGGTTACATTCCCACCAGCAACTTATGAAGGCTCTGATTTCTCCGCATCTTCACCAACACTTGCTATCATCTGTCTTTTTTATTATAGCTTTCCTAGTGTGTGTAAAGTGGTGATCTCATCGTGATTTTGATTTGCATTTCCCTAATGACTAATGATGTTGAACATTTTTTCACGTGCTTTTTAGACATTAGTATATCTTCTTTGGAGAAGTATCTGTTCAAACTCTTTGCCAGTTTTTCAAATATCTTAATTATCTTAAGTGGCATCACACCATGTTTATTGTTCTCACTTGCTTCTATGTACTTGACAGTATGCTATGGAGATCTCTCCATGATCTTTATAGATTTTTATAGATCTACCTCACTATTTTTAAGTACCTATTCAAGGTTTCATAGTTCGGCTGTGCTATAAGTATTTATCCAATCTCTGATTGATGGACATTTACGTTTTTTCAAAAATGTTTTCTATTGCAAACAAGATAATAAACATCCTTATACACATCTTTGTGCACCCAAGTGAGTCTTTTTGGTAAAGAAAGCCCTAGAAGTAGAATTGCTGGGTGAAATTTTTTTTTTATTTCAATAGATATTAACAAATTGTTCTCTGAAAATTTGACTCATGTACCCTTCATCAACATTGTATGAGACTGCTTTTTAACTGCATCTTTACCAACTCTTGATATTATCAATCTCCTTAATTTTTGCCAATTTGTCAGGCAAAAAACAAAACAAAAAAATCCATTGTTGTTTTAATTTTCATTTGCCTGTTACTGAGTGTGAACTTTAAAAAAATATGATTATTGGCCATTTAAGTTTCGTCTACTGTGAAATGTCTGTTTATATCTTTTGTCCATTTTTCTAATGGACTATTTTTATATATCCTGGATATGGATCATCTTTCTCCCAGCCTGTTGATGATCTTTTGTGACATAAAAATGTTAAATTTTGATTGCAGCCCTCTTCCTTTTTGGCTCCTGGGTTTCATGTCTTGTTTTTCCTACTCCAATTTTGTGAAAATATTTTCCCCTAATCTTTTTTTTTTTTTTTTTTTTTTTTTTTTGCAGTACACGGACCTCTCACTGCTGTGGCCTCTCCCGTCGTGGAGCACAGGCTCCGGACGTGCAGGCCTAGCGGCCATGGCTCACGGGCCCAGCCGCTCCACGACATGTGGGATCCTCCTGGACTGGGACACGAACCCGTGTCCCCTGCATCGGCAGGCAGACTCTCAATGACTGTGCCACCAGGGAAGCCCTCTAATATTTTTATATTTAAAAAATGGAGAGGACTTCCCTGGTGGCGCAGTGGTTGAGAGCCTGCCTGCCAGTGCAGGGGACACGGGTTCGTGCTCTGGTCCGGGAGGATCCCACGTGCCGCGGAGCGGCTGGGCCCGTGAGCCATGGCCACTGAGCCTGCGCGTCCGGAGCCTGTGCTCCGCAACGGGAGAGGCCACAACAGTGAGAGGCCCGCGTAACGCAAAAAAAAAAAAAAAAAAAAATGGAGAGATATATTTTGGATGTGAGGACAATATTGAAATATAATAAATTCTTAAAAGAATTAATAAATCTAATGCAGTCTCAGTGAAATTCCTGACATAAATTGTTATCAAACATGATAGTCCACTTGTAGAGTTTGTATGAGAAAGAAAATGTGTAATAATATTGAAAAAAATTTCAAAGATGAGTAGCCCTAACAGTTGGCAAAACATAAAGTCATAATAATTACAACAGTGTAGTATTGGAATGAGATTAGATAAATCAATCAATGGAAAGAAACAGATGCATGTTTATATGAAAGTATAGTTTATGATAAAGATGACATTTCAAATAAACAGAATTCAATAAATGGTCTTGGTTCAAATGGCTATCCATTTAGTGGTGAATGTTTATTCATTTCTCCATCAAATATTTATGAATGCCTAACACAGGCTAGGCACCATACATGTGGACACTGCTGAGGTGGAATAGTGAATAAAATAGACAAAAGGAAAAAAAATTCCTGGCCTTGTAGAGCTGACGTTCTGGTGAGAGAGGCAGTCAGTCAAATAAATAGGTAAATTATATGTATTAGAAAGAAAGGAGAAAATAAAGGAGGGGTAGGGGATGGGGAGAGAAATGGCAGTTTAAAATAGAAAGATCGAGAAAGACTTCAATGAAAAGGTGATATTTCTGCAAAAACTCAAAGGAAATGAGAGCATTGGCCTTGTAGATATCTATAAGAAGGGCCATCTGGGATGAGGGAACAGACAGGGCAAAGGTCCTGAGGCAGGAACATGTTTTATGTGTGTTCTGCTTCATGGACTTGAACTTTCACCCTGAGGGAGATTGGCAGCATTGAAGGGCCATGAACAGAGGTGTGACAGAAGCTCACTGATACTTTTACTGGACCACTCTGTGATCTGGGTGGAGCATTGTTTGTAGTGTCCAGGGCAAGAGTGGGCTTGAGAAGACCAGGGAAGAGGCGATTTCAGTTATCCAGGTGAGAAGTATTGGTGGCTTGGACCAAGTGGCAGCAATGGAGGGAGTGGGAAGTGGTCAGATTCTGGATGTATTTTGAAGATAGAACAGACAGGATTTGCTGATGGATCGGATGGGGGACCAGAACTGGCTGGGAAGAAGAGTCAAGGGTCACTTTGAGGATTTTGATCTGAGCCTTGGAAGGCTGGAGCTGACGTTAATAGAGGCAGGAAGGCGGTGGGTAGAGCAGGTGCGGGGAAGAACAAGAGCTCAGCTATGGATGTTTGGAGTTTGCGATGCCTCTCAGACCTCCAAATGGAGGTACTGGGTAGGAGTAAGTGTCCACCACTGAGACAGGAGATCTGGGATGGAGACACACGTTGGAAATGGTCAGCGTAGAAACCTCTGCAGCCCCACATAGTAGCCGGGAGCCACACGTGGTTACTGAGCCCTTGAAATGCAGCTGGTCCAATGGAGACGTGCTGTATGTGTAAAATGCACACCGGATTTCACAGGCTTAGATGAAAAAAAAAGTACAATAGCTCATTAATGATCTTTTTATACTGATCATTTATATTGAAATGACAATGAAATAATTTTGGATATATTCGGTTAGATAAAATACAGTGTTTACCTAACTCTTTTTTATTTCATTTTTTAAAAATGTAGGGACGACTTCCCTGGTGATGCAGTGGTTAAGAATCCACCTGCCAATGCAGGGAACACGGCTTCGAGCCCCGGTCCGGGAAGATCCCACAGGCCGCAGAGCAACTAAGCCCGTGCACCACAACTACTGAGCCTGTGCTCTAGAGCCCTCGAGCCACAACTACTGAGCCCGCATGCCACAACTACTGAAGCCCGTGTGCCTAGAGCCCGTGCTCCGCAAAAAGAGAAGCCACCGCAACGAGAAACACAAGCACCGCAACGAAGAGTAGCCCCCCGCTCACCGCAACTAGAGAAAGCCCGCACGCAGCAACGGAGACCCAACACAGCCAAAAATAAATAAATAAATAAATAAATTAATTAATTAAAAATTTTAAATGTAGGTATCCAAAAATGTTAAACTGCCTAAGAAGCTTACATGCTATTTCTATTGGACAGCATTGGTCTAGATGGTCATTAAAGTGCGAGCAGGATGGGGTCACCGTGGGAGTGACCACGGGAGAGAGAAACCCCAAGGATGGGCCCTGGACCCCCTGAGGTGAAGAGGGTGAGGAGGAAACGTACCAGAGGTGAGACGGAGCAACCTAGGACGTTAGAGGAAAAGTGGGAGCCCGGAAGCCAAGGCAAGAGAGTGTTCCAGGGAGGAGGGAGGCGCCCGTGACCAGTGCTGCTGATGGGCTGAGAACTGACTGTTGAAATTAGCAAAGTGACCAGTTGACCAAGCATGTCTCTTTTTTTTAAATAAATTCATTAGTTTTTGTTTATTTATTTTTGGCTGTGTTGAGTTTTCATTGCTGCGTGCAGGCTTTCTCTAGCTGCAGCGAGCGGAAGCTACTCTTCATTGTGGTGTGCGGTCTTCTCATTGCAGTGGCTTCTCTTGTTGCGGAGTTTCAGGTTCTAGGAGCATGGGCTTCAGTAGTTGTGGCATGTGGGCTCAGTAGTTGTGGCTCATGGGCTCTAGAGCGCAGGCTCAGTAGTTGTGGCCCACGGGCTTAGTTGCTCCGCGGCATGTGGGATCCTCCCGGACCAGGACTCGAACCCGTGTCCCCTGCATTGGCAGGCAGATTCTTAACCACTGCACCACAAGGGAAGTCCAACCGAGCATTTCATTCATGCAGTTTTCTCGAGTTCCCACAATGTGCCGTTGCTGAAGATATAACAACAAACAAGGAGAGCTGGCCCCTGCCCTCCGGGGGCTCACGATGTAGTAGGGGTGGCAAGAGGGTCCCCAAATAATGAGCTGCCAGTCACCTGGGGAAGAGGAGTGTACAGGAACCAGGAAAGCCCAGGACAGAGGTTTGGAGGCTGTGCCCTGAGGGTGCAGGAGAAATCCCTACCCAGATTTTGAAAATCCCTGTTGCTGGGCCCAAAGCCCCCCACCCCGACCCCCAGCATAGACCCCGGACAAGGGAAGATCAGAAACAACGTGCTAGGGGCTTTATAGTGGTAGAGAGTCCTCATAGCACTATAAGGGGACCAGGATTTGAACCCAGGGTGTCTGGCTCAAAAGCCTGTGTCCTCAGCCACTCTGCTCACTGCCCTGAGGTCCATGGGAATGCAGTTCCTACAGGCTCTTCTCTGACAGCCGGAAGCTCTTGGGCTGCAGAGTACCCAATTCTGGCTTTGCAGCCAGCACCCAAAACCCCCACTTGTTCCCCAAGTGACTTTAGGTGAGTTCCTTCAGCCTTAGTTTGCTCATCTGTATAATGGAATAGATAAAATGGAGCAACAGCATGTTAGCAACCACACCACACTACCTATGATGGGCAGAGTTAGGCTGGGAGACTCAAGTCAGACCATGCAACTGCAAGGTTTTGGAAACGCATTCCCCAGGGAAGGTGGGCAGAGGAAGTGGCCACAAACTCAGACAGTCCCTCCCTGGCCTGTGCCCTGGAGAGCACCAAGCCCCGTTCCTGTGCCCCTGAAGGTCAGGCACCCCCTCTGGCCCCCAATGCCCCCTTCTGCTTCTGACTGTCCCCTCTGCACTGGATAAACAGCACCTCTGCCCGCCTGCCTTCTCAATCCCTCATGCTTCACCAGAATTAAATTCATCATTCATTTTTTATGGTTTATACATGGTGTAATTTATGTCTTCAAATATATTGAGGTCACACGTTAGCAGAAAAAAAGTATTTCACATTGAAATTGAAGGCATGTGTGTTCCATTAAATGGGGATGTTTGGGATAATTTTAAAAGGCTAAAAGTAGTAGAAAGTAACATTAAAATAAAATTTGAGAGCTGTAATTACCCCTAATCGCACCATAAAATAATCAATACTGCATTCCATTATTTCTGACTTCCCTAGTTATAGCTTTTTTTGTTAAGCTCTTGAATATTGATGAGGTGAAAGGGTCGTGTCTTCTGGCAGAGGTCTGATGGAGGTGGAATTAAGGTGGTGTCCTCTCTGATTATCCCAGGGAGACCACGAGTGCCACTTCTTCTCAGCTACGGATCCCCGAGGGCAGCACCAGGCTCCCTGATCTGTTCAATGTTCTTCCGTCCAGCTCTTCCCACGTGGGGCTTGGTGGGAGGCCAGGTTTGTTTGGGCTACATTTTTGGAGCACTCACTGTGTGCCAAGCTCTGTGCGAGCCTCCTGGATACATTAACTCATTTAACTCTTAAAGCAACCCTCTGCAGTGGGTGTTGGCAAGACTCCCCATTTTACAGATGGGCACACTGAGGCTCAGTGGGATAAAGTAAATTATTAAGGAGTGGAGTTGGGATTTTCACTCAAGTCTGTGCTCTTGCCATTATTTATGCCACCTCCCAAGATGTCCAGCTTCTGGCTGAGGGATGGAGATGCCAACAGGAGAATGCAGGGGTGCTAAGCGCCCTGGGAGAGGATGACTTAGTGCCAACCTCGAGGGCAGTTGCCACTGGCCGCAGTAGCGTGAGTTTAGCTGGAAAACCTCTGGTTTCCTTTGGGGACACCTGAGAACTTCTGTCCCTTCCCTACATTTCAGACAGGGGTTCACTTCCATGAGCCTTCAAGTTCCCATCTGTAAAATGGGAATGACATTAGAACACCCCTTAAAGTGTATGGTTTAAGGGAACTCATGCTGGGAAGTGCCAGTCAACGGGAGCTGTGAAGGTGCTGGCGACACAATGAAGAGGTCTCGTCTCTTCTCTGGCTTCAGTTTCCCCATCTCTAAAATGCCCAGGGTGGGACACTTGAACTGGACAACAGCAAGACCTGTCCATCTCTGACATTTCATGTTCTATGCTCTAGGCCGCAAGGTCTGCCAAGTGGGCAGAGACTTCTTCCTGTGTGCTAGCCTACAAGGGTCCTCAGAAGGTCATCTCATCCAGCCCCCACCGCCCCACAGGGTCACATGTTCAAGGGGTACCGCCTGCCCCTCTTTTCCCCACCTGAAGGAACCTGCACTGTTTCAAGCTGTGGATAATTTCCCTGGGGGCCTGGGCCCTATGGGAGCCCACCTACCTAATGAGAGCACCAAAGTGGTCCTTCGGGCCCCTGAGCTGGGGGTTTGAAGCTTGGACACACTCATGTACAGTATAAAAGGATGACCTTTTATTTGCTATCCGGACATCTGTGCAGAAGAATCGAGACATCTCCCTACTCAGAACGCAGATAACTGTGTGCTCAGAATCTGGACATTATTCACGGTAGCTAAAAGGTGGCAACAACCCATATGTCCATCAATGAATGATGGGTAAACAAAATGTGGTCTATCCACACAGTGGAATATTATTCTGCCATAACATGGAATGAAGCACTGGTACATGCCACAACATAGATGAACCTTGAAAACATGATGCTATGTGAAAGAAGGCAGACACAAAAGGCCAGATGGTGCATAGTTCCATTTATATGAGGTACCTGGAATAGACAAATTCATAGACACAAAAGTGGACGAGAGGTTACCAGGGGCTGGGGGGAGGGGGAAATGGGGAGTTGATGTTTAATGGATACAGAATCGGCAAATCCAGAAAAGGCACATCTATAGAGACAGAAGGCAGCTTCGTGGTTGCCAGGGGGATGGGAAAATGAGGATTGACTGCTTAATGGGTATGAGGTTTCATTTTGAGGTGATGAGAAAGTTTTAGAACTAGAACTAGACAGCTACATAAAATGTACTTAATGCCACTGAATTACATACTTTAAAAGGCCTACAGGGTTTCCCTGGTGGCACCGTGGTTGAGAGTCCACCTGCCGATGCAGGGGACATGGGTTTGTGCCCCGGTCCGGGAAGATCCCACATGCCGCGGAGCGGCTGGGTCCGTGAGCCATGGCCGCTGAGCCTGCGCGTCCGGAGCCTGTGCTCCTCAGCGGGAGAGGCCACAACAGTGAGAGGCCCGCGTACCGCAAAAAAAAAAAAAAAAAAAAAGGCCTACAATGTTAAATTTTATGTTCTGTGTATTTTACCACATTAAAAAAAATTTTTTTTTCTTGTTCAATAAGTTTATTACTGTCTTTATCTGAAAAATCTTTGCAGAAATTGTGGTTTGGTTTATTAACCCTCAGCAGCCCATTCCTGAGCTCTAAGGAAGCTTGCCTTCCTCTGAGCTACCCGATCTTTCTTCTGGGCAAGTGACATTTGGGGATGGTACCACCTCTTCTTTTTAACTTCTTTTTTAGCCTTCTTCTCATACACTGGATTCTCTCATGTTATAGCATGAGCTTTCTTATCCATCTCCTCCATCATGTCTGGAGTTACGTTTTTCTTTATGTATTGAGAGAGTTGTTTTTTGTAAGTATCTTCTTCTTCTTCCATCAGGTAATGCATATAATCTGCAATGTTCTGCCCCATGATGTGCTTTCGGTGTACCTCAGCATTGAATTCTTTGCTTTCTGAATCATAACCAGGGAACCGTTTGGTACTGTGAGGGATAGACAAGCCTCCATCGACAGCTCCCTTCAGGGCCCCAAAAACTTTATTCTCAGTAGTAGTCCTGGCAAGCTCTGCATCCAAGTAACAGGTGAAGGCACCAGGTTGACCATCAATGCTTTCCACATTGTATTCATCTCCAGTCACCTCGACTTGGCCTTCATAAATTTTGTCCATTCCACACCTATTAAGAAGCCTGCGTGCCAGCAGCAGGCCAGTACAATAAGCTGCAACATAATTGGTCAGGCCAACCTTCACACCGTACTTCAGGAGTTGCACAAACGATCATATCTCCTTCTATGCGGGCGTAAGCAATCTGACAAATGATATCTGTTACTTACATGAACTGTCACTCTGTATTTGGGTGTGTTGTACTTATTTTTATCTTGGATTACCAATCGTTTCCAAGCATAGTAGTCAGTTTTGCCCTCTCGCCGTCTTCTAAATTTCACTTGGTATCTCTTGAAGTAGGATTATTCTTGACAACTTTAACAAACCCCGTCCTGTAGAACAGAGGCCCTAGCCACCACTGAGCTGCAGAACCAGCACGGCTCCGGGGGGCGGAAAAGCAAAAAAAAATTTTTTTTAATGTCTGGGCACCCCGGGGTCCAGTCCTGTGCCCTGAGCCCAGCCCACGCTCCACACAAGGCTCTGGGTCGTGACTGTTCCACCCAGCACATTAGAAGCTGGGGACAGTAGGAAGCTGATGAGCAGCCTCGCGCCCTGTGTCATTACCATTAATAATAAACAACAATAGAGTGTATTTTTAAAACTCTCTCTAATGGAGATTCCCAAGCAGCAACCAAAACACTCAGATTACCCACTGGTCCCCTAAAGATACTGACACACAAAAGCCACGTATGCCATGGAGAGCTGGGGCGAGGTGGATGCTTCCTGGCATCTGGGAGACGTCCCTCACTTATCTCCTTCCCCACCAGTCCCACTCCCCAGCTTTGCCCAAGTACCAGGGACAAAGGCAAGGGAAGGGGTCTTCCGCATCCTCCGGGTCCTTGCCAATGCCCTGGCCCTTTGACTTAGTTTCCCCCACAGGTTCCCTTTTCTGCCTTTCTCCCCAGAGACTGTGCTTAGGGGTGTCGGGAGGGGACACTAGGCCTGTAGCTGCAGGAGTGGACAGGACAGTGCTGACCGTTGTGTGCACCCTGGTGTCTTAGACTGGCCTGCAGAGACCATCAGTCCTCTCTGACATACTTCAGGTGTGTCCTGGGCCCTGATTGTGCAGGGGTCATGCTCAAGCCCCCCCAGCAAAGGAGCTGCAGAGCAGGGACTCAAAGTCCTGGCGGCTAGTCCACTCTTAGTTCTTCCATTTCATTCTCAGCAAAGGCAGAGCAGTTACCAACTCAGACTCTGGAGTCAGAGAGACCTTCCCCCAGGGAACCCCAGGCCAGGCAAATCCTGGACTTCCCTAGCCTCAGTTTCCCCATCTGTGAAGGAGACAAAGACAGCACCTCCTCATCAGCTGGGAGAATTACAGAGATGATGCATGTGATGTCTCAGCGCTGAGTAAATGGTGACCATCATTCCAAACGTGAAGCCAAGCCTCGGCCCGCGTGGGCTCACCCTCTCCCAACCTCCTTGGGTCCACCTGCAGCCCAGGCCGGCACTGGCCAGAGCCCTCTCCACACTGGGCTCTGACATGATGAGGCCCATCCTGGTATTGGGCACTCACATGCTTTGTCAGATAACCCTCCCAGCAGCCCTGGGAGGGAGAGACTGCCATTCCATATTACAGACAGGAAGACTGAGGTCCAGAGAGGCAGAGAGCTTGCTGGATATGGGATTCAAAGTGGTAACTTGTGATCCAAGAGCCATTGCTTTTAAGCACTACACGATGACTGACTGGGGTCGGGGATTGCCATGGTAGAGAGCAAGGTCCCTGCAATTATGTGATCCCTGTGCACATGTTTCTGGAGTGAGGGCACATAGCTCATCAAATTCTCAAAGGGATTACAGGCAGATCTCTGTTTAAGTCCTAACTTCTCCACATATTCACTCTGTGGCCTTGGGCATGTCACTTCCTCCCTGGTGTCTCAGTTTCCCCATTTTTCAAATGAGTGGTTTGACTGGAAAAATCTCTAAGTTTCCTCCAAGCACTGGCATTTGCTCATTCCTGGATCCTCCTATTAGATTCTCTCTTCCCTCCACCTCCCTCCTCACTCCGCATCCTAGTCCTGGCCTCCCTGACGTGCAAACTGCTACAGGCCCAGCCAACAACCACATCAAGGGCCAGAGGAAAGCCCATCCCTGACTAGGGGAGGTCAGAGAGAAGGCAGCTGACACCCAAGAGCTTGGGGCTGGGCCTACTCTGCCTCTTTTTCCCCAGAGTTCCCTGATCCCAGTCCTCTTCTGTGGTCAACAAGGGGCCCAGCTAGACCCTGTCCAGAGGCCCCAGATCCCCTCGGTGACCCCTGAGCCAGCCACAGCCCACCCATCCGGTGAGATTTAATTGATTTCAATTGACAACCATAACAAGAAATCTCTTTTGGGAAACTTCGGAAATGGAAGGGAGGCCATTAGGAAATTTACATTTGCGAATATGATGTTTAATTAGCAATACCAATAAATTAATAGGAGAATCTTGCTGCGGTTCTGGGTTCATAAAACACCAGCCTCAGTCGGCAGGAGAATGCAGCAGCCCAAGGCTGCCTGAAGGGAGAGGACAAGGCCATCGGCTCATTGCCAGCAGTGCCCCGCCCCCTCAGCCCCCAGCCCATCCCTTGATGGAGTGGGGGGCGGGGCAGGAAGAGGCCAGCATGGACTGGGGAAGCGGGAGGGTCTGAGTTCATATCCTGGCTCAGCCACTTATTCCTTGGAGAAGTCACTCAGCTTCTGAGCCTCCATGTCCTTATCTGTCAAATGGGGACATTGATCATAATATCCACCTCCCAGGGTTGTCGTGAAGATTAAAGGAATTAATATGGGTAAAAGCACATAGAACAGAAAGAAGCTGGCACAAAATAAGTGTTACTTATTACTGCTGCTGCTGCTCCTACTATTATTATTATTAATGGGGTAACAAATGGGAGGCACCTGGCGTGGAGGGAGGGCTTGATAAATACTAGGTGTTACTGGTTTTTAATTTTTCTTTCCTGAGCCTAACCCGCTCTTCTGGGCTCCCGGGTACCTAGCACGGTCACCCTGATGGCGCTTTTACCACCGGAGTCACTGGCTCTCCACGGGCGGAGGCCATGTCTTGCTTATTGCCGTATCCCCGGCCCTGAGCAGGCATTGGAACATATCTGTTTGGGGTTTTTTTTGTTTGTTTTTTTAAAAGTCTGTTAAGATATTTATTTTTTAAAAAATATTTACTGGGGGCTTCCCAGGTGGCGCAGTGGTTGAGAATCTGCCTGCCAATGCAGGGGACACAGGTTCAATCCCTGGTCCGGGAATATCCCACATGCCATGGAGCAACTAAGCCCGTGCGCCACAACTATTGAGCCTGTGTGCCGCAACTGCTGAAGCCCACACACCTAGAGTCCGTGCTCCACAAAGAGAGAAGCCACCGCAATGAGAAGCCCGCGCACCACAACGAAGAGTAGCCCCCACTCACCACAACTAGAGAAAGCCCACGCGCAGGAACGAAGGCCCAACGCAGCCGAAAATAAATAAAATAAATAAATTTATTAAAAAAAAAAAATATTTACTGGGACTTCCCTGGTGGTCCAGTGGGTAAGACTCCGCACTCCCAATGCAGGGGGCCCAGGTTCGTTCCCTGGTCGGGGAACTACATCCCACATGCCACAACTATGAGCCCGCGTGCCACAACTAAAAAAGATGCCTCAACAAAGATCCTGTGTGCCGTAACACCCGGCACAGCCAAAAATATATAAATAAATAAATATTTTTTAAAAATTTACTTATTTGACTGTGCTGGGTCTTAGTTGTGGCATTCGGGATCTAGTTTCCTGACCAGGTGTGGAACCCAGGCCCCCTGCACTGGGAGCACGGAGTCTTAACCACTGGACCGCCAGGCAAGTCCCTTGAACATGTTTGTAAACAAGCACAGATACTCAGCTCTGACAGTCACCTCCCTAGCCTGCAGACCGCCCATGACTGTTGATTACTTCTAGGATTTCGCTCAGGCTCCTCGGTGCTGCCCCCCATAGCCCCTGTGACCCAGTCACCTGTCTCCCACCTCCTGGGCCTAAGGCTCCATCTTCTGCCATGAAGCCAGGCTTCCCCACCCTGTGCCAGCTCCCTCCTGCCCTTAGGTCTCTGCACGTGCGGGGTACACTTGGAGTGTCCTTCTCTGGCTGATAAACTTCTGTTCCTTCACCAAGACCCAGCCTTATCCAGTCCCCTCTGACTCCAAGCCCTGGGGGGGGCTGGGAACCAGGAGGTCTTAGTCACCAGACCCCCTCCTCCTCCTCTTTCTCCATGCCACCACGACCGTGCACAGCACTTGTAACGGGGACTTGCTGGTCCATCCCTTCAGAGGAGCTGTGCATGGCCCCTGAGCCTGTCCCCTGGAGGCTCAGATTACTCACCTTCTCTGGGTCCTGGAAGACCCGCTCCATGCCTCCTCTCAAGGAAAAACTTCCCTGGCTGTTTCTCCAGCTTCCACGCTCCCACTTGGTTCCTACCTCTACCACCATGTTTCCCACTGTGTTGTAATAATTCGGCCGCCAGCTGTCTCTCCCCCTAGGTCTTGGTTCAGAACTGGGCCTTCTATCTCTTGCTCTCTCCAGGAATAGAGGCTGCTCTGCCCAAATGGATGAATAAACAAATGAATGAAACAGAGAGTGGGTTTAAATGTTGCCTCCTCCAAGAAGTCCTCCCTGGTCATCCTGGCTCTATTTGTATTCATCGCATATACTTATCGTCTGTCTCCCCCACCAGATTGCCAGCTCTTAAAAGGCAGGGACCTTCTTGTTTTATTTACCATGACCTTCCTGGCACTTCTCCTGGAGGCTGTCACGTAGCTTTGCTAATACATATTCACTGGATAAATGAATGAATGAATGAGTAAATGAGTATCCGAATGCATGAGGGACTGAGTGAATGAATCAATGACAAACTGACTGGAGAATGAGTGAACAAACGCGTGAAAGGATGAATGGATGTGACCATGAATGACAGGTGAAAAGTGCTTCCCAGGGCTGGGGACAGAGCCCAGCTTCTCCCGAGCCCTGGCCACCATGAAGATCTTGTTTCCCCAACTGTTTATTAAATTGTGTGAAGTGTATAGAAAACACGACAATAATTAAAGCAGACACAACAACAGGTAATTAATTGCATTTCCAAAATTTGATCCATGCATATGAATGAATGGGAGGTCACCGATTCAGCCACAGAGGAGCCCCCATGCTCCCCCACGCTCTCCAGGGAACAGAGGTGGGGGGCGTCTCTGCAGGGTGGAGCTTGCAGAGGTAGAGAGGACATCCCTGGGGAGACAGTCTCCTCTTTCTCACCCCCTCTCCTTGGCAATACAGATCCTGGTCGCGGGGGGATGATTTAGGTGATGGGGATGATGTCTATGGTGGGAGGGATGCTCCCAGGAGCTCACAGCCACAGGAAGTCTCTAGCGGGGGTGGGGGGGGGGAGGTGACCACTAGCGCAGCACAGAGCAGGAGGTGGGTCCCCAACCCAAGTCCACTGGTAGCATGAGGAGACCCTGGGGTGCGTGCTTAAAAATGCAGAAGCTCAAATCCTCGCCTGGATACTCTGAGTCGGAAGGTCTGAATTAAACCTGTATCCAAATTTAAAGCAAGCTCTCCAGTCATTCTGGAAGCTTTGGGAACTTCTTGCTGGCTAACCTCTGGCAGTCCCTCAGGTCCTAGGCCCAGAACTACCCTTTCTCCTCACTGTCTGCTGCCCATCCCCCAGCAGTGCCAGGGGCAGGACAAAGTCTGGTTTGGAGGACAGATGGCCTGGAGTCCAAGATGATGGACGGGGCAGAGCTGCCAGCCCCGCCCAGCCATTCAATATTAAGTTACCACGGCCGGAAGGAAGTTTGGACAGTAGGGGGTGAGGTCCCTCTAGGCCCCAGGACAGAGAATTGAGTCTCTGGCTCAAGATTCTGCTAGAAAAACATCCCCTCCTCCAGGAAGCCTTCTCAGCCCCAGGCTAAGTTGAATACCCAGTCTCTGGGCTCCTAAAAAGGCCAGGAGACCTACCTCTCTCTCAGCACTCATTCTGTGGAAAAGTGAGCTTCCTTCCTCTCCCTTGACAAGGCTGGGGCTGAGTCTGGCCCATCTCTGACTCCTGAGCCTGGGTGTGGCCTAGAGTGGGCACTGATGTTGACAAGTGTAGCAGGCAAAAGGAAGGGAACTTGGGTGGGCACTGGGCCCTGCCTTGTCCTTCCGCCTGCCCCAGAGGGCACCTGCAGCTTCTACCAACAGCCCCCATCACTCCGACTTGAGCTCCCCAAGGACATCTCTCTGGCCGTAGGAGCAAGCTTGGCCCCCTGTGACTCTCACTCAACCGATGAACCAGTGACAGATGGGAGTTGGTGGATAAATGGCACCCCGCCCCCTCCGCCCCAACACTCTCACCTTGGGACAGTTCTGAGCTGTGCTCTAGTCTCTGCAGGAGTCATGAGCCCTGGCTACTCACAGTGGCAACTGCTCATTGACACATTTTCCTCGTCATCTCCCCCCCCCACCCCCCCACCCCCGTTCTCCTTGGCGATCCCTCTCAAATGGCACACACCCAGATCCCTGGTCTGCTTTTGGGGAGACCCAAACTAAAAGAGCCACCACACGAGGACCCCAACTTACTAACAAGAATTATCCTGGGAGGACCCTGGGTTGCCCTACAAAGCCCTGCACATCTCTCCACTCGCCTGGCCCATGCAGCCCCCTGTGATATGGGTACTGCTTTTATTCCCAGTCTACAGATGAAGAAACAGAGGCTCACAGAGGTCAGACTTGTTGGTTGAGGCAACAGAGCAAAGCAAAGGGAGACAGGGGCTGGAACCCAGGCCTCACTTGAAGGAGCAAGATTCCAGGGTGAAGGTTGCTAACAGGTTGTCAGGTTTCATCACCCTGAACTGTCACTTTCTTAAGAGTCAAAACTATTTGGGAAACGATTGGAGGACCATGTATTTCCTGTGTGTGGTTATACCTGCCAAGCCCTGGGGCACTTAAGCTTGCAACCCATTTGTAGTGACCCAGACCAAGTGCTGCCCCAAGATTCCACAAGGAGGGCTGTGGTCCAGCTCAGGATTCAAGTCAGATCTCCTGGGGGTGGGGTCCAGGAAACAAGAGGACTGTCTGGGAAGAGGCTGGAGTTCCTCCTCCCAGCTCCAGGCCTCTTGGCTCACCCCTGCCTCAGGCTCTGAAAAGCATAAGCCTGGGTTCAGATCCGAGCTGTGTGATCTTGGGCCCATGACTGTAACTCTCTAAGCCTCGGTTTCCTCATCCGTAACATGGGGCTCAGAGTCCAAGTTCCCAGGGCGTTGCTGGGACTAGAGATCCTAACACGTGCCAGCCTTTCAGCAGGTGCTCAACAGATGGGCTGGAGACACCTCCCAGAGGCCCGAGGTCCCGGCCTCTGGAAAGGTCGCCCCTCCTTTCTGGCTTATTAAGGCTGTCCAATGGGTCAGGCGACAGGAGGAATGACTGGGTGTGAGGGGGTGTCAACAGAGTCTGTTCTCAAGGAGGAGAGGCTGTGAGGCCCTGCTCCCCAGGGGCCTGCATGACTGGGAGTAAGAGAGCCACTCAAGCTCAGCAGAGACCTCTGGCTCCCTTCTCATTACCTGCCTGTTAGGACACAGTGGGCCTGGGGAACAGGCAGTCGTGGTGGTGGACCCCAGAGATCACAGCCACTGGGGGACACTCCAGGCCTTATCACCCTTGACCCGTGCCTTCTGCCACCTGGCATCTCCAGATGGAGGGCAGCCAAGAAGGTCCATTCCTCCCCGAAAAGAGGTTCCCAGGAAGACACTTCCAGGACACTTATTCTAAAATGACAGACACCCACATGTACATAGTGGGCTTTCCTGTATTTTAACTTAAAAAAAAAAAAAAAAAAAAAAAAAGCATCTCTATGTTCTAAATGTTCTACAGAAACTCGGAAACACTTGTGATAGTGTTGGCATTAATTTTTTGATAACGTTAACTTAATCAGATAATTATATATTTAGATATTTACCATGAGCTATAGAGACCAAAATGTCACCAAATAATTTGCACTAATTTTTATAAGCAGATTAAGTCGCGTTCTCTGCTCTCCCTTGCCTTCCAGCTGGTCTTTCCTGAGGCTGCACTCCCGGCCCAGCCCAAATAAGGGTGCAGAAGCCCTGGGGTGAGAGGGAGTGGGCTTCCCCATCCCACCTCCACCCGGGGATCGGATCCCTAAGAGACCACGCAGGCCTGCCCCAGGCTCTGTGCAGCCTCCCCAACTGCCCCAAACGCCCCCAAAAGAGGCCCTCAGTCTTGGGATGGGTGGAAGCTGCTCCCCAGACATGGAGGGAGGGAGGGAGGGTGCCCTGGAGAGGACGACGACCAGGCGGCTGGGGCCCGGAGGGAGGACAGGGAGGGAAGTTCCCTCCCTGGATGCCCTGGGCGGGGAAGTGAGACCGGCCGCGTCCACCTGGTCCCGGCGAGGTCCGGGGCGCGGCGGGGCCGTGTCCCCGCGGAGCCCGCGGCCGCCGGTAGGGGGCGCCTTGGTCATGCATTATTCATCGCCGAGCCGCCCGCCCGCCGCCTCCCTCGCTTTCCCGGCGCAGGCTGCGGGCTTCGCGGAGGAGCGGGAGCGCGTAGCCTTCACAATATTGTGGCAGCTCCGCGAGTGACGGCTCAGGGGAGGCGGGGGTGCGCAGCCTTGGCGGCAGGCGGCGGGCGGCAGAGGGAGCTGGGGCTGCGAGGGGTCCGGGGGATGGGGGCGATGCTGGGTCACACGGCTCAAAGGGGGCTCAGGCCGGGAGGGGGTGGTGAGCGTAAGGGCAGAGCCTTTAGCGTCCGTCCCTCCGACCGTCCATCCATCCTTCCATCAAGTCAACTAACGCCTAGGAGCATCTGCTCTGTGCCTGGTGTAGGGGATATAAAGGTGAACGGGGCAGGCAAGGTCCCTATCCTTAAAAACTTAATCTCCAAGTCGGGGGAAGAGAGATAAAAAGCACGTAAACGCAAATTAAGATAATCCCAGTTACTGACAAGTGCCCTGCTGAAAACACGCAGGCGTGATAGGGAGTGTGTGTCAGTGGCTGTCTAGGTGGCCAGGGAGGGCTTCTGTGAGAAGGTGACATTTGTGCAGAGATCTGAAGAACGGCAAGGATGCGCCTGACCTTGGCCAGTCCCTGGGTCTCCGGAGCCTCTCCTTGCCCCGCCCCTGGCCTTCTAGGAGTGCTATAAGGGTCAACCCCACACACACTCCAAGAAGCAAGGAGGAAGGTGAGGCTCCAGTTCCGGCTGAGGGCTCAGTCAGGGAGGCACCCCTGCTCAGCCTGCATCTGGGCTGCAGGTACCAGGCCAGGGGGAGGCAGGAGGCCAGGCAGCTAGCCCTGGAGCCGTGGGCATGGGTGTTGAAAGGAGCGGGTTCCAGGGGTGCCCTCCCTACCCCGGCGCGGGCCCTGGGCTGGGGAAGCTTAGAGTCACGGAGCCTTGGCATCTCAGCCCTGTATGGGGGTCTCACCACTCCACACCCCTCCCCCCAGGCCTCCCAGGTCTCTGCTCCAGGCCGGCAGGGGGCATGGAGGGCGTGGGCTCCGGGTCATCACCAGCATCGGATTTCCTTTCACTTGTGCAAAGACTGGTTGACGCCTGAGTACATCAATATCCTTAATGACAGTGAAAGGAACTGGGACTCCAGTCGGTCGGCGCCCCCCTCCGCCTCCCCCCCTCCGCCTCCCCTCCCCACTCACTCTTCCCCTCCTTTCCTCCCTTCCTTGTCTCCTCTCCCCCCTCTCCCTCCTTTCTCACTCACACCTCTCTGTCTCCCTCCTTCCCTCTTTCCTCTTTCTCTGTTTTGGTATCTTTCCTCTCTTCTTTCTTGCCTTTCTCTCTGTCTCCTTCCTTTCCCTTCCTCTCCTCTTCTCTTTCTCTCCCCCAACCCCGCCACAGGACCCCACAGCCCTTGTGCATTCACAGAGTTTCACCCCTCATCTCTGGGGGGGGGCCCAGCTGGGCCAGTCCCTCTATCTGTCTGTCCATCCCCAGCTGGGCCCCGATGCCCCATGTTGGGAGGCAGCCAATGCCTGGAGACAGGGCCCACGTGGTGAGGCCCAGGGAGAGGAGGCTGAATCTCGGCAACCCTGGCCCCAGAGGCACACGAGCTCCTGCCTTCCGTGCCCCACGCCACGCTGAGAAATTAAAAAGCCAAGTTAGGGTGTGGGGCGCCACAAGAGAGGGGAGAGTTTTGGGGAGGATCTTCTGTTTTGTATTTTTTATGACCATATATAATTTCGCATTTCTCCCCTCAGCCCCTGCCTCCTTGGCTCCCAGATGTGTCCCACATTGAAGAATTATCTCTCCTCCCTAGAGTGAAATAAATGCAATCAATATGAGTATTGCTCTCAGGGCCTTGAAATATTACATTAATGTTCCATGTGGTGACATTTTAGCTGGAATTTTCAAATACATTATGATGGTTCAAATTAATATTTATCAGATCAGCTTTTATATTTTGCAAAAGAGAGAGCGAGAGAGGGAGAGAGGGAGAGAGAGAAAAGGAAAGACAGAGAGAGCATTATTAAAATACAAAATGCAGATCAAGTCTAAAATCGATGGTCCATTTTCCCAGCACTTTCCAGGGGCTGTCTTTAGCTTTCTGGGTTTGTTTTTAAATTTATTGGTGTTTCAGGCAAATCTATTGGGCTCCCTCAGCCCCCTGGTTGGCCTCCCCTCCTGACTGCCTCTTGCAGGCTTATGGGCCCTTCCTTTTCTGTCTTTCTCTCTTTATTATCCTGAAATGTAAATTACGACATTAGCCCGGTCCTTATTTTTTTTTAAACTCTCCGATGATTAAATCTGCTACACGACATCCTTGTCCTTTCTATAAATTAAATCATCTTGGCTTTGCACCTCCAGCTCAGGGCGGCCGTTGCCCGGGTGTCACGGCACCGGGCAGCTGCGGCTGAGAGCTGGGGTTCTCATCCCTCTCTGGAGCGGGACACTGGGGGCCTTTGTGGGGGGGGGCAGGGAGGCTGCCTTCCTGGCTCCCCATTTTTCTGTAAATAAGAAACGTGGACTGGAGGGAGGAGGTGATGGCAGTCGTGGCTTCCACTTTATCTCAGTCACTTCCAAACTGATTACTCTGTGAAGTGGAAAATCTGGGCAGATTAATGGTTTAATTCTCTTTCTCTTTTCTTTTGCTTTTTTCCCCTCTGCCTCCAGTTTTGTTTTGGTTTGGTTTGGTTTTTGCCCTGTCTTCTTTTTGCATCTTTTCCCCTTTCTCGGAGTTGTATTCATAAAGACTCAGAAGCTCTTTTTCACGAGGCGCACGCGTGGCAAGCCAGCTGGGAGACATTCCCAAGCCCGACCCGGGCTCTGCCTGGGAGCTGCAGGGGTTAACAATGCCCGCTCCAGCCCTCCACTTTTTCTCTTTGATGATTTTCTATTTCCTCCCTCCTCAAGTTCTGGGTGAGAGTTTGAACTAGCATGAGCTTTTATGGTCATGTACACAAAGGTACATACACACACACACACACACACACTCATATACTCACCCCCCCACACACACACCCAGGGGCAGCTCACACATGTGCACGCGCAAACGCGCACACAAACCCAGCAATATAGACCTCTGAGAGGATCTGCATAAGAGAGCTGCCCTCCTGAATTTTCTCCACTGCTGATCCGGCCAAAAGAACGACAGGAAACTTAAAAAAGAAAAGGAGGAGGGATCGATTATTCGACCTGTACTTGAACCCGACTGAAAGAGATAAAGCGGAATTTTCAATAGGTCCCCTGCCCTTTTCACCAGGAGGGAAAGAGGAGAAGAAAAACAAGAGATATTTATATGACAGCAGCTGCTGAAAATAGCATTTCAGAGCCATAAAAAAAAGGCAAAAAGAAATTCAACGGTAGAAAAGGCAAGAAACTCCTCGTCTGCTCCCCAAAAGGCCAGGCAGGCAGTGAGTGTCTGCGGCTGGAAATGCACACATGCCTTCTATAGATCTGTTTGAAATTATACTTGTCATTGAGGGGGAATTTATGCTTCTATTGATCTGCAAAAGGAAAATATTAAATGGTTTGGTTTTGATCTTTCGGTGACCCCAAGGTCAAGGGTAGTAGCGGATTAGTATTCATAGAATTCATCACGGAATTGCAGCCTGCATCCACTTTATGCAAACATGCTCAAAACACGCCTGGTGAAGCAGGCAGCAAATGGCCAATGACAAGGAAAGAGTCGGTGGCACCCCCTCCCACCCCGTAGGGCTTGCCTGCTTCCCACCCCTCGGGGAGAAAAAGAAAGGACTAGCACTGGCCTGCTATCCGGATGGATGGATGAAAACACCCCGGGACTCAGGGGCTTGTACAGAAGGCGGGGTTCCCCTTTGGAACACAAGGAAGTTCAGAAGATCACCTGCAATGGGGGTTGTGGTGTGGGTCTGAGAGACCCAGGAATACTGATAGTGGGGGTTCAGGCAGGTAGGAAAGGGCACCCATACCTGGAGCAGGACACCGCCCAGAAGGCGAGGACCGGACACGCACGTGACACGCGTGCGCATACACACTCAGCCCGTGGAAACCCGGGTCTTTCCTGGAGGGAGGGATACGGTGTGCTGGCCAGCAGGCTGCGAGCTCCACACCTCTCCAAGGGTGACATTGCCTCTCGTTCCACGCTGAGGAGCGTCCTTAGTGAGAGGAAGGAGAGAAAGGCCAGGCGTGCGTGCTGCCTGCTCCCCCCAGGCCCTTTTGCTCTCCGCCAGTGGCCACGGAAACTGTGTCCAAATGTGTGTGCAAGGGGGACACACGTGGAGCCCCTGGGGACGGGCCACAAACACCCCTCCCCACCCTGGGCTCAGCACACAAGTGCCCTCTTAGCAGAGTCTGTCCCCAGTGGTGGGAACATTTGGTCAGTAACAGTCACTTGCCAACGAACTAAAAATAACCCACCCGGCGTATCACTGCAATGGCAGGAATTCTGGCTGGCCCTTGTTCTGGCTGATCGGCAGAGCCCCGCCGCCGGTGGGGCGTACAGATCCTGGCTCCCATGGGGGCCAACAGAGCAGACCTCTGGGGGCGACCTAATGATGCTTGCCGTCTTTACGGGGATGCTGGCTACTTCTGCGCTTTACCAGCTTATCATCTCACAACACTACTCACAACAACCCAGCAAGGCAGGGGTTGTTAATATCCCATTGTATAGATGAGAAAACTGAGGCTCAGAGAGGCGGAGTCACCTGCTCAAGGGCTTGGCTCTGTACTGACGCCAAAGACCACACTCTCTTAACCGCTTTGCTCTAATGGCCTGGCACCGTTTGGGCAAATTCCAGGGTTGGTTCACATTTCAGGTTCAGGGGGAGGGGAGTTTGGGATGAGGACGGGGGCGGGGAGGCCTTGGGGGATCCGGGGGCTGTGGGGAGGGAGAGGTAGAGTGGCCCCCAGCCCCGCCGCCCTGTCCCTGCAAAGGAGGACAGCGTTGTGCCTATTAATCATGTTTCATTTATATTAGCTTGACTCGATCTACTGTATATTTGAAATGGATTTAATTTTAGATCATGCACTATGGAAGGGGGCCAGTTTGGTGTAAGGAGCATTATGAATATTTTCCATAAGCTGGATATACATTATCCAGGGACAGATATACGAGCAGAGGCCCAGGGCTCCTGGCTGGGGGAAGGGGCTGAATTCTCCGGCTTCCCCGCCACTCCCCTGCAGCCCAGGGTCACAGGGCTTCAGAGGGAGCCCTCTCTGCCCCCTGTGCCCGTGGGGGTGATGGGGGTATCTCATCCCCATCTTTCCACCGCCCATGAGCTCATCCCCGCTGACCTTGGAGTCGCTACTTCTCCTGGCTCCGGGTGGAATTGCCAGCCTGGGAGGTGTGTGTGAGGAGGGAGGACTCCAGAGCCATGGGAGATGCAGGGCCCTGCCGGAGGTATAGGAGAGGGTGTGGGATTGGAAGGGAGGGGACCTCCGGAACCCCACCTTCAACCCCAAGCTCTGATGGAGACAGAGAAAGCCTGGCTCCTGGCTGCCCAGCCGGTGGGTGGGCAGGTCCAATCCAACCTTCCCCAGAGCCCCACTGAGCCTGGGCTGAGGCCCTCCCTTTCCTGGGAACAGGCCTTGGGCCTTGCCCCTTTTCCAAGGGCACCAGCGCCAGCGGGCCCCCCTGGAGGAAAGGAGAGCTCGTGGGGGTCAGGGGACAAGCCCATGGACACACAGCAGGGGAGCAGCAGAACGCGGTCACAGCCTCTTGCCCTGCAGCTCTGGGTTCTGCCCTCTCCCTGCCCACCCTGAGTCCCCTCTGTCACCTCCACCTGGACAAGTGGAGTGAGAACACCTCGCGCCGCCCAGGTGACTTCTGTACTCCTCATACCTCCCACCCCTGTTAGTTCTCTCTGCCCCAACTTTCCCGCGTGGGAGCCAGGCACCGTGCAGCGCTTTACAGATGGAGGAAACTGAGGCTCAGGTGGCTTGTGACGTTTATACTCAAACCTAAACCTGTTCTCTCCCTCCACCCTCCAGCCTGCATCCCCACCTGGCCTGCCCATCCAGGATCCCCAAGCTGCACACGCTCCAACTCCAGCGTGCTCACCGCCCCCCATCACCACCACTGCTCCATTCTGCCACAAATACCACTCAGGGCGGTCCCTTCTCTCCAATGCCCCCGGCCCTCCAGTCCAAGTGGCCACTGTTTCTCTCCTGGAGTACTGTGTGGGCCTCCTGGAGGGTCTCCAAAGCCCCCCCATCAACTCCAGTCTGTTCTCTGCACTGTGGCAGGAGAGACCTTGCTCGAAGCAGCATGGTTACATTGTACACTCCTCCCAAATTTGATGGACACATCCACATTTGATGGACGCCTACCATCAAATCCCAAATCATACGCTGGCCAAGAAGGCTCATCGGAGAGTGGACCCTGCCGACTTCCCCAGGGTCACCCCCTCATCTACGGCTCCATTTCCGATCTCCATGGTCTAGAAAGGCTCTTGACCTGCCATGTGCTGCGGTTCCTGCACCACAGGACCTTGGCACAAGCCAGGCCCACTGCCTGGATCACTGCCCTTCCCACTTCGCCTGCCTAACTTCTCTTTAACCCTCAGGCTCTACTTCAGCTTCCCCAGGAAGACTCTCTACACCCACCCAGTACACTCTAGATCAAGCCCCACTTTTGCCTTTTGCAAATCCTACAGCCATAGGGGATATTTGGGGTCCATACCCAGCAGGCAAGACTCTCGGTGGGCACTGGGCCCGTGCCATGGGTGGGTACCAGCTGAGCCGCTGCCTCTCCACCATCCCCACATCCATAAGTTCCTCCATCAGCTTGGCATATAATACACCCGTCACCCACCCCAGCCCGTCTGGCAGCCTTTCAGAAGTGGCATGCGACGCTTCCCTTATTCACTCTTAATTTAAGGTTTTGTGAGTTGTAATAACCCCCCTTTCCCCCAAATCACTGGGGATGGGACCTCCACGTCAGCCCAGGGCCAGGAGAGCTGAAGGGTAATTGCATTGCACATATGCTAATGGTTGTCTGGAGAAGACAATGGCAACTGGGGCCTGGGATGGGGCCTTCACTCCACCCAGACTGCCTGCCAGCAAGGTTGGAGGCGGGGGCCTGGCGGGGTTGGGGGCTGGAGTCATGAGCCAGCTGGCAGCATCTGGGGGACTGTGGGCCCACAGTCCACAGTAGAGGAGAAGATGAGAGGGACTAGCGTCCCAGTCTAGAGGGCTTGATGGGGGACTGAGCCCCTGGAAAGGGGGCTCAGAACACTCTTCTTCCCCCAATTCCTCCTGCCCCACCTACTCCCTCTTTTCTGGGGCCAGAGATGGTTCCCAAGGAGAAGGAGAATCTGGGAGATTGGACATGGGGGAGGTGGGGGTCACACAAATCCTGCTTCTGCCTCCCACAAGCTGTGTGACATTAAACAAGCCACTTAACCTCTCTGAGCCTCAGGTTTCTCATCTTTAAAAGTCTTATTTTATGAGTAGCTGCCTCTAGCTTGTTCTGTATATTAAAAGAGATAATACATAGAGGTAAATTGCAGAGGGCTTGGCACACCTAGGTCCTCAACAAGTTAAATTATTGCTGAAGTTTTTTTTTTTTTAACAAATTTAATCAGTTATACATATACATATGTTCCCATATCCCCTCCCTTTGTTGCTGAAGTTTTTATACTATTAATCTGCTGTGGATCTGCCCTCAGTCTGTGATGAGGTAGAGTGTGGGATCCTGGCTTCCTACCTGGAGAGGAGGTGCCTCCAGGATGGAAGGAGGGTCTTGAGGCTCAAAGTCACCTCCTCAGAGAGACCTCTGTCACCTCCCCTCCGAGGAGCCTTCCTTTTAATCTCCAAGGTGGCATGCTCTTGCCTCCTTCACTGAGCTTATTCCAGCATGTACTGTAACTAAATATTTGTTTTCTTGCTTCTTGTCTGTTCCTGTCTCTAGACTGTGGGTCTATCAGGGTACCTGGAACAGTGCCTGACACATAGTAGGTGCTCAATGAATATTTGCCAAATGAATGAGTAATTGAATGAGGCCCGGGCAAAAATGTGGGAGGCCAAGGGTATGTGGATAGGGGGTTCACGCGGGGTGGGGAGCGGTCTCTTGGGCCCACCTTACCTCTGTCTTTGGCCTCAGGAGCAAGCCCTGCCCACCCAGGGTCCCGTCCCCATTCTGTCACTGGAATAGACCTTTCTTGCTTCCCTGTGGATTCAGGAGCTGGGATGCCCTCTAGGTATGAGGGTGGGATGGAGGGCCCTTTCCAGGTTGGGTGCCCCCAGTGTTCCCTCCCAGGCTCTTCCAACTGCCTTAGGCCACACAAGGTGTCTGAGGCCCCTCACTTCCCTGGCTCCTGAGGCTAAAGCACCCCCAGGGTGGCTCAGCTGTCCCTCCTTAGGGTCTAAACAGAGACCTGACATCCCTTCCCTAGGGAGGCTGCAGCCCTTGAAGGGAGAGACAGGGCCCAGTATTTTAAGCAGATTTCACAGGGTTCTGGGCACGCCTGGGCGGCTCATTATGGTGGCCAAGGATGATGATGAAGAAGCTTTGTCTGTGCCCCCTCCCAAGCCCCTGCCCCACGGCCATGGTCTGCTGGGTACCAAGATACCCAGATCTCACACCCAGGGCCTCCCCGTCTCCGGCACCGAAGAGAGGCGAGAGGCCAGTAGCCCACTCCTAGCCCAAGGCCAGAGGGGTCTGAGCCAGGCCAGCCTCCACTCCCCAGGTGGGGAAGGCCTGTGGGTCCTCCGTGGGCCACGGAGACACCAGGGACTCCAGAGAGCTGCCCGCTCCACCTTACAGGGCCCAGGGCGAGGCCCAGGCTGAAGTGTAGCTCCTCTCAGAAATTCCCTGGTGGTCCGGTGGTTAAGACTCCGTGCTTGCACTGCAGGGACCGTGGGTTCGATCCCTGGTCAGGGAACTAAGATCCCGCCTGCCGCATGGCGTGGCCAAAAGAAAAGAAAAGCAATTCTGAGTAGTGAGGCTGAGGGAGAACACAGATCTAATGATGACTCTGGAGGATGTGCTGGAAGGCTGGGGGTTCTGTGCCCGAGAAAGAGCCAGAGGGAGTGGGGCAAGACAGGGAGAGGAGAGAGGGCAAGAGAGACAAAAAGAGGCAGATCTATCTAGAACAGGATAGGGAGAGAGAGAGAGCAAAGAGAAAACAAGGGAAACAGAAACAGACACACTCTGAGAGATGGCAGGGAGGAAAGAGAGAGAGACTAGGAGTCACTCAGATTCAGAGACACACGCTTGAGGAAACCGAGGCACAGAGCAGGAGGGGGAGGCCAGCGGGGAGCCTGTGTGTGCGCAAGGCAGGCTGGGAGATGGAGTGAGTGTGGGGCTCAGCGTGTCTGGGCCTGTGCACGTGGGGTCTAGTACTGTCTGAGCACGCTGCCAGGCACGGGGTCGTTTGGACGATCCTTGCTGAATTTGATGGAAAATGGAGTGTTAGGGGAGGCAGGTGTTCTGCATCCAAGAGAACGCGTGCCCTCCTCATGGGACTATTCCTGAGTGCCTGTGATCACACGTGCGGCCTGTGCACGCGTGTAAGTGTGTGATGACGTGCAGGAGGGCAGGGTTCCGTTCCCCCCTCAGCTGTCCCCACGCCCCCTTGGTGAGGATTCCATGTGTTGTCGGCCCCGGCTGGTGGGCTGCAGGGCCAGGATGGGTGGGCAGCTTGACACATGCCCTCACGGGGTGCGGGGGGAGGAGGGCAGAGAGCTGTCAGCAGCCAAGAAGCGGCGGGCAGCGAAAGTGAGCCATAAAAGGGCCACTTCTCCCGGCCGCTGTTCACTTGACACTCTCCAACCCAGAAGCCACCTGTTCAACCATCAGTCACCCAAGGAAAACACAGCTTTCCTGAAACCGGGAATTGGACAGACAGTCCCGGGAGGGGGTGAGCATGGGGGAAATGACTGCCCTCTGCCACTTCCAGGGGGCCCCCAGGCTCACCCCTAGGTAGGGTCGGGCGGGGTAGGCTGGCGGGTGGCATCCGGCCTCAGAGAGCCAGAAAAACCAAACAAACAGCCCACCACTCCCAACTTGGCACCAACGTGGCACGTTTGGGGGGCCCAGAAGTGCTCACCTTGGGGTGATGAAGGAACGGCCCTTGATGGGGTGGCTTAGCAAGGACTGTGCCCTGGAGGAGCTGTCACACAGGCTCTGCGTCCCTGGGTGGGGACGGGTCAAGGGCAGGCGTGGGGTAGGGGTGTCATGGAGGGAGGCTGGACCTTGGGGGGCGGGCAGGGCTGCTGGGGCAGGGGAGGGACCTGGCTTGGAGGCAGGCCTGGGGCTCTGCCCAGCAGTGGTGCCAGGCCAGTGGAGGCCCCGCCATGCCCCGCCGTGCCCCGCCTCGGGTAGCTTGTTAATTTCATCGTTTAGCCCGTTTATGGTGTTCCCAGTTGCTGTTGCTTTTATAAACAAGCATTTTGGTGACCTTCCCCTCCGGACATCAGCTCCGCAAGAATCCCGAGCCCTGAACATTTATAAATAAGCCTTCTCTCAAGTTCCACAACAGGTGTGACCTCCCCCCCGCCCCCCTCCTCTGTCCTGTCCGAAAACTGAACAGTTTCAACCAGCAAAGGGAGGCCGCCCGGGCTGTCTTAAAGGGGTTGAGTGGAGGCCACGGTGCGTGTGGCTGTGAGGGGGGCTGGCCTGCCTCCTCCCCCTCCGCTTCCCCCAGGCTGAGGGTCTTCAAGGAGAGGGCCAGGCTGGTGGGCAGTTGAACCCCTGACCCCACTTCCCCAAACATCCAGCTGGAGGCGATGGTCTGAGAGGGCGTCTCAGCTGACAGAGCGTATCTGAGTCAGGCCTTCCCCCACCAGGGACGTTTTACCCAGCAACACCCCCATTCCCCTCCACAGTCTGATCCCCCATTTTCTCCCCTCCTTGGAGGAGTAAAACATTTCCCCCTCTTCTTTCCTGCCAAAAGCTCTCTGATTCATGATTTGCAACATTTCATTTGTTTATTTAACAAGCATTCATCTATTCAACAAATATTTCTGGAGCTCCCACTCTGAGCCAGGCTCTGTGCCAGGAACATAAAGCTGCAGAAGGCTCGGCCCTGCCCCCAGGGTGCTCACCGTCGAGGGGGCAGATGGGAGAGCAGGAAGACAGGGGCAGCAAAGGGTGCCGAGTTTCCCCATCTAAGGGAGCAGAACAGGGCCTGGGAGCAGCGACGGGGACCCCAACCCAGACTTGGGGCTGATACGCTTCCTGGGAGTGGGAGCTGGTTTTTGAGCCAAGTCATCCCCATGGAGGTGTCAAGGGGAAAAACATGCCAAGCAGAGGAAACTGACAGGGCAGGGACACAGAGGCAAACGAGCCTGGGGTGAGGATGGCGATGACGGTGGTCATGTTGATCAAGGGTGGTGATGCTATTGATGGTTGTCTTGGTGATGTCTGAATCAAACCGCGAGGAGTATTTCCCTCAGTGTAGACCAAGGCAGGAAGGTGGTAGATCTTAACCGTACCTGTGAGGGGCTGTCAAGGTCACAATTTGTTCTACGTGTCAAGAGTGATGATCAAGGTAAAGATGGAAACATAGCAAGAAGCAAACGGCCTCGAACCAGGAGGACTGGGTGCTGGACTAGGCAAGGACCTTAGGGCCCAGATACAAGGGTGTCGACAGGGGGCTTGGTGGACATTGTCTTTTGCCCAGTACCCAGTGTGGGTCCGGGGTGGGCCTGGTGACCTAGGGGACTCCTGAAGGGCCTGGACCCTCGGGTGGACAATGGCGTGAGCCATGGCAATGTGGGTCCTGGGCGTACCCAGGGACTCAGGCCTGGGGGTGGTCTAATGGAGAAACCTGGGGACCTCAGACCCCTACCTCTATAAGGGCCTAAAGAATACTTCCTCGCATGTGTCCTGTGATTCCCAGTTTCAAAGAACTTTCCCCTTCCTTCTTGTAAAACACAACACCCTTTGAGATGGGTGCTGTTATTCACTTTATAAACCAGGAAACTGCTTTCCCTGAGATCTCCTTTTTCTTCTGCTTTACCCTTAGTAACTCCGCTTGTCCTTCTGGCCAGCACAGTGGGTCACCTCCTCCGGAAGCTTCCCTGACCGGCCTCAGATAGTTGGCCATCTCCTCTGGGATGAGCACACCATGTTGTAGTGGCCTGGTCCTCTGTCTTCCTCCACAATTAGACTAATTATGGGCTCACTGAGGGCAGCAAACCGCCTTTTACCTCCAGTCCCAGGGGCCCAGCATAGAGCCTGGCTCAGAGGGTGCTTGGGAAATGTCGGATTTATTGACCTTGATCACCAGCTGACTCAAGGCCCCTCTGCTGCCCCCCAGAGCTGGCACCCCCACTCAACTCTCACATGGGCACCTGCTGGGCCTCAGGAGGGAGTACAGAACGTGGGCAGGCCTGGCTCAGCTGCCAGTCTAGGGCCTGCAGACAGAGGATCTGGGACTATGAATGGAACAGCTGGGCAGCTCCTGTGGGCTGAGCCCCTTTCCATGCTCCGACTTTCTGTCCTGAGGGGCTGGCACCGTGAATTTAACAGCATCAGACCCAAACCAGCCATGTCTGCCCTTGAATCGTCCCTCACCCCAGGGACTGGGGGCTCCACGGGGGCCTGCCTTGGAAGCATCAGCCAAGCTCTGGGCAGCTTGCGTTGGATTTTGGCCAGGAGACCTGGGGGGCATGAGAGGGAGGGCTCCCTGGGCCCTGAGGGTGGGTCTATCTGGGCCATGGCCATGAGCCTTAGGACGGACAAGCGGCTTTACCTCTAGGTCCTTGAAGGTCAGATAGAGTCCTCCCTGCTCTCCTATTTCTCAGCGTTGTCTGTCAGTGTGGATGGATTTTATTTATACCCTTTGGAAGGAAGTCCATGAACAGTACAAGTTCATAATGTCATTATTATTGGTGGTGACAGTCAAATAGGGCCCCTCACCTTCTCCACTGTGCCGTAGATTCACAAAGAACAATGCACTTTCACACACGCTGTCACATCCAAGCCTTAGAACAACCCTGCGGGTAGACAGGGAAATAATAATAGTAATAGTAACCGCTCCACTGGCTGCAGCACCGTGCTGAGTGCTTTATCCTGGCACACGGAGACACGTGGGTGTCTTCTGAGGCTCCGACACCCTCCTCTTGGCAGGTCTCCTGCTCAGTGGCTCTGAAGAGGTCATCCCCACCACCTCCCAGCCTCATCTCACTAGAGCCGGTTGATGTGCTCCAACACTCAGCCCACCAAAAAAAACCCATTGTCCTGATGCGGAAACTGAGGCTCGGGGGGGAGGAGTGCGTGGCAGGGAAACAAGTCTGGGGTTCAAGCCCTGCTCTGCCTCAAACTCCCCAGGGGATCCTTGGCAAACCCCTCCCCTTTGTGGTCCTCAGCCACTCCCCACCATCTGTGTAATGGGCTAGGCAGGGCACTTGACTGAATGATTGTAGAGGGTTCTTTGGCTTCATCCAGTTAACTAGTATCTTCTGAGCACAAAGACCCTGCCAGGCACTGCCCTAGGTGCTGGAGACACAGCGATGGAAGACAACCACACGAGCGCTGCCTTCGTGGACATCACAGTCTGTAGGGAAGACGTGAGGCAACGAGGAAAGGGAAATCAGGTGGTGATCAGCCCTGTGAGGCTGATAGGACAGGGGACAGTGACAGTAACCAGGGGCTTCCATGGGGGTGTGGTCAGGGCTTTCTGGGAGGTGACATTAGTCTGAATGACAAGAGCAAAGGAGGAGACCTGCCTACAGGCAGCATCAACCTCCAACTCTGACCATCTGAGGTCATGCGGCCAGGAAGTGACAATGGTAAGACTTGAACCTGTGTCTGGGGGCTCCCATCCCTTTCTAGGGAGCCACTGGGCCAAAGCTGGCTGGGCCCTGTGGGAAGTGGATCCGCGTGCTGGTTAAGACTGAGGCTTGGTTTTGAATCTTGTCTCCACTGCTTACGAGTTTTTTCCTTCCTCATGCTGCAGTCTGGAAACTCTCCAGGCCGTCAGCTGGGGCTGTTGTAGGGCCCAGCTTGTTTGTTTTCCTTCTCTTTGGGATCACTGTCCAGTCAAAGGGTGTGACCTGCCCAGGGTTTCAAGGGAGGCAGTGATGCAGCCAGAACTGGAACTCGGGGCTCTTGGCACAGTGCTCCGTCCTCTGCCCATGACCCTATGGCAAGTGGTGGTGGTGGGGTCCCTTTGCTCTGGGCTCAGCTGTGGGGAGTCCAAGGCCTCCTGGGACAGAGGTGATGGACATGGGATGGAGAGTCCAGATCCCTGGCTTCACAGAGCCAACCCAGAGGCTACTCCAGGGCAGAGCTTCTGTCTCTTTCCAATAAAACAGCAGCCTGTAAGTCAGCATCAGGACAAGCCATGTGCCATCTCATATAAATCTCACAACCCCCTGGTGGGACACCATCCATTTCACAGATGAGGAAACCAAGGCTCAGAGAGGCGAAGGAGCTTTCCCCAGTTTCCAGCGTGGGAAGGTGGCTGAGCTGGAATTCGAACTCAGGTCTGTTGATGTCACACACACACACACACACACACACACACACACACACACACACACACACGCTTATTTGACTAAGCACGGCTCAGTGCCAGGGGCACAGTCTCGTCTCTGGAGGAGCTCAGTCTGGTCAGGCGGCAGATGCTAGACCAAGAGCAAATCAACCTCTCCCTTACCGTAAGTACCAGGTAGCTCATTCTCACAAGGTCTTGACACAAAAGTTACCTTCTCAGTGAGACTTACCTGGACAGACATCTTACCTAAGGCTTCACCTGCCTCCCCTTTTTGGCTTTGTTGTTGTCGTTGCTGTTTTTCTCCTTGGCACTTATTTAAAATACCATGTTCTTCATTTATTTATCTTGATTATTTTCCATCTCTCCCACTGGATCAGGAGTTAGCAAACTATGGCCCATCAAATCTGGCCCGCTGCTATTTATGGATGGTTGGTGAACTAAATGGTTTTTACATTCTTAAATGGTTTAAAAAAAAGAATAGTATTTCATGACATGTGAGAATGATATGAAACCCAAATTTCAATGTCCTAAATAAAGTTTCATTGGAACATGGCCATGCTCCTTCATTTATGTGTGTCTATGCTGCTTTCACGCTATAAGGGCAAAGTTGAGCAGTGAGCACAGAGACTGTATGTGATGTTCTCCTTGCAGCCCACTGCTTGTGTGCCCGGCTTACTGCAAGTGGTGGCAATGTGGTTATGACTTGATTTTTCCTCTTGGCCCACAAAGCCTAAATATTTACTATCTAGCCTTGTACAGAAATTTGCTGACCCCCGCATTAGAATGCAAGCTTCAAGGGCAGTGGCTTTTTGTCTACTTACTCACTACTGTGGTCCCTGCATCTAGAACAGTGCTTGGACGTCTGCTGCTGGACGTGATGGAGCAACAGGACCAGATTTACCCTCCCACCTTAAAGTACTAGAAAACTGGACAAAAATCTATGAAACAATGGTTTTCAATGTTGGGCAACAGGCAGGAGAGAAGAGTGATCCCTAAGAGAAGGAAAACATAAGGTGAGTCCTACGGTTGCTCCCAGCTTACCAATTAGAGAAAGGTACTGGGCCAGAGCAAAGGGAAGGCAAAGAGGAAGGCAAGTGGAGCCTGGTGGACTCACTGAATTGAGGAGACACAACTAGAGGTCAGGGAGGCCAAGTGACCAGAACTTGTGGGGCAAAATAAAGAAGAGGAAGTTGCTACACAGAGAATGCATGCAGAGATGTGAGAAGGGATCCCCTCCAACACCAGCCAGAGTTGGAAAGACCTCCCACTACATGGGGCATTAGGTAGAGTACTTGGAAAGGCATTGCCTTAGCAGAGGGGCCAAGTGAGCTCTAGACTAAGGCTGCTCTAAACTATTGCTGATAAAGTTAAAAACCAAGCCTTCTTCAATGGTATCCAGCCAATTCCATGTAACCTAGCTGCCTCTTGGAACTAAGACAGCAATATTTAAAGGAATACAACCAAATCCAGTCCTCAACAGTGTACAATTTTAAGTGTTGGTTGAACAAATAAGTACATGGAAGGTGGATGGTGGAAGCAAGTTTTCTTGTGGTTGGAGAGGGAGGTTACAGATAAGCAAGGTGGGGAAGTTAGAATGAACTCTGTGGATTAGAGTTGGAGACATCAGTATGAAGTCATGTTTAGTGTAATGTAGATACAGATGGATAGATGCAGAACCAATTATAGACATGCGTGTATCCATGGGTTATGTCTGCTGAGAGGGCCTAGAAGCAATGATAGGCTAGTAACAGCAAGCAAGGTCCCAGCTGGACCTTGGTTTTTAATACCATTCTCCAATTTAAAAAAGGGAATGGAAATCTAGGACCAGAGTGGGGAAAATTTAAGATGAGCGAGACCATCTTTCAGTACCATAAAGTAAGGAAGAGCTCCAAAAACAAAAGTATGGGGCATATCACAGGGACACAGGAACTAACCTGAAAGAACTCCCAATGGCCAAAGCTGGATCAATTTGGACAATAAAATAGTGTAGTACTGAACTGTAATTCAAAGTATAAAATAAATATAAATGAGTCCATACTGATGTAAACACGTGATTGAATAAATAAATAAAGGGGGAGAACAGGTAAATCTGTCTTACAGAAGAATTCCAATAATATATGTAGATATTCTTCCTACAGGAGTTAGTTCCCATCCTTTTGAGGGTGGGTTAGACTTAGTGATTTGTTTTCAGAGAACAGAGTAGGGAAAGGAAAAAATAGTAACTTCACAGTGGAGAAACCTGGCGAACACCACCTTAACCAAGTAAAGAAGCTTAACATCACTGGTGATATCATGTGGATATCATCTAACTCCTAATATGATGTGATGAGAAGGGCACTTCACTTTGGTGGTATTCTTTCCCCAAACTCCAATCTACTCATGAGAAAAACAATTTAAAAATCCAGGTATTCTCTAGGATACCTGGCAAGTACTCCTCAATACCATCAAGGTCAGAAAATAAGAGATTAAGAAATTGTCACAGACCAGAGAATACTGTGGAGACAAGACAATTAAATTCAACGTAATACCCTGGATTAGATCCTGGAATAGAAAGAGGACATTAATGAAAAAGCTGGTGAACCCAAAATGTAGTCTGAAGTTTAGTTAATAGTAATATGTCAATGTCAGTTTCTTAGTTTTGACAAATATATCATGGCAATGGAAGATGCTGACAATGGGGGAAAATGAGTATGAGGTGTATAAGAACTCTCTGTACTATCTTTGCAACTTTTTTGGTAAATCTAAAATTATTCCAAAGTTTAAAGTTTATTTTTAGGGCTTCCCTGGTGGCGCAGTGGTTGAGAATCTGCCTGCCAATGCAGGGGACACGGGTTCAAGCCCTGGTCTGGGAAGATCCCACATGCCGCCGAGCAACTAGGCCCCTGAGCCACAATTACTGAGCCTGCGCGTCTGGAGCCTGCGCTCCACAACAAGAGAGGCCGTGATCGTGAGAGGCCTGCACACCGTGATGAAGAGTGGCCCCCACTTGCCGCAACTAGAGAAAGCCCTCGCACAGAAACAAAGACCCAACACAGCCATAAATAAATAAATAAATAAATAAATAAATAAAATTTTTTTAAAGTTTATTTTTAAAATGTCCACTATCTAATAAAAATTACCAGGCAACAAAAAAGGCGAAAAATATGACCCATAACCAGGAGAAAAATCAATCAATAGAGATAGACCCAGATGATACAACTGGCCGACAAGGGCTTTAGAACAACGATTATTAATATACTCTTCATGTTTAAGAAGGTAGAGGAAAGCATGTACACAATGAGAGAAATAAAATATATAAGTGCTCATCAATATCAAAAAAACAAACTATCTAATGAAAAAATGGGCAGAAGACCTAAATAGACATTTCTCCAAAGAAGACATACAGATGGCCAAGAGGCACATGAAAAGATGCTCAACATCACTAATTATTAGAGAAATGCAGATCAAAAATACAGTGAAGTATCATCTCACACCAGTCAGAATGGCCATCATCCAAAAGTCTACAAACAATAAATGCTGGAGAGGGTGTGGAGAAAAGGGAACTCTCTTGCACTGTTGGTGGGATGTAAATTGATACAGCCACTATGGAGAACAATATGGAGTTCCTTAAAAAACTAAAAGTAGAACTACCATAGGACCCAGCAATCCCACTACTGGGCATATACCCTGAGAAAATCGTAATTCAAAAAGACACATGGGGCTTCCCTGGTGGCGCAGTGGTTGAGAGTCCACCTCCCGATGCAGGGGACACGGGTTCGTGCCCCGGTCCGGGAAGATCCCCTATGCCGCGGAGCGGCTGGGCCCGTGAGCCATGGCTGCTGAGCCTGCGCATCCAGAGCCTGTGCTCCGCAATGGGAGGGGCCACAACAGTGAGAGGCCTGTGTACCACCAAAAAAAAAAAAAAAAAAAACACATGCACCCCAATGTTCATTGCAGCACTATTTACAATAGCCAGGACATGGAAGCAACTTAAATGTCCATCAACAGATGAATGGATAAAGAAGATGTGGTACATATATACAATGGACTATTACTCAGCCATAAAAAGGAATGAAATTGGGTCATTTGTAGAGATGTGGATGGACCTAGAGACTGTCATACAGAGTGAAGTAAGTCAGAAAGAGAAAAACAAATACCATATATTAACGCATACATGTGGGATCTAGAAAAATGGTACAGATGAACCTATTTTGCAGGGCAGGAATAGAGACACAGACATAGAGAAAGGACATGTGGACATGGGGTGGGAGCAGCGGGTGGGATGAAATGGGAGAATGGGACTGACATATATACACTACCATGTTTAAAACAGACAGCTAGTGGGAACATGCTGTATAGCTCAGGGAGCTCAGCTCGGTGCTCTGTGGTGACCTAGATGGGTGGGTTGGGGGGTGGAAGGGAGATCCAAGAGGGAGGGGATATATGTATACATACAGCTGATTCACTTCATTGTACAGCAGAAACTAACACAACATTGTAAAGCAACTATACTCCAATTAAAAATATATATAAGAAGTGCCCAAATTAAACTTCTAGAGATGAAAAATGCAATATCGGAAGTGAAAAATACACTGGATGCAATTAACAGCAGTTTAGACATTGCATTGCTGAAGAAAATATCAGTGACCTCAAAGTCACAGCAATGCAATAGAAATGATCAAAAATGAAATATAGAGAGGGAAAATATGACTGGTCGGGGGAAACCCAACACAGCCTCAGTGACCTGTGGGAAAACATCAAGAGGTCTAACATATGTATAACTGAGTTCTAGAAGGAGCTGTGGGGATGGAAAAGTTATTTGAAGAAATAATGACTACATTTTTACAAAATTTGATGAAAATTATAAACCCACAAATCCGAAAAGCTTCATGAACCCCAAACAGAAGAAACCTGAAGAAAACCACACCTAGGAACGTCACAGTCAACTTACTGAGAACCAGTGATGAAAGAACAGTGCCTGGCACAAATATTCCATAAATATTTGTCATTATTGAAATGAATGAAAATAACACATACATAGAATGTCAAATAAAAGTTATGGAGAGCAATAAACCAGGATAAGGGGAAATGGGAGTGCCAGACCCAGAGGAAGGAGGTACGCTGGTTTCTATAGTGTGGTTCGAATAATGTGACATTTGAGCAGAGCCTGAAGGAGGTGATGGAGCAAGTTGCGTGGATATCTGGGGATGGAGGTCCCAGGCAGGAGAACAGCACCATAGGGGGCAAGATTGGAAGTAAGAGACTGTTTAGGAGGCCACTGCAATAATCCAAAGGAAAGTGATGGTGATTCAGACTGGGAAGTATCTATGCGGATGGTGAGAAGTGGTTAGAGACACCAGAATTTGCCAAGGGTTTGGGTGTGGGTTAGAGAGAAAGGGAAGTACAGGAAGACTGTAAAGTGTTTGGCCTGGGCGGTTAGAGGAATTGTGTTGCCATTTATAAGAAGGGAAGACTTGGTGACGAGCAGGTTTGGCTTGGGGTGAGGATCAGGGACAGCAGATATATATCCTCCTATCACAGTGGCAGACATCACTAATGGATCACTGCACTCTTTCTCATGGATCTTCTCCACACAGTGCGTGGAGTAGGCCCTTATTAGTTCACTTAGGAGGCATTGGGTGTAGCCATTGAGAGTTTGAGTTTGGGGGCCTTGTTCCCTGGCTTCAAATCCTGCCTCCACCACTAAATCACTGATGACTTTGGGCAAATTACTTCATTACTCTGAGTCTCGGTTTCCTTATTTGTTAAATGTTTCTGAATTTCCTAGTTTCTTAGTATATTAAGTGGGTACTACTTGGCACTTATTCAATTTTTGTGAAGGTTTGATAAGAGAATGTATAAAAAACCCTACACACAGTGCCTGCAACAGAGTAAGGGCCCCATAAAGGGTGGCTGGCACAGGCCAGCATGATTATCTACCAGTTCACTGGTACTTTGCCTGAGGAAGGGCCCCAGGAAGTGGTGAGCAGGGGACAGGGGAACCCAGGAACAGGAGCTCATGTTTGATCTCTGCCCTATATAGGTCCTTAACCAGAGCTCTGGAGAACCCTGCGTGGGCCCAGATGAAAACTCTGCCATTTTTGGACAGAGTGGGCTGTCGTTGAAATACGAGAAGTCCCTGTTGAAAAATGTCCCTGCTGTGAGCACTGCTGGGTGGATTAGCTGGCATTCCTTCTCCTCCATTGAGTGGAGTCACAAGCTAATAAATATTTCAGAATTGGCTGTATTCAATCCAGCCCTCGTCCCGTTTGACGTCTGTTCTCTCAGCTTTCAGAAGGAGACAGGTGCAGAAGGCTGAAAAGGGATTTAATTACTAAACATCCCCAATTCCCGATATGCAAACACAGGCTGTCCTGTACACACACCTCCTCACACGGTCACGCACACCCCATGTGCTCCCACATGGGTGCGGGCACAGCCCTGGGCACACGTGTCCCCTTGGGGCCCGAGGCGCACCCAAACCAAGGGATCTGCCAGGGCAGTGCTGTGTTCACACATCATGCCTGCACACAGGAGCCATGTATAAGCACACTGGCAAAAAGGACATGTGGACAACCATGTGCCAGACATGGATACAGGAGCTGTGGGTGTTAACAGGAGTGTGTTTACCGTCGCTGTGTGTGGATGTTCATGTACAATGCATTTATAACATGTGCTCACACCTACGTGCATGTACCCTATAATATAGTCACCCACATGTATGTATCTACACGTATGTATGTGTGCTGTGTTTCTGATAAAAGGAGAGTTTAAAGGCCCTGTCATTGTCAAGCCGTACTGCAGGGGAAAATGAGGTACTTTAGGTGAAAAGACAAATGGAAGCGGAGCATATGGGCCTTTCACACTGGAAACTTCTATTTTCCTTGACACATTATTGAGCATGTGCACACAGCACATAAACTCACACCTGTGCGCACAGGCCTGCAGGTCCACATCCGTTCCGGGCCCAGGATGTACGCCTTCTCCCCTGTTCAGAGACTATACCATGCACACTCACAGTGGTGAGTGACACACACACACGCACACACACTCACCCCTCTGCTGGGCATCTCAATTCTTTCCTTGTCTCTGAGAACTCACGCAGCCTCTTGCTGCGTGCACTTTGTGCTGCTGGGAGACTCAGAGGCCTGGGGAAACAGGGGTGTTTCCAAAAATGCTTGACCGGGCATCTGGCCGTGATGAGGAGAGAGGAGGTCATGCCTCCGGATCCCATCTTAGGTGGTGGGGAGGCAGGGGCAGGCGGGGGAGGAATGGCTGGGACGGAGAGGCAAAACTCTGGAGTCAGGATTCTGACTAGCAGCCTTCAGATTCCCCGACATCCATCCTAAGGGCTGGCCCCGCTGGCCCAGGGGACCAGGCCCCACCTCAGGTTCTGGGGACACCATGGCTAAGACTCCACCTGAAGATTTGAGAAGCCCAGGTAGCTAGCACCTGCTCTGTCCCCATCCACAACTTTGCTTATTCATTGATGGAATAGCCAGTAAGCACCTTCACGGTGTCAGGCAAGACCTGAGGACTGCTGCCAGTATCTCAGTGAGCACCAAGTCCCACCCAGGCCAGGCCCATGGGTTACTTAGCTTCAGCCCTGGGTCAAGCAGAACCTAACCTTGATTTTTTTTCCAGGAAGGGCCCTTGCAAGCTGACAGGAGTTGGGAAGGATGGGGGCTTTCAAATAACCAATCAGTGCGTCCTGTGGAAATGTATGCAAATGAAAGATGCAAATCAGCACTGAGTCGTTTTGCATCTGCAACCTGCTCCACCTGCCCTAGGTGAGCACTTCCTTCCCGTTGACAGGAAGGACGGGAGTTCCAGCGGCAGCAGGAAGCAGGCCTCTGGCTGGAGGTCTGAGGTCCCCGCCTGCTGGCCTGGGGGCCAGCCCCTCCTCCGCCTCCCCCTCACCACTGCCAGGCCCAGCTAGCTCCCCTGCTTGGGTGTGGGGGTCCCCCCTTCTCCTGTCCCAGCCTCGGGTGGCCCTGTTCACACTCAGTCACACCCTCTCACACCTGTTTTTAGTCCAACACAAACTCAGCCATGCACAAATGCACACTAATGTATATACATCTATACACATCTGCACACTCATTTATGCAATCATTTGTGTTACCGGCTCACATATGTGCTCACAGACTCATTGTACACACTCATCTTTGCACATTCTCACTTGTATAAATATAAATGTGATGTATACACATACACATTCATATCTTTATATTTGTACGTTCTTATGCACTTAGACCTTAGTACACTTGTTCACACATGTGCACATCACTTACACGTGTTAACATACACCCCTATGTATGCCTGCACACACCTCTCCTTGACCTCTTGAGAGCCCATGGATCTGGGTCCCATCCAGGCCCAGACCCCAGGATCCTGGGAGAGGTAGGGGGGTGGGGCCGTAGGGCTGGCCAAGCGCCCCCGCTGGAGGGCCCAATTCCTGAAGGCAAGGTCAAGGGCCCAGCCTGGCCTCCTGCGGGCTTCCCTGTATGAATGGGGACCCCTACCATAAACACCCCCAAGAGGCCCTGGGACAGGCAGGAGGGCAGGATCTCCTGGGATAATGCCTCCCTCAGGAAGCGGTAATTGTGGGGTAGAGAATTAGATAATCAGCATCGCCAGGAAGTGGGGCTGTGCCTGCGTTGCCTTTCTTCTTAGAATGAGTGGAGCCGGGGATGGGTGGGAAGGAACCCAGCCAAGCTTGGGGGTGGCTGGGAGGGGGGGTGCGGCGCCCTCATCCCTCATCTGCTGCACGGTAGGTGCCACTAGCTGCTAAGAGTAAGGCAGCCCTGTCAGTCCCCGAGCCCACAGTGGGGGCGTCCCTGGGGAGCCAGCTGGGCCTTGGAGGGGGCTGGGAACCACCTCATTTCATCGCACCCGAGCCCCATCCCTGACTTCCCCTGGGCCTTCCAATCCACCACTGTGCACCAGAGAGAGCCCAGGAACCAGGTAGACCTGAGTCCAAATCCTGACTCTTTCACTTATTAGATGTGTAAGCTTGGTGAGTCCCTAAACTCTTCAGGCTTCAGCTGCTTCCCCGTACCTGCAGGTACGATTCTCCTTCCAGGCTCCCCGGGCACTAAGGGCAGTACCCACACTCAGCGCTGACCCCGTGCCCAGGCTGCGAGGAGGATCTTGCATGCAGTTTCATTGAATCCTCCCCCGAACCCCATGAGGCCAGTTCCCATTCTATAGATGGGGAAACTGAGGCATGGGGAGGCCGTATGATTGTCTGGGGTCACACATTAGTAAGTGGTAGAGCCTAGGTTTGAGCCCAGGTGTCTGTGACTCCAGGGCCCATGAGTTCCACCTCCAGCAGCCTGTCATCCCTTGTCTGCCTGCATCTCCCCTCCTGGTCCGGGGAAGAGCCCCACGGTCTTCTTGACACCCATCCAAGGAGACTTTGCTTGAAGAGCATCACCCAAGGAAATGAGGCAGTCACACTGGAGTTTAGGAGTGGGCGGGCCACCTTTTCCAGCTTCTCCTTGATCCCCATCTGCATCACCGCCAGGTGCACCGCCGTTTGCCTCCAGGCCTGCAGGCATACTCACACACTTATGAGAGCTTCCTTGTCCCAAGGGCCCTCCTGTGTGTGCCAGCGTCCGGAGCCAGAACGCCCCTTCAGAAGAGTCTTCCCACTTGATCTCTTAGGCTGTCCCTTCCCGGCCTTGGATGGAGGGAGTACCTTCCACCCCTGGGGCAGTTGGTATTTTATATCCATTACAGCCCCAGTCCCATTGCACAGATGCAATCACTGAGGTCAGGGATGGGCAGAGGCTTTTCCGAAAACCTTCTCTGAGCCTTGGTTTCCACTTCTGTAACATCAGGGGTTTGAACTTTCCACCCTCCCTTCTCAGAGCCTCCTGTCTTCACCCTCATACGCATCTGGTGCCTCAAAGCCAAGTTCAGAGTGACAAGGAAGTTTTCCCGAAGCACAGGGGCACTAAACTCTCCCCCAGACCCTGCAAATATGGACCAAGTATGACCCGGTTGTGGGGCATTTGTTCCTTCCCTGACTTCACCATCCTACTCTCCACCTGTCTGGTATCACATGGGCAGCAGTCCCAGCCAGGATGGCGTCCTGACTGTACCATGTCTCACCTCTGACCTGGAACAAGAGAGCTTGGCACCCAGCACACAAGGTGTGACTTATTTCCCTTCCCTTCACAAGCCTCAGTGTTCTCATGTGTAAAATGAGGACAATGATGCTACCTTCCAGGAGCTCAGAGGCTACGGGGTAGACAAATAAACTGGCACAGAAGTGTGATAAGTGCCACTGTCAGCTCTGCTCTTAGTGCATCCTTTGTGAGCCCAGACTGTGAGCCGGGCCCTGTTCTGAGCCCTTCACCTGCCCCCTCCTCCAGCCCCAGAAGAATCCTACAGGGCAGGTACTCTTAACATCCATCTGCTGTTCCCTCTTCCTGGAATGCTTTTCCCCCACATCTGCCTGGCTGATAACCTCTTTTGGGGATTGACCTCTTGTCTCAAGTTGTAACCCCCTTGCCTACTTCCTATACTTCCCTCCATATCCCACTAAGTATTTAATTCTTTTATCTTGATTGTTGTCTGTCTCTTACACGAGGATGTGAGCTTCAAGGTGCAGGGATTTGCATCTCTTTTGTTCATTGCTGCTTTTCTGGCACGGTCAGCACATAGCAAATGCTCAGTAAATATTTAGCAAGTAGACACCCATTTTACAGATGAGGAAACTGAGGCCCAGAGAGGTTCTGTGAGCTGTTCCAATGGGTGGTAGGGCCAGAGTGCAGCCTTCTCAGGGCTCCCCAGCCCAATGAGAAGCCCACAAGTTCAGTCCTGGCCTGGGGACTGTTTCCCCTCCGCTCTGCTCTAGGTGGCAGTGGTGGTGGCCAGAGAGTCCCCTCCACCCCCACCCTGTCCCTCCTACCCTCCTTCAGGGACCAGAGGCTGGGAGGGGCCATAGGGGGGCGGGGAGGACCCTGATCCTTCCCCTTCCCCCTCCAGGGCTGCCTGCTCCCCCAGCCTCAGGCTGGAAATCTGACACCCGAGGCCCATCTGCTGCCCTCCTGTCCTCCTGCCCCTGGAGGCTGCTGGGCCAGCGGCTGTGGAGCAGTGATTGTTCGGGGCTGAATGGCCAGGCCTGGTGCCCATACCAGGTGCACCATTGTGAAGGCCCTGACACCTGCCTGGCGGGGCGCAGGCCCTGCCTGGCTGAGAGGAGCCACACCCCCGCCTCCCAGGATGGGGCTGGGGGCCAGGCTTCTGCCGCTCCCCCCACGGTAGAGCACCCACGACACCCGAGTCGCCACCCTGCTCGTGTCTGTCTTCCCGCTTCTCCACCCCCTCCACCTCTCTACTCCTCTCTTTGGCTCTCAGCCCCGTGGGAGCACATCCTGGGGTGGGGTGGGGGGAGTCAGTGAGGCGACTTCTTACTGTCTGTAACAGGCAAGAGACACAAGTTCTCTGAGCCTCAGTTTCTCTCATCTGTAGAATGGGGATAGTTAGAGCCCACCACATAGGAGCATTGGGAAGATCATAGACTGTAGTCCACGGACCATCCTTAACGTATTGTGGGTGACAGAGAAAAGCGAGTGTTATTACTAAGACCTAGCAGTGTGCAGACGGGAACCCAGGGGAGCCAGTCTCAGCCCCCAGCAGGCCCAGCTCAAGGAGCCCCCAGCCCGCCCCGCTGCATGCCTCCCCTTGCCTGGCCTCCCGCCCGCTCTATGAAAATTTAATGCTGGGTAATGACAGTCTGGGCTAATGAAAGAGGCCTCTCTTCTGGCAAAAAGAGAAAAACAAACAAAAATCAACAACCTGCAAGGGGGCATTAACTTTTCATGAGATGCTCTCCCCACTGACACCCCACCCCCCTGCCCTGGCTCACCCGGGCAGCGCCAAACCCCCTCCTTCCTTCCTTCCTTCCCTCTGGGCTGGGCAGCCTGGGCTGGGGGTGGGGCAAGCTCGAGGGAGCCTGGCTCTTTGGGGGACATCTTCCCCGGGGCTCCTCCACGAGGCATCTGCCAGCCCTGGGGAGGGGAGGGGAGCCCCTGAGGAGCCCGCGGAGGGCTCTGGGATGGGGCCCCAGCCCAGAGAATCTTCTCTGGGCCGTGGGCGGGGTGTGGGGTTGAAGGGGCACAAAACCCAGAGTGGGTAGGAGAGAAGAGGAAGGACTCAGGGCCCCCTCCTATCTGTCAACAGCCTCCTGTGCAGAGAGACCCTTCCCCAGCGCGGCTGTCTCTGCTGCCAGCTGGACTGGAAGTGTTAGAGAAAAGGGCATGAAGCATCTCTTGCTCTCTTTCCCTCTCTTTGTGGTATCCTGGAGAGCCATTGGCTGCTGCCCGTGATATCCTGAGAGATGCGACAATTAATTTTCTTTTAATCAAGGTCGGATGAAGTAAACTGGTGCGGTTCTGCAGCCCTTCATTTTCTGTTTTTGCAGCGATGCAAAACAAATATGATCAAATTATGCTCCTTCTCACCTTATTGAATTAGGAAGCATGACTGATCAGAGGGAGTGGAAATGTTCTATACCATGTAGTCCCCACCTTGCTCCCTCCCCGCCCTGGCCTTAGTCTCCCTGGTTTCACCTCCCCAAGGGACCCCAGGGCTTTGGAGGATGAACCCAGCATGGTCTGTGCTTAGCAAATGAGTGATTGAATGAATGAATGAATGAATGAGTGAGGGAGGGACAGATAGAGATCATTAGATAGAGCCAGGTCAGGCTACGAGAAGACTCACTTTGGTGAAGACCAGAATCACATCTGCCCAGGGTCTCTACAGAATATCACCTTGTTTGCTTCTTCATAGGATTGTCACCATCTGAAATTATCTTGTTCACGTGTCTGTCAACACATACATTATTTCTCTCCCCGTCTCGGATTTGTGCTCCATAAGCTCAGGACCTCATTTTTCTCATTTACCATGAGTCCTGGCACATAGTAGGTGTTCATTAAATATTGGTTGACTAGGCGAATGATTCTAATACATCCCAACTGAGTGGCTGGACTTCTGGTTCAGCAAGGGTGACAGGCATCAACAATCCTAAGATCACGTCATTGGTGTCACACAGAGATCTGAATGCAGGGCCACCAGAACTAATTCTGCGTGGTGGGGTTGAGGAGGTAACATTAAATCTGTGTCTGAAAAGGTAAGTAGGAGTTGGACCCAAGGACAAACAGAGTGAGAACTTTTGGGCAGAAGAACTTTGTATGTAGAGGCTGGTGGTCAGCAATGGCAGGGCTGACTAGCTTACCCAGCAGGAGAGGCTGCCACAAATGGGACAGTGTGGCTCGTTGGTTAGGGCTGTGCCCTAGGGCACTAGCTAACCTGGGCTCAAGTCCCAGCTCCTTTCTGGGACATTTCAGATTTTCTCTGTTGTCCTCTTTACAGTGAGGATGACAATTGACACCTCATCTCAGAGTCATCCAAGGAATGAATGAAGTGACAACCATGTCAGGTGTCCTCAGGCAGTAGGCACTGGATGAATGTCAATTACCATCTCACCATTGGTTTTGTTTCTTTGTTTGTGTTTGTTTTTTAACCATAGCTTTTATTTCTATTATGAAAGGCAAGTTGGAGCTAGATTGGGAAAGCCCTTGACTGCCACACCAAAAAGGGAGAGAGAACAGACAGGTATGTGGGCTTCTCAGGCTGCCGGTGGACCCAGCCCGTGATGCTCAGAGCAGGGCAGACAAGTTGAATCTCTGTGGACAAATCTATTTTTTAGGCCAGGAAAGCTGGCTGTTTGAGGGACCCTGCTGAACATCCTTTTCCAAAGCAAAGACTTTCTGTAAAGTAAATGACCCACCTTGGGCATGGGATAGTAAGTCAAAAGAGTTACTTTTGTTTACAGCCAGGCTGCCCTGACCTGTGCTGGAACACTCTGACCCTCCTCCCCCACTACCTAGGGCCCTGTTCTAGGTAGTGGGGGTGGGAACGGAGGGCAGTGATGATGTGGTTCCCACCTTGGGCAGCTTGGAGCCTAGCTGGGGGAGAAGACAAGCACACACGTGACAAATGCCATGAAGTAACAAACAAGGGGATACACACATATAGATGCACTCCAAAGAGAAAGAAAAAACAGACTGGAGAAGTTACCCAGCCCCCCAGAGTCAGGCATGCTGATTCCAGGGCCCCGGGGCAGAGGGCCAGATGGCACAGGGAGACACAGGGGGCAGCGGGTCTGCCTGGAGGAGGCCACAGAGCTTTAAATTGGGATGCAGGTGAGGCGTTCCCAGTGGAAGGAGAGGTACTTGGGGAGGCTCAAGGACAAGGCGAGTCCCTAAGGGCACGTGGGCAAGTGGGATTGTCCATCTCTCACTCCTGGGGGTAAGGTCTGCTGTGAAAATGTCCCACACATATGGTCCTCAGGAGACTCAGGGAAGCCCCCCGAGCACCCAGGCCCACAGAACCCCTCCTCATGAGCATTCCACAGCTCTGGGGCTTTAGGACTAAAAGGCTTGAACCTCACAGTAGCACCAACTCCAGCCAGACTCTGGGCAGCCTGCTGTCATGGGCCAACTTTAGGCTTCCTGGCTCTATCATGTCTGAGTTGTGTAACCCTGGGCAAGTGACCTGACCTCTCTGGGTTTGGAGGAGATGAACCTCACAGGACTTGCTGTGTGGTCCCAGCAAATTCCCTGATCTCCTTGGGCCTGCCCTGCCTTGGGGGAGTCCCTTTGCTGGCTCTGGGTCCTCATCCTGGGCTGCGTTGTAAAGAGGCCAAGGGGTGCCTGAGCCCTTGGGCTAATGGGTGAGTCTGGGCATTGCTCCACGGGACTTCCCAGTGTCTGCCTGCTGTGCCCGTGGGCCTGGGCCACAGCCTGTGGGACCAGTCTCTGGGTGGGGACTTCTCACCAGCTGAATCATGACTCCTGGGGTGCAGCTGATGACCCAGATCATCTCCAATGCCTCCCCTTCCCCTCTGCTTCCTGTTCTCCTCCCCTTGTCTAGTCATTGGGTGAACTAGACTGACACTGGGGCCACTCAACCCCAAATCTCTCCTATGCTAGACAAGGTCTATGGTCCTCCTAGGCCTACTATCTCTTCTTCTCTAAGTTCAACGACAATAGTAATAGCTGAGCAGTAGCAGCTATGAAGTACTTTCCATAGATTAAACCTAATCCCTCCATTTGCCAGGTGGAGTTATTACTATTATCCCCATTTTGCAGATGATGAAAAGGAGGCTCAAGAGAAGTGAGTGGCTTGCCCAAGGCCACAGAGCTAGAAATGGCCAGGCTGGGATTTTCACTGGGTGTCCCTGATGCCGGAGCTCACGATCTTTCCATGATGCTTTGTGCAGTTTGTCTTTATTGCATCTCTTCTAACTCTCTAGTGGTCCTCCCTCTTCTCAGAGCCCCAGGAGCCTCCAACTGGTTCCCATGAAACGGACTTGTCCCAATCCCAGTCCACCAGGGCTCTGTTCTCCCAGCGGCTGTTCCAATCACTTCGTCCAGCCAGTTTCACAGGTCGTCTCTCCAGGAACTTGCTAACTCTATCAAAGGAGCCTTCTAGAGATGCTGCCTAAGGGCAAAGGAACGAGACCAGTGCAAGGGGCGTCTCTAGCAGGCTCCTCAATCTGCTCTAGGGCAGTGGCTGGGGTAAGGGACACCTAGGGCCTTGTCCCTGGACAGGGCCTGGGATGCAAGCGGGAGGTGATGAGAGGGAAGGGGCGGAGCCGGGGGTGTGTGTGATGCGCACCCAGCTGGTGAGCGGTGATCCTCCTTATCCCGGCATCAGTGCGTCGCTGCTTTTCCAGGCTGAAGTTTCAGATCTCGTTTTCACTTTGGCCTTTGATCACACCCAGAGGGGGTGGTGGGTGGGCCAGGGAGGGGTGGGGGTAGGGGCCTTGAGGAGTGGAGAGGAGAGTGGATTCCAAGGCAACACCCCCTCCCTGGACATGTACCAGTATCTGCTGTCAGAAGTGATGCTCTGAGGATACATGACAAGCAGCCTGAAGCTGGCGCTCCGACAGCAAGGTTCCCACCTGGGCGTTGCTTCTGGCCTGCTCTTGAAGCTGCTCCTTTTTTGTTTTCTAAATGAAAATAGCTTTGCTGTCTTCCCCCCCCCCCAACTATTAAAGGCACATATGTTTGCTCTATAAGGCTCAGACCATATGGAAGAGAAGTTCCCAGATCGTCCCTCCCCATTGCAGACACTGGGGGGAAACTCAGCTGTTTCTATGCATGTATCCACACAAAGATTTTTCTCCACTAGGAAAAACAGGATGCTACGCCTCAAACTGTTTTGGAAACTGCCTTGTTTACTTCCAATGTCTTTTGAACATTTCTCCATGTCAGTACATATTGAAAGCTACATTCACTGACTCCATAAAATTCCTTACTCTATGGTGTATTTAACCAATTCCTATAGATACCAAGGGCGGAAGGGGGGGATGAATTGGGAGAATGGGACTGACATATATACACTATTACGTGTAAAATAGATAACTAATGAGAACCTACTGTATAGCACAGGGAACTCTACTCAGTGCTCTGTGGTGACCTAAATGGGAAGGAAATTAAAAAAAAAAAAAAGGAGAGAGGGGATATATGTATATGTATAGCTGATTCACTTTGCTGTACAGCAGAAACTAACACAACACTGTAAAGCAACTATACTCCAATAAAAATTAATTTAAAAAATCACACACACACATACACACACACACACACGCTCATTGTGGAGAAATCAGACAACACATAAAGATTCTAAGAAGCAAATGTAATTCCCTGGCCATTCGACCCTTGTGAATTAACTACTGAGAACATTTTCTGGTCATGGATTTGAAAGGCAAGGCCTTCCCGTCCTGCAAGGGTCCTCCACTACAGAGCCAGGAGGCTGGACTTGGTCCACAGTAAGTAGAATTTAGGGTAGATTCAGGAGGGACTGTCCCAGCTGAGAGGGTCAGCATCCCTGAGCCAGGTGACGGAGGGGAGCAGGGGGGAACTGGGTGCTCCGGGGCCAGATGCTGGGGGAGTCCCTGGCTGGGGTCCTCGGAAGTGGCATTCTTGGGGTCACTGAAACTTGAGAGGGGAAGAGAACAGTCGCGGAGTTGGGCAGCAGCATCTGGGAGGAGAGACTCTTACAGAGGGGAGGACCAGGGAGGAGAGAAGAAAGGGGGTGGGGAGGGACCGTTTGCAGCCAGAAGCCTGTGTCTGTGAGCAGGGCTGGTGGAATGAAAGATGGTGGTGGGCTCTGAAAATGTGTGTGTCAGCAGTGGGCAGACCCCACCAACACTTAGAGCTGCCAGGCAGGGAGGCGCTTTCAGGGCGAGTGGAGAAAGGGCCAAATAGCCGGGCTGAGCGATAAATCTCTGCAGAACCTACTCACACCCCGAGAGCCCCATCTCCTCCAGCCACCCCCAGGGGCCCGGGGATCTGGGGGCCCCCTCCGTCCGTCATTCTTCATCATCCCCTTGCCGTCACTGTCTCCCCAGGAACGTCCTTCATCCGGCCCGCAGGATTCATGTCACCCCATGGAGCGCGGGCTCCGTGCCACTGTACACTTCGGAGAATCATTAGCAGAAATCATTAGCTAGAATACAGCCTCCCCCATAAATCTCCCCTGCACCTGGATCGTTTGTCGGTGCCTAATTTCCATCTCCCGAACTTTATGATTTGTCCCTCGTTTGATGGGCGCTTCTCCCATCAATTGTGCCGTAAGTGCTTGCAGAGAAAGACCCCCTGCACTGACCCTATCTCAGACGGACGGGATTGGGCTCCCTGCCCTGCGTGCTGGGGGGAGCCCCCCCTCCCCAGCCCCCTCCTTGGCTCATCCCTCAAAGGGCAGCTTAAAGATGCTGCACCCGCAGCTACCCTCAGAGATGCAAGGTAGAGCGGGGCCCAGAGTGTGGCTGGGATGATGAGGGGATAAAGGAGGTGGGAAGGGCCTGTGGCTGGCTGGTGTCGAGGGCGAAGTGTCCTGGGATAGGAGTCAAGAGGCTTGCATTTTCATCTCTGCCCTCAACGCGCTGTGTGACCTCAAGCATGTTGCGTTCCCTCTCTGAGCCTCAGTTTCTTCATCTGATACATGAGGATAATGCTGCCCATCTTTCATGGTTATGGGGAGGGTGGAGGTCATTCATTCATTCATTTGTTTGCTGATTATTCTCTCACTTGTGCTTTCACACATTCAAAAGTCACTCAGGGGCTTCCCTGGTGGCGCAGTGGTTGAGAGTCCGCCTGCCGATGCAGGGGACGCGGGTTCATGCTCCGGTCCGGGAAGATCCCGCATGCCGTGGAGCGGCTGGGCCCGTGAGCCATGGCCGCTGAGCCTGCACGTCCAGAGCCTGTGCTCCGCAACGGGAGAGGCCACAGCAGTGAGAGGCCCGCGTACCCCCCAAAAAAAAAAATCACTCAGAAAGTTCATCCACTGTAGAAGCACTCATGGGACACCTGCTATGTACCAGGCCGCTCTGAGAGTGGACAGAATCAGCAAAAGCCTCACAAGCTGGCAGAGCCGGAAGAATCTTGATGGCTGAGAACCAGGGCCTTTGTGTCCAGGAGATGTGGGTTTTGAATCCTGGCTCTAACGCTGACTAGCTGTGTGACCTTGGGCAAGTCACTGGACCTCTCTGAGTCTCAATTCCCTCATCTGTAAAAAGGGGGTGAAATGAGTGACCGTATGGAGAGCACCTAACACACAGCACATGCGTGACACACGACGCCTGTTGCCATTGTTGTTGTGTCACTATGAGGACACAGAGAGAGACAGTGGCTTTCCTAAGGCACGGAGGGAATTGGGAAATGCGAATGAGAGGATTTAGAGAAATGTGAAGGGGGGACAAAAGCACCGGGCCAAGAGCTTTGGCCTGGGGAGGGAGTGTTTCCTGCCTTACCCCATTGCCCAACTGACGCATTTAGAAATGTCAGATGAACCCCAGGAAAGGGGCTGAGAGGAGGTTAGACTGGACCTCAAATTTTTGCACCCTACAAAGGAAGTCTGATCTCAGGGACTGTTCTCAGGAGGCCTTGGGGTCCCAAGGAGCTGCCTGCTCCCCAGGCTGGGGTGAAGATGTGGAGTCTGGGAAATTGAGAAACCCAGCCGGCGGTGCCTGCCCAAGGCAGATCTACAGATCTGGAAGGCTTCCTGGCTGTGACGAGTGTACCTTTCAGTTTGGGGACACAGAGTTCAACCCCATCCGCCCACGGGAGGATGCTGGTAGTTCCATCAGGACCCACGGCAGGGGTGGGCCCTCTGGAGACGAAGCCGGTGAGGGGAGCACCTAGGACTGGCCCCCACCTGGGGGGCGGGGGAAGGCCCAGTCAGCACAGTGGTCACTGCACCTGGCATTTGCAGGGATGTCCTTAACTCCCACTGTGGGTGGCCAGGGAGCCTGATGGTTGGGTGTATAAGTCATGTGGCCTCAGGAGAGTTGCTTAAACTCTCTGAGCCTCAGTTTCTGCCTTAAAAAAAAGGGATAATAATCTCACAGACTTCATAAGGTGGTTAGAAGATTATAAACCTCTTAGTTGGGCACCTGGCGCATAGTAGGCGGTCAATAAATGATGGTTATTGTCAACATCCCACGCTGTGACCCTCTCTTTTGCTTTATCACCTTCTTGCAAAATGACAAAGGGCAGGATTTTTATGCCCATTTTAAAGGTAGAGAAACTGAGGCCCAAAGTGGCTCAGAACATACATAATTTCAAGCAGCTGGTCGGTGGTAATATTGGGACTAGAGAACCCAGGCTTCCAGGGCATACGGTATCTGCCCCAATGTGTGAATTACCAGGAACTGAAAACAAAGAGCAGGGATTCAGACTCATCAACACACTCCCACAGGGGTGACTCACTTGGGAGAGGAGAGCCGGGATCTGCCCCAGCACATTTCTGCCCCCTGACCTGGCAGCAGCAGCCCTGCTGACCCGAGGGCCCGGGAAATGGGGGCTCAGAGGAAGAGGGGGAGGAGGAGGCCACACCACTTCCACCCACCTTGGCAGACCAGACCGTAGGGGCTTAGGCCGGCTGCTTCCTTCAGCCCAAGGGTCCCTGATGCTCTGAGGGCCTGAGCCCCAAGGGACACCCAGGGCAGTGCCCTCGGCCTGAGGGCAGGAGAGTGGAGCTGGGGGTGGGAGTGGGGCGTGGGTCCCAGGCACCACAGGCTAGGAAGCAGCTTGCAGATTTTACAGGTCACATTATCTTTAATGGGCATCCTAAAAAGAATGTCAGGCACTAGAGGTTTTTTTTCCCCCTCCTCTCTCTCTCTCCCTCTCTCTCTTTGACTCTGATCACTGCAATCACCACTGCAGGATTTTTATTGCCGACCTGGCCCCAAGGAGCTGGGCAGCCCACTAATACCAGCTGAGCTCCGGGTCTGAGGCAAAGTTGGTTATCTCTTCCTGGAGTGGGTGGCTGGCTTCCAGGGCATACGGTGGCATGGTTGGTGGTAACAGCACGCTCCCTCCCCCTTCAGACTGGAAAGGGCCTGTGCTTCCCCCGTCTAGCTAGGGCACCAACTAGACTTCCAAGTAGTCTTTCCCTAACTTCCCTCCACTTGTTTCTGCCCACAGGAGAATTCAGTCCATGGGGTGGGGGGCTAATTTGCTTTCAGCATCAGCTCTCTGGCTCTGCTTATCCCAGATTCAGGGGTGGGGGGCAGGGGCTTGGGTCCCCATGCAGACCCTGCCTCTCCTCACCCTCTCCCAGATGGCTCAGTTTCTCCTTGACCCCATCATTAATTGATCTTGATCCGAGAAAGAGGCCCAGCCCTTGAGGTCCCCAGAAACCAGCTATTGGGCCCAGAAGTCCTGCTGGGGCAGCCTCACCTCCTGCACCTTTAAAATGGGTTGGATCCTTCAGCGCCCACTACCCCAAGGGCATTGTGTTTGGGGCTTTGGTTCCTTGCACTTGAGGAAAAAACACCATTCTGGAAGTGACAGGGAGAGGTCTAGAAGACAAGGGTGTGTGTGTGGTGGGGCATGCATTTAGCCAGGAGAAGGGCATTCATAGGCTCTTTGAGTCCAAATGGAAGAGTGGTTAGAAGCATTGATTTTGGGGTCCCAGTCCCACAACCTGCCATCTCTGAGCCACGATTTCCTCATCTATAAAATGGGGGTGATAATAATAGTCCATACCTCATAAGGTTGTTGGGGGGAAGTTACTGGGTTCACAGGGCCTGGCACATGGTAAGTGCTCGATAAATGCTAATGGTCATAATTAGTGTGATTATTAATCAAGTTTGGGTACATCTGAGCTGCTGCTCTCTGTCCCTGGGGACTCCAGGAAAAGGGGATATGGGCTGACACGGCAGCAAGAGGCACCCAGGTGACACAACAGGAAGAACTTCAGGCCATGATACCAGCAGCAAGGGGGACGGGGTGTGACATCTGTTTCCTCCAAAATGGTTAAGAAAGAGAGACTCACCAAGACAGCAAGTGCCTCCCAGGAAAATTAGGCAGCAGGCCTAATGAAAACCAGGCAGCGGGCCAAGTAAGAAATGTGACCTTCCTCCTGCCTCCCCTTTCTCTTCCCTCTGAACCTGGGGGTAAGGTGGGGCAGGGTCTTTGCCTTCAGCTGGGTCTCAGGCTGGAGGCACCACTAGGACAGATGCTGAGGGTGGGGAAGGGGACAGGGGAGGGGGGGTGTCAGGGAAGGCTGTGGGAAGATGGGATGGGACTAGATGAAGCTGGTCAACCAAATCTGGCCTTAGAGTCTGACAGGTTTTTCGGGGCTCCTGGGACCCTAGAGAAGCTCTAACACAAGCCCATCATTTTACCCACAAGGAAACGAAGACCCAGATTGGGGAGGAGGCTTGTACAGCAGGCAGGATCAGAGCCTGCCTTGAACCTGGCCTCCCTGGCTCTGGGCTTGGCAGGAGGAACTTAGCCCCAGTCCTTTGGACACCTGGCTTTCTCAGGCTGGGATAGCTCCATCGTGGGGCACGAAGTCTCAAACCTTCTCCCCCAAAGTGCTGCTAAGGGCAGCCCCTCACCAGGGTGGCCTGGTGGTGAACCCTGGGGGCCCCCCTCAGTTTACAGAAGTGTGATGTGCTATCCCATAATGGATCTGTGTTGCTTAAATAAAAGATAATTCTCTCCCCACCCCGCTCCCGCCAAATTTAAGAAAGAAATTGACATATTGAGAAGACGTGCCAGGTTTATCCTGCGGCTTCACCTCCCCCCAACACGGGGCAGTATCTCCCCCAGCTAGAGAAACTCAGGGTTCACTGATCCACTCTGGCCGCCAGCCCCTTGAGGACAGAGGATTTTGTCAGTTCTGTTCACTGCTGTGTCGCCAGCACCCACAACAGTGCTTGGCACATAGTAGGTGCTCAATAAATAGGTGTTACCTGAATGAATAAGCGAGGCTGTCTGGGGAGGCCTGCCGGAGGCAGTTACGTTCCAGCTGAAATCTGAGGAGGTGGAGAGAAAAGAGACAAGCCCTCGGGTCAGCGTGTGTGAAGGTCTTGAGCGAAGAGCCCAGAGTTTTTGAAGAGCAGAGATGATGCCAATGTGGCTGGAGTGTGCTGAGTGGGACGCAGTGAGGTGGAGGCTGTTCAGCCCAGTCCCTCTCCTTTCTAGCTGTGACCTTGCACAAGCTGTTGGTCCTCTCTGAGCCTCAGTTCCCTGACCTGTCAAATGGGATAATAAAAGGAGCTACCTCATCGGGACTTGGGAGGACCCAGGGATCCATGCACAAGGCCAGCCCATGGCCAGGCCTGAATCCTCAGTGGCTCTAACAATAATAATTTAAAATTAAATTAATAATTAATAATAATAATAATTCCAACTACCACCAAGAAGCTCTGTTTTTCATTTTACACCATGCCCCACGCCCCACCTCAAACCCAGGCCAAGCTACAGCTTGGTGGGGTGCCCCCTTCTCACCCCTGCCCCGCCTGAAGGTCGGGCCTCCCCAAGGTTATCTCTGTTTTTCTCTGGATTCTGCAAAGTCGCACAGGTCACACTCTGGGGCTGAAAAGTGTTGCTTTTTATAGCCTTCCCTGATGGCAAGGAATGCCAGTGGGGCCCATCCTGGGGAGTCCTGGTTCCTGGGCTGAGCTACCTCCGGGGGCTGGGCCCCCGCAGCCATGCCGGCCTGACACCCCAGTGCTCTGAAGCCCTTCTAGTCCAGGCCCCCACCCCTGCCAGGTCACAGGGACAGGGATGCTGGCCAAGAAGGTGGAAATGCCCTGAACAGAGAGCCAGGACTCCCTGATTCCAACTCTGGCAGGCCACTATCTGGCTCTAAAATTCACTTTCCCCACCTGTAAAATGGGACTATCGGGCCTTGCGTGCCTCCCATGGTGGTGAAGGGTGGGAAAGCTTTGGGGAGAATAGGGCAGAGGGTCAGCAGGTCCCAGGGCCAGGGCCCTGTGAGGGCAGGAGGGAGAGGCAAAGAGACCAGGGGAAAGGGAGGCAAAACAGTTACCGTTTCAAAGGCGCTGGCGCGAGGATGGAGGAGGGATTTGGTGGCAGGCACTCCGCCTCCTTCACCGCATGGAAGCCTGAGCCTTGGAGGGGGCACAGCGATCAGTATTACACATGGGAAAAGCTAGGCTGGCACGGCTGAAGTCGTTGGCCCAAGGTCACCTGGCTTATAAGTGGCAGAGGTGGATCCGCACTCACATCTGTCCCTCCCTTTGGTCACTTCAGCAGGCCGCCCCCGGTGACAGCTGGCCGCAGAGAGGACCAGATGCAGGACCATGTCCCCGTGTGGGAGCCCTCAGCTTGCAGAGTTCCTGCCCCCTTGCTCCCCCAGGTAGCTCCTCTCCAGTCTCTGCATCCCCGCCTCTCCCAGGCCCCCCTCACCGAGGAAGGGGCTTGGCTGCGGGGTCCTGGCCAATGCCCCAAGAGCAGCTGAGGGCTTGCTCAGCAAGACCAACGCTGCCCTTTGCTTCTCCCCCACCCCCTCACCCCCACCTCTGCCTCCCCCTCCTTCCTTTTAATCTGGTTCTTATCAAGGATGATAACATTCACCAATAATAAAACCCGGGTCCACTTCCTAACAGCTGATTGCCCCCACGCCCTGATCCAGCGATAGGAGCCTGTGTCTTGCGCTGGCCCGAGGAGACCTCCATGAAGCAACCACCCTGCCCCTAACCCATACGACGTCTACAGGGCACTTTGATCACTCCTGCTGCTGGCCGACTCCCTGGGTATCTTCTGGAGAGAGGATGCAGCCTCCCATCTCTCCAAGAATCTCAAAGCTGCTTCCTTTTCACCAGGACCTGCAGAGCGGACTCTAGACCAACCTGCGGTGTCCATCTGTCCATCCCTCTTTCCAAAGCACAGCACGTAACAGCTACCCTTATTGAGCACCTACTTTGTGCTAGGTTCTGTGGTAGTGTTTTCAGGCATTTTCTCAAGGAATCATGAATAATAGGTATTATCCTTAACCCTGTTTTACTCAGCTGTGAGCAAACTGAGGCTCAGAGAGGTCGTCGCTTGCCCCAGGTCACACAGCGGGTTAGGGGCTGAGTCAAGATTCAAACTCAAGATTACTGTACTCCAGGGTCCACACTATCAAGTGCCTTGCCTCCTGCCTCCTGTCTGTGCCCTGCCAGGTGGAGAGCACCTGCCAAGCAGCATCCTGTCCTCACACAACCTGGGGGGCCCTGCCCCAAGAGAAACAGACCCAGGACCCTGCTCCTTTCCTCTCTGCCCTGAGGTCTCAGCTGGCAGGGCTGAGAGTAGGGGTTCCTGTGTAGCCAGCCTGGGCCAGCTGCCAGGGCTGAGCTGGGGTGCCTGCACCCCATGAGGACCTTTGTCCCTTTAATAGGTCCTCCTTGGTACAGGACGTCCCAGGGTGGAGAGTGCATTCTGAGTGCCAGGCTTGGGCAAGCCCTGCCCAGGGCACTCCCCATGTTCTGGGGCTGGGGGCAGGGCACCCACATCTTTGACTACAGGCATTAGTTTCCCTGAGCACAAGAACCGGGACTCCCAGTCACCACCAGCCAGAGCAGGACATAGGGGGTCCCAGGAATGGTGGTTACCAGATGGGCAGCCTGGATCTTTCCGAAATGAAATTCATAGACAGGACCCTCACCCCCCAGGTTTGTGTGGATGCCCCATCTGCCCCCACCCTGTTTTCAACTCCACACCCCTGTTCCTCCCACCTCTATCCTAGCCCCCAACATGCCTGGAAAGTATCCCCCAGCCTCCCTGCCAACTTTTGAGCCTCCACAGTCTTCAAGGCCCTGCTCCTGACACCTCCCCCAGGAAGTCCTCTCTGACTGCTGCAGCTCACAGTAATCTCCCTTTCCCACCTGGAATTCACAAAGCCCTTATGTAGGACACACACCAGCCTTCAGTTCTCTTCAACCCACACCGACTGAGCCCCTACTGTGCACCAAGCCCTGTGCTATACTTGACTGGGTGCAGGGAGAGAAAAAATTGTTAACACACAGTCCTGGCCTTGTGGGTGTGCTCAGGCCTGTGGCAGGGGGGATCACATCATACACTCCTTTAGCACTTTGCTAAATAGCATGATCTCCCTGCCCATGCCCCCCAGGTCCCCAGTTCTCTAGTCCCCAGGGGTGCAGGCTCCCCAAGCTCAGCCCTGTCAGCAGCCCAGAGTAGGTGCCCAATAAATACTGGTTGGATAAAGAATGAATTGAATGAATGGATGAATGAATGAGCCAGTACCTGTGGGCTTACCTCATTTCCTCCCCTGGATGCTAAGCTGCTTGAGGGCAGGGACCAGGTGGTCTCACACTCAGGAAAAACAAGGGTTTCTGGAAGCTTAGAGGAGGGACATGTGACCAAGACTATGGCAGGTGGTCAGGAAAATGCTGTCTCATTTGAGACCTGACAACAGAGGGGTAGGGGCAGGGACCAGGCAAGAAGAGCATTCCTGAAAATGCCATATGCCACAAGCAAAGGCCAGAGCCAAGACCACATGGCACTTTTGAGGGAAAGCAGACGGCTGGTGTGTTGGGGCAGGGAGAGTCGAAGAGGGTGGCAGGGTCACACCTGGAGGGACCTTGTGAGTCATAGGAAGGAGTCTGGACCCCTGATGGCCTCAAATCCACTGCTACGTGGACAGCAGGTGGGCAGGACCAGCCTGGGGCCAGTGCCCTTTTAGGAGGCAGTTGCAGAATTCCAGGGGAGGCTGAGGGTGCCCAGATTTACTGTTCCTCCTTCCTCAGCTCAGGGAGTCTGGGGCTCCCAGATCTTAGCCTCTGGGGACCCTTGGGGTTCATTTGGTCTTATCTTCAGTTAGGAACACTGAGGCCCAGAGCTGGGGAGAGCCTTGCCTGAGTTTGAGAACAAGCTGGGGTGAGAATCCAGGGCCCGGGTCTCAAGCCAGAGAGGCCCCTCCCCACCATGGAGCAGGGAAGGGTGAGGCACCTAAGAAGGCAAGGGTCCACTGGGAGATACCTGCTCAGGTCACAGGCAGACAGTCTTGAGTGGTCCTGGCAAGACCAGGGCATTTAGAATGGTCCAGAACTGAGGGCTGAGGATGAAACGAATCCTTCCAAGCGGCAGGGGTTAGGCAGCAGCTGGAGGACCAGGTTCTAGTATGATACAGGATCCTGAGCCTACAGAGCCCCCAGTCCTGGGGGGACCCCTGCCTGAGTCATAAAGTAAGAAGGTTATTACTCTAACTGCAGGTGGTGACAGCAATGGCCACCCTCTGTCAAACAGCTCCTATGTGCCTGGCATTATTTCATTGAGCCCTCACGATAACTTGTGAGGAGGTTGTGTTATTGCCCCATCTTACAGATGAAGAAACAGAGGCACAGACCAGTGATGTCATTCATGTGACAGCTGTGAGTCAGAGATTGAGGATTTGAATCCAAGAGGCCTGACCCCAGAACCATCTCTTAATGTTGGAGGGCCAGCCCTGGTTATGCCCAGTTGAGAGTCAGGACTGGGTTCAAGACTGCCCTTATGTGACCTTGAGCCACTGAACCCGCCTCTCCGAATCTCAGTTTCCTTTCCTCACTTCCCAGGACCTGAGGATGAGGACGAGAAGACCTCAAGTGGTTGCCGTGAGGACACAGGAGGTGTCGCATTTAAAGTGCCTGAAACACAGAGTGGGCTCGGGGAGCACCAGCCCTCGCCCTGCCTGGCCTCTGTTGGTTGCCTGCACCCCTCCCCAGGCACATTCAGTCTCTGCCCCACGCCCATCTGCGTGCCAAGCTGCCAGCCTTGGCAGGCGAGCCAGGCCTGCCTCCTGCCCTTCTCCTCCTGTGCATCGTGGGGAAAGATCTGGGCCCCTCCTGTGGGGCTGCCCTGGTGGGGGCTGGCCTCCTCCTGGATGGGGTTGGGGGAAAGGAAGTACCTGCACAAAAGGCAGCCACACTCTCTGAGGGCCCAAGAGTTCTGGAGAAAGGGGCAAAGCCGCCCTGCCCTCATTTCTCCAGCCCACTTCCTCAGCCCTTGATAAAGGTGTTTAATGAGCAAACACATGTTTGAAGAGAAGGCTCATTTCTGGGAAGAATCTGGTTCCCCCGAGATGCTAAATAGAAATTCTCTCTCTCACCTCCTCTGATTGGCCTTGGTTTTGATGTTGGTCCAGGTGAGTGCTCTGAACCTCAACTTCCCCATCTGTAAAATGGGGATGAGACTTCCTTCCTGGAGAGTTGGGAGGCTTCAATAAAAGCACCATAATGTGATAGCTATTTTAACCTAACCAAATATTCTCCTGTCTCATTCAGCTTCCAGCCCGAAGTCTCCCCTTTTGAGCACCTGGAGACACTGAAGACCTACCCCCAAGTTCCTGGGGGGTGGAAATGGGGAACAGAAGCCAGGTGTCCCAACTCTTGCTTCTGCCTGTCCTTGAGGTGGCAGTGCCAAGATACCATCTCCCCTCCCAAGGGCCCAGAGGAATTTGGAAGGCAAAGAAAAAACAACAAGTCCCAGGCCAATGTTTTTCATTTTTGTCCTGAACAATGCCGTTTCTGCCGTTTCTGATTGTTAAGCAAATATTGCAGGAGGCGGGCCCCAGAGCTGACGCAGGCTGGGATATTATCAGAGCTACAGCCCCAGGGCCCAGGGCCCTGACACCCACAGATTCTGCCTAGGACTCCAGGTGCCACTTTTGGCCCTTCCCGAGCCTAGCCACCTCTGAGGAGGGGGCTTCAGGGTCTAGGGTCCGAGGGCGTCCTGACTAGAGAAGGCTTTATGGAGAACAGTTCTGCCCAGCACTGCCAGTTCTCCCCTCCCCCTCTCCAACCTCTGTAGGGCACAGGGGGTTTGACTGGCTGTCCCAGTTTACTCTGGACTGTGGGGTTTCTCGTGACCAGGGACTTTGAGTGCTAAAACTGAGACAGTCTCGAGTGAACCAGGATGATCGGTCACACTACAGGGTCAACGAATTGAGAGTCGAGTAGGCAGATTCCTTAAACGACCATGATGCTAACAATATCTGCTAAGACTTCTCCCACCATTTACTGAGTGATTACTATGTGCCGGACACCCCACACAAGGTGCTTGACGTGTATCACTTCACATACCTCCACAAACAGACCTGTGGGAAACTGTGAGTCCCATTTTACAGATGAGAAAACTGAGGCTCAGAAACTGAGGTGCAGGAGGTCACGCAGCTGTGAAGTGGCAGAATAGGGAGTCAAACCCAGCCTGATTCCAAAGCCCTGGCTTTCAGTTACCCTCTGCCCCATGAGGTAGATTGACCTTGGCCAGCCACAGATGGTAAGACCAAGGTCAAGAGAGGTGGGGAGAGCCCAACCTCAAGCTGGTGTTCCCTCAGTGAAGCCAGCTTTAGGGTGCCTCTGCCCATCAGTATCGGAAGACCCATTTGCCCCTTGGCCTAGCCCGGGAAAACACATTACAGCTGGGCTTGGGGGGAAGAAGATGCCCCATTCTTGTCTCAAGGGCCCCAGAAACTGCCCCCAACATAGGAGGTCAGCGCCGCCCCTGGAACTTGGCCTTGTCTTGAGAGTCTATTGCTGCATCGGACAAACCCAGGCTTGCTCACCATGGGACAGTCTCTTCCAGAGCCCTGGCTGAGTCAGGGTCCCAGAACTCCAGCCCCTGCAGGTTTCTGAGGACTGGAAGGCAGGGGTCAGAGCTTGACTGGACTTCATTCTCACCAGAGGCTGGGCCTGGGACTTCCTGGGCAGCCCCCTCCTCTCTGTCCCCCTGTGCTTGGCTGGTGCCTTGGCCTCCGTGGCAGGGAGGGCACCGGCGCTCTGGGGGTCTGTTTGAGGTTTCCTCCAGCGGCTGGTGGCAGCGGGTACAGCTCATTAATTAATTAGCGCTTAAGTACTTAGCATCCTCCTGCATCGTGTCAAACGAGGATTTGAGTCTTAATTCCCTGTGTAGGTAACGGTGGGAATGTGTCAGGGAGAGCGGTCAGGACTTAGAGGAAACGCTTCCCCTGGCTTGGATGCTGGCTGGGACCACTAGTGATGCAGAGGGAAAAGACACCCACGGGGGGCTTCCCTGGTGGCGCAGTGGTTGAGAGTCCGCCTGCCGATGCAGGGGACACGGGTTCGTGCCCCGCCAGGGGGATCCCACGTGCCGCGGAGCGGCTGGGCCCGTGAGCCATGGCTGCTGAGCCTGGGCGTCCGGAGCCTGTGCTTCACAACGGGAGAGGCCACAGCAGTGAGAGGCCCGCGTACCGAAAAAAAAAAAAAAAAAAAAAAAAGAAAGTGCTAAACATTGAGCCTGAGGTTTTTAGACTGGCCACAGTCTAAAATGTGCTCTGCTCTGTGACCTGAAGAAAGCCACACAACCTCTCTGAGTTTTGATTTTCTCATGTGACATGAGGATAACAATCCTGCAGGAGACAGTATCTCCAGCTGATTGCTCTGTGAATTGACATCATGTCATAAAACTTCAGGGATTGTGTTATTTAGGTACCAGAACTGGCTAATGGTTCTACAGAGACCTTTGTCCACGGCGGAAACCTTTACAGGCAGAGCCTCAAATTCAGCCGCACCATCTATGGTCCTCATACCGAGTTTTGCCTGTAATAAAAATACGTGCCATTTATGCAGGGCCTACGATGTGCCAGGCTCTGTGCTAAGTGTGGGCATTCCTTAAGTCTCATCAACTCCTCACAATAGATCCACAGGCTGGGCACTCTTACCCTTTCTTACAGATGAGGGATCTGAGGATCAGCTTGGTTAAGTCACTTGCCTAAGATCTCCCAGCTAGTAAGTGGTAAAGCCAAGATTCAAACCCAAGTCAGCTGCACTTGACAGTCAGCAAACATTTGTTGAGTCAACAAATGAACGAATGCATGCATGTTTACAGGATAATAGTTGCTTAGGGGAGAATGAGTAGGATCTTCCTTTTTAGTGAAGCTATAAAGGCAGGGGCAGTGAGGAAAGAGTCCCCCATGGCTTTTTTCTGTCTTGAGCTGTTACCTATTACTGCACAGAGCCCCAGAAGTATAAAAGAGATGGAAAAAAAAAAAATCCCAGCCCAGAAGGAAGAGCGTAGTTCTAAGGACAACTTGAGTATTCACTGGTCTCTGTGGAGCGGCAGCTACATGCCAGGGACTTGGATAGGAACTAGGGATGCAACCCTGGAGGGACCAGACATTGTCCTGCCCTCATGGTTCTTATGGCAACTGGCAATGGAGCCAGACTTGAGGGCCGTGTGGAAGATAACACAACTGGGACAGCAGATGGGGGGCTTGGGGACAAACTAGGTCTCACCACCTTTCTAAGCCTATTCTCCTCTGTGAAATGAAGAGCTTGAGAACTAGGGTGTTGTCTAATCATCTCGCCTTGCTTACATATTGAGACCCACAGCCTGAAAGAAATGAGATGGAGACAATAAAAAGCAGGAGGTTGGAAGAATGAAAGTCATACTGAAGTCTACAATCTGCTCCTGGACCAAAATGAGAGCTCACGTCCAGTGAGCACCCACCAGGAGCTGGGAACTGTGCTAAGACCTTCCACTATGTTATCTCACTTGGTCCTCGCAAAAACACTCAATAATTGAAAAGCTGAGGCTCAGAGAGGTCACCTTGCCCAAGGTCAAACTTGCTAATAAGTAGCAGAGTTGGGACTCAGACCCCAGGGTGTGTGACTGCAGAGGGTAAATGGCCAGCGTGAGCTCTACTTCCCCAGGTGAGCCTATGCCTTGGGTTTGCAAAAGCTCCCTGCAGTCTGACATCATACAGAGTGGTGGCATGGGACAAGTAGGGAGAAGGCAGGGGAAAGTTCCCAGCCTGGTAGCTGGCGTTCTATCTGCAAGGCTGCCTTAGCATGGGTGGCCCCATCCTTGAGGCAACTGGAAGGAAGGAGAGAGGCTGAAAGAGAAGAGCTTGGGAAACTCGCTGTGCTCCAAGTGTACGACAGCTTGGAAAACCACTCTGAAGGTTCCTGGCAATGTCCCTGTGGGAGCCAGCTCATGTATTTTAAGAAAAAAAAATCATTAAAGAAGTTAGGACTGTGGAGAGGCCATAAATGAAAAATATTGGTGGTTCGACAGTGTATCCTTAACAGCTGCAAGCAGAGTTCCTCTGGACGAGCCAGAACCCTGTCCAAGAAGTAAATCATTCTGTTTTCCCCAGATGGCTCTCCCTGAATCCTTAGGATGTCTACTCCAAAGTTTTAAGTTGCCCACCTAGCTTGGGACCGACCAAGACTGTGGCCGCACCTAGCCAGGAAAGGACAAAGTACTGGTAGAGTTACTCAGTTGGGTCCCAGTTGGTAGCCGGAATGGGTGCCCAAGAGATCCACCCCCAAGTCTTCCCTTACTTGGCTTGGCAGCTGTCATGACCATACACCAAAAGCACCTCACTTACTAGACATTCTGGTGGTAAATCTGTTACTTTGGCACCTACCTGGCACTCAGTGGGTGCTTATTAGTGGCGGGAACAAGTAAATGGTTTGGGCCATAAGCATGGCACCTGCTTGTCGCTTTGTCCGATGGGTGTTTTGTCCGCTTCCCTTTGCCCTGGTTCCCCATAACAAAGAAGGTGCCATCACCCAGCCCATCTTTTATTCCACTTCCTTCTTCCTTTGGTGAGCCAAAGAGAGGATCAGGGGTGAGGGGATTTAAAAGTGTTAGGGACCACCCCTGCTTCCCCACCAGCCCAGGCCTGGACCCGGCCCAGACAGAGGGTCTGAGGCTGGAGGGAGGGTTACCAAGGTCCTAGCATAGCCCCCAGCCCCACATCCAGGGTGACTTCCAACAAAGCACTTGACCCCTCACTGCCTCCCCCTTCCCAGCTGGGAGACAAGGAGGGTGACATTGAACGCGGGCTCTGGGGCGTCCTAAGGGTTAACTAATTAATGGTCGGAAAGTGCTTTGAAAAAATAAAGTGCTGGATAATGGGAAGGGCAATTATGTTGGGAGAAACTCCTAATTTGGCTGGAATTGATGTTAATGATAAAGTATCTGAAACATGTAGCAAGCAAGCGTGATTGTATTTTATGTGACAGAGAGACACTCACACGCAGGGGACATGAGAGCAGTTAATTTGGTTAAATAAAGTGAAAGATAACAGGAACGCAGACGCCACGGAACTTGCTGTTTATCTGGACTTGGTGTAACACTTTGGAATTGGATCGGGCCCTTTGGCTCCTACTTATTTGTTTGTGATTGAAATAAATGGGGAAGTGCAGGGTTTATGGCTCAAAAAGAGCCCATGGAAAGCAGGTTCTGATTAGGAGGCCCCGAGAAGGCACAGGCTGCGTTCCCGGAAAGGAGCCAAGGTCTCCAAGAGAGTCAAGGTGGGTGAGGATTGCCCCCACTGCACCCCGTCCTGCAGGCAGAAGCCTCGCCCACCGGAGCTGGGGGGAACTTAGAGGGCGGCTAGCGTAGCTCTCTCACTTTCCAGAGGAAGAAATTGAGACCCGGAAGAGGGAGAGGGAGTATTCATCGATACAGGAGTCAACATTTATGGAGCACTTCTGTTTGCTGGGCCCTGTGATAAGATGTTAGGATCCCATTTGATCCTCAAGGTAACCCTATGAGGTGGTACCATTTTCATCCCCATCTTACAGAGGAAGAAATGGATGCTCAGAGAAACAAAGCAATGTGCCCAAGGTCACACAGCCAGGAAGTGGTAGAACAGGGAGTCGCAGGCAGCCTCACTCTGGGAGTGAAGCTGTGTGATTGTGACTTTTGGGCTAATCAAGCGCTCTCCACGTTCATGGCTCTGCTCTCCTTGACTCCATCTGCTGAAGCAGGGAACCAGGACGAGGAAGTGGGCAGACTTCTACCTCCAACCAGCAAGGACTGAGTGATGGGGCCTTCTGGCCTAGAACCCTCTTGGGAGGGTTTGAGCCATAGTTTGGGGCCTGAGAAGACAGCATGAGGTTGCCAGAGGGAACAACAGGAGCCTTGGTTTCTGGAAGGTCTGTGAGGTCCCTGCAGGTCCAGATTAGTATTCAGTATTTATAATATTTCCATAATGGTAAAACAAAAGAAAACAAGCAGAGAGAATGCATTTTTAATCACCAATCATTTCTCTTTGTTTGTTGTGAATGAACAGCGAGGTGAAATAGTATTCCATAATCACCCCATTCAAATTTTCCTCCCCACAAAGCACCGAGAAATCTCTAAATAAAATAAATAAACAAGCTAAGACCTTAAAATAAATTCCAGAGGGCAGAGTGCTACGTGTGGGTAATCACAGCTTCGGGAGACAAGAGCTCAGAGGTAGGGAAGGGATGACAAAGGGACAGGGGCCTTGTCAGTTACCTGGAATCAGAGATCCAGGTCTAGGGGACCCACAGCAGGTTAAGGAAAGCAGATCAGGGGCTTCCCTGGTGGCGCAGTGGTTAAGAATCTTCCTGCCAATGCAGGGGACACGGGTTCGAGCCCTGGTCTGGGAAGATCCCACATGCCGCGGAGCAACTCAGCCCGTGTGCCACAACTACTGAGCCTGCACTCTAGAGCCCGTGAGCCACAACTACTGAGCCCGCGTACCACAACTACTGAAGCCTGCGCACCTAGAGCCCGTGCTCTGCAACAAGAGAAGCCACCACAGTGAGAAGCCTGTGCACCACAACAAAGAGTAGCCCCCCGCTCACTGCAACTAGAGAAAGCCCGCATGCAGCAACGAAGACCCAACGCAGTCAAAAATATTAAAAAAAAAAAAAAAAAAAGCAGATCAATGGTTTGAAGATCCTCACAGTGGAGTGGAGGTAGGACAGACTCCCCATCCTTCATCTCTTTGTTCTTATTCCTCCTGAATCTTCTGGACCTCATCCTCTTGTTGTAAACCACGGGAACTTCTGTCCCCTACCCCCCTGGAACTTTACAACCTTCCATTCAAAAGGTTACCCATACAGGGAATCTTCTCTGTACAGTGTCCACCTGCCCTCTGAGCTAGTCTGACCCTCTCAATTGATAGAGGAAGAAACCATAGCAAAGAGAGAATAGAAGGGACATACCTAAGACCTTCCAGTAAGCTAGTGACAGAGCTGGACCTGGAACTGCAGGAGCTTGACTCCCTGTCAGGTCACCCTCATCTACCTGCACTTATCTCTAGGTGTCTTTGAGAAGTCTCCTATGTCATGAAAATTTTCTTCATGGGCTGTTCCCAAAATTTTGTTGCACGCATCTCAGCATCTCAAGACTGTCAGGTTCTAGCAAGGTGCCTGGCACATGGGGCACTCATTCAGATGTTTGTTGGATATATGGATGTATGAGTGGATGGATGGATGACTGGATGGATGGATGGTTGGATGGATAGGTGGGTGGGTGGATGGATGGGTGGATGGAAGTTTGGATGGATGGACAGAAATTTGGAGGGATAGATGATTGGATGGATGGATAGATGAACAAATAAGAGGCTAAAGCTGACTTGGTGCCCTCATTGGCCCTTAGCTCTCACTAGATAGATAATGCTTATCATAGTGTAGTCTAGTTAATATCCGGGGTCCTGATGCCTTGAAATTATGTCTCCAACAGTCCCCTGAAGGACCCAGGAAAAAAATCACCTTCTAACAAGTCAGAGCCCTTTCAGGTAGAAATTTGAGACAAAGCTCAAGGACCAGGCAGACCCCCATTTTCTTTCTTTTTTTTTTTTTTTTTTTTTGCGGTACGCGGGCCTCTCACTGTTGTGGCCTCTCCCGTTGCGGAGCACAGGCTCCGGACGTGCAGGCTCAGTGGTCATGGCTCACGGGCCCAGCCGCTCCGCGGCATGTGGGATCTTCCCGGACCGGGGCACGAACCCGTGTCCCCTGCATCGGCAGGCGGACTGTCAACCACTGCACCAGGGAAGCCCCCATTGTCAAGTGAGTCATGTGGTGGTAAAGAGCATTGGCCTGGGGTCAGGGGACCCAGGCTCTGCTCCCACTCTGCCACTAATTTGCTGCATGGTCATGGGTGAGTAAGAGACTTTCTCTCTCTGGGCCTCAATTTCCCACTCTGAAATGTTCTCTGTTAAATGTTCTGGGCTCTGTGGAGGACTCAGCCAGAGCTTGGAAGAGCTCTACCTCTGGAGATCCTGTTTTGTAGTCTGGGCAGCCCCTCTCCCTCTGTCCCTAAGCCCTTCCATGTTTAGGAGCACTGCTCAGCCCTCTCCGGCCTTTTCCCTGGTGGGACAGTTGAAATGGGGGTAGCTCAAAGCATCAGGATATTCTCAAAGCCTGGCTGGTTATTCTGGCCATGGCCAAGCCTTACACTCCCTCTGAATCTTATTGAAAAAATAATAAAAAGGTAATAACTTTGTCATTACTGAACATTGGTTTGTCTTTTCTTTTTTTTTTTTTTAAGCCATGACCATAAATAACCAGTGCATTACCCTTCGGAGTGGACACACACACCTACACAGGACCTGCCTCCCTGTATAGGCTGGGTCTCCCTCTGGTACATACCACACGTCCACACACACATGCACATCACACACATAGATACTGCTCATTGGCTTGACATTTTTTAAGCATTCCGCTAGATGCTGGGACTAATAATAACAATGGTTATTATGTGTGAATCCAGGCTAAGTGCTTTGCGTAAATGATCTCAATTAATTCTTCACTGTGAGGTAGATACTTGTCTTGTTGCCATTTTAGAGACAGAGACACTGAGGCTGAGGGAGGTCAGGAACCTGCCCAAGGTCATACAGCTAGTAAGTACCAGAGCTGGGACTCGAACCCATGTAACCCAATTAGAAATCCAGGCTCCAATATGCCAATTATTTAAACATAGATTTAAAAACCACACACACACATAGTCTACTAAGATACATATAAAAGAGTGTGATTAGTGCTGTGACAGAGGAAACAAGGGGGCTGCGGGAACCCACATGGAAGCATCTAACCCAGTTTGGGTCAGAAGGACTTCAGGGAAGGCTCCCTGGAGGAGGTGATACTTGCTTTGGTCTTAATGGGTGAGTGGGAGGAGGACAAGTAAAGAAGGGGAAGAAAGGCCTTCTGGGAACAGCTTGGATGAAGGCCTGGAGGTGAGACCCAGCAGGGTATGTTTGGAGCTCTAAGCAGCTCCGTGTGGCTGGGGCAGAGGGTGTGTAAAGGTGTGACAGAGGGAGCGTTGAGAGGTGAGGCTGGAGAGCTGGGCAGGGCTGTCGCTCTCATCCGGGCCAGGTTGGCACAGCGGGACAGCCCTCCCCCACCCACAGTCAGCTACCTGGCACGCCTGTCCGTGTGACACGAGGGCCCCTCATCAGCAAAACAGCTCTTTCCTGCCTCCCCGGCCAGCCCCGCCCTCTGTGAGACACGGTGCCATGGGCGGCGGCCAGCACCTGCGCAGGTGCCGGTCGGGAGCCAGCATGGCCACTTCCGGAGTCTCACGGCGGGTTCCTTCTGCCCGTGGCCTGGCCACGCCAACCTCAGGCGGGATTGCATCCTGGGACAGAGCAGCACAGCCATGACTAGTCCATTTTGCTTCTGCCCTCGGAGGTCTGTGCTGATTTCAGATCTGGGAGACGTGGGAGGAAGGAGGAAGGGGCTGGGGCTGAGATATGGCCCCAAGCGGTACGTGGCAGGAACCACCAGGCCCCGGGAGTGTGGCTTGTGCTCTGAGGACAGGTGGTCCCGTTGACTTCTCCATCACTTGGTTTCCCTTGTTCCACAGGGCTCTGGTGCCAGGCCTGCCCCTCCCTGACAGGCATGGGAGGGGGTAGGTATCGCCCATGGATCTTTTTTTTTAAGAGATGATGTCAGCAGTCAGCCCTGCCCCTCACCTGGCTGTACTTCTCTGTATTCAGGTGTCTGCTGACAGCATGGGCATAATCTTCCAGTGTGCAAATAGAGCGCAGCTATACCTGCATAGATACGTGTCCCACAAATGTGTGCACGCGTGCACGCGAGCACACACACACACACACACACACACACACACACACTCCCATACAGATAAAATCAGACACATACCTCACCACTTGCCATGAAAGACACTCCTAACCAAACACATCCTTAAATCTCCCAGGCAGACTTCTGGGATGGGCTCAAAAAGATGTGCCTGGTGGATTTCACTTACATTCATTCTTTTAATTTTTCAAGTCCAACTCAAACCCAAATACAGCACTCTCAGATTGTGGGTGTTTTGAAATTTTCTGCATTATATTTATATTTGTATGCTTCTGTGTTTCCTAAACTGTTAGCATTGAATGCGAATTACCCTTTTTTCCCCCAGAAACCTAAAGCTATTTAAGAAATAGAGATGTTCAGAGGATATTAAAGCTGAAAGGGATAGAGAGGTCAGAGACTCTGGGATTAGGGAACATTCCCTAAAAGGAAAAAATTAGTCACCTGCAATTCTTTCTTGTTACCAGGTAGGGGTAAACATACATACCAAAAAAGTGAATTAATTAGAACCAACTCGATAAAGGAAAAGGTTGAACCAGAGAGTAAAACAGCCTGTCCCTTGACTGGAGCTGGGTGAGAGCTCAGACAGAGAAATGAAAGGAGGTACAAAGTGTGGATCCTGAACTCGGAAAACAGGTAGTATTTATGGCATAGAAATCCCTAAGGCTCCTCTGTCCACAGAGGTTTCTGGAAGGTGTGGGTGGAGAGGTAGGAGGGGGCAGGAGCTCATCGGCGGTTGAGGCTGAAAGACGAAGATAGACCCCACCCCTCTGCCCCCAGGAGCTGAGCAGATGCCCTAGAAGCCTGGGCTCAGGTAGATGTTCTAGAAGCCCCCCCAGAATCTGTAACAGGGCTCTGCTCTCCACTCCAGCTCCCAGCCCCTAGGCATCTGTCCTTCTCATCTCTGCCCGAGGTGGTAGGTCTGAACAAGGCCGCTCAAACCTTGAAACAGCCCCTGCTTGTGGCCAGCACAGTTCTAATAAGGATTCATTACTGGAATCACAGACTCTTTCACCCATTAAATTAACAGGGGTTTAAAAAAAAAAGAGTGAGAATACCGAAGACTGGAGAGATGGGGCTGACTCACACACAGCTGGTCAGAGGGCAAGTTCATACACCTTCTGGGGAGGGGGCACTCTGGCAACGGGAGTCAAAGCTCTGAAATGCACGCTCACTCTTTGACTCACAATTCCACTTTAAGGAATGTGCGTGATTATTTAGGGCCAAGGATATTCATTAGCGTTCTTTATCATAATGAAGTGAATTGGAAATGAGTTCGATGTTCAAAATTTCCAATGGTGGGGGACTGGTTAAGTAAATTGTGATCAAGCTCTACCGTGGGTCCACAAAACATCACGTTGTAGAAGAGTGTTTAATGACGTGAGAAAACCATGCTACGTACACATAGCCAGCCGGCTTAAAAAAACCCCAGAATGTTCAGTGTGCTGACTTTATAAAACAAAGCAAAAAACAAACAAAGACCCTAGACTGGCAGGAAATACAACAAAATATCAACAGTGATTATCCATGGGTGGTGGGATTACAGACGATTAAAATTTTTTCTTCCTGTTTATCTGTATTTTCTGAAATTTTTTACAATAAACACATATTATATATATTGTCAGAAACAAATAATCATGTACTCTGCAAAAAGAATGAGGGAATTTGGGGGTGGAAGGGCTTGTCAAATCTGTCAACTTGGATGGGATTTGGGAAAAAGCCCCTCTCCCATACTCCCTTCCCAGGACTCCCAAGGGAGACATTCCTAAAAAAAAAAAAAAAATGCACTCAGCTTTTTTTATTTTTAATTACAACTTGCCCAGTAATCACCATAATCACTTATCTTGGGCATTTGTTTAATTATTCAGTCACTAATAGTCACTGTGATGCCAGAACCATGAGAGGCCCAGTGAACTCGAAAAACACAGACCTCACCCAAGGAGGACCTCAAACCCAGGAGCAGCTCAGGAAAAAGGGAAACACGTACATAGTCTGTAATTTTTAAATTTAAAAATTGTGATTGTTTGCCAACACTGATTGAGTGCTTCATGTGTATAAAGCCTGGTGCTTGGTTCTGTGATTTCTTTGATTCCTTTTGTCTTTTATTAGATTGAAATAAGATTTATGGTTAAAAAGCAGATTTGTTCTACTTCCTTCCTCCTCCTCTCCCAACGCACTCACATTCAAGTTTCATCTCAGAGTAAAGGTAAAAATGCTTGTTGCACTCGGGTAAGTCGGGAAGTGAGGCTTTGGTCATCTCCCCATCCCTGCAGCTGGTCCTGGGGGTAAAAAGCATCAGCTCTGGAGTCAGACAGCCTAGTTCAGCCTTGGGAAAGTTATTCTCTGTGCCTTGGTTTCCTCATCCGTATAATGGGTATATTCATAACAGTAACCACCTGGTACAGTTGTTGTGACGATCTAATAAGATAATACATACAAGTGTTTAGCGTGCTGCCTGGCACATAATAACCACTCGGTAAATAACAGCTATTGACGTACGATTAGGTGTTGCTTTCCATCACTGTAGAGGACCAGAAACCAAAAAACTGTGACCAGGAAGCCGAGCTGTGATTACTTTCAAGGCTGTCCCAGTCACACAGACTGAGACAGACTTAAATTTATTTGTTCAAAATCAATCATTGAGAGGCTCCTGGGTGCCAGGCACTGTGCTTGGCTCCTCGGCTCCTGTGACAAAGACACAGACCCTAAGGCTCACAGTCTAGTGGGGAGGGACTTCCCTGGAGTCTTAGAAATGGGAGAGGCTCTTAATCACATGCAGCCCACCCGCAGGGAGGGGGCTAGAAGGATGGCCTCCATAGGGTCCTTAGTTGACCCCACCTCCCCGCCTGCCTGTGCAGCCTCCTCTGTTGAGGCACAAGTCACCAGAGCCATCTACTTCCCCACTGTCAACCCCTGGCCAAAAGCCAGGGAGTGGAAAACTCGGCAAAGCCACCATTTCAACTTGGCAACTCTTGGCGACTCCCAGGTTGTACCAGCTCCTCCTCCCTCCCCCAAACTTTGTCCTAGACACTTTCTACTCATTCTCCTACAGCTTATGTCCCTCAAGGGCAGGGACCGCAGAGGCTTATCTTGATTCACCCCAGAGAGCGAGGGCTTACTAGGTGCCAGGCTGAGGTGTGGAGGACACGAGGGGACACAGAACAAAGTCCCTGTCTCCAAGGAGCTCCCATTCTAGCAGGGGCAGCTGGACAGGAAATACGGAAACAAATGAATAAGCAAAATCTTTGTAGACACTCAAACAGGGTAAAGTGAGAGAGAAAGGCTGGGGAGCTACTTTAGAGAGAAAGCCTCCCTGAGGAGGTGACATGCGAGCAGAGGCCTGAATGATGCAAGGAAGCAGCCGAAAGAAGGGCATTCTGGGCAGAGGGGACAAGTGCAAAGGCCCTGAGGTAGGGACAGGCTTGGTGATTTCCAGGGCAGCAAGAAGCTAGTGTGTCAGGACAATGTGACCTAGGGGAGGGTGGAGGGAGGTGAGGTCCAAGGGCAGGCAGTGGTAAGATCTTGCTGACCATGGGAAAGAGTTTGTATTTTATTTTAGGGAAAGCTCAGGAAATGCTAAAATGAAGCAAATGAGGAAAAGACCACCTGATTTCAGTCCCTGCAAAGCGAGTTGAGTGTGAGGAACAAGGCACTAGAGGCTTTCGAGGCCGGGGCTACTTTTTGGGTGTGGTGCTTTCTCCCAGCCTTTTGCTTTGTTTTAGTTTCTTTTTTTTGAGTGGGGGGTGATGGTTGGGAAAGGAAGAGGAGGCCTCCCTTCTCACCTCATGCCAATGTCCTCCTCCCCCTCCCAGGCTTGCCACTGTTTCCAGCTTCCCCCACCCCAGATGCGTTTCCTTCACAGGAGGTAGAAAGTCTCCTTGGCGGGGGTCGGGGAAGGATTGTGAAGCATCTGAGAAAAAATGGAGGGAAGAATAAATGTTTTAATAAAAGTGTGATGGGTGAGATGCAGTTGTTGGGGTGTGTGTGGGATGGGGCAGAGCCTTATAGTGGGAAAGGCGGGAGGGGAGAGACCAGCAAACTCCTCAACCAGCTTCTCAGAGGCAAGGCCTATTGGTTCATTTTTTTTTTTTTTAAGATTTAATTTTATTTATTTTTGGCTGTGTTGGGTCTTCGTTGCTGCATGCGGGCTTTCTCTAGTTGCAGCGAGCGGGGGCTGCTCTTCATTGTGGTGCACGGGCTTCTCACTGCAGTGGCTTCTCTTGTTGCAGAGCACGGGCTCTAGAGCGCAGGCCCAGTAGTTGTGGCGCACAGGCTTAGTTGCTCCACGGCATGTGGGATCTTCCCGGACCAGGGCTCTAACCCGTGTCCCCTGAGTTGGCAGGTGGATTCTTAACCACTGCGCCACCAGGGAAGTCCCTGTTGGTTAATTTTTTGTCTCCCCAGCCCCGGTGAGGATGTGCTCTTCACTGGGGCTCGGCAAATGCCTGGGGAATGAATGAATGAGTACAGCACTGTTGCTGGAGAAAAAACGGACAGAAGAGGAGAAGGAAGGGAGAGAGGGCAGGAAGAAATGAGGAGAGGGAACACTGGATGTCCCAAGGAGCGACGACAATTACTGGCATTTATCGATCACTGTCTTGGCCCAGGCACTTTTCCTGCATTAACTCATTTTAGCCTCTCAACACACACAGGCAGTAGTACAATTATTATCCCCATTTTACTGTTGAGGCACAGAGGGGTCAAATGCCTTACTCAAGGTTACCCAGCTGGTAAGTGGCTGGGGTTTGACCCCAAAGCCCAAGCTGTTAACCACGTCTTTACACTGTCCCAGGAGTGGAATGAGCCCAGAATCAAAAGTTAGAACACCGCGGCTTCCCTGGTGGCGCAGTGGTTGAGAGTCCTCCTGCCTATGCAGGGGACGCGGGTTCGTGCCCTGGTCCGGGAAGATCCCACATGCCGTGGAGCGGCTGGGCCCATGAGCCATGGCCGCTGAGCCTGTGAGTCCGCAGCCTGTGCTCCGCAGCAGGAGAGGCCACAGCAGTGAGAGGCCCGCGTAACGCAAAAAAAAAAAAAAGTTAGAACACCACTTCTCAGGTCATTACCCCTCACTAGTCCTGAGAGGCTTTGCTGAAACCTTGCAGATTAGGCCCCAAAGTCTACCAGCCTGCAACAGTGCTTACCAGCCTGTGGCATTTCCTCCTAGTTTAATGCATTCTGTTGAACACTTCTCAAAGCTGCTGGTCATACTTTCAATTTTTATTCATTTATTCAACTAGTCATTTAGCTATTTGTTTACTATTGTGGTCAATTTCTCCTTATCTCATCATCAGAGTGTTTCCTCCTTTCTTTCAAGTCTATTTCCATTCTGTCCTTGTTCAGAAGGGAAAACAGGTACAGTGATTGGTCAGTCCTGGGATGGGCACTGGCCAGGCTGAGAAAGCCAGGACCAGAGCCATCGCTGCTGACTTCCAGGCTCAGCCTGGCGTGGCCACCTCATACCTCCTGGGAGGTGGGCAGGGTGGGCAAAGGGAGAAAAGGGAGGTTGATCTCCAATGGAGTATGCAGGTCCCCCCTCAAAGAGGCCTTCTTTGTCACCCGGGGCAGGGGAAATCAGCTCTCCCAAGATACCCTTTATCCTACTGCCTTGTTTTATTTTCTTCATGATCCTTTCACTCTCTGAAATAATATTATTCTTTTGTTTTAATGTTCATTATCGGTACCCCCCCCACACACCCCCGCCCCACGGCCCGGCCCCAGGTTCATTCTTCATGGCTTATCTTGTTCACTTAAGGATTTATTTCTTGCACAATGGACTGAATGAAAAACTCCCTTGCAAAGAATAAGTGCAAAGCGGATATCAAAACAGTGAGGACATCACGTTCTTTTGGGTTCGACAGTTCTAATATTCTAACTTGCAGGAAAGAGCTAGTTCTTCAGAGGAAAAGTGGGAAGCAGACTGGCTCCCGGGGTTCAGAACAGGTGAAAAGTAACCCACTCCCGTCTCTCCTCTCTTGTTCCCCCGCCTTTGCTCCACTCAGTCCGGGGTGGAGAAAGCTTCTCCAGCTGCAAAAGGGAGCCGCGCGCTCAGATCTGCTCCGCAGGCCGCGTCTCGCCGCGCGCGCCCGCCGAGCTCCGCGGGGCGGTGGGTGGGAAGAAACCGGGAGGGGAAGGTCTGGGGGTGTGAGGGTGGAGCGGAGCCCGGCCCCGCGATCCGGCCCGGGTTTTGCTTGCCACCCACTCGCCCGCTCGGCCGCGGAGAATTCCTTAATCACAGCGGGCGAGAGCAGAGACTGGGAGCGAAAAATCCGGGATCCGGCAACTTTGGGCAGCGCATGCGCGCCCGCGGCGCTCCATCCCAAACACACACACATTTTTCCCCCGGACTTGGAAAGTCACCCAAAGCCGCCCCAAGTGCAGGTAAGAGACTCGGCGCTCCCTCCGCCGCGGCCCCCCACACGCCCCTCAGCTCCGCGGGCCTCCGGGGGTGCTTCCCCGCCTCGCCCCCTGTCCGGGTGCAGCCCCCCACCCCCGGGGCTGCCGCTTGCAGCCGGGAGCCGGCGAGCGAGCGAGCGAGAGAGCCAGCCAGCCAGCCAGCCAGCCAGCCTGCGAGCGGCGGCTGCCACCCAACTCCGGCCGTGCGGGAGGCAGGGGGCACGAAGGGCTGGCACCCGGGAGCGGGGCGGCGCGTCGCCCGCCGCGGCCAGGGAATGCCCAGCGCGCGGCTCCGGGGAAGGGGAGGGCTGCTGCTCCTGGGGGTCACTTACTCCAACTGAGGGGCGGCGGGGTAAGGGAGAAGAGGGGGAGGTGCCAGGCGCGAGTGCAGGACTTTGCAAATAGGGTGGGGGCGCCCCCCGCGCTGCGGGCTCCGGGGGGGGCAGGTGCTCGCCAATACCCAGTAATCACTCCTTCCCCCTACGCTCCCCCCCTCAACCTCACGAGCCGCAGGGGTTCGTGCGCTCTCCAGGGCAGAGAAGGAGGCAGGGGTGAGGGGCGCCTGGGGTGACTTTGCAAGACTTTGCTCAAGGGAAGGGGGTGGGTGGGGAACCCCTCCAGCCGACTCTTGTGCCCCAGTACCAGGGTGTAGGTGCTACCGGCAGAGGTAGGCAGTGTTCACTTAGGCGCGGGGTGTCAGGGGGTGCCTCCTGGTGGGAAAACGAAGGCAAAGGTTGCTTGGCTGGGGGGAGCGGCGCCCCCTTTTTCATTTGTGCCTGGGAAGTTTGTCTCAAGTGCGCTGCTCCGGGCGCGGCAAGTGGAGCTCCTCACTGCCCCCCCACCCCCACCCCAGCCTCTCCGGGTGCAGGGCTGGCAGTGCTGGGCACAGGGAGCCGGGATGCCGGCTCACGGCCGTGTGACTGTCGGCCGGAGCCCGCCTGGGTCCCGGGAAAAGTTCGGGGGAGTTGCCGCGGTTGTCGTGTGCTCTGGGAGAGAAGTTGCGCCCGGGGACGTGGGATGCCCGGCTGGCGGGCCGGTGGGCGGGTGGAGCCGTGCACTCTCAGGGGGCTCGGCCGAGGTGGGCGAGGGTCTGGTGGGGTCTGTGCCCCCAAGGGTGGGCTGAGGGTGACCCCGGGGCTCAACAGTTGGGGAAAGGGAGCCCTGAATCCAGGGCGCACGGCTAAAATAGGCACCAGGCGGAGGACAGAGAATGGTAGCTTGTGGGAACACGGAGGGGCACCGAAGGGGAGAGGGCCGGGCTCCCCGGTCACTTGGGGTCGAGTTTCTGGGCAAAGGAGCGCGTGGTGGCTGGTGGAGGAGTGTCGGGGAGCGGGGCTCCAGGGGGCGCACGGAAATGGGGGATCGGCCGGACCGACAGTCCCGGGGCAGGGGGCCGAGTTGTGCTCCCGGGGTGAGCCGGCCGGGCGGAGCGGCGGCCGGTTTATTTTTACTCGGTGGCATTTGCAGAATGTGCAGCTGATGGCCGTCGGCCGCCAGGAAGTTTTGCTTTCTGTTCTTTCTCTCTTTCCGAAGCCAGCGCGGCCGGCAGCGGACGGGCTGGGGAGCAGGGCCTGGGAGGGGAGGGGGCGGCCCTGGGTTGGCAAGGTACGGGCAGGGGCGCTCTGGGGCGGCGGGCGGGGGCTGGCCGGGCGAGGGCGGCGGGCGGGCTCTGGGCCACTGCAGAGCTTTTGGGCGAATGTCTGTCCCCAGCGTTGGAAGCTCCTCGGCGAGGGGAACAGGTGTATGCGCCGTCAATCACGGCGGGAGGGACACTTTGGGGGCGTAGATTAAGATAATAATAATAGATTTTTCTCTAGGGGGTGGGCGCAGATTCTTCCTACAAGTCATCCCCGACCCGGGTCCGGAGTTGGGGAAGGAATGGAGTGCCGAGGGAGGCAGGGGGACGCTTCACCCTTCCACACAAGTTTCTTTCTCCTGACCCGGCTTCAGCTTGGGAAGCGGGCCCTGGGTGCGGCGAGGACCTCCTTCCAGTCACGCTGGGGAGGGGGCGGGCGCGTGTGCGGTGTGTATGATTTGTCCACCAGCAAAGCAGCAAAAACACCCCTCCATCGTGCCTGGAGCTCCCCCAAACCTGGCTGGATCAAGGGGCAACCCGGGGTTATGCGTCGCTGCCCGGACGGAGCCTGGGGCCACGACCCTCAGAGCGTGTGGTTGTCCCGCCAACACCCCGTACTCTCAAAGAGATGGGGGCGGCGAGGGGGAAAAGGCCAGGATAATCGCCGGGCAAACTTGGTAAATTTAGGGCGTCTCTAAGCTGGTAGAGACGCGCGATGAGAGCGCGCGAGGAGACTGGAAAACAGATCACCGGGTAAATTGGTGCGCCTGCCCGCCTACCCACCCCACGGCGCGCGCGCGCGCTCGCACACACACACACACACGCCACACATATACACACACACACACGTCGCCGTCCTAAAGGGAGCTGTCCGGGCTGAGCAGGAGCAGCTGCGCCGGGCGTGGTGAGGGGGGTAGTTGGTCCCCGGGGGCTGCGCCCGGGCTGCGCTCCACGTGCCCAGAGGGGGCGCTGGGCCGTTCGGCGCCCGAGCGCAAAGCTCCGGGTTTGCGCCCTGGTGGCGGCGAGGCGGTGCGTCCCGGGCGGGCGTCGCGTCCCGCGCCACCTCCGGCGACTCGCACTGCCTCCGCTGACGCCCAGCTGCTTTCCCACTTCCCAAACTTCGGCATTATGGTTTTCACCTCACTCGAGCTCTGAGACCCTCTCCAGGGCAGGGTGGGGAACTTTTCCCTTCCCGGCAGCGGCCACGGCCTCTCTGCCCGGAATCCGGCGAATTGGAGAGATTGACTCCCCCCCCTCCATCTTGTTAGCCACCTTAGAGGCGGTTAACGAGAGTTTATGGGGAATATTGTTGAACTTCAGTAATCAGGTTTCCAGCGATCTTATGCCTCCTGTTTAATTTATTAGACTAGTTATTTATTCTGTTGATGATAATCTGTTGCTGGTTTCTATGGAGATGTTAAACTGATCTCTTTCAGAAATCAAACTCCATATGCACTAAAACGTTTAAAGGGGCAGTATCTCTCTCCTTTTTCTTTTTCCCTGACTTTTGTTTTGTTTTGTTTTCTAGACTTTGCACCTTGCAGGCACTTTGCGTCTTTCTCTGAGTCTCGGTGCATTTTATTTCCTTCTTACGAAGGAGAGAAGCCCGGAGACTCACGCTTTGTGGCAAGTACAGCTTATTATGGCTAGAAGAAAGCCAAGGCTTTGATCCCTAAGTTGCATCATCATTTAAAACAGATCATTTCACCACCACCCCCTTCTCCCCCATAATATAAGAGCAAAATTCTTTCAAGATCAAAGAGTTCAATCTAAAAAAAAAAAAACAACAAACTGTTGTGAAAAAAAAGGAAGTCAGTCAAATGTGAACCTCTCCTATATATCTGCTCCCCTTGTGTTTAAAGAATTTTTTGCATAAGAAAAACAAAACTTGTAGCTCAGCTAATTTTTCATACTTATTAATAGTTTATCTTGCCCCCCCACACTTTTTTTAATTTAAAAAGAAGTTCAAAGTTAGATTTCTCTGCCTGCGGGGGTTGAGGTATATTTGCTTCTCTTTTAGATCCTGACCATCTGTTTTTGGAAAATTAGCCTCTGGGAAGAGGGGAAAAGGAGTTTTTACTCAAACCTAATGGAGTGCTTTAAATTTTTAAAAAATATTCTCACCCAAATATTTTAAAGTCTCAATTTTTCTACTTTTTAGGGGAATATCAGTAACCTCTGGTGTATGAGAGCATATCAACTTTTCCTCCTTTTCCCTCTCCTCAGGTATTTTTCAGTAGACTTGTGACTTTGAGGGGGTGGGTACAGTGACTTAAGAAAGTAAGGCAAAAAAAAAATTATCTTGGTTTGTGACACTCTGAAAAATTGCAAACCCACTCTGAACTCAGATATTTATCACAATGACAGATATGATACAAAGCGATTGCATTTCCTAATGATCCTCTGGGACTGAGTTGTAGGTAAAACCATTTAATGCATTTTTAATATTAAAGTAAGGCCTGGGTTCCATTTTCTTGGAGGTGGGGGAGTGGATGTCCCTCTCTGGAGCTGATGCTTTCTGAGTGTACTGTTTTGCTTTTTCAGCTAGAGCCCACCACCTCCCACCCCTTCACATTTCCACTTACTCTGGGGAGGGATGAGCCGCACACAGGGCATTTGGCTTTTATAAATAAATTTGTATCTGGCTAGAAGATCCAGTGCTAAATAAGAGCACACTTAAAAAAAAAAAAAAAAGAAAAGAAAAAAACAAACCTCCGACTCCACCCCTGCTATAGGAAATAAAACAGAGGCAATACTTGACTTTTTTTCTCCTTCTGCCACCCTGGTTCTCTTTTATATTATTTTATTTTGGAAGAGGGTGGAGTGGTTGTTACTTCTCAGCTCAGAGGAGAGAGGACCCATTCCTGTTATTTCCCTCTCTGCTATATTTTAAAAATGTGTTTGATTTGGATTGCAAACAGACAGAACAGGCTTACCGGTAGAAAAGAGCACTGTGGCTTTAAACTCACGAGTTTGCATATTCTCCTTGTATCTTTCCCCTTTGCTAATTATTGTGTTGTTTTCAGAGCAAATATGTCATATCCATGGCGACGGGGCAGGTTTATTGTCTTTCTGAAGCAATAGCTCACATAAGTAATTAATGACTTTCTTTTTTTTCCTCTGGCTTAGGTTAAACAGATCATTCAAGGAAAGTCATATCTCTCTTCTCTCTTCTCTCTCTCTCTCTCTCTCTCTTTCTCTCTCTCTCTTTTTTAGCCCAATGACATAAGAACATGAGTTAGAACAAGAAAATACTTTAACCAAGAAGTCAACAGCTTATTTTCCCCCATTTCTTTTAAAAGCTAAAGTGTCAGCTTTCAGACATATGAGGCTGTCATTCTTGCAGCCTAGAGCAGTGCAGTCCACGCGTGGGTAGGAAATCCATTTGAAGGTTGTACAGCAGGGGAAGTGCTGGCATGGGGGGAGTAACCTGAAGGAATTTGTTTTTGAGGTGGGGGGGAGGCACTCCAAAATGAGTATTTCTCCTGTATTTAGCAGAATTTAATTAAATTGTGTACAGGAAGGAATTAATGAGTCGGTAGTAATGTCGTCGTCGTCGTCGTCCCCGCCCCCCCACCCCCTTTTCCCAGTCTGGTTAATTGGAAAGACAAAGTTTTTCTTTTCATTTCACCTTGAACTTCAGCTTTCTCCAGCCTTTGTTTCAAGTGCTTTTTCCTAGAAAAGCACCTTTTGGAATCCCTTCTGGTTAGTATTTCCAGCATTATAGCGGGGGTTTGTTTTTGTTTTTTCCCCTTAGACCTACAACTCAGAGCTGGTTTCTGCTTCTCAGGAATCAACAGCTATGATGATTGATTATGACTTGGATTTTTAAACTTTTTTCTTTTTTGGGGGGGGGTGGATGGGCAGCTTTTGAGGATGTAAAATGATATAGATGGACCATCTCTCTTCCGCATCGGGGAGGGTAGAAGCAATGTTTTCCTTAAAAAAAAAATCACCATTTATGTTCCACCCTTTTCAAATGGACCTTTTGCTAATAAGCCTTATGATGTCACCCAGTAACTTTAGAAATATCCTATGTGTCCAACTGATATTCTCCAGAAGCCCCGCAACAGACATGCATTAATCAGGCACATTTATATGCTGTTGCCCTCTTTTTGAAATTTCAGGTGTAACCAAGGGTTTGTGTGCGTCCTTAAGAAAGGGGAATGAAATAAAGAGAAAAGCATTTATATTATATTTATACCTGGACACAATGAAAAAGGATAGTTCCCCCATCTGAAGTAAGTTAAAAAAGGCTGTGAGTCAACTGAATGAATCTTTAGGCTTTTGGCATTAAAAATAAAAATATAAAGCAGAAGAGAGATTTATTTGGTATCTGGTTTCTGAAGAGGAGAAGAGAAGGCCAGGCAAGTCTGATGCTGAGACTCCAGCGGACTTGTAATTGAGCCCGTAACCTCTTGATGTCTATATCAGAAAAACAGACACGAGCAGAGGGAACGGAGGAGAGGCAAACAAGCCTTGTAGAGGAGGGAGCTCAGGGGGAGATTCACAGAGAGAGGGAGAGAGAGATTTAATTTATAGACATTTTAAAAACCGTAATTTCATTAGGATCTGTTCTTCCCCTTCTCTGAAGGGCAGCCCGGCAGACCGATAAGGCCGGTCCCTCTGCCGGGATGCGTGGTGTGTGGGTGGGCGCGAGCGTGGGCATCCTTTTCAGTTCCGAGGGAGCGTGTGTTTCCCTTCTGCCTACTTTCTGCCGGCTTCCTCATTTTGGAATTTAAAAATCCCAAATCGCCAAAAGTTAGCCGCGGCTTCTGGCTGCCTGGTGGTCTCCCCTGTGGGTGCCACGCTGCTCCATGAGCGGGTCTGTCTGCTGCCTGGCCTTTGGCATCAGTGCGTCTTCCTTCTGTTGCCAGGTGGCCCGTGGTTCCAGCCACGTGAGACCACTGGAGAGGGTGGGCACCCCCATCTCTGCCCCCTTCAACTTCACCAAGTTAAGTTGCTGTGGTTCGGAGGCCACAGTATCAGGGGAGCCGGGGGGAAGCTAAAGCCTGTCGTAAATTCTGCAAAAATTAATCAACCGTTTAAGAGCTGCACGTTAACAAGGGTGTACAGGCAGGCCGGGCCTTCTCCTGTTCCCCCTGTTCAAAGTCCAGCAGAGCCAGGGTGGCCGGGACGGTGGGAAGGGAAGGGGGAGTTTGTGTTTTGTTTTTGTTTTTTTATCTGAATAATTGAGAACAACTGGAGAGAGGGAAGAAGAGAGGGATTTGTTGAATATAAATCCTCAAGTGCCCTTGTTCCATATTGTTGGAATTTTTTTTTTTTTCCTTTTGGTCTGGATTTGTCCTGTGTGTCTTTGGTGGAAAAGATACGTAGAGAAAGAGAGCAAAGGAGGGGGATGTGGGGGGAGAGAGAGAGAGAGAGAGAAAGAGAGGGAAGGATGGAGAAGAGAGAGAGAGAGGGAGACGCGTGGCTCCTTCGGAACTCATTATCATTCTTAATAAGTCTTAAGGAATAAAGGAGAGCATTGAGTGTAAATGCTGGGTAATCCTAACACTTCTCAAGGTGAGAGGAGTCTTGAGGACACAGAGAAAAGAGAGAGCAGAGGAGGGGGTGGGAGGGGGCCAAGCAGCCCTTGGGGAGTGGCAGCCCCAGGGTCTGGGGGGCTCTGCAGGAGGCCTGGAAGCTGGGGTGGGGACACCCAGAGGAGCCCCAGTGAGATGGTGTCAGAGACACTGGGGACCTCCAGGAGAGGGTGACTTGCTGGGACAAGGAGCAGGGGTGATGGGAACCTCTACCCTGGGCCCGCCCTGCTTTGGGTTGGGGTGGAGGCCAGGGGCCGCAGGGCCTTTGCTCCCTCCTGGGCACGCTCTCCCCAGCCAGCTCAGCCCCTGCCCCCTGGCCTCGGTTCCCGGAGGAGGCCCCGGGGTCTTGTCCTGCTCGTTCTGGCTCCCTTGCATTGTCTGCTCAGCTCCGGACACTAGGTGGCTGAGAGGATCTTCGAGGTTTTCCAGGACGAGCAGCCACTGGCTTCCTCTCTCCTCCCTGCTCGTGGGCTCCGCTGTGCCCGTCCTCTGCCGGGTCCGGGCAGCCCTGGCTGACTGGCAGGAGGGCGAGTGGGCACGGGCCCAGGGGCCATGGCATGGCTCCTGCGGCCGGCACTCCCAATGAGCAGCTTCCAGGCAAGGCGAGGAGGAGGCCAGGGGCAGCTTCCGTGGGGGGAAGGCAGCCGGTCAGGGCCACTTACAGGAGGGGCCAGTTGGAGCTCAGCCCTGTGTTCTCTGCCACTTGGGCATGAGGCACTGCTGAGCCCATGGTGGGGGGGGGCGTCTCTGCTTCTTCCCCTTTTGAGTTCATGTGCCCCCTTGGAGAATCCTCTTAATAAAAAAATCTCATAAGCCTAAATACTGCTCATACTTGGAGGGGTTTCACAGATCTTATAGACCCAACCAAGGACCCTCTCGGGTCCCTTGCTCTGGTGGACTTCTTTCCAATTCTCCAGGACTATAGGGGGGAGGGGGGCAGTGATGAGGCAAAATCAGTTCTCACGGCCACTCCCACCCCTGCCGGCCTCAGTACCTGGAGAGCAGAGCCATGTCAAACTGTGACACCCACTGGGCCCCCGCAGGTGGATCAGGGCCAACGCTCAGGCGCCCATCTGAAGCACCACACCTGATAGGTAGTTGCCCTTCTCTGGGCCAAAGGCCACCTCCCCCTCATCCGGCTGGCATTGTCTCGGGTTCCTGGGGTGTTTGAAGGGTCTTAGCCAAGGTCATGTCAGAACCACTGATTGTTTTCTCTAGGGACAGTGGTGGGCAGGGAGACACAATTCAGGTTTGACTTACTGTAGTCAGGTTTTGTGTGTGTGTTTTTAAACTCTTTCTTTTGGAGAGTAACTTCTGGGGAGCATGCAAAAGGGGGTGCGTGGGAGTTAGAGATGAAGGCTGATGACTGAGCTGGTGAAGCCCGGAGGGAGAGCAGGACGGGTTAATGGCGGGTGGATTCTGCTTTTCTGCTGTTTAAAAGCAGTAATGACCAAATTGCGTGCCCTGCGTGTGCCTTGCTGACGAGATTTACCGAAAGGAAGCTGCGCTGCCTCCCTGCTGCTGGTCTCGGGGTGGGTAAGCCTGTGTGTGTGTGTGTGTGTAAATGAGAAGACGGGGTGGGGGAATTAGCTCTGCCAGGCTGGCACCCTTCCCCAGCACTAATTGCTGGCAGAGTACCCACGGGGGTTGTGCCAGCGTCTCCAGCTCTGCCCGCCCCCCTCGCCCCCGGGGAGCTCAGCTGTGCAGCTCGCTATGTGAGGGCCATTTCCGGGCCCACTAGTCCTGGAGGCTTCTTTGGGAATTTCAGGGAAATCTGATCCTTGGTGGGTGGGGTGACCATGGGCCAAGCCCCAGCATCCCTGGTCTGGCATGAGGGGACAGGGTAAGACTTAGGTGGTCCAGAGCTCCCCTGAGGTCTCCTTATAAGCATCAGGAGACCCCATTCCAGTTCTGATACTGCAGTAAATCATCGTGTGGCCTTGGGCAAGTCATTCGACCTCTCTGAGCCTCAGTTTCTTCTCTTATCAAATGGCCTCTGACACTGTTGCCTTCACAGGGTTGCCCTGACCGTTGGCTGGGCTTGTAGCTGTGAAAGTCCTTTGAAATAATTAAGCGTGATGAAGAATTTATCGTGGTCGCGTTGTCAAGTGCAGGGTGCCCCCAATGTCAGATGAGCCCGCTTTATATAATATGGTATTAGTCTCGAAGGGGACGCCTATGACTTCCATTCCAGAAAGCTTTGAGCCTGGATGTTGTGTGGTACTGCGGTTGCATTTTTGTACCAGGTTGTGGGTTGGTTCTTTTTTTGGGGGGGAGGGTGGTAAATAAGTTGTGTAATTCAATCTTTAGAAAATGAACAGTTAAATGTATCAACCTGGATGAATCTCAGAAACACAATATTAAGCCCCCAAACAAGTCACAGAAATCGCTGGGAGCTTGGGGCTGAGTTGAGGGTGGGTGTTGCTTTTCAGGCAGTAGGGGGGAGCCCATGCAGGATGTGCGGTGTGCTTAGCTGTTTTGAGCCATGGATTCAGTGAGGAGCTGTGTATATTGTAGATTATGCATTCTGGAGCCAGCTAGCTGGGGGGTCAAAGTCGTGCCCTTACGTCGGTTACTTAACTAGCCTGTGCCTCAGTTTTCTCACCTGTAAAATGGGGATAACAGGACCTACCTCGTGGGGTTGGTGTGAGGATTAGATACGGTACGACGTGTAAAGTGTCTTCCAGACCCAGGTGGGGGTGAGTGTGGTCGTATCTACTGCCCTCCAGGGACTGCTGTGGATGGGAGCGTGGGGCAGCCGCTCTCTATGTATCTGGGGGCTGGGACCCTGGTGGGGGTGGTGCACGATGGTGTTGGTTGGAAATGCTGAATTTTGTGTTTTACCTCTCTGGGCTGCCTTGGTATTTTTGGTGATGAATCAGAAGGGGATGAGAAGTAAGACTGTGCCCACTTTCAGAGTCAGAGCCCAAGTGGGGCAGGGGCCGTTGGTCTCTCTTTTCCACTGTGGCCAGATTGGCTGTTCCTGGAGCTTGAGGGGTAGGGTGGGGGCAGACCCTGGGAGCTCAGTCCGGGTGCCGGTGGCCTCCACCTGTGTTCCTGTGTCCCGGGAGCCTAGTGCTGAAGGCCGGGGGTCCCCAGGGTCCGCGAGTGTGCAGAGACTCTGCTGTGGTGGAGACATGTGGCTGGCAGAGGGTTAAGAGCCGCTGCTGCAGTCAGGCTGAGCCCGGTGTGAATTTTGTTTCTCTCAACTGGGCAAATGAATTCCTTTAATTCTTTGTTTCCACCTCTGTAAAATGGGAGTTGGAGTTCCTACCTTGTGAGAATTAGGTGAGAGGATAGTGATTGTAGCTGCCACGTGCTGAGGGTTGTCGTCAAGTTTTCTTTCATGAACCGAGCTTAGCCCAGCGAGCAGCACACAGTAGGGACCACGGGATAAGGACCAGACGATTAACAGACCAGCCTCGGGCCAAGCCTCCGGTGCTGGTGCGTCCCTGGATGACCTGGAGCTAACTGGAGTGCAAGAGGGCCCAGCCAGGGTACCTGGGCAGGGGCCTTATGTGGATGGAGCCAAGGTTCAAGCCCACCCTTGGGTGATCCTGCTCCGGGGGGGCACTCCCCAGGCATGGGTGGAGGTGGGGAGGGAAGGGCCCGGAGCAGAAACAGAGGAGGCCTGGTGGCAGTGACCTAAGGAGGCAAGGGCATGGGGGCTGTGAAGCAGGGAGCACTGGAGGGGCGAGGGGCACTTATGGAAGATGAGGTGTATGAAACTCCATGGGCCTCTCCCATTTCACTGTGCTATGCCCAAACACCCCGGTTCTTGTTTCACTATCTGAGATCTGGGAGCAGGTTAATTTCCATGACGAACTCCAGGCCACGTGCTCCGAGGATTTATCTAATTAAACTGATGCTTTTTTCTAAGAAAGAAAGAAAGGAGGGGAGGGAGGGAGAAAAGAAAGATAGGAAGGAAGCAAGGAAGGGAGGGAGGGAGGAAAGGAGAGAGGGAAAAGAAATGGAGGACCAGAAGGAAGGAATGAGAGAGGGAGGGAAGAAGGGAAGGAAGGAAGGAAAGATAAGAAAGAAAGAAGGAAAGGAGGGAGGGAGGCAGACCAGTGGTTTTTGAAAGGCCATGACAGAGTGGAGGAGAAGCTTGGTGGCTAAGGTGGGGGTCTTCCTGGTGGGCCAGGTTTCTGTCTTCGGTTACTTTTCATGTATTTCCAACATAGCTCTTGGGCTGGGAAGGAAAGGGCTAGCTAGAGGGATTCTGGATCTGTACCGTTCACTACGGTAGCCACTAGCCCATGTGGCAATTTAGATTAAGTTAAATGAAAAATTCAGTTCTTCGGGAATTCACTGGGCGGTCCAGTGGTTAGGATTCCGGGCTCTCACTGCCGAGGTCCCATGTTCCATCCCTGGTCGGGGGAACTAAAATCCCACACGCCACGCGGCGTAGCCAAAAACAAAACTTCAGTTCTTCCACGAGCTAGCCACATTTCAAGTCCTCCATAGCATGCAGCACAGAGAAGGAACATTTCCGTCTCATAAAGTTCTATTGGACAGAAAGGTGCTTCCCTCAGAGCCTGGGCTAAACGGATGAGCCCCCAAGGGACAGCGATGGAGGTTGGTGATGGTCTGCTGGGATGTACCCACATGTCAAAGGGACCTCCCCGTCTGGAGCCAAGGCCTCTGTCGTGCTGGGGCTGCCTTCTGTGTAGATTCCACGCATGTTTCCTCTCTCCCAGGGCAGGTGGGGCTAGAGTTCAGCAGAACAGGGTTAAAGTCCTTCTCCCACGTACTGTCTTTGTGATCTTGGGCAGGGGTCTTAACTCTCTGACCCTGTGGAATTGGGCTAACAGTGGATAGTACCTGTCTCATTGGGTCCTTGCGATCGTTAACTGAGCTGATGGGTGTCAGCACTTAGTCTAGTGCCGGGCACATAGCGAGCACTTGAGAAATGGGAACCACTCTTATTAGAATCATTATAATTATAGTTGTTGATATTATTTTCATAATGATTACTGAATAGCTTTTGTGGCTGCTAAGTTCTTAGGGACACTGCTTGACCAAATGCTGATCTCTCCATAATCAACACTTTAAATGAGCTCCCTCCCAGACCCCTTTCTTCTGAGATCCCAGTTTGGATTCCTTCTTTGCATCTCTCCCCATCCCTCCTTTTTCCAGCACAAGGAAGAGCTGAAACTGCCCCAGAATTAACTCTTGCAGGCCTTTGTGTTATACGTGTGAATTAGACCCCCTGCCCCTTCCAACACATGTATAAGCGTGCCCGTGTGTGTGTGTAAACACGCACACATACACACCCACACTCTTCTCCATGGGCCAAACTACATGAAAAAAAAATAGTTTGGGGGGGAAAAGAGGGGAGAGCAGATGTGGCCCTGACAGAGCTAGCTGGGTTGTTTGCGGGTGGAGGTGGGGTTGGTGGCCTCTGGGAGGGACGTGTGTGTTTATTCCTGGACATTGCCCAGTGCCCTGTGTGCTAATGTGGAGCTGAAAAGTCCCCTGCATTGTGCAGGCTCCTTTCCCCGTGAAAAGGCAATTGAGTCAGTGAGTTCCGAATGGATTGGAGCTGACAGTAAATGAAAATCTGGCAGTGGGTAGAAAACAAGCTCCCCCGCCCGTGCCCCCCACCTAACACACACTCGCCCTGCCCTCCCTAAACTCCCAGGGCTTGTTTGGTTTTGAGAGGGGGTTTGAAAATAATTATGATTCCTTTTGGTGTGTCTCAACGTCATCAGCCGGGGTTCCGCCGCAGCCTCCTGCCCCCTTCTCCAGGGATGGCCTAGCCCCCTCCCCCAGGTTGCTGTAACCCCACCCCACCCCAAACTCCCCTTCGCCTCCGTGGCTCCGCCAGCGATCCCGGACGAGTTAAGGGCTGAATCAACTCTAGACCCAGCTGTACATTTCACTCTGGGTTCCTGAATGAAGCGATGTGCTGTGCTCAGCACGATTGGAGACTGTCTGCCTCGGGTGGCCCACCCGGCCCCCACCCTGCTGGGCTCCACCAGCTTCCATGGACCTGCTGCTGGCAGCTGGGAAGCTGGTGGCCCATGCTGCAGGGATCTTGTCTGGTGCCCTCCCCACGGCCAGCCTCCCATCAGAGATGTGTTTTAATTTGAAAAGAAAAGGTGCACCATTTGGAGTTGGCATCATCCCTGGTCTGCAAGGGAGGCTTGCGATTTTGAGGGTTCGTATGTGCCGTGGGCCCTGCCCCCCCATATCTTCCGTCTCCACCATGTCCACACCGGTACATCAGCCGACAGATCTTTATTTCTACCTGGCTCTTGCCAATGGTCCCATGTCCCTAGACCCCCACCCCCCTGCCACTTAAACGTTACCAAGAGAGCCAGGGAGGAAAATACTGCCACCTCGAAAATGCTCCTCCAGTCACCCCATGTTTGTAAAATGGCATCTCTTTAGCCTGACTGTCCTCTCTCGGTGGAGGTGTGGCATCTCTCCTCTTCCTGGGGAGCAAGAGGCAAGGAGAAGCACTCCTTCTGGCAGAATTCCAGCCTGCTCTTTGGGGTGTATGTATCCCCCCATGGCTGGGGATGCCTCCCAGGAGCCCCCTTCTGGAAAAGGCCTGGTGGAGTGTCGCTACTTTAGCAGCTGTGCTGGGAGAGGCCCCCAGGCGGAGGCACCGAGAACGGTGGTCAGAGGCACAGGTTCAGATCCCTAGTCCCTCATTTATCAGTGCTGTGACTTAAGGTGCCTCCCTAAAGGCTAGTGCCTACAGTATGGTGTTGCTACAAGGGTTAAATGAAATGATGCTGGTAAAGGCACTGACACAAGGCCTGGCACGTGGTAACAAAAGGGAGCGATTATTGCTACTGTTACTACTCCGTGCTCCCCATCTGCCATCAGGAAGGCAGGAAGCGGGAGGGCTCAGGCCTGTCCCTGTGTTCGGGCTCCAGGACACCGTAGGCCAGGCTGGAGCCACGGCCCAGTGGCTGTGGCCCCTGGGATTTTGCTGAAGCATACTTGCCAAACCAGCAAAGCAAACGTGTTGGTCCAGTACGGAGCCCTGGAGGGAGCAGGGAGGAGGCTTGCCATGCCCAGGGCTGGACTCTTGGATCCGCAAGGTGGCAGCCCCTGGTCTGGCCTGGGCTGCCTGGCCCAGAGAGGAACTGCCTCCCAGATGCTGGCACCATCTTGCTTCTCTTTGGCCTCTCCTCAGAGTTGGGAGCGTGGCCCCTGCTCTCCCCCAGGTGCAGGTGGCCTTTGCAGCCTGGCACCTGTTCCTGGAGGGCAGCTGCCAGCAAAGGTTCAAACCCGGGGACCACCTTCTCTGTCCTCTGGGTCCTTTGCATGAGGCCTGTTTGCTCCCAGAGGGACTCGCCTGGGCCGGTCCTGGGGGAGGGGGTCAGAGAGGGGCTCGTCCTCTCGTCCCAGAGCCCCCTTCCTCACCCTCCAGGTGAGTCACAGGAGAACCAGGACCAGCATCCTCAGATCTGTGTGCTGGGACCTTGCTGGGGGGTGGGGCAAGGGGAGACACGTGAAAGGATGAAGGATGTGGAGGGAGTCGGGCGGGAGGTAAAGCGTCCTGCTTTTGTCTCCGAGGGTCAGCAAGCAAGCTGAGTTGGTTGTACATTTTCATTTTATTAAAAGAGGAAGGAAATAGACATTTACCGAGCACCAACTATGTGTCAGATGCTGTGCTGTGACTTTCTGTGGGACTGAAGGACACAGGCAGCTAGTGGTCCGATTCCCATTGTCCCAATCAGGAAATAAGGCTCAGAGAGGTTAAGTAATTTACCTGAGTTCACCCTGCTGGTTAAAGGAGAATCGGAGTTTGAATGCAGGTTGATGCGACTCTGACACGCATGCTTTTCTCCTTACACTGGGAAAATACAACTATTATTTTAAATGGTTTTTGAAAATACATAAAAGGAAAAAAATTCACCCATAATTGAACTATGGTAACACCACTTCATTTAGTATTTAGTGTTTTTCCTTCCTGTGTTTTTTTCCTTTGGTGACTGTATATGTGTGTGTGTGTGTGTGTGTGTGTGTGTGTGTGTGTATGTAATATACATTTTACATAATTATAATCATAAGAGAATATCATTTGGGTTGAGACCCAGGATGAGATGGGAGGGTCTCCTGAGCTGGGGCCGCTGGAGAGTGATTGATTCTCGGCAAAATGGAAACCTGGTTTTGGCCCGGAGCCATCTTTTCGGTAATGAGCTTCCTGAAGTTGCACTGGAGAAAGCAAACTGGGTGAATGGGGTGGTGAAAAAGACCCCTGTATTCCCTCCTGGGTTGGTTTTGCTCAGTTAAGTGGTAGAATGTTCCTTTTAACTCACTTCCTTCTTGCTTTTGACAAATGGGAATATTTGTACCATTTTCCCGAATGACCTCCTCTCCTTGGGGTAATGAGAAAATGAAAGTCTCTGCTAAGTGCTTTGAGATATTCAGATATAAAAATGGAGAGCCGAGTGTTGTCATGGGCCTTTTGCTGCCAGGGCACTTTATAAAGAGGAAGAGCAGTTTGTGGGGGGCGGGTGAAGGTCAGCATGGGGATGAAGGCCATTGCTAGAAGCAGCATCTCTCTGGGCCCGGGGGCCCGGGTGTTCGGGGCCCCCGCACAGGATGGGCAGGGTTTCAGTGGAGCTCCCTCCACCTTCCTCCAGGTACACACTCCAAGTCCAGGCCCCCAGGGTCAAGGTGATCCGGATCACTCAGGCAAAGCCCCCACCTTGGTTCGAATCATGTGGATAAATGATCCAGTTCAAGGAGAGGTCTTCCCCGGCCCTCTTCTCCCCATCTCGCCTCATAGCGTCAGCCCAAGAATAACACAGCAGAAGAAATACTGTCACCTATGCAAGTAATGATCCTGCAGATGATTTCGAAACATGGAAAAATGTTTATTACCTGAGTGAAAAAACAAAACAACACACTGAAGGCCAAGTATTGTGAACGCCATGATAGAAACTATATAAAAATCACAAATGCGTATGGACAAAGCTTGCAAGGTAATCCTCCGAAATGACGATGATAGAGTGAGGGTGATGGGACGACGGTGATTTGTTTTTTATTTCACAACATTTTCTTTAAATTCCCCCCATGATTAAAAACCAACAAAGCCAACATGTCGGCCCAGTAGGGGGCCCAGTAGGGGGCCCTGGGGAGGGCGAGGGGGCGGGACAGCGCCAGGCAAGAGGGTGCCTGCACCCACGGCTGTGCCAGCCACAGAAACCTATGAGATCTCCAGAAGCCGAGGCGTATCGGTGACTCAGACCTTCGTGTTATGCTGTTCAACAATAGCTTTTGTCCTTTGCCCAAAACCCTAGGCCAGTGTATTAAAAAAAAAATTATAAAATTATGAGATAGTTTGTACTTTCCTTACCAGCCTGTGCCAGCTTCGGGTGCTTTATTTATTCAAGGTGGGGAGGCAGGGAAGGCGGGGTGGGGTGGGGGGCAGACAAAAAGGAAAAGAAAAACAAGGTAGAACTCGGACAAGGCCCAAGAAACGTTTGAGCCTCAGCAACAAACTTTCTTTTGTTTCCCCAGTGGGGAGAAAAAAATAAGGAGGAAAAAATGCAGAGGACCAGTTTGAACCGAATAAAACGCCTCACGTTTTGTGCGTGGGGTTGCCTCTTGCAGGGGGTTTTGCCTTTTGTTTGTGGAACATGAAAGCTACTTTGTGACACTCATCTCTGGGCTAGAACTTGATGGGGGTGGGAGTGGAGGGACCCAGGCAGAAAGGGCTGGAGCAAGGACGGCCAGGTTGGGCTCTGGTGAACATGAACATTTCACTTGGCTGTTCTAGCCAGTACCGCCCAACTGCCAACAGCCTTTGCCCTCACTTCCGGTTGGGTTTAAAGAAGGTTCCGACCTCCTGGTGTCCCAGAAGCAACTCTGTGCTAGTGTTCAGAATTTCATGTGAATCAGGGGTGAGGACAAGTTTGCCTTGTACCAGTTTGGACCAGAATGTTCCTCCCAGTGTCCATTGGAAGACATTTTAAGAATAAGATTTAGGAAGAAAGACCTTGGGAGGAGAGAGTTGGGAATGGGTGTGTGTGTGTGTGTGTAGCTGTGTGTGTGTGAATGGTTGTGTGGCTGCATGTGTTGTACATGTGTAAAATTGTGTGTGAGTGATTGTATATGGTTGTGTGTAAGATTGTGTGAGTGATTTGTGTGAATGGTTGTGTGAAATTTTATGAATGTGTGTGACTGTGTATGTGAGATTGATTGTGTGATTGTGTGTGAGAGAGATTGAATGATTGTGTAAGTATATGTGCGGTTGTGTGATCGTGATATGATTGTGGGTGATTGTGTGTACGTGTGTCCCCTTTAGTCTTAATCACTTTTTCCCCCAGTAGTAATAGCCAGGCCAAGTAAAATTTATGGGGGCTTACATCTATTTTTTCCCGTATTACCTTTTCCCCTTTCCCCAAACCAGTTCTCCTAGTGGACCTGTCAGGCAGCCCGGACCCTGGGCTGATTGGCAATTTTTTTTTTTTTTTTTTTTTTTTTTTGCGGTACGCAGGCCTCTCACTGTTGTGTTCTCTCCCGTTGCGGAGCACAGGCTCTGGACACGCAGGCTCAGCAGCCATGGCTCACGGGCCCAGCCGCTCCGCGGCATGTGGGATCTTCCCGGACCAGGGCACGAACCCGTGTCCCCTGCATTGGCAGGTGGACTCTCAACCACTGTGCCACCAGGGAAGCCCGATTGGCAATTCTTTCTTCAGAATCAGTTCAAAGGATTTTGTAGGAATAATCCAGGGTCTTTGGCAACAGGGTGACCAGTAAGAGAAGGAGGCTTGTGGGTTAAAGGCAGAGTCACAGCGGTCTGAGGTGGCCTGGCCTGGAACTCAGATGCCCCAGTGTGAGACACTGATGAGGATCCCAGCGCTGTCGGCCTTATTCCAGGGCTCCCGTCCGCCCTTGCCGAGGCCATCTCGGAAGCGGATTTGCTGTCAAACCTCCGAGGCTACGTGGGCTTTAATATGACTTCCTGATCTTTCAGTCACTGTGACCATTCCTGAGAAGGCAGCACAGGGATGATTGTGTTTGTTCTACAGATGAAGAAACTGAGGCCTAGAGAGGGGAGGTACCTTGTCTAAGATCACACAGCTAGTCAGTGACAGACTTGGAACCAGGACTGAGTCTTTGTGCCACTTGGAAACATGGTCATCTCTCCCGATGGCTCAGGGCAAGGCTGACCAGTCCCCAAGGACAAGGAATCCTGCTTGCGTCCACTTACAGGAAACAAAGGGACCCTCCTGGTGGGTCAGATGCTCTGTGGCTGTGGTTGGGTGACTGGACTTCTGGTGTCAGGGACTGTCTATGCTGAGGAACGTGTGCTGGACGGTGAGACAGGATGAGGGGGTTCTAGCCCCACCTCTGTCACCCACAAGCAGCTACTTCCCAAGACCTCAGCTTTGCTGTCTATGGATAGAGTAAGAGCCTGGACCCAGTGGTTCCTCATCCCTTCCTACTTTTGGACGGCGGAGCTTCCTGCCACAATCCAGAGTCCCCAGCTGCGCCATGCAGCAAACTGTCTCCCACAACCTGTCCAACCAGAGATGCCAGTTTTCCCAGGGCTCCCATGAGCTAGCTCTCTGCCCCTTTCTTGTGCCGGGGACAGCCTTTACAGGCTCATCAAGCAATGCCCCCGGCCCATGCCCTGTGCACTTGCTTACTGATAACTGCATGTCTGAATGTGGCTCGTGTCAGAGCCCTTTGGTTTGAGTACTCAGAGGCTGAGACGTGAGAAAATTAAGAGCAGGGGAGAGAAGTGGTACCCTGTGACAAGAGGCAGCTGTGGTGAAAGGGGCAGGCGCCATGCCCGGGGCGAGCACCATCTGGGTGGGAGGCCTGGCTTCCAGCTGTGGTGGCTCCGGAAGGGCAGAGCCTGGGAGGGATGATTTTGAAGCCACTACTATGGAGATTAAGGGGATGAGAATGTAAATCTCAAGTAAAAAGGTAATTGAATGTAATAGCAAACACTGCTCGCTCTATGTTAATTTTAGCTCTTCCCCTGGATACAAGGCGCTGTATTAGTGTTTTATTACCATTTTGTTTGCACTAATAAAATAGTAAAATTTATTTCAAGGAAGTTGAAGGATGGTTTTACAATGCAAATTTGAAGAAATTGGACTTTTCATTTATGCCTCTGCTATTTTATACCCTGATGGGTGTAAATTAGCTACAGGGACCGAGCAGACCCCACTGATGGTGACTTGGGAGGCGGGAGCCCTGGAAGAGGTTCCAGACTAGCTTAGGGCATAAAGCAGAATCCCCACAGAGGGGCTGGGGGGACATGGGGGGTATGATTGGGTGGGACGGGGTGGTGGGTGAGGGTGTGTCAGGCATGAATGACAATGGTTGTCAGCAGACGCGTCACACACTGAGCCTGCAGGGAGACACACGTGGCCTCAGACCTCAGGGCTGTGTCTTTCCTCTCTGCCCTTTGGCCTCCTTCCTGTCTTGACACTGAGCCTCAGCTAACCTGGTGAACCCCCAAGGGGAACTGAGCAACTTCTTTCCTCTGCTACTCAAAAGGAGGGGTAGACCAGGTGTCCAGTCCACACAACACCCTTTTTAAAGGGGCTGCAGGTTTAGGGGAGCAATGGGAATGTGAAAGAAAGACACTGAGCCTGAAAAGAGCCAGGGAAAGAGACCCAGGCCAGACATCAGTCTGGCAGAGACTCCCCGGCACAATCCCCTTCTCCATTCTTCTTTCTGACCCGGGCATACTTGAGAAACTGGACAAAGGATGTTTTCAATAAGCCAGCATTTCTTCAAGTTGGACCAAATGGTAGTGTCCATGAACAAAAAAGCCTAGAGGACTGAATTTTTTTAAAAAAAAAACCAAGTTGTCTGAATTTTAGGGAACTGGATAATAGCCCAGGAGGGTGGAGAAGGGAGGGAAAGGGGTGATGAGAGAGTTTCATTTTGAGTTTTGGGTAGAGAATTCAGGTTGGTTCTTGTTTTATCCAAACCGGTTTGTTTATCTCTGAAAAATTATCAGCAGCAATGGCCCAAAGCACTGCATTGGGGGACCAGCTTCCAAAGGGTAGGGATCCGAACAAGTGTTCTAATGTCTGGCGAGGTCTGTAGCTTGTATTGCCCTGGGTTCTCTGGCTGCCTGCCTGGTGCGGGGGAAACGGTGAGCCAGTGACGCTGGTTTCCAGCCCCAGCCCTAGGTCTTGTGGGGTTTTTCTCTATGTGTTTTCGCTCCCTGTTCGAGAGTGATGTGTGTGTGTGTGTGCGCACGCACGTGTGTGTTTAATGCAAAGGTTCAAACTGTTGATACCGGCAAGGCCAGAGTCGAAAAACTGGAGCAGAAATGGCGGCAGAAGACACTTGAGGCTTCCCTTGACTGCAGGTGGTGTGAGCTCTGGGTGTTAGCATCTTGCTCTTGGGCTGCAGGGAACTTGGCACTGGGGCAGGGGAGGGTGGGCACAGGCTCCCAGTCTCTCCTGGTGGCTCCTCGAGGGCCTGCAGGCTCGCATTTGGAGCAGAGAGGTCTGCATTGACTTGGGTGGTGGGAAATGTCTGAGGGTCAGGCCGGCCTCCAGCAGCAGGGCCAGCGTTCCATGTGATTATGTTTGGAGTAGGAAAGTTCTCCATCTGGGGCTCTTGGATCAAGGGGCTATGGATGGGATTTCTTAGGATCGTGGGGTTTAGAGGATATTCAGAAGGCAAGGGACTCCAAGCCTGGACCCGTAACAGGCCAGGAACCTCTTCCTTCCCACTGCTGGGAACACGGGAGGCCCTGTGGTTCTGAGGGGGCCGAGAGGGAGGACCAGTGCCGGTGGAGATGGCCAGGACGGCTTTGAGAGTGTTGCTGAAAGAAACCAGAGATGAAAACATTGAAAAGTGGTGCGTCTTTTAGCTTTGGAAATGGTTCCCGATTCTCTGAGATCAGGGAGAGTGCCTCAGGCAGGGGGGTCACACTTCGGGTGGATTTCAATCCAAAACTGTAATTACATCGAGGAGCAGATGGAAATGGGAAAAGAGGATTCGTGGCGTGGCCTGCTTGGGCCTGGTGGTAGAGGTGGCAGGCTTGACCTCTGTGCTTGGATCACAGCAAAGGTGGTTTGCCCCGGACGACCCCGGGGAACAGCCCGGCTACCTCTTCTCTTCTGGTCTACTCTTCACTCTCCCTGAGCCATCTCTGGGGAGCCGGGTCCCCTCTGAGTAGCTCAGGGCTGCTCCCCACCCTCCCTGCTTCTTCTCAACGCCTGTTGTCACGTGTCAGCTCCAGCCTGGAGTAGAAGGAAGCTCCATTCTGATTGATTTGACATTCTTTTCGGCATGGGGTGTATGTATGCCTGTGTTGGGGAGAGGGTGACCGTAAAGGATACCAGCAGATTGCTCTCATGGGTGGCCAGTCAACCCTGGAAGCCAGCCCCCCACTTGCTGCTTTGTCCTGTTTGGTTTGGAGGAGCCTGTGGCCTGGGTTTCTCCTTTAGGTGGGAGAAAAGGCTGCCAGAACTCTTAGGGCTTTGGCCCACAAGCCTCTGATTCTGCCTCTCATCCCGCTGAGCCCCCTGGGGTGTGACGGTGGCATCCCCAAGTATCGTGAACCCCCAGCTCACCTTTCTCTTCTCCCTGCCCCCCTGCCTTGCACCTGTCAGCTGTTTCATTGACTGTCTGGCTTGGCTGCCACCCATCCTATCCTCCCAGGCCAGCTCCTCCCTCCCTCCACCCCTCAGGCCTACACTGCCCCCCTTCCTGTCTCTGCCCACGTCTGTCTCTACCTGCCCGTCGCCGGCACACCTGAGAATCCGAGGCTGCCTAACGGAGTGTGGGGATGCTTCAGGGTGTTTACCAGACAGCCGGGATAAGGTATTAAATCCTGTTGCTGTCTTCCCAGGGCCAGGTTCCTCAGATGGTTTTCCAAATTCCTAATCTCAGTGCCCACATCCCTGCCTGGCCCCTGTTTGATGGGAGCCTTCCTTTCCGATTGAAGCTGAACCGAACAGGATCTGTCGTGAGGTTGGGTCTGGGTTCCCACCGGGGCGGGATGACATGGAGGTCCAGCCCCTTCCTCCCTGGAGGAAGGAGGTTCTTCCTTCCTCTCCTCCCTCCTTTCTTTGGGAATCTTAGGGAGTAGGAGTCAGGATTCTGCCACCAGGTGTTCTAGAGCCTTCTTGAGCGCCCCCCTCCCCTACCAGTGTGGTCATGAGGCAGGAGCAGGTAAATGACAGCCCTTCCCGAGCCCAGCGTTACAGTTCTTCCTGCTCGAAATAAAAATAGCCAGGGTGGGGTTTTGCCCACGGTACTGAACACCCTGACTTGCCCCAGAAGAGAGTCTGCAAAGCAAACCTGTTTCTCCACGGTGTCTCTGCGCTGTTTTGGGAGTGCTAAGAAGGAGGCGTGCTCCCGTCCGGTGCTCTGGGTGGACACCTGTCCTCATTAAGCTGGCCTGGCCTCTGGGGTGACAGGAGGGCTCAGATGTGCCCCAGTGAGCAGCGACATCGAGGCGCCCCGTGGTACCCACTTGTGATGATAAGCAGAAGCAGCTTCCGGGGGTCTTCCCTTCTCTAGGACATCTGAGGCTTGTCTACCCTTCCTGGGATGGAGCAGGGACCTCCGTCCCCATCCTCAGCCTTCTCTCCCAGAAACTAGACCGAAGGAGGCAAATTAGCCTCCTTCACTGCCCCCTATCCCCCAAGCTGGGAACTTTCTGTGAGGGGTAGAGCAGCCTTCAGGGGGTGCCTGGGACTGACGGATGTGTCCTTGCTCTGAGCTGCCACGTGACCTGGACAGACCTTTCTAGTTTCGGCTTCTTTTTCTCTGGCTTCGTGTTCCCTCTTCCTTTTCCCTCCCGTGCCCCCTCTCCTCCAGGCAACCAGAGGTCTCTTGGGTTTCACAACACCGGGAGCTTCCCTCTCTCTCCAGGTCTCTTCACCTCATTCCTGCTCAGGCTCCAGGTGGCCGGGGACTCCACCCTCTTCCTGTTGCCTTGGCGCTCAGCACTGCACTGGGCTTTCTTCCGTCTCCCTTCCTGAGCTTAGGGCACTGACAGGAGCAGCGGGATCTCTGGGACCCAGCAGAGAGGGGTTTGGCAGCAGTGAAGCAGGGCTGGGGCCAGAGCAAGGGGCACAGCAGCAGACTTCACGCTGGGTCCTCAGCCAGGACCCTCACTATCAAGGCTTCTTCCGTGCTCATATGAGCCGGGGCTCCTGTAAGAGTCCTGGGTGCCAGGGTTCCTGATGTTATTTCAGGGTATTCTTTTTCTAATATGTGTTGGGCAAAGACTAAGAAGTGGAGTAGAAAAAAAGGAGGGCAAAGAAACTCTGGAAGATGACATTTGCCACGAGGATGAGAAGGAGGAGGAGGGGCGGGGGAAGAGGTGAAATTAATTCATTAGAAAAACGTGTTTACTGGCTTTGCTCAGGCGCCTCCATTTTAAAAGTCTACGTTTACAATAAGTCGCTAATTAAAATACAAAATTAAGCACCAGCTATGTTTTTTTTTCCCCTTACACTTTAACTGCATGATTTTTTGTGATGTAATTTCTGGAAACACCCAGTGTACCTCACAGGGCTGATTGTTTGATAAACCAGAAGCACCTGAAACCAACCCCCCAAAATAAATATATAAATCTGGGGGAACTTAAGGTAGATTGGAAATGACAGAGAACTGCAGACTGCATGGAACCAAAAATCCATAATAATAATAAAAACCTTCTAAGTAAGGACATTTATCCTGCCTACCCCAAAACCAGAACAATCTGTGCATCTCAGGGAAAATAAAAAGCTTAAATGGAAACCAGATCAAGTGGGGTAATCGCTCCCTGTCCCCCACCCTCCAGGTTAGTGCCATGGAAAAAAGCAAAAACAACTCAGAATCCTCCCTGATTCCATTTCTAGCTGGGCTCAGTACTTGCTGGGCCTTTTTCTTTCATCACGGACTTTTCAAGGGGAATTTTTCTTTTTTTTTTTTTAAATAAATTTATTTATTTATTTTTGGCTGCGTTGGGTGTTTGTTGCTGCACACGGGCTTTCTCTGGTTGCGGCGAGCGGGGGCTACTCTTTGCTGCGGTGTGCGGGCTTCTCATTGCGGTGGCTTCTCTTGTTGCGGAGCACGGGCTCTAGGTGCGCAGGCTTCAGTAGTTGTGGTGCGCAGGCTCAGTAGTTGTGGCTCGTGGGCTCCAGAGCGCAGGCTCAGTAGTTGTGGCTCACAGGCTTAGTTGCTCCGCAGCATGTGGGATCTTCCTGGACCAGGGCTCGAACCCGTGTCCCCTGCATTGGCAGGTGGATTCTTAACCACTGCGCCACCAGGGAAGTCCCAAGGGGAATTTCTTCATCCCCCTTGTTCTGAACCAAGATACAGTCCCAAGAGTGGGTGAATGGGGGCAATGACTGTCCCCCCTTGGGAAAAACAAGCCTCTCCATGCCCACAGGGGGCAGACAGCATGTCCCAGGCTTGGTTGCTGGCCGAGTTCCTGGCTGTTCTAGAAGGCAGTGGGAAAGGGTGGTCCATGGTAAGAATGGTGTGTGTTGCCTTTTGCAGACAGCCCCATGGCCTGCTGCCTTCTTTAAGATGCAGACCTGGGTGATGATTGCAAAACTGCTGAGAAACCTGTCAGGAACTGACTCCAGGGTGGGGCTGGGAGGAAACTGGATCCCACTGGCAGCCTGGCTGCTGGAGGATCCTAGGCCCAGCATTGTCTGTGGGCCCGAGGCCTCCTGAGTACCGGGCATCTGGGCAATAGGAGGGTCAGGGACAGAGAGGACCTGCGACCACACTGCCTTCTCCTTTCTCTGATCAAAAGCTGGAGGCCCAGCTGGCCAGGGGCCCCAGTAATCTCTTCATAAACTTCCCTCCTGGGGAAAAAGGATTTGCCTCTTTTTAAGGTCTTTTTTAAAAAGACATGTTTTTCCTGATTGTAAGTCATGCTCATGGCTCATTGGAAAATACAAAAAACTGTGAAGAAAATAATTTTTAAACATGTAGTGTAGTTAAAAGTACAGGTTAGGTGAACAGAGTGACCTGGGTTTGAGCCCCAGCTTTGCCCCCCCAGCGCTGTGACTCTGGGTAACTTACTTAACATTGCTCAACCTCAGTTTCCTCATCTATAAAGTGGGGATAACGATCCTATGTATCTTGGAGGGTGGTGAGGATTCAGTGTGATGATCCGTATGAAATATTGAGCACTGAGCCTGACACACAGCATACTTGAACATTAACTATTTCTGTTATTATAGTTAATAATGATTGTTCTACTGCCTTGGATAATAGGCTTTTAGATTTTTTATTAAGAATTTTTTTTTACATCGATGAAATTCTCTCTCTAAACCTGTGCTGTCCAATGCAGTAGCCTCTAGGCACATGTGGCCATTTAAACTTAAACTAAGATTAAAGAAGATTAAAAATTCAGCTCCACAGTCACACCTGCCACATTTCGAGTGCTCCATAGCCACACACGGCCAGTGGCTACCGTACTGGATAGCGTCGAAAGTTCTACTGGACAGCATTCTAAACGATAGAGTCATATGAGTTCCGTCTCCCCAGTTTCCTGCTTTCTGTACATGTCTGTTAATGGCTGCATAGTGGTCCACGATATGGCCGAGTCACACTTCTTACTGGTTTCAGTCTTTGTTCCTGGGATGTTGGAGCATCCTCTGGGCTCTGATTGGGCCCTCTGGGGTCGCACCTCCCAGCACTGGTGATGTGCTGCTCTCTGATTGGTGCCAGGCAGCAAGGCATTCTGGGAGGAGCAGGGCCTCACCTGCTGATTGGCTCCCAGTGGTGGTGCCAGGTCAAGGGGCGGGGCTCTGTTTCCCCCCAGTGGTCCCTGTCAGAGCAGGAGGGGGCTGCCCCCCTCGGCCCCCTGTGCGTCCGTCCCCTCAGGCTCATCCACACCCTTCACCTCACAGGGTGGAGACCAGGGAGAGGAGGGACATGCTCGAGGTAGTAATAATGAGCAATCATGATCCGCCGCCACTGACCCAAGGGTCCCAGGTGTTCCTAGGAGCACCCCCGGGGAACCCCCCGGGAGCGGGTGGCCTTTCTTGATGGGGAGCGAATGCCATGGTCGGGGCTGGCCTGGCTCCCTGAGGCCGGCGCAGACCTCCAGGTCCTGGTGAGGGTCTTCAGGCTTCTGGAAGGGCCCTGACTGAAGAGGGTTGTGAGATTCCAGGGTGGGAGTGCCAGGGTCCCAGGTGGGGGGCAGCTCCAGAAAGACCCTGGAATGGCGGGTGACCATCCTGTGACTGGGGTTCGTGGAGTGAGCGTCGGGGTGCCGGCGTGCCGCCGGGGTGGTGGCCCAAGCCTCTCCTCCAGCTGGGCGGTCCACACCCTCCTGGGTGGCCAAGGGCAGAGCTCTGGGTGAGGGGCTGTGGGCAGGGCCGGCTGGATAAGTAATCCCCGGAGCAGTGGGCAAGACAGATAGGGAGAGCCGAAACCGGACCTGCTGATGTGGCCCTTTCTGCTTGCAGTGGATCATAAAATATGGCTCAGATTTTCATTACGGGCTCTATCGATTATCTTCTGGGACGGATGAATTATAGGGAACATTAAATTTTTTTAAAAAAGCAAGGGAGAGAGGAAATATCTGAATGAGTTTGGGTGGTCGATGGCAGAAAGGGCTGAGCCACCAAGCCTGTGTGGCCTCTGTCTCCGAGCAGGGTGAGAGCCAGACAGCTCAGGGTGGGCAGCCTCTGACAGCAGCTCTCAGCCTCCCAGGCCTCCTGGGCCTCCGTGGGCCCGGCCTTGCAACAGGGGAGGCCTAGGCTCTCCTCGCCTGTGCCCTGTCCCCTCCAGGAATCTGCCCAAGTTCTTAGAAGGCAGACGCTTGGGTTGTTCACAGGATTCTGACCCAGAAATAGGACCTTTCCCAGGCTCTGGGCCTTCAGTGATGGGAGGTGGGCCCCAAACTCTGCTGCTTCCCCTCCAGGGCCTCCGGATTCTGGAGAGCACCTTTTGTCTCCTGGGGTCAGGACTGGGACAGGACCTCCTGAGGAATGTGGATACCTGAGCCTGTTGGCCATCTCAGCTTTCCCCTACTTCATGTTCCTTCCATCGGCAGTCACTGGCTTGGAGGATTTTCGTTTTCCTTTGTAAGCTTGGGAAAAACGCGTCTGGGTTGCACTTGCTGTGTGCATCTAAGTCCACTCTGGAAAGAGAACCTCCTGGAAGCTCATCCTCCCTCCCTTGCTTCCTCCCCACCCGCTTCCCTCTCCCTCTCCTCGCCAAGCAGCATGTTGCACAGGTGTCGGACAAGCCTGGGTTCAAATCACTTCCCGGTGTGTGACCTTGGGTGGGTCACATCCCTCTCTGAGTCTTAGTTCTTCAACTGTCCAATTGGGATAATAAACTATCTCATTGGATTCTTGTGATGATTACATGCATTAATGTATTAAGGTCCTTGGTACATAGTACTTAATAAATGTGAACTATTATTATTTTCCTCCTCTACAGGGGCAGAGGCTGGAAACCTTTCCCCCGTTCTCTTCCTTTAGCCCTTTTGATTGATTTTATTTATTAAGTACTTATAGCACGTACTATGTGCCAGTTACTTTTCTCAGCATGCTACACATAATACATTATTTTATCCTCATAACCGTATGTCGGAGGTACTATTATTATCTCCATTTTATTGATGGGGAGACTGAGGCACAGAGAAGTTAAAGTTGTCTGCCCAGGGTCACACAGCTTGTAAATGGCAGCTCATACCTGGCAGCCTGGCTCCCAAGCTTGTACACTAAACCACTAAACCACTGCTGTCCCAGTGATCTGGTGGGGTGGCATGTGTGTGCACACGAGTGCGTGTGTGCACACTTGAGTTCCGACAGCCCTGCCCTGGTGGTGGTCTCTGGCTGACCCTACTTCCTGACCCTCTGTACTAGATGTGGCTCCCTCGGCTCCTCAGTGACCCCAGCATTTGAGGGGGCCCTGTCCTGGGTGGAGCTTATGACCCCACGCCCACACTGCCCCCCTCCCCCTGGCTTTACCTAGGCTACTGTGAAAAGGTGGTGGTTTCCATGGATATCCCTCTCCCTCTGGTGACACGCCCTTTTTTGTATAACTCTGTTCCCTAGAGTTGATTGTTTTTGGCACACAGCTCTGTAAACTCATCCAACAATTAAAAAGGGGGAGGGGTGGGGCAAAAAGGAGACAGACAGTAAGTGTGGGGTGAGTGACACACAGGAGGGGCCTCTGGTGTGTGGGTCCCCTCTCTGGCCCCTGTCGGCAGCAGGACGGCACCGAAGTGCAGAAAGCCACATAACCAGCTGGCCCGCAGTTCTGCTGGTGGAGTTCTGAGAATTCACAACGCCACATGTTTCTTTCCATTTGAGCTGTGTCCTTGCCCCATTTGTTCCTCCCTCAGGAATCTAAAGGGGCCCATTCTCGGAGCCACCGTAGCCATCTCCAGAGGCCACTTGAAGCCATGAGATGCCAGCTTGGACCAATTTGAATATTTGCTGCCCTTGCTTTCGTTGTGTTTGCGTTTGCCCTGTTTGTGTACCATCAAATACCTGCCGCGTTGGGCGTACCCATCGGAGGCTGTGTGAGATCACAGATGAAAAATGCAGTGAAAAACACTTTCGTGCCACAACACATCATGTAGGATTTTTGTATTAAGATGTGGATTTTTTTATTGTTTTTTTTTTTTTTTTCCCTTTTCCATACAGCCCTGAAGTTGGGCAATGTGCACGTCTGCACTTTTGTTTTCACTCCAGGTGGTTTATGAAATCTGCTCATTAGGGCTCTGTCCTCTCCCCGCCCAGCCTGATCTTCCACCCCTTTATCCTCTCGGATGTAGATCTTTTCCTGCCACCCCCCCCAGTGTCTTCTCGCCTTTGGGGAGATGATGGGTGCCACCCCGCCCCTCCCCCTCCCCCCATTGCACATTCATCCAGTGAAAAGCAGGGGATCTTGTGGCCCTGCTTCTCAGTCCTGCATCTCTGAGGCAGGTGTTCATTGCAGTAGGAGGTACCGCTTTGGGGGAGGTAGCCGAAATCTCTGTGTACCCACCCACCCCCCAGGTAAAGCCCCTTAGCATACCCTTTGTCTGGAGAGAAAAAATAGAAGTTGTCCCGTGCCCACAGGGCCTCCTGACTTAGAGTGGCCCTCTCCCGACTGGCTGCCTTGTCCTTATCCCATCAGGTGACAGCGTTGGGTGGCTCAGCCCCTTTTTGCGCCAGGAGGTCACGCCCACAACTGGGACCCTGTTTACCAGGTGGATCCAGGGGTTCCTCCTGCTCACCAGGTGCGTCACCGTAGGCCTCACCTCCCTCCAACCTGCCGCCCAGCCGGAAGGAAGCGCCTAAGCCTGGCCTTTGCCTTCCCTCTGGTTGTGATCTCTGAGTGCTTTTGGTTGGCTCTGGGGGATTTGATGGAGACCTGTTTGGAGGTCAGGAGAACTGAGATTCAGGAGGGGAAACAGCATGAGGTGTGGGTGGGTGCTGAGGTCATGGGTGGGGACGAAGAGGAACTTTCAAGTGAGGTGGGCCTTGGAGTCCGTCAGCCCGAGTCCAGGCCTGGGTCCAGCACTTGCGAGTTGTGTGACCTTTGGCAAGTCCCTTCGTATCTCTGTGCCTGCCCTCCCTAATCTAGCCACAGGGATCATAATCCTTCCTACTTCGTGTTGTAAAGATTCAATGATATCATACAGCACTCAGCCCACTGCTTGGCGAACAGAAGGCGTCCGGAAAAAGAATATCATTACTTCTCACATAGGCCTATTGGCAGAGGGTGTGCCCTCCACTCCCAGCATGGTCTCTGGCACATAGTAGGTGCTCAGTCAATTCTTACTGGAATCAGTTGGAGAAGGGTCAAGTAATCAAGCGGTCTCCTTGAACCTGAAAGTTATTAATTCATGGTGTTGATGGAGGAGATGGGAGAGCCCAGGACACAGGTTGGGACTCAGGGAAACTAAACAGAAGGGAGCGTGAAAATAGGTGATGAAGTTTTCTGTCAGAGGAGGGGGATGAAGCTGAGCCAGGCCCATCTGATTCTGACATAAAATCAGGAACTAGTTCAGTTTCACGAACACTTACGCTGCACACCGTGGGCCAGCTGTTGTGCTAAATGCCGGGGACGCAACGATAATTAAGACCTGGTCTCTGCCCTTGAGGAGTTAAAAATCAATGGTGGAGACAGACTTGTGAACAAATGACTTGAGTCCAGTATGGATTTAAATGCCACAGGGAAGGCTGCGTGAGGAGTTGAGGGGCGTATGGGCCTGCTCGGGGCAGATTCTGGAAGGTTACCTTGAAGAGACTTGGAAGAAGAGGGCGCTGCCAGCCGGGAGCGTTTCTGGAGCACTCTTAACGCCTTTCGCGTCTCTTGTGGATCCCCCATGTCTGCTAGGTAGGAGGGAAGAAGGTGTTATCTCCACTGGACGAGCGAGGAGATGGGCCCTGGGGAGAGTACATGGCTTGTCCCAGGGCCTACAGTGACTTAAGCGGCAGAACTGGGACTCAGACCCCTATCTTCTGATTCTCGGCCCAGTGTTACTTCCGTGCCTGCACCTGGCTTCTCACCCCTTCACCCCGGAGCTGCTGGCCAGGGAGCTCCGTCCTTTGGGCTGTGCACCTGCTGACCAGGATTCTTGCTGCCGCCGTGGCCCTGGGGCCTGTGCTGTGGGAGGGCCCTGTCCACGACAGGCCCTGTGGCCTGCGTCCTGGTTTGGCAACTGGGTCAGGCTGCTTGGTTGGGGACAGTCCTGGAGCAAGGCCGCACCCTGGCAGGGCCGGAGGGTGGCAGGAGTGAGGAGGATGGAGGAAAAGGAGGCCTGGCCGCGCCCTTTCTTCAGCTGCCCTTGATGCCAAAGCTGAGAAGGTCCCTCTGCCTCGGGCAGGCCCCTTGTCAGCTGGCGGAGGCCGGACGAGGGCCCCACCAGGGTCTGGAAGAGCCCCTTCCCCTGTAACTGGAACCCCCTTCTGAGCTAGGACGTAAGGCCCTGGTATCATTCATGCTCACCATTTATATGTGGTCACACTCTGGTCTTTCTAGCGCTTTGCCTTTTCTCTGGGGAAACGTGTGTGCCTGGAAGGGGAGGCGTGTCAGCGGGCTGTATAAGCAGCTGGCTGTCAGGTAGGGTAGCGGTCATTCTGATGCGATGTGGGGGTGGAGCACCCCGCCCCCAGCAGCAGTGTGTTCTGGGGGTGGGGATCTGTAGGTGATCACCCCTCCTCCAGCTCAGAGATGTTTGGTCGGTGGGTGGGCTGCCCCGGGCTTTGGGGATTCTGGACCAACAGTCAGGGGAGTGTCACAGCCCAGAGGAATGAGTCTCCCAGTGGCCCTGAAGTTCCCATTAAAGTGTTTTTTCCTCTTTTTTAAAGAAAAAAATATTCCCAAACTGGAAAACAAAGGAAATCCACTTCCCCCAAATCACACGAAACTCACATTAGGGGCCTGGCGGGAATCCATGGAAACCAGGAAACCCGCTGTTAACCCTGTATGGTGCTAAAGGGTGGGGTGGGACCTGGGCTGCTCCAAGCCTGGGACCACTGTTGCAGGCCCTCCCCGATGCTTCTCCCAGGGAGCTGGTCTCGGTGGCACTGCCCAGAGCGGAGGTAGGGTGGAGCTGATGCTGGAAGCTCCTGCCTTCGAAGCACCAACTCCCCCTTCCACTCATGGCCCAACCTTGGGAGGCAAGAGAGGAGGGGTTCATGCACTCCAGGGAGGCCCCAGGGGATCCAGGGGCTGGGCCAAGTGGGAGAACCTGCCAGGCAGCTGCCCACACCGTGCCACACTGTGGAATCAGGGCCGAGCCCACTCACAGGCTTTGGGAATACACAGGCCAGGCGCTGTGGGTACTGCAGTGCCCCGGCAGAGGGGGAAGAAAAGGACTGGCGGTTCAGCCGCCACCTTCCCTCATGCCAGCCTTGTACGCAGGGTGGGTGTGAGAGCAGACGGACAGTGCCCTCGGGGTTCCTGCACCCCACTCTCACATCCGTGAGGCTGAGACTCCAGGCCTGGGAGGTTGTGTGCCGAGGTTGGTGGCGGTGTGTCTGTGTTTGCACGCACGTGGGCGAATTTTTCTAAAAAGGCTGAAAATATTTACAGGTTTGAAGTTGAAACGCAAACAGGAAAAGCCCTTTAAAAAGTGAGTGTAGTGGATATTCAAAACAGGAATCACCATGGAAACACCACAATATTTGCTTAAATTGACACAAAGGTTGCCGGTAGCAGGGCACCAACTTTCTTTGGCCACATTTTTTTGGCCCAACACCTATCACAATGGAATCTCACCCTCTTTTCTTTTTTATGAGATGTAAGGGCACAGTACCAGAATGGGGAGGGGGAAGGAAAGAGAAGTAGCCAAAATCACCATCCTGGTAGCTGCAGGGACACCTGTTGATTCCATTTTTAGAGACTTCCCATAAGGCCATCAGGGGGTCATGGGAGCAGCTGGGAGCTGGTGGAGGGAAAGTCTGGAGGGAGCAGGAGGTTGGGGAGGCCAAGGGTTAGTTTGGTTGCATGGGTCTAATCTGGTTTCCAGCGTCAGCTTGATTCATTGTCAGGCTGACCTTTCACCTCAGGTGCCAAATCTAGGGTGTGATCGCGCTGTTTTTACCTGGGGTGGCACCTGATTGGCCTATTTTTGTTTCTACCTGTTTGATTCTTTTATTAGGTGCGACGACTGCATAGCAGTTGGCTAATAATTGTGCAAAGGGTGCATCTGTTGTAGGGTCAGGCATGGCACGTACCACGGCAATGCCATCTGCAGATTGGTAGGCAAGGTCCAAGAATCTCTTACCTCGCTGGCCTGTTGCCGGGCAAGGTGTCCGAACCTTACCCTCCATTGTCCTTCTCTCTGAGTAGCTCTGTGGGTCTCAGTTGTAGCCTAATAATCTGTTTTCCTTTCTCCTTTTGGTAGGTAAACAGACCTCGCTGAGTGAAGGCAAAGACCCTCTCCAGCCCACCTGCCTTTCCCGCTGTTACGGCGTCGACCCGTCCTGTAGAAGGGGGTCCTGCAACTCTTGTGGTGTGTGTTGGAATGGACTTCGGACCCCGGCTTCTTGGGATGCAAAGGTAGCTGCTCCCCACTTCCAAGGTGCCACTGGGAAACGTGGGTGGGAGCTGTGATTGACGAGGTCAGGGCTTCCTTCTTAGGGGAGGGACTGCGTAGGCCTTTCTCAGCGGTGGTAGCTTAGCCACCCCAAGTGAAAGTGAGAATTTGCAAGTTCGAGAAAAGAGCCGGGGCCTAGGAACAGGATATCTGCATTTTGGCCCTGGCTCTGCTGTCGACTCACTGCTTTTTCCCCTCTGGACCTCTGTTTCCCCACCTGTAAAATAAAGAGGTTGGAATAACTGACCCTGAAGAATCCTCCCAGCATTACCATTGTATGACACTGAATGGTGCCAGCAGCGTGCAGGTGCTCCGGGTGAGGCCTGTGCCCTGGCAGCCACTGCTCCTGGAACTACGTGTCAGGTCATTTCTGAACATCACCTCTGGGAGCGGTAAGTCCAGCCTGTCTGTGTGTCCAGCGGCTCCTGCTCTGCTGTGAGCTCATGCGTGACTTGTTGGGGCTCTCCTGGTGGCCCGCCAGCCCAGGCAGGACCCTCCTTAGAGAAGAGGCCACAGGTATCTTTTGACCCCGGCTCAGAAGTAGCCCTTGCTTAAGGCAAGTACTTACGCCTGAGGTGGGTAGTCTACAGGGCTGGTACTGTCAGATATTTACCTGCAGGTGTCAAACTTGGCAGTTCTTGGGGTGGAGGGTTGACACACAGCAGGTGACTTACCACGTATTGATCATTAGTCAGTATTCTCTTAAGATCCGGAGGGAACCAGCCCAGAGGGGTTGGGCGTTGGTAAAGTTGACGGACAGCATCTAAGGGTGGGGGCTGAGGCTGAGGGCCTAGAGTGTGGCTGGAAGGGCAGGGCTGGGGGCTGCTTCTCTTGCGTGTGTCAGGCCGGAGTCCACAGCCCCGGCTCACCCACCTGTGCTCTCCCTCCCATGGGCGCCCAGGGCAGACGTGTCCTGCCCCTCCCTCCAGTGGCCAAGTGCTGCAACTCTGGACTTTGAACTTGCAGGGAGGAAGCACTTGCAGAGATGGGTGCCTTGGTGCCCACTGGGGTTTGCGTGGTCCCCAGAGCTGCAGGCCTGGTCACTTTGGGCCATGCCACCTCGGGAACTAGCAGAAGCCCTGGATAAGGCCTAGAGATTTGCAAATCAGACGTAAATGTGGCCTTGGGTTGTTGTGGTGGAGCAACCATGTGTCTGAGACTCTTCTTCCTGGTGTCCAGAATGCGATCACCCTCCAGGAATTGGTCCATCCGCGTTTAAGATGTACGGCTGTTGTCCCCTGATGGCGATGGGGCTGTGTAGACTGTTGGCTGTGCAGCCCTCTGGCCAGGTCAGCACCGGCACCTGTACTTCTCTGCTCCTTCCTGGGCTCTTCTCACTCGACTCCACTTCCTTGATGATCACGGGTCTTGGGATGGCAAGCCCATGCGTCTTTGAGCCTCTGGATGGTCTCCCCGGCTCCCTGTACCCTGTGCGCGAGCAGGTTGCCAGAGTGCCTGTGGAGCCCCTTTCCAGGGGGCGGTGTTTGCCGGTTCTGTCCTCAATGGCAGGCTTTCTGTTTTCTTCATTCCCTCGGCAAAACATGCCCATTAGCTTTTCCCTTTCTGAAGTTTCCACTTACTGTTGACTCCCAGGGGCCGTGCCAGCTGGGATTTGCACCCGGCATGGGGTATGGGCTCCACGAGTCCTCTGGGACTCCCGCATCCTGGCACCGGCCGTCTCGGGCTTGATAATGAAGCTTGGGAACTCAGAGGGCTCCAGGTGGGAATGTCATGGCCGAGCCCCTTCTCACTCACCCGGCCCTTTGGTCACAGGCTAGGGTCCTGTGTGGCAGGGGTGACCCGTGGTCTCAGAGGTAGCCTGCCTCACCACACCAGAGTGTGGGCTTGGGGCAAGTCTGTGCTCAGGCCTGGTCTGCAGGCCTGATCCTGTCTGACTCGGATTCTCCCCACTTCTGGCTACGCCACAGAAGATCTGGTTCTGTTTATTCAACAGTTATGGAGGGCCTGGTGTCTTCCGATCACTAGGGACAGAGTGATAAGACGACCGGCTCTCACGGAGTTCTGGTTGGGTAAGCGGACAACAAACAAACCCACAGAAAACAACCAGGAAATCATTAGTGCGGAATGGAAATGGATGAGGTGGTGGGAAGTGACTGGGCAGTCAGAGGAGGCTCCTTAGAGGAGGCGACAGTTAGCTGAGATGGAAGGATAGGGAGTGGGTAGCCATCCGAAGAGCGGTGGACTATTTCAGCAGGGGAGAACTAGTCTGGAGGAGCTGAGGCCGAGAGCTCAGGGAGCTCAGGGGACAGAGAGAGGCCCCAGTGCTGGGAGGTGGATGGGGTGGGGCTGCGGTAGGTAGGACGTGATGTGCCGGGGGAAGTTGGGACTTTATTCTTTGGGTGACAGGCAGCTGCTGGAGGGTTTCAAGCAGGGAGGTGAAGTGATCTGATTTTGTTTTAAAAAGGTGGCTGGGGCTGCCGTGGTGAGAACGGATTGGCGGTGGCATGAGCAGAAACGAGGAGGCAGCCGCCTGAGTGAGAGTCTGAATTCAGCCACCGGGTTAAATGCTGGGATGGGGCTTTTGGTGGTTTTAGGAACCAAGTGGACGCTTTCTCTTCACCCTGGGAATGTCCCACAGACAGGCTTTTGTTGTTGTTGTTCCTTTCCTCCATCTGACATCAGTAAAAGTGGCTGAGACAGAAGGGGGAAATGGGGAGAAGGGGGCAGGGTCCATGTGTGTTTAAAGGGAGAGTAAAGTGGTCTTGCTGATGGATTGAATGGGGGAAGAAGAGACCAGACCCCAGGGTGACACTGGCATTCCAGGCCCCCGATGCCTGGCCCTGCATCTCCTCTCTCTCACCTGACAGTGCCAAGGGGAGAAGCACCACCCTGGGCGCTGTGCTCGTTGCTAAGAAAGCTTGCTGGAGTGCATTAGGCGCCCCTGGGTCAGCACCATGTGGAGGGGAGGCCTAAGGCCTGCTTGCATCTAGCACCGATTTCAGCAGGGACTTTCCAGCTCCCTGTCCTTTTGGCCCTAAGATGCTGCACTGAAGCCTGTTTTGTGCCTTTGCTCCACGGGTTCTGTACTGGGTCTGAGGTTGGGCCTAGAAGCTTGTATAGTTCCTCTCACTGTGGCTTTAAATGTGATCTCTGTGCCTGGATGTTGATCAGCTTTGAGAGCTGAAAAATGGGTTTGTCTAAGACCCCCTCACTTCCAGACGGCCAGCACAGTCTCCAGCCCCAACTCATGGGCAGGGATCCTGGCCATGGAAAGACATGGAAAGTCTTTCCACAGTTCACAGTGTGAATTGCCGTAGGTACCTCATCAGACTTGACCTAGGCCACTGTCCCTTTTTCCAGGGATCCTGAGCTGAGGCTCCACTCTCCTGGGTCCTGGTATCATCTGCCTGGGCCAGGACAAGGCAGGCAGTCCCAGCAGCGATGCTGTAACAGCCAAGCCATCCCCGACCCCCCGGGGTGGGCGCTGCGTAGCCCAGACAGCAACCAGAGCCTGGCTGGAGTGAGTGTGAAGCTGTCCCGGCCGGCTGCGGAGGCCCCAGTGAGGACTTGCCCATGCTGGCAACATATTCGCAGCAGTATGGGCCAGCTCAGCCCTCCAGGAAAGCTTTGGAGGCCTGACCTCCAGGGGGAGTGACAGGAGGGAGCAGAAGGGCGGGCTGGCGATGACGTCGTGCGGGGGGTGATGGGAGGGGTGATGGGGATGTCCCAGGCGCGCAGCTGGTGCCTCTGGCTCCACGGGGGTGTCAGCCAGTCTTCCTGGGTGTGTCTGCCGGCATCAAAACACTGGGCTGAGCCCTGGGGGAGGGTGCGTCTGGGTGGGCAGGCGTGTGTGTCCGTGCATGCATGGGAGGCTCTTCTGCTTTCTGCCTCCGTGGCCTGCACTAGATCCATGGCCTTCACTCCTAACTGGACTGGACAGTTCTAACTCCGTCCTCCAGGGCTTTGATCTGGTGTGGGGCTGGCCGCTCCAGAACCTGCAGCTGGGGTGGAGGCGTGGAGGGGCGGGATCTGGAGAGGGAGGTGCTGGCTGAGGGGAGCGGGGGCCCCTGTCCTCCACCCCCCCGCCCGGTGACACCCTGGATCAGTGGACTCCAAGGTCGCAGCCACTTTGTGCTGGGCAGAGACGTGATGGGGAGACGGTGTGGGAAGAGTTACTGATCCTTCTGGCTTCTCATCTGTGTGAGGATTCTGCCTGGTGTTGCCGACATCCCTGCCTTGGGCCTCCTTCCCCAGTTCTCCCTTGCGCCTCCCGCCTTCCTAGCAGCGTTGGAAGCCTCTGGGTTCCACCAGGCGCAGACCCAAGGGGTGAGGGATTGGGCAACGCTGGCAGCGCCTGCCCGCCTGGAGCTACCCAGGGTGATGCGCTCGCTCCAAAGGGGACAGCGGCCCGCGGCTTTGGGAGGGTTAACATCTCGTGGACGAGGGGAGAAGCACTCTGCTCTGCCTCCGTCCTGTGACCTTGGAGCCTCCACGGGGAGAACATGCTGGCGTTGGAGAAGCGATGGCAGGTTTTGCACACGAGGGGAGTCCCAGTGGCTGGGAACGCGTCGTCTTCCCTGGCAGACCTTCAGGTTCCCCCATTCTGTCTTCTCCCAGGTTCCCTGGCCTCTCTGATTCTAGAATCCACCCAGGTATAGTCCTGGTCCGGGAGAAAGTCCTTCAGCCCAGAGGACACCACGCTGAGGCATGAGGCCGCCCCCCTGGGCCTCCCCACACCGTCAGCTGCTGGTTCTCTGTTAAGTCAGCCTTGGGGATGGTCCCCACCTTCCGCTCACCACCCAGCTTAGTCTGGTTTCTTGGCCCTTCAGGAGTAGGAGCCTTTTCTGACCCTGAGCCGCCTTCTGGTAGCCTGCGCTTGGGACCCCTGCGGCCCTGGGCGGTTGAGGGGAGGGAAGGTGTAATTAATCACTAGTTTCTTCTCCAGAAATGCTAATCGGGAAAAGCAATTAAAAGTAACTTTTTTCCCTTAGTAATCTGTGTTGAGAGCTGGTAATGAAGTTTAGGGCCGTTGTGACTCAATATTTCAGCTTCACCGACTCAAGTCAAAACAATCCAAGCCCAGGAGTTTGCCGGCAGCAAAGCTGGGCCCGGGCAGCAGCTGGGAGCCCTGGTGTTCCCCCTCGTCACCGTCGTCCCACCCCGTGCTGTTTCCCGGGCAGAGAGAGTAGCAGTCCCAGCTGGTAGGGCAGGGTTGGGGTGGCGAGGAGATGGGTCCCCTAGGACATCCCTGGGAGGCCCAGAACGTGGAAATGCATCTAGGGGATGCTAGGACCGGGAGACAAGTAACACGTGGTGTGCTGCAGAGCCAGGGGAGGGCGGGCTCGAATAGGGTTGTGGGGGAAAGATGGGTGTCTGGGGAGCCCACTGAGGTCGGCCAGGGCTCAGCCACATGGGACTCAGAGCCAGAAGAGGTGGTGGTCCAGATCCTGACCTCTAACCTCCGGTCATTCATTTTTCGTTTTCGTCTATTTTTCAAGCATTACTGATGCTTGATGACACTACAGACCGGGTTGGAACTGCAGCAGTGAACCAACAAGGCAAGAATTCCTGTCCTTGTGGCATTAGCATTTTTGTGGAGGGAGGCAAATGATAAATGAGATAAAGAAATAAAGTAGATGTTGGATGGGACGTGTGTCGGGGAGAAAATTGAAGCACGTTTGGGGAATAGAATAGAATAGGGAGTGTGTGTGGCGGTGGATGGCCTGTCAGCTTAGGTGTGGTGTCTGGGGAGGGCGTCCCTGGGATGGTGACATTTGGGTAGGAGAGAAGGAAGTGAGGGAGCGAGCCACCCTAATTAATATCTGGGAGAAGAGGGTCCCTGTTGGGGGACAGCAAGTGTGAGCTCCCAGAGGCGAGAGCGCCCCTGGCACGTTGGAGAACAGCAGGGAGGCTGGTGTGGCTGGAGTTGGGGAGATGTCGTGTGAGGTCAAGGGGGTCGGGCAGGGGGGCCCCCAGATCCTGCAGGCCTTGGAGCCATCGTGAGAACTCAGGCTTTTGCCCCGAGTGGAATAAGAAACTTTTTGAAGAATTCTGAGTGACATGATCTGCTTAGGCACAAGCTCTTTATTCAACAGCAAGACCCACTGTGGCTGGCTCCTGCTCTCACGGGCCGCCTGCGGCCCTGTCCAGGTGCGTCTGCACGAACCCCCGAGCCCCCTCCGAGGGGCTCTCCTGAGCGGACGTGAGGAGTGCAGAGGGGCTGTGAGCAATCGCCCTGCCCCAGCCCTGCCGCCGGCACAGCCCCACCTCGGGGAGCAGTTCAGAAACGGGGTCTTGTCGCTTTAAGCTGCCCCCGGCCCGGCTTCCCTGGCCTGCTTTATCTGAAGTCCAAGCGCATGTTGTTCCCCGACCGATCTGCTTTAGCTAATTAATAATCTGACAGGAGCCACCCAGGGGATTAGCCGCTGAGCCGAGCTCCACCAAGCCCCAGCAAATGAGTCCTGTACTCCTTGGGGACATGGAGGTGACTTTGGGGGGTGCGGGGAGACGGGACCCCTACAGGTGAGCCATGGTGTTGGGCAGTGCAGTAGTGACCAGTGAGGGGAGAGGGCAGGTGGGGACAGTTGTGAACAGGGCCCCTTGAAAGGAGACCGCTGTCCCAAGACGGCGGGGGTCTCTGCTCTCCCTCGCTGCCCCTTCCAGTCTTGCTCACCCACCAGAAACCGTCCCCACCGGCCAGGTGCTACCTGCCGAGGAATGGGAGAACATTGCCAGATTTAGCGAATAAAAAGACAGGGTGCCCGGTGAAATTTGAGTTTCAGACAAACAGCAAATCATTTTCAGTGTAAGTATGTTCCTTTTTCAGTGTAAGTATGTTCCCTGTTCCGTGTTTTGGACATACTTACACACAAAAAAAGTTTTCGCCGTTTAACTGAAATCAGAGTTTGCCGGTGGTCCTGCGTTTTCTCAGGCAACCCTGAGCACCTGGGGCCAGAGGCTGTGGGACTCCCTCCCTGGAACAGCCTGGAGCTCCCTCTGGAAGAGGCAGCGCCCTTGGGGGCTGCTTGGGGGCTTGGCAAGCAGGGTGGGGCTGGGGCACAACGACCCGCTCACCACGGTACTGGGAGGGGAGGATGGAGCGAAGGTCAGCCACCTGCCAACGTCTCCAACCTCTGGGCCCAGGTGGCCCTTGGCTGAGTGGAGTCCAATTTCCCTCCAAAGGCACTGTGGTCCCCGGGCTGGGGAGCAAGTCCCAGGGCCACTTCCGCCAGGTGAGGCTGTCGTCTGGGATCAGTCCGTGGCGTCTCCTGAGGTTGAGGCCTGAAGTTCCTGGGGTCATCTGGGTTAGGTGGTCATCCGCTAAAGGCATCTGCTCTGAGCCCAGGGAGAGGCCGGAGGGATGGCTCCCTGTGTGGGAGGGGGCCAGGCCAGGTCCGCCACGAGGTCAGGGACAACAGCCTGCCCTGCAGGGCCACCTCCATGTTGTGAGGCCTCGGGGCACTGACCAGAAATACCCGTCTGCCCACCTCTCTGAGCTACCCTGAAGGCTGCCAAGCAGCCCCTTGCCAGCTTCTTAGGGAGGGTGTGCCATCCACTGGGACTAGGCTGCCTGGGATGTCATTCCAGGGGTGGGGAGGGGGTCTTTATTGGAAAATGTGATGGCATCCTCACTGCTCCTTCTCATGACCTCTCTCACCCGGGCTCCATTCCCAGGGGTCAGAGAAGTCGGGGCGGCGAGAGGGGCCTGCTGCCAAATGGTGGTCGTCCAGCCTCCTGCAGCCAAGGGGCCTGATGCCAGGTGGGCACTGCCCCTGAGGGGCGAGCTCTGGCTCCCGCTGTGTTCTCTGGGAGTGAACAGCATCCTGTGTAGAGAGGCCTCTTCTCCCCCAGCCCCAGGCTGCCCTCCTCCCAGCCTTTCCCGGCACAGCCAGCTGGGGAGTCTTGCGGTGGGAGCAGAAGGGGGCTAGGGGTGCCGATCCTGGGGGAACCTCTTCCGCTTCCCGAGCTCTCAGCCTCTTCCCCAGCATGCCCCGCGGTTTGGCCCTGTTTCGCAAGCCGTCTGCTGCCCATGCTGCCTCTGACCGACATCGTTAGCATGGGTATTTATATTTCATTAACGACATTAAGCCCAAATGGCATTAAAAGCAAAGCTGGTGATAAATAGCTTATTAATAAACAGGGACTGCTCCGTGCTGCCTGGCCTCTCCCAGCCCTGCATTAACCCTTGCTGCCCCAGATAAAGATGCTTCACCCCAAAGATCATCCCCGCGAAGATGGGCCCGGAAGAGCCGGTCACCTGTCTGCATTCTCTTGACAGCTCTGAGGTCAGTGCCTCTTGGATCCTGGGCAGGCCAATCCTGGGTCACTCGGGCTCACGAAACCCGGCCAAACCCCTCACAGCTTCTGATCAAATCATATTACCCTCTCCTCACTAGTTTTGATTCTGGGCATAAAAAATTCAGGAAATGTGGCTTTCTGGGCTGTAAGCTCAGATCTTCCCCATGACTTTGTAGCGCTGTCTGAAAGGAAGCTTATAGAATATTTCGAATCAAAAAGACTGATGCTTATGAAAATAACAGCAGTCATGATCTCAGCGAACGTGTCCTGAGCGTAACTGCGAGCAGGCCTTCTGCCCACCACACCACACGCACCAGCTCCCGGCCACCCCGAGGGTCGTCCAGCTCAGGCTCATTTTTGACGTGGGAAAACCGACGCCCAGAAAAGTGAAGCAGGGTCACCAGCTAGAGCCCACGTCACACAGCTGCTGGCACTGGGGCACGGGCTGCCGAGCGATGCTGGGCTCCAGTCATTGTGCAGTCTCCCCTAAAGCAGGACCTGTTGCAGAGGGCCATCCCGCCTCCTGGGCCTCGGACCTTCCAGGGCTTCTCAGCTGCGGCTCCAGCCTTGCTTGACTCCAACTCCTTGCCCTTGGGACCCCACTGCTCTGTTACTCTACACCCCTGCCTGGGCCCAGTGTGCCTGCACAGGCTGGCCGTCTAGAGGGCACAGCCATGCACCTTGCAGGCCATCACCCCTCCTAGGACCTAGAGGTGCCAACAGAAAGCTAGTGGAGTGTCCGTGGTGCTGTAGAGGCCCCAGTGGGCTTCTGCTTCTGGTTGGAGCAGCTTCTATGTGGTGCCCTCCCGCGGGGGAGGGGGTACCGGCCAGGCCTTATTTGTTTGGAGTTTTAAGTTGGAGTCTCTTGGACGTAGAGCCATCTCTTAACACTTCCAAGAAATAGGGGCACTACCCGCACCGATCCCACCCCAGCTCCCTAACTGAACTGACTGAAGGCAGGAGGAGAAACTGGAACCTGTCTGAACTTTGGCCCCACCTAGAACTCTCAGTCCTGCAAACCTGAACCAGGCTTCTCATTGTCCTCCCTGCCCATCTGGGGCTGTCTGGGCCCAGGCCTGGCAGAAGGGGAGAAGGGCCTCTCTCAGGGTTTTGCAGCATAGAAGGGAAAGATGGAGGGGAGCCTGAGGGGAAGATGCCGTGTGGTTCCAAGGGGAGGATGGCGGTAGAGGGCGCGTCGCCGGGACCATCTGGTTGTGTCTGGTGAGCACCTGGGGAGGATGGAGAGCTAATTAATTAGCAGGACTCCTGCAGCCTCTGCCAGGGGCCTGGACTGCTGCTCTCAACACATTCCCAAGCTGGGAAGGAAGTTGGTGAGCAGAAGCCACAGGGCTCCTCATCCAAGAGGAATTCCACTTATCCCAGTGGCTGGAAGTCTGACCACCTTCCGCAGAGCAAAGCAAGCAGGAGGGGATCGGGCAGGAGGCCCTTCCTGACTGACATGATAACTGGGACTGCCTCGGAAGGTCGGATTCACTCCTGCTTCTCCTCCCGGGAAGACCTTCCAGCTTGCTGTGGCCGTGCAGGCCTCAGACATCACAGCAGGGCATGGCAGGTGGCTGGGAATGGGGTCATGCGTGTCACCTACATTACACTTGGCGTACGTTAAACCAGCGCCCAGAGAACCCAGTACAGAGCAGCAGGGGAAAAGAGGTCAGCCAGGCCTGCCCCTGCCTAGATCTAGTGGTCAGACGGGAGAACTAGTTGGGAGCAATGTGTGATGGAGAGAGACAGACTTTGGAACCAGGCCGGCCTGAGTTGCACTCAGGTCCACTGTTCTGTAGATGTGTGGCTGTCACTTCACCACGCTGAGCCTCAGCGTCCTCCCCTGTAAAATGGGCACGGTAGTACCTTCTTTGCAGGAATGTCGTCTCTAGAGTGCCTGGGACCCTTAGATGCTGAATGAGGGGTAGCTGCCCCCCTATTGCTGTTAGACCTACTCCTAATCTGTTGTGTTAAAGTTCTGTTTGAGAAAGGGGAGAGGAAATGGCTAAACAATACCATGTGTAATACAGCAGGGCATGGCCTGCCACTCTGACTGGGAGGCCAGTCCACTCAGTGGGGATTCTGGAGCCTGTCCTCCTGTGCTCGGCTTAGAAGGGGCAGGAACGGAGGAGAGCCCGTGAAAGGGGAGCGCAGTGTACCCCACTGTCAGCGAGTGCCCGTTCTAAAGGGGAGCCACATGTGGGTGTGACACTGGTTGCAGGCAGCTGTGGGGAGCAGGACAGGGGTCTTCAGCGTGGTTGCCCCTGCTGCCTCTGATGCCAGCTGTGGCGAGGCAGGGTCTCCCTCTCCCCGACTTGATTGTGCCCACTTGTAGCGCACTGGCCTTTGGCTGTGAGCCCACTTAACCATCCTGCCACCGTGAGAAGGCAAGGACCGGGACGCCAGCGTCTGCTCCCTCCTTCACGTGGGCTGGGATGTGTTCTCCTCCCGGGCTCCTTCACAGACTCTGGGTAGAATGCCTCCCTTCTGCCGCTGGGACCTGGCCTTTGTTATAACATCAGTGGAGGCCATTGCTTCCGCCGCACCTGGCACGTGCTGGTCTTGGCATTTAGCAATTTCCCCCCACCTGTGGGATTTGACTGGCCCACGGGGTTCTGTTTGTATGAGAGGCAAGAGCATGGACACACCCCCTCTGCAGGCCGCCACCTTCCCAAGCACAGTGTATCATTTTCTTCCCAGCCCCATCCTTAGTCCAAGGTCGCCTGTGTTCTTCAAAGGCCAGAGGCCGGACGGGGACTTGGGAGGGGGTCATGGAGTGGCTGGTGCCTCCTTGCTTTCCTTGCCTTGGTGGAATGGCACAGCAGCTGGGGGTTTCTGTCACATGCCACTTGTCACCCAGAGGATTTCTGAGAGCGCATCTCTGGTTAGGAGGGTCCCTGCAGGGAGAAGCCTGCTTTGCCCACAGGATCTCAGAGCCACCCAACTCCACACGGGCACAGGAGAGGGGCTGGGGAGGGGGTCGCAGCCTGAAGACAGCTCCAGGGAGCGGGTAAAGTGATGCTGAGTGGGAAGGTTGGTCAGTGGCCAAGGAGCTGGGCCTTGTGGCTTGATGGGCAGATCTTTGAGTGGGTCCAAGTCCACTCCAGACCCAAAGCTTTCTCCTTTCCTTGCTCCCTTGACTGCAGGGCTGGTAGAAACAGCTCACCTTCCCCTTGGCCCACGGCGCTCTGACCTCAGGCCAGCCTCCGTGGGCTGGAGCATAGGGAGGCCCTGGGAGAAGGACCCAGGACCTGGGCTGGCCCTTGCTCGGGGTGTACAGTGCCCTCTTGGCTCTGTGCCAGCCCCCAACATGGGCAGTGCCTGCCTGTTCAGGGAGCACTCTGATACCCATCACAGGCAATGGTAGCCTTCATCTGAAGCCACTGGACTTGAGGGGAGGGAGGAGACCACATGCATATTCCTTCCTCAGGGAGCTTTCACCTACTTTCATTTTCTTTTCGCCACTATTTTTTCTTGGGGTCTAATTAAAGACTTGGAGCCACTTACAGCCTGCGGTTGGCTTTTTATTTGGGTCTTTGGCAATTACCTCCTGCCCTAAAATAAGTTTCGATGGAGCAGGGGTAGGAGTTTTCTTTTTAGCCAAGTTCTCAGCTTTAATTTTGCCGTGTGTATGTGCGTATGCGCATGTGTGTGTGACGGAGTGTAAAGAGGCCTTTCCTTCGTCCCCTTTTCCAAATCCTACCTCCTACCCCTCCTTCTCACCGTCCCCATCTCAAGTGTCCTGCGGCCAAGGCCAAGCCTGGACAGCAGGAACAGTATGTCCTCAGCATCGCCCTGCCTGGAGTCAGCTCTGTGACAACAGGCAGGTCAGCTGCTGACTCTGTCCCAGTTTCTTCACCTGTGAACGGGGACAGCCGGGCTGGGCCCGCCAGAGGCTCCCCTGCTGTGCTGCTCTGGAAGGAGACCTCTTGCCACAGTGGAGTAGGTCATCCCTGGGGTGTGGGAATCAACCACCAACGCCAACAGGCCATGCTTTCCCCTGCCGGTCAGCACGCTGTGTACTGGAATAGGAGCATGTAATCGTGTTCCCCAAGCTCTCTCCCCGCTTTACCCTCCTCGTCCTCCCGGCCACCCTGAGAGCAGCGCGATCACCCCCACTTTATAGTCAAGGCTCCCTGCAACCAGAGATAATTAGTGGCTTTTCTGATGTCACTTGGCTTATAGGGGAGAGAGCCTTGGGATTCAAACCCAGGTCCTCTGATCTTCCAAAACCCACACCCGGAACCAGCTGCATAATTTGCGGGACCCAGTGCAAAATAAAAATGCAGGGCCCCTCTTGCTAAAATTAAGAATTTTACGATGGCAGCTGTAGGACATTGAACCAAGCACGTGCCCTTCTGAGCGTGGGGCCCTGTGTGACTGCGTGGATTGCCCGCCCAGCAAGCTGGCCCTGCCCGCACCCCCTTGAATCCCCTTCACCTGTTTGCCTCTGTTCCCACCTGCGTGGTGAGGGGCAGGGAAGTTACACAGGGGCCACCTGTGTTCTGTTTCCCTGGCCTCTGCGGCTTTTCCCTGCAGATGCAGCGCTCAGGTCCTCCCCGGTCTTGGCCTGTTGAGGAAGCACTGTACCTTAGCATGACACAGGCTTTCTGGGGTTCCCTGAGCCTCTTAGGGTCCTCTAGGCCTATTTAAGGCCGCCTGAGACTTTAGGTCAGTCAGAGGTGAGGAAATCAAAAAAAGGACAAAGAGGATTTGGCGAGAACTCTCCTTGGGTGGAGGGTGCAGATTTGGGGAGATCAGTCCTTCCAGTCCCACTCAGGAATTCTACAAGGTCTCTGTCAAGCTTAAGCGTCAGGTGACCTGCCCAAGTATCCAGGTCATGCAGGGCTCTAATTGCTGTGTGTGGGGTAGACGGTCAGGCAGCCATCATTGGGCTAACCTGGAAACTTCCTAGCTGGCTGTTGGGGACTTGGAGTAGCCTCGGAATCTTGTGGGGTTCTCAGAAGTTTCCCCACCATGGGTGGCTTGATGGAGCAAATGGCTGGGCGTGTGTCCATGGGTACACTGGCATATGTCTGCGTTCTGGTGAGGACACGGCTCTCTGTGTGCTGGGCAGCTATTTAAATAAGAGCTGTCAGGCTCTTGCCAGCTTCCCTGGAAGGAGCAGCCTTTGCCTGCCCATCTCGGGACCGCGGACCTTGTCAGTGCATGCCTGCCCTGCATCTCTCCTGCTAAGAAGGAGAAGAAGCCTGGGTACCAAAGTCCTGGAGCTAGCACCCGACCCCCGGCTCTCCCTGCTGTTCTGCTTCCTTCTAGATTCTAGACCTTGGGTGAACTTCAGGATGAAATGCGTCCTAAAAGCCACAGCAGCTGTTTTTATAAGGGGGGGGATCAACTTTATCTAAAATGGGGGGGACGGGTGGGGGTGGGAATCCCATAGGCAGAAGTTCTGAGGCGCTTTGATCATAGGAGGGAGAGAGTGCCCGAGTTTCCAAGGACTGATTAGATGGCATGCCAAGTGTATTAAATTTTGCAGACATTTTAACAGCAATATGCTAGATAGTTGGGTGTCCCCTGAGGCAGCTGGATTTTTTATATCCTTCACAGAAGGTCGGAACTCTCTTCTGCCTGCCTCCCCGCTCCACCCCGTGCTCCATGCTTCCGTCTCTCTCTCGCCCTCCCTTTCTTCGACAATTTTCCTTGCTTCTTGCTCTCTGCTCATAGAGAAGCTAAATGACACCTCTGGTCCCTGCCCAACAGAGGGCATTCCGTCCCTCCTGCCCTCCTGTCAGGAGGTCGGGGGTCTCCAGGACGGGGTGGGTATGAATGGGGGACCTGATTTCTATTTTTTTCTTCCCTTTCCCCTTCCTTCTCCCATTTTGGAGACGGTCATAAGACCTTCTCCCTCCCTGCTTATTTTTATAGGAAAAAAAAGGCAGGAAAAGAATCCATCTGGCATATGAATAATTGAAATGGCTCAACTCTGTTCCTGTTGCTGCTGTTTGTTCTCAGCTCCCCCGGCCCCCAGCCCATCCCCCTGAGTGCGGGTCTCTGAGCAGAGGATGTGTGGGCATTCTTAGAAGGTTCTCGGCAGAGGCCCGGGGCCCTCCTTAATCTCAAGCCCTTTCTCCCTGTGAATCTGTAGGTCTGGGTGGGGGGCATTTGGACATGTGGTTGGTTTTCCTTCTCGTGCGGACAGCCAGCCCCTGGCTAGAGTCTCTCCAAATACCACTCTAACTAGAATGGTTCCTTCGGCCCTTGGGCCTCAAGGGACAGCTTCTCCTGACCCTGATTTCCCCGAGGGTTCTCCTGGATTTTCTGGTTCCAAGCTCCTTTCCCCGGGTCCCCACCCCTGTGCCCTCGGCTTCAGCAGCCTAGGGGCTCCCGTTTGGGGAACTCAGGCCTTTGCGGGGCTCACTGCACCGCCGTCTTAGCACTGCCTCCAGGGGGCTGCTGCCAGCCCGCACACCGCGGCGCGAGCCGCACACCTCTAGCACCTTGCTCAGAGGTCTCGAGTCCTCGCCCACCCACTCCTCTTCCTCTCCTGCCCCTCATCCTGCCCAGCCAAGGGCTTTCGCATTCTTCACTCTGTCTAACACAGCCTTTGGGTCAGGAGCCGTGATAAACCAGAGATTTTTAAACTTCTTTCCACCGACTTGGAAAGTTGGGAGAGTTGGGAGAAAGCAGTGGTCGTAGGTTGGGGCAGGGGCAGGGGTGGGCAGGTAACGGACTCAGCCTGGCTGGAATCGGCTGCCCATTCCCCTTGCGGAGGCTGGACCAGCTGCCCACCGAGCCGCCATGTCCGGGCCGAGAATCCACTGTCTCTTTAAAACCATTTAGAGGAAGAACTTTAGTGCATTAATTCTGGATGAAGATGGGTCTCCAGATGACAGGCTGATCCACGTTATTCCCCATAAGACAACTTCCCCTCTCTCCTCCTCCCCCTCCCACCTTCCCGCCCCCTCTGCCCAGCGCTTTGTCGTCATCCATGGCTTGTGGACGCTGACCCGGGGAATATGTGCTTTACGTTGGAAAAGTCAGTACTTCTGTGTGTCTGTTTGGGACCTCATGTTTGTATCACGTGTGAGGTATTGACATGCAGCCGTGGGTCCTGTGGTTGTAAAGTGCTGTGAGTATGTGTGCATTTCCGAATGGCCCTGGGGGAGTGGGGGGAACGTGTGGGTCACTGCAAAGTGGTACGGGGCGGCGGTGGGGGGGGGTCCCTTTCCCCGGAGCTTTCTGGGTCAGGCACATTAAGGCTCATAAAATGCCTCCGCAGAAAGAGGGTGTGAGCAGCACCGAAAACATTCTAGCTTTTCTGGATTTGTAAAAAAAAAAAACAACTACCCACTAAGCAAAAAATAATTCAGATGAAATTCAAATCAGATTTGTTAATATATAACTATATATATGTGTGTGTGTATGTGTGTATATATGTCATTTATAAAGACTCCTACACATGTTGTAAAAGCTGTAAAATGTCTGGCATTCCAGGGCCTGGTACGAATAATTAGATATTTATATCCGATAAAACTGGTTTGATGGGGAAATCGTTTGCCTCCGTGCGGATTCTCAGTTGAGGACGAGTTTCGGTGGTTGGGTTTGTTTTTTTCCCCTGACAGTAAAACCAGGCATTTGGCACCAACAAATGTATTTCCCGTAAATATCTAAATCTCTCTTTTTCCACCGTGGGCTCTGCTAGATGAGCCCTGTCCTGCCAGCCCAGCACTGTTCTCTCCTGCCTTCGCATTTTCGCTGGAGAAATGTGCGTGCGAAGCCCCCTCCCGTCACCCCGAGCCCAAGCTCCAGGCCTCGGATGGGAGTCGGAGCTTGTGCCCCTTGTGTCTGTCTCAAGTCCCCACCCTCCACCCACCGCCAGCCTCGGGGCCCACGGGCCAGCGGGTCTTCTCTCTTCTTCTCTTTGCTCTGTTTCCTCTGAACGGTTCCGTGGAGTGGGGCTTCTGCTCTCGTTCCTTAAGGCCCAGCCTAAGTACTTTTCTGATTTCTTTGATTACCTTCTACCCCCAGTATTCAATTTGTCTCCCCGCTTGCCTGAGCTCTGCTTGACCTCCTGGCCATTGCCTGCAGGGCCTCTACCGCAGTGTGGGACGGCCCTGGGGAGCCAGTCTGCCTCCCTGCCCGGCTCGGGGAGACCCCCACCCCACCCTTGTTTCTCTTCCATCTGTTTCACAGTCGGGAACAGATGGAGCCAGAAGGAGCCGTGGATGGCTGTGCCCGCCCTCTCCCATTCTACAGATGGGGAGCTGAAGCCCCGAGTGGGGCAGCTGGGGTTCCTCGTGCATGGTGGGGGGCAAACTGGGGTGGGAGGCACAGCCCCCTGACTTTCCGCTCGTTCTGGGAGCGTGGACGACACACAGACCTCCCTCTGCCCCCCGGCAACCGTTTCTGTGAGACTTGGAGCCAGTGGTCTCACCTCTCTGAGCATTGCGTCTCTGTATTTGTGACTTGGAATTGGTCATTCTCAGTCGCTGAGAAGAGTAAATGAACCAACACATGACAAGCTCCTAGGCCCTTCCCCGTAATTTGGTGGTGGTCGGTGTTCACCCTGGCTGTGAAACAGCAACTCGCTGTGACCCGGGACTGAGCCTTGCCCACGAAGGCGACACCCATGTGGCAGGATTGCCTTTGCCCTGCCCCTTTCTCCCTGTGAGAGGCCTGTCACCCTTCTGGGAGGAACCTGGCTGGGATCAGAGCACCTTGCAGCTTCCCGGAGGTCAGGCCCTGACTAACTTCAGCCAGGAAGGAAAGGCCGGGAACAGTGGAGGAGTTGGCAAATGCATGTGCTGGAGTACTGAGGTCTAATCAGGAACTGTAACCCCAAAGAGAGGGCCCTGAGGAAGGGGAGGGGTGGACTGCAGCGCAGTTCAAGGGCCGGTGCCATTGTTCTGACAAAGGCCCTTCAGATCCAAGATTTGAAGTCTCCTGAAGGGTCTGTGGGAGGACAGAGTGGCCAAGAATGCTGGGAGAAGGGGGAATGGGCCCAGTGGGGGTGGGGAGCGCCCTCTGGAAAAGGTCTGTTAGCCCAAGTGGGAGCAGTGAGCTTAATTACACGGCGAATGCAGTGAAAATAGACAGCCCTCAATGCGCGCCTGGGGCTGCTGAGCTGGGCCACCCTGGCCATGCCAGCCACGCGCTCCCCCCCCAACCGCACCCCCACTCTGGTGCCCGCCTGCCCTCCTGCACCCTCACCAAGGGCACTGTCCTCCCAGGCGGTTCAGGCCCCCAGGAGGATGTTCCCGCCAGTGGCACACACAGAATGGCCCCGCATGCTTCATCTGCACCCGCTCCAGAGAGCAGGAGTGACCGACCACAAGCACACCCAACCAGATCGCACGCGTGCATCTCCCGCAGCTGTAGATTTTTTTTTTTTTTAATGAAAGCTTATTTATTTATTTATTTGGGGCTGTGTTGGGTCTTCGTTTCTGTGCGAGGACTTTCTCTAGTTGTGGTGAGCGGGGGCCCCTCTTCATCGCGGTGTGCGGGCCTCTCCCTATCGCAGCCTCTCTTGTTGCGGAGCACAGGCTCCAGACGTGCAGGCTCAGTAGTTGTGGCTTAGGGGCCTAGTTGCTCCGCGGCATGTGGGGTCCTCCCAGACCAGGGCTCGAACCCGTGTCCGCTGCATTGGCAGGCAGATTCTCAACCACTGTGCCACCAGGGAAGCCCAGCTGTAGGTTTAACACACACTTTACACAGAGGGGATCGGTGCCTGGCCTGAAAATAAAAGCGCCCTTCAAAAGACTCTTGGGTGTCCTGTTTTTTTGTTGTTTTTTTCTGTCTTTCTTTCCTCTCCCCCCCCAAATTAAAAAAGAAAAGAAAAAGAAAAACTCAACGAGAAACAGAGCCTGAGCTTCCTATGACTGGCTCTCAGAGAAGCCAGTCAAATCTCCCCTTGTTGAGAACATTTTGACAGCATAAAATAGCTGCCGGAATGTGACTTTAGTGAAAAGTAAAAAAAAAAAAAAAAAAAAAAAAATCCTTCCTTCATGCATATGGAGTTTTTTGGAAAAAAAAAAATGGTATTTTAATGCTTTCTATTAAATTGGGACTAAAAGTGGTGTCTTAATTTGCATTCATTAGCATATTTGCATATAGATCACTGAAATGGTGGAAGAGAGAAGAGCCTTTAAATGAAAATTCTTTTAAAGGCACAGGCCTGCCTCCCTCTTCATCTCCCTCTGGGATTTATGCCTGATCTTTTCTTCTCACCTCCCACCCCACCCTCTGTGTCCTTGCTGTGAATGGACATGGATGGGAGAGTCAAGGCCCTAGTCTCTGGAGCTAGCTCAGGGCGGAGTCGAGGGGCTGAAGACAGCCCTGGTCCTTGGTCACCCCATGGCCCTGCAGCTCCCAGGGCAGGCAGGACCCCATGCAGGCCTGGCTGGGCTCCCTTATGTCATGGCAGTGGCTCTGGAGGAGGGGCCTGTGTTCACAGCCAGCAGGCAGGTGGCCTCGTGCCCTTGGTCCTCTGCCAGCCATTGTCCTTTCTCCTCTCTTACCCCTCCCCAGGCCATGTTGATGCTGTACCAGCCTGCCAAGGGGCACTGTCCTGCTAGCCACCGGCCTGAGCCCTTGGCCACCTGGCACCAAAGGAAGGGGGTCTGTGGGTACTCCTTCTGGCATCTTCCCCTGTGTCGGCTCTTGGGACTGAGACCTTCCCCACCCCCTTCCCACCTTCCTCAGCAGGAAGGCCCATTCACTTATCTCTGGTTCAAATGTCACCTTCTCAGAGGCTGCTGAAGTAGCCCCACCTCTCTCCTCTGTAACTCTCTATTACGCCCCTTGTTTTATTGTCCTCTAGAACTCTTTAGTTGTTTAGTTCCCCACCCCCGCCAAGGCTAAACCTCCTGAAGGCAGGGCATTTGGGTGGCTTTGCCTCTTTCACAGCTGTACACCTGGGACAATGTCTGGCACGTGGTGGGGTTTAGCAACTAGTTGTTAAATGAGTGAGGGGAGCGGGGCAGGACCCCTGTCAGGGCTGAGACTGCCCCTGGAGTCACTGCCTGGCTGGACACAGTGCCTCCAGGTACTGAGCCCCAGCCTGCTTGGGATGCCCTCAGCCTGGCAGGAGGAGCGGAGGCCAGGAGCTGGTCAGCGCCTTCCAGTCTGATCTGAGGCCCTAAAAGAGAGTGCGGCAGCTCACTCTTGTTCCTTTGGATGGTAGGTTGGAGCCAGGCCTGGCCCTGGAGGATAGGAGGGCAGGGTGGCTTGTATGTAACTTCCAGCCCAGGGGAACAGGGGTCCCCTTGTGGCAGCCTCAGGAACCCCAATGCTACAGCCAATGGAACTCCCTCTCTGGCACCCTTCCCCCAGGTGTAAGGCGTTGGAGGCCCCCAGAAATTTCCAGGTGAGCAGAGGACAGCCCCAGTGTTCTGTAACGACATCACCTTTGCCGGCTGGCCCTGATCTGGGGGGCAGAGTCCTAAGGAAACCCCACCTCTCTCTGCGTTGCGCAGGGGCCAGCCAGGGAAGTGAGGTCTGGCCGCCGGGCTCTGCACATCTCTACTTCACCGCTCTGGTCGGCTGGGCTCTCTGAAAGGCCCCTCCAGGCTGACGGCAGCCTCGGGCTCCATGCCCAGCCCAAGCAGGGAGGGCCTAGGAGGGTGAGGGGGACGCCCAGGCTTGGAGCGGGGCTGTGCCTGCACCGCTAATGAAAATCGGAAACCAATTGAGCAGGACAAGGTGCCCAGCCAGCAGGTTGTGGGAACAAGGGGCCTAATGGATGTGGCTCGGGGGGAGCGGGGTGGGGGGCGGTGTGGAGCGGATGCCTCATTGATCGCCCAGTGGCTATATTTATCCACCTTGGGTCTGTGGCCCCAGCAGCTGGATGGTGCAGGGATAAATAAATGGCCACTAAAATATTCATGAGCTGCACATGCACATCCGTGGTCAGGGGGACCACCAAGGGCCTTCTCTTCCTTCCTTCGCCCCATCTCTCTGCAGAAGCCTTTCAGGAAATTCCTCCCACCTGGGCCAGGTGAAGTGTGGCACAGCCCTGCTGGGCACTCAGCTGGCCCGGGGACCCTGAGGGAGCGCCTCCTACGCTGGGCTGGCTGCCGGTGCATACCGGCCCCTGCCTTTCCTTTGTCCCCACCTTTGCTCCCGTGCTCCCATGTCCCTGTCCCTTAGTGATGTATTAGGTAGCAAACTTGCTGTTTGCTTGACACTCTGTGTCTCCACTAGGCCATGTAATCCTCAGGGACAAGTTTGTGGTTCATTGGTCCCTATTTCCCACATGGCCTGGCAAGGTGCCTGACAGGCATTGCACAGGATGGGTAACAACTCAGAGGTGGCTTTGAATCTCAGCTCTGCCCTGTCTTCAAAAGTGACTTAACCTCCCTGGGACTCAGTTCCCTCATCTGCAAAATGGGACTAATAACAGAGTTGCTGGTGCTTCCTAAGTGTGGGCCTGGGACTGCCTGCATCAGATTCCCTGGTGGAGCAGGTTAAGAACTTGGATCCTGGGTCCCTCCAGATCCAGAATCAGAATCTCCGAAGCAGGGGCCTGAGGGCTCTACAGGTTTAGTGCCCTTCTCCGGTGATTCGCTGCTCACTAAAGTTGTAACTCCTGTTATCGCCTCATGAGACCTGTGTCCGGGTAGCAAATGGGGTTCTCCTCTGTGTTCTCCAGAACCCGAGAAACGGGGCCAGGAGCGTGAGGAGAGAGGCATGCTTCTGAAGCATGTATTGACTCGGCATTCTGGTGAGGCTGCCTGGCCTGACCAAGCTGAATTTGGCCCAGTAGTGCTCCATGTCAGGGCCTCGAAGTACTGCCAGCGCTGCCCATCAGCGACGGGTAGGTGAGACCAGGGCAAGGGCATTCGGGGCACGTCCCACTTTCCAGCTGTGGCCTCTTCAGTATTCCCATGACTTGGGCAGGGTAGTGCCAGGCAGAGCCCCAGAGGGCCCAGACATAGTGCTCTGTGGGGTCTCTTTGGCCTTTGGCTCTCTGCAATTCTTCCCCATTCAAGGAAGGCCAGTTCACAGTGCCTTGCCCCTGGCTAGGAGGGAGCGACGTCAGTAGTGTAGCTGCCTGATCAGAGCTGGCTTAGCCGGGAAAGCTCATCCTTCAGCCAGGTGTGCCTGCCGCCACCTGACGCCGTAAGCTGCTGCCCCTGGATACCCTGGGCACCTACAATGCACCCTGCCCACCTGGTGCAGCCCTGACCATGTGCTGTTTGCCTGTCATGTGGCAGGGGGCCTGTCCCCTGGTAGGCAGATGCCTGTGACTCAGAAACCGTTTGACCCCATTTAACTGAAGAGAGCAGGGTTAAGCCGGCCATCTGTGGTGGGTTCTCTGCGGGCTCAGGGCACAGAAGCCGGGAGTCATTTGGGATGGGTGAAGGTAAAACTTCTGTCCCTGGCACGAAGCTAAGAGGCACCAGCCGCCGTCCCTCCTTCTTGCGTGCCCACCCCCTCCCCCATCCGAAGTTTGATCCAAACAGAAGCAAACTTTGGGGACAGCCCTGGCGCTGCGTGGAGCCAGCTGAGCCTGAGAGTGGCAGCGGGAACAGAGGGAGGCAGCCCCGACAGCCCTGGTGCCTGACTCCGCTGGTCCCCCGTCCCCTCCAAGAGCTCCCCATCCGCGCCCGAGCTTGCAGGCGCCTCTCTCGTCAGCTCAGAATGCAGCTTGGGGCCCGTGGCGGCTCAACCTTTCTCTCTCCCAGAGCCCCGGTCTAATCAACCCCTATAATTTATGCAGAAAATATGATTTATATTTAATTTCACCACACTTGCATTGTTAATTTGAGATGTAATTAACCCGTCGCCATGACAACTAATTTTGTGATGCCGTAAATTACCGCCGTCTTTTCATCAAAATTCAGTTACTTTGGCTCCTGTGTGCAATGTACTGATGCAATTAGGTTGCTAAGGGCAACTCAAAAGTGTTCAATTTCTTTTGTGCAACTGCAATGGGGTAGAAGCTCCCTTGCGTCCTCCCAGGGTCCCGTTGGCCGTGGGGCGGGGAGTTGGGGGTATGTGACCCGCCCTGGAGGAATGCCCTTGGAAAGCCAGACTGGGTGGGCGCCTGCTGCCCCCCACTTCTCCCCCTCCCATCCTCTTCCCTCCCGTAATTATTTTTAAACAATGACCCCTGGACACATGCTCCCCTTGCCCCCCACAGGACCCCAGGGCAGGCGAAGGGCCTCCCCTCCAAGACCCGGACCCTCTCTCTTACACGTTCCTGTCCCAAGCACTGTGGTGCTCCAGTTAGAAAAAGAGAGGAAACCACCTCGTCTTTCTTTTCTCCTGGTGTCTAACTTGTTTATATAGGTCTTCCCTCTCCCTCTCTCTCTCTCTCTCTCTCTCTCTCTCTCTCTCTCTTTTTCTTTATTTAAAACAAAAACCCTCTGTGTTGCTTTTGTCACGTTAATTCCCATTTTGCCAACACCAGGGGCCCAGGCAGACGAGTTACCAAGGAACACAAAATTTTAATTAGTGTATTTTAATCATTCAGGCTTTCCTAGCTAATCCACATGCCCTAGAGAATTCCCGAGATGCAGCTCTGCCCTGCTTTACCATTTATTGTTGAGTCTATTATAATTACTGTTAGCAGGTGGGGACTGGGAGATGTTTATTATGAGTTTTTCATCTTTAGTATAATTACCGAAAAAAAACAAAATAAAAAGATGTCGTTGTATTTTGTTTCCTAGAATTTTTTTTTTCCAGGGGAGGGCATGGCCGTGGGATTTCTTCCCCTGCTTCTTCCCAGGCAGGTGACTTGGAGTTTCTGTGCTGGAAGATACTCCTCAAGATCAACACTGAGTCATGCTCAGCACCCCACAGGCTCAGGAGAGGTGGGCAGCGCCGCCTCTGCCTGTCATCTGCTGGGCTAGGCTCTGGGGGTGGCCCTCCCCCTCTTCCCTGTATACGTGGAGAGGATCAGGGCTGAGGCTGATAGGGCCAGGGGTCTATCAGTGCTCCTGCACTGGGCTGGCAGCTCCAACTGGTACGGGCTGGTCTGGGGGTCTGACCAGGGTGGACCTGTCAGGAGTGAGAATATAGCTTTGCATGGTTATAAATACAACATTTATTGAGTGTTTAGTACGTGCCAGGCCCCATGTCATGCTCTTTACCTGCATTATTTTACTTAATCCCTCAGCAACCCTATGAGGCAGATACTAATAACATCTCTGATTTGTAGAGGAGGGGGCCAATGTTCAGGATCACAGAGCTAAGAAGTAGGATTCAAACCCAAGTCTGTCCCCGGAGCCCAGGCTCCGACTGCCTATACTGTACTGTCTCTTCTACTAGGTCCTCCAGATGCCACCTCCTCCCAACAGCCTTCCCAGATTGCCCAAGACTGAGTTAGCGTTCTCTCTCTGTGTTCCCACAGCTTCGCAGTCCTAGCACCTGTCCCACTGTCCCCAGTTGCTTCTCTAAGAGCAGAGACCAGTGAGGGCAGAGGGCTTCTGCCATCGTCTCTGATGGACCCCTAGCATGTAATTTGGTGCCTGGACAAAGCCGGCTCTCGGTGCAGTCTGTGGGGTAGGAAGACCTGCAGGTGTGTCTGGTAGGCTGCTGCACCCTGAGCCTCCACTTGGGGTGTCAGGTGGTAGGAACTCGATGTAGATGTAGACATTCGGCTGGTTGGACGTCCAGAGATGCCCTCTTAGATGCTGCCCTCAGCAGAAGCCACAGGGCCTGGGGGTCCCTGAGCTTCAAATCCCAGGAGGAAGGGATGACCTGGGGCCCCAGGTCAAGTTTGAGTGCCGTTCTGGGGACTCTGTGCATGAGATGAAAACACACAGCTTCCGCTTTCGCCTCCCCAGCCCTGGGGTCCTAGGCATCCCTGGGAAGCCTGGCCTGCCCTTTCTTTTCTTTCTCCTCTTCAAGATAGTTTTCAGATGTCTTCCCCTCTCAGTGATGATTTTGAAGTTTTCCTGGAAAATTCCACATCTCTGCACTAGAGCCAAGCTTGGGGCTGAGGACCACTGGTTTTCCCAGGCAGAACAGAGCAAAGTGAGTTGGAGCCGGCCTTTGCTCATTTCCAGCCTGGTTGCCCACGGGGACCAGTGGGGGAAGATAATTAACATGTCCCTGGGAAGGGGCCCAGAGCATCCTGTGAATTGCACACTGGTGACAAGAATCCCTGTTCGGCTCTAAATTCTTAGGCGTCCCCTCCACCAGCTCCTCTTTACGTTCTGATGGGGCAGTGGGGCTCAGGCCCCCATTACCTCGCCTACCTCCCTGGGCTACCACCCCACGGGGCTAGGCCCTCTCAAGCCAAGGGCGAAACTGGCCGCCTCCTCTCACTCTCCCTCTGCTCCTCCAGGGCCTCTGGGTGGTTCCTTCAACATTTGCCAGTACCGTTTCACCCTGCTTCAGACTTTGCCTTCTCCAGTCACCATCCTGCCCGCTGTTATATCTCTCGCCATAGGATGTGATGTGTAATTCTCCTCAAATGTCCTGGCAGTGCTGAGCAGGCAGCCCTCACCCAGTCCAAGGCCAACTGCAAGGGCAGAGACTTATCCCTGCCGAGCCCTGCTCCATAGAGCCCGACAATGGCATATTCTCTGCCCTCTTTCTCCCTTTTCCCACTGCCCCAAGCCAGTGGTTCTCGAACTGTTGGTCCAGCACCCCTTTACACTCTTAAAAAGTACTGAGGATCCCAAAGAGCTTTGGCTTATGTGGGTTATTGCGATCGATACTTTCCATATTAGAAATTAAAACCCAGAAATTTTAAAAAACGTATTTATCAATATTAATTCATTTAAAGATAATGAAATAACAAGGACTTGCAGCATAGGGAACTATATCCAGTATCTTGTAATAACCTATAATGGAAAAGAATCTGAAAAAGAATATATGTGTATATATGTGTGTGTGTGTTTGTGTGTGTGTATATATATATATATATATATATATATATATATATATCTGAATCACTTTGCCGTACACCTGAAACTAACACAATGTTATAAATTAACTATACTTGAGGGGTTTTTTAAAATAAATTTATTATTATTATTATTATTATTTTGGCTGCTTTGGGCCTTCGTTGCTGTGCGTGGGCTTTCTCTGGTTGCGGCGAGCGGGGGCTACTCTTCATTGTGGTGCGCAGGCTTTCATTGCAGTGGCTTCTCTTATTGTGGAGCACGGGCTCTAGGGGCACGGGCTTCAGTAGTTGTGGCACGTGGGCTCAGTAGTTGTGGCTCGCAAACTCTAGAGCGCAGGCTCAGTAGTTGTGGTGCACAGGCTTAGTTCCTCCGCGGCATGTGGGATCTTCCCAGGCCAGGGCTCGAACCCATGTCCCCTGCACTGGCAGGCAGATTCTTAACCACTGCGCCACCAGGGAAGCCCTATACTTGAATTTTTTAAATGGTAAAAAAAAAAGATAACAGTGATAAATCCATTACATGTTAATATTAAGAACATATTTTCATGAGAATATCTGCATTTTCCAAAACAAAATTTTAGTGAGAAGAGTGGCATCGCTTTATATATTTGCAAGTTTCTTCAATGTCTGACAGCTGGACTCTCAGATATGCTTCTGCATTCAGTCCTTGCTGATGTATTGTCTACATTAGCCTATGAAGAAAATCCAGTTTGCTACAGATGTGTAGTTGGATAAGAGAGGACTATTTTAATAGTCTTTGCAGATAATTGTGGATATTCTCCTTTGATACTACGCTAAAACTCGCCAAGTGATAGTTTCTCAAAGGTTAGCTGCAATGTGGGATCTGAAACCACATCAGTGAACTTTGTGTACTCTTACACGTGAAAACCCATTGGTCTGTCTTGCACTTTGAATGAATCATTTCCCCATGCGTGATATTTTGTAACCTCTTGCATGGGTCATTTGGAAAATACTGGTTCACTGAGGAAAGCAGATCTTCCAAATGTTGACACATTTCATTACACGACATTTTAAAAAAAATGATGTTCATTACTGTCATCACCTGTCTCATCAGTAAAGTTGTTCAGTTTTAAGACGCTGTCAGAGTCACAGGGGCAAATATTTTTCCAAAAGTCTGATTCTCACTTGAAAGCTCAGCTTAGCACCGGCAACAAATATTGTCAGTTTTTTACCCCCGCGAAGTGACAGTCGTACTATGTTCACTTTTGAGAAGATGTCTGCCGAATACTCAGATCTGGAAAACCCTAGTTTTTCTGTCAGTTGCTCCTTTGAGTAAAGATGGGCTCTGTGAAGAGAGTAGCTAGTTCAGCCTCAGCCCAGTCACCCAAGTGCTTTCCTGGAGACAAGCGTTAGACTGTGGGATGCAGCACGGGTGCTTTATGTATACTTCCCTTTTCATCCCTCAGAATATTAAAAAGACACGTACTCGTGGCTCAAGATGTCATAAAAATTAACAATTTTTATAGCTTCATCAAGAACATTCTTAAGTGAATACGGGTTTGTTTGTTTGTTTTAACTGCAAGCGTATGGCACTGGAGAACGCGGTGATTGCCAGTGCTGCGCTGTGATCTGTGCTAGGGTGCCAGCCGTTTAACCCACCATTGCTTTTCCACCATCAATGCCAATGTCACCACAGCAAAAAAGGCAAATTGCATCTTAGTAGTATCACGAAAGGGTCTCGGGAACCCCAGAGGCCCGCAGACCACACTTTGAGAACCGCCACACTCTCTCCCTCTCTCTCTCTCTGGTCAGGGCCAGAGAAAAGCCTTTGCTCTGGCACTTGGTTTCTGTCCTCAGAAAGGCTAAGTTCTCGGCCTCGTTCAGCACCTCCTCCTGGCTGCTCTGGCCTCTGTCTGGGTGCAGGGCCCGTCAGGAGCTGCCATGGGGCGAGACCACCCGGCAGCCCGTTTCTGTGGGCACCAGCCTCCTCCTGGCCCGTGGCGTGAGTCTGTCCTGCAGAGCCTTGTTCTCCCCCAGAGAACCCTCCCGCAGCCTCTGGCTCCATCAGGGCTCGGCCTGTCCTGAGCTTGGGCTCTGGCTGCCCCTGCCCCGCTCGGCCCAGTTTCCTGTCGGCCACCTGCCTTCACGCTGAGGGCCGTGGAGGGGCAGGAGCCAGAGGCGGGCTTGCCGCCTCCCTCTGCTTCCCCACTCCGCTCCCCCAGCTGCCTCCCAGCCCCCCAGCATGGTAGCCTGTCCAAGACACTGGGTTTTGTCCCCTCGATCCGGGCACCCTGAGAGTGAGAGAAAATAGCTGTCCGGTTAGCGGTGGGGGAAGGCCTCTTGTTTTCACCTCTCAGCTGGTTTCCCAACTTTCCCATCCCAGCTCCCGAGGAACAAAGGGCCTCCGGCCCCCGTGTGCTGGGCCGGGCCCAGCGAGGGGACTCACCAGCTACTCTTTATTGAGTCTTCAAGCGCCGGCCAGGCACTCCATTAAAAAGCCATTCCCCTTTGTGCTGCCCGGCCCCCAGCTGTCCCCCCTCTCATGTGACGGTCGGTCACAGTTGTAAAACAACAACACACAGAGTTGGCAACTAACGAGGCTTTTTTTCAAGCCAGGGTCTCCATGGCAACCCCCGTCAATCACCCCTCAGGAGCGCTTTAACCTGACCAAGAGGGGGAAATAAAAAATAAAAAATAAAAAAAGCTAAGAAAGAAAGACTGGGAAAGAGAGCGAGAGGCCAGTAGACAACTGGGGAGGGAAACAATTCAGAAAGTTTCTGGGGTTTGCTTCATCAATTGGAACACAAATGAAAATTTAATCAGTCAGATGGGATTGTCCCAGTGACGGGAGGGGAAGGATGTTCATTTTAATTTTTACATATAGTTTGCACGTTGCAACTCATTTTGCGAAGGCTTCTGGCATTTTCCTGTGGTCCATAAAATGATGGATCGTGGTTATCTGTGGGCAGAGTGGGAAGGAGGGAAGTCCTATGGGCTGTTATAGTGAATAGATGGTACCATGGGCCCAAACCCAGAGATGCCCAGTTCATGGCCTCAAGCCAGCGGGGAGAGCCATTCAGAGCCTGGCTGGAGTCCAGTAGAGTGTCTGAGTCCTTGCATGTGCAGCCCGGTGCCAGTGGGGATGGCCCGCAGTATGTGGTGGGCATGGTGCCAAGGGGACATTTGAGGGCCCCCACGCACCACGCCATGCGGGGCAGGAGTGGATGTACCCCCGTGACGTGTCAGGGGGAGCCCAGAGTGACAGGCGATGGCGGGACCCCTTGTTCTTCATACGATGCCGTGCCAGCAGATGCCCACTCCGTGGGCACGTGGCATCCCGCCAGGGGTGAGTTCAACCTTCCACACGTTGGCATGGTGCCGGGGGCATGGCAAGCCTGAGCATGCCCCCCACCCCCTGGCACTCATACATGGTGTCTGGCCGCTAGCCAGAGGCTCCACAGGTTCTGAGGTCTGCACGGTCTGGGCACGGGCACGATCTGGGCATGGCAGCGGGCAGCCTGGCAGCTGCTGCCGGGCCCTCCTGAGAGCTCGGATCAGGAAGGAGGTGAAGGCCAGCTTCTCGGCCCAGCCCTCATTGCTCAGAGCTGCGGGCACCTGAAATTGAGAGCTCAGTCTCCCTTTCTCCATGGAAGTGTCGGGGGGACAGAGTTCCCATCATGGTTCCCAGCACCTTGGGGGAGGTTTATCTCACTCATGGAGTCAAGGAATCCGACTTGAGGCCTGAGGAGAGTAAGGAAGGGGACCCTAGAGCAGAACCTTCCAGAGAGCAGGCACTGGGATCGCGTCCTCCCGGGCACTGTTGGGCCATGCTGCATCCCCAGGCCCTGGGGATAAAGGGGCTGAGATTCTTGAGTCTGTGAGTTTCTGGGAGGCTGGATTTTCTTCTGGACTTCCAAGGCCTTGCATGAACCTGACACCCAGAATAGCAAACGGCAGATAGTTGTGAATGGATAGACGGACGGATGACCCAGCCTGAGTAGGCATTTCCCGGGCCACTTCCTGTCCTGAGGGCTGTAGACCAGGCTTGAAAGACATGGGGTCGTGGTCTTGCAGCCACTTCTCTGCCTTACACCCCGGTTGCCCAGCTTTGCCCGGCCCAGAGCTGCTGCCGGCCCCTCCCTCCCTCTGCCCGTGCTCTTCCGCCCCGCCCTCCCTAACGGGCCTCAGGCTTGACGTTGGCTCCCACAGGTGCCCCCGCTGCCCTCACTCAGCCGTCAGTCCCTCTCGCTCGCGTGCTCGGAGGCTCTGTTCACTTCCAAAGCGAGTCAAGTCAAAACCTTTCTGGTGACGCTCCCGTCCTCCTCCTGGCCATCTACTCTCTCCTTTGTCCCTGCTTCGATGGCGGAGAAGCTGGCCTGAGGCCCCATCCGGTGCCATTTAACGTGACATCTCAGTGGGCTGGCAGGGGCTGACTAACCCCCAGAACCTTTTGCCCCCAAGATGAGGAGAAGGCCAAGGACAGCCCCTGGTTTCAGGGCAGCCCTGTCCAGCCTCTCTCTGGCCTCCCTTCAGAGCCCTGGATCCCTGCTGGAGTGAGGACCCTCCAGGGACTGGAACGGCCTTGGCCGGGGCCCCATCTCTGCATCTCCTTTCCTGGGTGCCCTGGAAGCTGCTGCAGGAAAGGAATGCTAACACTCTGCTGCTGTAGTAAGCTGGCACGGTACCCAGGCAGGGGCCACTTAGTGCCAGAGCCTAGTAAAGACGCTGGCGAGGGCTTTGCTCCCCACGCCCGGAGTTTCCTCTGTCCGGATTGGCGTGCGGCCTTCAGCCGAGCCCAAGGCAGCACAGGGAAGAGGTGGCATCCTCGGCAGGCCCCGGCCTGGCCAGCCCGGAGGACCACACCACCTCCCTCTAGCTCCAGCCAGAAGGACCACGATGGCAGTAAATATTTTGTAGCATTTTGTGAAAGGAGAAACAAGGTGTGAGGCGAGCCAGGGACCTGACTTCACCTCTCTGAGCCTCATCTCCTCCTAAGTAAAATGAGGATAAGAATAGTATATCTTCTTTACATGGTTTCTGTTACCGTTTAATGCCTGGGACAGGGTAAGCCCTCAAAAAATGTTAACAATTAATATGATTAGTATTAGTAGTCGTGGTGATAGTAGCTACCCCATAGATGGGGTTTTTTTTCTTTTAAGTTTACACATTTATTTATTTATTTATTTATTTATTTATTTGGCTGCTCCGGGTCTTAGTTGTGGCAGGCGGGCTCCTTAGTTGTAGCACACGAACTCTTAGTTGCGGCATGCATGTGGCATCTAGTTCCCCAACCAGGCATCAAACCCGGGCCCCCTGCGTTGGGAGCTCGGAGTCTTATACGCTGCGCCACCAGGGAAGTCCCCCATAGGTGGTTGTGAGGTGTCAGCGAGATAATGCGTGTACAGCACCCCATACATTGCTTGACGTATGGTGAGTGCTCAGCAAATGTTAGCTGTCGTCGTTATTATTACTATTATCATTATTATTTCCTGGCACGCTGAGGTGGAGCCTCACGCGTGCCCTGAGCCCTGCTGTTGCTACTGAGGGACCTGGGGATGCTGCCCTCTGCTGAGTCCTGCCTGTCCTTCTAGAATGTTCAGCAGGCCCCCTTGCCGCCACATTTACTCTCCAGCACCTGCCCTGCTGTCTTACAGGCCCCCTGCCATCCCCTCCCCGCCCCATTGTCACTGTCACTCACCGGTCCAGGATTCCCCAGGCACCACCCTTTTGGGGTTTCCTGGCAGAATGGGGTCCCCGGAACACTGCTTTTGCCTCCTACCCCAGCCTGGCCTCCCCCAGGCCTGGAATCTGACTGGCTATTGTAACATAGTAGCTGAATGAACTCCAGTTTCAAAGGTTAATATCAAAATCTGGAGTGGATTACCTAAAAATTACTTACAACACCATTAAAATTCTGAACTCTTTTTGTTGTGGCTATAAATTAATTTAAAATGTCAGGTTTTTTGAGAAATCCAATAAGAAATTGAGCCAACAGAGCAATCTGCAAACTGTCTGGCAAAGAGGAAAGTGTGTCTCTTCAATCGACAAGGAAAAATATGGAGCTTAACTGGAACCATATGGCTTAGTACTTGAGAGAAATCTGCTGAAGAGGGAGGGCGGGAGGGGGGAGAAGGGAGGTGGGAGCTCAGCTGACAGCCACACACATGCAGCGCGAGGCCAGAGGGGAGCAGGGCCAGCGCTGCGGCGTTGGCGCGGCTGAGGGGCCTGGCAGGCGCCTGGCACACGGCCTACTTGGCTGCCCCCGTCCACGGTCACCAGGCTGCCCCAGGCGGCAACTTGGTCCGTCCACCGTCTTAACACTTTCTCGCTGTGTCCATCCAGGGCTCCCTGGCCAGTTGGGAATCCAACTCCTTCCCCTGGGGGAGCCCAAGCCCCCTCCTTCCAGGGGAGCACGGGCATCAGTGTCCCTGCCTGGGACAGCTACCTGCGTGTCCGAGGGGGCCGCCTCCCCTCAGCCCTCAGTGGGCTTCCTCCTGCCAACATGTGGTCCCCATTACTCCTGGCTTCCCCCAGATTGACAACACGTTAAGTAATTTGTAGGTTATTTCAACTTCAATCTGCTAAAGTTGAGAAAATCAAAATTAAATTCAAACCACAAGGGAACTCCAAAGAAAGAGGAAGAGGAGGACGAAAAGGACACTCGAGTGCGTTCTCCTTCTCAGGTCCCGTGTGTCCCCTAATGTCATCCTTGGGGGCCTGCCTTCCTCTGTGCCTCCCCTCTCCCTACCGGAGGCCCCCACCTCTGGATTAGGGCGGTGTCCCAGGTTGCCCCTCTGAGTGAGCATGCAGAAGACCAGGGGCAGCTGGAGGAGAAGCACCTCTAACTTGTAGCACTCTCTCTGCTCCCGCTGCCCGAGCCCCCGCCCCTGCTGGTTGGGATAATCCGGGGCACCAAGGCCTGTCTGTTCCCTTTTCTGACCCATTTTGGGGGGAACCTACACCAGTGCTATTCCAGCTCCCTGTGTGCCTGGGACAGCTGACAGCTGGTAGGTACCACCTGGCCCCCTTGGTTTAATAGCTCAGGTTACCTTATTTTGCTTTCTACCCTTTAAAACAGCCTTGTAAATAAGCAAACACTCAGTGCCAAGCACCTTCGGCACCTCGCCAGGCTGGTAAATATTTTAGTAGTGACTTGGTAACAGTTGTGCTCACTTTGATTTCCTCAGAAAGGTTCTTGGTGCTGGGGAGGGGCTGTGGCTCTGGGATGTGATTGGCCGGTTATTTATAGTCCAGCGCTAACCACGTGGCCTTTGCTCTAACCCTGTGGATTGTATGCTGGGGTATTTTTAAAGCCGGTGTGGCGTTAGCCGGTGTGGCGTTAACGTTACACCCCTTTCCGCCAAGATGGGGGAACTCTTCCAGCTCTCTGGAAGTACCCCATGGAGAAAGAGCTCCGAGGTCCTGGATTTAGGAAACAGATTCTAGATTTGTCCCCACCCAGAACTGGAATGGACAGAGAGACTTGGGCAGGTGCAAGGTTGGGTGCGAGTTGGGGGCTGACCCATGCTCGTGTGGCTTGGACTTAGGGAGAACCCCAGGGTCCAGGGGAAGGAGGGCTTTGGGGTTGGGGTGCATGATGCTGAGGCCGCGCCACCTGAGATGGCCAGAGTAAAGCTGACTGTGAGAGCAGCCAGGAGATGCATCAATGGGATGTGTTCTCTAGGCATCTGGTCCTGGAGGAGCCGTACCACGGGGAAGCAGGGCCAAGGAAGACTGAAGGAGGTAGAGAGCCTCCAATGTGATGCCCTGGGGTCCGGGCCTTCCCTCGAAGCTGTGAAGGGGCCCCTGCAAAGCGCAGGGCCTCTCTGCCCAGTGCTAGGAAGCTGGTCTCACCCCACCTGACCTTGCTTACCACGCCTCCCATAGCCCGGGCCGCCCTGTGCTGCCCCAGGCTGGCACCAGGGGGAGGAGGAGGTAGTGGAGCGGGGGCGGGCATCGGGCTTTGACAGACCACTCGGAGCCACAGCCACTTACTCCTCTGCTGTATGGGAGGTGTAGTGTACAGATGGGTTGGTTTTAAAGGGGCTCAAAATCATGGCATGCTGGGACCATCTCGATGTTCCCCGAACCCCGGTGCCCCATAGGCTGTGCTTGTGAGTGCCCGCAGGTGGGCACAAGCTAAGTAGGAGCAAGTCTCGCCTGCTCTCATCGGCTAACGGTGGCGAGGAAGCCTGGGGAACGTGGGTACTTGCAGGTTGCGTAAGACAGGCTCAGTGTTCCACGAGGACCCGTCTTCTGGTCCCACCCTGGGGGTGGGGCCTTCACACCTGGAGCTTACAGCCGGAGCACCGTTCAGCTGGCCAGCCAACCTGCTGCCACTCCCCAGCTGCCCACCCCTCCCCCTTTGGCTCCTGGCGCCATGATGCTCGCCTCCCGTCTGCACCCACACACACCCCATTGGTGCTCAGCCGCTGTGGGTGCGCGTCAGGTGAGCGGCAGACGGAGTGGCAGACCCGGCTCACCTCCTTCCCGGCGGGACTGGTGCCAGGGCTGCACTCTTCCCGGAAGGCTTCCAACCTCCCCCGCGTGGCATCCTGTTGAGCCTGTTCCCGGGGTGCGGGGGCAGGCCTTCTGGGGGGAAGAGTGTCTACCCTGTGCTGCCCTGGCGCCAGCTCTCCCTGGAGGCCGTGGTGGAGTTGCCAGAGGGAGACAGCTGGGCCAGGGCAGGAGATTGGGGACATCTGAGATGGGAGTCAGTGGGATGAGGCCACCTTCCTGCCACCACCATGGCCCTGCTGGTGGCAGCCTCTGGCCCCTGGGCTGATGTGCACTGGTGTTCACTAGATCGCTGTTGCTTCACTGACCTTCAGTGACTTTTCCTGAAAGATGCAGAGCCCTCACTGTGCCCTCAGCTGGGCCCAGCACCCACAGAGGAGCTCAGGGACCCCCATGCCTCCTTGGCCTTGCCACACTGGTTCCCCAGCCCCCAGTTTTCAGTGTCTGGAATCTCTGGGGAGTTCCACAGGGGAGACGGGGAGGTAGAGAGGCCTTCTTTGAGCACCCAGAATGTTTGTGCTCAAGTGCTAAGGGATCAGCCTTCTAAGCTACTAGGGCCCTAAGTCTGTGCCTTCCGGTCTCCTCTTGTCCGCTGGCCCCTGTGTGGAAAAGAAAGCGGCTTTAGCAAATCTTCTTCTGCCCCTCGGCCTTGAGTTTGGAGCTGTGTGGCACCCAGAACCCTCCTGTCCTATGCCCAGTATCTTGAGCAAAACGTATCTTTTCCAGTTCCCCCTTGGCTTTTGGGAACAAAGATATCCATCAACACTCACTCCCCTCCACTCTCTCCCGAAAGGAGACCCCATGGTGCTACTGAGGGTTCTGAGCTGCTCAGGGAGGTGAGGCTGTGACAGCTGACCCACCCACTTCAGTGCAGTCATGGGGCCTGGGGGTGACATGAAGGTATCTGCCCAGCTGCAGTGGCTCCCTGGTCGTCTTCAAACATGTCCATAGAGTCCCTGTGTCGTCTTAAGGAGAGGATGCCATGGCATGCCTCAGTTTCCCCAGGTGGCTTCTCTCAACAAGTGCTGCAAGGACCTCAAGGCAGTGGAGGGCAGTAACCAATAGCACCCAAAGAGGCTTTCTCTCCTTCTTGGAACACTGGCGGGCCTCCACCTCCTAGCAGGTAGGAGCAGGCGGCAAAAAAGCAGTTGGCCTGGAATGGGGCAGGAAGGTGTGTGAGCTGAGGCCTCCCCCAGCCTATCAGATCCAGTGGAGACCAGGCCTCTTCCCTTCCGGTCTGGACATCGGCGCCTAAGTGGTGAAGTGCTTTGCAGGAAGGGAGATGAACTGGCAAGTTCTGTAGATGGTCGGGACCACGCGTGTGGGACCAAAACCAGTCAGAGCCTCCACCGTCATTGGCCCCAGACACAGTTCTGGTGGGAGGGGCCACGCCTCCCGGTAGCTGGTCGCCTTGTTTCTCCTTGATGCCTTGTGGGTGAGTCCTGGTTTCAGGCTCCCTGAGAGCTGGGGATGGAGGAGATCCTAGGAAAATGATGATATGTGACAATCAGTCACAGCAATTAGTGTTTTGGTTAACAGGCCTTTTTTGTTTTCTCTCACCCAGACAGAATGTCACAAATAAATCCTCTCCTGCATTTGCATATTAATTGGATCGGAGACGTCAAGCATCTTTCATTAAAGAAAATGATCTGCATATTTGGAGACATAAAATAGTTATTTTGATGGGTTTTTTTTCCCTAAGATCAGGGGGTGGGGGAGGTAGGTGATGGGAGCAGTAGAAATTGAGGTAGAGTGAAGGCAAAGCCAGCCAGCCCTTCCATCTGGAGTTAACCCTGTGCAGCCTGGAGTTGATGGGCCAAGCTTGGGCAGAAGATCATTTACATGTAAATAAATCCAGGAGCCAGGGGCCCCCAGGCATCGAGTGGTTGCCCAGGGCCCAGGAGCCCAGCTTGGCCCTTGTACTAAAGGGGTCCCCACTGGCATTGTGGGTGACGAGACGGGCTGCAGGCCCCACTGCTGTCCTGCTGGGAGTGGTCCAGGCCCAGCTGTGTCCTGGAGCTCTGGCTGGCTTTGCCCAGCTCTCCGTCCCTCCTCTCTCAGCTTGACCCCTGGGTCAGCCCACTCTTCCCGCCTCCTGCTCTTCCTTTCCCCTCGGCTTACCCATCTGCGCCTACTTTCTGCACACTCTCTGACCTTGGACTTCCCTGTGCCCTTCTCAGTCTTTGCCAGCCGTCATCCCTTTCCCCAGATGGAAGGTTTTCTGGGGGCAGCAGACACGAAGCCTGGAGTCATTATCACACACACTCGAAATAACCCAGAAAGCTGCTGGGCCCATATTAGGGCATGAGTCCCCATGGAAAGCTGAGTGAATGTATGCTTTTGATAGGCAAATGTGACTGTCACAGGTCATCCTGGTTTCCCCTCCTGCCTTGAACTGTAGGCCCTCGCCGGCTGCTTTAGCCAGTGTGCCGGACAAGGCCTCTCCTAGACATTTCTGAGCTTCCTCCGTCTCTCTGCCATCACCCGCTCCAAAGGCACAATCCCAGGTGCCGTAACCCAGTTAGAGAGGTGTTTAGGTGATGATGGTGACGATGGTGACGATGATGATGACAACTGCCACCACTTTTTGCACATAGAAAATGTGTAGACACTTTGCTAAGAGCTTTGCGCTCGTTGTGTCCCCAGATCCTCACCCCAGTCTTCCGAGCTCAGCACTATCTTTGCATACATTTGATGGATAAGGAAACTCGACCTCAGGGAGGCCAGACGACGTGCCTATCGATGTCCATCAGGGTTCAGAACTTGCAGTCAGAGCCAAGCTCTTCACACCAGATTGCGGGGTCTCCGGGCCGCGGGGACCAGCGGGCGTCTGGATCCCGGTTTGGTGGCAGCCAGCTATAATTCTCGGCCATGAAGCCCGAGGACTTGCATTGAGACTCTATCTCTGCACCCTGCTGCCTCCTGTCACCCCACCAAGAAGCCCTGCCCATGTTCCCAAGATTTGCCTTTCCCTGAGGGGTGGGGAGCCGACTGCAGTGTGTTCTGTGGGCTGTTGGACCCTGGAGGTGCCCCTTCCAGACCCGCCAGAATCCCCCATGCTCTCTGTGTGCAGTTTGGCTTAGAATTTGGGTTCTAAGGCTGGTCCTTGCCTTGCAGTACCACAGGCTCCTGGAGGCATAGGGATTGGGCTGTACCCTAGGGCATGGCCCAACTCCCTGGCTAAGCTGTGCGTCTGCTCACCTGTGCCCCCCGCCCCCCACCCCATGCCCTGCAGGTGGGCCACTTCATGCCCTGGGGTGGGCCTGGGCGTTCTGTGGAAACTCGTTGCTTTGGTGCTACTGCCCTACAGGGCCCTCACCTTGAACTTCAGGGTCCTTCCTCTTCTGCCACCTTCTTCCAGTGGCCACGGCACTTGGGCAGGAACACTATTCCCGGATCTAAGGGGAAAGCAGAGGGGTATGGTCGAAAGGAGTTTTCACTCAGAATGAATCAGTTTGGATCCCAGCCTGGCTGTGTTTCTAGCTGTGCACCTTGGGCAGGCCACCTCCCTGCTGTGAACCTCAGTTTCTTCCCTTGCAAAAAGGGGGCAGTCATTCCTGTGGGCAGGGTCTGAGGAGTGATCGGGCTCATCTATGTTGAGTTCCCAGTTGCCGGCCTGGGATAGAATAGGCCCCTGCAAATGCCAGCTGAGGGGCATGTGACTCCCCAGGGGGTCAGGACTCTGGAAGGGTCTCCCGGGCTGGGGGACGGAGGTGACTGTTTCCCAAAGCATCTGGAAGCTTGGCCCCAGCGTGTTCCTTCCCATTCTCTGGACCTCGGCAACTTTGGCTGCATGTGCTTCTGGCAGGGCAGGTGGGAGGCCTAGTGGTCCTCAAATTTGGGGTCCTTGGAGAAGGTGCCCCAGGTGCCCTCCTTGGGAAGCACACGGACAGCCCAGGCATTTATAGAGTGTGGGAGGGTCCTTGGGCAGCTGTATCTGTTTAATGCCAAGAAGCCAAGTTGGTTTAATATGATTGTAGCTGCTGCTTTGATAAATCAAAATAATTAAAAATAATAAATTTGATCCCTCAACCAACAGGCTGTGTGTGGGCCCAGGGGCTGGACTGACGAGCTAGGGCCGGGGAGGGGGGAGGGGGCACTAGGACACAGGAAGGCCTGTCTTTGTATGGGGAGGTGGGCATGAGCTCTGCAATCAATTAAGGAAAGAGTCTTTCAGCAGAGCTGTTGGCCAGCCTGGGCTGGAGCCTCAGCTGGGCCTGCCACCGGCTCTGTGGCCTCAGGCCAACCTCGATTTCCTCATCTGTCAAATGGGGTGATAGTTCCGCCCACCTTGCAGGGCCGTGTGAGGAGTCAGGGCTTTGCTGAACCCGTGGTCGAGCATGATGGGAACATTGGCCGGCCCCGGGTTGTGTGGGCATCAGTGGCCCCTCTCGGCCCCGTTCCTTGTACCCCGCGTGGATACTGCAGTGGCTGAAGCCACCAGAGGTGTTCACGGCAGTGAGCAGCCCTGTAGGCCCAGCAGTTTACTGGGGGCTCCTCCTGCAGCTGCTGGGTGTTGTCCTAACACAGGACTGTGCTGTTTGTGAGGACATCCCCTGTTGCAGGGCGTGGCTACTGATTGCTCCCTCTGGTTCCGAGTTGGGGCAGGAAGCACATACCACCTCCCTGTGGACCTGAGCTCCTGGTCAGGGTGCCGGCGGCTCTGATGTGGGTGGGTGGGAGTTGGAGAGGGCAGCCCTCCCCTTGGCTTCCCCCACTCCCCACATCCTCCAGAGCCGTATTTGGTGTCTGATCCACAAGAGCCTGAGCAGCTGGAAATCTGAACTGAGTGGAGGGGGCAGGGGCTGGTGGGAAGGGAGGGACAGGGTGTCTGTCTCTTTAAATGCACTTTGTGTCAGTGTGATAAGGAATTTGATGGCTTTATCAGAAATACCAAAGCTTTATTTAGCAGGGTGAGGCTCACACCACTCAGCTCCACACAATCTGCTGATAAATTGCAAAAAAGAAAAAAACCCAACATCTCACCAACACCCAGCGCGGCAAGAAAGGAAAGACGAGGCAGAAGGAAGGGGCAGGGAAGCAAAGTTGGGAGCTCGGGGGGTTGTGGGGTTGTGGGGAGTGGGGCGGGTGCACGGAAACTGCAGGGACTTCCTTGAAAGGACTGATGGGCACGCCTTCCTCTACTCTCCACCGGTGACCTTTGTAGATTTTTCTGTTATTAAGTAAAAAAGACGATAATTATTTTCCATCTTCTAGAGAAAGGGCTGATTACAGAGACGTGTCGTTTATCTCCTGCTCCTGTCCCTCCACCAGCCCAGCTCACCCAAGGCTCTAGGTGAATCCTTCAGGCTTCCCGGCTGGCTGTGCTAGTGAAGGCAGGGCCAGCCTTGGGATGGGGGCAGGTGGGGATGTTAGGCAGGGTGCAGGAGACACCATCAGGGGGTGAGGGGCTGCCCCTCATTGCAGCCCTGGGGAAGGTGATCCCCACTCCGTACCACATGGCCGTGGCCGAGGAAGCCGGGGAGGGGAGGGCGTGAGACAGCCTGTGTAGGACAGAACTCCATGCCCAGGGTGAGGTCTCCACCCAGGTCACAGGGGAATCGGAGGAGCTGTGGCATGGCCCCGCCTACCTGCCACATTCCAGGACTTTCCTGCCACTTGGGCGGCTCTGGGGGAGCGCCCCTACCCTGGCCACTCTAGGTTTCTTGTGCCTCTGGAGGGTCAACAGAAGAGGAGAACGACGTTCCCATTTCTGTTGTCCGCCTTGAGCCTTCTCTTTGCACCCCGTGTGTGTCTTCCTGCCCCTGCTCTGTCTGGAGGAGCCCCATCCCCTGATCTGGCCTATGGTCAGCGCACAGGCTCAAGTGCCGCAGCCCTTGCTGCTCCCCTTGACTGTCCACACTGCTCCCCGTGCCCTCTGTTCCCCGGGAGTCTTTGGATGTGAACCAAACAAATTTAAGCTCACGGTCCCCCATCCATGCCCCCCTGAACGTGCTGTAAGGTTTTGCCTCTTCCGACCAGCTTGTGCCTATGATTTCCTCTGGAAACCGAGTCAGGCGTCAGCGCTCTGGGTCCACCTGAGAGCCGTGTAGAAGGGAAGCTGGGTGTTGGGCGTGGTGAGTAGTGGAGAAGGAGGCCCCTCTGCTTCCCCGGCGTCCTGGGCGCCTGTCCTCTGGCTGGCTGCACACGAGTGCTTCTCCTGGCCCAGCTGCCCAGCTCCCGTGCTCCTCAACCCTTTCTGATGGCTCCACAGCCCGGCAGAGCCAGGGGCTTGGCGTTCTCCCCGCAGGCCCTGCCCACCCCATGTTCAGGGCTGCTTCTGCTGTCCCTCCACCCAGTGTTCCTCTTGGGGCCCCCCAGGCTCTGTTGAGGAAGGGAGGCCTCTGCCCAGGGGGGGTGTCCCCAAGCATGGCCGAAGGGCCAAGGCTTTCCAGAGCCCACGAGCTGACCCCTCAAACAGGAGGGAAGCTGGGCAAGGCCAGAGAATGCGTCAGGGGCAGTTAGGGGGCCCAAAGTCAGGCTGACCGAAGGCAAGGGTAAAGCAGAGTTTGAGAATAACTTTGCACCCTCTCCCGAGCCAAGGAGGTCTGAGCCTGTGCGCTCCCTAGAGGTGGCGAACCAGAGGGAGCCCCAGCCGAGGTGAGGCCAGCAGGCCTAGTGCTAGCGGCAGGTCAGTCTCACAGGAATTCCTTGGCTTTAGATAGTGGAGCAACAGGATTAGCCCAGCTGCTCAGAGAGGGGAAATTCTGGGCGGAGAAACAGGGGAGCTTGGAGGAGAGGGTGGAGGCTGAGCTGGCCAGGGAAGGGCAGAGGGTGGAGGAAGCTGCAGAAAGGCAGCAACTGGGAGACAGACAGGAGGAGTAAATGGAAGTGACAGGGTCAGGCCAGACCTTTGTCCTGCAGCCTGATTAGAGAGTCTGCCCTGGATTTCTGAAACTTTGGGATGTTGTCGGACAAACTGGAGCTTAATTCTGTCAGAGCGCTGGGGAGATTAGAATTGACATCCTGGGAGCACATTCCTGGCTGGGCAGAAATCCAGCCCCCGCTGGGAAAAACCTGTGAAAGCATGGCCAGCCCAGTGGTGGTGGCAGGGGGTGCCCGTCGGCCCTAGTGGCCACTCCAGGCTCGTGGGTCGGAGCCAGGAGCCTTTGGAAGGCTAGGCTGTGTCACTGGAAGGCTCTGGCCTAGTGGAAAGAAGGGAGGCCCGGCAGAGCCACCTCTGAGTCTAAATCCTGGTTCTGGGCCTTTCCCTAGCTGTGTTGCCTTGGGAAGAAAGCGTCACTGTTGAGCCTCAGTTTTCTTGTCTGTAGAATGGGCCCACTAAGTCTGCCTTCTGGGTCCACTAAACCTTCCTTTCCTTTGAAGTGGGAGACATAACCTTGGGGAGCCGAGAGGGATGGGTCAGACTTTTTTTTTTTCTTTCTTTGTGTTTCTTTGGCCTCGCTGCGCGGCTTGCGGGATCTTAGTTTCCTGACCAGGGATTGAACCCAGGCCCATGGCAGTGAAAGTGCCAAGTCCTAACCACAGGACCACCAGGGAATTCCCGGGTCAGACTTTTCTTCACGCTCCGCCGCAGCAGAGCCAAGGCCTGCTGTAGCACGATGAAGATTTCCCTCGCTGAGCTCCCTTTGCTGGTTGGGCAAACCCAGGGAGCGTCATCCTGACAGACTGCTCCAGCTCAGCGTGTGGAAGCTTCCTGCCCCTTCACCAAGGGGGCCCCTTCCAGCAACCAGCCCACGTCAGCCATGAGAAGCCCGCAGGAATCCTTGGAGATGGCCGCATCCCTCTCAAAGAGCTCCCCGGAATCCCCTGCTGAAACTAAGTGAGCCCAGGGAAGCAACACAGGCCCGCTCCCCATCCCAAGAGACCGGCTTGGGGGACTGGAGTGAGGGCCTAGCACCGTAGCCCCAGAGCAGGCTGTTTCTAGAAGAACAGAGTACCCCTCCCCACTTCCCTCCTGATTCTAATGGCTTTCAAATATTGGTAAATATTTTGGCTAATGCAGGCTCTCATGGCAGAGAGCAAAGCTGTCTGCAGTTCAGGACCTACAAATTATTTATTAAAGATCGGAGATGCGGTGCAATTATGTGGAAAGAACCCAAAAAATTAAATAAATAAGTAACAAAATAAATAAATATCAGCCATACTGGCCTCTTGAAGGCTTGGGGAGCTGCATACATGATTGCCGTCTTGATGAAATCCCCCCGGATGTAATAAGCTGATTTTCTGCTGTTAATATTGCATCTGCTGATGAAGGATTCGTTAGGATAATGGAACGAAGCTAAAATATAAATGACTCCCTGTCAAGAAGCAGCTTTTGTTTGTTGATCTCCTGACAGTTCCCGGGCCAAGGCAGGGGTTTCTGTGCGCACACACACTCGGGAGCAGCTGGGAGGGCAGAGGCTGAGGGCTGGGAGGGCTGTCCCGAGGGCCTGGCTCCCTGGTTATCCTCAGCTTTTCCTGCAGGGTGGAACTCCCCGTCCTTGGGGAGAGCCTGAGAGCCCTGTGGGTGGGGAAGTCATTGACTCAGACCCTCTTTCCCCACGTGGGGGACAGCGTGTTGCACTAAGGTGCCGGGCAGCAGCACCAGTTGTCTGGGGAGCCTGGCGGAGAGATGGATGGAGTGGGCCGTGCGTATTGGGATTCACACGCGAGAGGAGCCAGACCACGTGTGCGCAGAGGAACGGTGGCGCTGGGGGGACGGCATCGCGGGCTCTGGAGTGATGTGTGCCCCCACCTCTGGAGGCACCCTAGCCTTCCCATGGTGTCTTTTTTTTTTTGCGGTACGCGGGCCTCTCACTGTTGTGGCCTCTCCCGTTGTGGAGCACAGGCTCCGGACGCGCAGGCTCAGCGGCCATGGCCCACGGGCCCAGCTGCTCCGTGGCATGTGGGATCTTCCCGGACCGGGACACGAACCCACGTCCCCTGCATCGGCAGGCGGACTCCCAACCACTGCGCCACCAGGGAAGCCCCCATGTTGTCTTTCTCTTCAGCACATCTGTGAGGCCTAGGAACGTCTCGGGCGGGAGGGAGCGCACGCCGTTCTTGAGGACAGGAAGGAGAGGGGACCCATCTGAAATGAGGAGGATTCACCTTCCGCGCCCCTGCTTGGCTCGTCTAATGCTCATGCTGAGCTGCCCCTTGGGAACAGCCTTCTCGCCTGCTGCTGCTGCTCCTTCTCCTTCTTCAGCTGTATCACTTTACTTTATTGTGGTAAAATGCACACAACATAAAAGGTACTGCTGTAACCATTTTAAACTGCACAATTCAGGGGCACTAAGTACATCCACAGTGTTGTGCAACCACCACCAATATCTGGTTCCAGAAGTTTTTCATCACCCCGAACAGAAACTCTATACCCATTAGAAGTCACTCCCTATTTCCCCCGTCCCCTGACAACCACTAATCTGTGTTCTGTCTCTACGGATTTGCCTATTCTGAATGTTTCATATAAAGGGAATCGTATGATATGTGGTCTTTTGCGTCTGCCTTCTCTCACTCAGCATCACGTTTTCAAGGTTCATCCATGTTGTAACCCATATGAGAACTCCGTTCCTTTTCACGGCCGAATAATATTCCGTTTTGTGGGGACCCCGTGTTGTTTATCCGTTCATCTGCGTTGTGTTCACCTTTTGGCTATTGTGAGTGGAGCTGCTGCGAACATTCATGTACAAGTTTTTGTTTGAGTCCCTGTTTTCCAATCTTTCGGGTATATACCTAGGAATGGAATTGCTGGACCTCTCCCCAGTTTATTAAAGGCAGGGCACCTGAAAGCTAGTAAAAGGTAACATTTGTTGAGCACTTACTGTGTGACAGACCACGGTGCTGTGTGTTATTTCAGCGGGTCTTCACAACAACTGCAGAACGGAAGCTCCGTGAGGACTGTCTCTGGTTACTAGTGTTCTCCAGATCTAGGACAGTACCCAGCATATAGTAGGTGTTCAAGAAAAATTACTGAATGAGGGCTTCCCTGGTGGCGCAGTGGTTGGGAGTCCGCCTGCTGATGCGGGGGACATGGGTTCGTGCCCTGGTCCGGGAGGATCCCACATGCCACGGAGCGGCTGGGCCCATGAGCCATGGCCGCTGAGCCTGCGCATCCAGAGCCTGTGCTCCACAATGGGAGAGGCCACAACAGTGAGAGGCCCGCGTACCGCAAAAAAAAAAAAAAAAAAAAAAGAAAAGAAAAATTACTGAATGAAATGCATTTCAGGTAGGGCTCATACCGCCCGCTCTTCAGTTGAAGAAGCTGAGGCCAAGAGAGGTTAAGCAGCCTGCCCGGCAGACACCATGGAGGGTAAGTGGCAGAGGCAGGATTCAGACCTGGGTCTCACCTCCTCTGTCGTTTCTCGTGTAAGCTGTGTATTTTATCTTCCTCGGGCCTAGCACGGTGTCATGCGCACAGGACGTACTCAGTGTACATCCTGACGATCACTGTGGAGCAGGGACGGGGAGAGATCTAAGCCAATGACCTGGAGGAGGGCTCGGCAGGGCCCGGAGCAGGTGTTGTCTTTCCGTATATCTGTCTGGTGGCACGCGCCATCTGTCCAAGGAGGCACTGCCTCACCCACATTGAGCCCTGAGCTGCAAAGACCGCATTGGACGCACCGCTCCCAGCACCCCAGAGAAACCTTCTTGCCGACATCTTCGCCAGATCTGTTCCTCACCTTGACCTCCGAGGCCCTTAGATGGAGAAGAGCAAACCCAGCCGCTCACCTGGACCCCTCTTCCTGGTGGGACAGGATGGGTCCCACCAGGAAGATCTGAGCCACCTCCGCCTGGAGTGGTCAGGCAGGGCCTCTGGGAGATGGAGGAGTTTCTTCCCCCTTCGGGGGCTCAAGAAAGGTGGGGAGGCTGGCCTTTCTCCTGCAGCCCTGAGAGAGTAAAGTACGGCCTCCCATCACAGTCCTAGCCCATGGCGGGGCCTGTGTCAGTTTCTGAGACGGGAAAAGAGAGAGGGCAAGCCAGGCGTGAGGACCACACAGGGCAGCATCCAGTAAAGGAACTAAGGGCCTGGGCAGGGAAGGTGTGAGACCGAGAGAGCAAGCTAGAGGTGTTGGACCAGCAGAGGCTTCGGCCCTGCAGGATGGGCGGGTCAGCTGGGTACCTCTCTGAGCCAGGACTTTCGAGAACAAGGTGGGAAAACGCCTTTCCTGCCCCCAGACTACTGGATCCTTCCTCTTGAGCCTATACAGGGTTTTCAGGAGTCTGGCCACATTTCAGCCCAGACTGCATTTGCAGACCACTGCCCGCCTCCTCAGAGCCAATCCGGAGGCCTGGCGCTGACCCCAGCTGTCCCTGGCCTGCCTGCGGCTGTTGGGCTCCTTCCCCTACACGGATGGACAACCTGCCCTGGCCGCCTCGGCCCCTCATTGTCTGCTAACCACTGTGTAGAAGTTTGGGGCTTCCTTTGACCTTTCCGTTGTGCCTGGTTATGCGGCGGCCACCGGGCTGACACGCCGGGCCCTGGCGTCGTTCCCGGGGCAACAGCGCGGGCCCTGCCCGTGGCCCTGAGCCCTCAGCACTTTCATTCTCTTTCTTTCTTTCTTTCCTCCTCGTTCCTCTCTCTCCCTCTCTCTCTCTCTCTTTCTTTCTCTCTTTCTCTTTCTCCTTCTCACTCTCTTTTTTTTTCTTCACTCTTTTTAGCATGGTTTTCCTAAAAAGTTTTTTAATCAATCAAATTTGAGGCAGAAAATAGGTTTTGTCACGCCTGGTCCCGGGGTGCTTTGGCTCTCACTCAGGCTCCTGACAGCTCCTCAATGCAGGACGGAGGCCAAACAGAATATTTCTCCGGGAAAGTGCCCGTTTCCATGACACTGCCCCTTGTTGTCTGTGCTGCCCCCTCCTCAAGCTGCCCGCTGACACGGCCTCAGCCCTGTGAAAGGGCCCGGCCTGGAGACGGACGGGGTGTGTGCGGGTGCCGGAGGGGGCAGGAGACAGCATGGGGGGGCGGGGTAGATGGGCCGCGACAGCTGCCCCGAGCCTCCCCTCTGTGGCCTGCGAGGGCTGGGGAGCAGGTAGGGGCGGCAGGGCTGAGGAGCCTGGCCTGGTGCTGCGTAATCAGCTGAGCCTCATAAATATGGAGCCGGGGAGCCCAGGGTGAGATGCTCGGAAGCCACATCCCGGATGGTCGGTGGCTCCAGCCAGAGGGGACTGCAGGCGGATGAGGCCTCTTCGGGTCCTGGTACGCTGGTCACAGCAGCTTCTTCACCCTTCCCTCTCCCGCTCCCCTCCTCTCCAGCCTTTCCCTCCACCCCCGACCCCGGCCCAGGGCAGCCCCCTCCCTACCACCTTTGGCGCCCTTCCTGCCCTCCCTCAACTCCAGCACCTCGTGTGCCTCTGGTCCCCTCCAGCTCCCAGGCCCACGGTCCCCCGCTCGGAGCTCCCTGCAGGCCCTCCTCGTCCTCCCTCTCTACCCCGCTTTCCCTCTCCTCCTTCCCACCTCGCCCTTTCACCCTCTCCCCTCTCGTCTACTCTTCTTGCTCTCTTTTATAATTAATGATTAGTTTTCATTGGTTTGCTTAGGCAGCCTGACAGCAAATGAACAGAAGCCAGCCCAGGGCTGCCAGGCTCGGGTGAGAGACCACTGCACTTCCGAACCGGCACCCGCCCGGGGAAGGCAGGGGCAAGGCTGACCTGTAGACTCTGCCTCAGGCCCCGGCTCTCAGGGGGTGGGTGGGTCAGGCCACACCTGGGCTGGCACAGTGGCCAATGGGAAGAAGGCAGGAGGATCTTCACACACAATCCGGGCTCTGGTCTGTCAACTTTCTCTGTGTGCTTTTGTTCTTATTCTCCTCCTCATATCCCCCTCCATGTTCTCATTTATGTAAGACATTGTCCACATCTTCCGAGATTAGGGTCAGGTAAAAGGAGAGCAGGGGCCCTGTCTTTAGACTGGGACAGGGCTTAATTCCGATCCCTCCCTGTGGACCTATGGGGTTAGCAGCTTGACACATCTGGGCCAAGATCTTGCTTTGTCACATGGACAGGAGGGAGCAGGTAGCCAAACAGACCTGGTTCTGTTTCTGATTTACCATGTACTTCTGCATAGAACTCAACCTCTTGGTCCTCAGTTTTTTGGTCAGAGTACTTAGGTTGAAGAACATTGGATGAGTGCAGGATGGGTGGATGGGTGGACAGCTGGCGGAGAGTGGCCAGGATCCCTGAGCACGTTACTTCTGTTTCTTAGCCTGGAAGCGTTGCACTTAACTTCAGCCTTCCTAAGTGTTGGGGCTCCTGGTCTCCTCTGTGTTTCCCCCCCGGCCTTGCAGAATCCTTCCTTAACTGCAGCAGCTTTCTGATTCTCTGCCAGGCCCTGGGTGTGCCCAGTCACTCACTCACACAGGCCAGAACCAAACAGCAGGAACAGTGAGAGGCAGAGAGTGACAGGGGAAGATGCCCGGGCAGAACGGAGAGAGAAAGTTGAACTTCTCAGGTCCCCACGGGGGTTCCAGAATCCACCCAGTGTCCCAGATCCCACCCAGAGACAGCCTCCCTGCTCCCGTCTGCCAGGCCGCCTGCCCCAGGGCCAGGTGAGGGGCAGGACCCCAGTTCACGTCTCTGGTCCCCGCACGGTAAGCATCTCCGCCCTCCGCATCCCTCCTCCACCCCCAGCCAACTCCTGGAAAGTTTCCTCCCCGATTGTTCTGTGTGATCAGATCTGCAAGTTGCTCTCTAAGCTTCTTGTCACATTTTGACTTAATGAAGTGCAACTGCTGAGGGATTTGGGTTCAGCGCTCCGGTCTCCCGTGCTCCCTTGTTGTCAGAAAACAGGGGTGGTTGGGGACGGCAACACCGCGCTGCGAGTCGTTATCATTCTGGTCAGTCTGTTTAACACAAAATTAAACAAAGAACTAATTAGTGCCTCATGAATTAATAAACGCACAGTTGCTGGGGAGGATGGGAGGGGAGAAAAAGGTGGTGGAAGGGAGATACTGGAGTTGTGGAGTTGGGGGGCTTTGGAGGTTCAAGGGAGGCTGGCCGGGGTGCCTTGAGAGATCTCAGGCGGGCGGGTGTGGGATGGACCGGACAGCGATGACGCCCCGCTGGGCCGCTGGGCGGGCTGGCTGGGCTGTGAGCTCTGACAGCCAAGCCTGCCCAGCGCCTCTCAGCGGAGGCCCAGGGTCTCTCTCCCTTGCCCCGTGGCCCAGCCCTGCTTGGCCTCCACTTCCCCCAGCTCTCCTCTCCGACTGTTTGTTTTGTCCACTCTTCCCACCTCGGCCCCCTCTTCCATCTCAGCAGGGCCCCCCTTTCCTCTCTGCTGCCCCCTCTCTCTGCCCGCCCAGCTCTCTGCAGAATCTTAGCTTCCTACCATCTGGGTCAGATGGGCATCAGAGGCCCATGGGGTAACCCCCCCCAACTGCTCGATGCCCACCAGAGCCCGGTGTCCAGCAGGGTGGGCTCTGCCTCAGTGGGCACCCTCCGCCCAGGCAGCCCAGCAAAGGCAGCGAAAGCTGGCAGAGGACCCAGCCCTCCTTAGGAGGATGCGTCAAGTACAATTAGCATTATCTGTCTAAATATGTCCTGGGAACGGGAGGGCGGGCAGCGGGACTGGGTGGCATTCCCGGAGCCCTGTACAAGGTCACCTCACCTCTCGCAATCCCCCCAATCTGATTTGGGGATTACACAGCCTAAGGAAACTGGTGTTATTCCTCTTGCATCATTGATAAGCCACAAAGGAGGGAGTAGGGAGAAAAAAACCCTAATAAGCAGAAAACCCTTCCCGATATGGGTGGAGTTCTGAAGGCCCACGGGGTGGGAGCGGGGCGGGCTCGGGCAAGGGCAGGTGGGCCCAGGTCAGCAGGCAGAGGGCTCCTTGGGTTTTCTGTCCACACGAGGCGTCTGTCCCGTTTGAACCTGGCTCCCCAGACTCACGTGCTGGGCAGGAGGGCCTGGGCCTGGCAAGCTGGGCTGAGTCACGTGTTGGCTAAAGACCCCCTACCTTGCTGGGCCATTTTCCCTCTCCCTACATGGGCCCCCAGCATGGCTTGTGACTCATCAGTAGGACCCCAGGGTGGAAGGTGCTGTCTGCAGCCTATTCCTGGGAGTTGAGGCTTCCTGGTGCCCTGGCCCCTGGTCCACCCTTGCCCCTCAGTCACCCATGTACTGTAGATTTTCAGGGGCCAAGGGAAGAGAGTGAGGGATGGGTGCTGCTGTATTCCTGTCATTGTCCCCAGGCCCTGCTGCTCAGCCACTGCAGCTCCAGGAGAGCACCCCGACCCGCACACCCGCATCTCTGCCTCCACGGAGGTGTGTGCAGTATGCTCTGACTTTTCTCTCTTTGGTTAGGACCATATTTCCACTGTGATCAACCCCTGCTGCTTTCTGAATTTTTTCAAATTTTGGTCGGCACGTCCTTTCAGATGGGCCAAAATCAGTGCCTGCTCCGCGCGTCTGAATTTTTGACACCCTTGGCCACCCTGGAGCATCAGCCCCTTGGCCTGGGGGTGGCAGGGAGCCCTTGGGCACACACTGGGGAGTTGTACGCATCCTGCCTTGAAAGGCTAAGAGGCTCTTCTCTGTCCCTCCCTAGGATGAAGTGACGCCCCCGCTGTGAGAGAGGAGCCTCTAGGACCCGCTACAAGGTAAGGCCTGAGCCCTTCCCCCCAGTGGTGACCACGCGCCTGCTACACGTGTCACCCTGGGCTGGGCCCAGTCGTGCTGAGCCCCCAGGGTGGGTCTGGAAGATGGAGACAGGGAATTGGAACCACACTGCCCATTTGAACCTGGCAGGAAAAGATGACCCCGGTAGAAGGGTCTCAGATGCGTTCTTAGGCTGGAAATGGGCTGGGGACCCATGGATCGCTGACTCTGGGCGTGGAATGCGTTCCAGGCAGCGTGAGGCAAAGGGGCATCTGTGGTGCCAGGGCTCAGCCGCCCGGCAGTACCGTGCCCAGCCCTCCGCAGTGCTGTCTACCCGCTGTGGCTGCTGCCAGCTCTCCCTGGAAGCTCTGCCTGTAGCTCGTGCTTGGGGAACCGCGTGGACTTGAAAGCCCTAGAAGTCCTCTCTCCTGGGAAGCTGCTGGCCCCGTGGCCTCCTCCTTCTTCCGTGGGAGGCTGGCAGGGAGGAGGACCTGGGCCCTGAGCCCAGATCAGGCTGCTACCCTTCCCTTCCCCAGGCACTGGGCTCCCCTGGCCTGGCCGGGCCTTCACAGGCTGTCTCAGTTCTCGGGTGGCTCGAGGAACCTCGGGGCCACCAGGCCTCGGCCCCAGGCAGCGCCGTGTCAGAGGTGACCGGTGGAACGCCAGTGTTATGTAAATAGCGGGGCCTGCCCGGCGGGCGAGCTGGCTGGCTGCAGCCATCCATCATCCGTGCTCGGCGGGGCGGGGGACAGACACGGCACCGTGCGCCTGGCTCCAAACCTGTTTGTTTTCCCTTTGTCTCACGCATTTCGGGGGCCCGGCTGTGACCGGCTCTGGGTTTTGTCCTGCTGGCCCCCTCCCCCGGGAGGACGGGGGAAGGGAGGAGATTCGCGAGGCTCCCACCGCGGCATCCCTTTCGGACTTCAAAGGCTCCCCCAGCATTGTCTGTGCCGGCGGGCAGTGGCCCTGAAAACGTGATCAGAGGCGGCCGGTGTAGGGCAGGCCCGGCCCGCGCCCTGCGCTCTCACTGGGGCCCGTGGATTCCTCCCTTTGCCGCCAGCACCACCCTGGTTACAGCTCTGCCCCCCGGGCCTCTCTCCTCGCCCTTCTCTCCCCTGGCATCCCTTCTGGCCAGCCCGACCCTGCCGCTGCCCCACTCCCGTCCTCTCTTAGCCAGAGCCTAACACCTCTCTCCTGGCATCAAGACTCCTAGCATGTTGAGAGCTTCAACTCTCCGCCCCTTCATAGCATCCCTGAGACTCTGAAGCACAGTGGAGGGCTTAGGATGCTGGGAGCTGGGACGGACCGGTTCCTGGACATCTGTTTCCCATCCAGCCCTTGTTCTCTTTCCCTTCTTTTTCTCCACCCTCTGCTGCTAATGAGAACCTGATTTCCTCCTAAGCCCTCTGCCCAGCCCTTCCTTCCACTTGGCAAGGTTCAGATTGGCTACTTCTGTCCTGAAAGTCAGCCCCAGGTGCTTCCATTCTCTGGAGCAAGGCTTGGCAAAGTATGACCAGAGGGCCAAATTTGGCCCACTGCCTGTTTTTGTAAATAAAGTTTTATTGGAACACAGCCACACCCACTCATCTGCATATCAATTATGGCTGGTTTCACTCTATGATGGCAGAGCTGAGTAGCTACAACAGAGCACGTTTGGCCTGAAAAGCCTAGAATATTTATCTGGCCCTTTATAGGAAAAGTTTATTGTCTCTCCCTCTGGGGTTTCTGGCTCCTGCCCTCTGCTCTTTTTTTTCTCCCCCCAGTGGTAAAATATACACACCATGAAATTTACCATTGTAACCATTTTTAAGTGTGCAGTTCCCTAGCATTAAGTACCTTCACAGTGCTGTGCAGCCATCATCCTGCTCCGTGCTCGTGTCTTGCTCTGAGGGGCCCGGGGAAGTTGTCAGGGAGCCCTGTCCCTGAGGTTGCGGAGCTGCTTGCAGTCCTGGTCCCTTTGGGGCTGCCCTTTCTCTCTCTACTCTTTGTAGGACCTCATCTCCTGCTCAGTCCCACCTACCTAGAAGTCCCGGCTTGTCCTTTCCTTGACAGCCACTGTTTCCTCAGATCTCTTGCTCCCGGCATCCAGGAGCCTTGTGTCTCCATCCTGTAGCCTTTAGCAAGTTCTCAGATCCACAGTTTCCTCTTCTGCAAGGTGAGCAGAACATCTACTTTGCAGGGTTATTGGGACAAGCGAGTGAGTGAATGGGGCCGAAGGTGTCTAGCCCGGGGCCTGACAGGTAGGCAGCGCCTGCGTTCCCACCTTCCTTCATTCCTTTTCACCTGCCAGAGCCTGGGTCTCCGCCATGCATGTAGGAGCCAGCAGTCATCTCTAGGCAGGTTCCATGCAGTCCCCCACCCCTGCCCCGGGACCACTGAGTCCCTCACCTTGGAGAAGCTGAGACTCCTCGCTTGAGCGAGGGTCGTGGAAGAAAATGCCGCACGGGTGGTGGACTGGGAGTCACTGGAGTTCTCAGGTCGGTCCCGGGTCCTCCATGTCTGCTGCAGGGCCCTGGGAAGTCGCATAACCTCTTGAGCACCAGTTTCTCTATCTGTAAAACGGAGCCCTGACGACCACGCTCTCTGCTTTGCAGGCTTGTTGCAAGTACGAACTAGGATGCATAGGGGAAAGCTGTGGGGTCTGCTGAGAGCAAAGCAAGCCAAGGGAAGAGTCCGGGTCTGAACTTGGGCCCATTCTGGGGCAGTCGGGACCCACTCTGCAGTTCTGTGGAGAAGGCCCTGGACGTTACACGGTGGGCACACGCTCAGTACAGGGGCAGGGACCAAGGCTGCACGTTACTAGCGCTGTGAGCTAATCTGGGAGCCAGGCTCCGAGCCCTAGAGGAAAGGCTGGCAGGGAGGGGGAAGGGGGGACCGGGAAGGAAACTGAAGCTGTGCAGCAGTCAGAGGTCTGAGACGAGCTGGGAGCCGGGTCCCCGCACAGCTCACGAGTTGCCCTTTCCTGCTGCTTCTGCCGCCGTCTCTCTTACTGGCCTCTTTTCGCGGGCTCCCGGCCTTTTGTAGATCTGTTTTCCCCTCCAAGCCTTCTCTCTGCATCCCATTAGTTTCTCGTCCTCTTCACCTTCCCACCGCCCGTGCTGCCACCCCCAACTCCATGGCGCTCTTTCTTTCTCCCTCTCTCTCCTTTTCATCTACTCCGAAGGCTTTACTTTACTTCCTTGTCACCCTAATTGATTGCATTAACCTTTCAGCGTATTGGATTTCCTCGGCATCGTGCAGAGAGCCCTGCGCAATATGCTTATAATCTGAGCCATAATGGACAGTTTGCCGTCAACAAGCCCCTTCTCCCATCTCTGCCATCGCTCCCGTTGACATCTCTCTTGCCCAGGCCACCATGGCCACTTCCCCTGCCAGCAGGGGTGGGGCAGTGGAGCAGGGCTGGGAGGAAGCAGGCAGAGCTTGGACCCACCAGTGGATTTCCCTGCCTCTCCCCTCCTGCCTCTGCCCCTGGCCCTGCCTCTGCTTTTGCAAGCCCCCCAGGTCCTTGCCTTGTGAGTCTCTCTGCTCCTGGGACTCTCCGCCCAATGAGTGGCTGATGGAGCCAGCTTGGATGTGGCGAATAAGAGAGTCCCCTTGTTCCACCAAATGGTCCTCAGAGGAAACCTCGCTTGCCCGGGAGGCTTTGGGGAAAGGTGATGGTGACCAGTTCAGGAGATGAAGAGTCGCTACGAGGAAGAGTCTGAGATCTCTGGGCTTGCCTGGCCCCCGAGCTAACCAGAGGCCTCTCTGGATCTTCTGGAAGCTGGGCCCACTCCTGGAAAGGTGTGGGAGTGCAGAGGAGACAGAAAGAAAGGGATCTGCCGAAGGCAAGGGAAGAGAGACAGAGACCCTGCTGGGGCTGGCCTGGGTGCTCAGGGCAGCAGCGGCCCCTCCCACTGGGCGAGGAAGCAGACTCGTGGCCGCATTTGGGCCCTGTCTCCTACGCTGGTCCCAGGATTGTGTGATTGGGATCCTTGGTGGGCGATGTCTCGGTCTCTGTTTCTCATCTGATGCTTGTCAGTAGCTTTGAGCAGACCCCCCTGGCTTTATCCAAGGAAGAGAGACGTGATCCCGGCAACAGGGCTGTAAGCCAGAGAGAAACCTCTACAGGGCAGGAGGGCTTGGCCTGACAGGCGACTGGCACGGGAGAGGCGGGAGGAAATGAGAGCTGGCTTCTCAGGTTGGTAAGAATGGGCTCCCTCTGGTGAGTTCCCAGATGGGCACCTGCTCGTCCAGCATCAGGCAGAGGAGCCAGCCCATGCCAGCTGCCTGGTCCTGGGATCTCAGTGAGTCCTGGCCCCGGAGGTCCTGGCCAGGGCTGCCAGCCCTCAGACCCGCAGCCCAGTCAGCTGAGTCTTCATTCGTAACGGGATGGACATCAGGTTGAATACATTAGTGTCAGTCAGGCCAGAGGAGTGGGATGGAAGCTCCCCTCAGCCCTGGTGGTACTTCTCCTCTCCCGTCCTGCTCTCTCTGTCCGCCCTCTGCCCATCGTCTCCTCCTTCTGACCAACCCCCCCTCCTCCCATCGCTCCATCACTCCGAAGAGCAGGCTTTGGCAAGAGGGGGCCAGACCTAGGTTCCTCCCATCCTCTCGCAGTGATTTTGGGGGTGGGCAGAGGGCGCAGCAGGGAGAAACCAAGCAGCGAATTAAAGTTTGGTGATTGTCAGTGTCAGGAGAAGCTAAATAACCCTGTAACTAGTATGAAGGTGAATTCACGGTCTGCTGCACATGGAAAATATGAGTGCTCTGAGACGGGGAGAGTGAGCACAGAGCCGGCCTGCCACGGTGGGCAGCCTCATCTCCAGGGACGCGGGCGGGGAGGCAGGAGGAGGGCCATGCACTCTCCCATCCCTGCCAGCGAGCCAGTCGCCCAGGAGCCCCGACCAAGTACTGGGGGCGGGCAGCTCAGCTGCTTGACAACCTGCTGGCCTGGCCCCAGGGCCCCAGGTAGACATTTGTAAGCCCCAGCAGTATGAGTTCATGGATACCAGCCCAGGCCCCAGGATGCCAGCCCATCCCCCGCGATCCATGTGAGTGACTACTCGTGAATCCTTCCTGAGCGTTGCTCTGTGCCAGGCTCTGTGCTCCGTATGCCCTTATGACAGCTCAATGCAGTAAGTGCTGTTATCATTCCCCCTTTTTATCCCCAGAGACATAATTCACACACCAAGTGTACAGTTCAGTGGTGTTTAGTATATTCCCAAGGTTGTGCCACCATCACCACTATCTAATTGTAGACTATCTCCATCACCCCAGAAGGAAAGCCCGTACTCATTAGCAGTCACTCTCCATTCTCCCCTACCCTCAGCCCTCGGCAATCACTAATTATTATTGACTTTGATGCTGAGAAAATGGAGGCTCAGAGAGGGTCAGTGACTTGATTGAGGTTGCACAGCTGGTGAGAGATAGAGCTAGGGTTTGAACCCAGGTAGTGGGACTCCAGTGCCCGTGCTCCGTGAGGGACTGCCCGATGTCCTGGCTGCCTACCCCCCACCACGTGCCCTACCAGATGTTTCTAACAGCGTGGGCTCAGGCGTGTATCAGCACCATCCAAACACGTAGGCCCAGGTGGCAACACGCATCTCTCTCCCCAGGTATACTTGGGATTCCACATAGAAAAAGTCACACGCCTCAGAAGGACAGCCAACCTCCCCTCTTCCCCAGCCAAGCTCCTGGAAGGGGGGGGCTGCCACACGAACTCGCAGCAGCAGGGGAGCCCAAGTGGCCAAGGAGACCTAGGTGGTTTGGAGGTTTAAGATGAAAAATCCCCATTATCTCCTATAGCTGATCATTGTAACTGAAGTAAAATGCCAACATAACATTCCAGGAAAGGTCCCTGCCCAGGTTGGGGCCACAGGCTGGGCCGCGTCCCTGGGGGCAATGCAACGAGCTCAGTTCCCCGCATCACACTTTCTCTGTTTTTTCTTCTCTCTCTTTCCTTCTGTCTTCTTCTCACTCCCTCTGCTTCTGTCCTGTTTCTTCTTGCCTTTTTTCCTCCTGCCTGCCTCTTTCTTCTTCACATGTCCACTTTCCCACCCCAAAACTTTAAACAAAACAAAACAAAACAACTTTTTGTGACCACACTCTTGCACTTGCAAAATTTGGGAATTAATGTGAAACTGTTACTGCCTCTGATAAGAGATAAATACAAGGATGAGAGACAAAGGGAAAGGTAGAGAATGAGTCTGTTGGATTTGGTTTGGGGTTTTTTCCTCCTTCTTCTCTCTCCCTCCAAAGCGGAGGATCCGGCCGGGCCAGTTTGGATATTTATTAAGAAAAAGCCAAAGATAATTAACTTTTTTGTTTTTGTTTTGTTTGCGGGTGCCTCCCCTGCTGGCACTCCTGACTGCCTGGCAAATTAAACCTGCTCCCTGCTCCCTGGGTGCTGGGCTGCTGGCAGCTTGGCTGCCAGCAGCTCAGCTCCTGGCTGCCCTGAAACTGCCGGGCCCAGCAGCTGCCCACCCAGCCACCCACCTTGGGTTTCAGATCTAGGGTCCCTTTATGCTACCACCGGTGCCACCTCCCCAGGCTCTTCTGACTCCTAGAGCAGACTTTAGAGTGGGGTAAGTGGCCTGTGGGTGTGGGGGCGGGGGAGAGGAGGGGCTACCGTTGGGGTTATGGCCAGCACTTCCCTAAAAGGAGATGGGGGCGAAAGAGTGAGCTCTCCCGCGGGGCAAGGGTATTCCTTCTGGCCAGTTCAGCCGGTCAGCTTCCCAGAAGAGGGTAAGAACAAGGAATGAGCTGGAAGTACAGGGAAAGGCCAAATTTGGGCCATGTCCATCCCCAGCTCTTCTCTCAGGAGGCTGGTACACAGCCAGGACCCATGGCTCCTGGGAATGCTCTGGAGAAGGCTCAGGGCCACGGAACCCTCCTATGATGTCTGGCCACCCTCAACATCGGGTTCCATCCTACTCCCCACCTCTGACCCAGCCCAGGCCATCTGGGGGCCCGGCTGGGTGGTCAGAGAGCCAGCAACTGAGTAAGAAGCCGGCTGCCTCTGGTCTGCTGCCCTGAGGCCAAGCTGTGACCTGGGTCCGAGCCATGTCCACGGGCCAAGAAGGTAGCAGTTATAGACCTCACTCTCCGTGGGGGACAAAGTTGAGGGCATCTCAGGAGCCAGGACAGCCAGTGAGGACGCGAGTCCTCTCTAAGGGCCAGCCCAGCTCCAGCTGCTTGGGGTTGGAGGTGTGCTTTGCCCCTCTGTTAAATTAATATACCTCAGCCCCTCCCCTGACCGGGCCATCCCCTCTGCCCCCGTGGCTTGGTCCTCAACCTGGCAAGTAGGCAGCGGTGTGCTGTCCCTCCAGGTGGGGAACCTGCTTTGGAGCTGGGCACAGAGAGTAGGGCATTTTCCGAGGATTTTGCTGGCCCCCCCTTTTTTTTCTCTGAAATATAAGGATGTGCAATTTTTTTGGTTTCAATTTAGCATTGGAGAATTTTATAATTTAGTAATTAAAATCTCTGATAGGCTTTAGAAATTGCGGCTAATTGAATTTAATGGGAAGATGATTTTCAATTTTATTTGATTACCGGGACCCCTGGCATCGGTATTTATGGGAAAAAAATGGGAAATGTGCTGTGTGGGCTAAGATGGCATAATTGAATTAGGGATAATCGGATTTCTCCGTCATGAATTTCACTATAATTTTCCTATAATTTTCCATTAGATATCTAGTTTACAAATATTCACAAAGAAATGAAGCTCTTTCGGAATGGAGATTGCTGGCTAACAGGATTACGGGACTGAGCGTGCGGCCGTGCCAGCCCCTAGACCGCCATAATGCGATCCCTGTATCTGCCTTACACTTAGCTCGAGCCTGGCCTCAGCCCCTCGCTCCGCCACCCACTTTGCTGTGCCTCTCTGCTCTTTGTTTCCTCTTCATCCCCATTGATCCCCTGCCCCGATACCCACCCATCCGGGGCCCATGACCTCTCGTGCCCTACGGGCAGGCTATCTATCCCATCCCCGTGCCATGGCATCTGGGCTCTGCCCTCCATCCCCACCATCCTTCCCATCCACACTTTGCTCACTCAAGGCTCCCCCTGACCCCTCCCGCCGCCCGCCTGGGGAGTGCACTCACACGCAGGCACACAGACTCCCCGCAGGTGCGAACATGCTTGCTCACACGTACCCGCAGTCGTCTGGCCAAGGCTCCTGTGTCCTGGCCCAGTCGCCTCAGAGGGAACCAGTTTATTGGGATCCTGGGGTGGGGTGCAGGAACAAAAGGAGCTTTGTTCAAGTTTATGTGAAAGTTACAAATTCAAAATGAGAGCAGATAAAGCATGAGATACCTGGTGTGTAAATAGGCTGGTGAGTGAGAAGGCCCCGGGCTCGGGAGGGAGAGGGAATGAGTGGGCAAACTGGGGATGCGAGGGCGCCGGGAGCCAGTGAGGGAAGGTTGTCCTGGGACAGCTGACAGGTTCCCCTGGACCCGTGTGAGGGGCCCGGTGGGTGGCATTGCTGGGCAGGGCTCCACGTTTTCCCTTGGAGGTGGGGTGTGAGAGGAGGAGCTGGTGGCTCTGGGCCCAGGGCCTCGAGACCGGGAGGAATTGTGGCACCGGGCTTTCCATTCCCCGGGCCCGAGGCACAGAAACTGTGGCCTGGCCTCAGGGTCAAAGAGGTGTTACCACGTCAGGGTTCTCAAGGCAAAATGGGCCATAGACTCAGAGGTGCCAGGGCCTTGGTATGAGTACATACACGGAGAGAAAGAGAAATCGGGGGACCCCTCCATGACACGGCCTCAGCCTTCTCAAATCTCAAATCATAACATGCTAAGATGGCCTCATTTTCTCTGCCTCTCAGGAAGGCCCCTCGCTCTTGGGCAGAGCCTCTTAAGCCTGCAGTGGCTGATTGTGGCCATCGTCTTGGCAGAGCTGAGGCTCTCCGGGCAGCTCACGCCTCCCTCTACCAGTGGCTGTGCTTGGCGAGCCCCTCTCGCCCGCCCTGCCTGTTCCGCCTTCCGTCCGGCTCTTCCAGTTCTATCCCTTCAGCCATTCCTCTCCAGCCTTTGTCCACCAGAGGCCCCCAAGTTATTGTGCAGCCAATCCTGTTGGTCCTGCGTGAGTGACTGGAAGGCATGCCCTCCCATGCCCTGACCACCATCAGCAGAAGCCCAGAAGGACATCATAGGGAGCCCCTAGGCTGTGTGGGTCACATATGCAGGGAGCTCCCCATATGTGCACATTGCAGATACACCCAGAAATCACCCTTCTCCCCTGTGTCTTCAGGCTTCCTTCTACATCCCAGTTGCTCAGATGGGGCAGCAGACACTTCAGGATTGGGATTTGGGTTTGACTGACTGCTGTTACAACCCAAAGCTGTAAGCCTTGCTTTGGGGAGTCACGGGTGGGAGAACCCAGCGGCATGTGTGTACCCCAGAGCAGTCCTGGACGCCGCAGTGCCCTCTCTGAGATCCCACCCGGGGAGAAGCTCACGGTCCTTGCTGCCTGGTTGCCCTGTGCCAGCAGTTGTACCAGCCTCTGGGGAGCACAGGGCCTGGCTTGTTTAAGGAGCTGTGCTCCCTTGTTCAGGGTTTTAGGACTGGGGGACACTCAGAGCTCCTGGGCCTCTCCAGCTACTCGTCCTCCATAGGCATGGGGCAGGTCTGAAGGGTAGAGGGTTGTGTGACAACCAGGAATGGGGGTTGCCAAGAAGGCAACAGGGAGAGCAGTCGAATGGGGGAGGGATGCTAATCTCCCTGTGGGGCCATTTGGAACTCAACTGCAATTAAAAAAGTAAATAAAGGGAGAAGAAAAATAAGGGGAAAATGGGAAAAAGAGTAGATTGTTAACTCCCTGACGTGCCCCAAGGCCTCCCTGGGCCCTTCCCATTGCAAAAATAGTCCAGCGCCATTTTGCTGAATGCTGCCGGAAGACCAGAGAAAAGAAAGCCTGGGTTCTGGTCTCCTCCCCTCATTGAAGGCAGTGTGGCCTCCCCTGAAACAGGAGAGGGGAGGAAGGCAGCAGGGTGGCTGCAGAAGGGACAGAGAGCTGGGGACAGTGAGATCCAGGTACTTCACAAGCAGAACTGCCCACCTTCCTGCTCGCCTGCCTCCTTCCTTGCCCCCCACCCAGTGGGTAACTTAGATGACTAAAATTTAAGGAATCTCAACATATCTGGCTGCAGCAGGGACATCTGGGGACCGAAAGATACACCAAAGTGCTTTCTCTGAGGGGAAGGGAGGGCAAGGAGAGAAGTTGCCCTGGTCCAGCGATGAACTGGCAGACAGGAAATGCGGCGATGTCAGAGGGGCAGGTGGCAGGACGCTGGCTCCTTGGTTGAGGGTTGTCTGTGCCCTGTCTGCCAGGGCCCCGCATGGGAGGTGGCAGAGGCAAGAGGGCCGGTTGGCAGCCCAAGTGACAGCGCGGATCCGTGGTGGGGGCCCTTGGAGGACAGGCGGCCAAGGCAGGGTGAGGGAGGAAGGAGGTGCCGTCCTCACTGCGGGGCTGGGGGCGGAACTGCGGGGCAGCGGGAGGAGGAAGGCCTGGAGAGCAGTGATGTGGCGCGGAGCCGGGGTCCACCTGGAATCGGGGTGGGGGCGGGGGAGCCAGGGCGCATTTAAAGGCGAAGCCAAACCAAAGTGGCGGAGCCCTGGGGGTTCCCGCACTCGTGAAGCCTGCGGCGGGCACGGTGTGAGGAACAGCGCGAGGCCGATGCGAGTGTTCCCCGGGACACCCAGGCCCAAGGCCCCAGAGTCTTTCCTCCTCAGAGCTAAAAAACACCACCACCCACAGCAACAGGAGGAGATTCAGGGATGGGGAGGAAACAAAACGCCTGGTACCCCAGCACCCAGAGCCCGGGGGGCGCACCAGGGCGCGCGGCTCGGTGGGCGCGACCCCGCGGCGCTCACACCTCCGCCCGCCGGCGCGGAAAAGTTTGCTCGGCTGCGCGCGCGGCGAGCCTTCGGACGGCCGGCGCCGGGGAGTGAGTCCGCGCGGCTGCCATCGAGTCGCGCTCGGGGGGCCGGAGCGCCGAGGAGAGCGTGCGAGCTCGCGCCCGCCCGCGGCGTCCGGCCAGAGTTGGCGCGGGGGCGCGAGCGCGGGCCGCCGGGTCCTCTCGGACCGCCGCGTCCCTCTCCCGCCTCCCCTCCCTCCCGTCCCCGGGCTCCGAGTCCCCGCCTCCCTCCTCCGAAGTCTAAGGTTTGGGCAGTCGCTGAGCCAAGAAGGCGGGCCGCCCGGGCCGGTGCGCTGAGGCCGCGCGCACGAGCGTGAGGGAGCGGGCGCAGGCCGAGGGCGCGCGTGTGAGGAGCGCGCGCGCGCGCGCGAGGGAACGGACGGAGGCGCGCCTGAAGGAGCGGGCGCGGGGTGGGCGAGCGCGAGCCCATTCACTCCAGCCTCCCGCGGGCGGGCGCGCGCGCGGGCGGGCCGAGATCTGCTCTTTCACCTGCCGGGGCGGTGCGGGCCGGGCCGGGAGGAGGCGGTGCCGCGGCCGCCCTGCCAATCACCTCGGCGCCTGGCAGCGCCCCCGGCCGCTCCCGCCCGCCCGCCTGTTCCCTCCTGCCAAACTGTTACCCTGAGTGTTACCGTCAGGAGCAATGACATCAGGGCTTTAAAACAACTTGTTATTCGGGGAGTAATCAGTCGCAATTAGGCATTAATTAAGTATTATGAAAGTTGATTATTTAAGTGAATTCGGCTTTCGACTCTCCGACTATGGTGAGTACCGGAGTGGGGCAGGGAGGGCAGGGGGCGCCGCCGCGGGGCTCCGACCCTGGCGCGGGGGCGGGGGCGGCGGGAGCGGGACCGGGCGCGGGCAGGGGCGCCCCCCGGCCTCGGGGGCCGGCCGGGCCCCCCGACCCGGGCCGCGTCTATAAATAGTTTCTCTTTTAGTTTAATAAACTCGAGAGCAGAGAGGAGCTGTTTTGAGTGTGCCGTGCCGGAGCGCCAGAGAGAGAGGGGCGGGAGGGAGAAACTTTCCCTCTCCCTCCGGGTCTCCCTTCTCATTTCTCCCCCAGGCCCGGGGACTTGACCGCCCCTCGATGGGGGGAGGGTGCGGAGAGCGGAGGGGGAAAGCTGGGGTGGGTAGTGGGGGGCACTGCGAGAGACTAAACAGATTTCTTTTCTTTCCTCTTCTTTTTTTGGCGTTCCTCGAAGAGTTTGGGACCAAAGAGAGGAGAATGGATCTTGGTACAGGTACCGGCCGGTGGGAACCAGGGGTGGCTCTTTCACTTTTCTTTCGGTTCTTTTACGGAAGTTATTATTTTTAGCCCAATGAGGTAGCAGCTGAGCGGGGCGGGGGGGCCGGGGGGGGCTGGTCTGGAGAGGGTCCGGTGCGGGCTGCGCTTCTTGCCTGAGTTTCTGGATTGTGAGGCTTCCGATGATATTATTGTTATTATTTGTTACTTGCTTAGGGACTGTGACTAATTTGATGCTTGTCATTGTGAAAGAACCTAGGGGAGAGGGAGCTGGGGGGCACCCAGAGAGAGGATTTAGGGGGTTTTCGTGGGGTTTTTGTTTTTTGTTCTCCGTGTTTTTTGAGCGGCTGCGTGTTTTTTCTGTTTTTTTTTTTTTTTTTTTTTTTCTTCTCCAGCAAAGATCTCTATGTGTCTGGCTGTGGGGTGTGTGTTTTTATTTTTTTAGTGGGGGATGGTTTAGTTTTTGAAAGCAGCGTCCTGTTGGGAAAGGCGGTTAGTCTGGTTTCGGGGCGACTCTCTCAAGGTAAAGGAATTTAATTTATGTGGGACAAGGCTGTGTCGGATGATCAAGCTGCTTATTATGGCTAATGAGTATTTTTCACCTGAGAATCCGTGGGGTGAGACGGCTGTTATCAGTTCAAAGTGAGGGGCCCAGGACTCTCTCCCATCGCCCTTAGCCCCTACCCTGGGAGAGGGTAGACCAGACAAACGACTGAATTTGGACCTATGGGTTTTGGGGAGCCTAGCATGGCGCCTAGGTTAGGGTTCCACATAGCATAGTGCTGGCCTGGAGCAGAGTTTATGCTGAGATTTTGGTGTGTCATTGGTTTTAATATAATTGTATTCAACATTCCTCTTCTCCTCCTATCTGAGGTTCCAATCTGAGTCCAGAGTGAGGTTTACTTTACGTTCTTTAGGCTTTCCCTTAGCCCTCTGTACTGAAATGGAATTTTGACCAGGACCCTCATCCTAGGCTGACAAAAGTGCTGTCTTTTTTGCTAAATGTCTTTAAAAGAAGTCAGTGATAAACAGGTTCATAATTCATTGAGATTGATCTCTGAACCCTTCTGTTTCATTTATAGAAGGTGGTATGAGTGGCTGTTAGAGTGGTTGTTTATAACGGCCCAAGTTCATGGCATTGCCCCTTGGGATCCATGGACTGACATTTGACCTCCTGAAGTCAAAAGGGAGTGGGCAGAGAGGGCAGGAGGCAGCACTAGGGGGCCCAGGATGGGTGACAGGACATGGCAGCAGCTTTGGGAGGGAGGGAAGTGTGTTTGTTGGGGAAGGAATATTAATACTATGTCCAGACAGGTGTGATCTTGGAGAATTCGACGTGGAGGTCCTGGGGACCTCTGTGCCCAGGAAGGGTGCAACAGCCCCTACTGGGCAAAGTGGGTAAGGTGTCTAAGGCCACTGCTGCCACCCCGCCCCTCCCTGCCCTTCACTCGCACAGAGAAGCAGCCCTCCCCACCTCCAATCAGGTGTCTCATCGCCTCCCTCTCAGGCCCCACCCCCTTTCTTCAGAAATGCCCCCCCCCATCCCAGCTAAGAAGCAGACCTTATAGATGGGCTGGTGGTGATAACGCACCACCCCCTACCTGGGGCAGGTGAGCCTCTGCTTGTGGGCAGGCACAGGGGACCTAGGCATTACTCGGCTGGAAGTCGGGCCCTCAGCTTCCTCCTTCTAACCGTATGCCAACTGGAGCTGGAGTCCATCCTCCTGCCCTATACCCACCTGCTGTCGGGGCACGACTCCAAAGCCCTTCTGTAGGGTGTCCCCGACTGGAGAGAGGGCCTCCTGGGCCTGCAGGTGGCAGAACCTCTTGTAGCATCTTTCCCAGCACTTACTTCTCCCAGCCCTCTAGGGACAGGCTCTGGAAACTTTTCCTAGAAGTTAGAAGGGCCCCTGTGGTCAGCTGGTCCCTCCCGTAGCTGGAGCAGGGCCCTCCCAGCAGGACCCAGGCCTGGACTCTGGCCACTCAGTGAGGGGAGGTCCAAGGTGTCAAAGTTCTGACTGTTTCCTGGAGAAATCATCTGGTGATACCATCTCAGCCTTTTCTTCGAACTTGAAAGTTTCCCTTAATCTCAGAACTTCAGAAGAAAAGCACTTTTTCCCCTCTTCACAAAAAAAGGGAAGCAGGTGGGAGCTCTGAGATCCCCCTCTGAGCCTGTCTCTGGGCTCACTGCATGCTCATCTTTCCTCAACCTCTGGGATGTACTTCTGCACACAGCCAGGGCCAGGGGCCTCGTTTCTGGCCTGGACTCATTGCAGATGTGATGAGGGGCTCTCTCCTTTTGGGGGACCACAGGCAGCTTCTGCCGAGGGCCTCTCTAGCACAGTACAAGGCTGGAGACACAGGCCCCAAAGGGTTGCTGGCACCAGGGACCCAGTAAGCATTGGGTCGTGGGTTAACATCACTCCGGTGATCACTCTAGGTTCTGAAACATTGCAGCCATAAGCAGTTCAGTGGTGGGAGAACCAGGGCTGCTCAGGAGGGGACAGCAGAACCTCAAGACCCTCAGGGGCCATGTGGACCCCTTTTCTTCCACCACAGTTCAGCCAAGGGCTGGATCAATCTGGAGGTCTTTAGCAATAAAAAATGCCGATGTCGTCCTAATTCACCAGGCCCCGAGATGACAGCAAATTTACATTTTTTAATTAAACTAGCAGCCAGTTTTTATGAGAGGGGGTTGGGTTATGCAAATCAAATGGTTGTGTACGGAAGATTAGGAGAGTTTGGGAATAAATTCCACAAATGCTAATAAAAAAAAAAAAAGGAAAGAGAAAGAAAGGGAGGGAGGGAGGAGAGAGACGAAGAGAGGAGGACATGGTTCCATTAGGCCCTTTTAGAGTGATTTCCCTGGGGGAGGGAGTCAGGAGGGGGAAGGGAGGAAGGAGGAAGCTTTCAGACACAGGTAAATCCATGCTGCAGTTGGGAAGCTCCCCAGGATTAGGCCCCGCTAGGCTGATTCCTAGGCCCTGATAAAAACTGGAGGCCAGGGCGAAAAATGGCTTTGAAACAGCAGTAGAGCTTTGAGAAGGAACTTGCCCTTGATTCTTGAGGATCTGGTTGTAATTGCCCCCACTCTCCCTAGGGAGGTCTTGAGGAGAGGGGGAGGGGCTGTCCAGGGCTAGAGCTGTCCATCAGAGGATCCAAGGTAGGCTCTGCCAGGTAAAGGGCCAAACAGGCAAGAGAGCAAGTTCAAAGGGCTGACCAGGGACCACAGGGGGAGCCCTGAGGGGCACCACTGCCCACTGGGCACTGTGGCTGTAGCTGTGTTGTCAGGGTGAGTCAGGGGGAGGGATCAGTGCTGCTCACTGAGCCAGGCCTGCTTCTTTTTCCCTGGGATAAGCTCTGCTGGGACTCCAGGCCTGGACCCCCTTACATTGCACACAGACCACCCCCCCACCCGCACCCCACATTGTAGCCTGGCCCCAGCCTCGGCTGTGGACGAGGCCAGGAATGATGGGGTCAAGGGAGCTGAGACGTGTTGGCTTAGTGGCCTGGTTCTTGGAGTGGGTTGTCCACATGCTGGCCACATGCTTCGCGGACACACAGTCTCGAGGAGGGGAGAGGGAAGGCCACAGGCTTCTTCCAGGCAGTAGCTGACCCCAGAGAGCAAAGAATTTGCCTTCCCCAACCCAAGGTTGCTGCTCTGAGTGTCAGCCCACCTCCAGACTCTCAGGACTGCTGTGAGCCGCCGGTTCAAGGCCAGGGCCTTGCCAGGAGTGGAGGCTTCTAGGAACCTTGCTGGCTCTGGTCACACTGGGGCCTGGGAAGGTTCTTGTGCTGCTTCTGGAGGAAGCGTGTCCATGCCGAGTTTGGGCCAGAGCAGGTTGTCCTCAATTTTTCTTCCTCGAGCCTTTACTTGGCCAGGTACACCCACTCAACCAGTCGAAGCTGGGGCCAGTCCCTACGGTCAGGTCGGGCACCGGTTTTGCCAGTCTGCTGCAGGGGGTAGGTGCTTCGGTGCCATCTTGGCAGGAAGGAGGAGTCAGAGCCAAGGACAGGATGGGCTGTCTCCGAACTCGCGAGTTTCCTGGTACCGTTCAGACAGAGGCTGGCTGTGACGTTCGGAGGGGCATGAGCATCAGATGACCTTTAAGGTCTCTGGTTCTCCAGCTCCCAACCTGATTTTACTGAGAGGGTTCAGTGGGGCATCTTGGAGGACGGGTTGAGTGGACGAGGTGAGAAGCACACATTTGGACCTTCTCTTTGGAACAAAGCATTCGAGACAGGCAGCTCTGGATTGCGAAGTGGCCCCTTGAACCAGCCCTGGCACTGGTTATAAGATATCAGAGCAAAACTCTGGATGTAAGGCCTGCAGTAGCCATTCTCCAACAGGAGGCAGAGGCAGCGAGGGCAGGTCTGAAAGATCCATAGAGGGACCCCATCCCGGGCCCTTTTTCCCTTGGGGATCAACCAGGAGAACCCATTAACTCTCCTGTCTAAGAAGGGCACTGGGTCCAGTTAGACCTCTCTGAGGGCTTCGCCGTCACTGCTGGTGTTCCCCCATCCCCCAGAGCCAGGGAATCTGGCTGAGTTGCAGCTTGGGTTTTTATGATGGAAAAATAAAATAAATGGAGGCACCTTTGGAGGGCTGAGTCACGGCAGCAGCATCTCCTCATTAAAGCTGCTGCCCCTGGCTCAAGTCCCTGGGCAGAGGATTGGGTGGGACCCAGGAGGCTCTGGGCCCAGGCTTCTCCTCTTCCTGGACCCTGCCAGGTTAGTGATGCGCCTGCCCCCTCCGTCAGCCTCCTCTGCCTGGCCCACCGTTCTTAGAAGAGTCAGGCCATTTCTTTACCCCTGCTCCCCACCCTCGCTCTCCCACCCCAGGCCCCAAGGCTTGTCCTTTACACTGCCCTCCCTGAGCTGTTTTGTTTTTTTTTTTTTTTTTGCGGTACGCGGGCCTCTCACTGTTGTGGCCTCTCCCGTTGCGGAGCACAGGCTCCGGACGCGCAGGCTCAGCGGCCATGGCTCACGGGCCCAGCCGCTCCATGGCATGTGGGATCTTTCTGGACCGGGGGACTGGGGCACGAACCCGTGTCCCATGCATCGGCAGGCGGACTCTCAACCACTGCGCCACCAGGGAAGCCCCGCTGAGCTGGTTTTTAAACCCTGACCACCCGGGCTGCTACCACATCTCTTCTTGCCCCTCCTTTTCCTTCTCCTCCTCCTCCTCTTCAGGGGGGAAGGAAGTTGCTCTGTAGTAATGACAGCCTGTGGGTCCCCAAGGCAAGCAGCAGCCGTTCCGGGGTAGCTGGGCCAGAGTACAGCAGGAAGAGCAAGGAGCCAGGGAAGGGGAGGAGGAGGAGGGCTGGTGGTCCCAGCGAGCGGAGGAGAGGAGGCTGGTTCTCTGGGATTGATTGGAAAAAGTGGCAACTTGGTGGTCCAGCGTTCACCCCTCTGGCTGCCTCACCACAGCATAGCATCCTCATACCCCAGACTCATCAGGACATATCGTGCCCTGAAGGGGAGGAAATCCCATGCAAGTAGTGAGGTCTGCAATTCAGTAAGCACTGGGGAGCACCCGCTGTAGGAGCTGCAGAAATGAAGGCCGCCTGGTCCTTCCCAGGCTTCTGGCTTCTGCCTGGTGGAGGGAGACAGGTGTGTTTATCTGTCGCACCAGGTGGGCGTGCTGGGGCCAAGAGCCAGGGAGCTTTGTGAAGGAGTGGCCTTTGAACGTGACAAAGGATGGGAGGTATTGGGACAGATAGAGATAGACAAACGATGTTTCCTGTATCACCCACACCTTCTAGACTTCCACCAGCCTCTTCTCTCTCTTGCCTTGTACTCCTCTCCCTCCGCCACCCCACAGCCCACCGCCCCGGCTGCTTCCCATTGTGCAACCACAGTTTTCTGCCTCTTCTGGCCCAGGCCACCCAGCTCCCTAAAGCCAGACCCTCCTGCCTACCTTCTTGCCCCTCCCCTTTTGCCACCTCACACCCAGTTGGCCCTGGAAAGAGACAAGAGGTCAGAGGTTGGCTGGGGGCCTGCTGCTCTGAGCATCTGGTTATACCCATGACATTGGTGTGTCAGGGCGGCACTCAGGCTTCTGTACCCTGCCCCAAGAGACCAAGGCCGGGAACCCTGCTTTCTTCCGCTACTGCTTTTTGTAATGGTGACCATTATTAGAGTTGGCGCTGCGTTCGCATCTCCTCCGCGTGTGCGGTACAGGGCTGGTCTCGCGCCTTCCCACTGTTAGCGCTGGTGGAATTGATTGATTCCTGTGCCTCTTCGCCAACTGCCTCGCCAGCTTCTTAGCGGGGGGCAGGCAGGAAACATTTGGTGATTCCCTTGGGACCTGGGCTTACGCTCCTCGAGAGCTTTCTACGCCTGGTTTACAGGAAGGAGTGGGGCTGGGATGAGGGATGACACGAAGGGGCAAAGTGGGCATAAGGACGAAGGTGGGCGGGAGTGGTTGATGGGGCCCCAGTAGCTGCTAACCGTGACCGGGTTCGGGGGCGGGGTTCTTGCCGTGAGGTCACACTTGCACACGCAGTCTGCTGCCCCGGAGGGGACGGGGGCAGTACCAGTGGGTGGTCCCCGACTTTGCTCTATCTCCTCCCGTGCCCGTCTCCGTCTCCCCGCAGCAGACCTCACCATGGCATGCGCCTCCTTTCTAGGTCCTGCTCACACTCCCAGGACCCCTCCAGCTGGGTAGACGCAGTGCAGGGAGTCAGGCCAGAAGGAGGGGGTGGCTCGTACTACGGCCTGCCCCACGTGGCCAGGGCTTTGGACCTCTGCCCCCTGGCGTGGTGTTTGGGCTGCTCCTGATCGGGCTGTGGCGTCTGTTCTTAGAGCTTCCCATGAGCTGCCTCCTGGGGGCTCTCCTGGACCCACAGTCTTGGCCAGTGCCAAGGGGCCAAGGAGTCCTTCCTGAAGTCACAAGGGCCGTCTCTTGTAGCCTTCTGACCTGAGGCTTGTGGGAGCAGGTTGGTCCAGGATGTGGCTTTGGAGCCACACAGACACATTGTGTGGCTCCAAAGACCAGGGATTCCCAGGAGAAAGCTTCCCAAGTTGAACCTCGACGTATATTGGCCTTTTAGTATAGGGCTTTCTCCATGAACTAAGGGGCCCCTGGAGGCGGGGGGGTGGGGAATATGCTGCGTGAGAGCAGGAGATGCATCGGGTGGGGGACTCCAGCCCAGTGAGAAAGCAGGAGGCATCCAGGAAGCCAGCAGGGAGCGAATTCTAGAACGTCGTGTCACCAGGAAGTGCATCTTCTCCTTGGCATTGCTCTTCACCTCCCTCTAGGCCAGTGCCTTCCTCCTTGCCACCCCTCAGCCAAAGAGTTCAAGGCCCAAGGCCAGCCAGGAGGGCTGCCTGGGAGATAGGGGAGCCTGGGGAGGGATAGACCAGGTGTCCCACTGCCCGGCAGGGGGCGCCCCACTGCATCTGCCCCAGTTCCAGGGACGGGGACGTTGGTCCGGGGTCTGGTCCAAGCCTTCTGGCCAAGGGTGAGGGGAGGAGGAGCCTACCCTCCCCACTCCCAGAGTTTCCTTGGCTGAGTTTGTTTTGCCAGGGTGACCTGTTTAATCATCTCATTTTCTGGTGGCCGTTTATTCCTTGTTTCCACGGTTACGGCCCCATTAAGGGGAGAAGCAATAAGGCAGTGAGTCAAACAGGTAATAAAAACATTAAAGCCCATGTGCACAGAGGAAGGGCGGGCGGGTGGGAAGGGGGCTCAGCGAGGTGAGACGGCCCAGAGAGAAGCAGAGGTAAGAGGCCGTCCGGCCTCGTCCTCCAGAGGCCACTGAGAGAGCTCCTGGCAGGAGGAAACAGAGGGCCGCTCCCCACGCCCCTGCCTCTGGGCTGCGCCCTTTGGGGGCCAAGACCCAGTACGAGCTTAGAGCCATCCCCAGCCCTTGGTCCCCTGGCAACAGGCTGTATGTTGGGAAGTAAAACAGGAAGAAGAAAAGTGAGAGCAACAAAAGCCTCCCCCAGGACTCTGGCCGGCTGGTTGTGCGACCTGTTCACAGCCTCACACTGTGAGGGTGGGGGATGATTTCTGACACTGTTTCCAGCTCTAGAACTTTTTTCTGCCAACTTTATCAGAAAGCATATTTGTGGTGAGTGCTGCTAACAGGGCCAGTCTGGTGAGTAAATATTCCTGGTGTGGACAGCCCTGTGACCTTGAGAGGGAAGAGCACGGCAGGGGGGCCAAGGGCATGTAGGGCGAAGAGGCCAAGTGGCCCCAGTGCTGGGTCGGGGGCCTTCCGAGGACAGGTAAGGGGGCCACCGGGGTTAGGTTTGTCCCCAGCAGCGTGGGGAGCGACACTTAGCTCAGGATGAGCAGGGTGACTCTCCCATCGGGGCTGGGCCTGGAGCCCTTGGTGTTGCTCCCGGGGAGGACTGGCTGGCACGTTCTCCTGTGGCTCCGTGGAGAGGCTGCCCTCTCTCCCTCCCTCTCGGAAGTGGAAGCTGAAAGGAAAGTCAGCCTCTGGCCCGGCCCCTCTGAGCCCAGGGCCACGTGCCTCCCTCCCGGCGCCCCCTCCCTGGGAGCCTCCTGAGCGTCCCCGCCCTTGAGGTCGACAAGTGAGCAGACTGGGTCAGTGGGGCTGACCGGAGGGGACAGGGAGAGGCTGGCCAGGAAAAGTGGGGTCAGGTAGGAGCAGCGGGGCATTTAGGTGCTTGAGCCACCTCCCCCGCCTGGTGGCTGAGAGGATGGCTCGGGGCCACCCTGTGGCCGGTGAGGACCGTCTTTCTTTTTCTCTCCGGTGTGTTGATCCTGTGCAAACTTGCAGAGGTCTGTGTATCTGGTTATTAATTTCAAAGTTGACTTCTGACTGGACAGGGAGAGAAGAAGGTCTGGGGAATGGGGGAAACCCTCTGGCTGGGAAGTGTGTCTTGGGAACAGGCCTAAATGAGTTAATATTCCGATCAAACAATTAAAAATAGAAAATGCTCCCACGGCACCAGCTGCTGAGGCTTTTCAGCAACTGTCACCAGTAGGTTCACGGGGCAGGTGGTGCTAGAGAGGAGTGTTTTCACAAACAGCAAATATCAGAGATGACGGTGTGCCCCCCACTTCCCTCCCAGGACCCAGGACAGTTGTTTAGGGGCTCCCAGTTCTCCTTGAACTCCCCTGCGGGGCCGGGAGCCCGGGGTCTGTGCAGCTTCAGGGCCGCCCTTCTCCTCTCCAGGGCCCGGCCGCAGCGGTGAAGTCATCGCCAGATGCCTGGGTAATTGCTTTAAGAACCTAACTTAAAATAAGATGAAAACTTATATTCCTGGGTAAGGAGTAATTTCCCATCCAATAGTAAATTAATGAAAGGATTATACCAGGGGGCCTGGCCGGGAGGCCGTGCTCATCTGATAAATCCAAGTGGCTTGGACAAAGCAGTTCTGAACCAGGGGGCTCCCCTGAACCTCAGGCCAGGCCCTGCTTCCTGGCTCCTCTGGGGCTCCGCCCTGGCCTGCTGAGTTGGGAGGACACGTTCCATGTATGCTCAGGGTCCCCTTCAATGATGGGGACCAGCTTTTCAAATCCCCAAGGTGGGAGGGGCTCCAGTCTGACCTCCCGCCCCACGTGGGCAGTGCACCCAGGAGGTGGAGCGCTTCTCTTGACACCCAAGAAGGAGGGGCTTCGGGAGCAGTTTCCAGCTGTCACTCCATGTGGTCAGCGATGCAGTGACCACCCACCCTGGTTTGCCCAGGACTGGAAAGACCCATGGGCCGTGAACCCCCTCAGGCCTGGAGGCAGAAGGATGGGCTTATTGACGCAGCCCCTCCCTCAGGGTCCTGGCGAGCCTGAGCACCTGAACTAGGATAGTCTCAGTCCAGGATGGGTTACTTAACAACTGGCACCACCGAAAACCGCCTGGCTCCGGCTCCGTGGGCTGCATTCAGCCAGGTGCATGTGGACTCGAGCGGGTGTGCACACACACCTCCCCAGGCACGACAGGCCACTGCCTGAAAACCTCTGCTGGGCGTAGGAAAGGTCTTGCAGCTGAGGCCCCACTCCTCCCCACCCTGTAACACTGAGCCCCCTCCCCCCGTAGTGGAAGGGGTGCAACATGCAGAATCATGACGGCAGAAACCCCATGAGTTTACCCAGTGCCCTCCTTCCAAGAGACTCCAGGCACACCACACCTACTATCCATTTCTTCTCATCAATTCCCTCGGAGAAAGACACAGGGAGTTGTCCCGTTTCACCAGTGGGGAAACAGGTGGCCCGGAGACACTTAGGGATTTTTTTCCAAATGCAGGGAGACAGACCCAGAGTAGGGCTTCCCCAAGGACCGTTCCAGTGGCAGCGTGCAGTGGAGGCCACTTTCAGCCCTGGTTATTGACTGTGCTGCCTGGCCCACATCCCCATCTCTGGGCTCCACCTATATCCCAGCCGTAACACGTGGACGCATCCCCGGGCCTTCCCTGCGAGGTAAAAGGCAATTGTTGATGCAAATGCATTTTGAACTTCTTGGAGGAAGCCTCCTCTAAAAGCATTCATTATTGCCTATCTCCTGAGAAAGGGGTGCTCCCGTCTGTTTGCAGGGAAGTAGCAAAGGGGAGTTGAAAAACATTCTGACTTGTTTCTATTGAAATGGGAATGAATGGACTGGACAAAGCGTTCTTCAGGAAGAAAGTCTGAATGAACGGGCATTCTCCTGGGATGCATGTTTGTCAGATATGTTTCTGTGTAAGCATGGATTTTGTTGGAAGGAAAGATCGGGAGACCCTTGCAGCTCAGCTCACCACTGGCCCTCACTGCTTCTAGAAGTAACAGGGCTACCTCGGGAACTGTACAGGATCAAGTTGCTGCTCTGCAGACAGCTAGCTGTCCCTGCATGGGCTTTGCGTCTGGGGGCTGTGTTGAGTTTGTGTAGGTGTCATTTGAGAGAGGACCCAGCCCTTTGCCTGGTGTTAACCATACCACGCTTTCAGGGGTGGGGAACAGCCAGGTGTGCTTGGGAAGACACGTGCTGCTTGAGTGGCCTACTCCACCCTCCCACCCCAGAGGGAGGAATTATGGGGCAGTAAGACTGAGAATTCCTAGTCTAAACAACCTAGCAAAGCGTGCTCCGGGAGAGAGCCACGCCAGAACCACAGATGGCGTGATGCAGGATTGTGACTAGAAGGATGGTGGCTTTGAATGTTAGATGTTGTGTGGCAGTTGCTGTTCAAGCAGACAGATCGGTGGATTCCAGGCTGCAGGGATTCTGAGCGGGCCCTCTTTTATTAATCTTCTCTTCCACCCAGGGTGGGGGGACAGGAGTGGATTGGACAGAAGGGACAGGCAGCCCTAGAAAGGCAGGTGGAAGGAGCACGAGAAAGGGAGTCAGCCTGGGAGCACCCTGGCTCTGGCCACTTGAAACATACCATCCCCGGCCAGAGGTCCTAGCCCCTTGCCAGGACCATATGGGTCCCTTTCCTTGGCCTGCCTGATAGGAAGGGTCACTGTGGGGCTCCTGGGAGACCTTCAGGTGGATGGCAAATGGAGCTCCTCCCTTGAGACCCTGAGGCGGGACCAAGAAGGAGATGGGGATGTTTTCTGTTTCCGGGTCCCTTGGGGGCCCAGGGGCAGATTGAGACAGGCTCCTTGCAGGGAAGGTGTTAACAAACAGCAGGTGATTAAACATGACAAGCGGTGACATTTCTGTGCAGGGTTCTCAGTCCCGGCAATGCCAAGAATGAAGCTATAAACCCTGACATTTTGTGTTATGCACTGAGGTTTTTAATAGACCTCTCTCCCTCTTACCCAGTCAACTCCTCTTCCCCTCCCTCGCCTCCCCTCACTGTACCTGCTGCTCCCACAGAAACCTCCTGCCTCCCCATCCAGCCCGGCCTCCTGGAGCCTTCATGGGCCCTCCGGTTCTGGGTGTCTCTGCAGGTCTCTGGCCTCTCCCTCCACTCGTCCTCAGGACCCTTTCCCGCGACTGCTGGGCTGGGCGTTCACTGCCCTCCAAGTCTCTCCGTTTTCTTTGATCTCTCCTGTTGCCCCATGCCCCCCCCCCTCCATCCTTCACTCCCTCACCTCCTTTTTTTGGGTCCTGATCTCACAGCCTCACCCTTTGCTGCGGCTGTCCCAGTTGTCTGCAATGGCAGGTGGCTGTCCCCGTGCCCTCTGTGTGTTAACATTTTCAGACGGACTTGATAGCGGGGGAAGGGAGATCGTGGGGCTTGGGATGGGATTTTTCCCCCATCTTTTTTTCGATTTCCTTTTCTCCTTTTTTGGGACAGAGACAGGAGTAGCGGGAGAGAATTGCGCTGTACTACAAACAGTTGCTGGATTTATTCAGCAAGGGCCTGGCCGGCAACAGTTGTTCCTCTCCCAGAGAAATGTGGGAACAACTGGGGCCTCTTTTGTTCTCCAAGCAGAGCCCTGCGAAGGGCATTTGGAGGTGAGCCTGAGGTTCAAGAGGGCCAGAGACCCAAGAGAAGGGGTTTCAGACTCAGTCCTACCCTCGCAGATAGGAAAGGTCCTGGAGCTCCACAGGGCTTGGTACAGAAGTCAGGCCACACCCCCAATCCCAGCTCTACCCCTAATGAACTTGAGAAGCACTTAGTTTTCTGTATCCGTTCAGTCAATATTTATTGGGTCAGGCGCTGTGCTAAAACAGTGGTCCCGAGCCGCAGACCTTGCAGTTGAGCGAAATAGAGGGGTCATTAACCAAGTTATTACAGAAGTGCCATCTGACGGAGCCGGGTGTGATGAGAGGGCAGAGGAAGGGGGCCCTGCAGTTTGCAGGGCTTCCTGGAGGAAGTAAAATTTCAACCGGGACCCCTGAGGGATGCATAGGAGGAGGGGTAGCCAGGCCCAAATCGAAGGAGTGTTTCCTGAGTTGAAGGAGTGAGGGGGGCGAGAGGCAGGTGCTCCCGGCCACAGGTGCTGGCTGGCAGGCCGGAGATGGGGGGAGCCTCACCACCCCACTGTGGCTGTGCCCCTTCGAGCTCTGGGCAGCTGACCTGGAACTTGCTCTGCCAGCCACCCTCCTCCCAACTCGGCTGTCTGTGCCAGGCATGGTGGTGCATCAGGGGCAGAGCCAGAATTCAGCTCAGCTCCGCCCCAGGGGGAGGGAGAGTGACCAGGAAGTCTTTAAGTGCCCCCGAGGCCTGGGGCTGCTCCTGCCTTTCCTGGGCTCCCTAGCCTACCCTGCTGATGACTCACGGAAGAGAGGGCAGGAGAGAGGATGCAGCCCTACGTGGAGGGAAGAGTGGCTGGAGGAACCCGAGCCCAGCGGAACCGCCCCCCTTTCCTTCTGCACCTGCTGGCCTCCCAGGCAGAGCCTGGGCCTGGACACCAGGAAGCCTTCCTGGAACTCACAGTTGGCCTCCCCTCTGTGCCCTCAGTGGCGTGGGGAATGCTTTGGAGCTGGTGTCTCTTCCCCATCAGAATCTGAGCTCCCTGATACCTGAAACCGTTCTCTCTGGATCCCTAGGGCCAGCGGGGACAGTGCCCATAAGGTACTTGGGATGTATTTGAGAAACTCAACTGACCCAGGAAGAGGAGGACTCAGGTTAAATAACCCTTAGCGCAAGATCCGCGAGGAGGCTGCAGACTGACCGTGGGTCCCTGGTGTCCAGGAAGACTGGCTCCAGATTCAGGTCCAGGTCCAGCTACCTCACCCAACCCCAGAATCCTTCAGCCATAGCGATGGGGAAGCCCTAAAGCCTGCTCCCTGGAAGGGCCTCACTGAGAGCTTCCAGAAGTCAGACCCAGGACACCCCACCTCCATGCGGGTCCCCTGAGAGGGAGGACCAGGTTGGCTTCCTGTCCTCATAGAGGGTCTAGGGCAGGTTTCAGCCATAAATCCCCTTCCTCACCCCATGCCAGTCCTGCCTTCCTGCCAGACTTGGCCTGAGTCCCACATGCTGCCCCTTGTCATCCAATTCCCAGCGTCCAGCCAAGATCCCGCGAAGGGCCCAGAGGCCCAGGCTTTCTTGGCCCTCAGCATCTCAGAGGAAAGGGGGCGTGCCGAAGGGGGAGGCGAGGGGAGTCCCAGAGCCCGGACTTGGCCCACTGCCCCTGTAGATCCGGAGCCAGGTTTTACTGTAATCCTTACATCCTGTTGCAGATCCTTAATCAGCTGGAGCCCAGGTTGGGCTGGACCCTGTGGTGACACTCGGGGCTGTAGCCTGGAAAACCTGAAGTGGAGCTTCCGGAGTGGAGGTTGGGGGCTGCGAGGAGGAGGTGGAGGGGAGAGAAGGGAGCGGGGGCAGGCGCAGGATGTGGACAGAGCCCAGACCTGCCACCCACCCGACCCAGGCTGGGCGTGGAGGAGCAGGGCAGCTGTTGCAGGCTGGGAACCGGGGATACGGAAGGATGAGCAGGGGCCCACATGGGGCCCCCGGAGAACACGGGAGTCTGTGGGGGCCGCCGTGTTGCCTGTGAGCACCATGGAGACAGCTGGCCCTGGGGTCGCCCTGATAGTGAGCAGGGCCTTAGCCAGGAAGCAGCAGAGAGGTGACCCTGCATGATGTTGGTTCCAGGGGTCTTTACCTACTGGGCCTAAGTCCAAGGTTAGAAGTGGTCCTGCTCTGCTGGGAGCTCTGCCCCGTGAGGAGGGATGAGGCAGAGAGCCCAGGAGAACTGTCTGCCCTGGGTTGGGAGCAGCAGAGGCCCCTTAGCAGGGTCGCAGGATCCCAGGATCATCCCTCCTTTTGCCAGGGGCAGCCCAACCCTGGCAGTCCAGCCCAGCTCTGCAGTCCCTGCACGAATCGGGAAGAGTTGGGGGCAGCGGGGGAGTGAACCCCTTCTAGACCTCACCTCTTTCAGCCCAAGGAGCAAGGACGGAGGAGAATGAGGGGAAATGCACAGGCCAGAGATAGCCATGGAGCGGAAGCCAGGAGTGGACTGGCTGGCAGCGGGCGGGCACATGGGCGTCTGTCCTGCCGGGGGCCCAGGCTGGCTATGCAGACAGCCTCTTTTCTATATGGAAATGAAGAATTTAGGCTAATGGAGCTCAACCATCTCTAATTTTGCGATGGCAGGAGGATTTTGATTGAAAGTAATTAAGCAAGCTAGCTGTAAAATTAATTAAAGCAAAAGGGGGGGATTTTTTATTGGATTGGATAGCGATATAGCGTCTGTCAGGCGGGGGACGGATGGGGGTGACCTGAATCCTCTGCCCTCCCCCCTCCCACCCGGGACGTTTATGTCACTTTAATCTCCTTACAGCGGCTGCTGTGCATTTGTTTGAAATAATCAAGGAAATATGGTCAGAAATTGTCAGCTTTCAGATCTAATTTACCTGACGGCCCCTGCGCGAGCCGGCATGGCCCAGGGAGTGAGCGTGCGTGAGCGAGTGGGAGAGCCCGCGTGGGCACAGAGGACACGGAGCTCTCCGGCCCCCTCCCCCTCTGCCCCAGGCCCCCTCTGAGGGTGAGGGGAGGTGCCTCCTGGCCTGTGGGAAGCCCCGCCCTGGAATAGGCCCCGTCCCCCACCCACCTGCTGCGCCCCCCCTTGAGCCATAGCCAGCTTTGGGTTTAGGGACTATAGGATCAGGGAGGTGACGGTAATTCCTTACTCCAGATGGCTGACAACTGCTAAACCCCTCCACCAGGGCCACAGTTTTAAAAATACTCCTAAATTAGGCCCCTCATGTCATCGTCATTGGCCTCAGCAAGGGGATTGTGGAGATGGGCTGTAGGGAGGGTGGGGGGGCAGTGTCGTCCATAGCACCTCTCTGCCACCTGCTGCCACCCCCGCCTTCTTTCCTGGGGCTCCTGGAGGCTGTGCTTACCTGCCCGGGGCCTGCCTCTCCCAGGCCCTTCCTCTAATCCTAGAATAGCGCTTGCCCTGTCTTCCCTTCAGAGCACAGCTCACAAGCTCTGAGGGTCTCAGTCCCTGAAAGAGGAGGCCCCTCCCGCCAACACCGGAGCGCCCTCCATGTGCCCAGGCGCTCCCTCCCACATGGTCAGCCACCCACGTGTCCTACCCATTTCCGGGGGTAAGCCAGATCATAGAGCCAGATGCCACCTGTGCTTCCCTGGGAGAGTTCAGGAGCCTGAATCCCAGGCCCTGCACCCTCGGGGTGCTGGTTCAGAACCATTTGGCGTCCTTGCCCAGGTGGGCAAATGTGGAGCTTGAAGGCTCTCCAGCAGGGAATCCGTGGGGTGTTCGGGGCTGATGGGCCCTGGAGCGGTCTCCAAGGTCACAGAAAATTCCCTTTTAAAACACAGACGTGGAGCAATTTGATCTGCTGGTCATGACAGGGCCTAGGTCAGGAAATGGGCCTCTGGATTTGTTTGGTCCTGACGTGTGAGTGACCTGGGCTTTCGACAAGTCTCTCGACCTCTCGGGCCTCAGACCCCTTCCAGCTCTAAAGTTCTGTACGAATCTAGGACAGCCATGACCCTGACAGCTGCCACCCGCAGGAGCTCCTTGTCCAGCCAGAGCTCCTTGCCGTGCCATGGGGGCAGGGGAGAAGTTGGGGGTTCTGGAAACAGCAGATTAGGATGAGCAGCCTGCTCCCAGTTTGCCCACCTTAGAGCACACCAGTTAGAAGAACTCTGTCCCCGCCTGCCCTCCTTGGGCACCGGGGGACTCAGTCAGCCTCCTCTGGCGAGGGGGTTGGAGCTCCTGTCGGTCTTCTTCGCAGCCTGGCTCCCGAGCAGAGCAGCTGGGTGCTTAGGAAGCATCGCCTGCCCCCGTCCTGAGCTCTCTCTGCCTGACTCTCTACCCTCCCCTCACCGAGGGTCCCTCATCTCGGGGCAGGGGGTGGAGCCCCAACGAGCTCTGCATGGAAGAGAGGGAAAGGAAAGCTGCTATAGCTCTTCTCCACGTCTTTGAAGCAAAGTTTGTGCCCAGATCCCAGGTCCTTGGGGCCTTGTGCTCCCCTGGCCGACTGTGCCTGCAGGGGCCTTGCTGAGAGGCAGTGGCATGGGCGGGCACCGTGGAGGCCCAGCCAAAGCGAGTTCCTGCCCTCTGTGCCCACCAGCTGCCCAGGAGCCAGATCCTAGGAGACACGAGGTTAGAGAGAGCCTCTGGCCTCAGCCCAGCGTCTCACCTCCACGCGTGGCTTGCAGCTGCTCACGTCAGCCCCTGCAGCTGTGACGTGGAGGAAAGACCAGGGGAACCTGTGCCAGGGATCTGGTGGGGCTGCTTGCCTGGGCCAGGGGCTGGCTTCTGGACTCGACACTGGGCCAGGCTGCCAGCGGCAGGCACCAGGGTAGAGGGAGGCTACGGCAGAACCAGGATCCCCAGGCAGGCCCGGGCAGGTTGGCACTGAGAGAGATGGAGAAGGCCAAGCGGAAGGTGGAGGGCACCGTCATGGTCCTCGCGGTGTCCCCGTGTCGCACCCTTCGCTCTGCCCTACTTGGGAGAGCCTGAGCTGGGGATGCTATACTGAAAAAACACTTTTGGGAACTCATGTCCTGTGGTGAGGAGGGAACACTGCTTTTACAGAGGCTGTCCTTGGAGAGGAAGGACAGGCGAGGGCACCAAGGCTGGCCATGGCTTCTGGGGTGCAAGGTCAGGGGACGGCCCTGGGAGAGCACCCCACCAACGTAGCCTATGACAGCTGGGGCCCAGGGAGTCTGGGAGAAGGAAGAAGTGAGAGGGCAGCTTGGGGAGCTGGTAAGTCTAGGGCCAGCCCGGCGGTACCTTGGTGCCCATCACCCGGCTGGCATGAGATAAAACACGTGCATTGTTTTGCCACCAAGCATTCCTGCTGTCCCTTCTTCTCCGGCCCCCAAGGCTTTCGGGGAAAAGTAAAGTACTGAGCGCGCTGGCCTCGTCCAGGTGGAGCCCCTCCTTTCCCCGAGGCTCCTCCCTGCCTCCCCCACCCCACCCCCGCCCCCAGCCCAGGTGTCTCAGCCTCTGGGTAGAGCTTGTGCAGGGAGAACAGGAGAGGCGAAGGATGAGAGGCCTGGCCTGCTAGTTGCAGGGCGTCCTGGCCTTAGGCCAGCCCCCCAGCCCCGGCTCCCTGTGGACCTTCGCAAAGGAGGACTCCACCAGTGGGGCCCACCTTGGCCTAGTGAGCCAGGTACTTCCTCCCTTCAGGTGGGGCCCAGCATTAGTCGGGCCATCTGGTCTCCCCCTCCCGGAGGCTAGAGAGGCAGGCTTGTCCCGAGTCCTAACTCATGCTTATTAGTAGGGGCCAGTGGCTTCAGGAGAGTTCTCAGGGGTGTACGCTGCACCGCCCCGGCCACGGGAGCAGGGAGAGGTACTTGCCCCACTGGGAGAGAAGCCCAGGGTGGCTGGGGTCCAGGCCCAGGAATCATTAACCGCGGGGTCTAGTGGTGCTCATGGTGCCTGGGTACCCAGTGCCTCCCCCAGGCAGGTCCATGCCGGAGTTGGCTGGATGTGACCAGGGCACTGCGCTCCCAGAAAGTGCCTGGCGCCAAGCTAGGCTCTGGCATCGCAGAGCCTCCGCACCCTGGTTCGGCGGATTTCCTGCCAGTGTCAGACCTCCTCTCCTGCTCCCACCGTGCCCACCCTGCTACCCCGGATCCCAGTGGGGCTGGTGGCTTCCCGGACCTCCTCCCCTCCTTCCCGTCTGCCCTCAGTTTCTCACCTTCTAGGCCTGGAGTCTCCCCAACCCAACGCTAGCCCGGTCCTCCGTGCCCCCTGGCTTCACAGTCACATTTTGCTGCCAGCGCAGGGCACTGAAAAACTGCTGGCACTGCCAAAAACCCTGTGTGCGCTATGACTCCCCAAACATCCCTTTATTTTTATTGTTCTGTTAATTACTGTTTAAACTTTAATAAGTCACTTCGTCAGGAGGGGGGACCTGCCGTGAGCTTTTCTGTGCAAACACGGGCCCGGGAGTGACTCGGGTGTAATATAACCCTTTATGCGATGTGGGAATGTTTAGATTGTAACAGAAACTTGTTATTTTAATGACAGTTGGGGGGGTGGGCTTGCGTCCCGCGAGGGCTGGGGGTGGCCTGGCCTTAGCAGGGTGCTCCCGTGCTGCTGTCGATGAGCGCCTAGAACACCGTGGGGCCCGTCCTGGGCTGTCCACATTCAGGCTCGCCCAGAGGGTGGGATGCGTCCTGAGAGAGGCTCGGGGGCTCCAGGGTGGGAGGGCCCAAGGAGAAAGTAGGGCTTTGTGGCAGGTGGGGAAGCAGGAGGACGCTGAGGGTTCCCGGATCCCTGGGCAAAGGCAGGGCCGTGCAGGGCTGGACTCTGCCCTGACTGCACCGGCGCTTCCTGCTACTGGGGCGGGGACCCTGTCCACAGTCCCCATCCAGTACGGTGGCAGGCACCATGCTGCACAGCTCTGGGCCAGACATGTCACCCCATGTCCTCCTTTCAACAACCCCGCATCTCAGGTGAGGACACTGATGTCCGGGGCAGAGATGTAACTTGCTTAAAGTGGGAGGTTTTTAAGAGGGCGGCCAAGTTCCTAATGTCAGTTTGTCTTATTTGGAAGCTGCCAAAGTCCAGCTGCCCAGGCGTGGTCTCCGCGGGCTGGATGCTGTCCCGTAGTGGCAGGGAAGGGCCCACCCTGGGAACCAGGATCATCCCCCTCAGCCCTGGGACAGGGCTCACCCCTCAGGCCCCTCACCTACACCCCCACCCCTCTCAGGAGGAGGGTCTACGAGGTGAAGGGGACATGGAAATAAGGATTGTCCCCAAGTCTGGGCACGGGCCTTTACCCTCTTCCTCACAAGGGCTTGGCTCCGTCTCAGGGCGTTAGGGGCTCGAGTCCAGGGTTGGGGTGATGGTGGCCAGGCCACCCCCTCTCGCTCTGGTGCCCCCCATCCTGTACACCCAGAGGTACTCCTGCCCCAGACCCACTTCCAAAAAAGCAGGTGACCCCTGGAGAGGGAGCCTTTCCCCAGCACCTGTGGGTCTCCTGCACGGACCCCAGGCTATCTGGGCCCAGTTTCCTACTTCATCTTCATTTGGTCCCTCTGTCTGACCATCCGTCCACAGAGCTGAGCTTCTGCTCCGCGGCAGCACTGGGTGGCAGAAATGACGAGTCCTGTGCTTGCCCTCGAGGGCCCATGCCCGGCTGGGGTTAGCGAAGGGGTGTCGGGGGAGAGCGGGACCCAGGGGGCCTGGCCTCTGCCCAAGGCTGGGTGCTCCCAGGGCTCCGTCTGGTCCCTCCTCTCCCTCTTTGGCTGCATCCCACGAGGGCCCCTCTGTGCCTCCTGCCGGGCAGGGCCAGAGGTTCAGGGTCCCGCTCCCTCACGCTGGAGACGGCAGCAGCCCCCCAGATGGCAGCGGCAGCGTGGGCCACGAATCGCTGAGGTTTTCCTTTTCCGAGCAGCGAGTTTCCCTAAATTGTCTTTGACTGCGTGCATGGGTAATGAAAGTTTATGCCCTTGTTAGAAGGACAGGCGGCCAGTTCCAGTTAGAACTGGGGCTCTCTCCCGGCCAGCCTCCCCTCCAGCCCCTTCCCCCGAAGGAGAGAGAGCGCGGTCACAAGTGTGCGTGCGCGCGCACCCCCCTCCCTGGTGGATGAGAAGGCTGTGAGGGGATGGGAGAGGGGACGGGGGGAAAAAGAAAAAAATTTTCCGTATTTGTGTAAGTTGCTTTAAAAGCATTTTATCATGTCGTAAAAAGGGAAAGTACTCTCAGAAATTGATCCTCTCCGCCAGCCCATTGGACAGAAGGACGTTGGGATGTTAATGGCCATCCTGCTCCAGGGTGGCTTATTAAAAAATTTATACATAAATGCTTAAAATTGCATAAATTATTTAAAAAAACCCAACAAAGTGAGCAGTCTGAATTCCCTCTTTTCCTCCCCTTCGCTCGGCCCCCCTGCTGTGGCCCCCCTTTTCCAGCCCCTCATTGCGGACCTCCCGGTCCCGAGCCCCATCCGCTCCCCGGGGCATCCCCCCTTTCCTCCGCTTCCCACTACACCCCCAACACTGTCCGCCCTGCCCTCCTCCGGGGTTTCCCTGCCTCACCCACAACTTAGTGAACCAGCCAGCCCACCACCGAACACTCACAGGCACACGCACTGATAAAAACACCACTAATAATGCCCCAAATCGCGGAATTAAATATTAAGGCCAGAGGAGGCGGACGTGGGGCGGAGCTGCCGCCACCGTAGCCGAACTTGGAGCTGATGAGTGTGTGTCTCGCAGGCGTGGAATGTCACCCACACATCCTGGAGACTGGAGTGGGGAGTTTTATGATGGTTTTTCATTGATTTGTTTCCCCAGCGCAGCTGCCGACCTCTATTGAGGGACAAACATAATCAGCACTGACGCAAATTAGATGGTTATTCGTTTTGAAAATTGACAGAAAAACAATAAAAAAGATGAAATGCTCCCAAATCAATAGATATAATGAAATTCAAATAATCCGAGAGATGAGGTCTCCATGGCAACTGATAATGTGGAAAAGAAAACAATTTAATAAAGGACAGACACACTTTGAAAACAGATTGGGCCCAGGGAGGGGGGCGGGCTGGCGGGCGGAGGGCTGGAGCGCGGCTGGCGAGTGAAGGATCACTGTCCGTCCCAAGGACACCCGCCATAATTAAGCGAGGCTTTCGGCCCCAGAAAGTGCAGATTCAGGTTTTAATACACAAAATTATTTCAGGAGCAGTGAATCGGAAAGTCGTTTGTAATGACCTTCCTGAGAGGCCCGGGCGCAGGGCATGTTGGAGGCTGGGCGGCCGGCCGGCTGAGTTATGGCATATTTGTGTTTTTATAGTGCGGAGGGGAGGGGGTGGGGGGGGAGGGGGGGAGAAGGTTAAACAGTATTTACAGCTCAGTTGTTTTCAGAGAGGAAAGAGAAATAGAGTTCATGGGGAGATGCAACGGGCAGGCGGGCGGGTGAGCCGGGGAGGCCTCTGGGCGAGGCGGGAGAGGAGGTGGGCCTGGGCGGGTCTTCCACCCTCGGGCTGTCTGGCCTGGCCTTGGGGACCCCCAGGGGATGCCAGGAGAGGCTGAGGGGCACCCAGGAGTGGCCTCTCCACCCCAGTTCCTAGTGGGGCCTTCTAGGACCACGGCCTCTCTGGGGACGGGGTGGGAGCCTGTGTCCAAGCTCTGTGTGCATCCAGCCACACCTACTCGCAGAGGTGAGGCATTCCTGAGGCGGCTGCGGAAAGGTCGCCTCGCCTGGGCACCCTCCAGGGCTCTGCACAGCGGCCGGTTGCTCCTCTGGATGGTGCTGCCCTTCTGGTGTCCTGTGCTGTGTGTGCCCAGCCTTGAGCACGGTGGGCGAGGACCTGTCAGCGGCCTGCAGCTGACAGCCTCCCTGCCCCGTCCTTGGGCTCCACCTCCCTGCCCCCGGCGCACAAAAGGGGAAAGCTTGGTCCCTTGGGGTTTGGCAGAGGCAGGGGCCACAGGAGGGGAGGGGACCCAGCAGAGCCCCCTTGCCGCCCTCCAGAGCTGATTGTCTGGGCAGGGCAGCTCAGGCACGGAGAGCCCGGCCCCGGGGGTTCACCCCTCCCTCTGACTGTGTCCCCTTCAGGCTGCAGGAGCCACGTTTGTGCGTTGTTATCATGACACACACAGGACAGCCGGTTTCCGGGCCGCTCTTCGTGTGCACGTGTGAATATGATGTGGTTGTACAAATACAGAGATGCCCAAGCGTGTGTGCGTGCGCGCGGTCTGTGTGTGCAGTGCGTGTGTGTGTGTGTGTGTGTGTGTGTGTGTTAAATCTCCCCTGGGCGGTAACTCTTCTCTTCTCCCCTTCCTGTTTGGCTGTGACCTGGGGGAGATTGATAGCCGGCCTGCGCGGTGGATGCTAACGGCTCCTCTGATTTATAGAGTTACTTACGCTAAGTGAGGCCACTTAGACGCGTCTGGATAGTAAACCTTTTAACTGGACTAAAAAATCATAATAAATAAATAAACAAAGTGGGGTGAGGAGGGCCCCCAGCGGCTGGGCCCCCCGCTTCCCGACTTGGCGCTGTGGGGGACCAGGGGACCCAGCTGAGAGCCCTGAGGGGCAGTGGCCACTCCTCCCAGCTGCAAAAACGAGGCATGGGATTGGGCCCAAGAGAGAAGGACACCCCTCTCCTCGGGGACAGGTCCTGGCTGGGGAGATGGGGCTGTTAAGATGGAGATGGGCTGTGTGGAGGGGGAGGGGGAGGGGGGCGGGGGGGCCCTGAGGGAGCTCGTGGGGAGCAGGGCCGGAGCAGATGTCTCTAGGAACCCTTCCTGGCTTCCCAGACTTGCCGCTGCTGTGGCACCGAGACTTTTCACCGCAGTGATCACGCTTGTAATGACTTGAACGTCTGCCCCCTCGTCTAAACTGAACAGGCCGTCATGGCAGGACAGTCTGCTTGCTCATCTCATATCCTCAGAATTCAGCCCGGAGCCTGAACATAGGCGCAGCACCCCAGCACTGGGGCTCGTGGCCTGTCAGGTTCAAGTTCTTAGGGGCTGCAGGGAAGCTCCAATGTTGCTGCCACCCTAGCGGGGAGGCTGTGGGAGGTACGTGTGGGGTCTCAGATGCTGCGACATCGGAGCCCAGTGGGAGTCCGGCTCTGGCACACTCTCTGGGTGACAACCTCTGTGAGCTCTGCTTTCTCACCCAGAAACAGGGAGAGGACAGCGGCCGTATGGGGATGCTGGGGGACCACTGAGGCGATGCTCTGAGTTGCCCAGCACTGTCCCCAGCACAGGGGGTAGTGCTCAGAGGGTGCCAGCTGCCATACTGCTCTAGGCAGTGTGGGCCAGGGCGGCCACCAGAGTGACCCAGCGGTGCCCATGGCCCCCGAGCCGCCTGGCAGCGGGCAGTAGGGCCCAGACCACCCCAACCCGAGGGGACGGGTGCCTGGCCCCTGCCTCGCCGCTTCTTGATATACAGTGGGCATTAGGCCGCCCAAAGGGGACACTGCATCCTTAGGAAGAAATATGTCCTCATTTTTCTTAAACACCGTTTCCACTGAGTGAAATGTTTAGAAGGGACACGCAGGGAGAACTTTATTTCCTACCAGGGAGTTCAGAGCCACCAGGCAGAGCCCATAAAGCACCCGGAGCCTGGTAGCTGACAGTCCGCCCAGCCCCAAAACACATTACTCACTGGTGGGGAGGGGCTGCCAGGCCTGCCCAGCCCCTGGGGACTAACCCCCACCCCCAAGGCAGGACAAGTGACTCTGAGGTACCCAGCCGTGGGCAGTGGGCACTGGAGCCTCTGGTCCCCTTGAGCCCAGGCTGCCCAGGGCAGGGGAGGACCTGGCCCTGACCAGGCAAGGAAGTGGCCATTCCAGCCACCCCCGTAGTCCCCAGGGATCAGGGATGAGGGGCCCAGGTGCAGCTACAGGAGCCCCCCTCTCTCCCTCGGAACTGGCAGGAGCCCTGGCCTTCCCCAGCCTTTGGAGGGAGTGATGAGATTCCTGCCATAGCGGGCCCTTCTCCCGAGGCCCTCCCTTCATTCGATTTCTGAAGCTGGCTGATTTGCATATTTATAAATATCAGTAAATTATTTATTGTAGCAATCTGCTGCACCATTTTACCCATCACAGTTAACACTTTAGGGGGCTCCGTGTTATGGGAACCGGGAGTGAGGGTGAGGAGGAGGTGGGCAGGGAAGCCTGGGACTTCCTGGAGCCCGCCTGGAGCCTTTGTGGGGACACGGTGGCGGCCCCGCACCTTGCTGAGCCCCGGCCTTCATGAGCTCGGGCTCTGGAGTGTCTTCATGGCTCTAGAATCAGTCTCCTCCTCTGTCAAATGGGACGACGACAGTACCTGCCTCACGGGATGATGGTGAGAGGTCGTGAGCTAGCGTCCAACAGGTGCAGGGACAGTCCAGTTCTCGCCCCTCCCTTTCTCCACCCTGAGCAGGACCCACTCAGCTTGGAGACAGAGCTGCCTGCCTGCTGGGGGCTTGTTGCGTTTGGAGCCCTGGGAGGGGAGGCTCAGACTGTGGGAGCCGGCGAGGGGCCATTCGTTGCTGAGCAGGCAGCCTGCCCGCGGCCCGGCCCTCCAGCCTCTCCTGTCTCCTCTGCCTCTTCTGGGCCAGGTGTGGTTTCCTGGTCTAGGGATCTCGTGCCCAGATGTGGCACCACACTTGCCTGTTTGTCCGCTCCCAGGGCTCAGCTGCCTTTCCCCAGGTTCTTGACTGTCAGGCCCTGTGCTTGGCACAGACAAGCACCCTCTGTCACCTTACAGTCCTGCAGCCCTTTTCACAGGGAGAAAGCTCGACCAGGGCCCAGGGCTAGCGAGGGGCTGGAGCCAGGCCGTGAACTCACGACTGTCTGACCCCAAAAGCCAGGCCATACCATGGTGCTGTGCCACCTCCCAGGGCTCGCCCCGGCCCATCCGGCATCACTGGGGCCCGAGGCAGGAGGCTGGGGGAGCCCTGGGCTGGCTGCCTGCGTGCAGATGCTGACCCGCTCCTCTCCCCAGGCCTGGCTGGGCTCCCTGCAGCCGCCCCGCCCCTCTCCTCCTCTCTGGAGCTGGGCCCTGGGTGAGCAGTACGGCAGCCCCCGCGCCTTCCCACCCCCCGGCCCAAGCCTGCCTCCTGGGCAGTATTGTTCCCAGAGGAAGTGTCCAGTGTAAATAGAGCAGCGGGCAGGCTGGTGGCGGGAAGGAGATGAAAGGGGCAGTGACAGGGCCGGGGACGGATGGCTTCCTCCCATTGAGGCCTGGCCACGGCGTTTATATTTTAGGGAAGAAAGTCAAGGGAATGTTTACATGGACGGGAGCCTGGGGTCAGACCACGAGGGGGGTAGTCTGCAGGTCCCAGGGCCCTGATGGAGGGGGAGGGGAGAAGGCCCCACAGGGTGGGCCGGAAGGCGGGCGGGCAGGCACCTTGGACCTCAGCTCTTACACACACACCCCAGCTCGCAGCCCCAGACTCACACGCGTCTGGGCTTTTGAGTAAGGCCTGCTTTTGCCTCCTGCCCTGCACCCCAGGCCCACGCCCCTTCTCCACCGCCACCCCTGGGACCAGCAGTAGAGTCAGAGGGAGGGCAACATCTGGAAGGCAGGTGGGCTGGAGCAGAACAGCAGCTGGAGGGCAGGTGTAGGGGGCGTGGGCGGAGCCGGGGGGCCTGCGGGCGGGGCTGGGCCCTGGGCGCACAGCTGCATCGCAGCTGGCGGGGGCCCGTGAGGGACTGAGGCAGGCACACAGCCGAGATCAGGAGCGGGTGGGCGGGGCTGGGGGGGCCCAAGTGCCAGGAGGCTCCAGGATGGGTGGGGGCCCGGGGAGGGGGTGTCCCCAGCAGCAAGTGCAGCCCTGGGAGCTTCTGCTTCCCTCTTCCTTGGGATAAATATTTATAGATTCATTTGCTGTCTGCCATACACACTTGGCTGCTTACCTCCCGGTAAAAATAGAGCAGGCTCCCCACTCCCACCCTTCCCTTCTCCACCAGGGCCGGGGACAAAGGGGGCCAGGTGAGGCCAGCTCCCCATAGGCCTGCTGGAGGAAACTTGGTGTCACGGAGCCTGGCGGCTGGCCCTGAGGCTGGGTGGGATGGCATGATGAGGGGCCCCATCGCTGAGCTTTGAGAAGGAACCCATGATGATGCTTGGCGTTTTGGGTGTGGGCAGCACAGACTTGGAGATGCGGACAAACGTGGGTAGAGTGCGCATCCAGCTAGGGGTGAGGGTGGGGCCCGGCAGAGCCAGGATTGCAGGACTGGGAGAACTGGGCTGGACTGGGCTGGGGTCCCTGGGCAGCTGGCTTCGAGGCAAGGGTCTGGGGCAGCTGGGCATTGTCTGTATCGGGGGGCAACCATCTGTGTGTACAAGCCAAGTCTGCTTGTAGATGAGGTCCTGGCACAGGTGTGGCCGTCCCTGTCTGAGTAAGCCTCTCGGTGCGTTCCAGGCGTGTGGGTTTTTAGGGTCTCGATCCATTAGAGTGAAGCCCCTTCTGACCATGGATCTGGGAGCAGAGTCCCCTTGCTTAGCCCTCTGACCTGTGCGGGGACTCGGCCATGCCCACGAGTCTCTATTGAGGGCCGCACGGAGGAGCCCTGCCTTGAGAGCATTCAGTGGGGCTCCCTGTGCACCCCTGGTACCACCTCGGGGTCTGGCGCACAGTAGGAGCTCACTACGTGGATGGGTGGACAGACAGGACATACAAATAAACAGGTGGAGGTGTGTCCACTTTTGTTGGCCTTTGTGGCGGGTCCCAGGCTGTATGGTTAGTGGTCTTGCCATTTACCCCCCAAGACCCTGGGCGCCCCCGCTCAGCGGCCGTGAGGGAGGTGGCTAGCGCTGGGGCAGCCTAGTTAACAGTTCCCGGCCGGTTGCGTTGGGCTGTCGTGTTGAGGGATTAGGCCCCGTAACTGCAGCCTCTGGGCTTCCCGCTGGGGATCTGAGGAATCCCAACCTGTCCCAGCTTCTCAGGGCTGGAAAGTGGGCCTCGTGGGACCAGCCAGGCCTTCCAGGGCAGCAGGAGCTGGCCGAGGCAGAGAAGGCGGAGCCAGGTCCTGTGGCATGTCTGTCCTGCCTCCTGGGGCCAAACAAGGGGAGGAAATGCTTCCAGAAGCCAGGTGCTGGGAAGAAGACTGCCCCTTGCGTTTGTGAAGAGTCATTCGTTCATTCATTCGTTTGCTCGTTTACAGAATATTCCTGAACGCCCTAGTATGCGCCAGGCTCTGAGGATAGAGCTCACGGTCTAGTGAGGGGGCAAACGCACCCTGGCCTTGGGGCGGGGCGGTGGAACTGTCATGGGGAGAGAGAGACCTCTGGCATGGGGGATGCGGGGGCAGGGCGTCCGCCCCGGCTGTCGAGGTGGGTGGCCGGGCCTGGCACACACGCCTCTGACCCTTCTCCTCCATCCCTGCAGCTGAAGGCACCCGGTGCCCCGACCCGCCTGCAGGCAAGCCCGCGATGGCGGCCAAACGCAAAGGCGGCCTGAAGCTCAACGCCATCTGCGCCAAGCTGAGCCGCCAGGTGGTGGTGGAGAAGGGAGCGGAGGCCGAGGACAGCCCACTGCGGCCCCGGGACAAAGAGCGCAGCGGCCCTGAGTCGGGAGTGGCCCGGGCCCCCCGCAGCGAAGAGGACAAGAGGCGGGCGGTGATCGAGAAGTGGGTGAACGGGGAGTACAGCGAGGAGCCGGCATCCACGCCCATGCTGGGGCGGACTGCCCGGGAGGGTCTGGAGCTACCACCCGAGGGCGTCTACATGGTGCAGCCCCAGGGCTGCAGCGACGAGGAAGACCACGGTGAAGAGCCCCCCAAGGATGGCAGCGTCATGGAGGAGAAGGACTCGGACGGCGCAGCCTCCAAGGATGATAGTGGCCCCCGTGCCAAGCAGGCTTCAGGTGGGTGTCTAAGCCCCGGACGGGACATAACCCCACGAGGAGGGCGGCCCAGCGGGGAAGGAGTGGTGTGTGTGTCCACAGAGCGTGCAGGGAAGAGGGGGGAAGGGCCCGAGCAGGCAGCTTCCCAGACGTGTGAGCCGGGCTGGGGTGGGCTGCCGAACACACAGTGGGTCTTCAGGAAGCAGTGGATGGACGGATGGACTGGGACAGGCTGACGGGTGGATGGAGGGACGGATGGACGGATGGCGTGTGGGTAGATGACTGTCCACATGCACCTGCATAGGGAGGAGCCTGTTGGGGGGCGCAGTACCTGGACAGGCACGTGGGGAGCGACACCCAGCCGGCATATCCCACCTGCCCCAGATGCGGTCCCCTGGCTGACGTCTCTCCCACGAGATGGCTGAGAGCCGGCTTTTCTGGTGTCTGCTTGTCCTTAGATGCAGAGCTCCTTCTGCTCTGGGGAGGGAGGGCGTCTCCGCTAGGACTGGAACTCTGGGCCTGGGGTCTTTTTTCAGCTCCCCAGCCTCATTCCCAGCCTGTGCCTGGTGTCCCGAGCCTTCCCTGCCCGCTTCCCGATCCCCTTCCCCTGCAGCGAGGGGCGCATCTCCTCCCTACGCGGGGAGCCCTGCGCAGCCACATAATTATGCATATAAGATATAAACAGAGCTGTTTAATTATCCTTCGCCACATCAGTGACAGAGTAATTAACAAACATTGCAAGATCAATGAGGAAAAGTGTGACCTTCAGTTTCCTCTGATAGGAAAAGCCCTTGCCGTTCCCAGACGCAAGGTGATTGCGCTGGGCCTGAGGAGAGGGGAGGGACAGGGCCAAGGCCCTGTGATGACCCAGCACCTCCCGGGGCGGGGGGGTGGAGAGCTAGGATGGCAGGAGGCAGGGCTAGATCTGCCAGTGGCCTCATGGCTGCAGGCCTCGCCCCTCGGGTTTGAGGCCCAGTGGGACTGCAGGGTGACACCCAAGGCGGCCTGCTCGGCCCGGGCACTGGAGCCAGGCAGCCGGAGCCCAGGCTGCCCACCGTGGGCTTGGGAATGCAGGCCTCTGGGCTGCCCCTGGGACCCCTGCCTGGCCCCCTCTCTGCTCTAAGCCGCCTGCCCTTCAAAGCCTTCTGTTTCTCTGCCATATATAGTGAGGGCTCAGCTGCCTCCAGCTATTTTTAGCCCCTTTCCCTGGTCCCTGAGCCACTGAATCTAGCAGCCAGGGCCCACTCCTCCCAGACTGGGTCCCCAACCCCAAGTAGCTTGAGGTCAGGACAGCAGCCCGCCGGCCACCCCGCCCGGAGGAGCAGCTGTCCGTCGGTTCCTTGAGTCGCTCTGCCCACCTTGTGTGCCAGGTGCTGCCCGTGACTGTCCTCTCTCCCCACCTGGCGCGTCCCGGTCCCCACAGGACTGCCCTCCTCCCTGTCCTCCCAGGAGCTCAGAGGCTCTTTCTACATGCTGCTAGGTTCTCTCTTGTGCCAGAGCCCAGCCCCGCTCTCAGACCACTTCCAGGTGTGGTTGGGAGGAAAGCCCTCATCGGCTGCCCTGCTGGGTCCTGGTCCTGGTCCTCCCACCCCTGCTTCGGCCACGCCTTCCCCTGGCCGTGCTTTTAGGACCCCCAGCCTGGGGTCCTGCCGCTCTGTGTGCCTGGGTGTGCAGGCTCAGACGTGAGTGGAGAGAACACGCATGTGCCCTGGGGCCCAGGTGAGTCCCACCCGCCTGTGTGTACCCACTCCTGATTCAGGGTGTAGCACATAGTCGGTGCTCAGCGAGCGTTCTGGGCAGGAAGGCGTGTGCCGGGGAGTCGCAGGCCTATTGTGGCGGAAGGTTGTGTGTGGAAGGGGTTTGTCTCCAGCGAACAGCCCCAGGCAGAAGGGGTCATCTTGCCCCCGCCATCCTGAGACTCATCCTGGGGAGCTGACTGTGGAGTTTGGAGTGGTTTGTGTACACGTGTGTGTGTGGGCGGGAAAGGTCGCTAGGGCTGCGAGCTTGAGTGTGCACGCGTGCATGCATGTCCCTGTGGGGAGGTTGCTTCGGGGGATTCTCCGTGTGCCCCGCTGTGGACACAGTGGGGCGATAGATGGGCCAGAGTCAGCCACTGCCTCTACGGCCTTGACTCTCCTCGGTGGCCCACCCTCGTGCGTGAGCACAAGTGACCAGAAGGTGGCAGGGAGGTCTGAAGGACTCTCTACGTCATAAGTCTTGGCTGGGGTGGGCGGGCCCTCAGGGAGTCTGAGTGAACACATCCGCAGGCTCTCTGCCCCTCCGCCCTGTTGTCTGGGGCCATCAGCAGCCTGGGGGGCTGGAAAGGGCCAAGAGGACAGGTCCTGAGGAGGCTTGGGGCGAGCCTCTCATCCTCCCAGGGATAAGGGGCCTGTGTGTCCATTTGTGGGGGCCAGGGAGGGTCCTCCAGGCAGGCTCAGCCAGGCCCGCCCCTGACCCCATCCCCAGTGGCTCCCTCAGCCCCTGGCATCCCTCCTGACTGCCCAGCCACTGGCTCACAGCCCTACCTGTCCCCAGCCCCCATTCCCACCCCCACCCTGGGAGGCAGGTTGGGATCTGGCCTTACTTCCAGTAAAATGACTTCTCCTTCATATTAGGCCAAGGCAAGAGAGCGGAGACATTTATGAAACTTTGTTTAATGTACTGAAAAGCCATCGGCCAGAACATTTAGGAAATTGATTTTCCTGGCATTGATGAACTCGTTTTATTTTACCCCAGTATTAATTACTTTTTTTTTAAACAAATTAATTTAAGAGTCGTAAAACCTAACAAGTGAGCCAAATGTCCATAGATCATGTCCCGCTCCGCCCCTTCCCCAGGCCGGCCCCCTCCCTCTGTGGGCAGGGCGGTGGTGGGGGGGCGGGGGGGGGCAGGTCCTGTCCCTGGGCTACCCTGCTCCCTCCCAGAGGTGACGGCCCCTCTCCTCCCTGCTGTAGGAGAGGCTTCCTCGCTGCGGGACTACGCGGCCTCCACCATGACCGAGTTCCTTGGAATGTTTGGCTATGATGACCAGAACACGCGGGACGAGCTGGCCAGGAAGATCAGCTTCGAGAAGCTGCACGCGGGCTCCACGCCGGAGGCGGCCACCTCCTCCACACTGCCCACCTCCGAGGACGCCCTCAGCAAGCGGGCGCGGTTCTCCAAGTATGAGGAGTACATCCGCAAGCTCAAGGCCGGCGAGCAGCTGTCCTGGCCGGCCCACGGCACCACAGCCGAGGGGCGGGCCGGCAAGGAGGCCCTGGGCTCCCTGCCGGGCCTGCGGCTGCCCAGTAGCACCACACACCTGGAGACCAAGGCCACCATCCTGCCCCTGCCCTCACACAGCAGCGTCCCCATGCAGGGCCTGGTGGCCCGTGCCTCCAAGTACGACTTCTTCATCCAGAAACTGAAGACGGGTGAGAACCTGCGGCCCCAGAACGGCAGCGCCTACAAGAAGCCGTCTAAGTACGACCTGGAGAACGTCAAGTACCTGCACCTCTTCAAACCCGGGGAGGGCAGCCCCGACATGGGAGGGGCCATCGCCTTCAAGACCGGCAAGGTGGGGCGCCCCTCCAAGTACGACGTCCGGGCCATCCAGAAGCCGGGCCCCGCCAAGGTTCCGCCCACCCCCAGCCTGGCTCCTGCACCCCTCGCCAGCGTGCCCACTGCTCCCAGTGCCCCCGGGCCAGGCCCTGAGCCACCTGCCTCCCTGCCTTTCAACACTCCCGAGTACCTGAAGTCAACCTTCTCCAAAACAGACTCCATCACCACGGGGACCGTCTCCACTGTCAAGTAAGGCGTGCACCACCCTCACTGCCAGCCCTGCACCCGGGACTGGAGTGGCCCGGAGGCCCACTTCCTGCCTCTGAAGCTCACACTTATGGACACACACACCCACACCTTATGCACATCCACTGTGCACCCAGATTCTCACATGCTTCCGCACATGCGCACACACACACACATACGCGCACACACTCCTCTGCCTACATAATCGCTCAGACTCAGTTCGTGGACCCGCACACTATACATCTTGCTGCGCGCACGCACGCTCTCACAGCGGGTACAGGCACACCTTGTTTTATTGCGCTTCAAAGACATTGCGTATTTTTACAGATTGAAGGTTTGTGGCAACCCTGCACTGTCGGATGACGGTCAGCATTTTTTAGCAATAAAGCGTTTTTTATTTAAGGCATATGCATTGCTTTTTCAGACATAATGCTATTGCACACTTTAGTAGACTACAGTATAGTGTAAATGTAACTTTTCTATGCTCTGGGAAACCAAAAAAATTTGTGTGACTCGCTTTATTGCGATACTCACTTTATGGCGGTGGTCTGGAAGTGAACCTGCAGTATCTCCAGGGTCTGCCTGTACTTCTGTGCACGTGCTCATCTGCTAACACACATGCCACAGGGTACTGTAACCCCCATGTGCCCATGACAGGCTTTCTCTGCCTGCCACCGTGAGGGCCAGTTGCCGGCTTATGGTTGGCTGGGAAAGCCCTACTCTGGGCTGGGGGTTCTGGGTTCCAGGCTGGTGGCCAGGGCTCCCAGGTTCAGAGCCTGCACCATGGGGAAGGCAGCAAGAGAAGGTAGGAGGCTGGGGTGGGGTGGGTACACCCAGCGCAAAGCCCTAGACAATGGCAAAATAATTGATGGATCATTGTGTGGGGCTGAGTGAGACCCTTCCCCTCAGCCATCCCTCCTGGAGGCAGGTCCAGAAACCTGGGAGTGGATCTAGGGAGCTGCCCTCGGCGTCGGGGGGCCTTTCCGACCCCCAGCCACACTTGCTTGGTGCTGTTCTTGCCCTTTCCCCTGGCGTCTTGCCCAGTGGTACCTGGTACCCCTCTTCAGCCAGCAGCATCCTGACTCTCTGTGTGCAAGGCGGCCAGGCCCCAGCTTCCCAGGCTTCCTATGCTGTTGGACTCTAGGTCAGATCCACACCCAAGGTAGGGCCCTCCAGCCCTGCCAGCTGAAGACGGCCCAGCCCTTGCCAAAGGTGGGCTAATTGAACCTGTGCTAGTTTTCTGCCGAAAGACTTTTCCAGTCCCACCCTAAGCCCCCAGAACACTACACAGTGAGCGAGAGAAGGGCCAGGGCCCCAGAGCAGGCAGCTGCCCCCAGACACTCTTGGGGCATGAGGCCACCTCGTCTGCTAATCAGCTGTGCCCTGTGTGTCTCTCACCAGGAACGGATTGCCCACAGATAAACCAGCTGTCACTGAAGATGTAAACATTTACCAGAAATATATTGCCAGGTAGGCCCCTGGGGAGGAGACTGCCATGGAGAGAAGGTGGGTGGGGGCAGGAATGCCTGGGGACCATGGGACCATACGTCCATGTGACCACTAGTCCCAAGGTGCCTGCTACCTCCCCGCCCCCATGCATTCCTGCTTCCAAACCCTCCCCAGGCCTGCCCTCTGCCCCACCTCAGAGCCCCCGCCCCCTGGATGTGGTCCAGGCCACATGCCCTTAAGCAGCTTGTACCCCAGGCAGGACTGGGGTACCTGAAAGGGCCCGAAGGCAGGGCCTGGCCACAGGTGAGTGCAGGTGCCCCCCTCCACAGCTCACTGTGGGCTTCCCTGGTGGCACGGTGGTTAAGAATCCGCCCGCCAATGCAGGGGGCAAGGGTTCAAGCCCTGGTCCTGGAAGATCCCACATGCTGCGGAGCACCTAAGCCCACACACCACAACTACTGAGCCTGCGCTCTAGAGCCCGTGAGCCACAACTACTGAGCCCGCGCACCACAACCACTGAGCCTGCGCTCTAGAGCCCGTGCTCTGCAACAAGAGAAGCCACCGCAATGAGAAGCCCGCGCACCACAACAGAGTAGCCCCCCGTTCACCACAACTAGAGAAAGCCCGTGCGCAGCAACGAAGACCCAACACAGCAAAAAAATACATAAATTTAATAAATAAATAAATAAATACAATAACAATTTTTTAAGATTTTTAAAAAAGGCTCCACTTGGGGCCGGGTGGGGGGCGTGGCAGGCGGGGTGGCAGGCTCCTGTGGAGCGGTTGGGGATGAGAAGGGATGTGGGCAGGTGGCCTCAGGGTGCTCCCTCTCACCACCTGGCTCCAGACCTGCCCCTTTATATCCTTAAGGCAGTGGGATTGGCAGGTGAAGAACCTTCAGATCCCCCCCCGCCCCGCTCAGGCCCCCGGCACCCAGCCCCTGGAGGTGCAGCGCAAGGCCGGGCTGTGCCCTGGCAGCCGTCCTTCTGCTCATCCCCCATAGTTCTGCCGTCACACTCTGCGTCTCCCTCCCCGTCCCTCCCTGTCTTCTCAGCTTTGCTTTGCTCTCTTTATTATTATTATTACCATTATTATTAGTGCCTCAGCAGATGGCCCTTTCAGCGGCTTCAGCTTAAATATTTATTTGCAAGAGGTTCTCCCCTCATGAGGGGCTTCCCTCCCGCAGCCCCACGCCAGGCGCGGCGCAGTGGGGCAGGCGGGCTGAGCCCCACCACCTTGTCCACAGTTGTCACGGGGTGCTGTCCCCGGTGGCTGTCGTCCAGGCTGTGAGACCCCCGCCCTGGCAGCGTCGGGGCCTGGAGAAGGCCTGGGGTATCCTGGGAGGGCAGGTGGTGGCCAGGCAGCACGGGGCTCCTGGCTACGGAGTTGGCCGGAGAGCGCGCTCCCTGCCACAGGAAGCCAAACAGATGCTGCGCTTTAAAAATTCATAACTCCTGGACTGTTTCAAGTGTGAGGAAAGCCCAGAACAGAGAGAGCCCTTTAACACCTCTTAGCAACAGAGCCCTGGGCTGGCGCAGCTGGAGTCCCCAGCACCTGGCCCAGCACTGAGTCGGGTGGGCGGGCAGCACCTGCAGAAACGGCAACTGGGCCACCTCGGGGGCTCGTGCCTTCAGCATCCCATCCCATCCCAGGGCTCTTCCCCTGACCCTGCTCTGGCTTCTGGCTTGGCCTAGCTTCCTCCTCCCGTCTTGGTGCCAGGCCTCTGTGCCCCACCTGGCACTCCCTCCCGGGGCAGATGAGGCTGGGTCTGCCGCTCAGTGGGTCTGGGGTTCCCCGTGGCCCCGTCACCCGCCCTAGCCTTCTCAGCCTCTGCTCCTTCACCCCAGCAGACCACCTCTGCCCCTCCACGTGCCCACCCAGGGCCCCTGAGCCGCAGCAGCAGTTCCCTGGATCACGGGCACGGACTCTGCTCAGCCGCTCAGGCCGAGGACCCTGGAGCTGGCATCCAGAGGGGCCTGAGCCCACGCCTTCTTCCCTGCAGGTTCTCAGGCAGTCAGCACTGTGGCCACATCCACTGCGCCTACCAGTACCGCGAGCACTACCACTGCCTCGACCCCGAGTGCAACTACCAGGTATGTCCCACGGGCACCAGCCCCGCTCCTGCGGGCTGGCACAGCCGCGGAGGGGCCTCTTGAAAGCAGGACGAGGCCACTCGGTTCTGCTTGGGCCACCCGAATTTGACTTGGGCGGGCAGAGGGCCCAGAAAAGCTCCCAGCCTGTCCTCGTTCCCAGATTGCTGCCCACAGGCATCTGATAGGCTCTGGAGCCACCTGCGTCCCCAGTGGTAACAATTCAAGCTCCCATTCGCTGGGTCCACCACGCACCCAGGACTGCGCAGGCAGCCTGCGTACCTCATCTAATCGAGTCTTCCCAGTGTCCTTAAGAGGCTGGTATTACTGCCCCATTTTATAGATGGTCGTGTTGAGGTTCAGACACATCGGCCCTTACGTTCAAAGCCACCCTCTGGTAGGTGCAGAGCAAGTGAGCGAGAGGCGGGAGGTGGGTGTGGGTGTTCTGCCTGAGGCCACCGCCTCTGTCTCCCCAGGGAGCCCAGCTTGGCAGAGCCCGCAGGTGGCAGTAGACAGAATGAGTCGTCACCCATCAGAGCTCCTCCCTGAAAGGCCTGGCCCGATTTATCTCCTCTGCTTCTGGGCCTGCTGATGGGGAGACTACAGGGAGGTCAGGGAAGGATCTGTGGCTCTGGAACCTTTGGAACTGTTCCCTCCAAAGTCCAGGGTGCTGGCCTCGGGGCAGTCTGGGCTGCCTCGACCCAACAGGATGATTGATAAGGAGACCGGAGGGCCCTGGGGCCAGGCCCAGCCTCCTGCCCACCAGGCCCTCTCCCGGCAGAGGTTCACGAGCAAGCAGGACGTGATCCGCCACTACAACATGCACAAGAAGCGGGACAACTCCCTGCAGCACGGCTTCATGCGCTTCAGCCCGCTGGACGACTGCAGCGTCTACTACCACGGCTGCCACCTCAACGGGAAGAGCACCCACTACCACTGCATGCAGGTGCCCCGCCCTCCCCCCCCCCACCCCCAGAGGCAGGCCTGCCTCGGGCAGGGCCCCTCCCTTTGTCCCTTCCCAGGGTCTCAGGCTTGGGCAGTGTCCGGTGGGCCAGGGTGGGGCCTTCCCCATGGCCATACTTGGTGCGGGTGAAATCCAGCGAGCTGTTTATACAGACCAACATTTTTCAGCCTTTAACACCAAGAGCAGCATTGCGAGTGGTTCCTGAGGAGGTTTTTGTTTAATTCTTTGTTTTAATGCCACGCAGAGTCTGGGCTTTTTCAAGGTGTCAGGTTCCGGGGGGAGCCACTTTGGTTTGCAAATAGCAGCCCTGCGCCTCCCCCGGTATTTGTCAGGGGGTTGTTATGGCCTCCGTGAAACAACCTGGGCCAGGAGGAGAGGGGGGCTCGCTCTCTGGGCTCTGAGATGGTGCAGACACTGGCACGGTCCAGCCCTCAAGAGTGTTCAGATTCCACTGGTTTTTACTCAATATGGCAACGTTGCCTGCCTTGGCCCAGCCAGGGTGGGGTAGGGAAGGCCCTGTGCCAGAAACTGTTCGCCAGACGAGTCCCCGGCCTACGGGTGACCGCCAGGCCCCAGGGTCCAGCCCTGCTCACCCCCGGGGGCTTTAGAGGTAGAGCCACAGACTGGGGACCCCCAAGCCACCTCCTGCAGGATGGGACTCCCACGCCTGTGTGGGGATGTATCCAGGGCTCTCCATGAGGACGACCCACGCCCAGTACGGGCCAGGCCCTGGGGGCCTGAGGGGTCGTCCTACCTTAACCTCGGTGCCCCCAGTCGGACGTTTACAGGTGCTGAGGCTCCCCCGAGCAGGCTCAGCTGCACCCAGCAGCACAGCCGCTCTGAGCTCGCCGGGGTGCCTGGCCTCGGTTCCCCTGACTGCCACTCCGGCCCCTGCAGGTGGGCTGTAACAAGGTGTACACCAGCACGTCGGACGTGATGACCCACGAAAACTTCCATAAGAAGAACACCCAGCTCATCAACGACGGCTTCCAGCGCTTCCGAGCCACCGAGGACTGCGGCACGGCCGACTGCCAGTTCTACGGGCAGAAGACCACGCACTTCCACTGCAGGTGAGCGGGGGGCAGCCAGGGAGGCCTCCTGGCCCGGGGAGGGACGGCAGGCAGGGCACCAGGCCCGTGGGTGGCTTGGGGCCCCACCTCCTCAGGGGAGTAGGAACAGGAGCGGAGGGCTGCTCGGAGGCCCCGGGCATCTTAGTTTCTGGCCTGGTCTTCCATCCAGAGGCCCATCCCTCCCGGGGCCACCGTGGGAGCAGGGCAGGGCCTCCCCCTGGCCCCGTGAGGCCCCATGACAGCCTCCCGATGTCCTGCCAGGCGCCCCGGCTGCACATTCACCTTTAAGAACAAGTGTGACATCGAGAAGCACAAGAGCTACCACATCAAGGACGACGCCTACGCCAAGGACGGCTTCAAGAAGTTCTACAAGTACGAGGAGTGCAAGTACGAGGGCTGCGTGTACAGCAAGGCCACCAACCACTTCCACTGCATCCGCGCCGGCTGCGGCTTCACCTTCACCTCCACCAGCCAGATGACCTCCCACAAGCGCAAGCACGAGCGCCGGCACATCCGCGCCTCGGGCTCCGGCGTGCTGGGGCTGCCGCCCTCGCTGCTGGGCGCCAAGGACACGGAGCACGAGGAGTCCAGCAACGACGACCTGGTTGACTTCTCTGCCCTGAGCAGCAAGAACTCCAGCCTCAGCGCCTCCCCCACCAGCCAGCAGTCCTCCGCCTCCCTGGTCACCGCCACTGCCACCTCCGAGGCTGGGCCCAGTGCCACCAAGCCTCCCAACAGCAAGATCTCGGGGCTGCTGGCCCAGGGCCTGCCTGGCTCCATCCCCCTGGCGCTGGCCCTGTCCAGCTCGGGCCTGCCCAGTGCCGCGCCCTACTTCCCCATCCTTCCGGGCCGGGGCAACACCTCCCTGCCTGTGGGCGCCCCCGGCCTCATGGGTACCATGTCCTCAGGGACAGCAGCCTCAGTAACCCCCGACACACCCGCCCTGGCTGCCTCGGGAGCTGGCGACTCGGCCGCAGCGGCAGCTGCCTCTGTCCCGGTGCCCCCTGCCTCCATCATGGAGAGGATCTCTGCGAGCAAGGGCCTCATCTCGCCCATGATGGCCCGGCTGGCTGCGGCCGCCCTCAAGCCCTCTGCCACCTTTGACCCAGGTGAGCAGGCTGGGCCCTGCCTGGGAAGCGAGCACCTCTCCCACCCCAGGAGCTCTCTGGCCTCGGTGCAGAGCGGAGCAGCGGGTGTTTGTTGGGCAGAAGTGTCTTCTGTTCTCCGCCCCGAGACCCCTGCCCCCTTCTCTGCCTGGCCTCTGCCTCCATCCTCTTTATTTCCTATTTGGGGCCCCTCTTTCTGGCCCACCCGCCCCAGGCAACTCTTGTTTCTGTTTTTTTTCATCTGTGAAGGGGAAGCAGCAGTCCCGGCCTCCCGGGGCACCTGTGCCTCCCGGGGCAACTGCTGGCTCCCCCCACCCTGCCATGCCACCCTGGACTAGGAGGGGCTCCCACTAGTCCAGCCCCTAGTGGGCACAGTCCCGGAGTCCCAGGCTTCCCTGGGACCTCTTCCAGGTGACTGGGAGGGCGTGTGAGTCCAGCCAAGTGGCAGGGTGGCCGCGGTACAGGGATGCTCAGGGGGTTCGTGCCTGGACAGCCCGTCAAGGCCAAGGATGCCCTCCCAGGGTCTCCGTGTCCATCAGCGCTTTCCAGTCGCACTTTCTGTGGTAGTGGGAACGTTCTGTTCCGCACTGTCCAATATGGTAGCCATGGATCACATGGCTGTTGAGTGCTTGAAATTGGCTAGCGTGACCCAGGACCTGGATTTCAACTGGAATTTCTTTCACTTGAGCCAGACCCGGCCGCTGGCTGCCATGTCAGAGTCGCCAAGTCACATCTGTGTCCTTCCTCTGGCTCATCGTGGAGAGAGGTTCTCCTTTCTCCCAAGTTTCCCGCTCTTGAAAAAATTTTTTACTCTTTTTCTCTGGATTTTTTTTGGCTTTTCTGTTTCCCTCACTTCTCTCCCTCTGTTTTCCCCCATCTGGGTAATTAGCATTAGTCAGATCCTTAAGAAGAGTTGGGCTCCCATCTGGGACATGGCTCCCTTCCTTCCTTCCTTCCTTCCTTCCTTCCTTCCTTCCATCCATCCATCCATCAACCACTGGTGCTCACTGAGGGCAGCTTGCTGGTGGGCCAGGCACCAAGCCAGTGCTGGGGACACGGCAGGGAAGAAGACAGACAAACTCCTGCCTTGTGGAGCTGATGGAACAGTGTGGGGCATAGTCTGTCCCCAAGTATACCCCCTGGGAGGTGGCCAAGTCGAGACTTGGACCTCAACAGCTGGCTTCTGAGCCCAGGCGCCCTGCTCTTCTGTGAGACTGTCTCGAGACCCGCCAAGACTGAGGGTCCCTGCAGCCCACCCAGGGCTCTGCGCAGTGCCCCCAGAGAGACCAGTGCTTGGCAGGAGGGTCAGAGCCCTGTTTCCCTAGGGACCCTGGGCAAGTGGCTTTGGGGAGCTCCTGGAATGTGGACTCTGAATTCTGAAAACTGAATGTCATGTTCCCAGTGGGACGCTCCTATCAGCTTGACCCACCTTCCACTCCAAGTGTGGGTGTCAGGCCTGACTGCCCGGGCCGCGCGCCTCCGGCGAGGTGCCTGCAGGCTGGGACCACGCTGGGCTCCGTGGCCAGACTGTCAAGTACTTTCTTTTCTTTAGAAAAAGCTCCTTCCCCGAAAAGAAAGGTCAAGTGAAGGGAAGGGGGCCATTTCCCTTTATTTTTTAATAAAATGCCACTTGCTGTCTGTGAAGCAGCTCTCCGTCAGCTGCAGCGCCTTGGGGCAGATTAATATTTCAGTCACTTGGGGATTGTGGGGAAAGGCTCGGTGGACATGTTCCTGTCAGCAACTTCTTTTGCCCTGTTCTGCTTGGCCTCCCGAATCCTCTGCCCGCTCAGCTCCAGCCTTTCCCCGCCATGCCTACACCCCGCCAGCTTCCCCCACCCACCCCATCCGGCCCAGCCTGGCCAGGGTGGGCCTCATATCCCTGCCCTGGACAGCTTGACGGGCGAGGTCACATAGTTTGAACCGCTCTGATTGGCTGTCAGCTTCCATAGCCCTGACACAGCAGATGCCCCTCCTGGGCATGCTCAGTGGAAGGCAGGGCTGTCGCCCCGGCAACAGTGGGGACGGGACCTGCGGAGGGGGCGCAGCTCCCAGTCTCGATCTGCCACTTTCCCTCAGCATTAACAGAGTCTTTAATAAAAGCCTAAGCGGCAGCTCCACAAATTGACTGTGACAGTCAGTGGAGAAGAGGAAGGGCCCCCGCCCCCGTCCCAGCCCCCTCCCCATCCTCCCGCCCGTCTCCTCCAGGAGGCCCTGAGCCAGGACAACTTTGACATAATTTTGCAATAATTATCACTTGAAGAATTGCCACACAGGGGGAAGCGTCACAAGCGATCATGTCAGTGGGGAGGACCACTGACCAGCAGCCAGGGCTCCCCAGGGACCCCAGCCCACCCGGCCCGCTGCCCTCCCTTCGGGGGGCTCCGGTTTGTGCCCATATGAAGCCCTCGGTCCCTCTAACGCCATCTTCCCTCCCCCTCCCCCCTAGGAAATGGGCAGCAGGCCACCCCTGCCAGGTTCCCCCCAGCCCCGGTGAAGCAGGAGCCCGGTGAGAGTGCTGGCGCCCCAGGTCCCCACGAGGCCTCCCAGGACCGCAGTTTAGACCTGACTCTGAAGGAGCCCAGGTGAGGCGAGGCCCAGGCCTCCCAGCTCTGCCCCCCTGCAGGAGGCTCTGGGGACAGCACCCTCAGAGCCAGACTCCATGGGGCCAGGGGCCAACCCTTCCTGACACGGGGTCATCCTCCTGTCCAGGCAGATGTAGCAGGCGGGGCCAGAGCCCCAGGGGCCGGCTGGGAGGGGTGAGTCTCTGGGCCCGGTCCCACGTACTGTCTGAGCTAAAGCCCCTTGGTTTGTGTGTTCCAGTAATGAATCAAATGGCCACGCAGTCCCGGCAAATTCATCTCTTTTATCCTCGCTTATGAATAAGGTAAGAACCATCCATCACACGCCTCCCATTCCCCCACCCGGAGAAATTAAAGCTGTGCTGGGGGGGTGGGGGGGATGTGTTTGTTTTTTAATGTTTTGCCTCTAATAAGATGAGTTTGTACCATTTAAATTTTGAGGCCATTTTTCATCGGATATAATTTCAGAGCCACTGCCTACAAATTAATTTAATGAACTGGCTGAAGAAATATATTCCAGCCTCTGACACCCTTTTTTTCCCTTCAGATGGAGGGCTCCAGAAGCTTTTCTGGAGCCCTCTAACTTCTTTCACTCTTGGTTATTAATTTTATTAATTTTATATATTTTTTTGTTTGTTTAAAGAGGTGGAGGGGGAGACCAAAGTGGGAGCAAAGCATCAATTTCCACTTTTCGGGTTGAGTAATGGTCTCGGACGCCTTCTGCAGAGGTCGCTCCAGAATATTTATTTTAAATAATGCAGGGTCTTTGTAAATTATACATCATCGCAAATATATTTTCCCCCTTCACATGATAAATTTGACTACGGCAAGATTAATTAGGTTACCGTACACAAGTGACTACTGAGGAGGGCGCTGGGCCCGGGCCGGACCTCACGGAGTGGGGTTCCTGCTGGGCCCACGGCCTCCCACTGGCCTCTGCCCGGGTCGGTGCGCATGCCCTCTGCCTTCCGCCCTCCCCTGCTCGCTCTCTTGCTCCCCTTTTCCGTTCTTGGGTCACTGCTCCCTGCGCCCCCTTGTTCCTTCCTGTCGAAGACCCACACCCCACGTGGGTCGGTCGAGCCTTTCCGCAGGCTCCCCCGCCCCCTCCTCTGCCAGCAGCAGCGAGCCTGCCTCGGCCTCACCCAGTGAGCCTCCTTCCCTCCCTCTCTGCTCCTTTTGTGTCCTTCTCTTGTTCTCAAGGAATTCGTGTGGGTTCCACCCCCCACCCCCACCCTGTGCCTCCTCCTCCTGCACTTCTTTTGAAAACCTGGCAGGAGAATAACCAGGGAGCCGCTTAGTCTGGGGAAAGCTGGGCTGGAGTGTGCGCCCTGAGTCTCGGCCTCAGATTGAGTGGTGGCTCCGAGCAGCACGGGGTTTGTGTGGCAGAGCCCCGGCAGCTCCATGGGGTCGGGGCAGCACTGCAGGCCGCCCGCGGCAGCGTCCGTTCAGTGAGGGCTCTTCCGTAGCCAGAGCCGCGTGGGGTCGGGCCTCCTCTCCTCCCGGCTGCCAGCACCGCGATGCTCTGGTCAGTTTGGAGAGGCCAGAGCGGCCCAGAGCTGCCACGCCTCCCAGGGCAGTCAGGCCAGGTGTCCTGAGGTCCCCAGCCTGAAGCACGGGCCTGTCCTCCTCGCAGATGTCTCAGGGCAACCCCAGCCTCGGTGGCCTGTTGAACATCAAGACAGAAGCGGAGGGGAGCCCCGCCGGGGAGTCCTCGCCCTTCCTGGGCAAGGCCGTGAAGGCGCTGGTTCAGGAGAAGCTGTCAGAGCCCTGGAAGGTCTACCTTCGCAGGTGAGGGGCTTGCCGTGTGAGCAAAGGGGGAGGGAAGGGCCACGCCCACTCGTCCCGGGGGCACGTGTTCCCCCCACGAGGCTGTTCCCCCAGCCTCGCCAGAGCGCCAGGGTCTCCTCTGAGCAGCCGGCCCCTCTGCCAGGTTTGGCACCAAGGACTTCTGCAACGCCCAGTGTGACTTCCTCCACAAGGCCCACTTCCACTGCGTGGTGGAGGAGTGCGGCGCGCTTTTCAGCACCCTGGACGGGGCCATCAAGCACGCCAAGTGAGTGGGGGTCCGGGGGCCCGTTTAAACCCAGCCCCACTTGTCCCAGCCTGGCTCGGGGCTGGGTGGGCCGGGGTGGGGCTGGGGGGTGCACAGGCCTCTAGCAGCCTTCCAAGCAGGACCTGTGTGCGGTTCCCACGAGACCTCAGAAGCTGAGCTGGCTTCTCAGAAGGGTGCTGCCTGGCAAAAGGCAGGCTTCCTCATCTCCCACTGGCTCAGCCCCCAGCCGGGTCCTCTGAGCCCACCCAGGCCCCGCCTCGAGTAAGAGCTGCTTCTCCCCGCCGCCGGGCCCATGCAGCCCTCAGCCCTCCCTCCCACAGATGCTCCTGCAGAGGCAGCTGGAGAGACCCAGCTCTGACCCCGGCAGGGACCCTAAGTGAAGGCTTTTCCAAGCCACAGTACTGCATTTGTAGATTCTCTTTGACCTAAAAATAATGAAATTAATTTGTACAATTCGTTGAGCAGCAAGCCCAGCCGCCTACTGTAATTGAACCCAGAACTGGTAAACATTTACAGCAGATCTTCACCGCTCTCTAAGCCCCCGGTCAGGCTCTTCTCACTGCGTAGGCAGCCCCAGCTGCTGGTCTGAGAGCCCCCCCTTTAAACGTCGGAGCAGGTTCCGGAAGGACGGGCTTCTTGAGCCAGGACCTGCTGTACGCAACCCCTCCCGAGTAGGGAGGAGCTAGGGACAGCACATCAGGAAGGTCACGAGTAGGAAGGTGTAGTTAGGGCAGAGCCAGGAGCCCAAGTTCAAGATCAGAGGACAAAGCAGTGTGTTCTCCGTCCTTCCCTCCTGGTGGGAGGCCTCTGGCACCTGGCACTGAAGATGCGATGGGGACACTGGGCCCCTAGGCTTGTGATGGGGTCATACGTAGGCAGGCAGGCAGGCAGGCAGGCAGGCAGGCGTGCCAGGGAAGGGCTCTCTCCTCCCCCACCTGAGACCCCTCTCCTGTCTCTCGTAGCTTCCACTTCCGGACAGAGGGAGGAGCAGTGAAAGGAAATGCAGAGGCTTCCTTCCCGACCTCGGCTGCTGAGACCAAACCTTCCTTGGCCCCCTCATCCCCTCCAGCGCCTCCCATCACCACGGCCACGGCTTCCTCTCTCGAGGGGCCCACTCCCAGCCTGGCTGCCGTGCCCTCCAGCCCCACCCTGCTCGCCTGGAAGCAGCTGGCTTCCACCATACCCCAGATGCCTCAGATTCCAGCGTCAGTGCCTCACCTGCCCACTTCGCCCTTGGCAACGACTTCTCTAGAAAACGCCAAGCCCCAGGTCAAACCCGGATTCCTCCAGTTCCAGGAGAAGTGAGTCCCTCGATGAGCCGGGAGTCCTGTGTCCCCCGTGTGTCTCGGGAGTAGGTGCTAGTAAGGGCAGCTGCTCCTTCCCCTGCAGTAGCCCTGGCTGTCCCCAGCCTCCCTGGGACACGGTCACTGGGTGATGTCCTTCTAGCCAAAGTTGCTGCTGCTCAGACCTCACTGCCTGTTCCCGGAGCAGGTGGCCGGGGTGGGGGGAGATGGTGGAGGTAGTGGCCACTGTTCCAGAGAGGCCAGTGGTGACGCTGCGAGGACCAGCCTGGGTGGGCTGGGAGTGGTGGTCCTCGCCCGGCAAGGCGGGCTGCGTCTCCCTCCGGGTCCCCTTGTTGGTTTCTCTGGCTCACACTCATGGCTGAGTCTCTGCAGGGCAAGCAAAGTCACAGGTGGGCGGCGAGGGGGCTAGGCCCTCTCCTCTTGGCGCCCACCCCCCCGACACCTGCACAATGGTCTGAGCTCTCAGGGGTGGAAGGGCCCTTCCTCGCTGGATGGTGGTGTCTCCCTGCGGCGAGAACGGTGACTCTGTATCGTGATATGTGCGGCTTCCTGTTCTCAATAAAAGTAATAAATTGGACGTGAACACACACCACCTGAGTGGCAGCTGTCCTCCCTCTCTGAGAACCTGGGGCTGGGCCCACGGCGTGGAAGGGGACCTGCGCTCCTCTCTGCCCCTTTCCCAGCTTCCCTTCCTCTGTTCGCCTCCCCAAAGTGGCAGCCCTCTCAGCATCCTGGCCTTGGTCGGAGTTCCCACCCCAGGTCCAGTGTGGATGTCGGGGGCGGCTGTGTTGTCAGCCAGGGCAGAAGCCGGGTGCAGCCCCTCCGCACCTGCCTGGAGCCTGGAAGGCAGAGCTCTGGAGCCGGGGCTGCTGCTTGGGGCAGGCCAGCCATGGGGGCTCGCCCAGCACCCCTCCCCACCCCAGCCACCCCACCACTCAGCTGGCTTGTGAGGTTCTCTGAGTGGGTGGCAGCCCCGAGCCCCGAGCTGACCCTGGAAGCCCCAGCAGCTGAGCCTCAGCAGGACCTGAAGCCAGGCACACGTTCCCACTGGCCGAGGCCCCGTGGTGGCAAAGCCTCCTGGTAGGGCTGCCCACCCATCTGCACCCTGTCAGTTGGCCACAGCCAGGGCACTGCCCATGCCACATCAACCAGGCCTGGCAGCACCGTCGCTCATTTTCATATCCATGAAGTGATTGCAGCCATCCTTATCTGTAATCCTGGGGTGTGGCCACGGAAACTACGTGTCCCAGCATGCAGTGCTCTGGGCAGCCTGCATACCTCAGTCCCTTCGGCCACCATCAGAGCTCTAAAAAGAAGGCAAGACTGCATGCTGGGATCTGTAGTCTCTGGCTGAATCATCCTGCTGAGCAGGAGGGCAGCCCAGGGGCCATTCCTCTTGATTACACCACAGGGGAGTGGGGAGCGGAACCCCAACATGAGCAAATGTCAGGACACCGGCGGGGAGGGCACCAGGAATGCCAATGACCTTCTGGGCCGTGGTTTCATTCCAGCGATCCTTGCCTCGCAACGGACTGCAAGTATGCCAACAAGTTCCACTTCCACTGTCTCTTTGGGAACTGCAAGTACGTCTGCAAAACCTCCGGCAAGGCCGAGTCCCACTGCCTGGACCACATCAATCCCAACAACAACCTGGTGAACGTGCGAGACCAGTTTGCGTACTACTCCCTGCAGTGCCTCTGTCCTAACCAGGTCAGCAACGCGGGCAGGGTGGGGCCTGGGCGGGGGCAGGGAGGCGCAGGGCCCTGGACCAGCTCCTCCTGGCCGAGGCTCCGTGTCTCACACCCTTTTGTAAGTGGCCTCCTCCAGAGTCTGGAAAGGACACCATCTGCCCCTAGGTCCCTGGAGACCCCTAGGCAGGAGTTCAGCTTGGTGCTCAGTTGGTGAGGTCTGTCATTTCATCCTAACCCTCAATGATGACTGTATGCTGGGCAGCCACTGTGCACTCGGCATCCTTCTGCGTGTCCTGGAACAGCTATGCTCCCTTTCCCCAGAGGCCTAGGATTTTAAAATAGGCCCATTAGACAGATAAAGAGATTGAACTGTCCATGACCCAAACAGGAAGGGCAGGTCAGATTCATTATAAAGGCCTACTCCCAAGACTTGTAGGGGCTGCCTGGCAGAGTGCATTGAGAAGGAGTCAGCCTCCATCTGGGAACACGGAGAAGAGTGCTGGGATAGATTAGTGATGTCTGCCTAGGTCTGGGCACACAGACAAGAGTGCTCAGATAGATTAGTGATGTCTGTGCTGGGTGTGGGTTTAGAAAGAGATGGAAACAATACCAGGTGGGATGTTTTAATCAAATGACAGAAGGGACTTACTGCTTTTTAACACGTGAAAGGTCTTTACACAGTTGTGTTTGCTGATTCTGAGCGTGGAAGGACGCACGCCTGCCACAGCCCTCTAGAGGCCTGGAGCAGGTGGGAGCTTAACGGAAGTCGCCTGCCTGGCCCTGACTCCTGTCCCTCCCTGCAGCACTGCGAGTTCCGGATGCGCGGGCACTACCACTGTCTCAGGACCGGCTGCTACTTTGTGACCAACATCACCACCAAGCTGCCGTGGCACATAAAGAAGCATGAGAAAGCTGAGCGGCGGGCAGCCAACGGATTCAAGTACTTCACCAAGCGTGAGGAGTGCGGCAGGCTAGGTACCGAGGGCCAGGCTGGGGGCAGGGAGCTGCAGCAGGTGGCAGGGCCGCGGCTCTGGAGCCTGAGGCCCTGGGACCCACTTCTTGTCCCCGCACATCAGGCTCCATGTTTTTTTTTTTTTGGAAAATGTCACGATATCACAGGCCAGGCATTGTCAAACCAGGAGGACAGTCAGAACCCCCAGAGCCTAGGAAAAGGGGTGAGGGTGACTCCCAGGACTGCACCCACCCCAGTGAAAATGCCCGGAGCCTCGTCTCTGGCACCCAGGCCTGGTTCTTTTTTCCTTTTCTTTTCAAGAGAGCCTTGCAGGTAAGTCTAAAGAGCTCCTGAAGTTACTAGGGTTTTATCCCAAATGGACCGTGGTCTGTTCATTTGTTCATTCATTCACTCAGCAGACGTTTATGGAGGAACAGCCGTGTGCCAGGCTCTGTGCTGTTGCAGGAGGTGAGGGGCGGGTAGAAGTGGAAGCTATGGTCTTTTTTGAGCGTCCACTGTGGCCAGCACTGTGCTTGGTGCTGGGGATCTGGTAGGACCAGCAGGTACATTGTGGGCTCAGCCCAGAGCATCTGTGACCTGGGGTGACCTGAAGAAGGTGGCCACGGGGCAAGGAAGTGGCCTTGAGCTCAGGGGCAGGTGCCTCGGAGTTAACTCTGCTGCTGAGAGCTGAGCCCTTGGTAGGGAAGCTGCCCCCCAGCCCTGGAACAAGGCCTCCCCGAGGAGCTTGCTGGCCCCAGCTTGCCCTGGGGATGCTGTGGGGAGGGGGCTCCAGTACCAGGAGACAGAGGGCAGAGCCCATCCTCCCGCCTCAGGATGGAGCCACGCATTTACGGGCCTGCAGATGTGGGGCAGGAGTCTGCCCACGAGGAGACCAGAAGCCGGAAGGCAGGTGGGAGCCAGGCAGGCTGGGTGCAGACAACCTGGGCTGCATGTAAGGTCTGCTGTGATTCAGGTGGTCATGGCAGCAGGGTCCAGGGAGAGCAGAGGTGGGGCCGCTGCCTGCAGCCGACCGGCCATTGCATAGCGGGAGGATGAGGCAGTCAAAAGTCAACTGCCGGAAAAGAATGGGAACAAACCTTTCCTTCAAGAATTCATTCAGAAATCATTAATGGCCTGAGAGAGGGCTGGGAATCACGGCAACAGATGTCAACCCTCGGTGGCCTGTGCTGTCCCTGGGCTCAGTTTACAGGTGTCAGGGTATTCCGCAGTCGCCGTTATTTACTCAGTTTGGGTGTTCTGGGTGGTAGCTGGGGCCAAACAAAGCTGGGGGATGATATAAGACACCTGGCCGGCTCAGGTGCCATGGCAACGGGCAGGCCTTCACCTGCCCTCTGCTGATGCCGTTTCAGGCCGGCTGCTCTATTTGTTCTCCGCCCAGAGCAAAGCCGAGGTGGGGCGGGGCGGGGCAGAGGGCCAGCCGGCTCACAGCCATCTTGACCAGGTCTAGGGGCAGGCAGAGGAGATGTGGGGCCAGGTGGCTTGCTGGGAGGTGGCTGATCTAGTGGACAGGTCATTAGGGTCCCCTGCCCTGGGGCTGGGGACCTCTCAGTGGAGCAGGGGCCGGGGGCCAGCCTGCTGTTGTCCCGGGCATGCAGGCTGGAGGCGAGAGCCAGGCTTTGGACAGCCAGGGGGCCTGGGACTTCCCGGGGTTGGGGTGAGAGGCTGCTAGAAGCCCTCCTCACGGGAACACCACCACAGGGGACGCGCCCTTTACCCAGAAGCCATTTGCCTGGTTGGCCACGTAGGCCCGTGCCCAGAACAGTGCCCGACACGCAGGGGGTGCCATGAGCACTGGCCGGCGGGGGAGGCTCACGGCTGAGCGGGGCTGTGTCCACAGGCTGCAAGTACAACCAGGTGAACAGCCACTTCCACTGCATCCGGGAGGGCTGCCAGTTCTCCTTCCTCCTCAAGCACCAGATGACCTCCCACGCCCGGAAGCACATGAGGAGGATGCTGGGGAAGAACTTCGATCGTGTGCCCTCCTCCCAGGTGAGCCTGGCGGGCAGGCTGCCCCTCCCCGACCCGGGGTGGCAAGAGGGCACCACTCGTGTCCCGCTCTTGCTTCCAGGTGGTGGGCCAGGCCGCCCCTGTGGGCAGCACAGCCCCCAGCCCAGCTTCCTCAGGGCCCCCCTCTTCCTTTCAGGGCCCCCCGAGCTTGATGGACACCGAGACAGACGAGTACATGGATTATACTGGCTGCAGCCCGGGCGCCATGTCCTCCGAGTCCTCCACCATGGACCGAAGCTGCTCCAGCACCCCTGTGGGCAACGAGAGCACCGCGGCAGGTGAGCGGGCGGCCAGGAAGGGTCAGCGGGGGCCCGGGAGCACCAGCCTGGGACAGGCCCCGCCTTCCGAGGCCCAGCAGTGCTGGGTCCGGCCTAGGACAGGAGGTTGATGGTCGAGTGGCCTCAAAGGAGGACGGGCCAGGGTGTGGCCGCGCTGGCTGCTCTGTGGGACGTGGGTCCCCGCCGGCTGCCACCCTGCCCATCTCCCCAGCACTCTGCCCTCGGCTTCCGTTTCCAGGAGAGAGCCTGGGCTTGAGCTGTGAGCTACAGAATAAAGCAGCACAGCCCCCAGCCTGAGGGGCAGGTGGGCCCCGCCCAGCCCTGGTCCCTCTTCCGGCCCCTCTGCCATTGTCCCCAGCACGGTCCCTGGGCCCCAGCGCGGGGTCCTCCGCGGGCTGGGCTCCGCCGCAGGCCCTGCGCAGCCCGCCTCGCCCTCGCCCTGCACCGCCTCGCCCTCCCGTTCGCTCTGCTCTGGCCCTCCTCCCCTCTCTTCTTCGTGGCATCCGTCCGCTCCTTCTCTGTCCACGGATTTTCATATCATACTCGCTTCTGCCATTGGGTCTCTCATTTTGGTTCTTTCTGTTTGTTCTTTGTTTTGGTTTTTTTTTTCTGCTTTTCCCCGCCCTCTCCAGGCTGCCCGGCTCCTCCTCCTCCTCCTGCCGCCGCCGCTGACGAGGCCGCCCGCGTGGCTCCGCAGCCCCCACTGACCCCATCCTTCTCTGCGGCCGTGCTCCGGGCGCCCCTCCCCTCCCTCCCATGCCTCTTTTCTCCACCCTGTCTCTCATACTCTCTGCTCAGTGCCTCTCTCGGAGCCACCCGGGGCCTGGCCCACCCCATCAGCAGCCCGCCCAGCTTCCCGCCCGTCACTGCCACTCCAACTCCAGTAAAAAGTGACGCCCCCCTAGTTCAGGACGCCGCAGGTAACTCACACATGCCTTCTCCACCGCTGTCTGTCACCCTGGCCGAGGCTCGAGGCCACGGTCCAGGACCTGACCCTTTCCTGTGGCCTGCTGGGTCAAGGACAGGGCCACTCTGCACCCCTCACAGCGCAGCCCCCGCCGAGACCAGAGAGCCTGGTCCCTGTCCCAAGGACAGTTCCTCTCGGCCCCTGCTCAGCACTGGGCAGGCCAGAACATCACTGCCAGGGCTCCCTGGGGTTCACTGCAGCTCAGCGACTGGCCCGAGCCCCAAGATGGCCGTGCCCGCCCCACCCCCCTAACCCTGCGGCAAGGCAGAGCCTGTCCTCCTGCTCTGAGGACTTCATCCGGGGCAGAGATGTTCTTGGGAAAGCTGCTGGTGCCTGGGACCCGCGCAGGTTTGCAGGATCCTGACACCAGCCTGAACCCCCAGCCCCGGAGCCAAGCAGGAAGAGGCCCAGGCCGCGGGCAGTGCTCCACGGCAGAGGTGCCTCCCAGCCCCACCCTGTACCTGCCGCCTGGCAGGCACGGGACCTGCCCTCCCCTGCCCTTTGGTGCCATCACCACCTCGGCTCCGCCTCTCCTTCCAGACATTCTTACCTCACATTCTGCCCGAATGCCGGGCACTGGGCCAGCCCAGGGGGATGGCAGGGAGCAAGGCAGAGGGTTCCTCCTCAGGGAGTTCAGCCCCTGTTCTGTCGCTGGCATAACCAGCCAGAGCCCTGTGACCTCCGACCCAAAGCAGCCACTCCTCACCCACCCGCATCCCCAGGCCCCAGACCCTTCCTTGCCCCTTGCTGGGTACCCCAGCCCATCACAGTCCTTGTTCTCTCCGCGTGCTGAGGCGGGGACTAGGTCTGTTCCCCAGGTGGATGGGACAGCAGGCTGGTGCCTGGGCTGAGCCTTCTCGGCAGGTTCTGGGAGGGCCGGGAGGGTCAGCGCGTGGGAGAAGCCCAGAGGGTGCCCACCCCGCACTCTGGGGAGGGCTAGGCCTGGGGCGTGGAGCAGGGAGTCCCGGGACGGCCACCCCTTCCCCAGCTGCCTGTGCAGAAAGGGAGTAACGGGAAGCACAACCACGCAGTGGATTAAGCGGCCCCGGCAACGGGGCACCCTAAGCCCAGGGAAGCAGTTGGGACCAGGAGGGGGAGGGCACAGATGGAGCCCATCCGCTGGCCGAGCCCCTGCTCCAGTCCTGGCCCTGCAGCAGAGCTGCCCTCTCCCAGTCCACTGGGGGCGGGACATCCCAAGACCTGAAAGAACCTTCTGGTACCAAGGAGAAGGTGCGCCTCCGGGCAGGGAGTCACAGCCCCCAACAGCCCCAGGGCGCTCGGCATCCCTGTTGTGAGTAGGCTGGCCCCAGGCGCAGACAGGCCGGCAGCCCGGGAAACTGGTTAGCCGGCCGGGAGAAGGAGCCGGCCTGTCCCTCATTAGAGGCGGGTGCGTGATGGCGTCCTGGCCCCCGTCCAGCTTGGGTAATTACACTCTGGCGACCTAGATTCCCCCTTCAGCTTCAATTAGCGCCAGGACGTGTCCTCACTTCCCACCCACATCCCCCAGAGCTGCTTGCTCCGCCACCCACCAGGGCAGGCCGGTGCGGTCAGCCTGCAGATGCGGATGACGAAGGGGGAAGCCTGGGGCTCCCCAGCTATCCTGGGGGGGGGGAGGGGTGGTCATGGGAGAGGCCCCCAGAGCGACGGGAAGCGGAGTTGTCCCCGAAGGCAGCCCGCCCTCCTGCCCACCGCGCCAAGACCGGGGACCTCGCGTGGGTGTAATCCTGGGTAGGGTGCGCACGTGGGCGCTGACCAAGCCCCCCTCCCCAGGGAACACCATCTCCATGCCGACAGCCTCCGGAGCCAAAAAGCGCTTCTGGATCATCGAGGACATGTCGCCGTTCGGCAAACGGCGCAAGACGGCCTCCTCGCGCAAGATGCTGGACGAGGGCATGATGCTGGAGGGCTTCCGGCGCTTCGACCTCTACGAGGACTGCAAGGACGCGGCCTGCCAGTTCTCGCTCAAGGTCACCCACTACCACTGCACGCGCGAGAACTGCGGCTACAAGTTCTGCGGGCGCACGCACATGTACAAGCACGCGCAGCACCACGACCGCGTGGACAACCTCGTGCTGGACGACTTCAAGCGCTTCAAGGCCTCGCTCAGCTGCCACTTCGCCGACTGCCCCTTCTCGGGCACCAGCACGCACTTCCACTGCCTGCGCTGCCGCTTCCGCTGCACCGACAGCACCAAGGTCACGGCGCACCGCAAGCACCACGGCAAGCAGGACGTGATCCGCGCGGCGGGCTTCTGCCAGTTCAGCTCGAGCGCCGACTGCGCCGCGGCCGACTGCAAGTACAAGCTCAGGTGCTCGCACTTCCACTGCACCTACCCTGGCTGCCGCCATACGGTCGTGGGCATGTCGCAGATGGACTCGCACAAGCGCAAGCACGAGAAGCAGGAGCGCGGCGAGCCGCCCGCCGCCGCCTCCCCCGGCGCCGAGGGCCCCGCGCCCGGCCCGGCCGCCAGCCTGGACTGCGCGCCCCCGCCCGGCGCCGAGCCCGCCGCCGCCCTGCTCTTCCTGCCCGGCCCGGGGCGGGGGGCGGACGACGCGGGCGACCCCCGCCCGCCCGACGCCCCCGGGCCCCGCGCCGGCCCCGCCGCGCCCGGCCCCGCGCCCGGCGAGTCGTCGCAGGAGGACGACGAGGAGGAGCTGGAGCTGAACGAGGAGGAGGCGGACGACGACGAGGACGACGACGACGACGAGGACGACGACGACGACGAGGACGACGACGACGAGGACCTGCGCACCGACTCGGAGGAGTCGCTCTCCGAGGCGGCGGCGGCGGGGCCGGGGGCGCGGAACCTGGAGCTGGCGGCCCTCGGCGCCCCCGCGGCCCCCGGCCCCGCGCCTGCCGCCGCCGCCTCCCCGTAGCCGCGGGGCCCGTGGCGCGTGGGGGGCCGGCCGCGCCCGGCGCCCTGGGGATCTCGCCGCTTTATTCTATTGTTGTTGTTATTATCAATTTTGTAAGAAACGGTATTTATATGTAAAGCTTCCCTTGTACAGAGCTAGGTGTTCGCCGCGCCCCGGCGTCGGGAGGCGCTCCGGGCCCGGGGCCGCCCCGCCGGTGCTTCCGGACCCCGAGTCCGTCTCAGGACAGAGGCGGGGGCCTCCCTCTGGTGCTCCGGGGCTGCCCCCGTGCCCGCCCGCCCCGCCCGCCCCGCCCGCGCGGCAGCTGGGCGGCCGGAAGGACAGAGGCTGCCCGGAACCCTCCTCAGCCGCAGTTCGGGGATCTTCTTCAGGGAAACAGAAGGTGCTCTTGTCCGGGGTGGGAACGAGGGGCAGGAGGCCCGGAGGGCGGCGACCCCGGGCGGCTGCCCCACGCGCCCTCCCCGCGCCGGACCCCGGGCCCCCCGAGCACGCCGGTGGGATTCCTCATTGCTCAGGGCTGGGACGGGCGCCGGGGGTCGCCGCGACCCCCGCCCCTCACCACCGGAGGCGGGCCGGCACCTGTGGCACCTGGCAGGGCCTCCCATTCGTGCAGCTAAGACCCTCCCTCCCGGTCCTGGGGGAGGGCGGGGCAGGAGGCGTCCGGCGGGCGACACTACAGGGACCGCGGAGGGAACCTCCTGGACTCGGCGGAGCGGGGAGCTCCGGGTCATTCTGCGTCAGTCTGCCCCCAGCGCGGGGCCTGGTCTGGGTGTCCGTCCCGAGGGCTGGGGCCTGGGAAGGGGTGCGTCTGCTCGCTGGTGCTGGGCTGCTGGGCCCGCAGGGCGTCTCTGCCACCCAGGTGGTGAGAACAGGAAGGATGCGACTGTTTGGGGCTTTAATAGTCAACATGGAAAAAAATACGAGAAAGTTGTACAGTATTTTTCCTGTAAAGGTTATTCTACATAGAACAAAAGAAGAAGAAAGAAAAAAAAAAAAAAAGGCAGGCGGGCGGCTAGAGCGCAGACCGCCTCCGGACCAGCCCTGAGGTTGGAGACCCGAGTGCAATTGCTCACGTGGGGTTTTGTTTAGCGTTTAGAGGCCTTACCAGTTTGAGGCTGTCCGTCTTTACACTAGCACTGATGGGAGCTGCGTGATTCCAACTTTTAACTTGAATTTCGTAGAGACAAGAAAAAAGGACTGTTATTACTGATACAAGTTTGTAGTTAATTTAACATTTGAGTTTTTCTCTATTGGTTATGCGTGTGGCTTTATAGGGCTTTTTTCTTCCCAGTTTGTTTTATTTTCTTTGGGATACTTCTTTGCTGGTGCAACCCACCCGGATTTGGTTCCTTTTGCAAATCCCAGCCCCCCACCCCTGCCACCCTCCCTCAGCGATGAGGTCACCGAGCCCAGAGCCAGCCGGGCCCCACCTGGCAGGTACGTGCCCGGCCAATGGCTCTGAGGGCGACAGGGACGGAGGGCAGGCTGCCCAAGGCCGCTCCTGTTCATCTTCACTCCAGGCCGGGCCACCAGCCCTGTCTCAGGTTGGGCCCTGTGACATGGCCACAGGGAGAGCGCGAGGCCCAGCCTTGGGGAGGGGCCGTCACCCAGAGCCTCCTCCCCAGAGGTCTCCAAGGGGAGCCTGACCAGCTGCAGGGGGCAGTGGTTTACTTTTTTCTTTTTCTTTTTCTTTTTTTTTTTTTTTGTCCTCTTGGCTGCCCACAGCCAGAAAGCCAGGACCATCTGAACTGGAGAGGGAGCAGGAGGGAGGAGTGGTCGGAAGGAGTGTACCTGATTCAACAGGAAACAAATGGTTTTCTAGAACAGCCCCTACCAGAGCCTCCTGAATTCTGTGGGCACCACGTGCTGCTGCTGAGCATTCGCCCAGACTTTGTGCCCCACCACAGAACCGGGGAGTCTGTGGAAGGAGTTTTGTAAAGGAAAAAAAAAAAATTTTTTTTTCAATGTAGCAAAATCAAACAAAAAAAAAAAAAAAGAAAAAAAGAAGATGCCGACAGTGCGAAGTCTAGCCTTTTGTAACCTTCATATTGCACACTAGGACTATAAGCCATTGCTAGCTCATTTTGAATTTTAATGTGTAATTTTTGTTTTATTTTCTTTCTGTGGGGAAAACAATGCTTGATCCACCAATGCTCTTTTTAATGTTTTATAACTATGTATGTGTATATATATAAATATAAAATAATATGTATGCACATATGTGTGTGTATATATCTATATGTATATACATATATAGATATATAGAGATATATAGAGAGGTTTTGAGACGAAAACGCAGAACGTGAAAACCGAACTGAACAGCGTGTGCTCTGATTACTTGAATCTGGTCTCCTCGGCACCTGGTTATTAAGAACTGAATATTTTTCCACTTGAATTTAGTGCTATTAGAAATTTAATATATGTGTTTTATTTATTTGATTTTTTTTTTTGCATGACTGATGCAAGGTTTGACATTTTCACTCAATAAAAACTGGAAAAAAATCTATCAAGTTATCTTTTATTTTTAAAGTCAGTCCTGAGCGGCTGGCGGGGACCCAGCTGTGCAGGGTGGCAGGGCCGCCATGGCCAGCTGGGCTCCATGTGCCAAGGCAGGGAGGGGAGGAGGGTGTCGGTCACCCTTCAGCCCTGGCAGGGAAGGGGGCAGACAGGGCTCACCCCTGGGAGGGGGCCACGTCCTCCTGAACAGATGGTAGGGGGCTTGGGCCCCGCCCGGCCTCCCGCCCCTGCCCCGCCTGAAGGCCCCACGGAGGCTCAGGAGCCGCCTGGCACAGACGCCTCCGGCCTCCAGCAAGGGCTCCAGAGGCCCCCGGCCCGGCCGGCTCTCTCCCAGCGCAGCCAGGGCTACTGGGCAGGCGCTTGGCAAGGGTCATCCCCCTGCCTCCTCCCTCGGCTCCTTCCTCCTTCCTGCAGGGACCTGCCCGGGCTGGGAACGGCGCGTACCCGGATCCGATCCGGATGCTGGCTCGGCTCCTGCCTGGAGCTCGCAGGGGCAGAGCCAGCGGGGGCCAATTCCTGGGTCCGTAGCCACCAGCCCCGGGCCTGCCAGAGCTGCCGACCCCGGTGGCACCACGGCTGGGGCTCCCTCAGAATTGTGGGTGGCTCGCACTACAGCCAGGCCCCGTCCAGAGTGCAGGCCGCACGTCTGCCCTGACGCTTCTAGGTGGTGACCCCCTCCTCAGTAAACCTCCTCATCTGTGCCATCTTGCCAGCCTTGCCCTGAGCTAACCTCCTTCCGGGCGGCCAGGTGGCCCAGGGCCTTGGGGAGGAGATGTGTGTGCCAGGCCCTGCACGCTCCACCGCCTCGCGGAGCATCTCACTGGATGTCACATCCCTGCAAGGAGCACACCCCTTTTTCCTGGGGAGGGGCTGGGGAGGTGAAGTCCCACCAGCGGCGCCCCAGGTGTCACCGCCGGGACAGCAGGGGGCGCGAGCGGGTGCAGGGGCTGCACCGCTCCCTGGGGCCCTGCTCAATGTCATTTCCACCACAAAAGCCTCTTTTCTAACCCAGCCCCCCCCAGCACAGAGGGCCCTTCCCTTTCTTCTTTCCTCCTGGCACGCAGCCCACAGGCTATTTACATAAATATGTTTGTAACAGACGCGAACATATATACTTTTTTCTGTCTCATTAAAATGTTCAAGTTGGAACTCGCCTATTGTTTGTGGATATCTCGATTCTGTTAAATAAAACGGTGACTAATTTATGGGATAAAACACAAGTTCAACAAATTAAAACCATTACTGGAGCTTCCCAGGCCCTCCCGCAGGGCCTGAGGGGAGGCAGGGAGCCAGGCCCAGAGCGCAGCCCTCCGCCGCTGGCTGGGTGGGTGGTGCTAACACAGGGCTCCCTCTGGGCACTGCTGCAGGGCCGGGGAGACCCCGAAGACTGTCCCCTCCCAAGGAGCCCCCAGGCCTTCTGGGGCCGGATGGACCTCAGCGGACCCATACGTGGTAAACAGGAGGCCCAGCCTAGCTGAGGGCAGGGCCAGCTTCCAGGCTCAGCTCAGGACAAGACGGGGCCCAGGGAAGGGGGTGCTGGGTCTCAGGGCAGCCCTCAGCCGAGCCTCAGGGAGACGAGGGATTGTGACATGTAAGCACGCTGTGCAGGCCAGCCTGTAGCTCTCCGTGTCCCCGGAGCCCACTGTGACCCCAGGAGGGCGGGGCCCGCAGCAGCGGCCGTGCCCCACCCCAGGGGTGCAGAGTGGGCCCAGGCCGCACCGTGCTTGCTCCCTGTGGCTTGTTGGGCTCAGTAGGAATCGCGGTAAAACATGTTTTCACTCGGGAATTTAATTAGCTGTGGTGGTGTGATGCTCCTACGCCCCAACTGGGGCAAATTCAAGAGTTTGGCAACCTCTTGGAAAGGGCCCGAACCCGCGCACAGGCTCGCGCTGAGCTCAGTCACCTGCCCACCTCCCACACACCTGGTCCGGCTTGGGTGCTACCAGCAGCTGAGTCACCCAAGGGAGTTGGGCCTCGGCATTCACAACCCACCTGGACCCACCGCACCAGGGCAGTGCCCTCCGGGCGGCGTGGCCCACAATGTCCCGTCACCCCGGGCACAGACAGCCTGTCGTTCTGCACGCCTCCACGAGAGACGGCCTTGGCCCAGGGCACAGGGGTAGTGGAAGTGCTGCTTGCTGCCCTCAGGAAGGCCTCCAGGAAGCAGGGCCCCTCGGACCAGCTGGAGTCCTGGGGACCTTGCCGGGACTGAACAGGGCCAGGCCTGTGCCACCCTCGCCGGGAGGAGCCACCCCACCCTCTGCATGGAGGCAGAGAGGAAGCACCTCCCAGGGGTGTACAGCCAGCGCAGGGCCAGACCCAGCGGCTTCTCTTCCTGTGAGCCCTGCACCCACGCCACTCCGGGGAGACACCGGGACCTCGGAGAGTCCAAGGCTTTTTCCCCATCAAAGGGCCCCAAGGCCCTGCCCAGAGCCTCCCTGAGGCCCGGCTGCCACACCCTGGATCTACAGGGGGCCCTGGAACTAATGCCCTGGAAACATCCTCCCAGAGCTGCCGGGCCAGGACGTGGAGGGCTGGGCACCTGAGTTTCCAAGATGTGTTTTAAAATGTGACCCCTTCACTATAAAGAAGATCCTCCCAGGATCTGTTGGGTAAGGAAAGGCTGCAGGCGTCCTCATGAAATGATAATAAAATCTCACCTCCTCTTCCAGAGCAGAATGAGCTTTAAAGTGCTTGATGGAAGTAAACTATTAAGGTTTGTTCACCATTCAGAGAAAAGCACCCGACAGGACACACGGCTGGAGATTTAAACTCCTCTCTGAGTTAGAGCGCATGCCTGGAGCCCAGGGCGGGGCTGGGGAGCCGGGGGTGGGGGGAGGGGGGGGCGAGGACGTGCCAACTCTCAGTGGAGGACGTGGCGGTCGCCCACCAGCACCGTGGGCACCCTGGAGGTGTCTGTCCCTGGTGGGGGATGGCCCATCCCCGGGGTGGGAAACACCTGTGCAGCCTGAAGGAGCAGGGGCCAGGGAGGCATCCGGGCAGGGAGGGGTCAGCCAGGACTGGGTCCACCTTCAGGTGAGCTGGAGCCACGGCAACCTTTGGGGTTTCACTGGCGCCTCCTCGCTTGCTTTGTGTGGAGACTCCGACCCTCTTCTCTGGGTGCCTTGGCAGAAGCAACTTTAAGCAAACAGATGAAGAAACACTAAGGATTAAGTCAAGTCCTGAGAATCAGGTTGTCGGCCAGCTCTCCCTCCACCTTGGCCAGAGCCGGTCTGGGTCTGAGGCAGGGGTGGTGTAAGGCGGGGCTGAGGCTGGGGTAGAAGCTGAGCCGGGGGCAGGAAGGGACAGTCACCAGAGGAGAGGGAGGTCCTGGGCCAGGCCGAGAACCGGCACCTCGCTGTCCTGGCTGAGCACAGGGGGAGGCCAGGAGAGGCGCCTTCTAGAGAACCCCTCTCCTCCCACCTGGTGTGAGGCCCCCGAGGACACACGCTTTACTTTCAGTGAGACAAGCAAGTCACACAACACTGAAGAGGAACTTCCCGTTTTTATTAAAAGAGAGAGAGACAGAGAGAGACGACGTGTGCACACCTGTGAACCGAGTGGAGGTGGGAGAGGACTTCTGTATCCTCTAGCCCCTTCAACAGCGATTGGATGTTTTAAACTACTGATATGTGCTCCCACGGTATGAAAAAAGACCACTTACAAACTCAGCATCCCTTTCCCCCGACCCACAACGCCGCCCTTCCCCGCCAGGGTGTCCCAGGACACCGCCCGCCTGGCTCCTGCAGAAGGAGGCCGACCCGGCCCGGGCAGATGGAGCAGCAGCCTCGCCCGCTGCACTCCGGGGGCGTCTCGAAGAGCAGGGCAGCCGGGGCTGCCTGAGGGAGGACCTTGCCCAAGGCAGAGCCCGAGGGCCTCCCGGGGCCAGCTGGGAGCCCTCGGGGGCCGGAGGGCCATCCTGCAGCCTCTGAGCGCTGGGCGAGTTCTTTCTTAAAGACACTTTACAAAAATACTGTGTAATTGAGTTTAATAATCTTCCCCCTTCCAGAAAGGGCCTGACAGGCGCTGCCTGCTGCTCACTTCTGCCCCCTTCCAAATATTTTTACCTTATTTGGATGAAATGCATTATTTTTCTAATGAAAGGCTTTTTTTTCAAAGGGCTGTTTTCCCTCCGTCCAGCAGCTGCCTTTATTAGGCAGCACTCACGCCGTTTTGGGGAGGGGTTTTTCCCTCCCTGGAATCACGCCAGACTCTCTGTCCTCAAAAGCTGAAATCGGGCGCTCAGGACCCGCAGGGCAAAAGGCCCCGGGGCCCAGCTTTTCATCCCTTCCTCCCGCAGTGAGTCCGGGGACCTGCGAGACAACCGAACCCCAGGTTGGGGAAGACACACCCCACAAGGTCCCCCGAGTGTCCGCTGCCCCGTGCTCGCAGCTCTGGCCGCGTCTCCGTCCCAAGCTATCTGCCCTCTGCCCCCCCCCCACCACCCCCGCCCCAGTCTGGTCCCATTGCAGGAGGGACCTCTGCAAAGGTACAGGCCGCGAGAAACAGTCACCAAGTAGAGGGGGACATCCTGAGACGGCTAACTCGAGACCCGGGCTTCCATTCCCTGAGGAGGGCAGAGCAGGGAAACCCTGTCTCCGGCCCCCGAGGCCCAGGGGTGCTTCCAACCGAGTCACCAGCCCTCTCTCTGCCTGTCATCCCAGGTCCGTCTGCCTGCCTGGCTCCCGGACGCTGGGCCCCTTGTCCAGACCAGGCTGGGAGCCCCTGGGGATGGAGAAACCTGGCTTCTTCAGGGATGGCAAGAGGCAGAGGTGACTCAACGGCGGGGTGGGTCTCTGCTTGTCCCTAGGGAGCATGAGCTGGGACATCACGTGAGGTTATGAGCATCAAAGACAAAACCTGGGAAACCAGGCTGGAGGGCCAGATACTCAGAGAGTCAGGGTGAGGGCCCCCTGCCTGAGAGCCAGGAAGGACTTTACTGCGGGAGCCCGAAAAAGGGGCCTGGGCAGGAGGGGAAATGTTTTCTGAGACAAAACAGCCCCCATGCCAAGTCTCTCACCCTCGGCCAGCGGCCTCCTCCCTCCCCAGGGCCGGGCGGGTGGGAGGCCAGCGCTGCGGTCAGGAGGCCGGGGCCTCCCCGGAGGGTACATACCCGCTGCAGCTCCACCTCCGCGGCGGCCAGGGTGCCTGCACTTTGTCTCCAAAGCCCGTGTCTACACGAGGCACCGGACGGGACCAGGCCCTCTGACCCCCTCACACTGGGCCACAGCACTGGGGGCTCGAGGGGGCCGAGTGGTCCCGGGAAGGAGTGTCCCATGCTGTTTTTCTGGGTTTAGCTAAATGCTGTGTGAAGGGTAAAGGGAGACAGGGAGGGTGAGAGGGAGACGAGACGGGGGAGGACGAGGGAACGAGACACACTCTCCTGGGAGCACATGCATCCATTTAAGGAAGGTGAGCTCATCACACTCCACACCAGGTCTATATACAGTAGCGTGAGGTCCCTTTCCTCCTGGATCAGAACGTCGCCCTCCAGCAGCCACTCAGGACCGAGGACGAGACCCTCCAGCTGTGGGTGAGCGGCTGCGACACCTGCCTTAGGGGAGAGACTGGCCGAGGGAAGCAGGGGCTGCCCCCATCAGGCCCACCGCAGGGCTGCCGGGCGCCACCCCCGCGGCCCCTCCCCGGGCCCACCTGGTGCGGCCTTGGCCGAGATCCACCCCTGGGCACGGGGTGCCGTGAGCAGACAGGGAGCCACAGGCAGGAATTAAATAGTGGCAACTCATATTTATTACAATTATATACAGTCGTATCTTATATTCTGAAACCTATACCTGATCACACAAAAGAACACGTGTTTAGGGGGCAGGGAGGGGCAGGGGACAGACAGGAAGGCCCTGTGCCTGGCTCCTAGTGGAGGTGGGACCACATCTCGCCACGGCAGTAGCTGGGCCACGATGCGGCAAGCGAACGGTCGGGAGCAGCGTGATGTCGTGGGTGGCGGACGACGGGCTGCGGCTGTGACGGGCACACGAGGGTGGCATCGTCCGGGCAGGGACTGGCTGGGGGGCCCGGGGGGCCCTCACCCAGAGGGGAGCGCAGAGCCGTTGCTTTGGGGATCACGAGAGCGCGGCCCCCTTGGTCACTGGTGAGAAGCAGTGAGGGAGCCGGGGCGGAGGGAAGGGACGGCAGATGCCAGGCCCCGCGGCTCCTCCTCCAGAGGGTCAGGAGTCAGGTAATAAAACTACCTCTTGTCATGCACGGCGTTAGGTTGGCTAAGAAGCCCAGCAGACACCCCTGGACTGGACGTCTGCCTGGGAGGGGGCTGGGGGGGGCTTGCGCCCAGAGAGTTCGGAGCCCTCGGCCTGACATGAGAACAAGGTCAGAGGCCTGTCTGTCTGCGGTGGGCGGGGTGGACAGGCTTCGGCCCTCACGCCGCCCAGGCCGGCGAGGCTGCGGCAGCCCTGCCCCCGCGGGGCTCAAGGCCACGCCCTGCACCTGGACCCGACCCCGGCGCCTAGTCCCGCTCGCTCTCGTTGCTGGCGCCCTCGGGCCGCCGCAGCTTCTCCACCTGCTCGTTGATCTGGCCGTCCCCACCCCGGCGGTCCTCCCTCTGCACCCCCAGGCGGTCCTCCTCGTCCACGCGGCTCACGTCCTCGTCCTCCTCGTCCTCCTCATCCCCCCTCTTCTCCTCCTCGCCCTGCACCTCCATCCTCACCTGGCCCTTGACGTCCACCACCCCCTCGCCCTCCTCCTGGGGGCCCAGCAGGTGGTACGTGGCCGTGGAGCCCTCGGGGCTGTGGCCCTCCTTCACGGGCGAGGACGACGTGGACTCGTTGCTGACGGGCGAGATGTCACTGCTGCTGTGGTGGTTCACGGCCGCGGGGCTGGAGGGTGACGGGGACTTGACCGGGATCTGCCAGGAGGGGATCTTCGGGGCCGAAGGGGAAGGGGGGAACTGCCTCCTGGCCGAGGAGGGAGAAGACGGCAGGGTCACCCACAGAAGAGCCGCACCCCCCCGACCCAGAACGCTCACGGAGGCTGAGCAGCCACCCCAGGGCCACTGAGCAGGGGACAGGGCCAGGGGACAGGCTGGAGCTCCGCCGCCCACTCCCACCTCCCCTCCCTCCCCCTCCTCTGGAAACAAGGCCTCTTGGCCCGTTGAGGTGGGAGCAGCTGAGACGGAAGCCAGAGGCAACAGGGCTGCCTGCAGAGCCCCCAGTCCACTCAGGGTGCCTCCTGGGGTCCCCTCTGCCTGGGGCCAGGCCTGCCCTCCCTGGCAGCTGCTGGACACTTGGCTCCGGGGGCCCTGCCACGCCCTGGCGCCCGTTTCCTCCCACCCTTACAGCACTGCCCCAGCCTCCAGGCCTGGGAGGGACAGCGAGTGGGGAGCCAGAAGCCTGGGAAGCTAAGACCCCTGGGCCTCCACTCTCACCTGCCTGTGGCCTGGGCAAAGGCAGGGGCTGTGGGAGAGCCTGGCCACTGGTCTCGGGGTCAGAGACATCAGAACCAGAAGGGTTGGTGAACTAGCACTTTTCTAGAAAACCTCCGAGCTCGACACTTGACAGAAGAGCCAGTTCTTCCTCCCACTCCTGCGTCCCTGCCCTGGGTCCTGGGCCAGCAGCCATGCCAGCCCAGCCCAGACCTGGGAAGTCAGGTCCGCTTGGCAAGGGCTTGGACATCAAGCTCGAGGACAGGCGGGATCATCCCTGCCTGAGCTGGGAGGACAAAGGTCTGCCGCCTCCTGGGCTGCCCACCAGACCACCAGCTCTGGCCCCGGACAGCCCTCCCACCTCAGACCCTGCCACGGAGAGCGCACAGTCAGGGCCTCGGCGTTCACCGTGTCCCCAGCGGACAGCCCTCTGGTGCCCCGAGCTCAGCCGTGCCTCTCTTAAGGCCGCGTTCTTTTCCCCACAGACAGCCTGGAAGTGGGTGACTTGGAGAACTGGGTCCTCTGGTTGGGACCCCGAGACGCTGCCAGCCCCCATCACTGACCTGGAGTGAAGGCCCCCGCCTTGCTCAGCCCCCACTAACCCCCCGGGCGCCCTGCAGGAGGGGCGGCCCAGGACACAGGACTTTCAGTTTTAAAAACAGACGGGCCCAGGCAAGCCCGGACAAGCTGGTCACCCTCCTGTCAGGGCTGCGCTGGTGCTGTCCCTGCGGAGGGACAGCAGAGTGAGACCACAAGAGCCGGGGTGTGGGGAGGCGGGCACTGCGTCTGCCTCTGCCTTGAATCGTAGGGCTCTTCAAACTGAGCAGGAACAGAGACCCCTGGCCTGGCCCTCTGGGGGGACCTTCTCTGGGACCAAGCCGTCACTGAGAGGTCCAGCCGGGGCTGAGGACAGGGGAGGAGATGGCCCTATCTGGAGGGGTGGGGATTCTCTCCTCTGCTCAAGGCCCTGCTTCTGGCTCCAGCTGCCCTTGACTGGGTCTTGACAGGACCAAGTGACTGTATCTCAAAACTGGTGGGCACTACAGGCTGTCACCCCTAGAGCGGGGAGGGAGAGGCCAACCAGGGAGGGAAGGTGGAAGCGCAAGAGATTCCCAAACTCAATGCCTGAATCATGCAACTCAATCTGGGGTGGGATGCACAGGGGCCCCCCAGGGAGACGTGCCCCCCCACCCCCAATGGCTGGCAGCTGGATGGGCCTCAAGAGCTCCCTCCCCCAAGTCAAAGTCAAGAGAGCAGAACAGAAGCCCGCGCCTTTTCAGTTCCTACCGATTTAAAAGAAGTCCTTTCAAGGAGTTAATTTCCGACTTGAGTTCATTGATGTTCTGGGACTCCAGGATCCAGTTGGTGGAAGTGGTGGCCTGAAAGTCACACAGGGGACAGGGGATCAGAGCGGCACCTCCTCCCACCCCTTGGAGCTCAGACTGCTGGGGTGGCAAGGAAGACCCCAGGGGGATTCCGTGTCCTGCGTGCCAGCCGGGAACCCCCTCGGTACGGTTCTGCTGCGGCCCATTCAGGGGTCTGCCTGCCTGGATCTCTGTTTAAGTGACGACTCCCTTAGAACAAACATTCCCACAAGTCTATTTGGATAGCTGACTATATTAGGGAATCATGACATGCATTCAGGTGTGATAGTGGCATCCTGGTTATGTAAAATAAAACATCAACAACAAAAGAGCCCTTATCTTTTATAGAAGTGTCTGAATATGAAAATGATATGCTCTCTGGGATGTGCTTCAAAATCACCTGCGGGTAGGGGTACGGCAGGACGGGCCCGAGGCAACGGCTGCAGCTGTGTAGCCAGAACGTGTGGGCTTGCTGTGCAGCCCCCCCCCATTTCCAGATGTATTTGAAACATTCCATTAAAACAAAACTATTAAGATAAATAAATTCCATCTCTACAACAACGACTCCCTCCACCTAAGTCCCTCTCCCTGCAGAGAGATCTCTCACACACACACACACACACACACACACACACACACACACACACACACACACGGGAACTCTGGGGCTGGGACAGGCAGCCACCTCAACCACAGGTACCAGGAGCCTGGCACCTGGAGCCTTCTTGGAGGGTCAAGGGAGACACCTGAGCACCTGCCTGGCCCATCCTCCAGCTCTACTCTCAATCATGCCCAGAAGGCAGGCTTCGCCCAGGATACCCTTCCCCACGCAGCTGTAACGTCAGGCCACGCACTGGGCCCCGCTGTCTGCACAGCCAGGAGCCGAGGGCCAGGCCGCCCATCTGCAGCTGTTCTTCGGGATGACCCTGAAGGTTCAGCAGGGAGAACGAAGACGTCCCGGAGGAGGGCCCACAGGGGAAGCAGCCACAGGAACCTCAGACAAACGCCACCCTTCCCCGCACACCTTCCCCTTTGACACTGTTTTCTACGTAAACTTCAAACGACCACACCTTTCTTTGGCAATCTTGCTGGAACAGATGGAGAGGAGGTCCCCCCAACGGCAGCTGCCTCGGCCAAGCTACCTGCGAAGTGTTTACGGGCCAGTCCCAGGTGTGATGGCCTCGGGTGCGTGGGCCTCTGCCTACGGGTACAAGGCCCCCGCCGCCTGCCACAGAACACCCGGGCCCTGACTTCAGGAGAGCGTGGGGAGCCCCAGGCTGGCAGCGCGGAGGGGCCCCGCACATTCCCACCAGCCTGCGGGGCTCTAAGGTGGGGTGAGGGGTGCTGTGGGTCCCGCCTCGGCCGGCAGCCCAGCCCGGCTCCGCAGCGGGAAGCCCCCCCGCGGGGGCTGCGGGCCTCAGGAAAGAAACCCCGGGCAGCCTCGGAATGAGCGTACACAGGCGCTCGGCCGCCCTCACACACATCCCCTCGGGGTCCCCACTCCAGACCACCAGACAGCGCAGACCCAGGAGCCACTGCTCTGGCCTCTCTGAGACCTTGAAAGCTATAGCAGCCCATTAACAAGGGAGCAATTTCCACTCACCGGCCTACAAAGGACTCAAATTTCCAAACGCATATGGTGCCAGATGCCAGGATTTAGAAATAAAATCTGACATCTGGGGCTTTTTAGCCAGTCTCTAAAAAACAGTTGTAGAAAATTCCCAGCCTTCAGTTTTATGTAGGTTTTTTAATTACTGAATGCTCTTCTTTTTAATTTTTTACAGTGCTGCAGTAGGGGTTTGGAAGCCAGATATAAAAACTTACATTACAGCTGAGAAAACACAGCTCTGAGTCTTTGGTTTATGGGGTAACCGAAGCCTTCACACAGATGGGTTTAGACACCAGTGAGCACGGCTTCAGCACAGCAGAGAATGAAAGGGGCTGGGGGCGGGCGGTGGGGGGGCATCAGAAAAACAAGCACGAGACACCCTCAGAGGCGGCGCTCAAACGCTACCCCGGGCCCCCCACCCCTCCTAAAATGCAACATGTGGTCTTAATCTTAATGCTTAAGGTCTGAAAACAGTTTTCCAACTTCTGGAAAGGCTTCTGGCCACTGGCAGGCTGCCGCTCCGGAAGACAGTGGAGGAGAGGTGGTCGCAGCCCGTGACCGCCTCCTCGGCTGCTTTACGGGCCGCCCGCCCGCCCGCGGGGCGCGTGCGCGGTGGCTGGCGGTGGCCGCTGGCCTCCGTGGGTGGGGTACCCCACGAGAGGGTTCTCGGGGACCCCCTTCACAGGAGGGCCGGCTCACACGGAGTCGCGCACTGGGGTGGGGCTCCCCCTGGGAGAGCTGCTCGGAGCGAGATCCTTTACAGCACGGCGGCGTGGAAGCAGCCAGAAAGCAACCCGGGAGGCGGGGATGGAGTGGGGAGGGCAGTGGACGCCCTGGAGCCACTGGACCGCTGTCTCCCGGGCCCAGTCTGTCTCGGGAACACCCGGTCACACACGCACAGAACCCAGACCCAAAGCCTGCCACGCCGGGGCTGACGGGAGCCAGGCTCCGTCCTCAGTGGGGACAGGCAACGAGGGAGGTGCGGTACAGCTCCCTCTTACAGACGAGGGGACAGCAAGTCGCCTGTCTGTGGTCACACAGGTAGCACGGGGCACAGGAGAGCCTGAACCCCGGTGGTCTGATCCTAGGGTCTGATGTTGCCAAGACAGCTCCAGGTGTGCGAAGTGAGGCACGGAAGCCGCCTCAGTCGACCCCAGGTGGGTCTACACTCCTCTGGGGGTTACCGGATCCCGAGGCCTGGGTTTGGGGCACCCACCCACGGCAGCACCTCAGCCTAGGTCTGGGCTCACACTCCCCCCACCCTGTTCCCTGCGATCGCTCTCGGCAATGCCGGGACCTCTGACCTAACTTGCGGTGGAGACCACCCCGGGTCGACACCGGCCACCACCAGATCTGGGGCGTGTGCTGCCACGGGAGGGCCACAGGCACAGAGCTGCTTTTCCTCCCTCCTGTTGGGAGGTGACACGGAGACAGAAAGGACAGCCTCCGTCCCTGAATGCCACACCAGCAGCACGGTGACCGCCTCCTGTCTCCACAAGGGCAGGGTCACCAGTGTCAGAAGAGACAACATCAGACCCCAGCGGATGCCGTGACCTGGGCACAAAGGACAGGAGTGAAGAGCCGTGCAGGGCAGACCCGGACCTAGAGGGACCAGAGGGTCGGGGACAAGTACCTTGGCTGTGGCCAGTTCGTGCGCGAGCTCCTGGACTTTCTGCTGCTGCTGGATCAGCAGCTCCTGGACAGAGGCTAAAGTCATCTGTAACTGAGTCACTGGGAGGAGAGAGCAGGTGCACCTCTGTTAAGTGATACAGATTCTTCCTTCTGTCCACACACCTATAAGCTGCTGCATCTAATTTATCTGCAGACATTCCCCCCCGCCCCCCCAGCCCGTGCAATCCACATAATTCATCTGCACTCTGGGGCATCTACCTGCACTGTATCTCACCTCTAGTATTTCTACTTTATCTTTCTATTGTGTAGTTGTCCGTGGTCAACAGTATGTCCGTCCAAAACCTCTCCCCTCTAATTCTATCTGTTTATGATTCGCTTGGCTCTTGCAACTTCCATCCTGCCTGCATCCCCCATCTCCCGGGCCTCCCCACGCCACTGCAGAACTCATGGAAAGTCTCCAATCCTGGGAGAGAGACATCTCAGTCCACAACAGCCCAGAGGGTTACAAACTGCAAATCCCACTTCCTTACGCTCCTTCCTGTCCTCCCCACCCAACCCAGAGGCTGCTGGAGCTCCCAGCCCACCGTCAGCCTCCGAGGAGACATGCCAGCAGGGCATGTGCTCCAGAGGGTTTCCGAGGGCTTCACAAACATGCCCCCGAGGGACAGACTCCTGCCTGGGATAGGCAGCTCTCTAGTTTGCCAGAGTTTTTAGATTCAGAGGCTCCATCTAGTAAACAAGTTTATAAAGGAGAAAACCACCTCCGGCGCGACAGGTCCCAGCTAATCTGGGCCATCACTGGGGCACCGGGTAATGAACGTGAGCCCCGTGGAGTCGATGACAGAGGAGGTGGCCAGGGTCCCTGGAGCCGCAGTAATTACAGCCTCTCTTGACCCTGTGTTGGATTCTTAGAGGGAAGGGGGAAAATTGCTGAAAACCCCCCTGAAAACCTCATAGAAGCAGAAATTAAAAATGAACTTTACAGCCCTTAGAAAGGCTGTCATTTTATTCCCCTTATTAATATTCTGAGGTTGGGAGCCTTTCCGTAAAAACATAATTAATTGAGGCCGCGCCGACAGTAAACAAGCAATTTCAAATTAAACCGAAATGACGGCGGCTTCATTTGCAAATGTGAACAGATTCTCAGAGCAGATAAATGAAGTCACCACATAAAGTGGAGACGGAGGGGAGAGGGGAGGGGGCAAAGAAGGGGCTGCTCGGAGAAGGCTTTGAGGGGTGACTTGGTGGAGTCATTAATCTTTACCTGTCTGTGCCACGCTGCCACTCAGCTCTGAGAGACTCGCCTCCATCCTCTCCAGTTGCTTCCTGTCCTCCCGGCCGCCCATGATGAGGGGGAGCAGGTATTTCTGCAAGAAGCAGGGTGCACGTGAGCAATGGGTACATACTTGGGATACTCTTCAACAGCCTCTCAAATTCTGCCGACCAACTTTCTCTCCATCAACCCTGGGTTTCGGAAACCCTACGCCAACACCGTAAATGAACAAGACATCCGAAAATTATGAGGCTGTGATTACAACCACATTAAAAAAAAAAAAACTCTGTTTGAATCAGGACCAGAACCAGGGAACAGGGACATAAAAAATCAATTTGACCCACTATGATGGAGCACTTTTTGGTTCTTTTAGATTTTTAAATGTTGCTGTATACAATACTTCTGTGTCCAAAAATACTCAAAATTCTACTTTAAAAGTTGTATATCATAAAAATGCAAAAGGTTATACAAGAAAGTGATGCCACTGGTGGCTTCCAGGGGGGAGTGGGAGGGAAGTTTGCTGTACACTTTTCTGAACCTTTAATGTCTTGAACCACGTGAATGAATTCTCCATTCGGAAACAAACGAGTAAAAATAAACAAAAAAATTATTCAAGAAACAAGATCAAAATCCACAACAGATTTGTGGGACCTTTGGCTCTTCCACTAGGAGGGGATAATAACATGGGTATTCCGAGGCTGCCTAAGGAGGTCACGCCCATTCTTCTTCGAAAAGCCTTGAATCCTCAGAACAAGCTTCCTTCAGATAAGAGTTCAATGCAGCCAGACCCTCCCAGAACTGAGACATGGGGCAGAGGGGGAGCAAGGCGCAGAACCAGGAGAGACTGACCGTGGGGGAAAAGGAAGCTGATGCTGCAGGGCAATCTTGAATGTTCTGAGAACCTCGGAACATTCGGGAGGAAGGCAGACGGGGCGCAGTTGGTAACTGACTGCCTGCTTGGAGGTGTGAAGGGATAGAGAGAGGTGGGCGGCAAGGTGCCCGCTGGGAGAGCTGGACAAAAGAACATGGGCTCCAAACTCCAAAAGCTCTGGACGTGGAGCCCCCCATCTTAGGAGCGTGACACCAGTCACCAACTTTACTGGGGTGGCACCAGGGGTGGCACAGTGCAAGCTTGGCAGGTGTCATAACTGGCAGGTGTGACCAAAGGAGACTTTGGTTCTTACTCCATTCGGGCCCCAGAGGGGAAAAGACAGCAACTTCTCCATTAAGGCTTCTGTACTGGGGAAGACAGGAGGTCTCTCACAAGGGGCCTGTCAGAGAACTCACTTCAAGAGCAACTCCTAAGTGAAGACCACCATTTAGCATACGTATAGGAGCATTTTCTATTTTGCAAAGTGCTTTTCAACCATCGTGTGAGTTATTACCCACAGCTGAGCTGAAACTCATAAAATGGAGCCTTACATTCCAGGTTGAAAATTTCCTAAGTATAAAAGTCAAGAAATTCTTACATGTGTAATGGACTAAAAATTCCATTTTTAAGATCAAAAATGCCAAGGAAAGGAACACATACACTACCCCAGCCAAAATCTTTACATATTTATAAAACAAGGTAACAGCTTACCTCTCCTTTTTGTTTTTTAATTTAGCAGATGTTTTTTAAATTCTCTTGTCACCATCGTGACTGATCTCTCAATGTCTCTCTCTCTCTTTTTTTTTTTTTTGTGGTATGCGGGCCTCTCACTGTTGTGGCCGCTCCCGTTGTGGAGCACAGGCTCAGCGGCCATGGCTCACAGGCCTAGCCTCTCCGTGGCATGTGGGATCCTCCCAGACCGGGGCACGAACCCGTGTCTGCTGCATTGGCAGGCAGACTCTCAACCGTTGTGCCACCAGGGAAACCCCAATGTCTCTTCTTTTTTAAAGTAGAGACTAAAGATCAGAGCTTCGTGAAAACAACTGATAATATCTCTGCTTTGCTCCAAGGGGAGCTATGCTTTCTGTCTCCACCAGATCACAGGCCGTCCGAGGGGAGCCATGTGACTATCAGGTACCGCTCAGTAGAGCTGGGACATTGATGTGAGAATCCTGTCTTAGCATATTCTTCTTCTTGGTGACTGTACGCAGTCAGTGGTTGGAAATAGGCTTTCAGGCCACAATGGCATCAGAGGGAGAAGTCCCAGGACCCAGAACATCTTGTTTCTGGATTTCTAACGTGGAGATTCCTAACTTCAAGAATAAATGCTACACTGAAAAGATTATATTCTGCTACAACTCTGTCATTAGCTTTTGCACTTAAGTGAAAAATTAAGAATCCCAGAATACAATGCTGAAACATGTTTCATGTGCTAAAAGTTAAACATGGGGGGACTTCCCTGGCAGTTTAGTGGTTAGGATTCCGTGCTTCCACTGTAGTGGGCACGGGTTTGATCCCTGGTCGGGGAACTAGGATCTAGCAAGTTGCGTGGCGTGGCCAAAAAAAAAAAAAAAAAAAAGGTACAACATGAGTCTGGATAGTCATTCAGATTCTTTTTTAAAAATCTCCAAATCAGAGATGGAGTCGCAGGTGGCCTCAGAAGGAAAGGGGGCTTCTCTTTCCAGGACCAGCAGAGAGTAAGTCTGCCGGCCACTCTTTTACCTTTTGTCTCTGAGGACCTACCCTGGCTCTGCAACTTCTAAAAAAGACTCAACTTGCTTCAAATCCAAGTTAGTAGCTGGTCATTAGTATCTGATTAGTATCTGGTATCAAGGAAGTAAACGTTACTTCACGCCTGCAGCTCCGTTGTAAGCAATGAACTCTGGGATCCTGAGGGTTGACTACGTAGTCCATGTAAAGCCCTAGGTTTACACGGATGCCAACACAATACACAGGGGGAGAAGGTAGATCCTGTAGATACGTTCGTACTGAGATTCTCAAGAGTGTACAGAGCGCCTCCTGTGTGCTGGGCACAGAGCACCTTCCAGGGGAGCACTGACTCCTTTCAGCATCACAACAGCCTCGTAAGGTAGGTACTATTGTCCCCATGTTACACACAGAACCGCTGAGCCTGCGGTCACACAGCTGCCAAGTGGCAGAGCCAGGGTGCAACCCAGGCAGCTGGGCCCCAGCGTTCGTGCCCTTAACCACACGTCATTCTGTCTCTCAGAAAGGTCTGGCCTGCTCACTAAGTGCCAGGCACTGTTCTAAGTATCTGATGTGGCTCGTTGATCGACGGGCCTCATCACCCTGTGCAGCAGGGACTTGGAGGGGAGGTGCTGAGTCCAGTAGATGAGGCGGGTCTGAACCTGCCAAGCGCACCCACCCGGGTGGGAACAGGACCAGGACTTGACCTGGACGCCCCTCAGCGAGCGAGATCATCAGGGCGCTCGGCCTCTGCAGGCAGGCCCACTGCTGCCCCCGGGCTCAGGGCAGCGCCAAGGGAGTGCAGGGAGGGGCAGCTTACCTTGTAGAGCTGGTGAAAGCCAAACGCTATCCCTGCCATGATGATGGCCAAGGCGCTGTAATCTCTCCACCGGGAACCCGCAGGGCCTAAGGTCAGGGGAAAAGGCATGTCAGGAGAAGAGGCATTGGCACTGGCACTCACCCCCCTGAGGCAAGAGAGCACGTGGATTCAGGCTCCTCATCTCAGCCGGGGTGTGTGTCTTGTGCTCAGATGGGGGGTGAGCATCAGGATGCGTCTGGGCTGCGTCTCCCTCCTCCTCCCAGGCCCCTGGACTGTGCAGCTGCCGTGGGCTGGTGTCTAGACGGGCTGAGGCCCGGGGTGGGAGGTGGGCGGCAGAGGCGATCTGAAGACCTAGGGCACGGGCTCCACTTCGAGGAATAAAGGATCCAGTGAGGCTGCCATGAGCACACCTAGGTGTGCACGAATACACGCCCACACACCCTCTTACGTGAGCTTGGAGCCACCTCAGAGCAGGGCAAAGTCTGCATCACCTGTTTATTCAACTTGATGAAGCCCTGACAGGGTGCACGACAGTGCCGTAGGCACGGGTTACAGTGGTGGCGAGACCCCTGCCCTGTTCTGCTCTCACATTGAGCCTGGTGGAGAGGAGACAGCCTACCAACAACCGAACGAGGTGGCTCCGGACAGCGATCGAGAACACCGAACGGGACCAGGAGAGAGTGCGGATGGCAGGGCCTCGGAGGAGGATGCCGAGACCTGTGCGGTCCCGGGCACGGCGCTCCAGGCAGGGGACAAGAAGTGCAAAGGCTGAGGCTGACCTGTGCTCAAGCAGACGGGGGAGCCCCTGGGCTTCACCCAGGGTGACGGGGTTACTGCTGGCCAAGAGACAGCAAGAGCAGAGAGGGGAGCGGTGGGGGGAGCGGGGTGGGGGGCAGGTGGGAAAGGCTGGCCTGGCGGTGAGCGCTCCCAAGGAACCTGCCCATCGTTTCACAAGCAGTGGGGTCACTGAAGGCTCTGAATCAGGGAGTGACGTGGTCAGCTCTGTGTTTTGGGAGAACATCAGGGAGCACCGAGAGCAGCTACAGGTGGGAGGCCGTGGAGGAGAGAAAGCAGGGAGAGGCTACCGCAAGGGGCCTCCAAAGGCAAGAGGGACTGAGCCCAGGACGGACCGTCTCAGGGGATCCGGACACAGGCAGCTGGTCTTCATGTAGGATCAGGCCCTTCGGAACACAAAGTCCCCTCCAACCCCTGAATGAACTTCTAGTGCCAGAGGAGGAGAGGAGAGTTTTCTACTTCATAAACTTCCCCACGAACTGTTTACAAGGGCTTTCATGTCCATAACCTGATGTGACGCCCAGCGATTCTGTCAGGCACACGGGAAAGCACGAGCTCCTTCTGGAACGTCTACCTGAAGCAGCCACGTCCAGGCCACCCAGCTGCCTCCTCTCAAGGGACCAGCCACTGGGCAGGGGGCGGTGGGGGGAGGGGTGCGTGGGCCACTGTTTCCAGAACCATCCGTGGTGCAGGACACCACCAGTCTGTGGACTCAGACCAGGTGCCAGGACAGTGACCCAGAAGGCACCCACCCAAGGCACGCTGCTGCGACAAGGACCTGGGATCTGGAAGTGGATCTATGAGAGAAGGTGAGGAAGGAAGAGCCACCGCACTCCACACGCGGCCGGGCGCCTCATCTCCTCCAAGACGGACGCCTGTGACTCCAACCGTCCCCCTCCCCTGGGCCTGCAGGTACTGGCCACGTCCTGGCACTTCATGACCAAAGGAGAGCAGGAGAGGGGCCGTTCTTAAAGTCCTTGGATGTGAGCACATGGGGAGGAGGCGCTGCTGGCATGCAGTCTGATCGGGGATCCAAGTGGCAAAGACCTCCAAGGGGGCAGGGAGGATGCTCCCTCTTCCCTGAGCTGCTGAAGGGGGCTCTCAGGAGGCAGAGACGATGGTGATGGGAGAGCCTGGAAGAGTGTCTCTCCCTGGCCACCCGACCCTGCCCCTGCCTGTGGATTCCACACGAGTTTCCCAATGTGGCCCAGCCCGGAGTCTCCTGCACAGACTGTGATCAACTCCCTTCTTGAGCTTACAGGTTTTGAATAGGTAATACACGCACATGATCTAAACATCACACAGCACACGTCAGTCTACTGCAGAGAGGCTTCCTCCACCACCAAGAACCACTGTGTTAATAGTTTCTTCTTTATCCTGCAGAGAATTTTTATGCAAGTATGAGGCAACACACATGGGCATCATTTTCCTTCTCTTTTCCCCCATTTCTCATTCTTCTTTTTTGCTAATGCTGCATAATATTCCATTAAACCAATTCCCTAATGATGGACATTTAGATGATTTCCAGTCTTTTCCTATTTCACACAACGCTGCCATCAGTGAGCCTGTACATATGGCATCTCATGTACATGTACAAGTCCATCTGTAAACGTGAACTCCTAGGAGGCTGGGCCAGAGCAGTCTGAGATAGTCTGCCAAACTGTCCTCCATGGGGGCTGAACCAGTTCATTCCCACCTGTTTCCTCACAGCCACCCCAATGTAATGGGTTAAGCACACGCACAGATTTCTGCCAGTACTAGAGCAAAACAACAGTACCTCCCTCTAGCTTTAATTTGCATTTACCTTATTACAAGTGAGGACTGAGCAATCTTTTCATCTGCATCTCCTTTTTGGTATACTATATGTTCCCTACTTTTCTACTCAATTTCTTTATTAATTTCCTTCCCCAATTCATGGAAACTTCTTATACAACAGGGAAATTAGCCCTCTGTCTGTGAAAGGAGTTGTAAAAGTTCTTCCTAGTATATTTTTCTTTTGACTCTGCTTATGGTCTGCTTTTTGTGGCACAGAGTGTTTTCATGTTTACGTAAACATATCGATCTATTCTATTACGGGTTCTGGGGTTTGGGTCACGGCGAGCCAAGACTCCCCACTCCTCTCCACGGTTGCACGGTGACACTCAGGGTTCACGTCTACACACTGTCTCCAGAAGGGAGCTCTGCTGCTTTGACCTGCAGTGAACACCCCCATCCGATGAGGAGCGACACAGAGAAGCGACCGCTGATCGTGAAATGGAAAACCCTGAGACGAGACCACTGAGGTAGACCTTTCACTGTGACGGTGAGAAGCCAGGAGGCTCCAGGTCCCAAGCAGGCACCTCTCTTGGCTCCGCCTGCTCTGCTCTGACTGCCTTGATTCCAACATCTGGTGCAAGTTCATTTTTAGGAGGAAAAATCAAAGACAGAGTAACCTTGCCACTTTTCAAAAGAGTCGCTGTGGATTGCAGCCCCACGCTGTTCCGTGGGGCTTCAATCCACACCCAGAACATCCATCTGTGCTGCGAAAATCCCCAGTATTCAAAATGGGCACATGTCCAGAAAGTTCTACTCACCAGTGACTTCTCAAATACCCACTAAATATCTTACAGGAAAACAGTTGCAACTGGCCTGAAAACTGGACCAGAACCCAGAGTTTGCTGCATCCTTCTTCTTTCCTGCAAACACACAGTGCATGCCTTGAGAAGTGCAGCCTCTCGTTCCGGGTAACACAGCCGAGGCTGAGCAGATGCTGCCAGGTCAAGGGTCCAAGAACCAGGACCCCTCCTACCGCTGCTCCCCGCTCTCCGGAGCCTGACCTCCTCAAGCACCAAGAAACACCTGTGGCTCCCTGCCAGCCGCACCTTCACCCCCGCACCGCTCCTTGTTTCTGCCGTGCTCACGTTAAGAACATTTTATTGCCCCCTGGTTTTCATTATTAATGAAAAGGGACCAGAATGATCTTTCCTAAAGTTCAGAGAGTCTATAAAGACAAGAAGCTGAAATGCCATTTTACTCGTTTTGGAGATGTGTGATACAATCCTGTCTTGTGGCAAAATGAAAAAAGAGAAAAACTAAGACGGAGCTAACTCTTATCCGTGGCACGCCTTGCAAGGGGTACAGACCAGGGCAACTGAGAAAGCACTCGGCATGACCCCAAACTAGCTCAGACCCCAGCCACGACCACCTGGAGCCCTCCCCGCTGCCCACCCTGGGGCCAATTTTTTCCAAGCCCAGTGCAGACCCCCAATGAGGGAACCCAGGGCACCTCGGAGCTACAGCCTCTTGTCACTATGCTCCTGAATGTCCAGAAAATACAGTCGAGGCAGAAGATAGGGCCAGTCGTTCTTCTGCTCCAGCTCAAAGGCAAGGGAAGTGGAATGAATGGGCTTTTCAAAAGCTTCAGAGCCTCTAGCCTGACAAAGACGCCCACCTGCAGACAAGGCAGACTGGGGGCCAAGCTGGCAAGAGGCCTGGTTCCACACCACCACCAGATGGTCCCAAAGACAGTTTTCTCTTCTCATCAAGCACAGACCATTTGACTGAAGGCGGCAGAGCTTTGCTAGATTTAAAGAAGCCAGGGACAGTGAACATTACTACATCAGTCATAACAGGTGTCTGTCAGCGAGTTTCCCAGAGACACCAGCAATAATACAAGTGAAAAGACTCAATAAGTTTGACATTCTGAGGACAACAAGAGAAAAGGAAGAGCCAGAGTGAAGTTCGGGAGGTGTACGGGCAGAGGGAAATGACTTAGAATACACAGAGAGGGGCTTAAGTAAAAAAGGGTGCCTTGAAATTGGGACATACAGAATGCGTTGCCTTGGGTGCCTGCCTACAGTTTCCCACAGGCTTAGGAACAACAAGGTAAATAAACAAGAAAAGAAAGACAACTCAAGTTTCATCAGATATATCAAGAGTCTTAAAGATTTTCTAGCCCAAATCTCTCAAGGGACAGATGGGGAACAAAGACTCTGAGATATTATGTACATGCCTGTAAGGTTAACAGGTAGTCCGTGCCAAATTAGAACCTGGGTCTTCTGAATCCCAAACTAGCACACTTTCCACTGTTACACATTTATCATCAAAGGACCTTGAAATGGTAGAACTCTACTGAAGTACCACTCTCTATACTTCTGGCCACTTAAATAAAAATTTACTGAAATCCCCAAAAAATAAAAAACAAAAGATGAAGAACCCAGGGACAATGATATTTTTTACTGTCATTCAGATTCCAATTGTCTCCAGCACTCGCCCAACGGGCTTGACTCGCCAACTCGTCGAAAGGCCCAGCACTTTACCGGCACCTCATGGCTGGCCTCTCCTGAGGATGAACAGGCAGTCGACTGCGGCAGCATTTCTCATCCTGCACAGCTGCGCATTTCTGGGACTGCCTTCGTGTCTGAGGCTGCAACGAGGTCAGAGGTCAGACTACTGTAGGGGGAAGAGCGTCAGGTTCCTTGGAGCTCAACGCCTTCCTTACCCTCCCAAGGACTCCATCAACTAGCCTGAGCTCTGACAGTGCCCACAGGCCCTGCCTGCCCAAAAGGCTAGGGCTTCCGGTGAATCCACGGTGTATGGCAGCCGCCTCAGGGGCAGGAAAGCTGAACCCTAGGGCTCCCTAACCCTTCACTGAACACCAACTAAACCAACATTACTCAGTTCCTTTATTTGTATCTCAACCTACCAAGAGACTCTCACCTAGCAGGCGAGAACAGACATCACCAAATAAGGACACACATGTGGAGTGGGAATCGCGCACACAACACGGCATGAAACCACCGACTCAGGGACTCTCGGACACCAAGGAAATCCCACAATCCAGTAAAGAATCATCAACAAAAGAGAGCTGAAAGCTGTCATGAAATCATCCTGCTGAGACGATCTGGATCCAGTGATGTACTGGCTGACAACAGGGAGACGCTATCAAGTCCTTGGGGAGGCCGGCAGCCTGAGCACAGGGCAGGGCAGTGGCAGGCACTGGGCAAGCCTAGCTGCGGTCCCCTCCAGGCTCTTCAAGGCTGGAGCCGTGACTCCACAAAGCAGTAGCTTCTCAAATCGTCCCATCAGCTTTGTTCGCAAGGCACGCTGAAAACTGAATGATAAGACAGGCTCATCCACAGTGAGGTACTGGAATAAAGCCAGTCCGCCAGGTCAGTGCTTGTTACAGGAAAGGACTGCCAGGCTAAATGCACAGGGAGACTGGTGACCAGCTGAAAGGTACCACAGGCCGAGCTGTGGATGGCTGGCGGCGGCCAGAAAGACAAACCGGCCCAGAGCACAGCAGCTAGTAACAGAGCAGCTCTGCTCTGAACAGAAGCACCTGGGCAGCCTGGAAGGCAAAGGCACCACAGCAGCCCAACAGAAGTCACATTTGAAACCCCATGAACGTCCTGGGACAGACGACCTTTTCCACGTCTCATGGGCTGCAATGCTTTCAGCAGTGTCATCGTGAGGCAGGAAGGACACGGAGAGGCATATCCACATCCTCACTCACAGACTAAAACATATGAGCTCTAATGAAACTGTAAGAATGCAGAAGAGTCCGGAAATGGACCCAGGCTTGTGTGGTCAACTGAGTGTTGACAAAGAAGCCAAGGCAGTTCTATGAGAAACGGATAATCTTCACAACAATTGTGCTGGGACAACTGGATATCTGTAGGGGGGTAAAAAATGAACCTTGACCCTTTCCTTACACCATACATAAAACTTAACTCAAAATAGATCATACACCTCAACAAAAAAGAAAAAACTGTAAGAAAACAGAAAACACAGAAGAAAATCTTTGCAACCTTGGGGTAGGCAAACACATCCTAAGATACAAAAAGCATGAACCAGGGACTTCTCTGGCAGTCCAGTGGCTAAGACTTCGCCTTCCAATGCAGGGGGTGCGGATTCGATCCCTGGTTGGGAGCCAAGCTCCCACATGCTTCGGGGCCAGAAAATTGAAAAACATAAAACAGAAGCAATATTGTAACAAATTCAATAAAGACCTAAAAAAAATGGTCCACGTCAAAAAATCTTTAAAAAACAAAACATAAACAAACCAAAAAAAGTATGAACCATAAAAGGAAAAAAAATGACAAAATGGACATCACCAAAATTTTAAGCTTTTGCTTTTCAAAAGGCACTGTCAAGAAAATATCTCCATAGGCTGGGAGAAAACATCTACAAAACATATATCTGATAAAGGACCTGTAACCAGAATATACAAAGACCTTTTACAGCTCAATAATAAAAAGACAAACAAGGTGATTTTTAAAAGTGACACTTCACAAAAGTACATGAATGGCCAATAAACACATGAAAATATGCTTGACATCACTAGTCATTAGAGAAACACAAATTAAAAGTACAATGAGATTCTATTACCTACACATTAGACTGGTTAGACTTAAAAACTGAGAATATCAAATGTTGACAAGGATGTGGAGCTACTGAAATTCTCACACATTGCTGATGGGAATGTAGAATGGCACAACCAGGAGACTTCTCTGGTGGTCCACTGGTTAAGACTCCGCGCTTCCACTGCAGGGGGCGAGGGTTCGATCCCTGGTTGGGGAACTGGGATCCCACATGCCTCGTGGCACAGCCAAAAAATAAAAATAAAAATAAATTTTTTAAAAAGAATAATATAGAAAAAAAGTTTAAAAAAATGAAATGCCACAACCATTTTGGAAAATAGGTTTACAATATCTTACAAAGTTAAACATACACCTAACATGTGACTAAGGCATTCCACTCTCAAGTATTTACCTAAAAGAAAGGAAATATCTGTGCATACAAAGACTTCTTGTACATGAATGTCATAGAAGCATTATTCATAATAGCCCCAAACTGGAAACAACCCAAACAGCCACCAATGGTCAATGGATAAACAAACTGTGAAATAACCGTACATCGGAGTCACGGGAGTTAGCAAACTCTGCCCAGTTGGCCAAGTCCCACCTCATCCTGCTTTTTTTTCAGCTGTGAGCTCAGAATGGTTTTCATATTTTTAAAGGATGGGGGGTGGGGGGGTATATGTGACAGAAACATGTAGTTCACAAAGTCTAAAATATTTTCTACCTGGATCAATCTCAAAAGCATTACGTTAAGATACCAAAGACTATGTGCTGTACGATCCCATTCACATGAAATTTTAGTCTTTCGTTATAGTACATGAAACTATAGTACTGGTTACACGAGTTGAGTTACAGTATGTACAACTCATCAAAGTGTACACTTAAAATGGATTAATCTTATTGTATATAAATTATACTTCAAAAAAGCTGATTAGAGGGCTTCCCTGGTGGTGCAGTGGTTAAGAATCCTCCTACCAATGCAGGGGTCACAGGTTCGAGCCCTGGTCCGGGAAGATCCCACATGCCGCGGAGCAACTAAGCCCGTGCACCACAGCTACTGAGCCTGTGTTCTAGAGCCTGCGAGCCACAACTACTGAGCCCATGTGCCACAACTACTGAAGCCCACGCACCTAGAGCCTGTGCTCCGCAACAAGAGAAGCCACTGCAATGAGAAGCCCATGCACTGCAACGAAGAGTAGCCCCCGCTTGCTGCAACTAGAGAAAAACTGCGTGCAGCAACGAAGACCCAAAAATAAAATAAATTTTAAAAAAAGCTGATAAGAAAAAAATTAAGAAGCCAGAAATATAGAACTGCTATATGAGCAAGCAATCGCACTCCTAGATGGCTACCCAGGAGGAATGAGAACGTACGTCCACGCACTTGCCCACACGCTCAGCAGCATGAGTCCTGTGGCCAAAACTGGAAACAACTTAAATGTTCACCAACTGGTGAACTGACAGACAAAATGTGGCCCATCCATACAATGGGATACTAGTCAACAATAAAAAGGAAGGAAGTATTGCTACATGATACAACATGGAGAACCTCAAAAACATGCTAAGTGAAAGAAGGAAGGTACAAGGGATCACATACTGTATGATTCCATTTACCTGAAATGCCCAGCAAAGGTAAATTTACAGTGGTGGAAAGTAGCTTAGTGGTTGCCTGGAGCTGGAGGTAAGATTAACAGTAAATGAGCACAAAGGATCTTATTTGGAGAATGAAAGGCCTCTAAAACTGATAGATGAGTGCATCGTTCAGTAAAGTTATTAAAAATCATTTGATTGGACACTTGAAATGGGCGGGTTTTATAGTATGTAAAATATACTTCAATAGCTTAAAAATTTTTTTTAAATAAGGCTAGAAACAGACCCATGTATATATAAACAATTGCATTTTGATAAAGGGACACATAACTCACTGGGGACAGGATAATCTTTTGAACATCTGGTGGTGGCACAGGGGACAACCATTAGGGAAAAATGAACCTTGACCTTCACATTACACCACACACAAAAGTTAACTGACAGTGAATCACAGATCTCAACATAAAAGCTAACACTATAAAACTTCAAGAAGAAAACACAGGGGAAAGTCTCTCCAACTTTGGGGTAAGCAAAGGCTTCACATGTAGGACACAAAAACCATGAATTGTTAAAAAAAAAAAAAAAGATAAATGGATGTCATCAATTTTAAAATCTTTTGTTTTTCAAAAGGCAACGTAAAGCAAAAGAAAAAGTTAGCCACAGACTGGGAAGACATACTAACCATGCATACACCTGACAAAGAACCTGAATCTAGAATATATAAGAACTCTTCCAACTCAATAATAAGAAGATAATTTAAAAAGGACAAAGATTGGAACAGACACTTCACAAAAGAAGATATGTAAATGGACAATAAGCATATAAAAAGATGCTCAACATTATTAGTCTTCACAGAAATGTAAACTCAAACGACTGAGTCTCCACTATACACACATTAAAGCTGCTAAAATTAAAAAGACTGAGAATACCAACCGTTAGTGAGGATATGCAGCAACCAGAACTCGTACACTGCTGATGGGAATGTAAAATGGTACAACCACTTTGAAAAACAGGTTGGCAGTTTCTTATAAGGTGAAACTTACACTTAACCTCTGACCTAGCAATTCCACTCCTAGACATTTACGCAAGAGAAATAAAAACAGACACAGACTTGTACACAAATGTTTAAAAGAGCTTTATTCGTAACAGCTCAATACTGGGAACAGCCCAAAGCCAGAAGCCCATCAACTGGTAAATGGATAAACAAACCACAGCGCGTCCTAACCAAGGAATACGGCTCTGTGATAAAAACGGAGGCAACTTCTGATATGCACAATTTGGATGGAGCTCAAAAACATGATGCTGAGCGAAAGAAGCCAGGCATGAGAGGGGACATACTGTACTATTCATGCAAAACCCTAGGAAAGATAAGTCTAATGGGCAGCAACAGAAAGCAGACCAGGAGTTGCCCCAGCGTCAGGGCAGGTTGGCACTGATTGGGAACAGGTCACGGGGAATCTTCTGGGGTGCCAGAAATGTTCTACAATGATGATGGCTACAGGGCAGTGTACACTTGTTAAAACTCAAATTGTACAACTAAAATGGATGCATTACTTTATGTAAAATATACCTCAATAAAGCTGTTTTTTGTTGTTGTTGTTTTTAAAGTCTGTTCAGATTTTTTTTTTTTTTTTTTTTTTTTTTGCTGTACGCGGGCCTCTCACTGTTGTGGCCTCTCCCGCTGCGGAGCACAGGCTCCGGACGCGCAGGCTCAGCGGCCATGGCTCACGGGCCCAGCCGCTCCGCGGCATGTGGGATCTTCCCGGACCGGGGCACGAACTCGCGTCCCCTGCATCGGCAGGCGGACTCTCAACCACTGTGCCACCAGGGAAGCCCAGATTTTTTTTTTTTTTAAAAGAAGACAGAGAGCTAAAAGAAGTCAGCAGTGACTGAGAACAATACCCAGCAGGGTGGGTTCTAAGTTCTCTCTCTGCTCAGTTAAGCAGCTGAGACCAAGGGAAGAAGCAAGAGGTAAGATTTCTAATTCAACTTTTTAAAGGACCCTGTATTATTTGATAGTTACAAAAGAATGTAACATTTAGATAAGTTATGAAAGATGACAATAAGATGCAATCCTAAACCCACCTACTTTACCGGTTAAAACTTTCCAAATACCATGGAAACTAGCCACATCTTCCTCTTCACTCAGAGGTAACCATTAACCTGAATTTAGTGTTAATTCCAACTCAAACTTTCTATGGGATATAAAAGCTGGGAACATGCCCACCAGAACAAGGACTGCATTTCTCAGCCTTCTTGCAGACAGGTATGGCCGCATGGTTGAGTTCCAGCCAATGGGGAGAAAGGGGAAGGGATGTGGGCGGTTTCCAGGAGGTGTCCTTAGAAGGTGACTTGCCGTTTTCCTTCCTTCTCCCTGTTCTTGCTTGTTGGACAGCAGAGAGGACAGCTGGTGCTGGAGCAGTCACACTGGAACGCAAGCTGGATGCCAGCCAGGTGTGAGCGATGCAGGGGTCCCTGAGGACCACAGGGCCAGTGCGGCAGCCTGGACTGCCTATGTTCACGTAGAAAAAGAGTCCTTTGTTTTGTTATTTGTTGCAGCATCTTATACAGCCAACACAGGCTGTACTGTCAGCACAGCCATGATCCTGGCCACCACCAACAGAAAGGCTCTTCCAATGGTCTAAGAAGCCTAAGGTAAGGACGTCTCCACCCAGACTGTAACGCCTGCCCTCTGCAATATCCACACGTGGCATTTATTCGGCAGCCACAAGGCACCACACTGGGCATTCTACAAAGCAAACAAAACGGACAGGCGCTGGCCTTTGACGAGCTGCTATTCCAAACCAGTCACATGGACAAAAGAAGAAAAGTACCACTGCCTCAGAATTAGAGAAATGTTTCCTTCATATATAAACCAGTAACTTTTATGTAGCAAAAAGTGAGATTTGTGTGCGAAACCGACAGAGAAATGGAAGAGAGAAAGAGAGAGAGAAACGGGAGAGATTCTTCCCCTCCCCATTCAGGTCTTGGTGGGAACAGAGAGGCTGTTCACAGCGCCACCTCCGTTCACACTCACCTCCAGAGTCACTTACACCCTCCCCACCCCCAGCTTCTAGGTGTCTCCATGGACCTGCTTCATCCAGAAGGCCTGGCCTGAGATCAGCACCCTGGGGGTTTCTTTGTTCTTAACTCCTGAAAGCTCTCACTATTCACACCATACAAGATGGCATGGGTTAGCTTTTGCTGTCCCGCCCCAAGCATGGGGCTTCCCTCTACATTAAACCGGGGCTTCCTGAGGCAAGGCCTGTCCCCGACTTCCGCGGCCTGCTCCACACAGAGCACACAGGAGGCCTCACTGACTGGCTACCTGGGCATCAACCCCAAGAGTTGATGGTATTACTCAGCAGCCTTGCAGTTCTCAAGCACACGTCCACCATCATTTATTCATTCAACAAGTGTTTCTGGAAAACCTGCTAAGTCAGAACCTCGGGCCATAGATTTAAAAAAAAGCCTCTGAGCTCAAGAAACTCACAGTTTAACAGGAAGTAAGTAAATATTTCAGTGTAGTGTGGTGGCGAGCAGGGGGCTGATCAAGGCAAGGGGAACCTCCATCCCAGTTGGAATGGAGGCATTTGAAAGGGAGTTAAGGGCAGAGCATCTGGACCCCTGTCGCAGCCAGCACACACCCAGCATGTCTTCTCTAATTCCCCACACAGCATCTGCTCCGATGGTACAAATAATTTTAATCATAGTCTAAGAATAATACAGTCAAATAGGTAATACAGCCTCAAAAATAATTACACAATGCATTTCAAAGTAAAAAAGCCATGTGATTTTGACTGTCTTCCGTCAGGGTGATGACCTGGCGGCCAACTCCCTCGGGTCGTCTCTTCCGACATTCCTATCCCGTGTTGCAGCCGCTCTGACCATCACATGGTTTCACGTCCATGTGGCTTTGCCTTAGCTTGGATGCTCCGGTCCATCCTGTCTGGTCACTGTACCAATCATGCCCCAGGTCCAGTTAGGCATCTCCCGCTCCCTGAGGTGTCCCTTCACCTTGTCTGTGCCACCATCCTGGGCTGGCCTCATAGCACTGCCGTGTTCCCTTAACTGACTTTCCTACTGGACAGCAGGGCTGGAGAGAGAGACCAGCCAGGCCTTAATCGTCCCATCCCAGGGGTCCGGCACAGTGCCTGGCACACGGCAGGCATGCAGTAATCAATGCTCCCTCAGGGACCTAAGACAATCACGGGAAAGTTTATGTTACTAAACAGGGCCAGAAGAGAAACAAACTGAGAAAGAACACACAACACTCTCTCAGGATTTCTAATGAAATGTCAAAGCCTTTCACCAACCTCAGACATTTACATCCTATTTTAAGAAGAGGCAACTGAAGCTGTAGGTCAGTCTTTGAAAAAGCCTAAATTGTTTACCAAAGACAGTGGGGGGGGGGAATATTTAAGCCTAAGAAAAATTATTATCGTACAAAATGCACACTGGCCTTGCCTGTATTTCAAAGCTACCTTGCTTTCTTGTCTCTCTGGAAGGAAAGAAGAAAAGTCATCTTAGAATGAATGAATCAGTCAAGCATTTACAAGGACTTTAGTTCAGGACTGCGTTAGGCTCTGCACATAGACACGCACACTGATTCCTGCTTCAAAGTCGAACAAAAAGAAACCAAAACGAGAAACAGAAGATGTCAAATTTCCTCTTGCATCCCGGCCTGACTTTTCCTGAGCTCTACCCGACTTTCTTTTAAGCGCTGACAACTCTGGTTTATTCTCACACCAGGTGACACCAAGCTTCCCCTGGTGTCAACCTCCTCCCACTTTCACAAAGCCTTCTCTGACTTCTCGAGCCCACATTAATTTTTCTCTTTTCTGTATTCCTGTGGAGTTTCTTGTCTGTATAATTAATTTTGGCATTAAATCACAATGTCTTATATTATTATCTTTTTCTTAAGAGTTTATCTTATCTCTCCCAGAGAGCCTGTAAGATTCTTAAAGATCATGTTTTGAATCTCTCATGATACTGTACTGAGCAAATAGCAGGTTCTTAATAAACAGTGATGAACTGGTGCCATTTCTGCTAGGTCTCCATGTTCTCTTTGCTGATGCTGGCATTCACTAACATCTCAAGGTCAACCACATTCACCAAAAAGCAGAGATATCGAAAGAGGCACCGAGTGGGACACCTGCCACCAAGCAGGAGGGCGGGCAAGTCCAGAGGTGACGATCCCCGAGCACTGGCCTCCCAGGGGTGGTCTTGGAAAAGCCACCCTTCCTGGAGACTTGAGCATTTGGGGCTGAGCCCAGAAAATCCCATTTTCTAGGCTTGGGCTCAGAGATGGAATGTCCTTAAAAAGCCAAGAAGTGGGAAGGAAAGGGCTGCCCGAGCTCCAGGTGTAAAATCTGCAGGAACACACATGAATGGTGGCCATAAATCCCTCCCAGGACGCAGACAATGCCTCGGTGATAAGCATGCAGATTGCATGCCTAGTTCAGAAACTCCCCTGAGTTTGCTTGTAATTAAGGGGGTTAGAAAGGTAAAAAAAATATATAAACCCAATTAATCATTTAAATACTTAAAGTCAGATTTTTTCCTCACTCCAGCATTAGTATATTTCATAACGCCAGCAGCAGACAGCCCTGGTTTTTACTGGGGTTCATTTTAGAGCATGTTTAAACTAGTCAGATTGAGTGATGCTTCCAGCAACTAATCGCATGTCAAATAAAAGATATTTTATGTAATAAATTACCGCTACAAGTAATTCAAATGTCATTTATCAGTTTTATTATCAGTCAGGCAAAGTCTTGTTTCTCTATATTAATCAAAATCAAGCTTTTTTTTTTTTTTTGGAGTAGTTTTGACACCTCTTGGCAAAAGTACAGGAGTGAAGCGGTGGAGTCACCCCCAAGCCGAGAGGAGCGGGGTAACGGTACAAGAAGAATGAAGCTCGAGGGTGACAACTAAAAAACTCCAGGTATTTAAAATTACCATTACCATTGTTTTTATACTAGCGTCAAAGCAGGAAGGAGTCTGTCTCTAAGAAGATGTATTTTATTTTTAGGGCTGGGAGACTCTTAAAAATACTCCTACCTAAATACCTAAACGCGTAATGCTTCTTCTCAGAGAGATCTGGGCAGGAGAGTGATTTAAATGACTGAATCGCCCCTCCCAGACCCATTCTTTTGCCTCTTCAGAAAGACTAGCAGTTTAACCCTTTGTGCCCACTGAAAGTAGGCAAACGCATGATGCTTTAGGCCAACTCTGTGACCAACAGAACAATTTGTTCTGAGCAAGAAGTTTCCAAGTAGCGGAGAGACCTGTTTGGTATTAAGCCATGGAGGAAACAGCTGGAATAGAACAGATGTGCATTTTAGAAAATTCTGCACCCCAGCTGCCACTGCCCGTCCTCAACAAATCCCATCAAACCTTGGGCGCAGGGACACACCTGAAGAAAAAGTGTGGAGACTTAGCCTTTGGTTTAAAAGAAACACAGAGACTATGTTTAGTGATCCGAAGCAACACAATGGATCGAAAAGAACGTCAGCCAGGATCGAGAATGAGTCCCAGGCTGACAAATAGCTGCCACTGACTCAGCAGCCCCAGTACAAGGCTCATCACTGAGCACTGGTCTCAGAGGTCACACGACACCAGTGGTTTGTTAGACAAGATGACCACGGATGAGATCAACTTGAGTTCGTGCTACCTGGCCTCACCCATTCAGCCTTTTCCAGAGAGCAAAAGAAAGGTGATATCTAAACGAGACCTGTGACACACAAAGCAGATTCTAACCTGCTGCCTGGCCCCCCGCGCTGTCTATACGGAAGACTGCACTTCCCTAGCTGTGGGAAGGACGGCAAAGTGGGGGCCAGAAGGCAGTTCCAGGCCACGTGGTGGGGATCAAAACAAGTCTGGCATTTTAAATTGCGCCTTTTAAAATCTGATATCTGACACTTTAAAATCATGTTTTGAAAAAAAGAAAACTTCCGAGATAGACCATTAAAATGAAGACAATTACAGAAAAGGCATTTTGAAAGACAGCAGATCCAAGGCTGAAGTCTTATGTTAAACACACAAAACTGAGCAATTTTCCATTGCTTCGGAGTCAATTTTAACCTTTTTAGGTTTTTCATAAGTGACTTAAAGAAGGAGTTCTGCCTATATTTTGGAAGTGTACATTTATTACTAGCTTAAAGAAGCTTTATTGCTAAAAGTAGCTTTCATTTAAAAACAACAAAAACCTCTCATGGGTCATGTTCTCATGTAATAATTAAAAGCTGAATTCAAAAAGGACCTTCACATTTAATGTGAAATTCTCTAACAGATCGCTACTACATAAATATACATGGTATAGCCAGGACAAGGAAGGAAGGAAGGAAGAAAAGGAGGGTGGGGCGAGGAAGCCTAAATCTACTAATATTAACTTTAAAAGATAAAACTAGGAGACAAGTTATTTCAGTGACCAAACAAGAATGCACCCATAAATCAGATGTTTATGTTCTTATTAGTGAAACAGTAACATGCAAAGAGCACTGACATAAGAAAACGGAAAGTGAACCAATAAATACTTTTACAGATTCCTGCTTGAGACCAAAATACTTGAAACAATACAATAATCCCATTTATTCTGGTACCTTGTGTCTTAAACCTCTGTCACATACTTAAAAGTTCGTCTGGAAGAGGATTTGGGTGTGTCACACTCTTTTGGAAAAACCCAAGAGCCATCTCCTACTCCCAGTACCCCCCCTGCCACGCTTGCTGACTCTGGGAGACGTGAAGCGCTGCCCTTTGGCCAGAGTCCTGAATCCCAGTCAAGGTTAAAGCCAGAGTTTGAGCGGGTGACTTACTATATGGCTGCGAAATGAGGTGAGGGGGCTGGACAGGAACCACCTGTGTGGCTGGGCCCAAGGACGCAGGCTCATCGGCAGCCGTGCCCGACTGCTGGAAAGCCAAATCAATCTCTTCATCCGTCAGCCCTGGGGAAGAAGAGGACATAATTGCAGGTGAGTACCTTTTGCCACCGTCCATGGCTGCAACGAAATCATTTGAGAAAAGACCTTAGAGTCATAGGATGCCTAGCATCCTGGTAAGTTGCTTCCCCGATTTCGGATTCTCTGGAACCTATCTCAGCTGCAATTTAACCTTAAGCGACAGAATATTAGCCTCAACACTGCTTCCAAATGTGGCTCATTCAATTTCCTTAATTTATCCTTGAGTTTATTGCTGCTTTTGAAGTCTCTCCGCACTGCAATTCTCCATTCTTCCCCGAAAACAGATACCATCAACTGCAAATGTGGCTCATTTTAATCTGTAATGGTGTTAAAAAAAAAAAGGGGGGGGGGAAACTAACAATAATGCATGAAAACAGACAGGGAAACAAAAAACTAATTATTGGGTGAGAAGACTAATTAGTCTAGATCGTTTCTGAAGACGGGAATAATTTGCTTTATTTTATGACAAATGCAGAAATAAAAAGAAAAATCAGGACTGACTGTGATTAGTATGAATGGGATATAGAATGTAAAGAAGAAAATAAAACAAGAAAACAGATCAAAACAAGGCCAGGCCCAAACTTTCAGATGATTATTACTCTAGACTATCACAGGCTGCCTATATCGCCTTTGGCTAGTTTTTCTTTTTCCTTTTTCTTTTTTAAATCCTCCCAACACTCTAAACCACAGTGCACTTGGGACATCAGGAAATTGCAGGGCGCCATCTGCAGTGGTTATGACATGTGGAGAGGCTTTGCCCAAGGAGGAATAAAAGGCAAGTGAAAAACCCAGGAAGACGACATTTCCAGTGGGCGCACAGCCGGAATATTTCAACAGGTCGGAGGCAGACCGGGGACGCCGGCTCTCGGGGGAGAGGACGAGGGCACTGACCAATCCAAAGCATCTGCACGAGGAGTGGCTCACAGGTGTGAGAGAGACTTCCCCACAGGGCAGCTCTGTGTCGCAGGGGAAGCAACCGTGTGCACAAAAGTGCTCCAAGTGCTGCGACTGGGAGAAGCAGGTGGGAGGTCACTGCTAGTCTTTGCAAAAGAGCACTCTGGCCGGCCCGAGCTGTTCTGGGAATCCCGACATCCAGTCCAGCCACAACACAGAACTTTTAAACTAGAGCCGAGAGCTCTTCCATATCGGGCCGGCAGCTCTCCATCGGAGGCCCGCAGCGTGGTCTATCTGTCCGTGGGGGAGGTGAAGTACAAGGAGGCTCTGAGGGTCAGCACCTCCCGAAGCACGGTGCCTCGAGCTCTGTGCCAAGGGGCTAGCCAGCGGAGCCCATTAATGCTCTAAGCACAGTGCTGCCCCACACCACGCTGGCATGTGAGTTGGCTGCAGCCGCCCCTCAAACTCTTCATGCCCCACCACAAGTGGTCAAGAGAGAATTCCTAAACTATTCTAAATGGCCCTGGACCCTCTCTTCTCCTCTCTGCACCGAGCACTCGAGGTCCCTCCCCACTTAACACTGCATCCCTTTCCCTCTTTGCCCTCAGCCCGCCAGTGGTGGGGCAAGGCCGCACCTCCGTGGAGTCTCAGTGCTGCTGGGTCTCCCGAGCAAGAGCACCATCCTCTCAACAAACTGACGGGGCAGAGCAGAGGCTGGCAGGGGGCAAAGAGGATCATTTACTGGCGCTTGGCACCTTCAAATACAAGAGCTGAATTTGAATACGTGGCGCTAGCCAGGGGACGTTCCTCCTCTCTAAGCCCCCAGCTTGCTGCAAAAGGACCGCTTTACTGTGGTGTCACCTCCCAAGGACAGGGGCAGGACAGACAGACGAGCTGGGCAAACCCAGAGAACACGCTTCGCTGAGCGAGCACCTCCCAGGCTCCAGCCCAGGTACTGACTGCCAGTCACTCCTCGGTAGAAAGGGGAACCCCTTTCAGAGTTCTAGTAGGAAAGCCACGGTTTTAACCAGTCATAATCAGCCACGAAAGAAGACAGTGGCACACGCGGCATCAGCACGAGCTGCTGGTCACTGGTACACAATGGGACGTCATAAAGCTGGTGGTTCGCGTGCCTTGTCAGCCACTGGCTGCAAATGAGGATAATTTTCCCAAAAGGAGCATTCGGTTGCATTCTCATTTTCCCTTTTGGCTCTTTCAAATATAAACAAGTACGATAATGTTTAACGCTGGGGAAATATACAGCAAGTTACAGGCTGTGCTGCAGCCCTGAGAGCTGGAGCTGGTTAAAGGGACAGGACTCCCTGACCACTGTCCTGCCCTCTGGCCCTGGGCTTTTACGAAGCCTATTTTCCTAATAAAACATGTTCCTTGCATTACTGCAGCCAAGCCCACTAGTGAAGCCCCGGTTTAAAGGGCATCAGCACTTCCTTCCAAGCTCTTGTTTTACACAGACCTTATCATTTGATGCTCTAAATTTACATTGGCTGGAATTCTGATATCCCTAGTTCTCTGGAGAGTCAGGATTTTGATTTAGTTACAGAAAATGAATCACTTTTCTTCTTTTTTTTAAAAAAATAAGCATTTTAACGATCTCACTGAATAAGATAATTTCAGAGCTGGGCCATTATCCTAGCCATTGCCCTTATTTAACAGATTAAAAAACAAAAAGCAAAAAACTGAGGGCTACGGAGGGTGAAAACTATGTCTCAAATCATACTAGTAAAAGCCTGGTGATGCCAGATGAAACCCCAGCCTGGTGACTTCCCACTACAGCACAGAGTTACAACACATCAAAATGATGTCTAAAGTCTTCAATTGTGTTAAAGAAAATATGAGGACTAACTTGTCTTCCCCCAGCACCCCGCCTCACCGGCACCCCATCCATAGGTAAGAGCCAGTGAATGCTGTTCGGGGGCTATCCCAAAACAACACAGGAACCTAACACCTGGGTCCTATTTGCAAATGACCCCTGGACAACTGTTTGAACACTACCAGAGTGACAAGGATAGAGCGACCTCATCTCCTTCTAATATTCTAATCAAATAAATCCAAAGGCCTCTCACAGACTGGTGCCTACGCTTCCCTTAGTGGCCTTTTCCTCTGGAGTGTCCCCAGCTTTGGGAAGATTGACTCTACAAGACTCAAGTGATTCATCTGGGACTCACAGAGCCGGAGGTGGGGTGGAGTGTCATTCCTCTCAGAACATAGCAGGTATCTACCCCTCACCAGCTCCTGGCGCTGAAAGGACCCTGCCTTTAGGGATGGGGTACTGCCTTAGGGCCCACACATAAGACAGCCAGGTTCCCACCCACCCCCACTGAGATAAACAGTGGAGAACTTAGATTGAGACCTTGCAGAATCCAAAAGGTTAAAAGGAATAATAAAGGAAACTGCCAATTGTAAGTGAATTATATTTGGCTCTGAAAGCTGAGGCACAGGCTATATTATAAAAGGCAGCTCTGCGTTGTTTACCATCACCCTGACTAATGCAGACCTTTTTTTTGTTGTTTTAAATAATCTCATGCAAATTAGACACACATACTTCCTTCCAGTTGATTGCTATCTGCAATCTAACCGCAGAGGGACTGAGCAAGGGCTGAGGAGAGAAGAGACAGGAGTGTCACCGTCCTGGGGCAGGCAAACCTCCTCCCCTCCCATCCCTGCCTCACATGTCCTTTAGCTGCTGCCTTTGGAAGAATTAGCCAATTTTAATAAAGCCTAAACTCTTCTTTTAGCACTAGCACTTTGCATTTAGATGTTCTCTCGGTAACTTCACCTCTACTACTTGGTGATTCCAGGAGCTACCAGCCCCTCCCCCAGCCTGTGACACTGACAATGAAACTGTTATTGATAGAGAGCACAACTAAGGAAGTCCTGCTCGGTTATTCCATCCACTCACTAGCTTTACTCAAGAGGAGAAACGGACGAAGGGACTTGTCCAAGGTGACCAGACGGAGCAGGACGCCTGCCTCTATCATTTCACCTTTAAGACCACAGCTGCCTGATCTGCAAAGCTGCGCTCAATTCAAAGCAAGCCGTGCAGACGAAGACCCGGAGCCAGGACGGACTGCTAGTTCCCTCGGTTCTCTGGAATCTACTTCTCCAAACAGTTCCCTTTCCCAGGAGACTGCCCCTGTGTAGATGCCGCGCCAAGGACTTCTCTTCCATCACTTTCTCCAGGGTGGGATTCTTTTAAAAGAACAGAAACAAGAGAGCTACATTCTATTGATTAATAAAGCCCCGTGTTACTGCTGCAGCAGCTGAAGTCAACAGCCTCGGGGCTGCCACACCTGCTTATTTTTATCCTTCAGAAGATAAACAAAATTGTTTAAAGACTTCTATTAAAATGCAAACAAAACCAAACCAGTTGACTGTGGAAGCTGCAGCCAACTGGCTCACAGTGCGGCTGGGTCCCTTCCCACCACTCAGCTCAGACAAACCCGGGCACCGGGAAGGGCTGACTTGTTTCTGTGGGACTGGCAGTGGGTGCAAGGGCTTCTCAGGATAAGGAGCCTCAACGCTCTCCCCAGTGACCGCTGGGCACTGCCCCAGGGCCTGGCTCCACGGCAGGGGAAGAAGAAAGAGAGATAACAGCAGACAGCAGTGTTCTCTGTATCCCTCAGGTCAAACCACCACCAGGACAGCAGGGTTAGGAATAGTTTGGATATAAGCAAGGTGATGAACGCCTGACAGCACCTCCCGGCCCAGTCCGAGTATTATAATAAAAATGTGGAGTCTGACGGGGACTAGGGAACAGGGCCAGAGGGCCAGTGGCAACGGGCAGCAGGTATGGGCTGGCCATTCGGCCGTCTTCCTCCCCCGCCCCGTCGCAGTCCCTCTATGTACAGGACTTGGGAGATTCATCTGGGACGCAGGGAGACTGAGCAGGGTCACCTCTCTCGGAACTCAGCTAGTTATCTACCCAGGCACTCTGGGAGGAGATGAGGCAGAGAAGACAGCTGGCTAAAAATACTCCCCAAATTAAAAGAAAAATCAACTCTCTCAGAAAAGGTTAGGGGAGGAGAAAGGGAAAAAGTATTTTTATTTTATTTTATTAACATTTTGTTGGAACAGTGGAGTACAATAAGGACTCTCAGAGCCTCTAAAAGTCGTTGGATGACCTGTAGACCCCTATTTCCCAGTGCCTTGTATAAAATTGAATTTTTTAAACATAAATTACACGTAATGACGACACTGTAAAAACTAACAGTAATGGAAAGCTGTGCTGTATTTCATTAGCCTGTATTATTCCGTGCCACCTGATCCAGCCGGGCCTTGTTTATGAGTTAGTGTGTTAGCAGATGCCGATGGAAGCATTTGCTTCGACCTTGCTCTTCTCATTGGGGCATGAAATTACGACGGCAGCACCTTGATATTACAGCCATAAATACAGTAAACTGCAAATTTAAGCCAACGGCTCCTATTGTCTCTGAACATAAAGCTGATCGGTATTTATTTAAAAGGAGAACAAAAAAAATATTATATATCACCTTGTTTATGGGGCCTCCCCCACCCACTTTCTTATCCCCTCCCCCCAGCCCCCCAACCTAATTCACTTGGTTAAAATATTAAGCAAATAAGCCAAATGCTTTCTTCTCTGCTGACTGACTCTTCCCAAGCGGGAAAAACCGTTTTTGAGAAAACTAGTTCCAAATATCATCACCCTGAATGAGTTTTTATAAAAATTGATCTGATGGTGGGGCCCGGTTCCCACCATCTGGATGTTGATATGTAAATTCAAGAACAAGACTTGACACTCTCCCCTCTCCTTAAATAAGGAAGTTCAAACAACAGGAGAAAAAGTTGCTGATGATGCCCTGAAACAGAATGTCCTCTAAAAATCGTTAGACAGAAATGCTATTTCAAAAAGCAGCAGGGACTTCCCTGGTGGCACAGTGGTTAAGAGCCCGCCTGCCAATGCAGGGGACACGGGTTCGAGCCCTTAGTTGCTCCCACATGCCGCGGAGCAACTAAGCCCATCCTCACAACTACTGAAGCCCGTGCTCCGCAACAAGAGAAGCCACCACAATGAGAAGGCTGCACATGGCAACGAAGCATAGACCCCCGCTGGCCGCAACTAGAGAGAGCCCACGTGCAGCAACGAAGACCCAACGCAGCCAAGAAATAAATAAATAAATAAATAAAAATTTAAAAGGCAGCAAAACACTGCCTCCTGCCACCTAAGGCAAGAAAGATATCTAATCAAGAATATAATTCTCATCTCAACACAGAAAGCCGGGAACCTCTCATTAAAACTTGCACCAATCCCTCCTTACCCCAGGGGACCGTAAAGACGCTATATCTTTTAAATACATTAAATGTGCAAGAAAAATAAACACAGAGACAAAAGGACACTGGATATCACCCAGCCACGTGGAGTATAAATCACCGAGTAAAAAGCCAGCGCAAAATGTACTGCAGTGCTAGCTCAGAGACTGAGCAACCAGCCAGGCTTGGTCCACCATCAGTCTGAAAGAGAAGGCAGCTCTGCTTTCCTAAGGTCAGTGGGAGAGGATCTCTGTGCCGCTCAGAGAGGCAGAAGAGAGATGTAAACTCAGCCAAGTCTGAGTTCGCACGTTTCAAAGGGTTAGTGGTGAAAACGGCAGAACATCAGCAGGCAAGCTCCGCAGCCACTACCAGTGAAGCGCGCAGAAGGACGATTTTAGCAGAGAACTAAATGCAAGTTCTAGGGAGCAGTTTTATTCCAAATCAGACAGGATGGGGTCACAGAAGCCAGGGCCCAGTACTATCAGTGACATGGCCAAATCAACCAAGATCAAAAGTTTTTGCACATTTACTTCCAATACGTTACTCTACAAGGTAGATGGACTCCCTTGGATCCCTAAATTATTTCAGCCACACTCACTGAGCTTAGCTCCTTCCGCATAAGGAGGAAACTTCCCTATAAAATTTATTGAGCTTCTCTGGGGAGTAGTATAACTGGTGAACAAGACAGAAGTGAGCTGCCCCTCTGTGTAACACAAATTGAGATCTCTCATGTGAAAGACTGGGAGGGTTTCCAATCAGCATCTGTGATGTCTATTTTTACATCTATAGTCTAAAGGTTTTTTTTTTTTTTCCTTTTAATCCCTCTCTGCTAAATTAAAAACAAAAACAAAGAGGAGTTGCTCCTCATATTTGATCAATTCCAAGGCACGACAAACACTGCTGCCGGCTGTCCGGGACAGCAGCGTCTAACCCTGCAAGGTCCTTGGCAACAGGCGGGGAAGTCAGCGCTTCCCACAGTGCAGTGAACAAGCCCTAGGGAAAGGAGCTGTGTCTTAAAGACTGAGGAGTAGGATAATCAGGAATCACTGCTACTTGAATGCCAAAGGCCAGGAAAGCCAAACGTATGGTTGTACGTATGTGGGAAAGCCAAGTAAATAGATACCTTTAACTATACTTGAAACTTGCTCCTTTTAGAAGAGGCAGTGAAGTTTTTTTAAAGAAAAAGAAAAATTCACCTTTGACAACCAAAGTAATTCAGATCTGAAAGAAAAGTTGAAGCTCATCTAGTCTATCTCCTGTTCTTTTTGTTTTCCTTTCCTTCTGTTTTACAGATCAAGATAAGAGAACACGGAGAGGGGCACTGACTTTACTCAGCCATGGTGAGCCCAGGGGCAGAACCCGACTCCCAACACAGCGCTCTTTTTACTGCTCTGGAGGGATCCCGAGAGGGTGGCCTGACATGCCTGCTCCCCACTCTGCTACCTGACACAGCACATTTTAAATAAGCAAACTCTTAGAACCAACCACCTCAAAGACGAGGAAAAACGAAAAGGACATGTGGAACATGGGGAAAACTAGGTGAAGGGTATATGGGACCTCTGTGTTAAATAAAAGAATCTATGTATGCACACACACAAACACATCTATGTAGTTGTGTGTACGTGCATAAAATAAAGACAGACAAGAAACAGGTAATGCTGGTCCCAGGTGGGAGGAGACTGGTAGCTGGGGACACAGACTGAAGGCAGACTTTTCACTGTATATTCTTATGAACTGTGTCCCATGTGAACATATTTCTTTTTTTTTTTTTTTTTTTTCCTGTATGTGGGCCTCTCACTGTTGTGGCCTCTCCCGCTGCGGAGCATAGGCTCCGGACGCGCAGGCTCAGCGGCCATGGCTCACAGGCCCAGCCGCTCCACGACATGTGGGATCTTCCCGGACCGGGGCACGAACCGTGTTCCCTGCATCGGCAGGTGGACTCTCAACCACTGCGCCACCAGGGAAGCCCTGATGTGAACATATTTCTGATTCAAAAGAATAAGTTAATTTTTAAGAACAAAGAAAATAAGTGGAGGGAGAAAAAAAACCTTAATCGTGAACAAAATCACTTAGAATGGTTATCCCCATTTTCTGGAAGAGAAAAACCAAGACAGAAATAGGTGCAGACACGTACCCAGGAGCTGGGATTAAAATGACATCCGCAGTATCTAATTTCTTGCTTAACCCACTGTGGCTGTACCACCAGCAGCCAAGTACAAGGTGGCTTTTTTTTTTTTAATTGTGTTTTTAAAAGGCAGGCATCTGTTCTATTTTGACACATCCTGGCTGCCCAAATGTTTCTTTCAGCTCTAAATATTTGCTTCACCAATGGAAATGTTTCCATCACTGCAACAAAACAAACATTTGCTTTGGGATGGTAGGGACAGCCATACGCCGTTTCATATGTTACTTGAAACAGCCTGATTTGGGAAACAACCCTACTGTAGGATGCAAACCTAGGTGGAGATTTTTGTTCCTTAAAGAAAACCCCGTCACAAGAGTTCCACGCACCAAAGTACGCTCTTTGTCACTTAGCTGAATGCTACAAAAGTTCAATGTTCGTGTGGGGTTTTCTTTTACATCTTGAATCTTAAACATATGATCAGAAGGTTTTTTATTTGGCATTCAACTTACTTCTTGAAGTTTTAAATTACCATGCAGCTATCAGATTTTTTTTTAAAGTCCTCATATTAATCTGATATGAACACATTAAAACATGTTATGTTCTAATAGGTCAATACATTATTTTGTGACCGCCTATTTGTGTAGCTCCAAATGAATCTGGTATTGGTTGCTATTGTCAACATTATTAGTGCAGAGATAAATATTAAGTACTCAACCATATCTATAAATATTTGAGTGCTTATTTTGCTAGGCAATGTGAGAGAGCCAAGACCTCATCGTCCCGACCTGTTAAATGGCAGCTTCCCTCTTATGCCCCAATTTCTCCCATTGGATGAGTACTTTGTCTATCTTCTAAGTACAATGTAACACATGTAATATTATGATATGTAGACATATGATATATAATACACAGATATATCTATCTATTGATAAAAATAGCACGTCAACTACAGAAAACATGGAAAATAAAGGAAAGCATAGAGAAAAGTTAAAAATCACTCATAGTTCCACTCTCCAACCATAATAACAGCCAAAATTGACTAAAACCAAGTGTCAAAGAGTTTCAGGAGCTTTTCACTTTTTTTCGGTGTGCCGTGCAGCTCGCAAGAACTTAGTTCTGCGACCAGGTATTGAACCCTGGCCGCGACAGTGAAAGCATCCCGAGTCCTAACCACTAACCACTAACCACGGGATAGGGAATTCCTGAGGAGTTTTTTACATTTTTAACTCTTTGAATCCCAACACTACCCTTTGCAGGGCCATGGAGATGCACAACTCCAGGCCCCACACCACTGTGTTTGTGGCATCGTGGACCCATGCAGCTCATAACCCAAGTGGCCACAAGTGGCAACAGTGCTTTATTCTCCCCGCCTTGCAGATGGGGAAGCGAGGCGCACGGACAGTAAAGTCACTCCCCGAAGGTCCTGGTGCCACGGGCGGGGAGCAGGCTTCAGAGCCCGAGTTCTTCCTCACAACTCCACACAACTCAAGAGGAAACAGTCCAAATCTCTGTTCCAGTTGAAAGGGACACTGATATCCCTGACCTCTAGCATATCACTCACATGTATTGGTCAAGTTATTAAGACTGAATTTTTTTCAAATTAAAAATGATTTTTGCATGAGAATACCCAAAGCTGGCGAGGGTGCTGTGGAAGAGCAAACTGAGCAGTTCCTAGAAGACAATTCGGCACTCGATCTCAAGAGTATTTAAAAATGTTCACACCCTTTGACGATTTTACTCCTGAAATAATAACATAACATAGTGTAAGACTAATATACGAAGATGGTTTGTCACCATATTTTGAATAACAGCAAAATATTTAAACAACGTAAATGTCCAAAGAGGAATGATTAGACAAATTATGACATATTTCAGTAATGTAATATTATTCAAATGCTCACAGTCATATGAACAACTTTTGATGGCATGGGAAAATGCTTTTGATACATTAAGACATAAAAAAGCAGGTGTTGTTATATTCATAGCATGATCTCAATTATAATACATTTTTTAAAAAGCACAAAAGGAAGCAGTTTTGCATCATTTTTAACTTAATCTGAATTCAACTTATACACGTTCAGAAGGAAGGAGTGAAGGAAAAATTACACTATCAGCCGTGGAGAGGGGTCCACACTGTCATTCAACGAGTGCTGTGTCTTCAAGTCAGCATGAGACAGGAGGTCTGAATCTACTGTCCACTCATCAGCTCATTCCCACACACCCTGGCAGTCTGAGCACCCTGCTGCAGGGTGTTTTCTCCCCATACATCTTGGCACCCCTATGCAAAGCCAGCCATCTCATCTGGTGTCAAACCAAAGGTCTAGTTCACTGTGAAGGAAAATGTGGCTATACTGGCCTTACTGAAAGGTAATACACCAGTCCCCTGCATCACATCTTTCTAAGGGATTTTGGACATTCTTTTAAAAATTAATATTTAATAGATATACTCCCATAGTACAATTCTGTATTCTAAAACGCACAACAGTGAAAAGTTAAGTCTCCTTCCCACTCCTGTAACCAGGCCACCTAGTTATATCTTCCAGAGGCCACCATTGCTGCTAGTTTCTTATATACCTTCTAAAGGTAGTCCATGAATATGAAAGTGCGTTCCTATATTCATATATTTTATATATTATACATGCGTATGTGTGTATTTATGTGTATACATATATACTTCTAGTACAAATAATAGCCTGGTATAAATACTACTCTACACCTTGCTATTTTTAATTACTATATCTTAGAGAGCATTCCATACTATTAGTATCTATCGAGCCCTCCCACTCTATTTAACAGCTAAAAGGTATTCCATCCTATGGATGTACCACAACTTAACTTGTCCCTTATTGAACTTTTACTGTTATAAACAAAGCCCCAATACAAGGGCTTGTATGTGCCATTTGTACATGTGTAGGTATGTCCCTGGAAGTAGACTCAGACAGGGGCCGTTTAAATTTTGATAAATATTGACAAACTGCCCTTCTTAGAGGTTACTTCCCCTTACATTCCCACCAGTGTGTGCGTGTCTGTTTCCTACAACTTTGCCTACGTGATCTTATCAAAGCTTTTTATCTTTGTCATTCTGAAAGGTAAAAAGATGGTCTCACTGTAGTTTTATTTTTATTTTTTTCTCACTGTAGTTTTAAATAAACATTTCTTGGTGTTCTATAAACATACAGAAAAGCATGCAAATGCTAAGTGTACAGCTTAATGAATTTTCACACAGTGAAACATCCATGTAACTACCACTCAGATCAAAACTAGAATCCCTTCAGGTGCATTCCTCTTGTTCCCTCCCAGTGGCCACTTAACTTCTAATACCACAGGTCAAGTTCACTTATTTTGGAGCTTTATATAAATAGAATAACACAGGAAGCAGTCTTTTACAAAGGGCTTCTTTCACTCAACATTATGCCTGAGAGATTCATCCACGCTGTTGCACACAACCATGGTTCTTTCACTCTAACTACTGTGTCGTATTCTTATATAGGATAAGAATGAACCACAATTTATCTATTTGTTTCCAGTTTTGAACGATCTATATAATTAGTGCTGCTATCAAGATCCTTATACATATATTTTAGAGGGGAACTGCTGGACCATAGGGGGTATGCATATTATCAGCTTTAACAGATACTGCCAACAGTTCCAAAGTGGATACACCAACTCACACTTAGACCAAGAGTATACCCAACACCAAAGCTCCCAGTTTTTTTTCAATTTTAGCCGTTCTGGCGGGTGTAAAGTGTTATCTCATTCTGATTTTAATTTGCATTTCTCTGTTGACTAATGAGGTTGAACATCTTTTTTTATATATTTACTGTTTTTATTGGGTACAGTGTCTTTTATATATATGTATGTATAATATTTATATACAACTATATAAGTATGGTATATTTACCTATATATAATATGGAAAGTTTGTTAACTGGATTGTTAGAATCTTGATTGTTTCGTCTGTTTGTACTACCGATTATTGAGGATGATGTTAAAACTTTCCATTATGATAGATTTGTCTAGTTCTCCTTTCAGTCTGTCCATTTTTGCTTCGTGTATATTGAAACTGCGTTACTAGGGACATGCCTACGTAGAAATGTTAAATCTTCCTGGTGGTTGGCCATTCTGAAATTTCTTTATTTCTCACTCCACGTGTAAGTCTATCTTGTCTGATATCAGTACCAGGTTACTTTTGGTTAATGTTTGCATGGTATCTTTCCCCATCATTTTACTTGTAACCCTTTGTCTTTTCATTAAAGGTGTGTTTGATGAATGGAGCTTAGTTGTTTGCGTTTTTTTTAATCCAATCTTGACAAACTCTGCTTTTAATGGAGTATTTAGTCTATTTACATTTAATGTGAATATTAAAATTTTAAAGTTTATATCTTTCATCTTACAGTTCATTTTCCTTTTGACCCGTTTAATGTCCTCTTTTCGCTCTTCTTGCCAACCTTTTAAAATTCAGTTTTTCCCTCTACTAGCTTGTAGTTGAGGTGGGTTTTGATGGATTTCTCCACCGTCAAGTTACTACCTTCCCTTTTGTAGTTGTTAGATAGGTTGGAGGCGGGAGATACTTGGCTATTTCTCTTCGAACTTTCACCCTCTAATTTTAGCACATGTCAGTAGATGATCTGGTCTGCAGTGATAATTACTGTGGTATTTGATGGGGGACCCTCAATTTTTAAGAGTAAATGGGGTCCTGAGACTAAGGTGTGTAAGAAGCAGTGCCCTAGATATCACCGTACATCCCTGACTTACTGAAGTTCCATATAAATGAGAAATTTACCACTTCACCAACAATTCTAACACTCAGAACACTTTCACTCCCTCCTACCACCTTTTGTGCTATTGCCATACATTTCAATCAAACATGTATTTTAAACATTATTTTACACAGCCTATATTCATTTCTTTTTGCCCTTTCACCAGCCTATATTCATTTCTCTTTGCCCTTCCTATATTTGTGTCTTCACGTAGGATCATTTTCTTTCTGACTGAAAACTCCATTAGTGTTTCTTTCAGTGCAGATGTGCTGGCAATGAATTCTCTCAGTTTTGTTTATCTAGAAATGTATCCTTCACTTTTGAAAAGTGTTCTATTGTGAAATAATTTCAGACTTAGAGAAAAAGTGCAAGAATAGTAGAAAGAACTCTCATATCTTTCACCCAGATTCTTCAAATCTTAAACTTATCACTTTGTACTATCATTCTCTATCAGTCTGTCTATATAATTATTTTCCCTGAACTGTTTGAGACTAAGTTACAGACATGATGCCCCCTTTCCCCTAAATATTTCAGTATTCCTTTCCTGATTTGGGGAGGGGGCAGTACATGCTCGTACATAATCACAGTATAATTATCAAAATCAGGGAGTTAACACTGTCAAATTTATACCTGTCACTCAGACCTCTCCTCATACTAATCCATGTGTCCACCGGATACCTCCACCTGGATGTCTAATAGCGATCTCAAGGTTAGTATGTCTAACACTGAGCTCCTAGTCTTGCTCCACCAAACTGCTCCATTCCTAGTTAATGGTAACTCCATCGTTTTAGTCACAACACCAAAAACCCTGGAGTTATCCTTAACTTCTGCTTCTCTTTCAGGCTCCAGATCTAACAAATCAGGATATTCCAAATAACATCCAGGGATCTGAGGACTTCTCCCAGCTCCGACCCTGGCTCTACAACTGTCCATTCTTAACACGGGCATCCAGGGTGATCCTGTTAAAGCTTAAATCAGATTATATCACTCTTCTGCTTAAAATCTTCCAATGATTTCTCATTTTACTAAAAGTAAAACCGAAGTTTTCACATGGATCAATACTCACTTCCTGTCCACGCTGTGACCTTACCTCTCACCATGACCCACCCACCTTGCCTACACACGAGCCTCCTTTCTGTTCCTAGAATTTGTCAGACACGCTCCTTCCTTAGGCTTTTGCACAAATGGTTCCCTTTTCCCAGAACTCTTTCTCCCCAGAAATCTGCATGGCTTGCTTCCTCAAGTTTTTCCTCACATTTCATTTTAGTAGGGCCTTTCCAGAGCACTCCATTTAAAATTGCAACCGTTCAAGAACTCGCTATTGCTCTTACTCCACTTAGATTCAATTTCCCTTTTGTTGTTGTTTGCTAAATGTTTATTTCTTTCTTTGGCTGTGCCGGGTCTTAGTTGCGGCATGCGGGATCTTTAGTTGTGGCATGTGGGATCTAGCTCCCTGACCAGGGATCAAACCCAGGCCCCCTAAATTGGGAGCGTGGAGTCTTAACCACTGGACCACCAGGGAAGTTCCTTGATTTACCTTTTATTCTACTTATTGCTCTCTCTCTTCTTCCTTGACATTAGAATGTAAGCTCAATGCAGACAGGGATTTGAGGTGATTTTATGCACTGCTATATTCCCAGTACCTAGAACAGTGCTCAGGTTCTATCAGTACTTGGCAGATGTTCAATAAAACTATGTAGGAAGAATAAATAAATAGAAACCTGATATCCAAAACACATAAAAGTAATGCTGCTAAGGTTTTGGGAGAGCCAGGTAGAGCATGGAGAAAACCCAGAGTCCCACCTTCTTGATCCCCTCTTTGCCCCTGAAGCATCTCTTTAGAACCTCCAAGGAGCGCCAGAAAAGAGCGTACAAACTGTTGCCATATATTCACCCTGTGCTAAGGCACACTATTTTGTTCTTCAGCCCATGACATGCTTTGCACTCTCCAGTCTTCTGCCCCTGGGGCTCCACCCAGGGCTTCTCGGAGCTTGTCAGTTGTTCTGGGTTATCTCTTCCACCACCAGAGCTTTCTCTGATCACCCCAGCCAGAAGCATTTTTCGACAGTGATTACTATCTATATAATATTTCTCTGGTTGTCAAACACAGATGGCTTTGTAACCTTTCTTTTGTCTCGTACAGCTTTCTAATGTTGCTGAACTTCACTGTCTGCCTTATTCGTTGCAGTTTCCCCCGAAGCCTAAAACACTGACTGACTTGAAATGGGCACACATGAGTATCTGTTCATTATGTAAGTGTGAATAAAGCATATTTGTTTTTAGCAGATTGCAGATTTTTAGTAACTCGAAAGAGGTACTTGTAACAATTGGTGACAACCCTTTTTATTTCTTTTGAAAAAGACTTATTTATAATAAAACTCATTATCACTTTTACCATTAACATTTATCATTATTTCTGAAGTTCTATCCCATGCAATAAGGCAGGACATAAAATTGAAATGTTTAAGAACTAGAAAGAAGGTCACAAAATAATCAACTGTAGACAATATGACTATATATCTAAAAAAATCAATCAAAACCATAAAAAGGTTTAATGAGATGGCTAGATACATATTTTTTAAAATTCACAGATTGGTTCAAGATGGCAGAGTAGAAGGACGTGCACTCATTCCCTCTAGCGAGAACACCAGAATCACAACTAACTGCTGAACAATCATCAACAGGAAGACACCGGAACTCACCAAAAAAGATACCCCACATCCAAAGAAAAAGATGAAACCACAGTGAGATGGTAGGAGGGGCGCAATCCCAATAAAATCAAATCCCATAACTGCTGGATGGGTGACTCACAAACTCGAGAACACTTATACCACAGAAGTCCACCCACTGGAGTGAAGGTTCTGAGCCCCAGGTCAGGCTTCTCAACCTGAGGGGTCCAGCAACAGGAGGAGGAATTCCCGGAGACTCAGACTTTGAAGGCTAGCGGGATTTGATTGCAGGACTTTAACAGCACTGAGGGAAACAGAGACTCCATTCTTGGAGGGCACACACAAAGCAGGGTGTGCATCAGGACCCAGGGGAAGGAGCAGTGACCCCATAGGAGACTGAACCAGACATACCTGCTAGTGTTGGAGGGTCTCCTGCAGAGGCGGGGGGTGGCTGTGTCTCACCGTGAGAACGAGGACACTGGGAGCAGAAGTTCTGGGAAGTACTCCTTGGCATGAGCCCTCCCAGAGTCCGCCATTAGCCCCACCAGAGAGCCCAGGTAGGCTCCAGTGTTGGGTAGCCTCAGGCCAAACAACCAACAGGGAGGGAACCCAGCCCCACCCATCAGCAGACAAATGGATTAAAGTTTTACTGAGCTCTGCCCACCAGAGCAACAGCCAGCACTACCCACCACCAGTCCTTCCCATCAGGGAACTTGCACAAACCTCTTAGACAGCCTCATCAACTAGAGGGAAGACAGCAGAAGCAAGAAGAACTACAGGGCTTCCCTGGTGGCACAGTGGTTGAGAGTCCGTCTGCCGATGCAGGGGACACGGGTTCGTGCCCCGGTCTGGGAAGATCCCACATGCCGCGGAGCGGCTAGGCCCGTGAGCCATGGCCACTGAGCTTGCGTGTCCGGAGCCTGTGCTCCACAACAGGAGAGGCCACAACAGTGAGAGGCCCGTGTACCACAAAAAAAAAAAAAAAAAAAGGAAAAACTACAATCCAGCAGCCTGTGGAACAAAAGCCACATTCACAGAAAGATAGACAAGATGAAAAGGCAGAGGGCTATGTACCAGATGAAGGAACAAGATAAAACCCCAGAAAAACAACTAAATGAAGTGGAGATAGGCAACCTTCCAGAAAAAGAATTCAGAATAATGATAGTGAAGATGATCCAGGACGTCAGAAAAAGGATGGAGGCAAAGATCGAGAAGATGCAAGAAATGTTTAACAAAGACCTAGAAGAATTAAAGAACAAACTAACAGAGATGAACAATACAATAACTGAAATGAAAACTACACTAGAAGGAATCAATAGCAGAATAACTGAGGCAGAAGAACAGATAAGTGACCTGGAAGACAGAATGGTGGAATTCACTGCGGCGGAACAGAATAAAGAAAAAAGAATGAAAAGAAATGAAGACAACCTAAGAGACCTTTGGGACAACATTCAACGCAACAACATTCACATTATAGGGGTCCCAGAAGAAGAAGACAGAGAGAAAGGACCCGAGAATGTATTTGAAGAGATTATAGTCGAAAACTCCCCTAACATGGGAAAGGAAATAGCCACCCACGTCCAGGAAACGCAGAGAGTCCCATACAAGATAAACCCAAGGAGAAACATGCCGAGACACACAGTAATCAAAGTGGCAAAAATTAAAGACAAAGAAAAATTATTGAAAGCAGCAAGGGAAAACCGAAAAATAACATACAAGGGAACTCCCATAAGGTTAATAGCTGATTTCTCAGCAGAAACTCTACAAGCCAGAAGGGAGTGGCATGATATACTTAAAGTGATGAAAGGGAAGAACCTACAACCAAGATTACTCTACCCAGCAAGGATCTCATTCAGATTCAATGGAGAAATCAAAAGCTTTACAGACAAGCAAAGGCTAAGAGAATTCAGCACCACCAAACCAGCTCTACAACATATGCTAAAGGAACTTCTCTAGGCAGGAAACACAAGAGAAGAAAAGGACCTACAAAAACAAACCCAAAACAATTAAGAAAATGGTAATAGGAACATACATATCGATAACTACCTTGAACGTGAATGGATTAAATGCTCCAGCCAAAAGACACAGGCTCACTGAATGGATACAAAAACAAGACCCATATATATGCTGTCTACAAGAGACCCATTTTAGACCAAGGGACACATACAAACTCAAAGTGTGTGGATAGAAAAAGATATTCCATGCAAATGCAAATCAAAAGAAAGCTGCAGTAGCAATACTCATATCAGATAAAATAGACTTTAAAATAAAGAACGTTACTAGAGACAAGGAAGGACACTACATAATGATCAAGGGATCAATCCAAACAGAAGATATAACAATTATAAATATATATGCACCCAACATAGGAGCACCTCAATACATAAGGCAACTGCTAACAGCTATGAAAAAGGAAATCGACAGTAACACAATAATAGTGGGGGACTTCAACACCTCACTTACACCAATGGACAGATCATCCAGACAGAAAATTAATAAGGAAACACAAGCTTTCAATGACACAACAGACCAGATAGATTTAATTGATATTTATAGGACATTCCATCCAAAAACAGCAGATTACACTTTCTCAAGTGCGCACGGAACATTCTCCAGGATAGATCACATCTTGGGTCACAAATCAAGCCTCAGTAAATTTAAGAAAACTGAAATTAAATCAAGCATCTTTTCTAACAACAATGCTAGGAGATTAGAAATCAATTACAGGGGAAAAAATGTAAAAAACAGAAACACACGGAAGCTAAACAATACGTTACTAAATAACCAAGAGATCACTGAAGAAATCAAAGAGGAAATCAAAAAATACCTAGAGACAAATGACAATGAAAACACGACAATCCAAAACCTATGGGATGCAGAAAAAGCAGTTCTAAGAGGGAAGTTTATAACAATACAATCCTACCTCAAGAAACAACAAACATCTCAAATTACCAATCTAACCTTACACCTAAAGGAACTAGAGAAAGAAGAACAAACAAAACCCGAAGTTAGTAGAAGGAAAGAAATCATAAAGATCAGAGTAGAAATAAATAAAATAGAAACAGAAAACAATAGCAAAGATCAATAAAACTAAAAGTTGCTTCTTTGAGAAGATAAACAAAATTGATAAACCATTAGACAGACTCATCAAGAAAAAGAGGGAGAGGACTCAAATCAAAATTAGAAATGAAAAAGGAGAAGTGACAACAGACACTGCAGAAATACAAAGCATCCTAAGAGACTACTACAATCAACTCTATGCCAATAAAATGGACAACCTGGAGAAATGGACAAATTCTTAGAAAGGTATAACTTCCAAGACTGAACCAGGAAGAAAGAGAAAATATGAACAGACCAATCACAAGTAATGAAATTGAAACTGTGATTAAAAATCTTACAGCAAACAAAAGTCCAGGACCAAATGGCTTCACAGGTGAATTCTATCAAACATTCAGAGAAGAGCTAACACCCATCCTTCAAAAACTCTTCCAAAAAATTGCAGAGGAAGGAACACTCCCAAACTCATTCTATGAGGCCACCATCATCACCCTGATACCAAAACCAGACAAAGATACTACAAAAAAAGAAAATTACAGACCAATATCATTGATGAATATAGATGCAAAAATCCTCAACAAAATACTAGCAAACAGAATCCAACAACACATTAAAAGGACCATACACTATGATCAAGTGGGATTTATCCCAGGGAGGCAAGGATTCTTCAATATATGCAAATCAATCAATGTGATACATCATATTAAGAAACTGAAAAAGAAAAACCATATGATCATCTCAATAGATGCAGAAAAAGCTTTTGACAAAATTCAACACCCATTTATGATAAAAACTCTCCAGAAGGTGGGCATAGAGGGAACCTACCTCAACATAATAAAGGCCATATATGACAAACCCACAGCAAACATTTTCAATGGTGAAAAACTGAAACCATTTCCTCTAAGATCAGGAACAAGACAAGGATGTCCACTATCACCACTATTTTTCAACATGATTTTGGAAGTCCTAGCCATAGCAATCAGAGAAGAAAAAGAAATAAAAGGAATACAAACTGGAAAAGAAGTAAAACTGTCACTGTTTGCAGATGACATGATACTATACATAGAGAATCCTGAAGATGTCACCAGAAAACTACTAGAGCTAATCAATGAATTTGGTAAAGCTGTAGGATACAAAATTAATGCACAGAAATCTCTTGGATTCCTATACACTAATGATGAAAAATCTGAAAGAGAAATTAAGGAAACACTCCCATTTACCATTGCAACAAAAAGAATAAAATACCTGGAATAAACCTACCTAGGGAGACAAAAGACCTGTATGCAGAAGACTATAAGACACTGATGAAAGAAACTGAAGATGATACCAACAGATGGAGAGATATACCATGCTCTTGGATTGGAAGAATCAATACTGTGAAAATGACTATACTACCCAAAGCAATCTACAGATTCAATGCAATCCCTATCAAATTACCAATGGCATTTTTTATGGAACTAGAACAAAAATCTTAAAATTTGTATGGAGACACAAAAGACTCCGAATAGCCAAAGCGGTCTTGAGGGAAAAAAACGGAGCTGGAGGAATGAGACTCCCGGACTTCAGACTATACTACAAAGCCACAGTAATCAAGACAATATGGTACTGGCACAAAACCAGAAACATAGATCAATGGAACAAGATATAAAGCCCAGAGATAAACCCATGCACCTATGTCAAATAATCTCCGACAAAGGAGGCAAGGATATACAATGGAGAAAAGACAGTCTCTTCAATAAGTGGTGCTGGGAAAACTGGACAGCTACATGTAGAAGAATGAAATTAGAACACTCCCTAACACCGTACACAATAATAAACTAAAAATGGATTTGAGACCTAAATATAAGACCGGACACTATAAAACTCTTAGAGGAAAACATAGGAAGAACATTCTTTGACATAAATCACAGCAAGATCTTTTTTGATCCACCTCCTAGAGTAATGGAAATAAAAACAAAAATGAACAAATGGGACCTAATGAAACTTAAAAGCTTTTGCATTGCAAAGGAAACCATAAACAAGACGAAGACAACCCTCAGAATGGGAGAAAATATTTGCAAACGAATCAACAGACAAAGGATTAATCTCCAAAATATATAAACAGCTCATGCAGCTCAATATTAAAGAAACAAACAACCCAATCATAAAATGGGCAGAAGACCTAAATAGACATTTCTCCAAAGAAGACATACCGATGGCCAAGAAACACATGAAAAGCTGCTCAACATCACTAATTATTAGAGAAATGCAAATCAAAACTACAATGAGGGATCACCTCACACCAGTTAGAATGGGCATCATCAGAAAATCTACAAACAACAAATGCTGGAGAGGGTGTGGAGAAAAGGGAACACTCTTGCACTGTTGGTGGGAATGTAAATTGATACAGCCACTATGGAGAACAGTATGGAGGTTCCTTAAAAATCGGAAAATAGAATTACCATATGACCCAGCAATCTCACTACTGGGCATGTACCCAGAGAAAACTATAATTCAAAAAGACACATGAGGCTTCCCTGGTGGCACAGTGGTTGGGAGTCTGCCTGCCGATGCAAGGGACACAGGTTCGTGCCCCGGTCTGGGAGGATCCCACATGCCGTGGAGCGGCTAGGCCCGTGGCCATGGCCGCTGAGCCTGTGCGTCCAGAGCCTGTGCTCCACAACGGGAGAGGCCACAACAGTGAGAGGCTCGCATACTGCAAAAAAAAAAAAAAAAAGATAAATGCACCCCAATGTTCAGTGCAGCACTATTTACAATAGCCAGAACATGGAAGCAACCTAAATGCCCACAGACAGACCAATGGATAAAGAAGATGTGGTACATACATACAATGGAATATTACCCAGCCATAAAAAAGGAACGAAATTGGGTCATTTGTAAAGACGTGGATGGACCTAGAGACTGTCATACAGAGTGAAGTAAGTCAGAAGGAGAAAAACAAATATTGTATATTAACGCACATATGTGGAACCTAGAAAAATGGTACAAATGAACCGGTTTGCAGGGCAGAAACTGAGACACAGATGTAGAGAACAAACGTATGGACACCAAGGTGGGGGAACCAGTGGGGGGGTGGGGGTGGTGTGATGAATTGGGAGATTGGGATTGACATGTATACACTGATATGGATAACTAATAAGAACCTGCTGTATAAAAAAAAATAAAAGAAATTTTTAAAAAATTTAATAATAATAAAAAAATTCAGTAGCATTTCTATGTACTAGTAATAATTTAAAAGTAAAATGAAAAGAAATTCCTTTCACAGTAGCAACAAATTTACTATGAAACGAAATTACTATGAATAATCTTAAAGTGTGTTAGATGTATATAAAGAAAATCTTGCAAAGAGAAATAAAAGGATATGGAAATAAGGGGGAAAGCCCTCTCAAATTAATTTGAAAAGTTTGACACAATTCCAGTAAAAATCCCAATTATTTTAAATTTTCTCAAAAGGTTTAAAAGCTTATCTTGTATAAGCACATAAGAATGAACAAATAAGAATAATAAGGAATGTTTGGTACCTCATTCTGTCTCCTCTACTAGATATTTAGATATCCTTCTTTGTATTTTTTTAAAAACTTGTTCCTCTAGGGATTACAGTATGCATCCTTAACTCATCAGAGTCTACTGTGAATTAATATTGCACCTCTTTACATATTAAGAACCTTAACACTATACATATTATATGTGCCAAATTGTATGCATTAATACATTTTATTAAGAATCAATTTCATTTACATTCTCTTCTTTGTGTGTTTTAATGTTCATCATAAATACATATATATGTGTGTGTTATAAATCCAGCAATATCTTATTATTGCTTCTACATAATTTAAGAATAAAAACTAAAACAGTGTTTTATAGCTACCACCGTATTTAATATTTCCCATGCTCTTTATTCCTTCAAGATCCAAATTTCCATCTGGTATTATTTTCTCTTCAGTATGAAGGTCTTCTACTGATATTTATTACAATAAATGTCTGCTGGCAACAACTTCTCTCAACTTCCACCTAAAAATATATTTCCTCTTCATGTTTGATCGATATTTTTGCTGTGTGTAGAATTCTAGGTTGACAGTTTTTTCTTTCAGCATTTTGAAGATATCATTCCATTGTTTACTGGGCTACATGCCTTCTGACTGTTAAGTCAACCATCGTTCTGATTACTATTCCTTTTATCTTTTTTATTTTATTTTTGGCTGCGTTGGGTCTTCGTTGCTGCACACAGGCTTTCTCTAGTTGTGGTGAGTGGGGGCTACTCTTTGCTGCAGTGTGTCGGCTTCTCATTACAGTGGCTTTTCTTGCTGGGGAGCATGGGCTCTAGGTGCGCAGGTTTCAGTAGTTGCATCACGCACACTCAGTAGTTATGGCACGTGGGCCCTAGAGCATGCAGGCTTCAGTAGTTGCAGTACATGGGCTCAGTAGTTGTGGCTCACGGGCTCTAGAGGGCAGGCTCAGTAGTGTGGCACTCAGGCTTAGTTGCTCTGTGGCACGTGGGATCTTCCTGGACCAGGACTCGAACCCGTGTCCCCTGCATTGGCAGGTGGATTCTTAACCACTGTGCCACCAGTGAAATCCCCTTCTTTATCTTTAGTATCCAGCAGTTTCACTATGATATACCTAGATGTAATTTTCTTTGTATTTACCCTGCTTGGGGTTGGCTGTGCTTCCTGGGTTGCTCTGTGTGTGGGTATGTTTTAATCAAAATTGGAAAATTTTCAGTCAACATTCTTTGAATGTCTTTTCTGCCTCATTCTCAACTTACGGGACTGCAATTACCCATATGTTAAGCAACTTGATATTGAGTCACAGGTCACTGAGGCACTGGTCCTATTTTTTCAATAATTTTTCCTCTATGTACTTTAGTTTGGATGATTTCTATCAACCTGTCTTCAAGATCATTGATCCCTTCTTCTCTTGTGCCCAATCTGCTGTTAAGCCCATCCAGTGAAAGTTCAGTGACAGGTCTGATATTCTTCAGTTCTAAGATTTCCACTTCATTCTATTTATATCTTCCATATTTCTATAGCAACTCCCCACCTCTTCACCCTTTCATCCATTTTTAATGTATTTTTTAACATAATTTTTCATTGTTATTTTAAAGTTTTTTTTGTCTGTGAGTCTATTTCTATTGATTGACTTTTCACTCTGAAACAGTCACAGGTTCCTGTTTCTTCATCTTCACATATCTAGTAAGTTTTTATTTTATACTGGACATTGTGGATTACAGGCTATAGAGGCTCTGAATTTTGTTTTCTCCTTCTAAAGCACTGAGGTTTATTATAGTAGGCAGTTAAATTGCTGGCAGATCACCTTGATCTGGGGCAGGTTCAGTTTTGTGCCTTATTTCTTTCTTTTTTGTGCTCAGTCCTAGGAGAAATGCCACAGCCATACAATGTAGTGTTTGCTTCTAAGGGGTAGTCCTTCTGGGATTTCAAAGGAAAGCCCAGGGTGTTTACCAATACCCCCTTTTTTTTTTTTTTTTTTTTTGCCTGCGTTGGGTCTACATTGCTGCGTGTGGGCTTTCTCTAGTTGTGGCGAGCGGAGGCTACTCTTCATTGTGGTGCGCAGGCTTCTCTTGTTGCAGGGCACAGGCTCTAGGCACGTGGGCTTCAGTAGTTGTGGTGCACGGGCTTAGTTGCTCCACAGCATGTGGGACCTTCCCAGACCGGGGATGGAACTTGTGTCCCCTGTACTGGCAGGCGGATTCATAACCACTGTGCCACCAGGGAAGTCCCTACCCCTCTAACTTGAAAAGACTCAAACTCTAAGCTGCTGGTTGTTTTCCTGTGCCTCCAAACAATGTTTTAAAATATTTTGCCCAGAATTTACATTTGTTATTGGTGGGAATATTAGTCTGATACAAGCTATTCAGTCAATACTGAAAGCCAGATCTCTAAATCAGAATAATTTTGAAAGAGAATGATAAAGTGAGCCTTGTTCTTGTACATATTAAAATTGATGATAAAGATATAGCAATTAAAACACTGTGGCATATAGTGTAAGAACATATAGGTTAAAAAAAAAAATAGATATCCCTGAAAGGGAACTTGCTATATACTGTTATATTAAGGAAGCAAAACAAAGAAAAGGGGAAAATTATTTATTTATTTGAAGGACTGTTTTGGGGAAAGTGATACTGAAAGGAATTTTACTTCATATCACTTCTTTAAGTTCAGGATTAAAGAGTCGAATACAAAAATATAAACCATAAAAATTAAAATAAAATGTGGGTGAATATTAACTTATCACTGGGTTTGTATTTGTGGGTAAACTACTAAATCTCTCTTGAGAAAGAACCTAGTTTCTTTCTCAAATGCAAGAAGATGATAAAAAAAATACCTACCTCAAAAGGTTTTGTGATTAAATAAAATAAGGGCACTTAGCTCACTGCCTGACACATAATCAGCCCCCCACAAATGTTAGCTGTTGGTATTGTTCTTACTGTAATTATTATTGTTTAATAATTATAAGGAAGGAATCTCTTTCATAAAAATAACAGAGGAAATATCAGAAGATTGATAGATTTGATTATGTGAACATAATCACTTTTATATATTAAAAAACATAAAAGACGAGGAACAAAGGGGAAAATGTTTACAAACATGACAAAGAATGAATATTCTTAATATATAAAGGGCATTTAAAAACCAGTCAGTAGAGCACTAATAGCCCAGTGGAAAATAAAGGATTGGGAAGAAATAGACATATTTTAAAGGTTCAATTTTGTTATTAATCAAATAAATGCAAATTAAAGCAATCTGAGAAAGTGGTCTTGTTGCTGTTTTGTTGCTTTTTAGAGACCAGACACATTGAGTATATTGAGACAGATACTTTCAGACCCTGGTAAAGGAATTAGTATGGCTATTTGGAAAACTAATGCTACATAACCAGAGTCTTAAAAAGATCATACCCTGTGATTTAATACTTCACTTCAGGATTCCATTTTGAGGGAATATCAGACAGTGCTATTCGCCATTTTTCCCTAATTCTATAAATAAAAAATAAGAAAGAAAATAAATTAAGTACTCTCATCTCAAGAAGCTAGAAGAACATCAGAAAAATCCAAACAAAGTAGAGGAAAGGAATTCTGCATAAGAGTGTTTTAAATTTTCCAAGTGGCCAAATTTTTCTTGCAGGGCTTCTTATTGTAAATTTTAGTTTTACTGCCTTATGATCAGAGAAGGGGAGTTACATGATTTCTGCCTTTTGGACTTTGAGATTTTTCTTTGTGGCCAATTTACATAACTTTTTATAAATGTATCATGGGTACTGAAAAATTGAATTTCCCTTTTATTTAAGATTTTATATATTTATATATGGAATGTTTATTAATGATATCACCCAATTATTTCATATTCTTATTTACTTTTTGCCTTTTATTAAATTCTGAAGTGTGTTAGTATCTTCAACTATGTGGTTTTAAATTCTTCTTATATTTCTAATAGCTTTTGCCTTATACACTTAGAATATTTTTAAGTGCATAAAGTTTCATGATTATGTCCTCTAGATGGAATGAACTTTGTAATGGTATAAATTGACCCTGCATTCTTAATATTTTCTAACCTGGAATTTCTGATCTGCCTAATATGAATACTGCCAACTCTGTTCCTTTTGGTTTGCATTTGCTTGATACACCTTGCTCATCCCGTTTTCAACATTCCTATGTTGTTTTGGTTTAGGTGTATCTCTTATAAACAGCATAAAGCTGGCCTTTGTTTTTTCCTCAGGTTTTACTGAGTCTGGGATCTGTCTTTTAATAAGGGTTTTTTTTAAATCATGAGTATTTGTGTTCACTGCCCCTAGTTTTATAGTTTGTTTGTTTTTCTTTTCCTGACCTTTGCTGATCTGATCATTTTTTTCTTCCCTCTGAATGTGGCTTAGAAGTTCTAAATCCTATTTACCTCTAGTATAATAGTGATACGCCCTAATTTTTTAAAATTGCGAGATAATAAACTTTAAGTATATAGCTTGAAGAATTTGTACATATGAATACACTGTGTAACCACCACTCAGATTGAGATTCAAAACATTTCCCAGCACCCCATAAAGCAGCCCTTCCCATCTACACCCTCAAGATAACCACTGTGACTCTGATCATCAACATGAGTCTTACCTGTTCTTGAACTTCATATAAATGTATGTATTCTTTTATATCTGGCTCCCTTAACAGAATTCTTTAACATTCATCCATATAGCTGTACAGACTGGTAATTTATCTTTTTCTTTCTATGTAATATTCCATTGTGTGTCTATACCATGAATTACCCATTCTTCTGTTGATCGACATTTCCCCCTGGTTTTGGCTATTTTAAATAAAACTGCAACATACATTCTTGCATTTTTTTTCCTGGTTATATACACTCATTGCCTTTGGGTCTATATCTAGTAATGGAATTGCTAGGGCATAGAACAAGCATATATTTAACTTTTGTGGAAAGTGCCAAACCATTTTTTCAAAGTGGCTGCACTCCCACCAGCAATGTATGATGGTCACAGCTGCTCCACATTCATGTCAACACTTGGTATTCTCAGTCTTTTTAATTTTAGCCATTCTAGTGGGTATACAGTGGTGACTTGCTGTGGTTTTAAATTAGATTACTCTGATGAGTAATGATGTTAGGAATCTTTTTATATGCTCATTAGCCATTAAGAAATGTTCTTTATTAAAATACCTGTTCAAGTTTTTTGTACACTTACAAAAATTAGGTTATTTGGCTTTTCTTCCTGCTTTCATTCTTTATATATTCCAGATATAAGACTTCTTTCAGATACCTATATTATGAATAACTTCTTCCAGTATAAGGTTTGTCCTTTCACTTTCTAACTGTTATCTTTTCATGAATAGAAGTTTTTTTTATTTTGATGTAACCTTTTTTTTTCCTTTTATGGTAGGGAGCTTTATGGCCTAATTAAGAAATCTTTGCTTACCTCATGGTCATGAAGATATTCTGCTGTGTTTTCCTAGAAGCTTTATAGATTTACCTTTCTCATTTATATATGTTGTGAGGTAAGGGTCAAAGTTAATTTTTCTCACATAAGTGTCTAACTACTCCAGTAACATTTTTCAGAGCAGTGGCACATTCTGTTAATTTATTTATTCATCAACATATATAATTATAGGGAGCCTACTAAGTCAAACATTGTGCTGGAGTTGGAGATAAATCAGTGAACAGGATTAAAGCATCACTCTTGTCCTCATGGAATCCAGTGAGCAGTTTATTAACAAGTTCAGTCTGTCAGCTCTGAATTTCAGAAAATTCTTGATCTAAGGAAACAGCTGAGTAAAATCTCTTTAACTTATATCCAGTAACTAGCCACCTGACTGCACTAAATTAACTTGAAAACTCCATGTTCTATTTCATTTTTTCCCAAATATCCTAAAGATTGATGGTGGTTGAGAGATGGAGCGCAGATAAAACTCACTCCTTTTGATATTTTTCTGATTATGAAAGCAATATTCAGAAATTGAAAACAACCGTTTAAATAGAGGAAAGTTGAAAAGAACCAGATGAGAAAAATCACCTACATGCCCACCATCTAGAAGCAATTAATATCTTGAACATAAAATGGGATCACACCATAGCTGGAGACTCTAAAGTTACACATACAGTGAAATTTTTATAGTCAAAATTGCTCTTGAAATTTCCTTTTAAGGAGACTTCCAGTTGGACATGGCAGCTTGAACACAAAGCTCTGATCCTGATTTTAACTCATCCTACATTAACATGCTAAAAGGGATTCATGCCCAGAGACCTTCCAATCAGTTTTTTAAGGCCTCTCTCTTAAATAACAGACAGCCAAGGAACACCAGACATTTGAGGGAAACCTTGAAATGACAACTGGAGTTCCAAGAACACAATAAAAAAGAACTCAGAGGAAACAGAAATTATTTAGAAAACAGAAGAAAATAATAATATTCTCAGAGAAAAAAAGATGTGGCATTCAAAAAACAAGAACAGAATGCTAGAAAAAAAGGAACATTCTGAGAAAAAGATACCACAATGTACTGTAAATTAAATATCTCAGCAGAAAAAAGCTTTCAAGAGAACTACTGGAAGATAAAATTTTCAGAGGATAACTACTGGAAGGGACTGTCCACGAAGTAGGGCAAAAAGAGACAAAGAGATGGAAAACAGGAAAGAAAAAGTTTTTTAAATATTTGAGGGTCAACCCAGGACATCTAATATCCAACTACCAGGAGTTCTAGGGAAATAGAACATAGAACACAAAGGAGAGGAAATTATTTTTAAAATAATACAAAACTGAAGGATATGGATTTTCTAATGAAAGGGTCTACCAAGTGCCCAACACTGAATGGGGGAAAAAAAAAAAAAGAAAACCTCCCTGATGCACATCACTGTGAAATCTCAGAATATGTAGAATAAAGATGAGAAGTAGGGACTTCCCTGGTGGTCCACTGGTTAAGAATCTGCCTTCCATTGCAGGGTACGTGGGTTCGATCCCTGGTTGGGGAACTAAGATCCCACATGCTGTGGGGCAACTAAGCCCACACGCCGCAGCGGAGAATCCCACATGCTGCAACAAAGATTCCGCTAACCACAACTGAGACCTGACGCAGCCAAAAATAAAATAAATAAATAAATTTTAAAAAAACATGAGAAGTACAGTTTTGAAAAGAAAATAAACAGTTCACATAGAAAGGATCAGGAATCTGAATGGCATCAGACTTCTCAGCAGCAACACTAAAAGATTAGAAGACAATAGACCGTACCCTCAAAATTCGGAAGAAGTATTATTTCTAATCTAAAATTCTAAACCCAGCCAACCTAAAAATGACATATGTAGGTAAATTCAGAACATTTTCAGAGATGCTAGATCTAGAAAAGTTTACCCCTCATGCACACCTTCTTAGGAAGCTTCTTGAGGGATCTGTTCCACCAAACCAAAGAAGCAATCCTAGAAAGAACAATGAAAAGAAGCCAGAAAACAGGAAATCAATCACAGGGGAAAGAAAAAAGGACTACCCAGAATAGTACTGAAAAGATGACAGCTATACAGCACACCTAAAAAGCAAAAAGTTCAGACTGGAGCAGGAGGGCAAAATGGCACCAAGAAAAAAAAAAATAAGTTACTTGATATCTTTGACTGTACTGAAGGAAATTTTACAGCTCTGGCAGGAAGTCTGAAAATTAAGTAATAAGTGGCAAGTACACAGAACACTAAGCAATCTGTCTCACCCTCAAATAGTAAAAAAAAAAAAAAAAAAAAAAAAAAAAAGCTGAGTATTTCCTTAATATGATGGGGGGGGTGGTAAGGAGGGAGAGGAAGGGAGGGGAGAAGGGGGGCTAGAGAAAGAGAAGGAGAGACAGAGGGGGGTAAGCACTTGTATCCATGTGAGTTAGCATCACCCTCCAAAGCTGACATCATGTTGGGGTTTTTTTACAAAGTTATTTATTTTATTTATTTATTTTTGGTTATGTTGGGTCTTTGTTGCTGCATGCGGGCTTTCCCTAGTTGTGGCGAGCGGGGGCTACTCTTCCTTGCGGTGCGTGGGCTTCTCATTCTGGTGGCTTCTCTTGTTGCAGAGCACGGGCTCTAGAAACGTGGGCTTCAGTAGTTGTGGCTCACGAGCTCAGTAGTTGTGGCTCACAGGCTCAGTAGTTGTGGCTCGTGGGCTCTAGAGCGCAGGCTCAGTAGTTGCGGCGCACGGGCTTAGTTCTTCCACGGCATGTGGGATCGTCCCAGACCAGGGTTCGAACCTGTGTCCCCTGCGTTGGCAGGCGGATTGTTAACCACTGCGCCACCAGGGAAGCCCTGACATCATGTTTAACAGGGATTCATAAAAGCATTTCACTTACAGCCAAGCAAGGATGCTCACAAAAGTGTCACATTAATTTTTTTACTTTTCTGGAGGTATTAGCTAATGTCATTGGACAAGAAAAGAAGAGATAGGTACAGTGGAAAAGAAGAGGTAAAAATATTATTTCCAAATAGTACCTGGAAAACTAATATGAATTAACTGAAAAAAGAAAAAAAAAACCTATTATAAGCAATGTAAGTATTCTGCTAGGTGCCTACATTCAAAATTAATATATAAAAATCACCTTTGAATTTAAAAACTAGATGAAAGACATAATTAAAGAATAGATACTATTCAAAGTAGCAACAAAAGACAAAATATCAAGATAGAAATTTCAAAATAAATGGGCAAGATCTGTATAAAGATACCAAGGAATACTAAAGAAAACCTGAATAAAATTGGAAAGGATTACCTTATTCTTATATAGGAAGTGTCAATATTATAAAGGTGTCATCTGTCTTGAATCAATATATAAACATAATGTGATTCCAATTTTTAAAACACCAACAGTCTTTATTTTTCTTTTTTAACCGGGCAGCCTAGTTTTGAAAAGTATACAGAAAGTAACGAACAAGAAGAGCCAAGAAAATTCTGAATAACTGAAAAGACAGTGAGGGAAGATTAACTCTAACAGATAATAAAACATAAGATAGCATGACACTGGTACACAAAGTGACAAGCCAAACAGAGCAGATCCAAAGGAATCAAATGGAAACTCCATCACCGTAAAATGCGCTAATTCAAACTAAGAACTCAGTAGATAGGTTTAACATCAAACTGGACATAGCAGAAGAGAGTATTAGTAACTAGAATACGGGTCAGTAAAGAGAAAGAAGAGAAGAAGGATGGACAGTACAGCACAGAGCACAAAAGATATATGAAACATGGGAAAATGCTCTAATGTAATTAAAATTGGAGTCCAAGAAAGAGAAGTGAAAAGGAGCAAGACAGAAACAATAGAAAGACAAAAGACATAATGGTCAATAACTTTATAAAACAAAAGGCACTCAAGCCACATATTCAAAGGCTCTATGAAACTCTAGCAAGATAACTGCAGAGAAAACCACCTTAGGGAAAATCATAGTTAAACTGCTTAAAAAAAACTGAGAGGAAAAAAAATTTTAAAGCAGCCAGAGAAGAAAAAGACATATTAACTTCAAAGGAGCAACAGTAAGACTGATGAATGACAATGGAAGCCAGAAAATAATGAAATAACATATTTAAACTGCTGAAAGAAAATAACTGCCAGACTAGAATTCTACGCCAGTAAGAGTATATTTCAAAAGTGAAAGCATTAGGGCTTCCCTGGTGGCGCAGTGGTTGAGAGTCCACCTGCAGATGCAGGGGACACGGGTTCGTGCCCCGGTCCGGGAAGATCCCACATGCCGCGGAGCGGCTGGGCCCGTGAGCCATGGCCGCTGAGCCTGCGCGTCCGGAGCCTGTGCTCAGCAACGGGAGAGGCCACAACAGTGAGAGGCCCGCGTACCACAAAAAAA